>NC_141392.1:120094252-121489719 GCF_034619465.1 Leptosomus discolor
ATGTTTTTGTGACAGTTTTTGGAGGCTGCAACACAAGGTATCTTAAAACTCTCAGATACCCATTCATAGCTGTTCTTCCTGGAGGTTTCCACCCCCTCAGTGGTGTTCAATGTCAATTTCAAACTTTATGTGTGTCTACAATAATTATGAAAGATGGGAAGAAGGAAAGCACAAGCAGCTTTGGTGGCAGGGAGAATATGGTAATTGTTTTTTCACTTAGAAAGAAGGTCAGTCAAGGACAAGATTAAAAAACCTGTTTTGTAATAGGGTGTTTCCAGTCCTGACCCAGCCTCCTTCATGTGGATCTGCAAGCTGGCACTGATGACCATCATGACTGTTCACATTCATCTGCTATGGGCTTCAAACCACCAGTTTCTCAAATACATTATGAAAATTATCTTCCACGTATTTTAGGGAGAGGCAGACTTCTACATTGTAGACCTTTCAACCCAGACATTTCCTGACACAGCCTGTTCCTCTAATAAGTTGAGCTTAGCATTGTCATATTATCTGGTCATCTTCTTCCCCCTGTGACAGAGAGTCAGTGATTAGGTGGAAGCTGAGGTTACTTCAGCAGATCAGAAAGGACAATATTTATTTATCTTTGGGTAAAATCACCTTCTACAACCCGAACTCTCCTTCAGCCAGTTCCACTACCAATAAAAATGGCATGAGACCAATTTTTGAAACAATGTCAGTGTCAACAACTGTTATGGTTACTAACAGGGACCATCCTCTGTTGGCTGAAATAGCTGAGCTGCTTTGCGACAAAAGAGTCTATGGATCTAGAGAGACTTTAAAGCTTTAATTTAGACTAGTACAGGTGAAGAGCTCATTTGGGATCACCTTGTGTTTGAGTAAGGATTTCCAACATAATTAACTTTGTAACTAAAAAAAAAATAGTTTATGTAGAGCCACCTGGGATGAAGAAATGGAAAACAGTGGAGGGCTCCAGTAAAATTTTTAGGTCCCTTGCTATTTGTATATATATTTTCAAATTTTCCGAGCCCTTGAAGCACTGATCTAAGAGACCCCAATAAATTAATTAATGCTGAGATGGATGTCATACTCCCCCGAGAGTAACCTCTGGAGAGAAGAGAACAGGCAGAAGAGGCTGAAGGACATCTTCAGTATGAGAGGAAACAGCCTCAAGTTGCACCAGGGGAGGTTTAGATTGGATATTAGGAAAAATTTCTTCACTTAAAGGGTTATCAAGCACTGAAACAGGCTTCCCAGGGAAGCAGTTGAGTCACCATCCCTGGAGGTATTTAAAAGAGCTGTAGATGTGGTATTTAGGGACATGGTTTACTGGTGGACTTTCAGTGTTAGGTTTATGGTTTGACTCTATGATCTGAAAGGTCTTTTCCAATCTAAATAATTCTATGATTCTATGACACTGAGCGTGACAGAGGAGCTTTTGTATGGGGGGTCTGATGATGCATGTGGTTCCCTGTACAAGGGCTGCCCAGCTCCCAGTAAGGAAAGTGGTGAAAAGGGCAGTCTGTGTTGATACGAAGCGGAGAGAGAGCAAGAAATGTACCTTGGTCCTGCAGCCCCTGGAGATGCTTGTAAGTTTTGCAAATCCTTTGTTTCGGGGACCCAGAGTGCTCTCACACTGCATTTATCACACCTGAGAGAGAGATATTTATTCCTAAGAGATACCAGGACCAGGCAAAGCAGCAGAACCTGGCTGGAATATCCTTGTGGAAAAGGGAGAAAGGGAGAAGGTGACCTTGCTTAGCCTGTCAATTGTCACAGCAATGGGATATCTCTGTCCTAGGGTGAGAAAATACAGCAAAACCAAACACCTTGGGAGGGTGCAGAGGGACTTAGAAATGAATTGTGCATATTAAGGTACAGGGAAACATCCGGCTTTCAAAAAATAATTAATAAGTGGTTAGCCCTTATTCCTTCATTCCTCATACACAGTTTTCTGTTCCAAACAAATCTTCCTACCTCTCTTCAATCTTGCATCCTTATCTGTGGGGAGGGGAGATAGTTCCTGAGCTGGAAGTTGTTAGATTTGTGTTCTGGTCTTTGATTCTTTGAGCTTGTGACTCCCTGCCAGGCAGTGTTATTAGTACTGAATTTCTTCAAAGACAGCAGCAGTGCCTGTCTGACACAGAGAGTAAACATTAAGGGCAGGTACTGAGAAACCCATATGCTGGGAAAAATATCCCAATCCCTCAACAACAGTGGAGGAGTCCTTGGAGAAGAAGGAGGGAAAGCGTTTGATTTACAACATGAGGCAGAAGCTGGATTTACTTCTGATTTGATTGCGAAAGCATTTACTTACATCTCTATTAGCAAACTGGCCAGTGTGCCAGCAGCTGTTGTGGAGCCTTGAGGCCAGCTGGCATAACCAGGCTGTGCCATGCCGTTCACTTCCCTCCAGTATCCAGCGCTTGATGGGAAAGGTCCCTGGTCTGAACTGACTCCCAAACCATGTCAGGGGAAACAGCCATCTGAGAGGCTGCTGGTTGGTCTGGGCCAAAACCAGCTAAGGGCTTTTTCATCTCTTTAACAGAATGGATGTTGAACGCCTGTGCCTTGGTGCTGTTACATTTACTGGTACAGAAACAGACAGTGGCAAATGAAGAAAGATCAAACTTCAGGTTGGATCTAATCTCATAACAGGGGTGCAGGAGCAAAACTGCAAATCTCTTTATTTTCTTTCAAATGCTCAGCACCTCAATAAAGACCTCTTTCTTCAGTAGTGGCAATACTGAAAAGAAAATACAAAGTAAACCTCACAATCCTCCACAGTTCACTGAACTAGCCAAGCGCTGCAACCCAGGCTGCTTGATTTTTTTGGCCACCTACCCATCATTTCAAGCTGGGAACACAGAATTTGAAGTGCAAGGAAATCATGCTGGAGTGCCTTGGTGTCTCTTGCAGCTCTAAGGCAGTGAAAAGAGGACACCAAAAGTCTCTTCTCACCAGAGTTGTATGATTCAGTATACTTCAGTGTTAAAAACAGGCAGGAGAAAATGCTGCTTGTGCTTTCGTTGACATTGCAGTTCTTTTTACGATTGATGTCAAATGGATATTTAGGTGCTTAGATTTGTATGAATTCTATTCACATTGTTTTCTCTCCACAAAAAAACCCAACAACAACAAAAAATTGAAATGCCAGTAGAGCATACTGCTTAATAAATTATTACCTTTGATGATGAGAAGACAAAGGAAGAACAGTGGATGTTGTTTGCCTTCAATTTAGCAAGGCCTTCAGCACAATTTCCCACGGTAAGCTTAAGCTGGGAGATAAAGACTGCATGAATGAACGATAAAACATGTGAAAAATTGTCTGGACCACTGGGCTTGGGGAGTGATGTTCAGCAGTATAAAGTCCAAATGGCGGTTGGTTTTAGTGGTAACAGTGAAGGTAAATTACTGGGGTAAATACTGCTCAGTGTCTCTATTAATAATCTGGATGGTGGGGCAGATACGAACAGTATCATATTGGTGGGGTGGCTGATATATGGAGAGTATGGTTGCTATATCAAGGGACCTAGACAGGTTAGGTAAAGGGGCTGACAGGAGGTTTGACAGAGAGAGAGAGATATGAAGAGGATACATTGCCTTTATAATTCGGTAACTGATGGTCTGAGCCAAATTCATGTCATATTACAGTGTGGAACAAAAGCCATCTTTAAAACAACAAATCTGGAGTGAAAATTATGAGTATTCAGACTGATTGGGTAAGATAAGAAAGCAAATTTTGTGGTTCCAAGCATGGAATAGGCATCTCCAGGATTACAGGAGATCATTTTATTTTAGCAGTACTGTTTAGATCCAACACTTGCAGATATTGCATATTTTTTAGCAACAGAGTGACTGGGCTTTGGGGATGATACTATTTTCACAAAGAAAAATGCCATGGTCAGTTTGTTGTCCTTCATAGTTGCCTGGCATCTCCAAAGAAAGTCATCAGATATTTGTGGAGGTATTGCTGATTCCTGGAATAGCATTTTTGATGTGAACAATACTAGGAAGTTTCTACCCTGATAATCATATTTTGATAATCTCCTTGGTCATGAGGCAAAACCTATTTAATTCAATCAATATTCTTCACTGTTTTCATTAGGATTTAAACCAGGCCACTGTTTCAAACACTGAATATAAATAACTGTGTGATCCTGTGCATATAATGTTTGATTGAAACAGATACTTTACAAATCATGCAGTTGTTACTGGAAATTATTTGGTGGATGTTTAAAATTCATAAGTATGTTAGATGAAAAGCCATAGCTTCCTATAAATGGTACATTAATTGGAAAGGCTTCTAAAGCCAGTAATGATCACAGTTAGCCCAACTGAATTTGGTCTCTCTTTGCATTTTAGCGATTTACTCTGCCAAAGGCAGAATATTGAATTATCTGGACACAAGCTCTCATTGATGAGATTAATCTCACCTTATTCAGGAATGGGATTCCATACTTCCGGTTTTGTATGCCTGCAGTGTAGTTGTCTGCATCTGAAACAGTGATCTTGGACATTGTTTATGCACGATGGAAAGGGATGGGCAGTTTTATCTGCTTTAGCTCTCTTTGTTGGAGTGGAAGAAAAGGATCCTGTGCAACCTGCCCTAGGTGAACCTGCTTTGACAGGGGTGTTGGACTAGATGATCTTTGGAGGTCACTTCCAACACCTAACATTCTGTGATTCTGTGACTTGAGATGGTTATACAATCTACTGAATTCAAAGTGAACCTCCATTAAATTTGGAGCCTGGACAATTAGATCAAATAGGGATATTTACTTCGTAGATGTCAGCATGTGGCAAAGGAGTCAAAATTGATATCTGTTAGTCCATGGTCCCTATATAATCATCAAGAGAAGCAGACAATCAGTAGGAGATCCATTCAACGTTATTCAAGATGTGAGGATCTAATCTACATGGAAGTCTACTGCTCTGAATTACTTGTGAAAGGGGCTACCTTGTTCTTCCTGTTGACTGCAGAAGGAGACAAGTCTTTTTGTCTTGACATTGGGAACACTTCCCTTCCTTCTTTCATTCCATCACTCGTGTGGTATGGTAATAAGGAATCAATTTATACACTAATGATCTGGGCCTGTTTATCACACATAAACCTAAATACACCCAGAATTAGGCAGGTGACTTTGGATGCAAATTTTTGTTGTTCAGATCACTGCAATCTCTTATTCCTTTGTGTCCTTGTGGAGTTAATGGTGTGTCTCCACTTGCCAAGGGAAGAAAGATGGTTGTGACTTTTCTCTGTGTGGCATATCTTTTCATGGTAGGCATCCCTTCCACTCATCTTCTCATGACTCCACAGGAGTACACCTCTGCTATTGTCTGCTCTAGTGGAGGGAGGATGAAAGATA
Organism: Leptosomus discolor; assembly: GCF_034619465.1. Taxonomy (NCBI): domain Eukaryota; kingdom Metazoa; phylum Chordata; class Aves; order Leptosomiformes; family Leptosomidae; genus Leptosomus; species Leptosomus discolor. The sequence goes on from NC_141392.1 coordinate 120,099,601, forward strand.
ACCATGCTCCCATCAGGTATCTTAGTGTCTTCATGGTGTTCTTGAATCTGCTTTGTTCCTGAAATGTCCTATTTTCTGTAGAATTAGTAACTGCTGATGCAACATCTGCTAAAGCATGTGCTTGTGGGAAGGTGACCTTTGCAGTTCTTTTCTTAAATTCAGGTGGCGAATGCCCAAAAAGCTGTAGATGTGTATGAATGACTATAGTCACTCACAGCTGGGGTAGGGACTGACCTCATCCTCTGACCTCACTTAAGAAAACACACCAGGATGGCAGCACTGCAAAATTAAATCTTTGTTAAACTCTGTATCCAGAGATACTTCAGACTTGAGCAAATCTTCACGTGTGTTTGGATTGGGCTGTATGATAATTATCCCCTCTATGGCAAGTATCATCACTTGGTGACATTGCAGTCTTAGGATACAGACTACAAAACACTCACCACTCTGTAACAACAAATGTCCAAAAGTAGTTACAGACTTCTAGGGGAAAAAAGTCCATAGAGAACTATTTTGTATAATAATTTGGTGTCTGGCTCAGGAAGGCGCTGACTGGCAAATCACAGAAAAAGGGGAAATTTTCTTAACTATTTGGATTTTAGGCTAGGTGGAGCTTTGAGCAAAAGTGGCTGCTGTGAAAGACAACATGAAACAGCATAAAAATCAATAATTTGAAAAACATATCCTGTTTTTCAGTGTAGTTCAATGAAATAAATTATCAAGACACATGCAGGTCTTCCTTCTGTGTGCCCGAGTGGTTAGATGCGAAGTCACATCACTAACCAGACTGTTACCCTTTTCTGCAGTAAAAATAAAATGGCTGTCATCCTGTGTCTCATGTTAGCATGCTTGTAAGAGGAAACAGCTTTTGAGCCTCTCAGAAAGGAAACCCATTACCTACAAAAGAACACAATAAGTGTTTGTGTTCAGCTTCCATCAGGGTGATGCATATCTGTACCCCAAGGTTACTCATCAATTACCTGGCAAAATAAACAAGGCTCAAGGGATTTGTTTTTGCCATATCCATTTGCAAAATTGCTTAAGGGATGTGAACAGGAAGCTGGCAAGATTCTGCTTGGAATAGTTCCGTTTAACATTAGAATTAATTTGATCAAAGACGTTACTGTTGAAGAAGAAGAAAGCATAATGGGTGTAATACAATGCCTTGCTGTATTAGGTCTGTATTTTCTCCAGATCTGCCTGGTCGTTAACAACAAATAGTTTCTGAGGCACATTAGTAAATGGATAAATGAGCTACAAGTTTTAAAACTGAATTATCCCAGTACTGTTTTGCAGCGGAGGGGTAAGGATGGTGCTATTACACTGCAGTGCTCTTACACTGCAGTGCTCTTACACTGTGTTTTATGTTCCCTATGAGATCTAACAAAGGGTCAGTGGAAATAAGGGTATAAGTGACCACCAAATTACTGGTGTCATGAAAAAGTGACACCATTGGTTTTTACAAAGCGTAGATTCATGTGCTTTAAACCCAAATCCTGTTCAAAGCAATCTGTTGGTGATGACATGTAGTTAACTGACAGTCACTGAACAGCGCATTCAGGTTCAATATCAATTAATTCAGTACATAAACCTCAGTAATACATTTGGGGTAATACCAGGGGTGTGAGCCCCCTCTTGTACCCCACTCCCATGGCAAATGTGGGTGTTCCAGATGTACTTGTACCACACGTGCTGGAGTGAAATGTCCTGCAGGGTCACACACAGCACTGAGGGGGTCCCCGCTTACCGTCCCTGGCTGTCCTTTGCTGGGCAGGTGCTGTCTCCTCATCATCTTCCAGGGGAGGATATTCATCCCAGCCTGGGCAGGGTGGTGATGACATGGGGCATCCACACCAGGATGTGGCAATACTACATTGGGTTCAGACTGCTGTCCTTCTCACTGCAAGGTCTCTCTTCCCCCATTACTCGTTTCCAGGCTTCTACACTTCTTTTCAAGCCAAATCCATCTGTGTTGTGAGAGTCTCATCGCTCTTTGGGGATTATATGTGAAGATAAGTAACTGAGAAAACAGCCACCTCTTGGAGACTGAAGGATCCGTTGTCCTGCACTAGGCATAGGAGCGGGTGCTCTCCAGGATGGGCTGCAGTGGCAGGGATGACATCATGTGACAGGATTGAACGCTTCATGGTGGCAGTTGCTACGTGAGAACTTTTCCAGCTTTGCAGGGTGAGAGGAGGAGGAATGCACACATCACATCCATACATCAAGACCGTCACATCAGTCTGCAGTTTTTCACTGCAGACCTTGTTTGCTTATTTATGTGAAAAAGCAGAATAGGTTGGCATATCCAGAGGCCTCTGGAGGCCTCCCAGCAATTGCGCACTAAACAAATACATTAAGCTATGAAATTCCTTACAAATGCTCTAAAACAATGTCTTTTGTGAATGCAGTCTTTATCGTGCCTCAGATAACAGCAAAGTGCATCTGTGCCTGAATGTCTCTTTCTCTGTCAGCCAAACTGCCACCTCTGCTGCAGTCGCATGGAGCATGTTGCCAGTACTCTCTGGCATGGGAGCTAGGAATACTCGAGATTTATGACAAGTTATCAAAATAGTTTATAATAAACGGGGGCAACCACATCTGAACAGAGAAATTCATTCCTGCAGTAAGTCTGCTGAATTACACCTGGGATAAATTTTGACCATTATTTATTGGGTAAGCGTTAGCAGGCCAGCACAGTATCTAAGATAGGGTGTCAGGGGATTCAGATGAAAAAGATCCATGTGGCTTTTTTTCCCCTGACTGTTTCTCATATTGTTCATAGATGGATGTTTCTGTTAAAAATTAACAGTGAAGCTGATGACTTTGTTTTTGTTGAGCTGAACAAGTCAAACAACTTGTTTTCCCTTCTCAGAAGGTTTATTTTGGCCTATCTTGAGACTGAGAATCAAACCCTACAGCTGTTCCCAGTACTGATAACCAAAATCACAAAGGAGACCATCTCAAAATCATGAAACAGTATCACAAATTATGAGATTTTTACAGAAGAAAAAGGCCTCCTAAGGATTTTTAAACTTTTGAACTTGTTGAGTCCAAGGAATACACTATATTTGTTTCACATGAAATGCCAGACATGTGGAAAATACATGAAAAACGGAAGTTGTTTGATATTTCCGTGTTGTCACCATTCTCCGAGCTGGAGATTTAAAATAAATGTCAAATACAGCAAGTGTTTTAAGATTGTCAAGGTAGGTAGCACAGCTTGAATAGCGAATGACTTGGAGGCAATGGTCCCATCTTTTCTTTTAGATAATAATCCCAAACAAGCAATGCCCTGTAGGGAATGCCATGTTTTGAGAGGTACTTCTTCTGATTTTATGAGGTTGCAAGTAGCATCACAGTTCCTTAGGTACACTCCCTGGTAGCTGGAATGTTTATTACTACAAGAGCTAGAAATAGCACTAAGCAAAGGCACAATGACATTTGCTCTCATCATATGAGTTGGGCCTTACCCATTACTTCAGAGATGTTCCTGATTCGGAGGGGTTGATTGCTGCAGCCCAGGTACAATGCAGTTTTTTCCTGAATTTTTTGCAGACTTGCATTAGAGCAATTGATTTGGGAAAATTGCAGCAATTTCCAGCAATCCCAGGTTTCCCTGCTCTAGACAAGCACTCAGGTTTGATCACTGCTGACTAAACACACCCAGGTAAGCCCTTTTTGCAGGTTATTTCTGTTTTTCTCTTCAGTCATCACTGAATGGCAGTCAGATGGACTGTCTGCTCAGAGTTTGTTCATTTCTGGTTATTTTTTTTTTTTTTGCTGTGGAAGAGTTTAGTCCTATTTAGCTTTCTTTCTCCTTATAGGCTAATTATAGGAAAGAATAGTTTCATTTATCAAAGTCATCCATGTATTTCACTTCTTCTCAGAGGAGCTACTGTGCTGTCATCTTTGAACTTGAGCTCAAAAAAAAAATTCAAGAAGGGGAGACTCAAAATAGTCCTGTCACAGTCTGAATGTACCACTTATCTCATTTTTAAGTGTCTTCCTTTCAGACAGGTTTTCAATGGGGTTATTTAAGTAGAAGCTTTTTTTAAACTTTTGGGTTTCTGCTCTTATAACTAAGAATGCTTTGAAAAATGAGAGGAAGACTGGGAAAGGGCCTGTTTGTGTCTATGTTGCCTTTTAGATGCTCATGAGCAGTGAGGGGAGAGGAAGAGGAGAGCAAGAGAGGACAGATGTGTTTTTTCAAAACAACAAGACTAAAAGGAGGACATCCTTGGCCGCTCTACCCAAGCCTCTAAAGAGCCGTGCATGACATCCGACTGATAGGAGAGGCGACCACACTGAGGGTATTCAAGCAGCAAGTTTAATAATTTTTAAAATCCTTCCAATTCAGCTGTTTCTTTACACAAGGCAATAAGTCATAGCATTGCTTGTGATGGTTTTGGAGTCACACCCTGTCCTAAGAGAGATGCTGAGAGATAACAAATGCCTTGCCAGGAGGAGGGGACATTTTAGGACACCAGGGGAAGTGGTAAACACATAAATAACCTTCCCCTCCTCTCATGACATGTCTGTGTGCCTGCCTCGGGCAGTCAAAGACAGGCAGAGAACAGTAAATCATTCTGGCCTTGCTTCTCCCAGAGGAGAAACACCTGAATGTCACTAGCGATGGGCTTGTTGGGAACATTTTCTTCACCTCGACAACATGAGTGATTCTACACGGAATCTAACACTTGCAAGGAAATAATTTCTAATATTACTGAAAGCCATCAACATCACTCCTAAGTGCATCCTCTCCGTTCACCTAATCTCACATGCCTTCAGCACCATTGCCCAATCTATTTTAAAATGAGCTCATCGACACATCGCATCTGCAGCCTCCCTTGCTGGCCCTGTCTTGTGCCTCAGGATTGCCTTATGGCAGAGGTGGCAATCCTGAGTCACAAGGGATGCCACCTTTAACACTTTCTAATTATGTGGGTAAAACAGTCTACAAAATATGGTGCTACTCCTGTCTGTTGCATGGTTTAGTATCTTATACCTATGAATCAATAAATGGCACCCTAACTGCAGTAATGATGACTACAAAACACTGCAGGTATAGACTTGACTGGGCTGGCTAGATTAATATCAGCTCACAGTGCTTTGGAAAGGAGACAAAAATAATGTCAGAAGAAAGGGGAGACCTTCACTGCATGACTGCGAATACAGCATTGGGAGATTGCATGGCACTGCTGCTGAAGGTCAGTAATATGCAGTGACATGACGAAGTGATTATTTAGTAGTAAAGGTGTAGAAAGATCATTTTCATTGCTTTATATAAATCAATGGTGCACCTCAACCTTGATTCCTATCTTTTTATACTGTATCCTAAAAAAGATATAATAAAAGTAGAAATTGTTCAGAAAAAAATGATCAAAATGGGCTAAGGTAAGGGAAGGGTTTTTTGGGGGGTCAGTCCACCATGGTACCTTCAGACTGGCCACACTGAAAACATTTTATTCAAAAAGAAGGAATAAGCTTATGTGCAGGGAGTAACTGGACAAAATGTCTTGCCAATGTTATCTAGGTGACTAAGCCTGGGACCTTATTAATGTACTAAATGTTTAATTTGGCCAATGGCAAATTGCCATTTATAAATGCATTATCCCGTTCAAAAAACCCCAACAACCTTAAACTCAAATCATCCCACCATGGGTGACCATCCTCAGATATAATGGTCACTGTGCAGTTTGCAACTGAATGCCTGATTTATTCACTTCTACAGTTGCTGATGAAACCTACCCTGCATCTTGTGCAGACTAAGGACCAAGGTGCAAGCCTTTGCTATTTTTCGCTAGGGCTCTTTATTTAACTGTAACCCTTCTCACTTTAGAGAGGGGTACATCACTGTGTTTCCAAAACTAGACCGACAACAATCTGGTTTCTTTTTGAGACCTCTAATTCTGGCTTGTGTAAGTTGTTACTTCTTCTTTGATGTCTGTGGAAAGGTGCTCATTTATATTACATGATAGCCTGGTCTTTTTTGTTCAACTATTTTCAACATTCTCTGTTTAAAGGCCTAACTTTTTCTTTTTGTTATTATAGCATCCAGAAAAACAGGAACCTTGCTTAAACATGCTTGAAGACCTTCCTTCCTCGAAAAATTTACATGGAAGATATTGAGCTACAAAGTTCAAGTTCAAAAAGTGCAGTCTCTCTTGACTGTTATCACATGCTTCCCCTTTTCCTATCTGTTATTAATGTTTTAGCTTAAGCACCATTGACTTGTGTATTTTTCATCATTGGCTTGAGTCATTAACCTGTACGTAGCTCCAATGTCCCTCTAATTGGGTTTTAAACAGGTTGGTCCCATATCTTTTCTATGTCCCTCTAAACCATAATTACACATAGACTGCTGGCAAATCAAGCCATATCTGCTGCAGGCTTCTATTCATATGAGAACAATAGGATTTTGTGCACTGTGTCATTTGTACTACAAAGAACATTCTCTGCCCAGCCATCCCCTAATACTCTTGAGACATAAAATATAATATGGCAGAGAGAAACAGTGGGAAAGAGGAAGAAGAAAATTAATGAGCAGAGGCAGGGGAAAAAAAGAGGTCTTCTCAGCACAGATGTTTAATGAGATGGAGAGGTGATGCATTGATAAGGCATGTGCAATATGCTGGAAGGAAAAGGAGAAACAGAAAGGGAACATCTTTTTACAAAAACTGCCTATTCTGTAACAGATGGAAGAGTGAGTACTGCATTGAAGTCACTATCAATAATATTGCTTAGATTGGTTGCTTTGTGATACTTATGATATACAGGTGATAGAAATCTCTAGTGTTTTGGTTGTGTCTTAGGCAACATGAAAAATAAATAAATTTGAACAGTAGACCTACAGTTCAATTGCATCTTCTCACAAATAGCTTTTAACTCTAGATCCTGAAGTGTATTGAATAAGGAGCTGTGCTGATATACTGATGATGGTTGTAAGTCAGATAACAACCTGGATAGCACAAGCTAGCGTGCAAGTTCAGAAGGAAACCTCACTTTCCTGGCTATATTTTAAACATTGACGGGAAGACTTTGACGTTATCTGGTCCATTATGGTCAGATACCAGTAGCATGTTTCTCTAGCTATGACAGCCTGCCATATTTTCTACCAGCATAGGACATCTCTGTGACACAGGGTAGGATTTTGTTTTATGTTTGAGCTTGAGGATTTATGTGTGATGATGAGTGAAAAATATTGCAGTGGTAAACTGTGTCTCTACCTATTACCTGTAACAGATGATAATTTTATCAAATGGGTTTGTCAGTAAAAGTTAATGACCAAAACTGTCTGTACAGATTTCACTTACTGTGATTTATGCTGTGATACCTTTGGCTATAAAACGAGGGCTTTTTTGGTAAGGCATCAATAAATACTCTTGAATTGCGAACAAAAGGCATCAAGTTGATTCCATGATTTCTGGAAATATGCTGGTGTAAGGCAGGCTTTTCTTTATATTTATGTGCTGATTCATTAGCAACAATTATAGGATTTTTGAGCTTTTCCAGAACCTAAATGTTACCCACAGTCTGCTCTACAGTCCTCACAGGATGAAAATATCCCTGTAAAGTCCTAAATACCTCCACCATCCCGTGCCTTGTTGGAGGACCTGGTCTGTCATCCAGGCAGAATAACCAAGGCACAGGGAACTGCGTTTCCTGGCTGTCAAGATTAAAGGGACTTCAGTGAGATCAGTATCAACATAAGGGATCGACCATCTGTGCTAAAGAGGATGACAAGGAGCTTGTATTAACGCTATAGTAGAAATATAGAATCATAGAATGCATTGGGCTGGAAGGGTCCCAAAGGTCATCTAGTCCAACCCCGCTGCAGTGAGCAGGGACATCTTTAGCTAGATCAGGCTGCCCAAAGCCCTATAAGCCTGATCTTGAATGTCTCCAGGGATGGGGTCTCCACCACCTCTCTGGGCAAACTGTTCCAGTGGTTTACCACCTTCATGGTAAAGAACTTCTTCCTAAGATCCAATCTAAATCTACCTGTTTCTAGTTTAAAACCATTGCCCCTTGTCCTATCACTATCTGCCCTTGTAAACAGACCCTCCCCAGCTTTCCTGTAGGCTCCCCTCAGGTACTGGAAGGCCGCTATAAGGTCTCCCCAGAACCTTCTCTTCTCCAGGCTGAACAACCTCAACTCTCTCAGCCTGTCCTCATAGCAGGGGTGCTCCAGCCCCCTGATAATTTTCATCCTCTGGACCCATTCCAACAGCTCCACGTCCTTCTTGTATTGAGACCTCCAGAGCTGGAAGCAGCACTGCAGGTGGGGTCTCACCAGCGCCGAGTAGAGGGGGAGAATCACCTCTCTTGATCTGCTGGCCACGCTTCTCTTGATACAGCCCAGGATGCTATTAGCCTTCTGGGCTGCAAGCATGTGTTGTTGGCTCATATCCAGCTTTTCATCCACCAAAGTAAAACAATAGTAAATCATAGTAAAGCAATGTGAATCACTGCATATGATAAAGGACTCATTTTTACATCTGTGATACCACAGTTGACTTTGCATGTTTATGATGCTGGCGATATGGAGAGTATAAACTTCTGGAGTTACCCAGACCTTTGGATCATTCAGCTGTAAAACTGGAGATTTTGTGCTGATCTGTGTCCTAATGCTGCTTCAGGAGACTAAGAAAAGTCTCCATTAAAGTGTGAAACATTTTTATTTGCAGCTTCTGTAACAGAACTTGGATGAAATGGTTTGCATTTCTGGACACTGAACATGAACCAAAGATGATTCTGACAATGTTAATGTTCAACAAGCCAGCAACAGAATAGTCTGCAGAAAAATGTGATGTACATTTTTCAGCATTCAAAACCTTATTCCTAACCATGGTTTATAATGGCTGAACGACATAATATCAATGCTTCACTGACTTCACAGAGCCCCAAAGAAGATGCCTTGGTATTGCAAAACTCTACTGCATCCAGCACCTTCAGCTTTCCAAAAGACGGTCGCAAATGGAGATGACACAGATCTTCATGGTTTGTTGGCACGTACCTTGTGGCAAAAACTTCAGAACGTAGCTTGACTGGAACTGTATTTGTTTTCCTTGAGTTTGCAAGGAAAACTTAGTTTGATGAGGGATTTTTCTTTCACATAAATTGCAAAGAGCATAAAATTCCTGTTCCCTGTGGTGTCTATTTCTTATTTACAGATTTCTTTTTAAAGTTACGCAAGGGTTTTGACCTTTTTCCCCTGAAAAATCAGCAGGCTACTGATAACAAAAAATCGAAGCCATCAAGTGCACTTCCTCCTTAAGGAGAGATAAAGACCATGAAATTACCATCATCAAGGAAGACTTTTATTTGCCAAAAACTTGGAAAGAGCTTTGAATGATGAAAACACCATTGCCTCCTTATGCCTTTTCAGAATGATTTATTTCCTTTGTCCTTTAACATCTAGCAGTGATCATGATTCAAATTGAAAAATCGTCTATCATGATTCACTTTGTAGTTGGGTCTTAAAGGACAAAAAAAATACAAATATTAGAAAAAGTCAGTGCTGAGTCTCCATTGGCTTTTCAGATGCCAGCATGTATATTTGGCATTTGTTGGAAGGTTGAATGAAAAAAAAAAAGGTTATGTATTTCAGTGGGGAAAGAAGAGCACTTAGAGAGTTACCTCAAAGAAGTTACGAAGTCTGCCCTCCATTTCATCGGCGAGTCAGTGCATGGTATTAAAGACTGAATCCAGTGTGGATGTGAAAGCCCTACGTCGAATCTATATCTCAGGAGGAAAGATCTGAACACCTGCCCATACCTGATGTAGGTGAACAGACCAATTTGAGGAAGGGATAAGGCTAACAGCCTCTCAAACCCTAGTTCAGAGGCTATCACAGCCAAGCCAGAACAGGGAGCATCATATTTTGGCATAGGTATACGCTAGCAGCAGTGACACTTCTGGAGGAAATACTCATATTTTGGGACTGTATTGGGGTTTTGTACAACATTCAGCCTCAGAGCTGACTTGGGCTGTGTGCTCCACAGCACTGGGAAGAGGTTTGGAGAAACCCGGTATTTTTCCAAGACCTTTGTCATCTTTACTTACACATAGTTCCCCTTAACTCACATAGCTGTGGCAACAACATCAAGCAAAGGCTCAGACTTGGGAATTGTGCACTTTGTGGACACGCTTCCTCCTGTTTTGACAGCCATCTTAGATAAGGTCCATAAAGTCTGCCACTGTTTGTGCATTTCCAGAAGCCCAGTTACATTTGTACAGAAGGGGTAGTACTTCCCTGCAGAGGATGCTTCTGTTTTTAAGGAGGCTGTATATTTTCTTTGCTTGCTCTTGCAGTCGCATCCTTAGACATCCTCCGTTTCAGTCCATCTGGCAGCCGCACATGAAAGCAAAACCCACATGTCAAGCACTGCTGTTTATATCCTAATTAGCAAGGGAAACCTTTTGCTCCAACATATCTGACACAGAGGTAAAAATGGGAAACAACTGTTGTTTGACAATCTGGCGTATAATTTAATGAAGTAACTTCTCATGGCATAAAAGCATATAGGAATGGAAAGGGCAGTGGGAGATTGAAATTTGTTTGTTTCATAATCGCAAGCAAACTGTGTTATGGACAGCTAGTTCAAAGGATCCATGCCACATAATGAGTTGCAAACTTTTAGGAGATTGCTAGCAAACCGAAGGCAAACAGACTAGAAGTTGCATCAATGCCTTTTTTGTGTACTCAGTTTAAAAGAAAAATAGCACAGTTCCATGTGAACGCTGTGGAAACTTTGGGCTCCCACAGAAAAGGGCATTGCTGATAATGTGGGTACAGCAACAGCAAAAGTTTTATGTGTTGAAAGTGGCTGTATGACGCATGCCCTCTGCTACAAAGGAAGGAAAAACACTTTCAATGTTGTGAAATTTCCCTTTGCTGAATAAACTTCACCTGCAGGGACAAACTTCATGCAAATAATGCTGTGTGTTGACCTGCTAGCAGGTAAGACTGACTTACTAGTATATTTAATTGCATCCATCACCACATTTCCATAATTTACAAATATTCCCTGTGCTTGCTTTGCATGGAAGCAAGACTTCCATATGTCCCATTTCTCAAAGCTTTCTGTCCTGGATCTGTACTAAAGGCATGTTTCTGTCTCCCTTTACTACCTGGTTTGCTATGGTCTTCACTACCGAGACAGGCAATAGCAATTTATGTGTGTTAAACTCAAGCTCAAGGTTTCACTCCTTGCTGCTGATGGCTCACTCAAGCATGTAGTGCGACGTGAGCACTGATGAAGGGCACTGAATGTCCCTTCTGGGAATATTTGTGGAAAGAGTGGGCAGGATGGACCTACCCCAGCATCACTTCGTGCAAAATATGAGTGTTTTATATATTCTTGCTTGCATGCAGGGGCAAAAAATGTTATTAGTGGAAACACCAAAAGGAAAACTATGACAGGAAAATTATGATTTAAATTAATTCTGTGAATTCTGATTTACAAATCGATGTTTTTTTCTCTGTATTTCATCATAATTTGGGCTTCTGCTTTGGACAACATAGTCTGCTTCTTTGCTACTTTGTTATTCTGTAATTACAATTAACTATCACATTATTCCTCCTCTTTTCTTGATTGATCCTCATTCTACTTATTTTCCAAATAACTTTACTCTGGTAATTTTAGGGTTTCCAAACTCAGACCTTCTGCAGGGTCATTTCATTCGCTATACAACTGTCCTCAAAAATGTAACTTATCCAACAGGCAAATATGTCAGTACCTTTTTTTTTTTGACTTGGCATTGATTTTAAAATACCATAAAAAACTTTTAAAACAATAAGTATTAACAGGGAAATGGTTCACAAAATTCATTCTTGCTCTTTCTCTTTTTATGAGGCATAGTTGAATCCTGATGGTGGTTTTCAAAGGCATTTTCACTAAGCCCTTGGATTTTAATAAGAAAACAAATTGAGTAGTCAAGCGTTGAGGAAACAAAAGGTGAACCTGTAAGTATCTTTTGGTCAATACCTGTCAGTGAATTCATTAATTATAATTGTTACTATTGCTTCTAAAAACACCTTCTAAGGCTTATCTCAAATAAAGTTTGTATATCTAATAATTTATTTTTTTAATATTTTTTTGCCCTACAGTCATGTAGTACCCAATTGTAGTCATTACACCTACCTTGCTCTGTCTAACAGAGAAATTAGTCACTCAGGAGGCCTTTTCTATTAATGAAAATTTTTCTGTGTTAACCACTACTTAAGCGGAAAAGCTCATATATGAAGTCCTCAAGGTGAAGGAAATCAGGAGGGGGGAGGAAAAGAAGGGTCTGTGGTGCAGCCACATGAGCTGCTCTTGGATAGGAGATGTGACGGAGACATCAGGTTTGGGCTTCTAATTATGAGTCATGTTTCTTGGGACTGTCTCTCTGCTTCATCTGCAGGGAGAATGCAGGAGCTGGGACATGGTTCAGTACACAAAAATATGTTCAAGCTTAGGTTAGAGATCAATGGATCTCACTCAATGAAGCACTTGGTCTTGTGCCTGCTCTGCAAATATAATGTGAGAGGGCATGGAAATAGTGCTTTCATGCCCAGCTCAGTTGTGGGACAGGGTTCATGTTGATATATACTTTAGTAGGTTCTCTTAATAGAGAGGAGCAGAAAAAAGCCTTTCTGCAGTGGGAAAGTGTTAGAAAACTTGCCAATCTACTCTGGGAAATGTCAGCAACTTTTGGGAGATATTTGAGTATCTGAGTGGAAAGTCTGAGTTACTGGCTGTGGAGTGTGTTGGAATGAGGCTGAAGTGACTTCAGTTTTAAGCTCTGATTTGCTAAAAAAAAAAAAAAGTCACAAGAAAATTTGTAACTAGTTCCATTCCTTGATAAGTCTCATCCATATTGTTCTCTTGAGGGATTTCAAAACATCTTTGACATGAATCACTGGACACATATGAGTTACCACTATCCCACCTATAATGTTGGTGTGGAGTTTCCACAAGCAGAGGGAGCTTAGCTCAAGCCATGGTCTTAAGGAAACAAAACATCTTCATCAGAAAATACTCTGTTAACTCAAAATCTAAATAATTCTCGCTGTTATTTAGATCTATCTTGACTGTGTTTGCAGTTAGCACAAGAAAAAGTACTTTATGATGCTGTAGATGGGAACAGATGGGATAGAAGAAACATACCTTACCAGTAGGTTGTTCAGCTCTGCTTTCACTGTAGTGATGGACCATAGCAGCTCTAATTCCACCCTTCAGAGAACATAGGTGGCTTTGTAGGAACAGTGCCTTTGTGCAAGGCATGGAGGCACTGAAGTGGGATGAAGGATTTGCTGTGTGTGCTTGACAGAGTTAGAGAAGCAACCTGACAAATGCAAAAGGATGGAGGGGGAAAGCATTGCTGCAGAGTATAGTCATCTTGTTTTCAGGTGGAGAAAATGCTGATGCATATTTTTATTATTTAGCATTCAATATCCAACCCCTTTTTTAGAACTTGCTTACAGTGGGAGATGCATTCCTTTCCAAGGAAGTGCTTTCTCTGCCCAGATGGCTGGGAGTTTGCAAAGTACTTTGGGCAGGCATGGGAGCAGTCTATCAATCTCCTGTGCTTACACCAAGGCTAAAGGCTTCTGTTCTGGCAAGCTCTCCATTGCGAAGAGCATTGGAGAGCTCCCTGCAGCAGCTGCTCACAAATGCCAGGAAGGAAAGTCCAGAAGTAAAAAGGTCTGTTTCAGAACACTAAGCTAAATGGATCTTGACTGACTCTTTGGAAGACGGCAATGCTACAGATTGCCAAGGGCAAGAAAGGTAATGCATTTTCCGTTGTCAGCTGGGGATGAAATCTCGGCTTAACTCAGCTGAATGGGAGAAACTTCTATTTGACTTTGGTGGTGTCAGGTTGTCACTCAAACTGTTGAGGAGGTGATTATGTCAGTAAGTTGTATTTCAGAGGAAAGCAGGTTTGTGCCACACTGTGGCTCAACTTGTCTGCGTTATGTTGTGCTTATTGGTTTGTGCCATAGAGGTAAACCACACAGTGGTGATGAGCAGGCCTCAAGCTGTCAAATTTCCTGGAACTTATCATCACTGCAGATGATCAAAAGACATGTGGAAATTTAATTTCTCAGGAAATTTCCATTTTCTGTCCGAAAATAAATTTAAAAACAGTTCTGAAAAAAGTGTTTCCGTGCAGAACATCCCACAGTGCACTGTGAGATGAAGGGTGCAAAAATGGAAAATTGATGTTTGAGCCCTTCTATGCTGCATGCCATTGCCTTTTGCACCCCAGTCATTTGTGGTTCAGACTGGCTGGGTGGTGTTTTACATGTGGTAGCTGGGAGAACTTCTGGGCTTCTCCACTTTCAGCAATCCTGATATCACCATGCATATGTTTAAGGGGGCAAAATTAATTCCTTTCTGATTCAAACTGAGATCTCCTGTCATTTCCCGTGGACTTGTTCCATGGAGATATAAAGATTTACTGGTGATCATTTGGCATTGCCTTTGCTATATTTCATCTAGCTGCTTCTAATTATTTCCTTAGGGAACATGTGCCAGTTCCCCTGGCTTATAATGGTGATGTCACCCTTTCTTTCTATACAGGATGCATTCATAAGATGAATGGAACAAAGGGAAATCATGAGGTTTTAGATGTTTTCTGAAATTTGTCCTCCCTTTAAATATTTCAGTGATGTTCTAGGGTATAAAAAGAGTAGTTTCAGTTCAGTCAAAATAGGTCACTCTGTTTTTATTAGTGTATAATACAAGATTTCAGAACTGTAAAATGAAAAATTGTACCTACAAGGTAAAATGGTAAGTTTTTATTCTAAACATTGTGAAACTGGACATTCAAGTGTCATAAGAGCTATCCTGCCTGACCTTTTACTCCCCTTGAATCTCTCTCTGATATAGTTTCATGAATGAAGTTCTTGCTTCTCTATTGAACAGGATTTTCTTTTCAGATGTGTCTCTGGACACCTTTTTTTCAACCTCATCCCAACTCAACTGCTCTGGCCAGCACTGAACTTCCGGAGCTTAATCAATCTGTATTTCTTGGTGGCTGGTCACATGCAGACAGATTGACTGCTGGTCGTGCATTCAGAAACACTCGAACTTTCTCATGCTCCTTTGGCTTCTTTCCCGCTGACTTCATCTGGGGATGGACTGCAGGATTTAGCCATGTGAGTTAGCACGTGGACTTTTCTGGCTTATTAGCTCCACTAACAACAGAATAGCTGAATTTCCTCAAGCCTTTACATCTCAACAGATGCAGCTCTTCCAATCAAATTAACAGTAACAGGAGGCGAGAGAGTGGCAATTCTGATGGAAGATGCTGTACTGTTTTTCCCCTTTGGGAATGGAGCAGAACGTCATGCATTTATATGTCTGCAAATGAGCAGAGGCACATATCCTTCACGAGCAAATGATCCTTGGTTGTAATCAGTGGGCAGCTGGATTGGAATTAATAGATTATGCTCATACCAATAATTATGAAGGGAAAATAGCATAATTTAGAGCAATGGAGGTAAAGAAGAGTAGGCTTTTAAATTATTTTATTTTAAGTAGGCGTTGAATATGTTTTGATTGCTGAGAAAGGTGTGAAGGTAGAAGAAAACACCTCAGGTTGTTCATATCTCTCTTGATATCAACAGCTGGATCTTTACTTTTTACTTCTGATGTTCTGCTTACTGCTGAGTATGAAATACCTTGAATTACTTTACCATAATCAACAAAAAAATCGTAAGACAGTTCGAATCCCTGAGTGCCCCTTCTACGCATTAGGGTTAACTATTAGGGATGGACTAATATACAGAAACTCGCTATTTTCCCTATTCAAGGAGGTAAAGAGCAGAAAATTGGGAAAAAGAGCCTCACTGCTCATCTGACTTGTTTCATTGCATACATGTGAAAATACTCTGAGCAAACAGGTATGAAAAAACTTGTTTTTCCATTCAAAGTTCCTAAATAAATAACAGAGAGCCAGTATAAAACCTGAAATACTGTGAAATAATCAAGAAGCCTGTAGCCAGGCAATCTGAGAAAGGTTACTCTAATGAAAGGAAAAACTGGGCTAGGTAAAGTCCAATAGTATATTTTTACCTAACCTGGTCTGTGAGAGGTCTAGAGCCAAGTCCCTCTGCTGCAGGCTGCTTGTGTGACTATGGGCTATTTTCTTTGTATCTCCCACGACTCAGACTCCTCTGTAACCCCTGTAAATTGATTCACATACCTAACAAGAAGTCTGAAGTATTCATATTTAGTATTTGTCTAACAACCAAAGACAAAGAAGTAAAAGAGATCACTTTGGTGGGCTTGGCTGCATCTTCACCAGCTAATTAAACGGTGAGAGAATAGAATTGGGTTCTTGAAGCCAACTGGCACAGAATGACCTGCATCTATGCTATTAAACGATCTTAACCTTCAAAGCAGGGTGACTGCATCCAAAGTGCCGACTAGGAACAGCTTCTGGCTTATGTTAACTTCTGAATGGTATCCAGGAGTTGTCTGGGGGAACTGCATTTGGCCAGGTACCATTCTAACAATTTAACAGTGTATAGACAACCGGGTTTTATCACCCAAGTGTGTTCACAAGCACAGCTTAATTTTCCGGTGTGAGATGAACATTTAGGATGTTAATAACATTCTTAAATGCACTCATTGCTTTTGCAAATGCAAAATATCCCTTTCTATTGGGAAATGAAGATTTGGAACATGCACTCTGAGTTATTTTCAATCTAATTCTACCTTTTAACTGCACGATCCATTGAAATAGTGATAGCAGCCTGGTTTCTGACCCTTTCCACAACTGCTTACTCCCAGCTGTTTAGACGGCCTCTCCACTGTTACAACATGAAGCTCAAATGCTGTTCCCTAGTTTGTCTCTTAGAGAACTGTGGAGAGGTTCACGGCTCTCAATAGAGCGGTCTTAATCAACAGCTGCTTAGTTTGTGACTCTTGACTGCTGTCTCTCTATAATGAAGAACACTCAAGTATTCATTATCTGCTGCAAATGTGTTAGGGTGATTGCATGTAGAAATGGATGTGCCTGCAAATACTCAGCTGAGGAGAACTGGGGAAATATTTTAAAATCTCATATGTTAGAATCGAAATTGTAATTTGGAAAGATAGAGACAATATAATGATGGAATGCAAAGAAACTCTGAGGACTGCAGTGAAAGGAAGTCACTAGTTTATTTATAAGAAGTACAATTTTTGGTAGTAAAGACCTTCAACGAGTTCAAACAAAATGTGACAATCATAGTAGCAGATAAAAAAGCAAACTTTAAAGAATTTATGCTACTAAGGTAGTCAGTCTCTTCCATGATTGGGAAGTCCAACCCAAGGGACGTGTTGAATTCCTGCCCATTCTTTACTTACAGTTTTGGGAAAATATTTTAAGATCTTTCCTATTATATGTGAAGCAAGACAAAATTATAAAGTCCTGTCCATGCAGAGAGTAGGATTTTCTTTCTTAAGTAGAGGTATTCTTTAGGTCTGATGCGAGGGAATGACGTTATTTATTAACATCATTCACTCTCCAGACACAAAGGTCTATGAAAATTGCACTTCTTGTTTCCATGGCAGGACAGGAGGCTGCTCTTGATCCATAGCACCGCTTTACTTCTAGGCTCATTGGTGACTAGGAGGATCTATCACGGGAGACAGAATAGTTGAGGCCAGATTGTTCTGCCTGAAAAAACAACACCCAGATCACCGCAAAACAAGGTGAGAAGAAGCAAGCAGTGGGGTATGACCATCAAGGAAGTGAAGACTAAAAGCTGACAAACCGCGTAAATATAACAAATAGCTGTAAAATGGTCATTTAGCCTATAAAGAGGAAGATAGCTGGGAACTTCTATAGAGGTGCAATGTGTAGCACAGTTTCTTAAAAGGAAGCAGAAATGGAGGCAAAAATCCCAATACACCCAGTAGTGGACACCACACCGTGTCCACCCACCAGCTTTGAGGTTACCTTGCACAAAAGAAACAACATAGGACACTGTCAGGCGTGTCTGACTGCCACAACACGGAGGACAAATGCATTGGCCCTTGGCCTGTGCTGGCTCTGACCTGCAATTCAGAAGGGACTGGTGGCCAAGAGGAAAAATTGATGAGGGACTAGTCTGGCAGGTAGTAGGAGATGGATTTCCAACACTTGGGCCTGGCAATACTTAATCTGCTAAAATGGACACAGCTTCAGTGTCTTCTTTCCCATGTTCCCTTTGAGCTTTGAAAATTGAGCCCAACACATCTTTTATCACAGGGATTGTAACGTTAAATATACAAACAATAACCTCGTATTTCACACACTTTGTCCCTGTTTAAAAGTGATGCTCATGGGACGGTAGTTGAAAAGCAATGGAAAACAATAACAGCTATTCATTCTGCAGGAATTACATCTGTTATTTCACTAATTAGTCACACATAATGACCTGTATGAGATTTGGCAATATGAAAGCTGATTTAATTCTGGTCATCTTCTGGGAAAATATCCCAACCTTACATTTCCATTTGTGACTGCAGAGAGATACGTGTAAATGTTGGTGCTGGGAAGTAATACTTCAGAGGAATGATAGATACACTTCAAGGAAGACAGTGAGTAAAATTGCTTTAAATAGGTAGGTAGACACATCTTACCCACTTTCATTTACAACCAGAAGGAGGAAGGTTAGCCTCTTCTTCTTCACATGAGCCTAGACCAGTCTTATTTTAGTTCAACGGACTGGGCAGGTGCTCAGAGGAGAGCCCAAAACTCAGGGGAGGTAGGAGGGCTCTGTTTTCTGGGACAGTGTAGAACTGGAGGGACTTGGGATCCCTGATCTTTTTATCCTTGTTTGTTTTGGTAGAGATTTGTTCTTATGTAAAATGTGTTTACCTAGCACGTTTCATTTAGGTAGTGACTGATTTTATCTGGCACTAAGGAAGAAAACCACAGTCTCAGCAGAAGCTGGCAGTTGTGAGTTAATATTTTCTCTGACGTGTATCGATTACAATGTCAAAGATTCAAAATCAATTCACTTAAATGTCTCTCTAGAAAAAAAAATAAATAAATCTGTCAGTGCAGTGGAATATTGCCAAATTAGAGGGAAAAAAAATCCTGAACGCCCCTGACCCCTGAAGGTATGGATGCATATGCTGCCAATACCTTGATAATAGCAAGAAATAAGGAGGATGAAAAATAGGTTAGCAATGTATCCCATTTTAGTAGTATTTCTATTAAAGCATACGATGAATTCAGAAATGATCTAAAATACTCGTTGCAAAACTTTCTGACTGCTTTCACAACTTCCTCAACTCTCCTCTTGCATCCTCTTTTTCCTGTTACAAGTCTGCAATCTTGCTGTCCTTCTTTTATCCCAACAACATCTTCCACATTTCTTTCCTTCCATGGGATCCAGACTTACCAGTATCTCTGAGGCGATTTACTGACAATACCCTCCTTCCCATTGCTCCAGCAAGTGCTAAACCAACATTTGCATTTGCTGAAGCTGGAGGTGTGTTCTGGATCCTGCCTTGAAGGGTACCTCAGAGCCTGCATGACTATCCCTGCATTTTTGTTTCCTTCCTCTCCTTGCAACCAGTAATTGAATAAGAAGGTCTAGAAGACTACTAAAACCAGAGCAGGGCAATTTGTTCTTCACTTAAGTTACAGGAATAAGTAACATTTTGATTTTTGGCTGCTCACACAATGGATTATTAATGTCCTGGATGACCAAAGGTCTCTTCTGTGCCCATGGAATCAACAAATGTTCCATGTAGCTCTCCCAGACTTTATCTTCATGCCTTTAATCATCAGAGATAGATGGTACTGATGCAAAAGACAGAAGGAGCACTGCTTACCAAACAGCTTTCAACTGTTTCAAGTTTGGATTTTATGTAGGTTGGATGTGATGTGTTGTTTAGCCTGGTTCTTGTTTTCAATCAACTGGTTTAAGTCATTCCCAGCTGACCCACGGGTATGAATTAATCTGTGGGTTTTTTATAGAGTGGCTGTATCTTCTGCAACTTTTCTCATGGAGCATAAATCACAATCACTCACCCTGAAACATGAAGTGTTCTGAAATTATAATTCCTGGTGTAGAAGTGAGGAAGTCTAAACTCTCACTGAGCAAGTCCAACTTGCTCTATGCCTGGTGTAGAGTGTAATATTTTCTGGTGTTCCTCCTCTGTCTTTTTATTCTGCAGCCTCAAGGCCAGCTGTGATTGCGTTTCCCCAGATTTAGCCCAGAGAGAGAATCAATGGAGGATGGCTTTCCTGGAGGTCACTATGAATGGCTTGTACCCTTTGCACAGCTTGCAAAGGATTAAAGGCATGATACTATTGCATGAATAAAATCTCTTGTGGACTACACTGACTGCTGCACTGGGACCCAAGTATGTAAACAACTGTGGCTAGAAGAAGCCATTGACTTTGGGTACCCTACAGAACACACCTGAGACATCATTTTCCTGGACTTTGCAGTAAATGGAGATGCATGATTATACAGTGCTACCAGTGGCTGCAGGTTTAGGATCAAATCTTTAGAACTGTGTAAACCAGTGGCCACTAAGCCAAAACTGCAAAAAACCCCCAACCCTCTGTGGCATTTCCCCTCAAAGTTGTGAGGTCTAGGTTTTGGGTTTTTTTCCTAAAAGATTATGGAGTTCTTCATTTCATAGAAAAGTCCGCTCGACAGAGCAAACATTTTCAATACGCTAGAAGTACAAAAATATAACATGAAAAATTCAGTTCCAGTGAAAGAATTCTCCCTCAAAAAAAAAGAGAAAAAGAATCAAAAGCCAAAACAAAATTTTCAAAACAATGTGTTTTGAACTAGACAAAGTATTATGTTCAAGTCAAAATAACTGTACATTTAGGAATACTCAGGTGTTAAAATTTAATGCCAGAATTACAGCAATTTTATTTTGATTTTAACATGTTAAATGTTTTACTAAGCTTATGTGGGTATGAAACAGTTAATTGTTTTTCTGTCAGAAAAGCAACATGATACAGTCAATATGAACTTGCCAGCCCTCATTTCCATATCTGGATGAGAAATGGCTTAACTAGGACTTGTTGCCTGACGCTAGTCTGGATAAGGCTTTGCTGTCCATGATAGAATGGGGTTTTTCATTCCCAAAAGGTTTCATGGTCTTAGACGTTGATGGGTGGTGAGAATGAAACAGTTGCTGGGGTTGGGAGCTCTCTCTCAGTCCAGCCCCATACCTTTGCCCCATGCAGAATGTACAAACAGTGCCGGTGGATATGGACCCGTTCCAGCTTTGCTGCTTGCTGCATTATCTTCAGGGCACTTCTAGCAGCCCTGAAGCAGTCTCTGCTAGGTAAAATACTTATTGCTGCCTAGTTTGGATATCAGAAGGATATTGCAAAGGAGCTGTCATGCCGACACATCCATCCTCCAGGGAATTCCCCAACTGATTGAAGCTGGGCCAAGAAAGTGAGTCAGAACTGCAGCAAACAACGCTGCTCCTAACTCCTGCTTGCACTCCGTGCTGCAAGCAGCATGCCAGCAAGCAAGAAGAAGCTTTATAGATGTGGCAAGGCATTAGGGATGTTTCAGGCTCCCTCACTGCAGGTGATGTGACAGCTATGGAAACAGACTGTTTTTAGCTGCGGGCTAGAGAATCCTGACTTGAAATTTTTTCTGGTGAAGGCAAGTAGGCAAGTTCTGTGCACGGTTAATGATTGTATTTGAAAATGGGTTGTAGGGAAAATGAAGCTTTTTGTGAAGCTGTATCAAGTAGCTTTCCCAAGAAATAAGAGAAATGGTTAACACGTTAAAAATCTTGTTTTGACTTAAATGAAAAAATTGATTTTTTTTGAAACAGCAGCTCACGTCAAAATTGGCCAAGCTGAAAAATCAAAGGACATTAATAATTTAAAATGAAATGAAACATATTTTAGTCTAATGCAAAATGAATTATTCTGTGATGACAGTGAGGATTGTCAGAGATGAGCAAAAAGTTGTGACCTGCAAGTGAGTTATTCTAAGCAATGCCTAAACAACTTGAGTCAGTTGTTAGAGAAAGCTATTACATTTTTCGGTGTCATTATTGTGCTGGTTTTGGCTGCAGTAGAGTTAATTTTCTTCATAGTAGCTAGTATGGGGCTATGTTTTGGATTTGTGCTGAAAAGAGTGTTCATAATACAGAAAAGTTTTCATTATTGCTGAGCAGTGCTTACACAGAGAAAAGGCCTTCTCTGCCTCTCGCACTGCCCCACCAACGAGGTGGTTGGGGGTGCACAAGAAGTTGGGAGAGGACATAGGTGGGACAGCTGACCCCAACTGACCAAAGGGATTTTCTGTACCATATAACATCATGCTCAACATACAAAACTGGGAGAAGAAGCAGGAAAGGGGGGATGTTCAGAGTGATGGTGTTTGCCTTCCCACATAACCATTACACGTGATGGAGCCCTGGTCTCCTCAACATGGTTGAACACCTGCCTGCTGATGGGAAATGCTGTATGAATTCCTCGTTTTGCTTTGCTAGTGTGCGCAGCTTTTGCTTTACCTATTAAACTGTCTTTATCTCAACCCGTGAGTTTTCTCACGTTTACCCTTCTGATTCTCTCCCCCATCCCACTGGTGGGCTGTGAGCAAGCGGCTGTGTGGGCCTTAGTTGCCAGCTGGGGTTAAACCACAACAGCCCCTTTTGGCTCCCTAAATCTCAATCAGGAGGGAAATGGTAGGCCCTTTGATGACCAAAGAGCTATCAACCTAATTGTACTGTGATGAATTCCTTTCAAATCTGTAGAGCATTAAATGCATCCTTAAATGAAGCCATCCATAATTAGAAGCCTTCCAAAACACACGCAGGCATCAGAGTCCAAGAGAAACTGATTAATTGTTAATGAGGCTCCTTCACTTACTAGACAGATTGGAAGAGGGGAGGAAGCAAAGCGAGAGACAGAAGCTGGCATTGCTGTGCAGATTCAGTGAAACTTTGCCATTTGCCCGACCAAACTTCTGTTATGTGGCTTCTTGTCCAAGCCCTGATAGAGCCAGTTTTGGCCATTAGGGAAGTGATTTCTGCTTTTCCCATAATTCCAGTAACAGAGGAAATGAAAATTACCCCAACTTGACTGACATTTCTGGAAATTGCAGGATAGGGTTTTTTGTCACCACACTGCTACACTCAGGCTCAGCTGGACAAAACCAGTGACATTTTTTGAAGTGTACATACACACACAAATCATCCATATGCATTGTAAATGTGGTATTTCCAGCAAATATCCAACTTGCTCTGTGCATATGTGGATCTGATGACACTGACATATACTGTCGGTATAGTCTGTCTGGAAGGGAAAAGTAAGAACTGTAGGTGCAGATTGCATGTAAAGGGGAACATGTTTTTTCAGAGTTAGAAGCTGGAAGTGAGCCCGTAGATGCTAGATTTACTGCACCATTTTGGTTGCTGCATATTTTGCTTTTCCCCAACTATTTATCCTTTTATTTTTGTCAAAAGAAATAAACTCTAAACACCTCTGCTCATTCTGACCGTTCAAGATTCAAAATACTATTTATAATTCTGCAATTTTTTGTACATTTTTACATCATCTGCTTAGTTTTGTGACTGCCATGGCACAGAATATACAGAAAATCAAGCTTTGACCCTGGGAAACTGAGAAATGTCTACTAAAATACATATACTACAACTTTCTCAATTTCCCAAGGTCTGAGCTTGATTTCCTCTGTATTCTGTAAATATATACCCTGTTTTTGTTCCTGGAATGTACTTTTGCTGCAGTGAATAGATGCTTGGAATTTAACATTTAAAGACAGCACCTGAAATGAATCTTTGACTCTTGAATATTATTTGCAAATAAAGTTGGAAGGGGGGCCAGGCTTTAAAAAGCCTGTTCCTTATGTTTTATATGTTCAGCTGTTTGAGTCCTGAGGTGTCTAAATGACTGAAAGTCACCGACACAATCAAAGTCCAGTATAAAACCAGCCAAGCTTTATACTTGAACTTTTACTTCTGGAAAAGGTTCTTAGTAACTCTGTGTTTCTAATTATTCTTTTAAATGAATGAAAACTGCATGTTAGAATAATTCATTGAAGATAAATAAAAGGAAGTATTTATTGCTCCCAAATCTTCCAATACATTGCAGCAAACTGAAATTCATGGCATGTTTGTTCAAACAGCATAAGTAATGCTGGGTAAAGCTATTCTAACACAGCTGCCTCCTGCAATTTCATTTTGAGGAGCTGTTACTGAAACTGGAGACAGTTATATATTTATTTTTATTATTGAATTGTTTCTTCTTGCCTGAATGGTGGAAGATAATAACCATGTCAGAGTGATGCAGCACTAACTCCAAGCACCAGCCCTGGTGGTCTCATTGCTGTGTTACAGTAGAATCATAGAACAGTTTTGGTTAGAAGAGACCTTCAAGATCATCAAGTCCAACCTTTGTCCTAGCTCTATCAACACCACTAAACCATGTCCCTAAGTACAACATCTACCTGTCTCTTAAACACCTCCAGGGATGGTGACCCCACCACCTCCCTGGACAGGCTGTTCCAATGCCTGACAACCCTTTCAGTAAAGAAATTCTTCCTAATATCCAGCCTGAACCTCCCCTGGTGCAGCTTAAGGCCATTTCCCCTTGAAATGACAAGAGACAAGTAGAGAGAACATTGGTGGAGGCCCTGTCCCAGTGGAGTTGTTGGTGACATGGGTGGCCTAGGATAGGTTGGCAGAGGAGTAGGCAGATGCACAAAGGCTGACAGGAGAGGGATGGGCAGAGGCTGCCCAGATGGTGCAGGGTGGCTGCTTCTCCTTTGTCACTTCTCCTGTCTATTACAGCCAGACACCTGGACAGGCACATGACCAAACCATGGCACACTCCTGTCCTCTCCCTACTCCAACACTCAGTCAGAGAGCTGTCAGCACATGACACGATAGATAAGATAGCCCCAAGCCATACTCTGTTACTGGCTTAGAGGGAGCTTAAAGCCATGTCAAAGTCATGCACCCTTTTTCCCCAGGTAGCCCAGGGTTGGGTCACACAAGTGCTCCTGGCACCAGCCCTAGAATCCAGGTCCCAGTGGGGAAAACACTGGTGGTTGCCCACATTGCAGTGGGGTTGGTGAGATAGTTGGGCCAGTACTGGTGTCTCCTGTCCATCAGGAAGACATGGGTTGGACAGCCTTGATGTGAGGCTGGGAGAGCCCCAGGCAAGGAGGCAGGGGCTGCCTCATGGCAATGGGGGGTGGCTGCTCTGTTCTTTGGTGCTCCTGTCTTTGGCAGCCACATCCTCAGACAGGGACATGACCAGATCGCACGCACCCATCCATTCCTTCCTCTACCAGTCAGCTGGACAGCATTGCAGCTTTCTACCTGGACATTGACTGAAAGATAAGGAAACACATATAACCCTGGTCTGTACCCCGTCATGGTCCCACAGGCAGCCGGAAGCTCTCTGTAGCCATGGACAAAGGGAGGTCTGCACCGCACACTATGTCTGTGTGAAACTTACCAAAAAAAAAAGTTTGAGATTCATGAGGTTTTTCTGCTGTAAGGGCTGGAAGGCACGTTGTGTGAGGAACAGCTATGGACTTTGGGTTTGTTTAGTTTGGAGGAAAGGAGACTGAGGAGGACCTCATTGCTCTCTACAGCTTCCTGAGGAGGGGAAGTAGAGAGGGAGGTGCTGGTCTGTTCTACCTGGGAACATGAGATAGGACATGTTTGAATGACTCAAAGCTGAGTCATACTAATTCTTTATAGAGAGGGTGGCCAAACACCGGAACAGGCTTGCTAGAGAGGTGGTTGATGTTCCACACCTGTCAGTGTTTAAGAGGCATTTTGAAAATGCTGTTAATAACATACTTTAACTTTTGATCAGCCCTGAAGTGGTCAGGCAGTTGGCCTAGACGGTTGTTGTAAGCCCCTTCCAGCTGAACTATTCTACTCTATTTCTGTTCTAAAATAAACTAGAAAACATAGCAAAATGTCTTTTATACTCCAAAGAAAAGAAATTAAATGAAGCTGTACTAGGTGTAAGCATATTCATGAGGGTCACTCTTGCTCAAATATATATAAATTTTGATTCAGATAAGGGTAAAGATCCAAGTATAGTTGGAACATGACCTGTTAAAAACCGCAAAGTTAGTCACCTTGTTTTGCTTTTCTTCACTTATGCCCTCTGTAAGCTCAATTATGTGTGTTATTTGGAAGCCTGCTTTACAATTTAAAAATCCCTATTAAAATAAACAGTTCCTAATAAAAAGCTTTTATATTTAAAAGTCCTGTCTGCTTTCACGGTTTCTAAAACATCTAGCCCAGCAGATTTAACTCCATCTGTGTTCAATGCTTGAGGTGCTATTGAAATGAGCATATTCATAGTATTTTTCAGAGCATATTTGCGTTATCATCTTGAATTGTTACAGAAGTGGTATTAGTGATGACTTCTATGAAATACTTAGATTGCCCTTTGTTATTTATATGTAATCAAAGCACTACGAGAAGGCCAAAGTTTGCAGAAGATTTAAGTTATTTCAGCCTTATCTAAAACATCCACAAATGGAATAATATAGATGAGGATTACACTATAAGATGGACAAAACCCCAGCTCAAAACTGCATACACAGTGTTCATAGCTGGTCATGTGGTATTGACATCATAGTTGTTTTTTGGCTGACACTGTGCTGTCCGTTATTTTGCACCGATTACACTTTAAGAGGTTCTTGATCATTTTACAGCATTAACGAGATCAAATCTTGTGGAATGACAATAGCCAATTACTTAAACACAAGGCCTGGTGGATACACACCAGCAAAGCTAAAGCTGCAAAGTGTCTTTACCAGTGGTGACTTTATAGCACACACTCAAATACTTAGCCCACTACACATTGATCTGGAGGGCTCTTTCACTGCACAGCAATGCCAGCAGCCCAATTAAGAGCAGGATTTAATATGAGAGAAACTTTATGAATCAGAACTTATTTAAAATTATTCTGCTTTAATTTTCAACTTCCTTTTTTTTGAATAGAAGAATCATTTGGAAGCTTTTCCAACAGCAAGAAACATAGTTCTGCAAATGATTTTCTATCCATTGATAAAAATGCTTTTCATAAGATCCAGCAATGCTCTGCTTTGGGAAGTGTGGCTTGAAACAATGAATCACTGCCTTTTTAAAGACATAAGAGGAGTTAAGAGTAGAAGTTCTAACATTAAAATACTTATTGCAGTCATAAGGAATGTCAGAGTAAGTAAGTGCTCTAATCGGGAGAAATTATACCTTGAGCTCTAGGGGGTTTTGCGCATGAAAAAAGTTAAGGATAGTGTATTATTTCATGCAACTGTCTGGCACTCAGCACCAGGGAACAAATGGACTAAAGCAATCCCTAGGGTAACTTTGCTCCCTCCCTGAGGCATAAATTCACTGCTGTTTTTCACCCTGTATGTTTTCATTCCTTACTGTTAACAGATATGCTTTAAAAGCAAGGAGATTTCCACAATCAAGGAACTTCTGCTTTTATTTTGGCGCTGTGCAAGACATGCAAATTCTATGGTGGGAGGAATAAGAAACTTAACACACGTGGTCTGGATGGAGCCTTAACTTCACAGAGTCTGAGGCAAGGCAGGTAACCAGGCAGGGAAAGGCATCGAGTTAATTTTTGTTAATGCAGCAGCAGGTTTTTTATGTATGTTTTCCCAAGGTCTTACCTTTTTTATTAGCAAGAAATAGGTTCTCTGCCCTTCTTCTGTGGACGGGATCTTATTAATAGTGTTTATCCTACTTAAAAGCAGCAATCTTCCAACCTGTGGCTTGTACAGGTCTCTAGTAGTCCAGTAGCAACCGAAGCTTTATACCACTACCTGAGCACCTAATTCTGCTTCCCCTAAAAGTGCAAGATAACAGAGATGGCTGGGAAGAGAAAGGATGTTTGGAAATTGGGGGAAAGTAAGATTTAGGGAAGATATATCTGCAGCCAGAAGAGGATGACCAAAGTGTGCAAAATGGAAGGGGTTTAGGAACCAAGTTGAAGGACAAAGCTTCTTTGGGGAAATAAAGTTTTGGAACCCTTGAAAAAAGAGGAATGTCAACTAAAGTTAGGGAGAAATTAATTGAATGAGTGTGTGAGGAAGAGAGAGAGAGATCAAGATTTACTTGAGTACCTGAAGCACAGCCCAGATCAATTACTTGCTGCTGTCAGCATCATCAGTGCGATGTAAGACAAATTGAATGCGTGCTATAAAACGCACTGTTTAACAAAGTTCAAGCTATTAAGTAATTAGAATATAATATGTGAACATGCTGAATATGCTTATTTAAATGTAAACAGTTATTTACTGTTTATTTTTAGTGCAGAAAAATTACCCAGCTTGTTTAGTTGTCCTTGCTGTTTCATATACTGCTGATCTAAGTGCATGCCTCTAAGCCAGCATCCAGAGGTGGCTGCTCTTATCAATGGCATCCAGGGACACTTCTTGAAAGGTGCAAAGTGCATGAGCTGCAAAGGAAACAAACGCAAGGTGGGTAATAAATATTCTTTGCTCCAATGGGCTGAGGGAATAGCGACATTACATTTCCACTTATAGAGAGATCACTAATACAGCCATCTGTCAGTGATGTTAAGGGACAAAGCCTGAATGCCTAGTCTGAATGCCTAATCAACTAATATTTCTCACTCAATGGAAAAGATTAGGCACAGGAGTAAATGGGTTTATTTGTAAGATGGGGAAATAGTTCATGCAAGTGAGAAAAAACGGAAGTCATGCTGTTTGTGTGCTGGCACTTAGCAGAGCAAGCTCTCTTGGGTTTGCCACTGGCAAATCAGGTGGCTTTAGGTAGATCATTTCACCTTGCTAGGTGAAATTATGGCAAAGTGCTTCTCATCTACAGATATCAAAGCAAGAACTACTGTAAATTCCCAAATGAAGACCACACCTTTGCTCCCAGTTATGACTTCCAAAACAACCATGAATTGTGAAGCATAGTTTGTCTGCAGGGTCTTTCTGATGTTAAACACATGCTGATCCAGTCGCTGGCAGCATTAGGCAGAACTTTGCTCATAGTATGGTTAGTCCTACTGATTTTGTTAGTCCAAACACTTTCAAATCAGAGTTTACCAGCAACCAGTCATCCTAGAAGGGAGGCAAAGAAAATGCTCGTGTACCTGAAAAAAGCTGTAGAGTTACACCCAGTGTCCAGCAATATAAACAAATATACTTGGCTGCATATTTTGGGGGGGATCATATTTAAACCGTATAGTGAGGTACCAAATTTAGTTCTAAGCCCTTTATTTAAAGGTCACTGATGTTATCAGTCTTTTGTGACTACAAGCTAGTCACTAAGTTCCAGATTCTGAAAAGTACATGAGAACCACTTTGTCAACAACACCTCCTGAAGCATGTGGACTTTAAGGTCTCTTAATCTTGCTTACGAAAGAGGTCATCTGTACTTGGCTCGAAGTTGGTATCAGAAAGGAACAGTCAAATGTGAAAATACTATTCCAACAAGAACCATAATATAATAACTAAAAGCCATGTCAAGATTTGTCCTGTATCTAAGCTGGATGCTCTAACAAACAAAAAGCTTGATGAAGGAGGAGTACACCAGGTGATATGGAGTAAAGCTTAGATAGGTGAGCAGGCAGTGAATCCTACTCTGTTACAGACTTTCTGTGTGACTTTGTGAATACCAACATCTTTGTCTACATCTCTTCTAGATAATTAACCAGTGACAGGGAATATACCTGAGTACCGGAACCTGATATTCTCTACTGTTAAATTTTTAGCAAAGTATTTGGCATGGTTTTGTCTGGACTAAATACAGTCACTCAAACATTTCCCAGTCTCTGTTTGGAATTCAGCAAAGGCCAAGGACCATTCTTAGAATAAATAAGGTTGGAAGGCAACTCTGGAAATCACCTGGTCTAACCCCATGCTTGAAACAGGTCCAGTTAGAGCAAGCTGCTTGGGTGCTATGCTCAGTCAAGAACTGAACATCTCCAAGGATAGGGTTTTCAAAACCTCTCTGCACCTCTGTGAGTATTTAATTGCTCTCAGGGTAGAACAGTTTTTCATAGGTAATTTACATTTCCTGTCAATTCCTGGCTTTTGTTATGAACTCCCCAAAGGCAGTTTGGATGTGTGACCCTCTTACGGAGCCTAAAAGAGTGTAACAACATGGATGCGGGCAGACTTTGCCACTTGGCCTCAAGGCCAGAGAACAGGTTAATAGAGATGTAACCTCCAAATCTTGGCTCCCATCAGTAATTTGGATGTAATAGCACTTAATTGGAGGGCTCAGATTCCATCATTGCTGCTGAGCAGGTTGGTACCACAAGGGACAAGTCACCGTGCATGAGTACACAGAACACATACCGAAAAGTGACTAACTCACTTCGGGGGATGAAGAACTAAAACTTCATTGATCTGTCTTAGCATCTTTAAAAATGTATTTTTTTTTTTAAAGTCAACAGAAACAATAAATCCTATTAAATCCTTAATAAAATGCAGACTGAGCCAAGCAACTGCCATCAGACAAATAACCAAACGAACAACCTCTGGACCTTTAGAATATTTTTGGGCCCTTCAGATAAGTTAGGTCTGTATGGGAATACTTAAAAACATTCAGAAAAATTAATTCTTTTACTGGCAGATGAAGCCTGCCTTTTCCGCTGTGTTCCTCTGTAGTGCTATCAGGAATACAAAGACCATGGAGAGGGGAGGACTCAAGGACATGCAGTGTGGGACCAGCCCTTATACAAAGACCAGCACAAGATCTACGTACAAGTTCAGTGGTGCATTGGGCCTAATGCTTTTCCTCTGTCTAAGAATAATTACATCTTCAAGGAACAGATATTTCAAGATGTGATTCGTCATTTTCTTATATTGTCACCAATATTCTGCATGCATAACTTAGAATATTACTGATAGAGGACATCCATAGCTGGTTCCTTGTCCACTGATGTAGTCACTCCATCACAGAAGGCCAGTAGGTTGGTCAGGCAGCATTTGCCACTCGGTGAAGCCATGCTGGCTGTCTTGAATCACTTTCCTGTCCTCCATGTGCCTTAGCGTAGCTTGTAGGAGTACCTGCTCCATGATCTTCCCAGGCAAAGAGGGGAGGCTGACAGGTTGGTAGTTCCCAGGGTCCTCCTTTCTACCATTTTTAAAAACGGGTGGTGTTTCCCTTTTTCCAGCTGCCAGGAACTTCACCTGACTGCCATGACTTTTCAAGTATCATGGAGTGGCTTGACAACTACATCAGCCAATGCCCTCAGGACTCTGGCACCCATCTTGTCAGGTCCCATAGACTTATGTATGTTCAGATTCCTCAGATGGTAATGAACCTAATATTCTCTTACAGTGGGAGGGACTTTGCTCTCCCAGTCCCTGTCTTGCAGCCCATCCTCATGAGAGATGTGGGAAGAGAGCTTGGCAGTAAAGACTGAGGCAAAAAAGTCATTGAGTATCTCAGCCTTCTCCTTGTCCGTTAGTACCAGCTTGCTAGTCTTACTCATCAGGGGAGGTATGCTTTCTTTGAACTTCCTTTTCTGGTTGACATACCTGTAGAAGCCCTTATTATTCTTTGCATCCCTTTGCATTTCTATGGTGCTTTGTAGGATTTCATATTTGGTATCTCAGGTGCTTTGGCCACTGTTGTCAGTCTGATGGTTTTTGAGCAAAAATGCTCGAGGTATATGAAGTGTGTTGAAGACAGCTGTGGCACTCTGTATAAATCCTGTCGCATAGAGAGAAAATGCTAGGTAAAAAAACAGGTGGAGAAGAGGCAGACAAAAAATGTTGTTTGCAGTTCTGTAAATGCTATTTCTTAATAAAAGATGACATTCTGTAATGATTCTGTAGGGCAAATTCTTTGGCCATGGAGGATGACAAGAGACTGATTATATGCTCTGCAGCACTAAGAAAGAGATCTCTTCCCTCTCCATTTTGAATAAAAATACAGGCTTTTCTTTGCTTCTCTTTTTGTAAACAAACACGTAAGGTACACATTATAAAAACTGTGTACAAAAAGCTAGGACTTTCCCAGCGATCATTATTTCCTCCTGAAGTTTCTTAAGGCTTATGGGGAGACTTGTTTCCCTGAGCTAAACTTTGCCTGAGCTATAAATAAGCCCCATAGCTGTGGCCCTACCAATAGTCTGTAGGTCTTCCCCTTTGGTCTTGTATGGGGAATGCCTTTTTTTGGCATCTACTCCCTCTCTTTAGCACTCAAAGACCAAGACACCATAAACTCGCACCATCTGACTTTATTTACATCTGTTGGAACTGGATGCGAACTGCAGCTTCTTGCTGATCAGCACTGGGTGGACAGGATGCAATCAGATCTAATTGGAAATTAGGAATCAAAGAAGCTGTGTGAAAGGCAGAAGGAATCTTATCATAGTCTCTGCAAAAGGAATTACAAAACCATGCTTTTTCCTTTTTTTAGATGTGACAAGAACATCAGCAGATCATTCCAAATCTATTGCATTGTGTCTGAAAGGAAAATCCAATGTTTGATTCATAATCACTTTCAATCACATTGAGAACTCAAAGCTGGAGGATTTTTCTGAGAAACCAAGATTGAAGTTTAAAAGGGAAAGATCAGAAAGCGTTGGCACCAATCTCCTTTGAAAATTACACTTTCTGATCTCTAAACAGCATCAGGTTGGTGAAATTTTTCCATAGTAGTACTGAGAAACCTCAGGAAAAGATCCGCATCCGTCTGTGCTGCACACAGAAACAAAATAGCCCCCAGGACATACAGACCTGAGGCAGTGTTGATGATCAGGCAAGGATTTGTCCTGAGTGACAGGTAAAATGATGCATTTTACTACGATTTAATATGTAACGCTACCTTGTTGATAGAAGGATCAAGGCTCTGCTGTGGGAAGTATTATGCAGTTATGCAGGAAATTGGGGTTTCCATACAATTTCCATACAAAGAACATTTGTTGAAAGAGTTCAGCAAAAACACAACATGGGTATTAAATTGCACATTTATTGCTCCAACGTCATGTTTTTTCAGTAAGTTAGGCAAAGAAAGTGGGGGAGAAGCTGGAAATGGTACATCGATCATCTTCAAGTTGGGGATGACCAGAAGGTGTCTGTAGGTGGAAGAGTATGGATATGTGCAGAGACTGGGAGAGTGAAAAGGAAAAGAACTGGGCTTTGGAGGAGAAAAACAGCTGTAGGACCTTGTCGTTGACAGTTGAAAGTGTATGTCAGTCAGTGCTGGTCTGAAGGACATGATGGAGTGAATCTTGGGTGTTAGTGAGGAAACAAACACACAAAATGCTCTGCAAGGAGCAATTTGGCACTATGAGCATAATCGTCTTCTCTTTTCAAATTCTTTCAATGTGTTTGAAGGCTTCTTCTGTTTGTTTCCTTTTTATTTTTATGGTGTGTCATCATTCAAAGCTTAAATGTATAGCATTGCAAAGTTATAGCTTGATCCCAAAGGAAATATCAGGCAGTGACTGTTCTACAGGCTGTGTGTGTATCAGTAAGCAGAAGAATATGGAACAAATAGCTTTTTTTAATGGCAGTAAAGTCCCTTTAGACAACTTACAGACTTTCACCCAAAGTAATTGCACAGTCACCTTCCAACATACTGCAGTCTTTGTTTCAAATCAGACCATCTTCTTGTACTGCTTTTTTTTGCTGCAAACTTGACCACAGGTACTTCATTACTTGTATATTTTGTTCTGACTCTTTAGCATCTAGCAAACTGCTGATTTAAAATTGCAAAAGTCCTTTTTTGGAGTAGGCTTTTTCAGTCAGGAAGAACTGTGGAATAATGTAAAGTATGTTTAAGAAAGACATGCTTCTTTAAGGATAGAAAAACCTTTAAGATGCTGGAATCTTCTGATATACAGAATTATAAATGTGGGTTGAACATGGGATAGAGAAACTAAGAAATTTTCTAAGTCTTCTAAAAAGGAGAATAGTTTTAAAGTTTAAAAAAAAATTAAAGGTTTTTAAATGTTTTAAATTCAGTGAGACTTGTTCAACTTTGCTGTTTCTGGATGCCTCTTCTCAGTGTCCTTGTACCTGTTTTTCTCTGACCCAGTCTTATCCCTAATTAACAAACCATTCATAATTGCCTTTTTTTCCCCAATGGCCCCAGTTTTTTACAACCATATCAAAGTTTGGTATTCTCAAAACTGTTACCTACTGATATTGTACATACTACTGTCTGGTATTACTGACAGGTTCCCTAGACACTGTGGCCTTGCAAGGCTCAACTCCCCAAAAGGTCCCTATCAATTATCTGTGAAGTCTGGCCACTTCTCACATACCTTTCCCTGGGATGGTAAGGAAAGTTATGTCACATGGCAACCCAGCCATCCATTGCGGTGCTGTGACTTTTGTCTGCTTTGCACTTTGCTCTTGTCTCATCCAGCAATTTCCCATGTCATGTCCAGCAGTTTCCTATGCCCTATTCAGACAACTTATCCTCAGCCCAGGGCTTAAGGAATGATCCAATCATTTCCTTGCAGTCCTAAGAAGGACCAATAGCTGTAGAAAAGCTGTGAGAAGACTGCGCAATGCCGGTCTGACATTTCCATTACACATAGCTTTTTCCTTTCTTGGTAAATGCAGGCAAACGTTGGAACAATCTGCCCGGGAAGTAGTGGAGTCACTATCCCTGGAGGTGTTCCAAAAATGTCTTGATGTGACAGTTCGGGACGTGATTTAGTGGGCATGGTGGTATTAGGTTGACAGTTGGACTTGGTGGTCTCAGAGGTCTCTTCCAACCTAATGATTCTATGGTTCTATGATTCTACAAGTCCGTGTGCAGGGACAGAGAGAGTACCTGCTTGCTCCTGGCAGTCAAGGTCTGACCTCATTCTTCTTGAATGTTTGAGGTTAGTGTTAGTGTGTTTTGTTTTGTTAAAAATGTGTGGATCAAATAAATTGAAGCATATGATTTCTGTCTCTTTTTTTAAATTTCTTAATTTCTGGATGTTTCTTTCATTTCTGAAACTCTTGTGGGTGTATGTGATCTCCCATGTGTTGTGTGGAGTGATTAAATATATGGTTTGAGTAAGCCATAATGGAAACACCTTATCAAAATATCCCACATAGTTTTGGGAGGGACAACCTCAAATGCTGCCTCTCACAGGGTAGGGCAGATTCTCCACTGCATGGAGAACGCAGAAGAGCAAAGAGTTGTGGTTCTCATCTGTGCAAGAGCACTCGTCTTGGGTGCAAGTGAGGAGATACCACAGCAGAGCACTGGGAAGGATTCCAGGCAGATGGAGGAAGTGGAGACAATGAAGAAAACTGGTTCTACATCTTCTAGTAAAATGAATAATTCATATCATTTAAATACACTACACCAAGACAAAATGTAAGAACTACAAGTCACACTAGCATCTAGTTGTCTTTGGCTATAAGGATCCTCATCTCTTTTAGACCATGGGGCCTCTGCCTGGAAGGGCGCAATGGTCTCCAGCCAGGTTTGTGTCTCTCCCAGACAGTCTAGCATTCAAACACATAAGACTTACAGGCAGGCACCAAGACTCTTCAAACCCTGTTTGTCACCACAAAGACCTGTACACTGCTACTTCTGCAGTATGTTTAATGCCTGCTCTTTAAATTAAACGAAGATTAACTCATTTTAAAATGAACTAATTTAAATGAAAACATGAAAGTCGTAATTGAAACAATATCTCTGTTTCTTTTTTTTTTCCCTTACAGCTTATGGAAGTTTTATGAAATGTAGTTTTAGAGAGACACCTGCTGTACTCTTGACTTCCTCAGGCATACTTTCTAACTTGATTCAACCCTCTAAATTTTTCTCCTTTTACTTCCTTATTGAACTGTGAGAGAAATTACTCAGTTTGTTTTGATCCGGAGTTAATGCTTGTTAAGACAGATGTGTACATTGGACTTTTAGAATATTTTCTTTCTATAGGACTTTCAGCTACATGCTGGTAGGAAAGGAAGAGAAAATGTACCTATGAAGGCAACAGAAGATGAGAACTAGTTCTTAAAATCTGCCAATGAATTCAGGAGCTTTTGTTTTCTACTCCCATTATGGAGGGAGAGTGAAAGGAACAAACCATTTACAAGCATAGTAAAATAGAGCATTAGTTAGATATGGATAGTTACTAAAGTTATTATTTTCAATTTTTAAATGGAAAACCAAAATATTTTCTTCTGCCTGGTATAGTAGGAAAAAATCATGTAAGTGGGGATATTGCCAAAAACTTTATTGCATATTAACCAATGTTATTTTTGGATCACTATGCAACGAAGCAAAAACCAATTCTTCAAAATAGCATCTCAGTAAACAAGTGTGGATTTTTATAATATTTTGATGTCAATAATCTGGCTGATGCTCGGTGTCAGTCCTGCTGATGATCAAATCGATGGATAAATTATTAAGCAGCAGTGACAGACAATCTTTCAGGGGTAGTTACTTTAACAGTAATAAAACTGAGGGTAATTGCCCTGTGGCCTCTCCATCATCAGCTGCAGCTGTGTTAGAAGCACAGAGGTGGAAAGGAAAGCAGCATCTTCTGCAGGATCAGTTAGTTCTGGAGAGGAGAAGGTAGCTGTTCAGCACACAAGCTCCTCTTCAGATATGCTCGAAAGATTTGTCTGGGTTTTGCTAGTTTGTTTAGGGAACTTTTGTTTTTAAGGTGCATGAGTTAGTTTCTGCACATCCCTGCTTTTGTCTTGAGAGTGGATCTCGTTTAGCACACAGCCAAACTGCTGCTGTTGCTGGACCTGTGGGACTTGTTTTGCATTTGCTTCTGTAGGTTTTAAAATAGTTTTAACCCGCATATTACTGATTTATCTTGAATATTAGGTAGTCCAACATCAAGAGGTGCTGAGAGGAAGAAGGGGAGATAGACATCCTCTCAAACATGCCTTAAAGGAATCCTGAAAGAAAAAGAGAAATACGACTTCTTAGCTTGTGGTTGTTTTCATCACAGGTGTCCCTTATAGCTGGAACAGGGAGAACTTTATGTTTTGTTTGTATACACTTCAAAACCATGGATGCCTCTACTGCTGAACCTCTCCCAAAAACTGACAAGGGAATTCTTCTGTGTTTCATTGCAAAAAATGAAGCTATCAAACTGTTAGAGGGTGAGTTTGAGAGTATCTAGAAGGAGTGAACCTACAATAAGAATGAAATAATGTCATGTTTTCTCATTTTGTTTTGCTT
Source organism: Leptosomus discolor (assembly GCF_034619465.1). Classification (NCBI taxonomy): domain Eukaryota; kingdom Metazoa; phylum Chordata; class Aves; order Leptosomiformes; family Leptosomidae; genus Leptosomus; species Leptosomus discolor. The sequence goes on from NC_141392.1 coordinate 120,136,719, forward strand.
CTGACTCTCTGTTAGATCTGTGCTATGCTTGTAATGCCTTTCTTCCTCTGACAGGAAGAAAAAAACCTGATCCAGTCACACAAGTATAAGTGAAATAGTTCAACCAATGTCAAACCTGAAGTTTTCAGTATCTTCTCTATCCACCTACTGCACCTCGTGTAATAACACCACCAGCTGTGCTATTCTAACACTTATCTGTCCAGGCAAAAGAACTTGCATGCACAACTTGCTGAGTATTTAGTCACTAAGGCTGCTTGTCATAGGTATATGTCACCTTAAGCTCCCAGTATGCTTGGGTTTACAGCTAAAAGTGTGGGCACTCTTAGTTTTATCTGACATCCATCTGTTATCTTGAAGTGAGTAAGCTGTTAAAGGTCCAGATTTCTGGATAATTATCTTCACTATCTTTGACGAATATCTCATTGACAGTGAGGAACTCTAGAAGGATCTAACAAAACTGAGGGAATGGCAAAGAACGTGACAGAGAAGGATAAATGCGCAATAGTTCATCTGGGGAAAAGAATGTAAACCATGCCTCCTCAATACCTGCAGTCAGTTCAGAAGAGACACCTTGGCATCACTGTTGACAGGTCTCTGAAATCACTGTCTTAATCTGCAGTGACAGCCAACTAGTCAACAGGAAGAATCATAGAATCATAGAAGAGTTTCTATTGGAAGAGATCTTCAAGATCATCAAGTCCAACCTTTGTACTAGCTCTACCAACACCACTAAACCATGTCCCTAAGTGCCACATCTACATGTCTCTTAAACACCTCCAGGGATGGTGACTCCACCACCTCCCTGGGCTGCCTGTTCCAATGCCTGACAACCCTTTCAGTAAAGAAATTCTTCCTAATATCCAGCCTGAACCTCCCCTGGTGCAGCTTAAGGCCATTTCCCCTTGTTCTATGGCATGTTACTAGGGAGAACAGACTGACCCCTGCCTCGCTACAACTTCCTTTCAGGTAGTTGTAGAGAGTGATAAGGTCTCCCCTCAGCCTCCTCTTCTGCAGGCTAAACAGCCGCAGATGCCTCAGCTGTTCCTCATACAATACATGCTCCAAATCCTTTACTAGCTTGGTAGCCCGCCTCTGTACTGTCGTGGTTTGAGTCTACTCAGCTGGCTCCAAAACCACCACACAGCCGCTTGCTCACCCCTACCCAGTCCATTGAGGGATGGGGAGGAGAAAATACAACCAATGGGCTTGAGGGTCGAGAAAAAGGACAGAGACAGCTCAGTCACCAGTTATGGTCACAAGCAAAAGACAGACTCAACTTGGGGACAACAACACACATTTAATACAGAACAACCATCACCATCAAGGAGAATAAGAGATACAACCATATCTTAAACACAACACACCTCCCCCCCTGGGTCTTCCTGGTCTTGCTGGGCTCAGCTCTACTACCTCTTCTCCCCCAGGAGTGTAGGGGGGCAGGGAATGGGGGTTACAGTCCGTCCAGTAAAAGATGTCTCCATTGCTCCTCCGTCCTCAGAGAGAGAGGTCCTTGTAGTCCTTCCCTGCTCTGGTGTGGGGTCCCTCTCATGGCAGACAGCCCTCCTCCAACTGCCTCAACATGAGTCCTTTCCCACAGGGCTGCAGCTCTCCACACAACGGGTTCCACACAACTCCAGTGTGGCCGGAGTCGTGGTCTGCTTTGGGCCAGTTCCTGCTCCTCCAGCCCAGGGCCCTCTGCAGGCTGCAGGACAACCTCTGGGCCACCGCTTGTCTCCAGGGGCTGCAGGGGCTCAGCCGCCACCCCACCATGTGCCACAGGGGAATCACTGCACCTGCACAGCTCCCCCTCTGCTGCCTCACAGACCTGCCTGTCTGCATCGTTGTCTCTCTCCCATCCCCCTTTGCTCACCAACACAAACAGAAATAAAGAGACTCAATCAATGGTTTCTTTCACTCTTAAACAGTTATTCGCAGAGGCACCATTGGTCTGGCCTTGCCCAGAGGCAGGTCCGAAACTAGAGCCAGGAAAGCTTCTTGAAGCCTCTTACAGGAGCATCTCCATAGACCCCTCCCCAACTAGCAAAACCACACCAAAACCCCGCCAGACACCAAACCACCACATGTACCCTCTCCAGCACCTCTATGTCCTTCTTGCAGAGAGGGGCCCAAAACTGGACACAGCATTTGAGGTGCAGCCTCACCAAAGCTGAGCACAGGGGAATGATCACCTCCCTAATCCTGCTGGCCACACCATTGCTGATACAGGCCAGGATGCTGTTGGCCTTCTTGGCCACCTGGGCACACTACTGGCTCATGATCAGCTGGCTGTCAATCAACACCCCCAGGTCCCTCTCTGTCCAGCAGATCTCCAGCCACTCTTCCCCAGGCCTGTAGCGCTGCTGGGAGTTGTTGTGGCTGAAGTGCAGGACCTGGCACTTGGCCTTATTGAAACTCATGGAATTGGCCTTGGTCCAGCGATCCATCCTATCTAGATCCCTCTGTAGAGCTTCCCTACCCTCAAGCAGATCAACACTTCCACCCAGCTTGGTGTCATGTGCAAACTTACTAAGGGTGCCCTCCATCTCCTCGTCCAAATCATTGAGAAAGATGTTAAACAGGAGTGGCCCCAGTACTGAGTCCTGGGGGACACCACTCGTGACCAGCCACCAACTGGGTTTAACTCCATTGACCACAACTCTCTGGACTCGGCCATCCAACCAGTTTTTGACCCAGCAAAGCGTATGCCCATTCAACCCACAGCAGTCAATTTCTCTAGGAGAACACTGTGGGAAACAGTGTCAAATGCCTTACTAAAGTTGAGGTAGATGACATCCACAGCCTTTCCCTCATCCAACAAATGGGTCACCCTGTCATAGAAGGAGATCAGGTTTGTTAAACAGGACCTGCCCTTCATAAACGCATGCTGACTGGGCCTGATCATCTGGTTGTCCTGCATGTGCTGCATAATGGAACTCAGGATGATCTGCTCCATCAGCTTCGCTCGCACTGAAGTCAAACTGACAGGCCTGTAATTTCCCAGATCATCCTTCTGTCCCTTCTCATATGTGGCTGTTATATTGGCTGACTTCTGATCTGCTGGGACCTCCCCAGTCAGCCAGGACTGCTGATAAATGATGGACAGTGGCTTGATGAGCACCCCTGCCAGTTCTCTCAGCACCCTAGGATGTACCCCATCCAGCCCCAAAGAATTATTCACATTGACGTGGAGCAGCAGGTCACTGACTTTCTCCTCATGGATTGTAGGGGGGCCAAAGAGGCACCATGAGGAAGGGTACTGAAGAATAGAAAAAGGCTGTCTTGTTGTTATTATATAAAACTTGGATGCACACTATTAGGAGTTTAGGTCTCCACATCTTAAGTAGAATGCCATCAGGTTTTGAAAAAAAAAAAGTGACAAGAGCAATGAGGAACTAAAATTTATAAAATCATGAAGGCAGTGGAAAAATTGAATGCAGAGCTCTTATTCATGAAAACCCACAATATGTGAACAGTAGAGTATTCCTTGAAAATTTTAGGACACTAATTTAGAACAAATTTTTAATAGCGGTGTGGGTTTTTTTACACATTGAGTAGTGAAATTCAGAAATTTGTTTCCGTAAGAGTGAGGATGTCTGTGTTCTGCTCCTGGTAGACAAAAAAATATACAGAGACAAAGAAGTACGATAACAGTAAAAAAAGAAGGCTTTCAGCCACATATAGTCAGCTAGTTAGGAGCTGTGGGACATGGCGACATTATACCTTTCAGGGTAGAGCATGTTGTGCAGCCAAACAGCAGTTGTTTTGTGTAATTAAACTAATCGATACACTTGGTGATTTCCTAAGTACCAAAACTTAACCTTCTATATTGCCAAACTGTTAGCATGGTTCCTAGCACATCTTTTGCATTGTAGAACTAGCAGCTTCCAAAAGATTTTTGGTTTTATTTTGAGAGCTAGCAAGGACCAGGGATCATTTTCAATGGGAATTTTGGATACAGCCACCCTAGAGTGGGTGGTAGGAGAGTCTAATTGAGTGGATATGACCAGATAGCTCCACTTGGCCTCAAGGTGACTCAAAGAACAAATGCTGGCACTGTATGACTTCCTGGAATAGATATAACCAGAATATTGAAGATCTATGGCTCAAATACTACTGCAGACAATGGACTATGGGTATTGTGGACTTAAGAGGAAGTCTCACAGTAGATCTGTAACCAAATGTACTACTCCACTGAAGCTGCCATACAATGTGTGTGGCAAGTCAGGGTACAGAGTCTGATGAATCAGCTGTTCATTTCAGGTAACGGCAGTTATTTTTGAACTCTGCCCTTGGTTTTGGTTCTGAAGGACTTGGAAACAAATGCTCTTTCTGGCCCAATCCATGTTTGCCAATTGTGTAACCTCAGCCATGCATATTACTTGCATAGCTAATTTTTGCATCAACACCTTGCCAAGCCAACTGTCCCATTTTTCTTGTATATTTACACAAGAGGGTAGTTCTGCACAGCTCTGGTTCAGTGAGCTTGTAGAGCAATCAGTTACCAGGCTGATGGATTTCCATTGCACCTGTGCTTCTGGGAAGTGCCCAAAGACTTCTGTGTGGAGTCTATACACCCATCTCCAGTTCTTTCAGCAGCCATAAATGAACAGCTGCTTCCAAGTCTGTGTGACTTACGAAGCATGACTACACCATTTGTGCGGGATGACAATTTTAGTGAGGAAACCACTTTGATGGGTCAGCAGGGGGAAGGCAAAATTTGAATAAAGCCATAAAAGACTATATGAGACAAAAGCGCTGTAAGAAATTCTGGAAGTGTTTCAACCAAGGAAATAAAAAGATTCTGAGTTTTGAATTTGTCTCTCGACAGTAGTTTGCAAAATGAATGCACACCCAATAATCAAAGAACCACCCAATGTGAAATCTGGCATACAGGAGATGGGTGCTGATGACCTTTGTTTATCTGTCTCCCCTATAACGATTTATATGAATCAGTTAACAGAATTTATATTGTGCTGGGTGGAACCTATCACAGTTTTCAGATGTCAGGCTAAATCTCAGCCTACCAGAAGGACCATGTGTACCATCCGTACATGAGGAGTTAATCAGAGCAGAGTTTCACCTTTAAGTAGCTTTGAAGAATTATATGTGTTGCTTTTCAGTTTTGGGTAACACAAGAAATATGAGGAAGGATTTTAGTCTTGGGGCTGTTCCACACTTAGAACTGCTTCACCAAATCAGGCCTGAGGATTACTTGGATTGGTTTCCAATCACTGCCAGTGGGCAGCATCAAATGCCAGAGAGTGGTGCTGAACAACTTTTCTCCTTCTTCCAGCAGCCAGATGTGGAACAATATCCACTTAAATCCTATGAACACCAATAAACTTAAGATCTGAAGAAAGGTAGTTCCTTTCCAAAATGTTCAGCATCACCACTCAGGAATGATTTGAGATAGTCTTATAGGGGAAATTACCAGGTCTTTTTTGATCTATGCTAAATTCTTGGCCTCAAGAAATATTTTTGCCTTCAAACACTACCATGAAATTCATTCCTGTAAAGCAGCTTTGCGGAAAAGATCCTGGGGGTCCTGGTGGACATCAAGTTGGACATTACCTGGGAATGTGCCTTTGTGGTAAAGAAGAGTAATGGTATCCTGGGTTGCATTAGGCAAAGCATTGCCAGCAGGGAATGAAGTGATCCTTTCCCTCCATTCAACACTGGTGAGGCCACACTGGGAGTCCTGTGTTCAGTCCTGGGCTGCTTAGTACAAGAGAGATGTGGAGCCACTGGAGACAGTCCAATGAAGGGCCACAAAGACTATGAGGGGACTCTGGACATTTCTTTTCTACAAGAAAAAGTCAAGAGGGTGGGACTGTTTGGCCTCAGGAAGAGAAGGTTCACGGGCATCTCATGAATGCACAGAAATACCTAAAGTGATGGTGCAAAGAGGATAGTGTCAGGTTCTTTTCGGTGATACCAAGTGACAGGACCAGAGGCAACGGGCACATACTGAAACACAGGAGGTGCCATATGAACATCAGGAAATACTTTTTCACTGTGAGGGTGACCGAGTACTGGATAGGTTGCCCAGAGAGTCTCCATCCTTGGAGATATTCAGAACCCATCTGGACACGGTCCAGGGCCACAGTCTCTAGGTCTTATTTGAGTCCCCTCAAATAAGGGGGGTTGGACATGATGACCTTCAGAGGTCCCCTCCAACCTGAACCAGTATGTGATTAAGTGATCTTATAGGTAACATAACCAGTTCTACCAGCGTAGGCAGGGATGCACAAGGATTTGCATGTTACAGGCACACCTGAACTGACATCTCTTAACTACAGTGTGAACAGATATGACTGGAACATGGGGTTCACAGCCCTCCCACTCACTGGGTTTAATACTAACATCCTTGCACTATTGTATTGCCTTTGACACTTCCCCATTAATAGTAGTTCCTAGGGCTACAAAACATTTCACTCTGACCATTGAAAATTGTAAAATGCCGGAAGTTGTAGTACTTTATTTGTTTTCTGTAACAGATTAAACATAATGCTGAGTTTTCACAGTCATACTGGCCATTATATCAGTAACATTAGTGCTTAAAAATATGAATATGGAAATGATTTCTGAAATCTTTCCATGTTTTGGGCATGCTACTCCCGTGGGAAAGTGTAGTCATGCACATATACATCCATATTTTCTGACAGTCCAGGCGTACCCTGCTGATATAAAGTCGTTGTTCTTTCTAGTATGAGAAATTACATCATTGCTACAAGTGTGGCTATATATATTTCTGTGAATTTCTGATGGCGGCATTGCTGACAAGTCCTGAATAATCTTGGAAGGTACGAAAACATGAAATCAATTCTATATATAAGTAGTTAGGTCTTTTACATGATTAACCTACAGAATTTCACAACAAGCTTTCAGGTCAGCTCCTCCTACTGATCTGATTCAATAGATCTTGGGATCAGGAGAGCTGGACCATGTCCTGGTTATCTCTGTGGATAAATTGAATTATGCTAGATGCTACAGACTGATCCTTCTGCAACAGAAGTATCTGCACTGAAAGAATCTTTGCTGATGGAAAGCAGATTTGATCCATCCAGGATGAAATGTTGGGTTAGGGCACAGGCATGTAACTGCAAGCAGTTGTGTTGCTGCATCTTAATCAGTTACTGCTCCGTGGGTGCACCACAATAAATGGTAAGGTGCACTCTGCTGCTTCTTTCGATTGCAGCATAAAATGTGTTGATACTAGCTACCATAACACCAAGAAGTTTTTCCTCATAACTGCAGCAGACTAACAGCATAGGTGCTTAAAAAGTGCAGCCTGGTTGCTCTGAACCACTTATCTGTACTCTTCCTATGTCAGCTGTTAAAACTTCCACCCAATTGAAAATCTGAATCAAAAACTGACAATCAAAGACCTTGCTCCTTGCTGTTATCTCAAAACAACGGGCTGCCTAGTGTTCTTTTTGCTTTAACTGAAACACACTTTACAGTGAATTTGTACTGTTCTGTGAAGGTAAAAGTAAAAAGCAAAAAAAAAAAAAAGCTGTATATCTACCCTGTCTGACCTGCTAGATTTCAACTGGACATTTTCCTGAAGTATTTGCTAGCTTTTCTTTACATTATTTGAAAAAAAATTAGGATACCATAGAAATAGCAGGTCCTAAGGTCCTCTTACTAATAGAAACACCTTCCCCATTTAAGTATCTACAGCAATGAGAACATCTTTTCTTAACTTCTTGGACCATTTGGGTGAAGTTTCTTTAGTGCTTCAAGGCGAGTAAGTGTGGGACTTACAACTGTGCAACATTGTGGAGACTGAAGAGATATATATAGGCTCAAAAAAGTAATCAGAGAAATTAGTGGTGGAAAAAATGTCCATGAAATGGCTATTAAATGTGTTTAGCAATAGCATTTAGCTCTGGAAGTCTCTAAACTGCTGCTTGCTAGAAACTTCAGGGCTGTAATGGGTGGATTATTCTATACTCGCTTTCTTGTCCCCTTTCTGAGGGTCATGCTGCAAGCTTTGAACAGACTGAGCCAAGGAAGAATTTGGTTTGATACGGTACAGCCATGCTTAGGAGTCTTTGCTTGGGGTTTATACACATGCCCAATCTTTTTTGCTCTGTGTGTGTACTATCGCCATGATTCCTGGGACTAGGGCTAATTTCAGTTTCCTCCATGTAAAACAGAAATGATGCTTCAAAGGAAGAAGTTGAGGGTGTTTCAGTATGGCAGTTACGTAAGAAATGACAGCAGAGAAGAAAATTAAAAATAACTATGACTATTTTAAGGATGTGTATACCACAGGGTATGATGCTATTGAGATGGGCAAATAAAAATGAGAGAGACAGGGTAGGGAGTGATATAAGCAGCAGTGTTTTTTCTGTTTTTAAAGACTAAATGTGTTGCATCTGAAGGTCAAACGCAGAATACCGTTATTATTAAGTATAAATTTGTTTTGAAGAAACACCAGATGCTTACTAAATATTAGCGGAGGGAATATACAAAAGATGAAAAGAACATTACTAGCAATGACAATAAAGGAACAGAAGTAGGATATAAAAATGCAAATAAAAAAATGTTTTTTGCACTCCATACAGCATTTTATAAATACAGAATCAACATATCTGTGAGTCATCTGTTAGCAAAAGATGCTTTGCACTAACATCCTACAGATTTAAATTAATGAGACTACTATTAGAAACAGTACTAGACAAATGCTAACCTTGCAATGAACATTTAAGCTAAGAAGATTTTTCTCTCTCTAATTTATATTCTCTCTGAAATGTGAACACCCTCCAAGTTTAAGGAGCATGTTATAAACAAAAGACATTATTTTTCTTCCTGCATGTTTAAAATGTAAAGTGCCATCCCTAGCACTGCCACATAATTCACTTTTCTACTACCTTTCACAGAAAACATGGTCAAATAGCAATGCTGAAAGCAAAACAGCATCTCCATTTGAAGTGAGATACATTTTTCTCAGGCTGTTAATAGAGGAGACACCTCTGCCCTTTTGAAAGGCTGAAGACAAGGCTTTTAGCTGAATATGCTACTTCTTTCCTAATAATGCCTGAATTGTAGCTAGTACTTGGCCATTTATTTCCTCTTTGATTGCCTGCTGGTAGATGTTAATGCACTGGTTGATACTTTTTTTTCACCTTGGCCACTATTAAAAAATGCATAAACTGGAAAGCTCTTCCTAACAGAAAGCTAAAGTGGGTCTTTGACTAGCGCTGCATTAATATTGTTGCATCCAGCAATAATGCAATACATATTTGGGTTTCCCTTTGGCTGTATTGATGTGCTGCTTTCTTCTGCTCTGGATGTAACTAAAATGATATAGGGGGTCACAGAGGATCCATTCAGGCAGTAAACGTGTTTAAGCACTTGCTAACTTCAATTCTCTTTGAAGTCAGCTGCACTGGTAACTAAAAGACTAATATGCATTTGCTTGCATGTACTGTGTTATGGTGATCCAAAAGCACAGGAGTAGCTACCCCTCTGTGTTTCTCTGTCATCCTTAAGTAGTCAATTGGCTGCTCTTAGCTTCTGTTTCCTTACCTTTGTCAAGCTCCTAGAAGCACTTTTCAGCCTCTGAAGTCTTTTGAAGTCCTTGAATTCTCTGACAGCAAGTGCTACAAAAAGCATTACCGGCATACGGTAGCATGCTCTTGATTCCTGAGGAATGGAAAAGGCTGCATGGAGGAGACAGAAGAGCTGAGAGGAGAGGAGTTATAGGCGGGAAAAAAAGCAGCTTCTTTATCAAAATTAGTTCTGCTGACCTGTATAACATAGATTGGAATATTTCAGTTGGAAGGGACCTACAATGATCATCTAGTCCAACTGTCTGACCACGTCAGGGCTGACCAAAAGTTAAAGCATTTTATTAACGGCGTTATCCAAATGCCTCTTGAACCCTGGCAGGCTTAGGACATCATCCACCTTTCTAGGAAGCCTATTCCAGTGTTTGACCATCCTCTCGGTGAAGAAATGTCTCCTAATGTCCAGTCAAAACCTCCCTGGCTCAGCTTTGAACCATTCCCACATGTCATGTCACTGGATACCAGAGAGAAGAGCTCAGTCAGCACCTCCCTCTCCACTTCTTCACCTCAGGAGGCTGTAGAAAGCAATGGGGTCACTCCTCAGCCTCCTTTTCTCCAAATTAGACAAACTCAAAGTCCTTAGCCATCCCTCATAGGACACTTTCCAGCCCTTTCACCAGCTTTGTTGCCCTCCTCTGGATGCATTCAAGGACTTTCACATTGTTCTTAAATTGTAGGGTCCAGAACTGCATACAGTACTCAAGGTGAGGCCACATCAGTGCTGAATACAGCAGGGTAGTCACCTCTTTTAACCAGCTGATCATACAGTGTTTGATGCACCCCAGGGTGCGGTTTGCCCCCTTGGCTGCCAGGGCAGTGTCCTTTGGAAGAGAAGCAGCTTGGAACCAGAGAAGACAAAATGTTCTGACCGTCAGCACTGGAGTATCAGCACTTTGGAGAAAGCAGAGACTATTTAGTGATTATGGAATTAGGACAGGTCTCAAGGAGGAAAAAATCTTGACCTTTTTCTTTTACACAAAGCATTTAATCAAATATTGTATTTGTTTTTTTAATCAGAGCTGTGCTGAAGGTGGTTTGCTTTTTGCAATATATGGCGGAAAAAAAAAAGCTAAGTCTGTTGCCAGCAGTCTTTGCCTTTGCTTCACCCTCCTTTTTCTCTCTCTCTGCCTGCTTGAGGTGGGCAAGACAGTTCTCTGTGCATTGTGTTCTCGGCTCTTCATGTCTGCTGATGCAGCTCTTTGTTGTACATTTTATTTTAAAGAATGTTACTAATATTTGCCTCTCTTTATCTTGTATTTCCTCTATGGGGAGGACTATGTGTGCAGTGTAGTGCTTGGGTTCAGAGAATCATTTCTTGTGGTGTCTGTTCTGAGATATGATTTGGACAGCAGGTTGCACAAGCATGCCTTAGCTTGGAAGGTGATTATACGATCCTGAATTCCTGCATTGTCCCTGACAAATCTCTCCTGTGCAGAAGAGCTTTATCCATCTGTTAGATGTTATCACTGCCCTTGAGAAGTGGAGTTGTCCACTGTAGGGTTCAGTTCTGAGCAGGAGAATTCTGTTGCTTGTTTTGCTCAGCCAAACTGAACAACTGGATGACAAGAGGAAAGGGAAGGGCTTCAGCAAAGGCAGCTCTCCATGGCAGAAAAATGTTAATGTGTTTTTAATTCCTTCCAGGAAATTCACAAAAGACAGTACACTGCCCTGGCCTTTGCAGAACTCCCTGGATGAGCTCACGTGGGGAAGCTGAGCTTCCCTTTGCTGATCTGCAGATACAACAATGTCAATTTGCCTGCTCAGTGAGCTATCAAGGACTCCTTTGTTTGGAGGGCACTTCTGCAGAACAAGTCATATCTTTTCCGTTGCTTAACGAAGTGCTTCAGGTATTTAAATGGATCCGCTGAGAAGGAAACCGTGTGAAAGCTGTTTTGTCATTAAACAAAATTCCTGGCTTTACTATTAAACAAACAAACAAAGAAAAAAAAAACAAAACAGACCAAATTGAGATAGCTGGTCAACAAGCTGGGTAGATCACACCTCCTTCCTTCTGGTTGCCTGTTAATTCACTGCAGAACCAATGCAGAGGTTGCGTAGAACCCACTACAATGAGGAACTGATTCCTGAACTTGGAGTGCTAGTATAATATTTGTCACTAACCAAAATCAAAAAACTTTTCCAAAAGGATGAAGATTCCTTACTCTTTTTAACTTCTTTTATGCATCTTCATTAAACCAGATTAATTTCTCCTTGCACAGGGCTGACATGGTAAAGGTTTTACTTTTATGAAGAAGAGACACATAGCTAGCGTTATCAATTTCTTCCTCAGGCAGGCATGTGGGTAACAGAAGTGTAGGATCCAGAGCTGAGCTGTCAGAGGCAATGGGCTACAAAAATGGAGAAAAGCAGTAACAAGCATTGGTGCCTGGCTGGACCAAATCTCTGCTTCACTCCCATGTGGCCATTACTGCCTAAGGGTCTTGCTGATCACAACAGGCTGCTGAACCTACCTTGCTAAGAATCACTGCTACCCCCCAGACCAAGAATGCATCTTTTGTGTAATGATAATACAGCACAGAGTAGAAGGCAGCTGCTTAGTGCTAGGAATGAGCACCATGAAGAAAATAAACTTGATTGAACAGAAGTGTTGCATGGGATCCAGGTGATCTGGGCCAACATAATTTCTGACTATAGCGGTATCCTCAGTAGCTCACAGTAGATACCAAGACCATGGAGTCTAGACACAATTATGCTTCTGTTCAACAAATCCGTCTCTATTGTGAAATGCAATGCACCATTCAGCCATCGCTGTGGGGTGGTAAAAGAGGCATTCTACCTGTAAGGTGTACAGTAAGTCACAGCAGGCTCCTATATAAGCATGACAGGTATCTGCTACCTGCTGATATCTATTTGTAACCATAGCTCTTACCCTGCTTCTCAGGCAAAGATCTGTTGCTCTCTCTGCTTACTTGTTTGCAAAGCCTTGGGAAACAAAAATCTTCCTCTTCACAATGTGCTAATGGCTCAATAACTCCCAAATCACTGCAGTTCCTTAACAAAGAATGGCACGATCTGGCAATAAAGGAAAATAAGCTTACAGACAAAGTGTAATTAGAACTGGCAAAACGGCTCTTTACTATTCAGGAACATACTTGACTACGTTTTCTTGTTGTTTACTTATGGTCTTTATTTGTCTGAAATAATGGATCTGAAAAGGGAAGGAATCATGGCAATAGTACACACACAGATCAAGCAAGATTAGGGATCTGTGTGAACCCCAAGCAAAGACTCCTAAGTATTTTGTTCAGAACAAAAAATAATAATAAAAAAGGGCTCCTCTTGGACACATAGGAAGAAAAAGTAACTGAAATGGCTGTAGAACTCTGTCTGGAGAGCTGAACTGGGGTGAGATAATGTAACCCCTTGGCTTCAGCATTCTTTTAGCTGATGGATACTCAAAAGATGGAGCCCCACATACACCCAAGCTCCTTATGAAGCTCTTCATAACGTCCAGGCATGGCGGAAGCCTATCCTCCCGGGTGTGACACCCTGGTGTTTGTGTGTCCCTAGGAGCTTTGTCTTGCTCCTGGTAGGTGGCTGTAAGGTGTGAGTGTGCTTTAATATTTCAGCCATGGAGGCACCCCTGTGGACAGCCTGTGGACAGCCGACTTGAGCAATATGTTAAGCCTAGTGACCACCTGTGAGGTTGGGTGCAGACAGACCGATGAATTCTGCCCATAATATAAGTTCTTTGACTCAGGAACAGAGCTGGAGTGTGAGAAATAGAGGAGACTGCAATGCAGAATGCTAAATCACTCTCAGCTCGTTTCCAAATTATGTAATGTTTGCCTTGATCATGTTGAGAGCCATTTTTTTCTTTGCACCATATCTACAAGGTTTTCTTTTTTTCCTGCTTCTTTCTCTGTGGCTAATTTTCTCCATTCTAGTTCAAGAGTAACAGTAAAACTTCTTTTCACTGGTTTGCCTATTGCATCTTCCTCCTCCAGCTTTTCTGCATCTGTCATTCTCAGATTTAAATTCTTTCCCTGCTGTGAAGAGTGCTGCACAGCTTAAGGCCTGACTCAGTCTTAGCTAATTTGGTTTTCTGGCTTTTGGTTCATCAAAATTTTTGACTAATAATTATACAGTTTTTTCCTGCTTCCCTCCTCCCCTCTCTCTTCTCTGTCTGCCTCCTTCCTATAATCCCCGTCTTCCTGGGATGAAGGTTATTTTAGTCTGAATGCCAGCTGAAATTCATTCCTTTCGCCTACCACTCCAACGTTGATCCCCATGCATCTGCTATCTTATGTGCTTTTTCAATCGCTTGTTCAAACTCTGTTGGTTTCTAAAACTGGGAACACTTTTCATTTGCAAATGGCTTCAGTTCTCTCTGTCTTTATTTGAATCACCAGCTTGCCTTCTATAATTTACCCTAACTTTCTTATAGAGATGTGGCTACGGAACAATTCCATTGACCCACCGGATGAAACCTCTGAATTTTAAGCTCTTTGAGGAAAACACAGTGATTGTGTCCTAATTCTGTAAAGTGACATATATAGTGCAATGCACGAGTTGCAGAAAAGTACTCTTGGAAAATGAGTGAGGAGCTATTTGAGTGGAAACAGCACAGTGGGTGTTTAAGACCACCTGGGAAATCAGTGACCACTTAGCTTGACTTCGGTGGGCTAGAATGAGTAGTGTGGGACTGTAAAAATAAGTGTTTTGGGGAAATGAACCTGCTGAACAATAAGCACCATGAGTTTGAGACATTAATAATGTCTGAAAAAAATGTGACCTCTTTTAATACTACAGGGCGGGTGGGTGAAACACATATGGTGGATGTAATCCATCTTCTTTTTGTATTTGAAGTATTTGATACATTGCAATCTAAAACTCAGGATACTATGGAAAGATGATGGTGTGATTAACATTGGCTGGCAGATCATATTTGCCAGCAGACAGCATATAATGGATATGATATACATGATAATGGAAGCAAGGGAGGAGGTTCTGAATATTTGAGCAATACCTTTCAGTAAAATTACAAGGGCTAGTGAAGTTTGGATCACAAACAGAAATGATCTCAGACAAGGTCCTGAAAGTAGATTTTTCGGATTATTCCTTCTTGGAATTTCATGTGGATTAACCTGGCAAATGGTACTATAATGGGAAGTGGTGTAAATGGCAGCAAGAAAGAAAATCAAAATAGCTATTAGGTACCCTGGTGAGAGTAGAAGGGAGGAACTCATAACTGATATGAAATTTTAAAATAGAAAGAAGTGGTATGATACACATGAATGCTCTGGAAAGATGACTATTGACTTTCTTTCCAAACAACCCTTAGAAAATGTTGAATTGAAGGTTATTTGAAATAGTGACCTGTTATCAAAATTAAGCGCTCTACAATCAAGAGGAGATTGCTGCAGAGCAGGAAGAGACCTACTTATAGCTTTGTTTCTGGAAGTCAGAGGTCCTTCAGCTGATTAATACTGTAGCATTAAATAATGTTCATACTGCAATATTTAATGCTTTTATATGTCTGAGGCTGGTTTTAGAGCTTGTTAGTTTGCACGTACATTTTTGGGGAAAAAATCAACATGAAAATGGTACAAACCATTGTTTAGAAGTCAGTAATTTAACTTAATCAAAATGCTTTATACTTTGATTAAACAATTGAGAATTTTTTTACAAGGCTAATTTTGATGGGATTCCTCTTACCCTGAGACATCTGAATTTGGTCACAGAAATCTGAACTAGATGCTGAGGTCTCATTATAGTCCATGGAGAATAACAGATATAATTTGTGACATCTGCTGTGAATTACTCTGTTCACCCCAGGTAGGTGTCTGGAATGAATCATCCACTGCCTAGCTCACCTTGTTTTCTCCACTGACAATAGAGCTAGCCCAAGATACCAAGATATGGAAAGCTATTTTATATCTACAGGGTAAATCTGCTAAGACTGTGGTTCTCAGAGCTTTCAGAACTGGAATATTCTGTTCTTTTACAGAAATTTAAGCCTCACTTTCTCTTTATAGGTGCCACTATCACTGTGCTGTGCCGATGATAATAGTCATAAGCTGTGATGATAGTCAGTATAATCTGTTTCTCTCCACATAATATTTTGCATCTCAGATGATTTGTCCCTTATCAACTTGTCCTCCCCAGGTCTTGCATCTGATCTGTGCACCTCTGTGCAGTTTCCTTCCCAAGTGGCTGGCATTGCCACCGGGGCCATTTCACTTATACAGCCAGGCTGGGCATTTTTTTGACACAGAAATCACTGGGCATTTATCTCCTTATCTATAGCATAGCCTCACAGATTCCTTGTCCTAACTGGCCAGCCTGGGTTCTTCTAGGAAGAGGAATAGTCCTACCTGGGTTTTGCAGACCAGACGCGCAAGACTGCACAGGCAGGACAAAGGAGGTGGGAAAAGAGTCACCTTTGCCTCTGCACGTGAAGAGTTTGTCCCTGCCTGACAGGCTGGTTGCACACAGCCTGTCTCCATTGCTTCACAGTAAATGCAATGTGTTTCATGTGGCTCTGTGAGAAATGAACTTTCCAGGATGATAGAGGGAAGGGAAAAGGAAAGAAAAGAGAGAAAAATGGGCTTGAAGGAATGATCACACCTTGCCACCCTTATTAGTTCTGTCCAAGAGTCTAAGAAATGTTGCACTGTTGTCATCAGACAGTAATCCTTGTCCTAATCAGATCACTCCATCCAAGGTCCTACAATTGTTTATTTGTCAATCATTCTGGTCAGCTTCTGTATGTCACAGTTTTGCAAAGCTAAGTATTGTTGGGATCTTTGATGAAACACAACCACTGTCTCTCCTCCTGACTCAAAGGTTTCATGCTTCATCTGAACTCTTACAATGCCACTTGGGATGACAGCGACTGATCCTCTTCATTACTGACACTGTTTTGTGAGTGATGTGATGATCGCTTAATTTCAGGAAAAAAGCTCTTAGCACAACTCATGGAAAAGCTGAATTGATGACATCATTTTAGATGCAAATAAAGCTCCGTCTTTGTCCTGTTGAATGAAGTACACTGAAAAACAGTCAAATCAATTTAGAATATGCCAACAATGTGTTTCTCAAAACTTTTTTCCAAGATTTGTTCTGACTAAAAGCCTTAAAGTTAGTATGACTTTCACCAGTTATTTGTGGTGACTCTCAGTTAAAACGGGTTTAGATCTAATAACTTCTGATCTTCATGAGTAAGATGGAAAGCAGGCTGCTTGACCTCAGATCTGTGGGATGAAATGCTGCCTTCTGGTTCCTCATCATTCTTTAAAGATGTAGTAACAAGACTGTGTTTTCTTTGAGGTATCAGAAACATTAAAGTTTACTATATTCATTGCTAATCATCATCATACTTCAGCACATTTGAAAGTCATAAAAATAATTTGTAACATCCTGGACATTTTGCAGAAGCACAGACACATCATATAGTGTGATGTTAAAAGTTTTAAGACAAGGTCTGCCAAGTGCATACTTTTTGAGTATGTATTGTGCTGTTGGCTCACTTATAGCTTGAGCCCTGCAGGTGACCTTCTTAACATAAGCATCTGGATTTACACACTTAGTTTTAGGTTTCTATAAAGTATGTGTCTACATGTGTGTTAGGTGTCTAAAATCCCATAACAGTCAGTAGAAATGAGATGCCTGAGAAGACAAATCTGGTTTTACTCCTCCTAGAGTGTCTAATTGCTTTCAGTTACAGCTGGATCAGGGAATAGTTAATGACCTGTGAAACCATCAGAAGTTTAATTTGAAAAGGTAATGTCCAAGGGCTGCTTGATGCCCTAGTTGAACAACTGGATTTTAAGGGTGAGCTTAGGTATCATTTGTAATGAGCAGATCCTTCCCATATGTCAGCAGACCGCTGGCTGCTGAGGCTTGCTTGCAACCATTTTCAACCCTTTGATATAATTTAGGATATCTGAAACATCCAGATGACAGGGGTAGATATGACACAGGACATATATATGAGACCTGTGCCATTATGCAAAGTCCTATGGAGGCCAAGTGGGGCAGTCTAGCACATCTCAAATGACTTGACATGTTATGCATGGGCAGCTGATTCAACCTCCAATGGAGGTCCTCCACAAATCAGGTATTCCTGTGGTCGGGTGGGAACCAAGGACATTTTTACAGCCTTCTTCAATGTTGTTTAGATATGGTAAATAAATCCTGCATGGTGAGAATGTTTTGACTGCAGATTAGGTGTGTAAGGGAAATGGTAGATGCTCTGTCAAATATACAGTGGATGAGGACTGAATAAAACACCACAGAAAGTGAGGAGCACAGAGCTGCATTGATGAGGAAGAAACTATTTGACCAAGCAGATATCTTCATTTCTCTTGTAAATTTTGCATATTCCCCTGACCTTGTCCTGTTCCTTAGAAATGAAAGAAAGAACATTTTCCCTATTTTACATGCAGCCATCACAGTTTTAGCCAAAAAGGACTAGATTGATTAAATCTTTCTGAGGTGACTTTCTGAGTTGTGTGAGATACAACTTCATCAATTTTCATTGCATTTGTGTTGTATCTATATTCCTTATAGGTTTAGCATTTACTTTGCACTGAGATTTTTCACTGCACGGTACTGAATTAATCTTTTTCCCCTGGCTTGTACAGTCACAATCATAAAAATTAATTAATTAGTTAAAGGACAAGGGGCAATGATTTTAAGCTGAAAGACGGTAGGTTTATATTGGATATAAGAAAGAAATTTTTTACGATGAGGATGGTGAGACACTGGATTGTCCAGAGATGTTGTGGATGCCCCATCCCTGGAAGCATTCAAAATCAGGTGGGATGGAACTTTCAGTAACCTGACTTGTGAAAGATATCCCTACCCATGGCAGGGGGTTTTGACTAGATGACCTTTAACTGTCCCTTCCAGCCCAAACCATTTTATCGTTCTATGAAAATTAAAGTCCTGTGCTGTTGTGTGGAACCAGATCTTTTTCAGCAGGACGGCAGTCACTGTGCTTTCCTTTCTGCTGACTCTGGTGTGGGTGGTAGCTGTGGCAAAGGCAGTGATGATGCCATCAATGATGACCGTGTGGCAAACACAACAGGAAGTGTGCCACAGTGTTTGTTTACTGGTTATAAATAAAACAGTATGTCCTACAGAAAAGGGGAAAGCTTGTGTATATTGGAGCTGAAGCAATATCTACTTCCATTACTCATGGGTGTCTTAAACAACAACTTTCTTGTAACTATATTTAAATTTATCAGATTTTCTAAAAAGGGAAAAATAGGGAGTAAGCAGTTGTTCTTCCTGTGCTATAAGCCTTTGGGGAAAAATACTGTGCTCTAATGACCTACAACTCACAAGCCTGAGTATTATAACTAGTTAATAAGAAAAAAAAAATACATGAGATTTCTCTTTTCGTGTTGTTTGGCAGCAGAGAAAAAATGATGCAAATATTTTCATTCCATTGACAGGTTCAGTCAAAATCCCAAAGGAGAAGCTTTCAGATGACACAGTGTTACAGAAGATAAAACCAGACAGATATTTTCTATGGAACACAAACTTAAACTCGTCTACAAACAATGAGAGACCCAGCCTTATTTTGACTATATCTCAAAAATCTGGTTAGTGCATATGCGTGTGAAGCAGTTTATAAGACATCTCATAAAGAACAGATGTGATGAGATAGGACAGTCCTATGGTCACTTTTTTGGCTTGAAGAATATTTCTGCAAGTGCTGCTTAATACTATCTTCAGATACTCTCAGCATCTTGTATCTATATGGGACACTTTTTGATCCTAAAACGAATAACAGAGGGATTGGGCAGAGAGTGGACTATATGGCAGAACATAAAACTTGCTGCTTCACGGAAGTGAGGACCACCTGAACTACAGTTCAGAGGCTTAGGCATTAGTTATCCACTGCCTTTAGAAACTAGGAAATGGCAGATTTTTAGAAAAATCTCTCAGCCAATCATTTCAGGAAAGTCAAACATGTGACATTAAGGAGCCAGAGAAGGTGGCGTGTGCCTATGTGTTTGATTTTGCCCTGGGAGGATCTCCTACTGTTCACATCATCCCTTGGAATTGGCAGGCACGTCTCAGCTTTCCTTTGCCACCTCTGCTTGCAGTATAGTGACTGATGGGCTGAGAGGCTCTGGGTGGCACAGGGGAAAGACAGATGGGTAAGGATGGGTCACAGCTGGAGAAAAGCACTCCTTGACTTCCACTGTGACTGACAAGGAGCATTCACACCACCAGTTGTGACTGTTTGAGGCATTTCAAGAATTTAGTCCTTTCTCAACTGGGAGTAACCTAAACAAAATAAATGGTAATTAAAAAAATAAAACCATATGGATGGGCTTAGCCCATTAGCAGACATGCGATGAAGGGTTGGGAATCAAGACCTCAGTGCCTTAAATCCAGTAGACATATCCTAAGGGTCTTAGGGTTTGAAGTCAGCTCTGCTCTGGCCATCCTCTCTGTCCTTGAACATTCACTGTGGTTTTGCTGTATAAGTTCCTGTTTATAAAATGAGAAATTTAACAATCCTGTTATCTATTTATACTGCAACTTCTTTGAGGCAAGCATTGTCTCTTGCTATATGAATATACAATGCTTTGCATAATGGAGCTTATTTTAAGTTTCTTTAAGGTAACTCTGTTGAATAAAGATGATTAGTAAAATTGAGTAAATAGTGTTTAGAAAAGATAAAATGAGTGCAGTGATTTACTTTTTTCTTCATAGGAAATGAAGTGCAGAAATAATTGGAACTGAATAGCACCTATTTAAAAATGATGAAAGAAACTTTTTACATACTGCAATATTAAACTTTAGATCTTCTTATCGAAAGCTAGGGTTTGTATTTCAGTTGGATGAAGGAAATTATTTTCAATGTAAATTATTCATGGGTATTTTTCCTAAATGCATACCAATGTTCTGAATGCCCATTCTGTAAATGAATGCTCACCACAGAGATGTACATGGGGTGGAACACAACCCTTATATCTATTTTCTCACAATCTCTCACAGAGAGAAGGATAGATAGTGAATTAATGAGACAATGTACAGATAACTTGGTAGGATAAGATGTGTGAGTCAGACCCTATGGATGTATTTATGTGACTTTATAGTCACTGTGGGGTAGGATTCACGTCTGATCCCTTAGCACTCAGCACCCAGTGGCAACCCCATGGCATGATTCCACTTCTTTTGGGCAACTTATCTTTTTTAGGGTGCTGTCCTTCTTAATGTACTAAGACAACAAGACTATTAATTAAAGTAGATGACACGAAATTTTTCAAAGCTGTCATTAAGGGAACTGTTCTGTCTTCATGTAGCATAGACACATGAGTTAACCTTACAGTAAATAGTTCGAGTACTTCTGTGATAGCACAGAGTATGACATCTACTGATTCAGCTTGCTGGGTGCCCTTGCTGTTTATGTGCAGCTGTTACATCAGCTATCCCATTACTTGCCCTTAATCAGGCTGCTTTTAACCTGACATATGCCTATGTAAGCTGTGGTCAGACAGCTTTCTGTGTTTTAACCTGACATGTGCCTATGTAAGCTGTGGTCATACTGCTTTCTGTGGCATGTTCACATCCACTGTGGATTGATGAGAAAACCTTCACAACAGCTCTGGAACAATCCCTCCTAGCACACTATTCTAAAGCAAGCACTGTTCTGGTTTTTTACATAAGGTTGGAAGCTGGAGTAACTGATCCTTTTTTTGATTTTTCTGCAATACAAAAAAAAAAAAAATATAATGAGGATAGGGGTTCCCTCCGTTTGCATTCTCTCTCCCTTATATATGAATTTTTACCTTTGTGTTCCTTTGCACAGCTAGTAAAAAAGGCAAGTACAGGAGCAACTTCAGCAGTTCATTTGCAGGCTTGGCAACATTATGGTTGAACACAGCCTGTAAAAATGGCAGAAGGTGTGCTGAACCATTCAAGGACACCTGCTGTCCTGACTGCTAAAAACAGCCCTGAAGAGCCAAAGACTATTATGGTTCTTGAGTAGGAAAGATGCTCCTGACTTGGCCTCCTGCCGCCCAGCCACATCTGTTCTCAAAACGCTGGAAGCAAGAGGAAAGACGACACGATTCAGGATGCATTGGAGTTCAGAGGATGGGGTTGCAACGTGTTAGTAAGATGACAGCCTCACCTTCCCTTTTCAGTTTAGATTACAGAATTTGTAGATACAGGGGCTTTTTCTAATGATGTGTTGTACGGTGTTTAGGAAAATGGAGTTTTGTGCAAGACCGAACTTAGCTCATCATGAAAATTGGAATGATAACTACTAACGATCTTTTTTTGGGTAGCTGAGTTTTGGTACTGGATCTAATATATGAATCTTGAATATTAGAGGCTGGAGAAAAGGACTTTGTGGGAAGAGAGGGGAAAAGATAAGAAGCTTCATCAAAAGGAATGATGAAGATCATTGGAGCAGCAAAAGGAAACTTTCCTTGTTCACATGAGCTGGGGAGAGACAGAGGCAACCCTGAATTCGGCTTTCATTCTGAAAAGTGCTGAAATCTATTCAACTCTCATTGCTTTCATCTCAGACATTCAGTAAGCCAGAATTGGGCAGGATCAGAGTTATAAAGCAGATTGCAAGGTTAATCTCTTCTAAGTCTTGTACCTTTTATATTCGTGTTTCATGGAACTGCAAAGCCCATGAATGAGGGCCTGTTTTTCAGATAACATGAATCAACTGGACTGCTAATTTGCATCAGCTTCCCTAGTGATCAGATCTGACCCTTACACATTTTGCTTAGACGTGAGGTATGTCTATTCAGAAGGATTTTGAAAATAGTTAGTTTCCAATTTCTTTATTTAAAAAATGTTGGGTTTAGTTCAGAATTTCTTAAGCATCCTTAATATCTTAGCTGCAAATGTGATGACAACCACAGTACCTTTAAACAACAGATAAGACAAATCTAAGAATGGTGTCTTGTCTTTCAGAGCAGATATTTTTGATGCAAACTGGAAACCTATGAGCATTAAAAACACTCATGAAAAAGAGAGCCCTTATCTTGGTTTGTGAATTGGGCATAATACAGTCCTGGTGAGCAGACAAAGGTGAAATGGTAGCCAGATGGTATATATGCAACCAGTTTCATATTATCAGGAAAGAATACTACATTAACAAAGACAACTACATTGGCTTCTGAGTGTGCCATGAGCAGTTACTCACTTGCAGAACATAGACAATGACATTCCCAAGGGTACTGACTTCTTAGGCTGGAGGGAAGGATCTCCACAAAGAAAGAGATGGCTTTGAAAGACAGCCCACATGCGAGAGCTGGAAATTCTCACTTTAGCCAAGTGTGGCCAGCTGCAGGCAGCAAATGGTTCTTGAAACTGTATATGTAACAGTCTCCAGAGTCTATTCTATCCTATCCTATTCTATTCTATTCTATTCTATTCTATTCTATTCTATTCTATTCTATTCTATTCTAGTCATGCTTTTTGTGTCTTCCTGGATGCACCATTAGCATATTTTGAGTCAAAATACAGCAAAGAATGCGGTTGGTGCATTAGCATTATAACTATACGGAAGCACTAGACGTGTCTGAGCTGGATATGATTATCCACAGTCCTTTACTTTGGGTATCTATTTCTATCTGTGCGGATACCTGCACAGAAGGCAAGATGAATTGGTACCATAGAGCTTAACAGTCATTTCTGCAAATGACTGCCCCAAGTATGCTAAAATAGAGATTTGTAACCCTCTTTTGTTTCTTATGATCCTGCACACGCACATAACATGTTTCTGGCTGTGATCTTCTGGGAGTGGTCACAATGGCAGCATATATAAAATAATGATGATGTATGGAAAGACCCTGCTTGAGGAGTTTCCTTTTGGGATAGCCAGTGTGGCAAAGGCAAGACTGAGATACCGAAATGAATTCCCACATTCCACCGAGGTGTCAAGCAATGATTTATCCCTTGGCACACACTGCAATTGCAAGCATGCTGCCTTGCACTACCTTTAGCTCTGTATGTGTTTTCACATAGCTATTTTTAAGGCTGATTAAAAAAACTAATAAGGCCATGGTGGAATTAGATGAACTAATATCCAGGAAATTTTTGTCGACTGGGGAAAAAAAATATCTAGTCTGAAATGGGAGAAAAAAGTATATTCTGAAATAGGAGAAAAAAATCAATATAACTAAACCTCCCAGATTCCTCACTGCAAAATTAAAATTTTATAAAAAGTAGATTTCAGGCCTTTTACAACCGTATTCTTTTGATAACACTTAAAAGTTTCATTCTGATTTCCGGTTTTAACAACTATTCATTATGCGTTATGGCATCCCCAAAAGTTAAAAAGAAGTAATTCAGAAATGGAAGTTCAGATAATCTCAAAGCATACTGTTATATCTTCACTTCATTTCAACAAAAAAGCTCTTTTTTTTTTTTCCTTCCCAATGATGAAATACTGTATTCAGAAGGAAAAAATACTCTGCTGAAAAATAGCTATGTAAAAATCATGTGTATTTTCAGGTTTTTCTTAGAATGGCTAAAGTTATGCAGTTCTTCAATGCTATTAATAATTGTGCTAATAACTGTGCTTGTGATGGAGTGTTTGCAGACGGGAACACAAAAAGCCTTGGATCTGAATGCCTGTAAATAAGAGGAAATGAACCAGGGTGAGGCTGAGGTCCAACTCTAGCTGTGATTGTCAACACAGGAGGAGGTTCCACTCATTCTGCTCTTCTGGCATCTGCTGAAGTTCATGGGCCATTTGTTTTAGTATGACTTGTGAGCAGCACCACCATTTCCAGCCCACTGCCATTTGCAAACCATAGCATCAGGTATTTGCTTTTATCTGCATATGCACATGAGTTTCAGCGTTACCCCCTTTAACTAGGTCAGTACTGTGAAATTCTGATTCAGGGCTTCATTCAGGATAATAAGAAATATTTTTGTCCTCCTTCTGTGGTATTTGGTTCAATCACTGTATTCCACTTTGGCTTTTGGCTACCAGCCTTTACTCGTTGACTATTGAAGATGCTCTATTGACACAGCTTCCTTACCTGGGAAGGCAGCTTTAGTCCTGTGATGAACAATTTGTAAGTTTTCAAGAACAAACATCAAAATTTACTTTCAACCTTGATTTCCAAAAATGTAAAATCAGAATGACATTTACAAACATTATGCCACAGAATATTTCTTCTTTGGCTAGTGACTGTAAATGCACATTAAGGGTAATACGAATGCAGATACACTATTCAAAAATAGTTACACCTCTCCATTGCATGTTACCTATGCAACTGTAAGGAA
Source organism: Leptosomus discolor (assembly GCF_034619465.1). Classification (NCBI taxonomy): domain Eukaryota; kingdom Metazoa; phylum Chordata; class Aves; order Leptosomiformes; family Leptosomidae; genus Leptosomus; species Leptosomus discolor. Next base: position 120,161,543 of record NC_141392.1, read on the forward strand.
AAATCATCCTTATTTTCCTCTGGATATGGTTCACTTTTTCCTTCCTCTGACAAGTCAGAAGATAAAACCTTTGGTATTACAGAAAGGTGTGTAAAAGGGAGGTATCTGTGTCATCTAACTTTAGTTCCCAAGGGCCCTCATGGACGGGTAGAGAAGTCTTAGTCTATGATGATGGAGAAGGCAATTGTCTTGAGGTGGTCTTGCCATGTCTGCTACAGGAAAAAACATCTGTTGTGGATCAACTCCTGAACCACCACAGTTTACAGCATTATTTTGAATAATGCTTTGTTACACCATGATCCCAAAATATCACCCAAATCATGTCCTGGACAAAACAATATCAGACCTGGTTTTCATTTTTGTTTCTCAAGGTTCTATACTTAGATTTCTTTAGGCATTTTACTCAATGCTGCCTGATTTTCTGAAATGAATTGCTAACTCTCAGTAATATTGGTGCAAATAATGTCAAACAGAAGTTTTAAGAATAGCAAACTATCATGAACAGTAATCATCCTATAAAATATACCTATAAAATTCTGGTAGATAAAAATTGAAGATGACTGAGATATTGTCAGGCAGTTGTAACTACTATGGTGAAAAGTCATATACAGTACCCTAGGTCACCTGCTTAAGCCATATCAATTCATACAACATATGTTTTAATACAGTGAGACAAAATTAAACTTCTTTAGAACAATGCAGTGAAGCGGCATGTAGAATATAGGAAACTGCATCTGAGGATCCACTGCTTGAAATTAAGCTCAGAGAAATTAAAATTAGAATTCATCACTATGTGTTGTGAAGAGAGATTGACTGACCACTGGAATAAGTTACCAAAGCAAGCAGAAGTTTCTTCATCTGAAATGTGAACACCTTTGTAGAATACACGTTTCAGACAATCAAGTCTTCTGTGATATAGGCAAGGTAAATTGGATGATCTGCTGCTCTTTTCTATGGCTTTGAGCTATGAACCTCTAAAGGTTTTCCTCACATGATGGCCTTTGTAGTTGAGGCACTGGGATAAATTTTTGAAATCTGTGATATGCATATCTGTTGCCTGATTTTGGAATATTTTTTCATTTTAAATTAAAAAAATACATAGTAATAAAACATTAAAACAATAAAACAACACACACATTATTGCTGCTCTTACTCTTATTATTTTATATCTATGTGAGGAGTAGATAAGCAAGTTGAATACTGAGTGATTTGCTCTCTGTGAAGATGTTTAATTCAAGAATGATTTGAGTATTCACTCTACTGATGTTCTTTATCACAGCCATCTAAGTTTAATGGATCGTTAAAGATACAAAGAACAACACAATGCAAATTACACTCAAACTGTCTGGTTCGTCAAGAACTAGGAGCAGGACTCAGCTCCAGATTTAGGTACATAAATTTAAGTCTACATGTCTAAGCTCTTATTGCAGTCAATGGAGAACTAACTGTTATTGCCAATTGTACCTAATTGTTAAAGCCAAGTGATCCTAGAGAGGGATTCTGCTCGTCTTGAAGCAGATATCAGCCTCTGATCAGATGGATTGCATCTTATATGCCATTAACCCTACTGATATGATTTGTTCACCAAAAAAGAGATTTCTAGCAGCGTTTGAGAAACCTTGCCCAGTCTGCAGCTGCCACTAAAGAAAAGCATACATTCCTCAGAGGTCTTGCATTTCCCACTCTTCTGTAGATGCCCTAGAAACCTTTGGGTACCTGAAATCACAATAGATGCCTAAGTTTAAGTAGCTGTCCAGGGATCTACTTTGTAGACATAACTACATTTAGGCAACTCTGGAGCTGCACCCAGGTGTCAAAAGGGCTAGATCTGTATTGAGTAAAGTGAGGGGGTTTATGCTTCCGTACAAAGGGCATTATGCTGGCAGCTCTCCCTTTGTGTCTGCCTCAGAGTAATCCTTTCACAGTCTACTGCGGGAGGTACTGAGTGACCTTTCCAAGAGAACTATAGCTAAACCAGGCTCCAATTTACAGGGAAGAGCATTAGCCATCCTGCAAACAGCTGGCACAACTCCTATGCTTGGACACGGCTGTACCTGTGAGTGAGTTCAACAGCAGAGGTTCATAAGCTGTGATGTGCATTTTGCCCAGTGACAGGTCAGTCCCTTCGTCTCTTCTCTTCGCTGCACTATTGCACTGTCTGCTGAAAACACAGATAGCAATACCTGCAAATACTCAGCAAGGTGAAGAGTAAAAGGTTTTAAGTTACGGGACAAGATCGACCTGCTGTTACAGAAGCAGCTCAGCTACTGCTATTGTCTTCCTTCCATAAGGATGTCCCTGAGTTTTGGAAGAGCCATCCAGCTCACTGCCTTTGTATTTAGCTGTTTTCTTCACAGGAAGCGATTTCCGGTGTGCTGAGGCTGCATGCATTTTTACTAGTTCCCTAATGTCTTCTAGGTACTAATTGATAGTCAATTAACGATAGCTATAATGATGCAATAATGCTATTGCATCCAAAAAAATAGTACATTTAAAGTATCTAAGAAGAAAGTATCTTTAATATACAACAGCTAAATAAATTTCAGAAACGGATGTAAAGAAGAATGGGTATCTCCAACCATTAGGCAGGAGAAAAGACGTGGGATGATAAAACTGCAAGTTCAGGGAGTGAAATGAGGTGAGGAATAATTTAGGAAGTTGTTTTTTCATCATGTTTGTTGCTCATAGACACCTTTTGACTATTCTCATAGGCATGGATTTCCTCCTGGCCTGCTATGGCACTATTAAGAGCACCACCACCAGGTGGGGAAGATAATACATCTTTTCTGGTGGCATTCACTGAGCTGAAGGTGAGGAGACTTCGTTATAGTCATTTAGCTTAATCTCCTGAATATCACTGGCCATAAACCTTCATCTTTGACCAGTGTGAGGTAAGGTGCTGGATTGAACGGATTAGTCTTTGTCTTTGTGGTATTGCTTGGCTGGTTCAAAGACAGTTATAATCTCTTAATTACAGCTATCTGCAGTTGGCTTAGGTAGCTTTTCTGCCCTTTTTCCTGCAGAGAGGTTAATTGTTCCATTTTAGTCTAGCTTTTTCATCTTTTTCTCATTCTTGCTGTATCTACTCTAACTGATCTAAAGCAAACCAGTGTACACTTCTGAAAGGGTTTAGCTACTTGTTTGACTACTCTGATGGTTTCGAAAGTACCATTCATTATTATGTTCCCAGCAATTCAGTGTGCAAAGACTTGGCCAGAAAGCAAACACCATGCCCAGGCAGCTAAACTGCAGATATTTTTTCAGCATTTAGAAGTCCAAATTCAGTTTACTTAAGTATTAACTCAACAGATTATTCATTATCTGAGAAAAGTCAGGTATCTAATGGATACTTGAAAAAAACCCTGTACAGTATCATGCATATTTGACAAACTTCATACAAACTATTTTACTAGCAGATCATTATAAAGTTGTTACATGTTTCTTATCTGTTCAGGTAATAATCTCTTTTAAAGAGGAACTGATACAATGAAACATCAGTTTTGGTGTGCATTTTGCATAGTCCAGCAAAGAAAAAAAAATCACCATTGTTTATGGGCTTCAGAAATTCAAAAATTCAGAACTTTGATTCTCTGAAAAGTTTTGGATGGTGATAAGAAAAACAGATGTCCCTGGATATAAGGATTTATGACCTGCAGAAGGAAATGCGACCTCAGAATTTGTTGGTGAACTGTGATGGAGAAAAAAAGCTCTTGCTAATACCCTGCTTAACATTTCCTTACTGTGCTTAACTAACTTGGAAATATTTTTTTTCTTCCAAATCACCTCCTCATTAGATTGTTCTCTCTGTAGACAGAGACATTAGATTGTTCCTGTGCTAAGTAGAATCTCTCTGAATTCCTCAGATGTGGCATTTTATTCTCCACGAATAACACAAGGATCTTTTTGGTGTATACAGGATGTTACAGCTCTGGGGGTCATTTGCCTGATGCAGCACTGCTGGTATGTGCTGTGCATCTATGGTCATCTGGACATCCATGAAATGCATTTAGATAGCCCACAGTTTCAGTATTATGTCTAAGACCAAGGTTAATATCACTAGATGTTCTTCTGGTAGACCATCCTTCACTGCTGCCAGAAGGCACAGAGGAATCCTAGCTTTAGCTGAGAATCTGCCCTCATTTTCCAAATACAGAGTTTCAGAAGAAGCTACAAAAGAGATTGATGTTCACTCATTCCATTTTGCAGAAGAGCTTTCAAAGGTGAATGCTTGAAAGACCACAAAGCCAAAGCATTTGTTATGCTTTTATTGTTTGAGATTTAAAAACACGAGCCTGAGTGACTTTCGATAGGAACTATTAGAACCAATTTCCACAGGACGGTAATTCTGTGATACCTTAAGCTGTACAGTTATCTCTAAGAGTGACGGCTGGAGGGTAACCAATCCTTCTGTTCTACGTGGATGTACTGACCACATCAAATGATGTTTTTCATGTCTCCATTGAGCACATTTTTGTTTTTAATCTACGCTTGTTCAAGTTCAGGTCTGTAAAGTATGCTTTGTTTATTGTAGTGTTTCCACCAAGGAAGCAGGGTAGATTTCTGGAAGTGATTCATTGTAATTGTTCAACATAGAAAAATGTTGTTTGGCAAAGTGATTCATGATTCAAAAAGATTGGCAATGTTAATGGATTTTCAGGAGGTGGGCTGTGAGGATAGCAACGTGGTAGAGGTCATGTTGATCTCATCTCTGTCTCTTATCAGTATATGTTATCAAGCAGGTCAGGAATGATGGGAATTGCACTGCTTGTCTGTAGCATACAGTAAAAATTATTCAAGGAGAGCTACCACTCATGATAGGTAGCAAGCACTCTGAAGAACGTAAATTCATTTCCTGTAGGTGACAAACGAGTAGGATGGCTGTTCCTCATTGCCTATATTTCTTGTCATCTTTATTAACTTGCAGTTCAGTCCCCAGGGGGCCTAGTCAAAATAGGAGCCTTGTTAAAGATAACATATATATTTAGGTATAAACATATCCTGCCTTACAGTGTTTACAAACCAAACCTGTAAGGTAGGAAAAAGAAAGTGGGGAAAGACAGGAAAAGTCAGAGGATTTTCTTACGGAATGAAATTTAACCTTTTTCCTGCTTATAAGGCAAGAGTGGTATTGGATGAGCACCAAGAAGGAGGAACTGTTTAAGCAAAAAAGGCTAGTACTGCCAGAAGAAGAAAATGGGACATAAATTTTATAGAACTTCAAGGTGGAATTTAGCAAGGGAATGTATTGTCAAAGGAAAAAGGTCCTGGAAGAGAATTTCAAAGATCTAATGGAGCAAGTGTAATGGATTTGTAATGAGGCATTTGTCTGTTATTTTAATATGACAAGGATGCCTTTGATTAGGAAGAGTGGGAGTCAGATATCTAGTCCTAAATTCCTAAGCCCTTACAGATGTCTGAATTAAACATGTATTTTGATCCTTTCTCTCCCACTTTCCTTCACATTGGACAGCTCGAGTGTTGCAAGAAGGGGAAAACCACCTCACATATAAAAAAGTGCATATTTTCAAATGAGATTTATGGTTATGCTTCACTGAGCAACCATGTCAGAGAGATGGGAGCTCCTGTGCGATTTCTTCCCCCTCCTCCCCATACATCTTTCTCATAATCTTTTAAAACCTCCCAATCACAGGTTGTGTGATTGACAAAATTCGTGTCAGGTTGTCAGGGTAATCGGCTTCACTGTCAGGACAAGAGTACTCATTGGAATTGAAGTGGCAGGACCACTAGAACGACAAGAAACACCCTGGGATCACCAAGGACAGTATTAACAGCTGTTTTTAAAAAGAAGGTGGTCTGAGCTATGCAGAAGTTTAGTGTTTTAAACAGCCAGCAGAATATTCCAGACAAAGTTCTGCTCATAATTCCAGGATGCTTTTTTTTTAATTACCTTTGCTGAAAACAAGAACAAACCCACACAAATCTTTGCTGAGGTCTAACACAGTAAAAACACCAGTCAGTAAAATCTGAAGTTTTTTCTTGGGGAAAATCCCTGCTAGCTCAATATTAATATTTAATATGGTTGAATTTTAGGGATTGCTTCCACCTGATTAGTTTCCTTTTGCAGCTGCACATACTCCCCCCCATATACAAAACTGCAGCAAGTTCATTTGAAGGGGTTGTTCTAAAATCTACATTGCCTGTCTTGGTGAGGAATGCATAGAGCCTTCCAAGTAATTTGAAGAAAGCAGCAGGTGAAATCTTGCCATGCCTCTTTTAAACAGCTTGAATGCATACAACAGAGAAAAATGGGAGGATGTCAGCAAGGAATTAAATGTGTTGAGATCCATTTGGATTCCTGACATTGTAGGTTCCCCCTGCACAAATACCAGAGTCTCAGGCAGGATTGCTACTCACCTGATAAATGCTGCAGACTCACGAGAGGAAAAATTGTTTTAAAAGGAGGAATTGGAAAACTCACTTCAGTACAAATTTCCTGCCTTTTATTGCAAGTGAGATAGGAAAAAGTGCTTAAAACACTGAGAACAGACTGATATTGTATCATTTTCAATACATTGATGTATGTTGAGAAAAATGTAAGAGGTCCTCGTTCAAATAGAAACAGTAAAATCTGTGAGAAACAAGGGAGCTGGCACAACACCTCTGTAGTGACCACCTCCTCCCTCCAAATCCATCTGCCTTCACCCTGGAGGTATATCTGGCTGCGTGGGTGACCAGGTCCTAGCTTAGCATACTGGTTAGTTGTCTATGCTCAGCACAATGAACGACTGCAAATGCCTCCTTTGGCCTTGACTTTGCCTTGGTCACTTTTGCCAAAGCTGGATAGTTCAACAGAGTGAGATATATTGTACATTTCAGCCATTAGCTCACACCTTTGAAAGTCATGCTCCCACAGGGCTAGAATATAGTCCCTACATAGCTGTAGACACCCAGTGATATCACAGTCTATTTTCTCTGTTTTCTGCTGCGAAGGATGGAAAAACACAAAGTGAAAAACAGTGTTATTTTGGGATCAGAGACATACACACCCCCACAAACATCTCCTTCTGATCTTTGTTTTCTCGTATTTATTCAAAACTATATAGGAAAAGCTAATTGTTTAGCTTAGGCTCAAGCAGAAGTTAATGCCAAAAATGATCAATCAGTAACATGTTTGGAAACATTAGAGTCTCAAGTGATGAGTACAGACACACTCCTAAATCTGTATCCAGATCCTTCTTTGGCCTAACTTTGTAAAATGTAGAGCATTTTATAATTTGATCTTGTGGTGGGTTTACCCCAGCCAGCAGCTGAGCACCCATACAGATGCTCACTCACTCACTCACTGCCTCTCCCAGCAGGATGGGGGAAAGAATTGGAAGAACAAAAGCAAAAAAGTGAAGGAAACCGGATAAAAAAAAATGACGTGAAGGCAATCACTCACCACCTCCCACAAGCAAACTGATGCCCAGAGAGTCTCTGAGCAACAGCTACCTTGAAAAGATATAAAACTCAGTTTTCATTGCTGAGCATGATGTCATGTGGCACGGAATGTCCCAAATCCCATTTTGGATCTCCTGCCCCAGCTGTGTCCTCACCCAAACTCTTGCCGAACCCCAGCCTACTTGCTGGGGGATGGAGTGGGAATAAGAAAAGGCCTTGACACTGTGCAAGCGTGGTTCGGCCACAGCTAAGACATGGGTGTGTTATCAGCACTGTTTTAGTCACAGATCAAAACGGGCTGCTATGAAGAAAGTTAGCTCTGTCCCAACCAGACTCAGTACACACCCTTACAATTCTTCCACATAAAAGTGGATATAAAGTTAATGAGCCTCATCCCCCCTGTATCTCACTTGCCTTGTTTTATGTTAATGTATGCTAAATGGCTTCTATACAGCCTGAATTTGTAGAGATGCAAATGAGAAGACATTAAATTGGAGCCAGTCTGTCCAAAACTGCTGTTATTTTTGGTTGTAGTGTTCTGGAGTGAACCACCCTAAAAACAACCAGAGAAGCTGGTGACAGAACATGCCATGGCACTGGTACCTTACCTATAGCGTTGGTGTCTTTACTAAAGAATGTGCATTCCTGTACAAGACCAGTTGTCCTGGTATCTGGGAAACTGAGCTGGGTGGACTTCAGCTGAACCTACTTCAGGCAGTGACCTATGCCAGGCTTCCTGAAGTGATGCCTCTAGCCATTTGTTGAACTGCTCTGTCCATGGAAGGTCAGACTTGTTCCTGATGTGCATGGGAGGATGGATCAGAAATCACTGAATTTGCACTGGATGAAATAGCATTTGGTCAGGTAGTTCCTAAGTTAGGGTCTTGCAGGATCCTCCATGACATGTGGGTGTTTTCCCATGTTCAGATTAAGCTCTCTGAACTGAGAGCTCCTCAGTGTGGTGTCGCTATGCCTTTGGCTTAGCAAGGGTTGTGATCCATTGTGCAATGCAGCCTCAGCTCTACTCCTTGTATAACAACTCAGTTAGGGCATTTTTGGAAACATAATTTCTCCTTAAATTAGGTGGATTGCTCCAAATTAAATGTATGAAATGATGCTTTAATTGCTCAAATACCTCTGGCCTCACCTGACTACTTTTTGCCTTCTGCAAATAATGTGAGAGACCTGAGGCTCAAGTCTGTTCCTCTTACATACCCTCTGAACCTGCAGTTAATTGGTGGGCCGTGTCATAATTGCTCCTGAACTAAAATACCTTCTAAAAAACTTTTCAGTTCCAATATCACCTGTTCCCGTATGGTTACACACCAATAGCAGTAAGTGTAGCGATGTGATTATTTTCTAATGGGCTTTTACGTAATGAAATCAAATGACTTTAGGCATATGCATAATTTCATTGTCTTTTCTGTCTAATTTTACATGAAGATTCCATTTGTTAAACAAAAGCTAGCAATGTTGTTAGCACTGAATATATGCAGATGGCAGTTTCAATTTTCCTTGTGCTTCTTTACTCATCTATTTGATGTAATAGACCTTTTCTCTGCATTATGGCCTAGAATGCAATTTTAGAAGTATATATGAAACTAATAACACCACCGTTTTTTCAGCTGCCATTGAAGAAATTTCATGCCTCCTCTTTGGAGCAATATTAGGTCTGAAAATACAGCACAATTACTATGACTGAACACACTGGCAGAAAGATTTGTAAATTCTAAGAAATTCGAAGTATAAAGAAAATTAATATATAGTCTTGGTACTGGCTGATACCAGAAGTTTAAAGACCACTGGGGAAATGGGAATTTCGTTAGGTTTTATTTGTGTACAGGCCATGTGAGTAAAAACAGAGAAAGAGAATAAGAACTGTAAATATGTGAAGGTTGAAAATTTAAAGGAGGAAGCTCTAAAGCCACCATTAACCAACACGAAAGAATAACTGTATCTTTGTGCAGGAAATCCATGCCAGGAGTTGTTTTCCTTTGCATGTCTCCTACAGTGGTGAACAGTTAGGTGTCAATCAACATGAAGGGTCACTGTTGAAATTAGCTTAAAAAGCATTTTGAGGAGATTTCCAAATAATATGAGTTGGCACTCAGGTGGATACTATTCGCCTCTTCATCAGCAACATTTAGTGTAAGGCACACTAGGATATGGGCTATACAGTCATCTCTACTTCACATGCACATTAAGACTGGATGAGTCCAGAGTGTGGGAAAGGAAAAAAAATCAAGGGAGTATTGAAAAGGTCTAGGTTGTATGCTATAAAATGCCAGTTTGTTGTTTTCCCTTTCTCTCATTTTTACAGTTATGTTTTTTTTCCCTCCAACAAGCTGGGAAAAAAGTCACAGCACTAATGATAACGTAGGAAAAAAAAACAAAGCAAAAGATCTGAACCAACTTAATTTCAGAAACAAAACATGTTAAATAGTAGGTATAGCATAGAATAATTTAATTTTGTTTCATGATCCACAGTCAAATAAGTATTCAGAAACAAGACAAGGTAAAACACTTCCAGAGAATAAATCTCTATTGTGATTTTTTCAACAATTGTCATTATTGTATATGTTTATTACCAAACATTTTCTTGTGCCATCACTAGAAGGAGAAACCATGTATTAACACAGTTGGCATCTTCTTCTAGAAGTTGTTTAGCCTTAGGAAGATTCTCCCATCATATCACATCTTCCCAAATCAAATTGTTCTAAAATCACACTTTGGACTAAAACTTGCTTATTTATTTCCATAGCTTAGTAAAGGCTAGAATATGAACTTATAAAATAGAATACGAACTTATAAAAGGAAAATGTTTGCTTTTTTAAGCAGAAGTAAAATCTTCAAAACTGAATACAAATCGAGAACAATTGCTCAGACTTTCAATGCTTACACCACTTGAAAGCAAAGGTAGTTGGTACATAGGAAGCAGAAGAACATTCATAAAAGAAGAGATGATGGGGTGATTATCTTTAAAGGAAAGTGAACTTGTTCTTTTAAAGTGCAGAATATAGAGACCTACCGGGGAATTATGATTGTGTATTATCTTAAAGCAAATTTTGTTGAATTAGTACGTGTCAGCATGCTGCAAAGCTGTGGACTTCTGTTCCCAGGGTCATATTTTAAAGGATTTTGTAGGTCTTCCAGAAGAATCAGGACTGGGAGGTCAGAGGCTTCATGGTTGCCTTGTGAGAAAGTCTTTTCCCAGCTATTTTTGTTCTTTATCAACTCTCTGAGTGAGCTCATTCCAGTGCAAGGTGGTCTTTTTATTCAACCTACTCATCTTCCTCCATAATAGCATTTGGTGCATCTTGTAGGTGCAAATGCAGGACCTACTGGTTCTCTGACAGGTTGTATGGTACTGCACAAGTTATATGGATGGGCTGGCAAGTTTAGATTTTTTTACCCATACAGTCTCAACCTGCGCAATACAGATGGTCTACAGGTAGCTGAGTTCTGTTCGTTAGTTTGTCATTGCCGGAGAGCTGATTAAAAGGTTGGAAGTGATCATACTGAGAAATATTGTTACAGGACAGGATCTTGTTAATTTAAGGTTTATTTAGATAATGGTTCCTCCCTTGGCATTAGGTTATGTTAGTATATGGTAACTAAGTACTTATGATCGTCAGGGAGATCTTCCAATACTGAAGTAAGTTCTTACATGATGTTCGGGTGCTTCTTTCAGTTTTGTGATGAATTTTACTGCAGTAAAGGGTAATGTTGAGGGTTGAGGTGGTTGTCACATGTATTCTCCAATATCTCAGGGTATCCTGCACAAATATCTTTCCCCTTCTTCCCTTCTTCTCCTTCTTCCATTGAAGTTAAAGCCCTCTTGTGGCCAGGACTAGGGCCTGAAGAACAGCAACTAGGAAGTCCTAACTCTCCTTGTAGGACACTGACAGGTGAGTGAGCACATCTGGAGTTCAGAACTCAAATTCCTGGAATGGTTTTATCCAGTGATGTTCTAACATATATAAATTTCATCAAGCAAGGTTGACCTTGGACTACCTCCAGCTTGGTCTTTTTCTGATCCCAGGATGCTTGTTCTCCTCTCTCAGCATTGAATTGCATTGTAACATATGTTTATCATCATAGCACAACCCCCTTCTTCAGTCTCTCCTCTAGAATTCAGCATACAATTCTCTGTTCGGACAAGGCCTTCCATTTTATGAGTGAGTGCACTAAAAAGTAGGCAATTTTGTGAAAGAGTTACAGGATGATGGCACAAGTTGCCAGATTACTTATATTTCTATTGATGTTCAACACTTGGGGATTCTTTGGGGAATCCAGGAAGAGTCCTGATACCTGGAGGTCTAGCTTGGATGTTTTTGGACCTCTAGAAAAACAGCGGTGCCCATTGTAAAGACAAACACACCCAGGGACCTGTGAGCATAGCTGTTGCATGCTCTGAGAAGTTTCAACCTGAGCAGGGTGACATTCACTGTTCTGAGGTGTTCCCAACTGGCTTAAATAACTCTGAAAAACAGATAGGACTGAGTGTTATGTGGGTCTAGTGGCTTGTGCTGCAGAACATAAAAATGCTGCTGAGAAGTACAAATTCTTAAAAAGGATATTATCTAGTTATAATGTGCTACACCTGTTGTTAGTTCAAAAATGAAGGAATAGACAGCAATAAAAACTTACAATGGTTTCAGTAATTCCAATCTGCATTTAATTTTCAAATGGTCAAATAATATTTGGAATGGTTAACCAGTAATATTTCAGTGGTATAGTTTTTAAATTGATGTTTTTCTTCTCTAGAAAGGATGTGATTTCTACCCTCAGTTTACCACAACCAAAATGTAGCCTTAATGAACAGATTCATTACTGTAGCAGTTTTGAAGGAAGAAAAAAAAGCAACCCAAACACAATCAAAAAACCTCTCTGTATCACATTACAGATATATTACTTCCTGGCTTTGGATGAGGACTACAAATATGGATTTCATGTCAGCTGTACAGACATTGTCAGCACTATGTTTTGAACTTGTCTGCTTGCTCATCACATTTTAATTAATGAGGGCATGAGCCGAAACAGGTGTTGGTAACAGAATAGACAGCAGCTGGCAAACAATTTTTAGATCTACAATTAACTCATTTATACTATTGTTCCAGAACACAGAGTTCATATAATTTTACAGAGGAGATTATTATCAGACTGAGCTGTACAGGCACATTCATTTTTCTGTTTCTGTTTTCTTGGATTTTTTTAAAATGACATTTTCTCAGTCTTGGTTCTCATGGTAAAGCTGATTGAAAATTTTAGGCTATTTTTTTTTCCAGCAATAGGCAATTTATGTTACTAAAACAATCTAATCAAGGAACTAAATGGCCTTTGAATAGAGAGCACAATTCATTTCATTATCATCTCTGTTTCCAGCAAGAAAGTGGCATAAATTGCTCTGGAACTAGAGCTCAGCAAAACCCTTCTCCAAATCCGTCTGTATAAATTGCCACAGAATGAAAGTTGTACAAGTTCAGCAAAAACCTAAAGTACATTAAGAATCTAGTCAAACACTAAACTTTCTCATTCAGGTGTCCCTGGGTCTTTAAAGAGCATAACTGAGTTTATATGCCCTTGCTGTTACCCATTCTGAGACTTTTCAGACATAGAATTTTTTTGTAAAAAGTCATCTCTTAAAATGTGAATTTTCAGCATTACCTGGAGTGTCTGCCGTTCCTTGATGGCTGAAAGCTGGATGCCTAAAACTACCAAGCAAAAATCCCACAAAATCACAGAGGGTTATAACATTGTGGTATTTGCCATCTCTACACATTGTTGTGTCACAGCAAAATCCATGAAGTAACTGAAGAGCGAGGCAACAGTCTGAGAGCAAGTTGTTCTGACCAAGTTCAAGCTGTTCTGACCAAGTCATTCCTCATGTTAGTTATCTGATTATTTTAACAAAATATTTCATGTTATAGAGATAATCAATGACTCATTTTTAGAAGCATTGTAGAGGAAATAGAGAATGCTGGTATGGTGATGAGGAAAGACGAGGAAGAGTGGAAACAGAGGAGAATGCAATCTGTTCCTATGTTAGATCTACAAAACGTGATCTCTAAGGCTTAAGGAGTTGAGGCAAATGCCAGGGAAAAATTCTTTGACATCTTCATATCCTTCTTGTTTAGAACTCAATGATAGACATAAAATCTACTCTACAGCTGACTAGGACTGAAGAAGTTATTTGAAAGAAAGGATGTAGCTCTGTGCGTGTCTCTGTAACCAGCAATATTGCCTTTATTCTGCTTTAGTAAGTTAAATAATGAGAATCTATCTATGGGACCTAAACTGCCCTGATTATCACGCTATCCTCAGTACATGTCTGGGAAGCACTTGTGTGGAAACGTCTGGATTTTTATTGTCAGGGACTGAGACAGCACAGCAAGAGTAGGATCAAGCCTGTCTACATTAGCACAGCAGATAGAAGCTGACCACTGGGCAGTTATATATAATCTGGACCTCACCAACAGCAGAGGACAAGCCCTGTTCTGATGGTTACCTCACTGCAGGTGGGAATTGAGCTTTGCACATCCCGTGTCCTCAGTAAAAGGAGCTAACTGTCCAGAGAAGGGCAGTAATTGAGATACAGCCCTTGCGTACAGACTCCTTTTTGGGTAGCTGCATGGGTCTTCAGCATACCCTTCTGGAGTAGTTTAGCTCTTCATTGGCTATAGAAAGACAAAAAAAAATGTTTAGCCCAGGTGATTTTGGTTTCCCCGAGGGTATCCAAAGTAGTAGGTCCTTTTCCTTCAAACACTTCTGGGAAATACAGACAGACTGAAGCTGAAGCAGCATGTAAAAGTATGTGATCTGATTTTTGAATGAGGTCCCAAGTCCTCTTTCCTCCTATTTTCTATTTGTCAGCTCTAAGCAATAGCGTTAGACACAAAGGTCCACATCTACTGTATTTTCTTCCTTCACCTACATCTTTCACTTTAACATCTATCAAAACCAGCCTGGACTTCAGATCCTCTAAATCTAATGTACTTAATTTTGAGGACTTTTTGACTTTGTCTTTCTCAAGACCTTCTGTATCTCCACTACTTTCTACAGTAGTGGAAATGTATTTCTCTTTAAAAAGAATACACCTTTCCTAGGATGTATAGTCTTTGGGAAAGACATCTGACACTGCTTGGTGTGGACCAGCAACCTTTGTGTAGAGTACTCCTGTGCTGGTTCTGGCTGAGACAGAGTTCATTTTCTTCATAACAGCCCATATGTTGCTGTATTTTGGATCTGTGTCTAAAACAGTGTCAATAACACACCCATGTCTTAGCTATGTCTGAACAATCTTGCACAGAGCCAAGGCTTTCTCTTTTTCTCATACTACAGTAAGTAGGCTGAGAGTGGGCAAGAAACTGAGAAGGGGCCGAGAAAGAGACACAGCTGACCTGAATTGGCCCAAGGGATATTCCATGCCATATAACCTCATGCTTAGCAAGAAAAACTGGTGGTGGGGAGGTTTTGTCTTTCCAGGGAGCCATTGTTCAGAGACCAGCTGAGCATTGCTCTGCTTGTAGGAGGTGGTGAATGATTGCCTTTGCAACACCTGTCTTTTGTTTGTTTGGTTGGGTTTTTTTACACTCTTATTTTCTTGCCCCCCACTACACTTACTAAACTGTCTTTATCTCAACCTGTAAGGGTTTTCATTTTCCTTTTCCAGTTCTCTCCCTCATCCTGCTGCATGGGGGAGTGAGTTGAGCGGTTGTGTGGGTGGCTATCTGCTGGCCAAGGATAACCCACAACAAGTACATATGTTGTATCATTCTCTATCTTGTACAGGCCAACATTACAATTAAGCTGTACACTCTAAGACTATATCTGACCTCAAGCTATGTATAAAACTGCTGTAAGCATAGCTCCTCCTGCCTTCTGAGTAATTAAAGCATCAACTAAATCAGAACCCACAAGATCATTGCCAGCAGTTGCCAGGTAATTCTGTGGATGCTGAGTGGGCTTCCCCACCCTTATGACCCCTGGAGAGGAAAACATGAACCCTGGGATCCTTCAGGATGGTCAACTTGCTTGTCTAAAGAATGGAACATCTTGACATTGGTGACTGGTGATTCCCATAAGACAAGTGTGGAGATAAGGAATTTTCTGATCCTTGAGGCATTGTTCTTTGTCCACGGGTAGTTTCTTTATTACCTTGCTTTGTTACCTGTCATGTTAAAGCCCCAGTGGTGTATAAACTGCAGCTAAGATCAGCTGGGGAGCAAGCCGGTGTCAGGATACAGGCTCAGCTACCAACCTCCAAATACCTGTAGTTTAATGCTCAGCACAGCTCCTGGCATGCTTTTTGGTGTGTGCTAATTAGCACAACCTCTGACAGTGGTCTGGGATTGTTTGGCGATCACATTTCTCAGAAGTTATGCCCACTGGTAATTTGAATCAGTAGAAAGAGTTTTCTTTTATAAGCATCAGTCAAACCATATCATTTGGCCATAGAGAAATGTCCTTAATCGTTTTACTTAGTAGCATAGGCATAGCTTGGAGACCAATAGAAAACAAAAAGGCTTGCTAGCATCACTTGAAATTGAAGGTTAAACCTGTGAGTTATTGCATGAATACCACAGCATAAGGTAGCACAATTTTTAAGCATGAAGAATTTATATGCTGAATGACCCAAAAGGCCAAATGAATATTAGCTGTTGTACAGAATATTATTCTGTGCACACAATATGCCTGGAATAATTAACAGAGTAATGGATTTATGTTACTATAATAAATGTACATTTGCCATTATAATTTTAACATATGCACATATATTTGAAATTATGATAGCAGCTGTAAAACTAATGCATTTCTTTATTAAAAATACCTAGATCATATAGTTCAAAGAAGGGTCAAGGACCATATTTGTTAGGTAGTTAGATGTGTAAAGAAACACATAGACATTGACTCGTATTTCCAACTATGCTTCAGAAAGCTCTGCAGGTACCAGTCAGCAACTTAGGGTTCTACAAGCTTTAAAAAGCTGCCCCTGAATCTATAGCATTGTTCTCTCAGTCCTTACAAATGGAAGACACAAATGCCTGAAAATAAAATGGGAGGAGACAGTGTTCAGGTGGCTGAATGCAGCCTTCGCTCCCCAGGGGCTCTCATTGGGTGCCAAACACCTTGTTCATACACGAGGGCCTGAATGCATACATGGGGCCACTGAGTTTACCTGGGCTGAATCCCATCACTTAAGTCTTCTGGAAAGAACATGTAAGTTGAAATATTTTTTTAAAAGTGAAGTAAGAAATGCAACATAATGCTGAGAGCTTTTTTGTTGTGTTAGGGTTTTTGATGTTTGTTTTTTTTTTTTTCCTTAATTTCTCCTTAGAAGACCACAACAACATGTATTCATCCCTTCAGTACTGCTTGAGCAAAGTTTTGGACATCTTTCAGTATCTTTTAGAGAATAATATCTTCTGACATTAAAACATTTCCCAATCAACTAGGCTTTGCTACTTACAATCACAGTTTTAAGTGAGGAAAGATTTTAATGAACCATTGCAGACATCTTTGAAAATTTACGAGATTTCAAATACTAAAAGATTTTAAATACCTTAGAATATCCTCAGGGAATTCTGAGCTGTTAGTTTAATATAATTCTAACCATAAATAGTTAATAGTTCACCTAAAATTATAACAACAAATATTAGAAGATGATTGACATTAGTCAGCATGGTCTCAGAGAACATCTTGTAAAATATATATAATATTTTTTTTGGCTAGGATTATATTTGTGATTGATAAAAGAAATAAGATGGAAATAAATTTCCTTTGACTAGAAAAGCTCTAGATTTAGTATTGTTTTGATGGAAAATTCTTTAGTTAACTAATCAAGTATTAAATGGGTTAAAAATGGCTCAGTGATAGATCTCAAACAGGTGTTATGTATTAGCTATTACCTGTATGGCTTCTAGATAATTGTTCAACTACACAATATTTTTATCAATAATTCAGGAAATACGAATACTTTATGGCAAGGCTTACTGATGATGCGAAGAGTGACAGAGCAGCAAATGTTGGGAGTAGTTTATTACTTATTAGGATGGTTTGGATGGCTTAGTTTCCAGGCTGGAGAATTCAGCTTTTCCCACAGTAAATCTACATTTGATTAACTGAATACCTTTCTAGACCCAACTGACTGTTGACTAGATCTTCATTGCCTACAGCAGAAATGTAGACATTTAACACTTCAGTGCAGATAAACAAAAGCAATACAACACGGAAAGAAGGCTTTGTCACAGCATGTGAAGGCTTGCTCAAAGAAGATTTTGACATTTGTTGAGTTCAACCTGCAAAAAGTTAGGTGTTAGGCATAAGAAAGTGATCTTTCCCATGGATAAGGTTTTGATAAGACATTTCTAGATGTGGAACACCTATATTAAGATGCAGAAATAGTATTAGAGAGAATGCAGGGGAGGATCCAAGTATTGGAAACCAGCCTTACAGAGTAAGCTCCATGGAGCTTATCTAATTCACTTTATTGAAAAAAAAAATTTGAGATGAATTAATCTCTACGTGCAGCTATTTATACATAGAGATGTGTGGCAGTGGTGAGGTCTTCAAATTTATGGACAATAGCTTAACAGGAACCATGGGCTGCAAACTGAAGGTAAAGAAAATTGACCTTCAGATAATCCACGTTTGTATCTTGTGTAATAAGGATGGGTAAATGCAAGGGTAGCTTACTGGGGCTTGTAGTTGAAGGTACCACCGTTGGGAAGACTTGCAATTACAGACTTGCGAGACTAAACAATTGTAAGAGATGGTACAATGGAAATTCTTGGACGGTATTTCTGTGAAATATATTGTTAGACATTAATTTGTGACACAGAAGAGTGGCATAAAGCAAATATTCTGAAAAGTCACATTTTAAAAAAGTCAAGTTCGAAACAGATGCCTTGAAACTCAGTAACAATTTTTGTTTTGAATTGATATCTTCTGTTATTTATTTCTAAAACCTGAAATGAGGAGACATATTGTGCTGAAAAAGAAGAAGGAAGGAGAAGGAAGAAGTAAGGAAGAAGACTGTCACTTGCTGTTGATATGTGATTTTTAAAGCACGGACATAATTTGGCATTTTCACAGAAAAGCAATTTTAAATGGCAATAGTGAAAAGAAAAAAAATATGCTTTCTCCGCTACCATATTTTTTTCATTGTGTAAACTTTAAGGTACAGAATATGCCAACCTGTAAAACCTTCTGTGAAATAAATATCTGGAAATACTGTTGTACTTCTGGTGTAAGTGCCACATTCCATAACACAGTAAGAACAGTTACATTTATTCCAACAGTGAAAGCTGTCACGTATTGACCTTGTTGCACAGATCACATGCAGGTTGTAGCAGCAGCTTAGTATCTTGGAGTTAAGTTTGCCTATTTGTTACACTCTTTGGTGTGAAGTGGGGTTGATTTTTACTTATGTCAAAGCCCTCTTCCATTACTTTGCTTTAATTCTTCCAACACACATTTATTTTCACTTTATCTGGGCTCTTGTTCCGACATACCCACTTTTCCAAATAGTTTTTCTAGCTTTCCTAGCAATATAAAGTAATGCCTACTTATGTCAGTGGCAGCGGGGTTGCCTTGTTTTGGGTAATGTGGTAGCACAACAAAAAAAGCAATCTTCTTTCCTTTTGTTAACTGCCGAGTTCCTGCATTACTGTAGATAGTTATAGCTCTCTTTCAGAAACATTTCCCTCTGGATCCCATACATCCCCTTGGCAAAATGAGAACTACACTGGACAAAGCACTATAAAAGAGACTCCTGAGAGCAATGTGCAGTGCCTTGGAGCCCTAATAGGTCTCTCAAATGTCTGTTTTCTGTAGTTCATTCCTTGTAGCAGTAATAACGTGAAATGCTTTCCAGAGAGCTTTCATCCAAACATCTGGGAGTACTGCAGGAAAGCAGCATGGGGTGAGCAAGCTCCCAACTGGCTGCAGTCTGTTTATCAATATCTATGTCCTCTCCAGCTCAGGCTGCAGCAAACTAGTTTCTCTTGAAAAGAAATAGACTACGGAGGTGAATGGATGCGTTGAATTTGCTTGCAGAGGTTAGATCATTATCAGAAACCAGGTGATAAGAGGATTTGCTAAATTGTGTTTTCTGTGTTTGCCATAACAGTTGTGAATGGTAATGCCCTCATTAAGAAGCTTTGGCAGCTAGCAGTAATAAAGGACTTACTGCTGTACTGGAAATCACAGTGAGTGGTACAAGGACAGCACAGTAAGAGTACTGATTGGGTGATGGGTAAGAAGGAAATGGAAGAAGAGGGATATGCTACTTATTTCCCTTGGTCTTGTTTAGCCCTTCCCCCTCGCATTTTCATCATCTGGGATAAAAATAAAGATGCAGCACAAATGTTTCTCTAATGAGACCAAAATGCAAGTGCCAAGATATGCTTCTGTATTAGATTTGCTGTGTTATATCTGCAGGGTAGCAGTGATGGTAGTTTTTCCCAAAAAGTTTTCTAATACTGACCCCCAAAGAAAGAGAACTCAGGAGGATCAGGACGGGACACAAATTTGTGGGTTTTTTCCTTTCTTTATTTTTTTCCTCAGGTGTTCTCTTTGGGTAAATCAATTAAAAAAAACCACCACAAACTAAGGGTCACTTCTGTGCAAGAAATTTCATGTTAAAGCCACCTCTTTATAATTTCTTGTCCAGCCTTTAACTGGGCTGCTTCTTTCTTCTCTTCAGTAATACCTACAAGTCAACTCTCTTTGATTCACTTGCCTTTCTGCTCCACATAGTTTGTCTGTCAGATTACTCTCACAGCTTCTTATTTACTGCCAGATCCTCTGCTTCTGGACTGTGTCATTTCAGCTTCCAAGAGCTCAAATGTCCTTAGCTTTGTTAGTGTAATGAAACCTGCCAGGGAAGCTAACCCAGCCTGGGTGGTGGTCAGAGCAAATGAGCTTACTGCTTGCTGCTTTCTGGCACATGGAGGCGGTTACTTTAATGGGAGATACTTCTATCTTAGGTGTTGTATAGATACCACATGGGAACTGTTTGCTATCCTCTAAAGCAGATGGTCAACATGAGTCAAAGAAATTGCAAGGCTGGAAGTGCCTAATTGCCTATGAGGGGAGGCAGTTTAAGATGAAGTGTTCAGTTCAAGAACCTTAAATATAGCAGTCAAGAGCCTTTTAATGAAAATTAAGGTGTTCCACACCACAGGGAATATCTTGACCCATCCTTTGGTCCTGAACTCAAAGACATGGTCTGATGTGTGTATATTACTAAACTCTCAAAGCTCTCAAGACATGCCAGTGACTGTTTTGACAAAGGAGCTACCACAACCCTTCATGTGCCAGCTACCACGTCCCTTCTCCCATCTGGTCACTCCTCTTTTTTTCTCTTATCCTTTTCCCCCTATCCTTCTCAAATCTGACCCTGACTAAATTTCAGCAACTGAAACAAATACTTAGATGGCTTTATGCAGTTTTTCTAACGTGTAGCACCACAGTCAAAGATCTTTCCACAAAAAGTAAAGCAAAAGTGAGCCCAAGTTCTGTATGGGTTTAGTCCACCTCCCGTTTGACTTCCCTTGGTCTTTCTGTGGGTCCTGGTTCAGAGCTCAGGCTGCTATCATCCCAACCAGGAAAAAAACACAAACACTCATTTGGGAAGTTTTGAACAGGTCTGAAAGTGACGTGGAATGTGCTGTAATGTAGCTGCAGTGTTTTAATTGCAGGCATCTGCCATCAAACTAATGCAGATATTCGTTGAAATGTTTACTTCATTAGCCCCTCACAAGATCTTAATTAAGCTGACTGGAGATTTGAACAAAGGAGGATGAAAAGGCATCAATTATGTGTATTACCACACTGAATAGGGCTCTGAAACTCAGACCTGAACTTCCGTCACAAGGGGCTGTTTAGGAACGCTTATCCAAGGCTGGTGATTACAACCTGTCATTCTGCACACTCTGGGGTAGGGCTGCATTCTTCTTGCGGCAATAACAGCCTTTCTCTTTGATAATTGTGGGCTGTTTATGCAACTTGAATGTCAATGCAGGGATGTCGCATGATCTGACAACATTAAATCACAGTGAGTGACAGCAGAAATGTCATTCAGATGTGGCAATCAAGCTTGTTGAGCACTAAATCCAAAGTCCGTCGTGGTGCATATATACAAGATTTGCTTCAAAAGCCTATATAAGTTTAAAATTATGATGACATGGAGCTATTTCTTAATAAAAATACACAGCAGGACTGTAAAGCAAACTGAAATACTTCTGAAAGAAATTTGGGTATATGTGATGTATAACACTTCCACACAGCCTTATTGTCCCAAATCTCAATAAAGGCTATAGTTACATCCACGTAAATGTCTCTGGAACAAGAGCTCAGCCAACACAGTGTTATATATTTAGGCTTGGAACATGAACTATTTTTATTAAAGAAAAAGTATTAACATCGTTATGTTATTTTTAAATATTCATTCCTTAAAAAGTGTCAGAATCTGTATTTTTTAACCTAATTTGGGTTCAAAATAATTTGGAAAGCAAGTAGTCTTCTGTTTCTTTCATGGTGACTCCTCTATGATTTAAGTATACTTTTTAATAATAGGATGTTAGATCTTATTGTATTATGGTAAAATGACATTCAATTCCATTTAATTATAAATAATATTCTGAAAATGGAATAATGTAAAAGTAACCTAAATATTTTAATTACTACATATGTAGCAGTAATTAATAACATTAATAGCAAGTGGCATGTTTTTTTATAACAAAAGATACAGGCAGGGCTACTGAAAGCGTTCAGCAATATATTGTTTTGGAAAAATGAGTTTTCGTGTGAGTCAGATAACACTGCAAAATTATATTTGTGACGGAAGCTCTTGAATGTGTTACTTTTATATTTTTGGATCACAGTGTACAGTGAAAAAAATACTGTTTAAAAGAAAGGCAGAAGTCCCTGTACAAAACCAGAGAAACCATAAACTAGCCCGCAAGTGGGTTAAACTTCATGTCTCACCATGACATTATCCTACATCCAGTTTCACCTGTCACTCTGACAATCACAGTCAGTGACAATCACAATATCTAGAACTAGATGAGATTCAACTAACATAAACTATGTGAGTATATAAACTTATTATATGTGTTGTGACTTATATTAATTGTGACGTTATTTCTGTTCCTTACATGAAGTATTTTCCAGCTGGGTGGTTGAATTGAAACCTGGTTGAATTGATTGTGTTTGCAGTGGTTTTATTTAACATCTGTCCGATTTTTTTTTCTGTGTAAACAAAGCATTAATTTTAGTTGCAGTTAGGAGTACCAACCAACATGAGGCTTACACTGTGCTGTGTGGTGTATAATAATATTTTCTTTTTCTGTTGTACTTTGCAATGATCTTTACCATTAACATTGATAAGGACCAAAGAAACCAACAGAGACAGCTGCACCAGGAAAGACCAACAAAGATAAAGCTCTTGTGTGTGTTGGGATTTCTACTGGAGAGAGCAGCATTGTAAACAGCATGCCTCTTCCATAAAAAGGAAGACAAACATGCTAGCATCGATATGGGGATTGTATTCCCCATTGTTATACGTATATGCATCTTTCTTAGCTGGTTTTATTTAAGAATGTTCTGCAGCAGATGTATTAGATGGACTTTTTAGATAGATTTCAGATAAGTCAAAACTAATGATCCTGCCCAAATACTATAGTTTTTACTTAGCCCATTGCTCTTGAATAACGTGCTGTACACATTGACAATGATGTGGGTCAGTTGATAAAGTCTCTTTCCAGAAGCTCTCCAGTCCTGAATTTCTCCTTCTTTGAAGAGAGTCTGCAGTACAGAAGGACTTAAACAAACCTCGGGGGAACTAAATGTCACTAAGAAAAATAAAAATAATGAAATAAGTGTGATTTCTTTTGGATTACACTCAGTAAAAAAGGCTTGGCAACATCAAATCATCGTGCCCTAGGCTAGCATTTTCAGAATGACAAGATGTTTGTCACTTCATTTTGAAAGGACTAATTCAGTTTTTTCAGTTGTATGATACGAAAGTCAAACTGAAACAAAATATTTTGAATACATTGTAAGGATGTTTTTATTTCCCTTCAGTGACTGTTTCAGTACTTAACTTTGCAGTAGCTTGGAATAATGTTCAGTCTTGAAATCTGAAATTGATCTGCTGTTTTCTGTGGATGGACAGAATTGCCTAATAGCATGGAATTAACTATTTTTTACCTGTTTTTAATTTTTTAGGGCTGGGGCTACCTCAGGCTGAAGACCATGTGACTGTAGACAAAAAGCCAAATTCTCTTCTCTAGATGTCCAGTAGCGAAGAAGTCAGATTAATGGGTCTCACAAATCCTGGATTTAACTACTCCTGAAGCCTCTCCTGGACATCTACAGTCTGAAAATTTGGTCTACAGTGAAGATACAGTTCATGTTCTAATTCCAAATATTACCAGAATACATCAGATTGCAGAATGACTATCCAATTGCTATCGTGAATCAAGTTTACAAATAATAGAGAGATGTTATAGTTAGGAGTACTGGGTAACAAGGTAGTTCATGCATTTTTGATAGGAGTTCAGAGTATTTGTTTTAATGTTGTTGTAACACTTAAGATGAAAAAAATTACTGTAAACCTCCTTGTAAAGCATTCACTTACGAGATGCAGCATTTCCTTTCTGTCTGCCACTCATGCTTATTTTGAATTTTAAAAATCAGCGTATAATCATATTAATTATAAAAAATCCAGATATTTCTTTTCAGTATCTATGCTATCCTTTCTTTGTTGCTCACAGATGGTATTTTGACATTTCTAATATATGCTGCATCTGTATGATAGTTTCCCAGAACATATTGATAAAAAACTCCAAATCCAATTTAATCGGAGAGCAAATCTGATGTCAGATTGAAAAAGATTTGCGGTTTCTGCTAAAAACAAACGAACAAACAAACAAATTCCTTTTAGGAGATGAGATGAAAAGATAGACTTATCCTCCTCTTGCCGTACAACAATTGAAGTCTCTGAGGTATGTCAGATTGCAGGTCCTTTGTTTCTTTCCTCCTCACACTAGAAAATGAGAATCCTTTTGGTGTCTGATATTTCTTTTCTCTCCTGCAACCCCTTTGTATCAGAATCAGTTTTAGTAAGTGGGAACAAATCAGCCCTTTGTTATATAACATGCTGTTTTCTCTCTGACCCCAACTTCAAGATAGGCTTTTTTTGTTTTGTTATGATGGGGGGAATACAGATAATATGGATTTAATACTGCAGCTCTTTGTCTAGGTTAATTTTTACTCAAAGAGGTATTCCAATTCATTTGGGCTCTTTGAGCGACATTCATCCCTCTGAATTTTGGATGTCTAAAAATTTGCTGTGCACTCCAAGCTGGTCATCCTCGTTCCCTCTGCAGGCAATGTGAGCAGATGATTCAGCCTCCCCCTCTGAGATACCTTTGGGGAGGAATGTAGTGGTCTTTGCACCTACCAGTCTCTCTGTACTAGCTGTGCAGGAAACCTAACTCAGGCTGGACACCTGCCAGCTGGATAAAGAAAAAGAAGAAGATTCCTGATTCTTGAATTTGGAAAGTTTCCACATGAGGATTTGCAAAATTGGTCCTGTGCATGAAAGAGAGCAAAAGTGAAAAAAAAAATGAATCAATAAACAATTTTTTAACAACAGCCTTCTATAATTTTGAGCAAGATCAACATTTCTGAAATTTCACAATGCTTATCTAGTGAAATATAAACTTGCAGTATGTATAATATTTCATAAACTTTTGCAGGACAGATTTCATCCTCAATAAAGCATAAATGCATATTCCTTTTGACAGTGAGGCAACAGTTAGCACCATGTATATTTCTAGCTTGGATTTCAACACAGAAACAGGTCTCATGCCTTTAGTAGGAGTAGCAGTTTCCAGTAGTACTGGGTGCCTTTCTATATGGAAGTATGAGATTTCAGCTAGCTGATGTGATGATCTTTTAACATTGCATAGAAACACAGTACATAGGCTAAACACAGACAGCCTTCACAGCCCCAACCAAGCTTTCAGAGTAAGACCTTGAAGTTTTATTGACCTTGTCCTGGAAGCAATGCCAAAATCATTCTGATTTGAAAACTGGAGATGAAAAACTCGTGGACAAGACTTGTGAGAAATCGACTTGGTGTAGAGAGAGGGAGTAGGAATAAGGTTCAACTTCCAGATTTTCTGGCAGCACCGAGTAACATTCATGTGAACCATGGCATACCTCCAAATGACAGCACAAATTTATTCCTTCTTCTTTATTCCTTACCCTAAGAGATTTTATTCAATACTTAGGAGTGATGACAAAGCATAGAGAGTGCACATGAATAGTAATTATATACTAGCGTAATCATTATAGGCAAATTTAGTGCTAAGTAAAGAGCTGTGCAGCATGCTAGAGAGGAAAGAAAACTGCAGGAACCATTGCTATCTGCAAAACTACCCACCAGATCTTCACAGCAGGCAGCAACAGATTTGTTTTTTATGGGAATGCTGCACACACATTTTTGTAGTCAGTTATTTCTTCCAAGACTTAATGTGATGTATTTACTCATTGATATTTTCCAGAAACTTTAGTCAGTACTTCCAATATTTTCCACAAAGCCCATTGATTTTGATGCAAACTTTGTTTCAAAAATTGTGGGAGAAAAAGCTTAAAAACATCAAATAATAACATTTTAGAGCCTTTGGAAATTAAAGGATTTGTTTTCAAAAAAGCCTTTTTGATTAGAAACTGATTTTTTTTTTTTTTTTTTAAATCAACAGAGGTGAAGGACGAGGAAGTTCAAACAGAATGATCAGAAGTGTTTCTGTAAATGTGAAAGTCTGGGGGTTTTTTTAGCAAAATATAACTTGTTTACTCAAACAGCTCTCAACAATACATATCGTTAGTCCACTGACATTGCATTTCTCTAATAAACAGACACGGAAACATACACATACATTGTCACCTCTGCAAAGAAATCAATTCCATATAAAATATTAATTAGAAGGGGAGTTGTCTTAGGGAGGGGTGGAGATGTGGCTGAGAAAGCACCAAACAGAGGCTAGGAGAGATAAGATTCAGGTTTCCAGGTGCTGTCATTGTAGCTTTCATGGACTTCACTGCTCTATACAGTTACTACACAGCTGAGGTGTGACGGATTAACTTCCATGCTACACGCTTCTTTTCCAGCTGAGAGGTCATTTAAAGGTATAATTGCCCTCTGGAAGTCCTGGAAATTAGGAAAGTGAACTGGCTAAGGATACAAGTGAAGGGACAAGGGGATCCCACTACCAGAGAGAAGATGCATCAGTCTGACATTTGGCTTTCTTCCCTCTCCCTCCACAGACCTGCCAATCTTGGTCTGAGCATGAGCTTGAAGGCTTGGCCCTCACTTCAAGCTCTTCTCCTCATTACCCATCCCTTACTGTACTTGTGCCTCTCATCTCTGTAGCAGAGTGGTTACTTTCCTCATGGTGTTTGACTCCCTGTTGTAGCTACCTGTGGTCATCGCATCCAAAGAAGAGCAACAAAGCTGGTGAAGGGTCTGGAGAACAAGTCTTATGAGGAGCAGTTGAGGGAACTGGGGTTGTTTAGGGTGGAGAAGAGGAGGCTGAGGGGAGACCTTATTGTTCTCTACAACTACCTGAAAGGAGGTTGGAGTGAGGTGGGGGTTGGTCTCTTCTCCCAAGGAAGTAACAATAGGACAAGAGGAAAGGGCCTCAAGTTGCGCCAGGGGAGGTTTAGATTGGACATTAGGAAAAATTTCTTCACCAAAAGGGTTGTTAAGCACTGTAACAGGCTGCCCAGGGAAGTGGTGGAGCCACCATCCTTTGAGGTATTTGAAAAACACATAGACATGGTGCTAAGGGACATGGTTTAGTGGTGGACTTGGCAGTGCGAGGTTAATCGTTGGACTTCATGATCTTAGAAGTCTTTTCCAACCTAAACGATTCTATGATTCTATGATCTTGATCTGACTGCAACACAGCTGACCACCAGCTTTGCCTTGCAGCCAGGAGAATGCCATGGCAGAGCACTAATTTTAGAAAACTGTGAAAGGCCATCCACCACATGTTGTAAGAGACCTGGTAAGACACCCACAATGTACTCTGTTGCAGAGTGCACTTCACGTGACATAGTCACCTGTTATGCAACCGTTACTACACGGTCCAAGCCAGGAGTCCTTTATGATGGGATTCCCGTGGCTTGAGAGACATCATTTAGCTTTGTGTAGCCAGGGGCAATGGAAAGAAAGATTGAAGGAGGCAAAGACTGTAAAATGCGGAGAAATCTCAGCCTGACCAATGTGCTAGTATTGCAAATTTATTTAGGTAAAGGATGCCTGTACTGATGCGAGCATAGCTTATACTCAGCAGAAGTGTTGATGGAGGGCCCTTGCTGGTGGCTGGCAGACCATGTGGGGAAACTATAATTTACTTTGTTTTTTCTTATGCTCATATGCAGTATGCATTTTCTTGCAGTCGCTGCTGGTGGCAGGATGCTGCAAAAAAATGAACATTTAGTCTTGCTTGGAATAAACATTCTTATATGTGGGTACATTGCAGATTTTTTTCTGCAAGATCACCCATCTATGAGTTTCTGAAGACTTACTGGAGTCTCCTTCATCTTCAGTGTTTCCAATTCATCTCTGAGATGGTTGCTTCGAGACATGAAATGATGAAATTCCTTCCAAGGAAAAAACTAATAAGGAAATTTGTCTGGTGAACAAGCTCTTTGGTAATAAATTTTGACTGCTTTTCAACTGTTCTCAGCCCTTAAAGCCTAAAATACTTTGGAAACAACAGAAGTGTGTTTACAATCACAGATTATGCAATTAATGGCTGGTGACATTCAGGGAATAACAGTGTGTCTAGTTTCCAAAGATAAATATTTGTAATGTAAACATTTAATGGCTTAAGCATCTTATTTAACTGCCCTTCCCTTTCATTGCCTTGTCTAAACATTGCATAGAATTCTACTGGCAGTAATTTCTGAACTAATACATTTTTATCAGTGTTGTGTAACATGCTAGCTAGATACTTCCAGCAGAGGTAATACCTCCCCCCTGGTTAATAGGAAGACGTCATTCATTGGTGTGGTGGTAAATAAAGAAGAGTGTAAACTCACTTATTTGGTGGTCCAGTGCAGGCTGTGAAAAGTGGGCACAACATTTACTGCCCCCATAGAGGTGGGTGAATGCTGCAACTACAAATAAATTCAACCTTCATAGAGATGGACACAACTTTTCTGAAATTCACATGCAGATGATGACAGACTCTTCAGTGTTTGATTGCTGACACTGTTATACCTCGAAGTGCCTTGATTTCCATA
Source organism: Leptosomus discolor (assembly GCF_034619465.1). Classification (NCBI taxonomy): domain Eukaryota; kingdom Metazoa; phylum Chordata; class Aves; order Leptosomiformes; family Leptosomidae; genus Leptosomus; species Leptosomus discolor. Next base: position 120,190,271 of record NC_141392.1, read on the forward strand.
AGGGGGCAAGCATATGAAGGAAAGAAGTCAGAGAGTTGTTGTCAATGGGACAGAGTCTAGCTGGGGGCCTGTATCTAGTGGAGTCCCTCAGGGGTTGATACTGGGACCAGTACTATTCAATATATTCATCAATGACCTGGATGGGGGAACAGAGTGCACTGTCAGCAAGTTTGCTGATGACACAAGACTGGCTGACACACCAGAAGGCTGTGTAAAAGGGGTGTAGTCAGTTGTGTCGAGAGAGGTTCTCCTCCCCCTCTCCTCTGCCCTGGTGAGACCACATCTGGAATAGTGTGTCCAGTTCTGGGCCCCTCAGTTCAAGAAGGACAGGGAACTGCTGGAAAAAGTCCAGCACAGAGCCACAAAGATGGTTAAGGAGGTGGAACATCTCCCTTATGATGAAAGGCTGAGGGAGCTGGATCTCTTTAGCTTGGGGAAGAGGAGACTGAGGGGTGACCTCATTAATGTTTATAAATACATAAAGGGCGAGTGTCAGGAGGATGGAGCCGGGCTCTTCTTGGTGATGGCCAGTGATAGGACACGGGGCAGCGGGTGCAAGCTAGAGCACAGGAGGTTCCACATTAACATAAGGAAGAACTTTTTCACTGTGAGAGTGTCAGAGCACTGGAACAGGCTGCCCAGAGAGGTTGCGGAGTCTCCTTCTCTGGAGAAATTCAAAACCCGCCTGGACACGTTCCTGTGTGACCTACTCTAGGTGGTCCTGCTCTGGCAGGGGGGTTGGACTAAATAATCTTTCGAGGTCCCTTTCAACCCCTAACATTCTGTGATTCTGTGATATGCTTTTATTATCTTTCACCTAATCCAACAATTAGTGTATACAGAAGATAATGTTTTACTGTGAAGGAGATAGACTGCCGTCTAATGCTGTCTTGAAATGCTTCCAGCCTCCTGCATGGTATTTCCCACTGTGTTTTTACTCGTCCTTCTGGTTACTATCAGACCTCTAATATGTCTAAGCAACGAAGTTGCCTTGTGCATGATGCTGGGTTGTCATCCTAGTTCAGTTCACAAATCTTTTCCGCTGGAGGACCCCAAAACTCTCCATAACATCAGGGAATTTCCAGTAACTTGTGTTAGATAGCCAGAAAACCTAATCCTAAAAACAATCAAGCCATCAAGGGTGTTGGTGCTAAAAAAGGCCCACTGAAGTCTGAAAAAATTGGTTACTTTTGATTCACTAGGTCAGACCTAAGAAAGGACTAAGGTACACCTATTCATGCATTTTGCATAACGCTGTTCTTGGATTTAAAATCCAAAAGTTTCTAGGAATTAACCAGGACAGTGCAGAGATAGGCCTTGCTCTATGTTCTTCATCAGACGGCTACACGGCTCACGGGTGGCCATCTGTGCCCTCTGCTCACCACACCCACGGCCTGTGGTCTGGCTAGTGGGACAACTCATACAAATGATTCATTCACCGGCCAGCCAATTATAAAGTGGATAAAGGTGCCACATCAGCCACAATTTAAACCCAAAGCAACTAGTTAAAAAAAAAAACCAAACAACCTTCAATTGATTTGGTTCTGGTATGGTGGATTTCTAACCTTGCTGTGTTCGGGCAACATTTTCACTCTTATATTTTAGAAATATATGTTTATGTTTATGGTTATCTGTTTGTGTGTACATACCACACATACACATACATTTTAAATGTCAATCTGTGTAAACAGAGCCAGTCTGAGAGACTGAGATGAAGACACCAACATTTAGAGGTCTGTTGTCTTCATTTTCTAGCAATGAAGTTCATTACAAAAGCAAAAGAAAATGAGACAGGGTCATTAAGTATGGGAATGCATTTAAGGAAGGTCTTTGATCCAAAGTAAAATAGACACTAAACAGTTCAAGGATGGAATTGTGTAAGCGGTAAAGATTAATTAAAATTGATAGTACAGAGAACAGTGACAATATTTTTCTACCTGGACAGAGTGTTTCTAGAAGAAATCTAGGAAATGTGGCATGAAACAGAAGTGATAGAGTGCTGAAGAAGGAGAGGAGAGGAAAAGAGTTAAGAGGCAAGATGGACAGCAAAGTGCCCTTTGGGTTATATAATGGAGTTCACTTAAAAGGATTTCACACAAGCAGAAGTGTGATATGACTGATATGTCTTCATTCTTTCTTTAAAAATTGCTGTAATTGGAAGTTCTGTTCCAAAAGACATCCCCTAATATCTTAATTCAGTGACAACAAATAACAAAGAGAGGAAAGAAGCCACAGGACAATGTACAGTTTGCTAAAATAAAATCTTTTTCTCATGTTAGTGGAATTTTTCGTTACTGCTTGCAGGTTTCTAGTGCTGGCCCAGAGAAGTGATAGCAGGACAGATGTAATGGGAGTAGCATGCCATCGAGCATGATCAAGTGATGCTGTCTTAAGGAGACCTGCTACCAGCAGCACCTCTGCTACTGGTTGTGGCTGCTCTTAGCTGCTCTCATTGGAGCAAATCAGACTTGTTTGCAACAGAGTTTTATACTGAGTTTATAAGTAGGTTGCAATTTGTACCACAGACAGCGCTTTTAAGGTGGTGGAGAGAATTGTATACCCATCCCTTAAAGCCTAGATGCTATAAATATTTCATAGATGTAGTTAACTCTACGGATTGCCAGTATTCACCCTGAAAATATATTTAGGAATGTACCTGAATATTTCCTGGGAAGGGCTTTTGTTATCAGCCCTCTTTTGTCCAGACAAGGACAGATCATTTTCTTAAGGTTATACAATAACTCTTTTCTCTTGTGGTCTCCCTGTACCATTGAAACAGAGACAATAACTGGAAATGGAAAAAAAACCCAATGTTCTGCCTCAACATAGGGAAATGTTAAGTTCAGAAACAGTATTGCTCTGAATTTACAGAACTGCTCTGAGATCCTGATCCTGAATGCATATACACTGAATTTATTTTCTAACTGAAAGCAAACTTCAAAGCAATTCAAACACAGAAATTATTTAGCTTACTTCAGTCAACTCAGTTTAGTCTGAGTTGACTGAAGTTATAAAAGTAGTTATAGACTAGTAATAGGTATTACAACAGCTATAATATATCACTATGTCAATAATAAGTAACTGATTTTCTCAAAAGTTTTATCATCATAAGTGGAAAATTACCCCATATGTAATTAATCCAAAGCTGACCTAGCAGCAGAGGCCCTGGAAACAGAAACTGACACAAACATCATTAATATCGGGTTTCTTCTTCAGTCCAGATCTTGCCACTAATTATTATGGACATATTTTTGATCATTTTATTCACATATGGCATGTTATAATCATGAACTGCATCCTTCCTTTTTATTTCTTCTTTATTCAGAACTGACCTAACTAGAAAAATAAAAATGTTAAACAGCAGGTGATCGGAAGCACTAAGTCCAGCTGGTGGCTGGTTGATGGTGTCATCCCTTAGGGACCAATACTGGGGCCAATAGTTACTGCTTAACACCTTTATTAGTGGTGGACAACAAGTTGGCCATGGACCAGCAATGTGCCCTTGTGATAACGAAGGCCAACGTCCTCCTGGGCTGCATTAGCAAGAATTCAGCCAGTATGTCCCAAATGTAATTTTTAAAGAAATGTTTCTTTAACGACATTTGCATATCCAACCTGCCTTACCAAAACATGCATCTGGGATCTTCTCATATTCAGAAACACATGTATGTACTGATTTCAGTGCTGTTGCTAGCGCTAAGTAGAAGGCGAGGGTCTGGTTGCATTATCTGCTCTGCCAATACAATACAGTAACGACCTGACTTAACTCCCTTAGATGGTGTGATCAGTGTTTCCCCTAGACTAAGAACATGTAAATGGACAGCTACATTGTCAGTTGACAGGTGTTAATGTGGTGTCAATCAGATTCCATGCTAAAATGGTGCTACAGCTATATGCATAAACGAGAAAACAGTGGTGCACTACAATTTAACCTTCTCTACTTATAATCATTAGACTAGTTGTTGAAACTGCTTTTTTCCTGAGCCATCTAGCACTCTCCCAGACAATTTCTGGGCACAGCATGAAAGTCAGCATGGGCCAGACACTTTAATTCAAACATCTTGTTTTGGAGGTTAAAAGTGTTTAGGAGTTGGGACACAAAAAGCACATGCGTTTTATATCAGATACCAGAGACAATCCCTGTTACTGCTAGTTTGCCAGGTCTTCTCATTTTTATTCCTCATCATCTTATCTGTACAATAATAGAAAATAATTTTTTTCTCTCTCTCTTACCTATCAAATTCCTCTTTCCTTGGTCAGGGATCATCTCTTTCACTGGGAATAAACAGCACCTTACACAGCAATCTTATCTTTTTGGAGTTCCAGACAACACAGAAATATAAATAATTAACAGAAATAGTAATTACAAGGGGCCATCTGTCCTTTTGCAACTGTTTTACATGCTGCAGAATGTTAATACCAAAATACATTCATCAACTTTAATAGACATCTGGAGCATAATCATCCAGCAACCACTTGTATAAAAGTTGCTGCATGAAATAATTATCAGTGAAATATGGTAAATAAAAAACTGTCTTTGAAAGCATTGAAACAGAAAGCAGATTCTTCAAGCTCCAAGAATTAACAAGGAGAGAAGTACATTACCGCCAGATTTTCCTGCCATATAGTGTTCGGTGTCTCTTTTTCAGACAACTTAATTAGTCTCTATATAAAACTGACTGGCATGCGCAAAGGCTTAAAATGTTGGGAAATTTGATCTTGATTTGTCTGGTCTAGTTTCTTCCTTCTGTCCTCCCTTCTTTTTTTATGTAGTTTGCAAATTTAAGAACATGATTTACATTCAAAATGTCTTCTGGCTCGTTACTAAGCAGACCCAATGATGCTGACTCCATTCTTTCCTCTCAGTACTGCTTATCATTGTGGGGTTTGCAAATAGCTCGTGGGACACAGTAATATGCAAGAGAACAAAGACTGTGTCAAAAAGATGAAGGGCACCTGAATTGCAATGAGATAGCAGACCTGCTTTTAGATAAACGGTGTCGTTAGCTCTTGAGCAAAATTTGCCTACCTTCTGTCTGGAAGCAGAAAATACAGCACTGCTCAGACCTTATTTCTACGTAATGGTATTGCCAGGAATGTTGATATAGCATTGGTCATTCTGTGATGTATATTTAAGCATTGGCACAAAAGGGCAGACCAGAAGCTACTGAAGCCAATATGTCATGTCCCTATGTATTTCAGAGCTCTGGCTTGGGTTCCAAAAACCTTGAAAAGCAAGTAAACTAATTTTCATCCCTTTACCATGCAGAAGTTATTGTGCTATTTTCTCTGGCCTCCAGGCATTGAGTAATTTGCACATGCAGTACAGTCCCATTTGTGATCAATAGAGGAAGTAGAAAATACCAAGTTATAAATAGGGTACATATTGCAGTCCCTCCTCAGGTAACAGATGTCCTACTGGAGACCTGATCTGGTCACTCCAGTGGCTGGGTCTTACTAAAACTTTTTGGAGTAAAGCAGAGACCTGTCAATCTTTTCCCATAAATTACTCCATCAGGAAACCGCTTCAACACTCTGAGTCCCAAACTTTCTCTTCCTAGAGCAGCAAAAGACAGTTAGTATATTGGTCAAATAGGACAGACGAATACATGCATCTTTTTGTTCACTGATAACCTAAAATTCCCAATAATTCCTGGATTAATTACCAGTCCCATGTCCCAATATCCCTTTTTTATCAAACATTAAATCAATATACTCACTGAATGGTAGCAACACAGACTTTCTGATTAATTCCAGGTTTTGTTTTCTTTACAGATCCAGTTTCACACATTTACATTGGCAAGATACTTTAGTATTTAACCCCAATTAGTCAAACTCCAATTATTTTGGAAAGTCTCTACTGAACTGCACACCCACCAGTGACTGAGGATGGGCTGTTGTTGAGGACAAAATGAGCAGGAGAATAGAACAAAACAGGTTCTCCTACTAACATAGCAAAGACTATCACCTTCAGGGGCTGCCTGATTAATGACTTGGATGTCATACTTACTGGTCTGTTTTGGACAATGGCACTTGCCATTTGAGGAAGTTTTCTATCAACAAGCACTGAATGATGCAACAGCTCTTATCAATATGAAAATTTTCAAAATAATTTGCATATATTATGGACAAAGCCCTCAGAGTGTGGAAGGGAAACTTGTAGCAGATGCATGAAATTCTCAGATATTTGTTCTGTGCTGATATGTAAGTAAATAACAGATATTTTTGAAGTTTCTCCTTGTTACTAAGAGATGAAAGTGGGAGAGGATGTTCTAGATCATCTATTCACTGCCTCATTTTAAATGCCAATCATCAAATAATTTAAATACCAATTAATTAAATCAATTAGAACACCTCTTGAGTTCATTAAAAATTGTTTAATTGCAGGATTTCTGTCTTTCCATGTTTTTCTGAGAGTTGCTAGTTAATTCGAAAAATTTCAGCAAGCTTGTGATTTAGACTAGGTGAATTCTGTTGAAAGAGTAGCAGAAGCCAGTGTACCGAGTGCACAAAGGGGCTTAAGCAAGCCCACTGTCTTCAACAAAAGCAAAAAAACCAGTAGTACAGAATGGCCCCCAACTGAGCCACACTGATGGCTGTGACATCCGAGTTATCAGATCCATGTACATCTCAGAGGAGAACAGCTTTAACTCCCAAAACAGCAAGGAGGTGACTGAAAGAAAGAATAAAGCTGCTGGACATACTGTATAATCTGCAGGAATATGGGATCTGGAAAACTGATAAATAGGTAATTCTGCACAGAGTAATGAAAATTACTAATTCAAATTAATACTGAAAGAGTGTGGGCTCAATCCTGAGGTTTACAGAGTTCCTGCTTTCAGGACTCCCATACTCTTTTAACCATAAGCTGCTCTTTACTGGTAGTGACAAGACATTGGTGGCTCATGAGAATGATCCAGGCTTGGATTTCATCTGAGATTCCTCTGCTTCTCTCCCTGACTTGGCATGCAATCCAGAAGAGAAGGATGAGGGTAGTGGGAAATTAACTTTAGATTCCAGAAGTTCAACTCAGGTTTTGGCTTGAGAAGATGGATATAAAGGAATGTGTGTGTTTCATTGTATTTGGAAAGATGAAGCCATTTTTGTTGACCTATATATTCCATGCGCTTCCCCTCCTGAGTATTTGTCTTCTCCCTTTCTTATGCTTTTTGTTAATATGAACTGATTAAAGTAGAGGGAAAATATTTTCTTAAATGTCTTAACTAGATTTGCTGCAAAAAGAAAGGTAAGAAATATCTTTCTTTTGCTCCTTATCACTTTTTCTTCTACAATATAAAATCTGTAATAAAAACATTAGAAGGGTTTAAAGTAGATTCTGAAATAATGGGGATTGAAAAGGTTTGTGCACATGCATAATCCTCTTTAAAATCAAGGTGAGAATTTGGCTGTACCCTCACAAGCTTAGGGACATCTAGAAGCCCAAAAATATCAATGAGATTTAAAAATGAGAGGTGGGGAGCCAGTTGGATGCATTAAGAAAAAATACAAAAAAGGTAATTAGATTGCTAATTAAATGTTATCCAGGATGAAATGATTAAACTTTTATAGGAAATTTTCTAAAGAGATTTTCCTTCAGAACTCAGAAAGCCAACCTGGATTTGATTTTTACAGCAATACGAAGTGCCAATCCCTTAAAAACATCCTCCCACCTTCATCAGGTACTGTGCTTGCTCAAGGGCAGAACTTCACAGTTATAGAGATTTCCAGCCCATTCTCCTGCTTTTCTTCCCAGAGGATCTCTTTAGCTACTCTGCAACAGGATTCTGCTGATGCAATTATGCACTGCCCAAGTGCTGGGTGTACAGCACGCTTTTGCTATGAGGTCTCATAGACACATCAGTGGTACCACATGTGAGGTCTACAAGAGTTTATCTCTCAAGACAGCAAATGAGTTCTTGCACAGCTGGTACCAACCATTCAGCTTTGCCTTGCATCTGTGCACTTCATAAAATGGATACAATGCCATGCAGAGCTCATCAGTGAGGCTTGCTTGTAAAATACTGAGGTATCTGAGTGAGAGCCCCTTTTAAATGTGAATTACAATTGCTGATAACGCAATTCATTTTTGGTAAAATTCTGTTCAAGATATTTGGATCATCAATGAGACGTTAGCACATTTTCAGCTGTGGATGGGGGAAGAATTTTCTCTTCAGAGCCCTACAAGACTTAGCACACATTTTTAGTGTTTTTGTAGAATATTCTTATGAAATGCTGTTGAAGTGTCAGTAATACCTCTACAATCCCAGAGATAACGGGATAGGTTAGACAGACGTTTGTGCATTACAAACATAACCCTGAAACAGTTTCAACTGCAATTTCTAACATGCACTTAGTATACGTGTATGAGAGCTGTTATTTTTGCTGATATAATAGTAGCTGAATCAGGGATCTGAGAACTAAACAGCGCAAGCTATTGCTTTTTGGAGCTGTGGCTGGTTTTGACTTGTCCTTTCCGGATTAGGGCACAGAATGGATTCTGTGACACAGTCTCTTCAGAATGTTGCCTGTACAAAGCTGTTTTCTATATGCTGCACTCTACATTTTGGGTACTTTGACTTTATGGAGAACAGAAGTTAATAACTTCTGTCTGCAGAAACACACATACAATGAAGACAATTTCCCTTGAGCCAAAGTGCTATTTTATAAAAAAACATTATATTTGAGGCATGGCCTTAAACGACCACAACAACTGAAGTATCTGTAACTTGAGACACAGGGAATCTTAATATATCACATAGTCCCAGGTGTGAAGCTGTACAAAAGGTTTCAGGTTCACCTTTTTTTCTTTTTCCAAAACCACAGATTTCATGATACTGCTTAAAGTTTTCCAATTTTCCTGTTTCTAGAACAACAATAATAATATAATTAGAAAATATTCACTTTTTTTCATAACAATTACCAAAAAGTTTTTATTTGAAATTATCTTAATTTTCAGTTTTCTTTGGATTTAGCATGGGAGAAATGTCTGAAATTGAAATAATTATAGAATTAAAAATATTTTTGTTTCTGGATTTTACTTTTCAATTCAACAAAAGCTATCTGAAGGGTTGTGTTTCCGTTCAATCAAAGATTTTCCTTGAGCATCTACTTTCCAGAGGTATCAACAAACCACAAAAAATAAATGAGTCTTCTACTTTGATTTACCCCAGTGCAATTTTTGACACCTGCAGAATTGAAATACTATTGGTCTTCTTTGTTCCATTTAAAAACCAGCATGTGTCCCATTCTCAGTTCTGATTGCCAGGATATCATTACCACTGTCATTTTCAGTCACCACTATTTAGTCACAGCAAATTGTAGGCATCTGTACATTCTTATATGCCTTTGATAACATGAGCATCTTCAGACCAGATGGCACTGAAGAACTGAGCAGAAGTCACCTAGAGCATCCTGGAATTGCCTCGCGCCTCATGCGGCCATTGAGTGCGTGCTCACAGTATCTAACGGGAAACAGGATAGAAAAAGAAATGAAGACAGGCAATTTAGGAGCTGACAAAAAACTGAACTGGATTTTCTTCTGTTACATTGATTCCTTTGTGCGTGGGTTTGCTTTTACTGGCCCCTTCTCTCTCGAATTTTATACAAGCCATTTTCAGAAATCAGGCCTCTCACAACAACATCCAGGGAATAGATACTTTTCGCTAAGGACATATTCTTATCTTGATTTAAGAAAATTGATTATATCAGTTAACACATATTGTCATAAAATCTATGTGTCACCGAGAAGAATTGGATGAGTGTACTGTAGTTGTCTTTGCTTAGATACAATCAATAGATACTTATTAATCTCTTCTCACAAACTTCATCCAGCCTAATAGCCAGCCCATACAACGATCCCAGGTGGACCTTGAAATGACAGTGAGACTTGAAGAAGAATGGATTAAGCTTGTACTTCATCAATTCCCATCGGTCTGATTTTTGCCAGAGTGCTAGATTAATTTCATGGCACCTTCTTTATTGTTTGAATTCTTTTCAGATGAACACGGTGCTGGAATTTTAATGACAAATGAATACTACAATTTTGGTCAAGACAGTAACTGGAGAGAGTAAAGCTGAACAGTCAATGAGGTACGAAATTTAGAGCTTTGATTCTGCAATACATGCTTTCCTGAGTAGAGCTGATGCTCATCTGTGCCCTTGGGAGATCAGTCAGTAAAATCTTTTATAGCTTTTGTTGCCTTTGTGATCAGGCTATAAGACAGGAGTTGTGCAGATTTCTATTAAACATGAGGAGAAGTTTCAAAAATAGGCTTGCAAAGGATATCAGCACTACTATTTTCTCATTATATCTTTGGCCCCATCCTCTTGACACCCACCCTTTAGTTATTTATAAGGGTTGATAAGGTCCCCTCTGTCTTCTCTTCCCCAGTCTAAAAAGCCCCAGGTCCCTCAGCCTTTCTTCATAAAAGAGATGCTCTAGTCCCCTCATTATCTTCATAGCCCTCCACCGGACTCTCTCCAGTAGTTCCTTGTGTCTCTTGAATTGGGGGCCCAGAACTGGACACGCTAGGGCAGAGTAGAGCAGTATAGAGGCAGAGTGTACTCCATGCTTTGTGAGCTTCGCACTTTCCTTGGAGCCCACCTCCAATGGGATAAAGAGAGGTCACAGTTAGATGTTCCTGAGGTCAAGTAGTTATGACCAACATGCTTATGCTGTTAGCTGAGCACTTAGGAAAGGCAGTGTATCTAACCCTTCCTCTTTGCTTTGGCTCTTTGGTAAAGTACAAGTGAAGCTCCTTTTCCACCTGATCATTTCAAAGAACATTTTGTAATACAGATACCACAGAGCTGAATGCAGCCACTTCTATCTAGGGCAGCCTGATCTTGAAGGGATTTAATGTTCAGATGGAGGGAACACGACCTTCCATTTTTAAGCTTCCATTTCAACACTATTTATAATTAACTGCATGCGTAGGGCTTAGTGTACTTTGAAAGGCTGAGGTTACGCTTGTGTTGCAGAGCCTGGGGAGACAACTTGTTGTCCTGATATACTTAGACCATCAAGCTTCTTCACAAGGCAAAGCTGTAAAAGAGTTTTATCTAGTCTCTATCCTTATAACGCTTTGATGTGTGCGATGTGATGATCAATTGACTGATTTGGATGATTTTTTTCAAAGTAGGCCATCAGATTCAGTGTGTTTGTGATTCTCATTTGCTTTGGTCCTTATACCTAGAGATGGTAAGCAAATGCCCAAGTATCATGCCACCAAATAAAAATTACCAACAAGTTTCTACTGCCAGACTCTTTTGTACCTAACTTTTAGAAATTATAAATAGGCAAGGAAAGCTGAAAGCCAATGAAGCATCACTTCCAATACTGGCTGATTCAGACATACTCACTTTGACAGTCTCCTCTGGATTCACAGATAATTTTCCCTGCATCTTTAAATGATACCTTTCCTCTGAGGATCAGCTTTAATTTCTGGAAAATAAAACAGCTGCATTGCATTTTTCCATGCTAAGAATGTTTCAGGCACAAGGATCCGACTACTCATCTGTCTCTGCCTCCTGGGCCAGGGGGAGGAGATAACTCCAACAACAGTTGCAGCTGAATAACTCAATTACAACAGCAGCATTTTTCCAACCTGATTACTTATGTAAGGTGATAATCTGCGAGATTTCATGCCTGATATCATTGGAAGCAGTCCTTCTTGCAAGACTAGTCCATCACATAACAGGAATGTGGTTGTTTTAGTTCAGTATTTTATTAAAACCACAAAGTAATTCTTTAAATATTAGCTGAATATGTATGCGTTACTAATGTTTGGCCTAAGAAGATGGCTCCAGTGACATTAATAACAGAGTCCCCACTGAAAACATCAGACAACAAAATTTATCTTGATCAGGTGTTAGAGCAGATGGAAGAACTCTAACATAAGCAAGACTTGTCAAAAATATCGATTTTCTTGATTTGTCACAAAATCTGGTGAAATTTCATAAAAAACAGAAAGCAAAACCAGAGAAAATGTTGAAAGGTTAGTTTTTCCATTTTCAGAGTTATTTTAAAAGATTTAAAAAATTTACTTCAGATATATTTTTCCAAAGATCGAAACAATGTTTCAATTGTTATGAAGAAAATCTTTCTGTTTACTTCAACTTAACATTTGGGGTGGATTTTACCTAGTTAAACAGCTGTTATATGAGATACAACGCAATCTAGTGGACAGAGCATTGGCAGAAGAAGAAAAGTATTTAACTCTGCTCTGGTACTGACTTGTGTCAGCCTACAAAATGCTTTAATATAGTGGGTCTTATTTTGGGGAAGCTCAACCTGGAAGCTGTACTGCCTGAATTTGGAGGTGCACACACAGGCAAAGGGATTTTTTGCTGTGCAGAGCACAGCTCCTGCAAGAGACTATGGCTAAAGGATTCTCTGCAAGCAGTCACCTCCCCAGAGCTCACACAATTTGCAGGAGGCTTTCAGAAGATCCTTCTCTCTGTTCCTCAGCAGAGGAAAATTCATTTTGGGGAGGAGCCATTTCAGGGCTTTTCAGCACTGCAGGCAGCAATGAGATCAACTGCCTTAGGATGATATCCAAAGGATGACAAAACTCACTTTTGCTGTGACAGCAGATTTTGTTCAGGAAGAGAGGGAGGGCTTACTGCAAGTTTAGGGAAAGGACAAGAGTACAGAGGTGAGGGGCACCAATGAGATCGCAGTAAGGTCAGGGTTTGTTTTGGGTGCTGTAATGGTTTAGTGATATGAGATGGTTTAGGCGGGGAGGGGAGCCTTCCCTGCTGACTGCAGTAGCCACTACTGGTGCTTTTGGCAGCTGCTGGAGGAGGTACAATGCATCGTTTGTACTGCAGGTTAGAGCAGCCAGTTCTTCCGTGCTGCTGCTGCCTGCTGCTAAGTATTGGTCTATTGATCCTGGGCTACTCTGAGTCCTTCATATTGTCCTACTGCCTTTTACATGGCTTAGAAGGGAGCATGATGCTCAATCCCAGGAGGTCACAGGTCGGAGGTTCTATGGATGGGCAGAAACTGTTCCTGGGGGAAATAGTCAGGGAACTTAACAGCTTCAAAATTTAAAAGCCATCATTCCTCATGTCTGTTCAATGTCCCAGCATAAAAATTCTTAAACCTGATCTACAACTTATCCATGGGGGAAGGAAGCTATTAGTGCAGGTGAACAACAAAGGGCTGGTATTTATGACTCCACCACCATTTCATGGGTCTGGGGACTTTTCCTCGGCTGCACTGTTACCCCTGGCTGTGGTCCCTGTTCTGGGACCAGCACTGGGGTTTCCTTTACTGACATTGGCACTCCTGGCTGTTTTGTTGTATGTATTCCAGTTCTCAATTACTAGTTTCTGCTGAAATTCTTGGATATTTGTGCACTAAATTCACTGTGTGCACTATATAACCTATGAACTATGTAAAAAATATAAGCCCTTTTTAGAGTGGCCAACTGTGGTTGCATTTTTGAAAAATGCAAAAGAGAGGATAATAGAATTGGCCAAGTGTAGGATTCAGTGCAATTTAATATCCGGCATAACAGTAGTTCATTCAATCTAAGGAGAAGTTGGAGATGGAATAAGAGCAGGTGCCAGTGGGCAACTCCAGCACTTCCCTCTTATTAAACCATGCTGCTGTGCAACAATGCCAAGAAACTGCACATCAAGGAGCCAGCAGAACTTAGAAGACATATATGTTTCTGGGAAGATGAAAAAAAATCAGCATCACCTGAAATCAACATCAGCAGAAAATGGAAATAACCTCATATGATTCCCTGAGGAATCAGAAGAGGCTGGAGAATAACTGGATCTGTCTTGCAGCAACGAAAGAATTTCAGTTTATAAAACAAATGCTTCATCCTGGAGTCAAACTGTTATAAAGGCTCAGCTATGTAATTTATTTATTTGGAAAGCTGGTATTTAGCACATTGACTGTTATAGGAAAACCCTTTGCTAGGAAGGTTTGCTAATTCCAGCTCTGCCCCTGTGTTAGTACCTGGTATTAGCATTCCTAATACAACTTCCTATAACCCCGTTATCTGGAACTGGCTTCTGTGAGAACTGTCGATGAGAGTTTCCTCCTGTCACAGTCTTTGAGTGCTGGACAAGCTTGGTGCAATGGTGTAATGATCCTCAGGGATCTGGGCACAGGGAGAAGGCTACATCAGAACCTCTCTACAGTGCTAGTCATAACCAAGTTTCATTTATCCCTGAATGTCCTGTGGGCTGCTCCTACCATGGGAGAAGGTTGGAGGAAGGGTGTATAGAGGCTTTTTAACTGCCACCAGGAAACTGGGAGGAACAGCAATTGGGACTGATGCTCTGGTGAAGGAACAGCTGAGGCTTGCTGCAGCCTGGTGCTTTTCATGCCTCTGGAGCAGGCAAGGCAAGCAGCCAAGCTGTGATGGATGTGCAGCTTTGTGGAATGCAGGAGCCCAGTTGCCCAGCCAAGCAGTGTGGCTCCATCTTGTACCAGGACCTGAGGCTCCAGGAGAAATTTTTCCCCACAAGCTCAAGTGTTGACTGAATCTCCTGAGTGGGTCAGGTAATATGACATGCCGAAAACATTAGCGTTATTTTGGCTTAGATGCCCCAATTCTGTTATGTGCCAGGTGCTGCCTAAAAGACAGTACAGCACGATTCCCTGCCCCAAAAGTATCTATAATCCAGTATGAGAGAAGAAATAATAAATCTCCTATCAAAATAAGGTTGTTGTGCTGGCAGAGCTTAACCGTTGCCTTGTTTTTTGCAAGCGGCAGGACAGAAGAGGTATCAGAAGGTATGGAAGCAAGCAGTGAACTGGCTCCCAGGTGTTTACTGGGACACTCAGTGCGACAGGCCAAGTTGAAGGTGTCTGAAAGCTTAATATGCTGCTGATGTCAAGAGCAGCCCTGATGTACTTGTGCTACATCATATGAAAGAGCCCTGGCAGGTCTAGGATAAACTGTCCATGTCTGATGTTTGATGCGTTAGAGAGGAGGAACCGAAAGTGAATCTCAAAAAGGAGGATATTGACACAGTGACAGGAACATTTCTCAAACTGTGGTTCTCCATCTCTGAGGCTAACATTAAAATGGGACACCAAGCATTAAGAAAGATCATTCACATAAATCCTGACAGTGTTCAGGGAACAGGGCATCAACTCCGCTCCTCCAAGCCAGGGAGTGAGAAAAGGCTGCAGCTAACGGCTGTGAGCACACACTGGAAAGCGAAAAATGGACTTCAGACTTGAACCTGGAGTGGATTTAGCTCTGCAGGTAGGAAGCGGGAGAGCTATATCTGCTGCCAATGGGTCTGACAAACACTGGTCTCACAGTACGGTTCAGAGTGAATAAGAGGGGAACAAAAGTGGGGTTGCTCAGAAGGTGGGCAGGAATCAAGACACAGGATAACAAGGACCCAGATGAGTTTGCTGCTCTGTGAACAGCTGGAAGAGAGACTGTATGCAGAAATAATCTGAGATATTTCACTAGTTCTGACTATCCAGACCTGGAGATAAGTTAGTTTAACTGTAAAGTCATCCAACAGTGATGAATTTGCAAGTTGTCTTGGGAAACTGTTTCAGCAACTTTCCCTGGTAGTACAAATACATTTTCCTAACCATTAAGGTATATTATTATTTTTTTGTGTTACACTAATGCTCTGGAGCTCCAGGCATGGAATAAGGTTTACCTGCATTTGTGCCACACAAATATAGGAGTCTGTATGACTGGAGACAGTAAAATAGGAGATAAGAGTCAGGAGATAGAAAGCTATGTGAGGGAGCTATGCTGAGTACCACAGAATAACCAAAGAATACCCAAAGAGCATGCCAGGAGAGCCATAAGAAATAAATACACTGAAGAAAAGCACAATAAAAAAAAGAATTCAAGGAAAAGAATTCACAGAAAAAAGGGAAAAATGAAATAGAAATGGTTAGAAGACAGAAAAAAGACCAGGAAAAAAAAATGAAGAAACAATAGCTGGTTTTAGTCTGAGTTCTTCACAGCACAGAAAGTTGGCAACACCAGAGTGTTGCACCATTGGCAGCTATGCAAAACGAACGGCAAGGGCAGCTCATCTGTTCTTCTCTTGCTCCTTTAATGAAGAGAGACATGCTGCCTGCAGGAGACCAACAGAAGAGCTTTGATTTTTCATGGGCCAGTTTATTTTGCTGCTCACTTTCAGTTTTGCTTCTGCATTTTTTCCAGGAGAACTTTTTTCTTGCTCTCTCCAAAGCTTTTCCCTACTTTGCATTTTCCAATGTATTTCTGAAATTATGATTTTATGTGGGTTTTTTTAAATTAAACCCTTCTGGTTTTATTTTTAGCCTTTATATCCTCCCCTATTTCTTAGTAATAGCTAGAAAATAATACATTAAGAATTGTGATATAGAAGAGGAAGGAGGAGATCTTCCCTGCTCTAAATCTGCTGACTTAATTTTATACAAGCTCTAGCTAAGGGGAAAGATATTTCTGAGCTCCCTTAGAAAATGTAATTATAGATTTAATTCTCTGGTACATGTTTTGCATGGTGCTATGGGAGTTGGCCAGCTTCATTCTGAGGCCACTTTCTACCATCTTTGAAAGGCTGTGGCATTTGGGGGTTCCCTGCAGACTGGAAAAAAAAAGATAATTGTTTCTCCCATCTGCAAAAAATCAAGGGGGAACTGACTGGACAATCTTGCCTCTTGCCTGGGAAATTGCTGGACCAAGTCTCCAAGGAAGCCATTTTCATGTGCATGAAGGACTTGAAGGTGACTGGGAACAGGTAGATTGGATTTACCAAGGTTAAATCTTGCTATACTAACCTGATTGCTTTCTGTGAGGAGAAGATGGGCTCTGAGGATGAGGGAAGCGGGGTGGATGTATTTTATCTTGACTTTAGAAAGTCCTTTCTCACAGTCTCCCGTGGTGTCCTTGTAGCCAGACTGAGGTGGTAAGGGCTAAATGGTTGAACAGAAAAGTTGCAGATAAACTGGCTGGATTTAGCAAGTTTGTAGAATGCAGCAAATCACAACAAACTGGGGGAATAACTGATAATCTGGAAGACAGAGCTGCTATTCAAAGACTGACTGGCTAGAAAGAGGCTTTACAAGAAAGGACCTGTGGGTCCTGGGGGTGGGGGGGGAGCAGCAAATTGAACAAAAAGGAGCAGTGTGGTGTTGTAGTGACGGCATTGAACTGGATCTGGAGCATCCAGCTTACAGGAACAGGGTGAAGAAGTTGGGTTTACTCAGCCAGGAACCAGAAGGTTAAGAGAGGATTAACTTGCAGTCGTCCATGCCCTAATGAGTGGCTGACAGGAGAAACAGGCTCTTCTCAGACATACATAGTGAAAAGAGACAGCGGGAACAAATTACAAGAGATATTTCAACTACACATTAAAAAAAAAGTTCTTCATAATGAGAGTGGTTAAGCACTGGAACAGCCTGACAAGATTGGAGAGTTTCAAAAAGCTGAATAACCTTGAGCACCCTGATCTTACTCTGAAGGCAGCTCTTTGAGAAGGAGGTTGGACTAGACCTCCAAATATCCCTTCCAATCCAGTACTTTTTCCTATGATTGGATGAAGAGATAGAGTGCTCCCCCAGTAAATTTGCGGATGGCACTAAATTGGGCCAGGAGTGTCGATCTGCTCGAGGGTAGGAAGGCTCTGCAGAGGGATCTGGACAGGCTGGATCAATGGGCTGAGGCCAACTGTATGAGGTTTAACAAGTCCAAGTGCTGGGTCCTGTACTTCTGTCACAGCAACCCCACGCAGCGCTACAGGCTGGGGATGAGTGGCTGGAAAGGTGCCTGGCAGAAAAGGACCTGGGGGTGCTGGTCAACAGCTGGCTGAACATGAGCCAGCAGTGTGCCCAGGTGGCCAAGAAGGCCAACAGCATCCTGGCCTGTATCAGCAATGGTGTGGCCAGCACGAGCAGGGAGGTGATCGTGCCCCTGTACTCGGCACTGGTGAGGCTGCACCTCGAATGCTGTGTGCAGTTTTGGGTCCCTCACTGCAAGAGGGACATTGAGGTGCTGGAGCATGTCCAGAGAAGGACAACAAAGCTGGTGAAGGGTCTGGAGAACAGATCTTGTGAGGAGTGACTGAGGGAACTGGGGGTGTTTAGAGTGGAGAAGAGGAGGCTGAGAGGAGACCTTATTACTCTCTACAACTACGTGAGAGGAGGTTGTAGTGAGGTGGTGGTTGGTCTCTTCTCCCAAGTAACAAATGACAGGACAAGAGGAAGTGGCCTCAAGTTGTGCCAGGGGAGGTTTAGATTGGGCATTAGGAAAAATTTCTTTACTGAAAGAGTGGTCAAACATTGGCACAGGCTGCCCAGGGATGTGGTGGAGTCAACATCCCTGCAGATGTTCAAAAACATATGGACTCTGGGACATGGTTTAGTGGGCACGGTGGTATTAGGTCAAGGGTTGGACTAGATGATCTCAGAGGCCTATTCTAACCTAATGACTCTATGATTCTATGATTCTATTGTGTGAAGGACAAGACTTTTACAGTGTGTTGACTGTAAAATAAAACTCTGTCCACATTGCCTAATACAGCCTCTAGAGAGAGGTGGGAAAATGAACTGTTCTTAGTTAGCATTTGTCATATCTATGTGGTCAATGCACTTACGGAGAAAAATCATAGAAACATTGGCTGGAAGAAACCTCTAGAGGGACTTAATCCAACATCCAACCTCAAATAGAGCTGTTGCTGACAGCAAGTCATGTAAACCATAGGACTGAGTAGCTTAATTTTGAAAACCTCTGAGATTGGAGATTCAACAGCCTTTCTTGGCAAGCTATTTCAGGATTTCACCAGCCTTCTAGTGAAAATGATTTTCCTAATATCCAACCTCAACATCCTAAGATGCACTTTATTTGTATTACTGAATGTTTTACTACCTGCCATTATTACTAAGCTGAATTTGACTCCATCACCTTTAAAAGCCTCCTTCAAGTAGTCTGCAACTAGATTCTTCTTTGGATTCCTTCTTCCAGATTAAAAAAACTCAAATCCCCCAACCTCTTTTTGAAGGTTGTATGCTCTAAGTCCCTGACAATTTTGTTAGCACTCTGCCAGTGTTTTTCAACACACCTCTTGAACTAGGGAACCCAAAACAGATCACAACACTGCGGGCGATTTCCCTACAAGTAATCAGGAGAAGGTTGCAACTTCTAATATGCTGGCCGTGCTCCTTCTGTTGCAGCTAAGTTTACAATTTGAAAGTCCTGTGTGCAGAATTTTGTGTTGTTTCATTTCTGAACATCGTGAGATTTCTGTTGGCCCCAAACTTAAGTTTATCAAGTTCCTTGTGACTTGAAGTTTTATTGTCATTTGGCATATTTCTATCCACCATGTCTTCACCTGCAAATTTGCTGAAGATGCATTCTGTCTGATCATCCAGGCCACTGACAAAGATGTGGAAAAATATTATCCCAGAATCAAGCCCTATTGTACTCCACTTGTTACTGGTTGCTAGCTGGATGCTGAACTACTCGTTACTGCCCTTTAATCCTGGTAATCCAACTAATACTCAGCCCATTTAAGCCCATTCGTCCAGCCTGTACTATTCTCAATCACAGAAAATGCATTGCAATCAGATGTTATAAGCTTCACTCAAGATATTTTACAACTACTGCTTTTCATTAGAGCACTTACTCAGGGTGATGAGATTCAGCTAGAAGCAGGAGTCAGATAGGGCTTAGGCAACAAAGAAGGAATTACTGATATCAGCTGTCATGAAAAAAATTATGGATGTTTTCAAAGGGTAGTTAAGGACTCACTCCACAATCACATACAATGTATTCCCAGCTAATGTGACACAAGCTGCCTTGACCTGGGAAGCTGGCTACGTACATGATCTTCCTCACTAGCCTTGGTCTGAGCTGCGTAGTTTCCAAATCATGTCTGAAACTCATGGGATCATGCTGTGGGCAGAGGAGCTGCATGCCTGTCCACACTTGACTGCAGAGATGCCATTCACTTTGAAAATTCCTGTCAGTCCCTTGGGCTGTGGGATCTCACTTAGCAAACCTACCATTAGCTCTTCAAAAATTACTTTGAACTGGTGGTTTTGGCCGTATTTTAATAGAGAGAGAGAGAGAGCCTCCTCCAAGCAGTCAATTAATCACAAATCAATTTTGGGATTCTTTTATGTAGTCTACGTATGTGGCGTGTAGAAAGCTCTGAGTGTTTTGCTCATGTTTCTGGGGATCATTGTGTTGTTGGCCCTTTTATCTACACAAAGAAAACTTGTATGATATAGTGTATTCCAAGGTACAGCTGCCGGCAGGACCTGCCTGTGCCACACACACTTTGCTGCACTGACTGCTGCTTTTGCTTGCCTTGGTCAGGTATGAGCGCTTTCACACTGAGCACAGTATTCAATGTCCTCGGGAGAGGCAAAAAGTTGTAACAATTGCCTCATTTATGTGGTCTGAGCACAGGAGAAAAGTGCTGTGGAGTTTTCCAAACTGCTCTTCAGCACCATGAAATAAATGAGAGAAGATGCCCTCTGTTTTTCTGCCTGCTGTTGAAGGCAATAATTTTCCAGGATGAGGAGGTAGAATGTAATAGACCTATTACTACATAGCATTGCCCCTCCATTTGCAATCACCACATATAATTGGATTCAAAGAAGAGGTTTCCTCCTAAATCAGATGCATCTGTGTTACTTCTTTCCTTTTTGTGAGGAGTTCGGATCCTCAGCTGGTGAAAATTCTTGAATTAGTTCACCTTAGAGGCTGGCCCAGTGTTGTTACAAGCACATCTCCAACCCTTTGTAGTGTATTTTGACTAGCCCCCTTCTGAATGCCAAGGCCACAGCTGAAGATGTCCATCTCATAGACATACTCATCCACCTAGTTATGAAGAAGAAGACTCTGCTTCCTTTGTGTAAAGGATAAATGACATGTCCCGAGCTACTGTGTGTACAAAATTGAAACCTGCTGAAGTTGAGTGATGCTCATCTGAAAGGAAGATTCCCACAAATCAATGTAAAATCCCAAAAGGATGCATCACTAATCTTACTCCCACACTTGTATATACAAAGTACAGCAAGGTCACTGCTTCTCAGCCCTCTTAATTAAAAAGCAGACCTCATGATAGGCAATTGTCCCTCAGGCCTAAGGATTTGCTTATCTCTTGCAAGCTCAGTAGCCAATAGGGCCTTTATCCAGAAGCAGGATGAGAAGAATTGAAGATCAAGACTCCCCACCTCTGATAAGCCTTGTAATATGCCTCACAGAAGTAAAGAGACATTTGCAAGAGGATTTTTAACATAGTACAGGAAGCACAACAGCATGTGGCATCTTAAAGCACTGGAGCATAAGATCATAAGTTGCCTGAGCTCCAGGTGAGGCCAGGGCCTCCCATCACCTTTTCAATTTGTTAATGCTTGCAGAAATAACAAGTGAGCAGCAGGTAGAGTCGGCTGAGCCCAGGAACTAATAAACTTATCTAAACAAGTGGAGGATATAGCAGATCTCTGAGTATTTTACTGCCAGCTGCACCATGCTTCAGCTACATGAACCATAATACATTCCACTGGGATCAATGAAATTGTGTTAGTGCATCAGTAACATACTTGAAGATCCAACATTTATAAATAGTTCCCATGGTACTACAACTCCTTGCTTGGCCTGCCAAAAGATACATCTCAGCACTGCAGAAGAAATCTGATCACAATAAAGAAGTCTGAAAAAAACAAGTTAAAACTTTCTACAGCCCCTGGTTCTAATACAGTCACCATCCTTCAGTCAATACTGACTCTCTTTGGGATCCTAATGACATTGTCTTTTCATTCATCTTTATGTACAGAGAATGTTAATAGAGATTCCTATCTGTATTTATTTCTGTAATAATGGATATTCAGATCCACTTTGTACATGCATACCAAAATTATGAGGGTAAGCAGCTACCTTTCTCTGCGTATGGCAAAGAGGACTGTTTAGTAGGGTTATACAGCGGGGAAGGAGCAAAGAAAATGTAGTAAAATGATATGGAGATTGGGCCAATTAATCCACAGCTCTCACTAATGTGATTTGCATGGGTAAGGAATATATGTTTTGCCCTGTCATATTTTCTTGAGGCTTTTAGGATCACTTATATGCTCTTTTTCTATATAAAACAAAGAGAACAACTACATGTTTTCAAGGAGAAAGCTTAACACATAGGTCTCCTCTGCAACTTCTCCCTGTGAACCAAACATAAAATGGCTGCCAGATGCTCTAGTTATAGCTGTTAGAGATTTATGGCTTCAGCCTACAGGCAATGAATAGAAGAAACAGCTACATTTAAAGACAATTTTATCAGTATAAACACAGAGACATGAAAAAAGAAAGATGACTTATATGCAAGGAATAAACTTCAAGGGAAAAGACCACTGGGAACTCAAGTGACTATGAGAACAAGTGGCCTCTTTCAACTTCTTTCTGCTACAACAATCAAAATTTTAATATTGCAATTCAAAGCCAGAGATGCAGTTTAAGGTGATGTAGCTCACACACTGTGGGAGAGCTTGCATGGCCCCCTTGGCAAATGACCTGGACAACAGCTCTTGTTCGTCTAACAGCTTGAGAGCACACAGAGAGACAATGTGGATAATGTGTACAAAACTGGCTGTAGGGCATGTGACCCAGACTCATCATGTTAAGTAGGAAGATGACCATAAGCCATACTAAAGAGTAAATGGTGAACTACAAAGGAATTTCTGAAATGAAGAAAGAATCATCCTAAGCAGAAGTAGTGAATCACAGAATTGCAGAATGGTTTGTGTTGGAAGGGTCCTCAAAGATCTAATTCCACTCCCCTGCCATGGGCAGGGACACCTCCCTCTAGACCGGGTTGCTCAAAGCCGCATCCAACTTGGCCTTGAACACTGCCAGGGAGGGGGCAGCCACAACCTCTCCAGGCAACCTGTTCCTATGTCTCACCGCCCCTCACAGTAAAGAATTTCTTCCTAATATCTAATCTAAATCTCCTCTCTTTCGTCTTGAAAGTGTTATCTCTCATCCTATCACTGCACTCCCTGATCAAGAGTCCCTCCTCACCTTTCCTGTAGTCCCCTTTAAGCACTGGAAGGCCATTATAAGGTCTCCCTGGAGTCTTCTTTTCTCCAACTCCAACTCTATCAGCCTGTCCTCATAGAGGAGGTGCTCCAGCCCCTTGATGGTCTTCGTGGCCCTCCTCTGGACCTGCTCGGACAGGTCCATGTCTTTTTTGTGTTGGGGGCCTGAGAACTGGAGGCAGTACTGCAGACGAGTTCTAACCAGAGCAGAGTAGAGGGGGAGAATCACCTCCTTTGACCTGCTAGTCACACTTCTTTTGATGTAGCCCAGGATGCCATTGGCTTTCTGGGCTGCGAGCGCACATTGCTGGCTCATATTCAGTTTTTTGTCCACCAGCACCCCAGAGTCCTTCTCCCCAGGGCTGCTCTCAATCCATTCATCGCCCAGTCTGTATCTGTGCTTCAGATTGCCCTGACCCATGGGCAGGACCTTGCACTTGGTCTTGTTGAACTTCATGAGGTTCACATAGTCCCAACTCTCCAGCCTGTCAAGGTCCCTCTGGATGGGTTCCCTTCCCTCCAGTGTGTTGAAGCAGCATGAAAATTTGTAATGAGGGAGATCTTGCTGTGAGAAAAACAGGAGAGAGAACCTGGTTTGGGGCTGCCAGAAGTTGCCCTGTGGCATCACAAGCCAGTCGAGGCTGGGCTAAGCATCCTTCCCTGGGATGCTCCAAGGTTCTGGTACCCAGCCAGGGAGCGACAGCACATTTTGAAATCTGTAAGTGTTAACATTTGCAAGTGTCTAGTATTGTGATCATCTGTCATACTACTGATCCTGACCCTGAACATACAGTTCACCGTTTGTCAGTTACATATGTGTTAATAAAAAAATTAATAAACTGCTTTGATTTTGATTTAGCTTGAAGTACCTAAGCAGTTTTTCCCCTGCAATACCCTCACACAATCTATGACTGCTGTCATCTTGGAGCACCTTCATACAAGCTCAAGTCATGTATCTCCCATCAAGTTTTAGGTCCTGTGTTCTGGGACATAAATAACACGTAGACTCCACATTTCTGGAGCTAAATTGGCCTCCTGTGGAGAAAACTATTTGCCTGTAGCATGGGCTTACAGACTGATTCTGTTACATTTTCCACAAATTCTTCCTTCCGCAATCTGTACTTCCCCCTCCCAAAACTAAGCTGCTACGAACTGTCCTGAAGCCATGAGGACTCTCAGAAGGATGATCTCTCAGGGAAAAAATAGGAGAGCAGCCAAACCTCTTATCACCACTGTCTCACAAAAGTCTTTGATTTCGTATGCTTCCTCCTCCTGAGACAAGTTATTTCAACTTATAATTAGGTCTAACACTGTGAATCGTTCTCACACTTTCTGCGTTGAACTTTAACCCTTCAAGGTCGTTTTCCATGGGGCATAGTTGTTTTTAGGGAGTGAGGTTCTTCCTTTGCTTTTTCAGAAATTACTTTTGATGACCTTGGCAAGCTGGAACATAGCAGTGCTAAAACCAATGCACAGTTGCAATAAATACTGTATTGTATTTTAAAAAAGCAGTAGCATTGATTTACACACATAATCAAATGCCACGAATAGATCTGCACTGGATGAAGAAATATGGGCAACAGAAGCTCTTATTTTATTTGCTTTCCTCTTCTTATTATGATTATGTCTCTGTATATGTAGAGTACACACAGTTCCTAGTTTCCTGGACCGCTGTTGCTCAGAAATGTTCAGGACAAGCTTCTCTGTTCAAACAATAAGTTGTATGATCATAAAATCATAGAATACGTTGGGTTGGAAGGGACCTTTAAAGGTCATCTAGTCCAATCCCCCTGCAGTGAGCAAGGACATCTTCAGCTAAACCAGGTTGCTCAGAGCCCCGTCCAACCTGGCCGCCAATGTTTCTAGGGTTGACGTTTCTACCACCTCTCTGGGCAGCCTGTTCCAGTGTTTCACTACCCTCATTGTAAAACATTTCTTCCTTGTATCTGTTCTAAATCTGATCTCTTTTATTTTAAAACTCTTTACTCTTCCGAGGATACCTGTCACTGCTTCCACTGCCTGTGCAATGCCTTCTTGCCCTTTAGACCAGCAGCTCTCAACTCAGCCATGTCTTATTTCTTACACCTGGTGATTGAGAGGTCTTGTGCCCTATGGAAAGTATCTTTAAAGATCTGCCAGCTCTATTCTGTGCCCTTGTCCTGGAGGGCAATTTCCCAGGGGATCCTATTGACTAACTCCTTGAAGAGCTGCAAGTTTACTTACCTAGAATTCAGGGTCCCGACTTTACTCTTCACCTGACCCATATCTGTCAGGACTGTGAACTCCACCAGCGTTGTGATCACTGCAGCCCAGGCTGCCTCCAATGCTGACATCAACGATTAGCTCACTTGCATTGGTGACCAGCAGGTCCAGTATGGCATCCCCTCTGCTAGGGCTGGCTATTACCTGGCTTAAGAAGTTATTCTCCATGCACTCCAGGAGTCTCCTGTATTGCCTACAACTCGCTGTGCTACTTTTCCAGCAGATGTCGGGGTGGTTGAAGACCCCCAGCAGGATGAGAGCCTGCAAGCATGAACCCTCCTGTAGCTGGAATAAGAAGACTTCGTCTATAGGCTCCCCTTGATTGGACGGCCTGTAGTAGACCCCAACCACAAGGTTCCTTTTGTGGCATCAGTCTCTAATTCTTACCCATAAGCTTTCAACCTGCTCATGGCTATTCTTCAGAGACGGCTCTTGAAAATCTATTCATTTTTTGATGTAGAGGGCAGCCCCTCCACCCCTCGTTCCTTGCCTGTCTCTTCTGAACAGGCTGTAGCCATCGATAGCCTCACTCCAGTCATGGGATTCATCCCACTGTTTCTTGATTAGCCTTCTGGTGTGTTCTTAATTAAACCTGAGATAATTAACAAAGCCAGGTTGAGAATTATGATTAATTATACTTTTCCCCAGCATATTCACTTGGGAGAAATCATCCCATATTTTTGTGTTCTTCTCAGAAATTCTAGTTCTATAGCCTTTGTCTGCAACCGCCATAGTCCCATAACACTCCCATTCCCCCCATTTTCAACATTATTCTGCTAAATATGGCGATTCTGGGTGGTAGTTGTCATGCATAAATTTTAAGAAAGCAAAGCACTTTGACTCCAAAATTTTGGAAATGTTCTCACTGTGATTAACAATTTCAGATGCTTGGGCTGTTTTCCCCTATAAACCATGTGCTGTATAAAGATATCTGATCTAACTGGAAACTGGCTTGGAGACTTCATGAAGTCTAACTATCCAAAAGTTAGGTGTACCCTTGGCTGCTCTCTTATAGTGGTTTACTTAAAGCCACCTTGGGTTATCTGTATCCTATAATCACCGTAGACTCCTTAGAGTCAGTAAAGGCTCAGAAACCAGTAGGAAGAGCCAAAGTATCTTGTTTTCTTATTACTTTCAACATGAGTAAGGGAAATACCTGGAGTACTGTGTTCAGGTCTGGGGTCCCAGCAAAAGAAAGACACGGACCTGCTTGAGCAGGTCCAGAAAAGGGCCATGAAAATGATCAGGGGACTGGAGCACCCCCGCTGTGAGGACAGGGTGAGAGAGTTTGGGTTGTTCAGCCTGGAGAAGAGAATAATCTGTTAATTAACCAATCCAAACCACTCTATATTTCTATGAATTAGGCTAGGAAGTCTATTTTATCACTTATATATACGCATCTCAAGGCACAATGACCTGGCACTGGCTACAAGCTTAGTAATGTTTTGTTTATCTTCTGTGTTGCTTACCCTTGAGAAATCTTAGTTTTTCAGCCAGCTCCTTAGAACATACATAGACCATATCTCCTCTGCTATTAGAGATCTGCAGCATGGAGGAATGCTTTAGTGCATGTGTGCTTTTGTTCAGGGTGACATAGCCAGTGTGCACTTGCTGAACCGAACAAGAATAGTCAAAAGCAGACTTCAGGTCTCTAAGTCAAAAATGCTTTAACTCTTTCTCTCTCCTTGGAATTAAATAGAGATTTCCTCATCTGCCTACAAGCCTACAGAGCAAAAACATGGTTTAGGACTCTCTGCTTAACCAGACACTTGTCTCACTTATTTAAAACATTTTTAAATACACAAAATATCTGAACATAAGTAGAAATTAACCTCAAGAAGGAGGTACTTATTAGAATGAAAGCAAGCTCTTGATGTAGTGAAAAAAAAAAATTTCCCCTGAAAATGGAAACATTTTCTGTTTCAGACAAAACAGGAGTACATATTTCAGTCACAAACGTATCTTCCTTTAAAACACAGGCATATTCCAGTCATAAGAAAACCTCTAACCTCCTTTCAAGTGTTGAAAATAGTACAGGTCATTCATTCCAGTTCATGTATCTAGGCTCTCTTTTACATTATGAAGCAGGAAAGGACGGGGGATTTCTTCCCACTTCGAAAGCTGTCATGGCTGCAGTTCTACCTACTGTTCAGGCTTATGAAGTATTTCTACATGACAGCACTCCACTAATACAGTTGATTTGGGTTGGTTGTTTAGCAGAGGTTACCAAAAGGTTTAATGAAGGCTCTATTCATAAGAGCAACTGGGTTTTTGCAAAGCAGTGGCTGAAATGAGGGAACATTGACTTAATTTTTTATTCCGAGATAGCTGTGGGCCATCAGTTGGTGAGGGATTTTTTTTCCTGCTTTTCCATCTCTCAGCTTCTTCTTCCTTTTTTTTTTTTTTTTAATTCATGTTTTGAAGTTAGTAATGAGCATGTCCATTTTCCCTGATGTGCATGGTAAAAAGAAAATAAATCCTCCATGTAGCTATCGCTATGAGTTCCAGTCCCAGCTCTCAGTCATCTTTTCAAAGTGACTTGAAAGGACTTTGAGACTTAGATAACATATTAAGGGTTACAGAAAGAGTTTGTTGAAGAAGCAGAAGCAGACTGCCAATCTTACCAGTGTGTGTGTGAATCAACACATCTATCTTACGACACTGCTGTCTTCCTTTCTCAACCAGTGCCCACCACTGTGGAAAATGAGCTGGCGGGCTTCAAGCACAAGTACATTTTGCAATTACTATTTCTGTTTTTCTGTGCCACAGGGTTACTGCTAACATCAGATCTAGCATATCTACTTGCAGTCAATAAAGCATGAGATGGGATGGTTTAATCATAGCTAGTTTTCAGTCCTCATTTTTTCGTGGTCTCCTCAGGGTGTGTCTGCTGTAGGTCAATGTGCAGCCAGTGAATTTCTTTTTTTATGTCTTTGGTAAAATTCCTACTGACACTTCTCTGCATAAGCAGCCTGCATTTCATCTGTGCATCCTGCTGGAGTCAGTACGTGCTCATGCGATGCACCTCCTGCCTCCCTTCTCCACTCCTATACATACTGCTCCGTACAGTGCCAGCGTATGACAGGGTCAAACAAAGGTGGGGATGGCTGGGAGGCGCTGAAATGGCACAGATGTTCTGTTGCTTTATGAAGTTCCAGACAGCATAATTAGAAATAGGCAAAGTGAGAAAGGTGGAGTTAAATGTGAACATTTTAAGGAACACATCTTAGTGAAGAACCATGTCAACTTCCCATTCTATCTTCAAAGCCTTGTGCTCCCAATGTTTCCGACAGTCTGAAAGGAAGCCCATAGGAAACTCAACGTGCAATGACTGGTAGAGGGTTTGGTCTGCACCAATATGTTTGCATTGAGAAGCACTGTTACTCTCGTGGTCTTCTTCAGCCTTTCTCTGATCTATAGATCATGCAACCAACTCTGAAAAAATCATGCTGAAATATACACAGAACTTTGACAAACAGTCAAATCAGAGTGTGTCCACCAAGGTAGGGAAGCTCCTTGAGTGCATGCTGATATCTTCCATTAGTGCATTAGCAGAGGCATGAAGATGGCAGTACAAATGGGAATATTTTCTGGCTGAGATGTAGGGCTTTTTTAGGTCATAGCAACTTGACACTGTCCTTGTTAATTTTTTTCCATGCTGCCAACAAGAGCTGAAGCCAATTCCTGAGCCCTGGACAGTCTCCAGTCTCTGCTATTAGCAGATGTAGTGAGGAAGGGCCACAAGCTCAGCAAGTGAATCTGTTGTCTATCTCTAACCAGGAAAAATCAAGGCAGAGCTGAATTACCTCATTCTAGGTGTTGCGGGAACGGGTGAAAAAGACCAACAGAAACAAACAGGTAGATGTCAGGAATGACTGCAGTCATTTCTGTATTCATGTTATCTACTGCTCTGAATCCTGACAGATACTGAGGTCTAAGTGGCTTGGGAAATTTTTGCATGGTCATTTTTGGTTAAGAAAGTAAGTTTCAGTGAAAGTGAGTGTTGAATCCATTCAATATAAAGGGAAACATCTACAATACTCTTAAAAATATGTTTTTAGGGGTAAAATAGGGTAAAAATATTTTTATTCCCATCTATTTCAAATGTTTTAAAATTATATTTTAAAATCTTATGGAGCATAAAACCAGGTGATACATACACTATAAAGAATCTAAAACTGTCTACATGAATCTCATGCAGAAAAATTTAGTTTGGGGTTTTTCTCCTAGCTAGAACAACAACAACAACAAAAAGGTGAGCAACTCAACTTCCTTGTGGAGGCTGATTTATGTTGTTCCCTATTCAATTCTACTTGTGAGCTTTCCCAAGTATTAAGCTACCTTTAAGAGAAAATATTTGTCTAGAAAACTTGCAAATACTGTTTTCTGTTTCCATTTGCATATCCATGTTACCATTTGTGGGCATTGCAAGCTGATTTTGAACACTTTTACTTCCTTTTTAATTGACTTGTTACTGATTAAGTTTAGAGCCGCTCCCTCTGTGGAGTATACTGATTATCTCCCCTCCAAATTGTTGGAAGTTTCATGCAAAAACTACCTGCATTATTAAACTGTGAGGGCTGAAGTAAATTCAGATGATTTCTGGAAGCATTAAAGTTGCAAAGCACTTACTGGCTCTGGAAAAACAAATTTAACCAATTTGTGGGTTCACTGAGGTTCATGAAAGTGATGGTGCTATGTAGAGTCCCAAGATGTGAATATGCTGATTTGCACTTTACAGTAAATTTTATCGGATTAAATAAAGCTTTTGAAAAAAAAAAAAAAAGAAAAGAATCAGATCAGATGAAATCCAATCCAATATAGATTTCATATTGGGTGGTGTCACTTCCACTGTTGGACACTGTGGTTTTGCAAGGTACAACTTACAAATACACAGAGACAGAGAACAGTATAATGGAGAAGACTACACCATGAGTGCATTGAGCACTGACAATTTTTGATGTGTATCTTTCTTCTACCCGTGTCCATGGGTCTAATTTGGTCTTAATAGAAACAGCCATAACTCCTGCTGAATTCAATGTTTAAGAGAAATGAAAAGGCGTGATAAAAGCCAGACTGCAAGGTCATGAAATCTAGTGATGCACCATTACACTCCAATTAAAAGATGCTAAAATGACATTTGCAATCATTAAAAAATGAATAGAAACAGGGCTGAAATGCATGCTTTCATAAGATAAATTTTTTCCTTGGCTATAACAAAGGTGTTCATGCCGGAAGAAATGCTCATTTGAGGACATGAATAATTTTATTGCTTTTTTTTTTAAAAAAAATGGAATGAAAGAGGGGAGAGAAGAAGCCCCCATTAATCACTGAGTTGAAAAACTGGACTGCTGCACAAAATGTAAGACATTTAATCTAGCCTGTTGTGTTATCCAATATAGTAATTCACAAGCCACAGAGTCCCCATAAAGATGTTTAAAATGCAAATTGTGCTGACATTATTTAATCTAATACTTTGGATACCTGAGGGCTTTTCTGCATCCCAGTGCTTACAACTCTTTGATTATGCACTGTGCTTAGGCAGGACAGGAAAAATCCTCCCACCAACACCAAGGAGAAGTCAAGTATAAGGTCTGGCTTGTATTTCTCCATGCAATCCTTCTCAGTCCCTGTTTCTTAGGTATTTCTGGGCACCCACCTCCACAGTCTCCAAGCTGTGGACTGGGGTCTTCAAGTACTTTTTGCTGAGTCCTGGTTCTGCGAGTGAGTCCTAATATAAATTACCATAGCCACAGCTATGGCAGTTTTGTGCTAAAACAGATGAGAAGCACTCACTTCCCCCATGACAATAGCAAAGCAGGGACTCCTGCCAACACATCGGTGAGAAAGGGTGGTAGAGATCAGCTTTGCAGGACAAGTGTGACTATTCCCTGAGGCAGATCTGGGGTGCCCACTGTCTTTCACTCCCACAGCAGCCAGATCAGTGCTCAATCCTTCCCAGGGCTGCCTGTCTCAAATGACTGTGGCTTTACTGAGCAAAGTTTTATTTGTGATTTCCAGTCTTCATCATCTAAGGCCTGGTTCTCTGACTGTTGCAACTGCAAATGTTCATGTGCATAAGATCACTGAGGCCAAACAGGCCACAGCCTTAAGTAACATCTGACATGAGAAAGGCATAAGCATTTCTAAGGTAAGAGGTGTTGCACTTGGTGGCTGGATTCTGCCACTACATGAAAACTGGATAGTATCTCATTCTACCAGCAATCTCACTGAAATGTTATTTCTAACAAAGAAAGCCCTACGTATTAAGCTTGAGCCAGACTGGGAGTATATTCACTGCAGTACAAAAGGAAGTCAAAGAAATATATTCCAGCTGAACCACCTGAAGCCAGTCCTGAAGTCCAAGATAAGTCTTTCTTTTACTTACTTGGAAAATTAACAGGGCTGAAGTAAGTAAGTATTGAAAATTCTCTCCGTAAGGAGATGAAAGCTTTCCAGTCATTTGCAATTGGCTTGAGGCGGGCCATCACTATTAAACGCAAGCTCATATCTCTAGTGCTAAAGACTTCATCTAGCCAAGATCTTCTAGATGGAAATATTCCATTGGAAAAAGAAAAACACAAAAAGCAGAAAGAAAATTTAAAATCTAAGCCCATCTTCGGAGACTGTTGACTCACAGAAGCTCAAAATGAGGACAAATAGAAGGTGAAAAAGTTCAGCTTGAGGGCTGGCCAGGTCAACTGCATCTGGAAAAATGATGCTGGTAAACTGGGAACCAAAAGACAAAATCTATCAGTCAATCCTACTGTATACCTTTACTGAATTTGTACAAATATTACTTTGTTCCAGAAGTTTAAGAGCAGTTAGACCTTGGTAGGGGAAAGCCCAGCCACTGTCAACAATGATAACTTCAAGATGTATCTAATTCTGCAGTAACATCTTGTGGCTGGATTTTGTCCATAATTTTTTATTTTCCAGAAAGTGAGAGAGACATGGTGCACTACATCATGCTCAGAATTTCACTGGGTTTCTTGTAACTGCTGGCTAGCCACAGTGATAATGCTTACATGCCTGCCATAAGACTTATCTAGGATCCAAGGAATGTATGCATTTTATCAAGTATATTATATGCTCCATTAACAGCATTTTTGCAGAGAGGGGATTGTGTTATACCTCTGCATCTAATGGCATTTGTGTGTTTCAGCTGGCTGACAGGAAATCTTGGAAATAAAAATACCAGAAAGAAACAAATAACTACATTGAGCAGGAGGATGACCTCTGGTTTGAATTGAAATTATGGAGGACAAACTGGAAAAGTGTTCACTGGGGACATTGCACAATGTTTTAAAAATGAAAATAGGATATGAATGGGATGACATGGAGATCACCAAAGAAAGAAACAGGGAGTCTTACGTCATCAAAGTAGGCAAGGAAACAAAGGAAATACCTACAATTTTTTGTCCATGAAAAAAGATGTGCTGCTTAACACACATTAAAAGATGTCCAGCCTCAGGTGAAGTTAGGATGTTTGAAGTGTAGTTTGATTTCATCTGATCCTCATGATACATTGCAGAAATAACAAAAAAAACCCCACCAAAACTGAAGAACATTCTTAGCTGTAAATTATTACATTGGGAAACTGCAACTTCCTCCAAGAGCAGTACAGTTACATGTGCTGACTGAGGAGTGGAAGGATTGTCGTGTGGTCAAAACTGAGATACGGTGTTTACAATAACTGTCTGATTTTAATGTAGACTTCCTGAAATGGCCACAGTACAGCTGCACTGAGCATAGGTATCTAGTACCATTTGAGATGTCTGGGGTTATCCTGCCTGTCCTGAGGTTGACATCCCAAAACATATAGGTCTCCTGTAGGTTTAATGTCACATCTACCAGCTCTATCTGGGTATCTTTGGACACCCTAGCATACCTTAAAGGGCATTAGACACTGTTGTGTATATGACTGAGTTGTGCCCTGATGTGCCACTTCACTCCAGATTTCTGAAATAGGTTTAGGATTCAAAAGGCCTTCTTTTCTAGAGTTTAACCAAAGAGATACTCAGTGTGCTTGGTGGCCTCTATGGGCAGAGTTCAGTCTGAATTTCAGATAACACACTACAAAGGTCTGCATGTAAATGTCTACACGGAAACCAAGTGTCTAAATGAGCAGAGAGGTTATTCAGTCAGACAAGCATAGAGAGTAATTCAGCAGATCAGTCACTAGGTGCCTCCTTTTGGGAGATCTGAATCGCTCTCTGCATGATGTTGACTGTACTGATTAGATAACCATTGACTGTAAGGGGAGCTGAGACAGCCGAATGTCTTTAAACACTGATCTCAATTTAGTTTTCTTAATTAGTTACAGTGATTGCACCTAAGTGAGTGTGATCCAGTCCCATAAAGAGCGGTGCCATCTGAACCAGCCTAAAGCACCCAAGACATCCACACGGATGGGGCTGACAGATAAGATATGTGACGAGAGCAGATGTGGATTGTTCAGGGGCATCTTGGATCACACAGGGTGTCTATGTAAGGGCAAGTTGACATCAGCAGTGGAAGACGTAGTTTTGATCTCTGGTTCTTCTGTATATGGTACAAAAGATACTTGACAACATAGGCTTGCCTTAGTTGCCTAAGCTTAGGCATGGGACACGACTGAAGGCACCACTGAGTACACCAGATATCTGCACAGGGCTGGCAGGTAGGACATAAGACTTCCAAGAAACCAGCACACCCTGAAGCAGCAGCTGGAGGTTTGGTGGGCTGCCCCATAGTACCCAAAATGAGGAGTCACTTTATTTGCATGTATTTAGGAAATTGAATTGTGCCCAACATCTCTCTACCTCTGAGGATACCATGAACTAACTTCCATTTATTACTAAGGGTCACGAGAATTCTTGTCATAGAAACAAGAGGTTTTGTAGCTCTGTTATCAGAATAGTTTATTTTTCAAGTTACAAGTTAATTGAAGGATATGTCTCATTTACTTTTCCAAGTCCCATCATGTCTTATTGTTGGTGATCCAAGACTGAAGAGATGTATTTATATATAGTGTCTTTATTTTTAGATGAGTTAGTTCCTCTAGAGAAATTTTCTAGTCTATTTCTTATTAGCAGAATTGTGTTTTTCTATTCATCATCTCTATAGAGAAAGACTTTTTTTTTTCTGAATGGCAAAATGCAGTATTTTTAATAGGTGAACAGATGTTGGTGGGAG
Source organism: Leptosomus discolor (assembly GCF_034619465.1). Taxonomy (NCBI): domain Eukaryota; kingdom Metazoa; phylum Chordata; class Aves; order Leptosomiformes; family Leptosomidae; genus Leptosomus; species Leptosomus discolor. The sequence continues at coordinate 120,224,730 of NC_141392.1, forward strand.
TGTTTCAAATATACACTTGAAAATGTTGCGCATAGAAATGAAATTTGATAGGTCTAAAAGGAAAAACTAGGATTTTTAATAAATTAGGAAAAAAAAGACCTAGCTACACAAGGAAGCTTGCAAGATGCTGTGAGGACAAATACTGCTGCAAAGCTGGAAGAAAGCCAGGAGAACACAGTAAGCCAGGAAGACAGAAGAGAAACTAAATGAGGGAGAGACAAAAATAAGACACAAGTCGGCTGATAGAAACACAGAAAAATGGGCAAAGTACAAACACAGACTTGAGAGATGTAGAAACTGTAGAAGACACATACAAGGGTGGTGAGAAAAAGAACAAACCCCAAACCTGGTGTGCTGTAGCACCAACTGGTTGAATGGGATGCTTAAGGAGAGGGTGGATTCACAAAACACTGCTTTTGATAGTAAAACTGGCTTCAGAAATACATGCTTTCTCCTTCTGTTCCCACACAACAGTTCCTGCACATTTCACACATACCTCCACCTCCTCAGCTACACTGCTTGGAGAACTTCATTCTGTTTTCTTTCTCATTTTAGAGGCTATATTTAACTTATATGTAACCTGTATTTCTGTGACCCTGTTTACAGAGCAGCCTCATGCAGAGTGGCAGTGTGGCAACCTTGTGCTGCAGAGCAGAAGGGGAAGCAAATCACTGCCTATGCAGAACACCAGGGACTGTGCTAGCTGCCATGGCTTTGCCATCATAGCCAAAAGATCCAAAAATACATCCTGACCCAGTGACTCTTTGATTACCCCATTCTGTTTCTCTTTCTCCAAAGTTGTTCCACCTGGGGAAAAGTTTGTGATCCCACTGTAATTCCTGGTTAATTCCTGCTCCCCACAGCAGCCCTCACTGCAATGCATTCTAGGTCAGCAGACACGGTTATTCCATAAAACTGAAGGCATGGAATCTCATTTTTAAAAATTTTTTATTTGTCCCTACCAGGTAAATTGGTGGTAAGAGTGACACAGGGAAAGCGGGGATGCCTTTTGAACAATTGCTGTTTGAAGTGGTGGGATTTCAGCAACTGAGTGCTCTTCTCAGACCTGGCGAAAGATACATTAAAAAAGTTGAACAGGAAATAGCGAGCAATGTTTCAGGAATACGAAACTTATAAAATGAACAACACATTGCATGTGCCGGCTTTATCATGGTACTGTAAGTGCTGAAATCTCAATGCTGTAGTGACAGTCTGGTGGGCCCTAGCCCTGGTGAAAGTACTTCATAAAGGCTGTCCTCCAGAGGCTAATGTCTGATGCTATCAGTGTCAACAGTAGAATGATAAAAGAAGGATAGACACTCCCTTTGTAATTGCAGCCATTACCGTACAGCTTGAAGCTCAGAAACCACTGGTAGACGGCGTACACCTATTCCCATGAATTTAGCGAGGCACAATTCAGAACAGGATTAATTCAAGTGCTGCCTACCAATAAAAGCTTGGCACTGACAATGTTTTAGGAAAGCTGTTGGTTGTGAAGTCTCAAGTGGAACACCCCAAAAATGAAGGCAGAGGCATAGTTGATTACACCTCAAGGAGGAGTTGAGACGGGGTGAATAATAGAGTATATAAGCTGTTACCAGATTTGATTGTATTTTGATATTGCATGTATTCCTGAAACAGGATGAATGTTCATGGTTCTCTTGAAATGTGAGGATGTTATTGACGTCAGAAGAAGCGTCTGGATGACATTTTTAGTCGTATGATTTATTCTTAGGTAGTCCTGCCAGCAGCAAGGAGTTGGACTTGATGATCCTTATGGGTTCCTTCCAACTATGATTCTATGTAATGTTACTAATGATGTCAACAATAACAACGTACTGATAGGCTGTCTCCCCTGAGACAGCAAAAATCATGATGTCTTTGAGTCTTCCTAGTGTTAAGGCTTTTACAAGGTTTGGTCTTTGCAAAATGCCCTATTAAAGAGCAATCTAGGATAATCAATGAAACATGAGAAGAAGGGTTAATATTGCACTGAGAAACAGTGCATGTGTTATACAGAAACAGATGGCATGTAGAAGTATCTGTCAGGTCATTTTGACCCAGATGAGTGTGATTCCTCACAAAGTGAATATGCTGAAAGTATTACTTGTTTCTTATTGCCTGCACTTCTTTGTATAATTAGAGTCAGTGCCTGAGACCAGCGCTGCACCAGGCCTGAGAGCTGATACTGCAGAAGATGAAGCTTCTTTAGAGTGCTGTGCAGCACAGGCCACAAAGCTTCCAGTAGCAGAAGTTCACAAAACAAGAGAAAAGTAACAGTAAGTGGAACAAAGACATAAATGTTTGGATGCACTTGGGAAGGTAGCAGAGATTATAACAAGTCCTGAGGCTGGATGTTATATGATGGAAAATCAAGGAAGGTTTATTTACGGTGCCAATAGGCGCTATGGTTGCACATTGTAGCAGTGGGCAACTTTGTGGTTCTCCTGTATTGTCCTCCTATGAGTACAAACACCTAATTCATCCATAAAAGCAACAAAAAAGCAGTCCAGGAGAGCTGGAAGCTAGAGCTAACGTAAGCACTCACAGAAGGGGACAACTGCTACTACTTCAAGGATCTGCTGGTTTTTGTTGGGGCTTTTTGTTTGTTTGTTTGTTTGTTTTTACTTTAAGCAACTGCTGAGAAATTGAGGACAAAGGGGCATTTTTGTTGTTTCTGAAATTTTTTCTTGAAGCAGTGCTTTGAAATATTTGACATGACTCTGACAACAGTCACAGCAGAATCTGAATCTTTGGGCAAGTCATCCATGAAGATGTCTGTGATCTTGCACGTGATAAAAGCAGATGCATCACTGTTTATCCACCACGTGTTGGAATAAGGCTCTATCCATTGTGGTCAGTACTGATGGGAAATGCATACACCTTTAAAACTCCTCCATGTTTTTTTCTTTGGGATATACCATATGCTTGCCAAAAAAAGCCTCTCAGCTAAACCCTCACCGATTAAGTACAGGCAGGAGGGTTGAGTCCTGCGGTCTTTGGGACAATCCCATGACAAAATTACTAAGAGAACCTTGGCAAGCATTGGGAACAAATGGTTCTCCTGTGCCTTGTGGTTAAGCAGATGAGCTCCTATAATACCTTATTGCGCTGCACACGGTGAGTCCAAGGTAGAGTTAACCGTGTTTAGAGCAAACCAGTAAACCATATTTGAATGTAGTGCATGCTCATAACACTGAAATACTTAGAAATTATTTGGGAAACTAGCGGGACGGTAGTTGAGTCTAAAACTCTTCTGATTTCCATCAAGAGCTTAGTTTTGTTTGTTTTTCATAAATTTCATCATCTGTCCTTCATTGAGTCTGTGTGCCTGAGCAATGTGACTTTTTAAAGTAGCTCTTGTGACATATGCAAATTTGTCACATGGTGCCAATGTAACCATGAACCTGGATGAGAAAACAGCGTATTCAGTGACAAGTCATGGGCATCAGATTAAAGTAAGGTTTAATCCGGCAGCAAATTGGAAAGTCCATGCATTTTGCTCATTAAAATGTCTTAATGTATTGAATGGGATCTCTTATGGTGAATACTGTTACTGTACATTAATTATAAGTGCCTTATGGGAGCCATAAGCACAGCTTTGTTCAGTATTACCTTGGTGTCTGACACCTTACTAGCACCACCGATCTGTTATAAAGTGGCAGTTTATAATTTGCTGTTGAACTTTAAAACACTTTCTGCTCTAGGTATGGTGGCGATAAGTGGTTGTAGGGTAAACTAAACTGCTGTAGTAAATAAAAATCTTCCCCCCTCCCAAACCATCCTGATCTCAAAATTTGTCAAATTCGCTGTTAGAAATCCCTGAGTCAGACCTTTTTCTGTTGTGAATCAGTGTAGTTTTACATGAAGTGGCAGAGCTCCAGAAGCTTACAGACCTCCGACAAACTCCAGGATTTTTGACTTTAACAGCCACTAAGCTGTTTTTAACCTCTAGAGTGGGCTAAGGTGAATCCTAGTTCTTATTTCTCTCCATTGACTAATAAAGATGACTGAGGGACTAACTCAAAAGGAGGCATCTCCAATACGAAACTTATCATAGAACCACAGAGTCATTGAATAGTTTGGGTTGGAAGGGACCTTTAAAGTTCATCTAGTCCAACCCCCCTGCAGTGAGCAGGGATGTCGTTCATTGGATCAGGTTGCTCAGAGCCCCGTCCAACCTGACCTTGAATGTTTCCAGGGTTGAGGCTTCTACCACCTCTCTGGGCAGCCTGTGCCAGTGTTTCACCACCCCTATTGTAAAAAATTTCTTTCTTATATCTAGTCTCAATCTACCCTCTCTCAGTTTCAAATCATTACTCCTTGTCCTGTTGCAACAGGGTGTGCTAAATAGATTGCCCCTGTCTTATAAGTACTGTAAGGCCGCTCTAAGGTCTCCCCAGAGCCTTCTCTTCTCCAGGCTGAACAACCCCAGCTCTCTCAGCCTGTGCCTCATAGGGGAGGTGCTCCAGCCCCCTGATCATTTTTGTGGCCCTCCTCTGGACTCGCTATAATATATAATATTTTTAATATAAATAAATATATATATTAATATACAGTTAAAAGAGTCTCATCTATTGTATCCGAGTATTTTTCTGTTTAAACATTCATAATTTGGGAGCCTTGGTTGTTTATTAATCATTCATAATTTGAGAAGGTCACTAAATAAAATCTTCATTTAAATTTGCTTCTCACTTGAAGAGTATTTAAGACTATTGTCACTGCTTTAGGTTTTGAGGAAAGTCTTTACTGTGTTTAAAATATGTAAATATTTCACAGTGGTTATCTTGTTCGTTATAGCGATCTGCCCCTGTAACGACAGACAAATACTTACAGTTATTTTTATATTTTAGTGTTTCACCTAACAGAAGGAATCATTAGGGTATTCTTTAAGAAGAAGGACTCTGGCAGTGTATCCTTGAGCAGTGGAAAGCACTGAAAAGTTGAATATTCACTGAGATTCGTTTTATTGAGTTTTGAATGAATTTTATTTGGATGGATGTTGTCTAATTTTATATGGAGACCCTACTAAAGCTCATAAAACTCTATGGGTTACAGAACCATAATGAACTGTGTACTATTAAAAAAAAAATATCTTTCACTTGATTATGTTTGATCTCCTCAGATGCTAGTCCAAACCACTCACATTTCATGAATTCTGAATAAGAAAAAATTCTGATACTGGACATATCAAACAGTACTTGGGATCAGTTTAGAGTACAAGAGCTATACAACTAAAAGTTCATTCATGTTTTATGTTCAAATTAGTTTGGGAAGTTTTATTCTCTTTCTAGTTTTATTCTACTTTATTTTATGACCTTTATGAAGTCCATTAGCTGCATGTATTAAATCACAGAATCACAGAATGTTCTTTGTATAGCACTGTTTTACAGTAGTACTTAGTTTCTTTCCTTATTTCTAGCAACATTTTCACTATAAATGAAAAAAATATAGAGCAAAAAGCCAGAAATACATATTTACATATGTAGATATTCCAGAAACCTCACCTTAATCAGATTTTTGCAATGAGAAGTACTAACAAGCATGGAAATGATAAATTAAAAGAGATCTAGGGAGCCTTCAATCTCTTCCCATGTGTGTATGTATCACCATGAAGTGTGGAATACAGTTCAACTACATCTCATTTAGGCCCTTGAAATTCATTTCACCCCCAGACAGAAATTGTCTCTACTTCCTTTTCTCAACCAACTTTCTCTGTAGCTAAGTTTTTAAATGTTTTCCTACTTAATCTCAATTTTTTGTGGATAATGGTTTCAAAACTATTTATTTATGAGCTTAGGAATGTCTGTTTTGCGGACACAATTGGCCATTTCATTCCTAAATCTCTGGTGCAATGCAAGGCTAATAGACTAGCACCTCAGTGCTTCTCAAGTCCCCTGAATAAGTTTGGAAAGCTGGAGTGATTAACAGCCTCCATTAGGGCCATCAATATTGCCTTTCTTTTGCATATTGTTTAAGTCATTAAAGCACTTCCCCAGAAAGAAGTGAACATGTGAGTTGGCACTTTTGGGAGCCAATAAAACTGATTTTTAATCAGGATTCTTCTTAATGCTATTTATTATCTTCCTGTCCAAAGAACACAGTCGACTTTCTGCAGTCCCTTGCATAAGTTCTCATACAAATATTTGAAAAGAAAATATAGTTCTAGAAAGATTAAAGTATTTGACAGTAACAAGACCCAACAGTGAGACTTGAAGAAAAAGGGTGGGCAAATTGATTAGAGAATTAAGTAGAACAACATATTTTACAGAAAAAATACTTTATAGTATCTGGTTCTTATGTGACCTTCCCTTGAACACTGGAAAAGCCATTACATTTTCTACCTCTCTATCAGTGAAATGGAGATCATTCTGAGCTTGCTTGTAGGGACACTATATTCCAGGACATTTGTATTTTGGATAATGCTGAATGAATGAAGGAAGGAATGTGACTGCTAGCCTCGGACTTTTCAGAGAAAATTATGGCTTTTTCAGAAATTACCAGATTTACTGAAGAATGTTTCTGAGAAATGGATCTGGTTTGACAGAAGTGTCATTGGCAGGTCTATAAGTGCCTTCTGGAACTCAGTGATCTTAGATCATGCTTTGTCTGTAGATCAGTTTTCTCACTTTCTTTGGACTGTTACCATTGACTGGTTTATTTCTCTGTTTTCTTGGACGATGTCAAAATTTCACAAATCCTGAAAGTGTTGGGGACTCAAAAAACTAATTTTCACTGGCCTTTAACTACTCTAAACATGTCAGCATATTAATGTTTTTATGCATTTGGAGTAATAATTTACTTGTCAAACAACAGTGACTGGCCAGAAGGATGGTTTTGGAGCCAGGTCCTGATACTGTCAGTCACCTCGTGCTAGAATGTACCGAACCCCAGTTGTAAAGAGTATTTAGGAAATTAAAAAGTTGTTCTAAAAAGAGTAAATTGCTGTATAGTAGTAAATAAATAATTATTTTGAATAATACTGTTGTCTTATGTGCAGTTTTTGCAGTTATCACAGAATCACGGAACAGTAGGAGTTGGAAGGGACCTCTCTGGAGATCATTTGGTCCAACTCCCCTACCAAAGCAGGTTAGCCTTGAGCAGGTCACACAGGAATGCGTCCAGACAGGTTTTGAATATCTCCAGAGAAGGAGACTTCACAACCTCCCTGGGCAGCCTGTAATTATCTTAAGATAATTATACTTCACTTGAATGTCCTGAATTTAATACTTATTTCAGCACATTTCTTTATACATAAAGGATAGCAGTATCATATATTTATCATTTTTTAAGTTATATAGGTAAATATAATTTTAAAAGTTATTTTCCTAGAAATTTTGCTGTGTCAACCAACCAATGGAATCTGAAGTGAGACTCAACTTACCTGAAGCAGATAAATACATTTAATCAGTTGAGCTTTGATCTGTGCTCAGATACCCACAGGAGGAAGATTGAGGAAAACTGTTATGAAACTGCAATGATGGGAATGTAGTTTACTTATTTTATCTCATTTTCCTGCCTGTGATAGCTCTAAGAATTTGCTGGTTTTTACAAATGCATCTTGCTTTGCAAATCACCCTGCTGCAGGTTTGTGACAGCACAGGCTTTTTCACTGATGCAATACCAGTTTGCAAAGTGACAAAGTAAAATAGAGGCAAACTGAATTAATTGTAATTATTGGGTAAGAGTGACCTGGAAGTCCTTGGCTAAAAAGCTTGCACAACGCTTCGCTACAATTACAGTGTTCTCATGACCTTCTCATAAATGAAGGACTCCCAAGTAAGAAGCTTTTTCTCAGTATGTGTTTGTTTTTACTCTAGGTAGTAATAGCAAATCAGTGTTTTTCAGACTGTAAAGTACATTTCATGCATAATTTTTCAGGTTCTCTATTTTTTTTTTTCCAAGGGAAATGCCATAAGCAGATCTAGCTACCCCCAAAAGCTGCTGCCCCTGTGAGCCTTGCCAGCTAACATTAGTCATGGCCAACAGCACTCAAGTGGTTTGCAGAACACAATTGCATTTGGAAGAATTACATCTGCATTTCTAATCATTGTTTACATGGGATTGAAATAGGACAGCAGAGAAAAGTGTTTGTAAATAAAACAGATTTCAGTGAAGAGAGACACATTACTCTTCATCCTTCTTCCCTGGAAAAGGAGGAAGCTGTGATAACTCATTTCCTGCCTATCAAACTATCTTCAGTTGAAATAGTTCACGTTTATCAAGGAATGGGCCATGTCAAATGAGGGCAGTGGCAGAAGTCAGATGGTGCAATTTCACAGGAGCGGAGGCATCAAAGCCTCACCCATGGTGGGATTTTGCAAAGTGCTGCCACTGACATCTGACCCTGGCTTCTCCAGGAAGACCCTAAGTAAAAAAATGGAAATACAGAAAAAAGGAAATATGTGCCGTGTTCAGAGCATCTTGTGTTCTGAATTAGCTGAGATATTGCACCTTCCTCTTCAGTGACTGTGCAGGGAGAAGTATCCAGCCTGTTGAGCATCCTGGTTCACTCATCATTCTTGAGAGCAGAAGCCTTAGTCTGTGTGGGATGTCATTGTGGACAACCTGGATACACATCGCTTACTTCATGAGTGGACATGGATAAAATTCGTCAGGTGCAAACATTCCTAGATATTAAAGACCACAGACTACTTTTGTCCAATAATACTGACTTTTTCTAGGCCACGGCTAAAAATCGAGACAATTCAAACATCACAAATTATGGGGTCATTGAAATGTTTTCTTGTACACCCTGAGTGATAAATGTAAAAAAAAACCCACAAAAAAACCAAACAAAAAACCACCACCAACAACAAAAAAACTCACAAAAAAACCCCAAACCCCAGTCAGGTGGAAGTTTTTTGTGAATTTTTTTTTGTGTGGTGTTATTAACAAAAATGGCACAGGAATTTTAACTTCACATCTCCATTAAAAATACTAAATCCACTGAGATACCTGTATGTCATATATAATAACAGTAAATAAAGTATATGTGGCTGAAATCCTTCCTCCAATGATTTCAAATCCTTAAAGTTAGTTAAATATATCTTGCACAATGATTGTTAATAACCCAGTGATCATAATTCAGTGATCATCTTTTAGGAATATCCTGTTCATATTTTCTCTATTTCCACGATAGAGAAAGAGAAACAGCTTAAAAATAGGTTTATTGGAATATCACTTACCTTTATTAGTTGTCTGAATGCATGTTAAATTCATTTTTTTCTTACAGTGGAAACTGCCCTTTCTGAAGATGGTTTGCCCTGGCATTTCTTTGTTGTATAACAAGTGAATACAAGATCTTTACCTGCAGATGTCTTTTTGCCATATGGAGTTGCAGATAGGATGTGTTCTGTGGCAAACAAAAAAGCAAAGCTTGAATTCAAGCTGAGGGGAAAGCTATTTGTGTCTGTAGTTGCAGCTATTAGTGAATGCCTCCTATTTTAAGAATGACTGTGATTCTAGCTATCATGCCATGAGTTGGTGGGATTTGTGTGGAGAAGGGAAGGGAAGGGGAAGGGAAAAAAGAAAAAGAAAGAAAGAAAGAGAGAGAGAACGGGAAGGAAGAAAGAAAGAGAGAAAGGGAAGGAAGGAGGGAGGGAGGAAGGAGGGAGTAAGTAAGTAAGTTAAATAGGTATGCTTCTAATTTACTCTCTCTGTTTTTTCTACGTTTCTGCAGCACCTTGGGAAAAATCATACAGATCTTTAATTTATAAATTTAAATGTGAAGTTAGCAGCTGATTGATTTTGCCACACCCATTTCAGCATGGTTTTGTTTACCACCTTCTTCTCAGCTTTCAGCAACACTTGTCATTAATGTTTTCCTGACACATTTAGAATATCATCATTACACTGGAGATCTACAAGCAGTAAACTTTTTCAGTGCCACAGCACAAGGGATCTGGTTGATGTTCTTGTCTATTGAAACCTGACTTTCTGTCAACTGAAATATAAATTGCCTTCTGAAAAGGGATGTGAAATGGTTAGACAAACAATGGCTACTTGGTTTGTACTTATTCTAGTCGATTTGTCACAGAAAAAATACATCACCCATGACAATGGTTTTCAACCTTTTGCAATCTGATGAGTCTTAAAACCAGACCCATGTAACTGTGGAACCCTGCTTAGTAATTCAAGGCAGTGACAATAGGTTTGTCACTGTTTCTGGGTTATTATTCAGTAATTTACTGTGCAGCAGATGAGTTTATAACCACTGATCTTAAAGACATCAGCTGAGTCCATGAACACACACTTACATGAAATTGAGAACTGTGGTGCTATGTCTTCATTCCACAATTTTTAAAGTGCATATAATGCTTTCTGATCCCAGACTTTTGCTGAAAATCTGTGCTGTTTATTTAGCTGGATATCAGGTCCATATTTCCCGGATGAAATCAAGGATTTAGATGTCAATAAATTTTGCACTCGGTCAATCAGCAGAAGTAATACAGCTTCTCTGCAGGCCCACATTAATCTGCCTCAGACTACAGGATACTGTGTCATCTCATAGCTCTGCAGTGTGTCCAGCCTCTTTGAGTAGAGAATTTGAGGACCTTTTATGCTTCTTTTCAGGAGTGCCTTTTAGTGGCTTTTAAACCGTGCGCTGCAGCAGTGATGCCGTTCCTCTGCAGTTTCCAGAGAAGCAAATATATCAGCTTGAAAATGAGCTGGACCAGTTGCTCCCTTGTGGATATGTTCTTCAGCTGAAATTAATATCTTGTTAATAGAAGAAAGCTCTGAATGGTTTCTGGAAGGCAGAGGGCAATGCATTTAGGCTGATATCTTTCTCATTCTGCTGAGTGGGACAGTACTATTTTGCCTGACAACTGGGCAGGTACCAGAAAAGGTGGAGGGAAAAGACAAGCTCTGAATTAAATGTACTTCTGGAGTGGTTTTTAATTTGTTCCACTGTTAGTAGAAGGAAATTTTTAGAAGGGCCAAACGCCAAATTGGGAAGGAGTGAAAGCTAAGAGTCAGTCTGTTACAAGCTCAGAAAGAATCTATTTAACTTGTACTTTATGTTCTTTTGCGTTCAAACCTGTCCTTTGCTGTATTTCTTGAACATCTGTACCTCAGGTTCAGTGTTCCAGCAGGCAGGTCCTCTCTTCCTCTCTTTAAATCTTCCAAGTGAGATACTGAATTAATCTGCCTATCATTTGCATTTAAAGATCCTCGGGGCCAGATAGTTAAAGGTGTTTAAGAACCTGGAAATCAGAGAGAAAAAAAATACCTTTAAAAATCTGGCTCCAATGACACGCTAAAAGACAGATTTTTGTGCTTTCCTACTCAGGTCATACTTTGCTTTGTGTCAATGGATTGAAATTTCAAGCATAACATGTTAGCCTTTTAAATTTTAATGGGTGAGAAAGAGCAGTTGCATCCGAGTAGGAAAACATACACAAGGCTGGAAATATTTGAGTTAAGGAGGATCTGAACTGGAAATTCTGAGGTTATTTGTTAGTGCTATTTGCCAGAATTTGTTCATCTGTTCTCAGCTTACCTTTAAGGTCTTGTTTTATCTGTTGTAGCTATAATTAACCCCATTCCTGGTCATTTATTTTGTTGCTATTGTCCCAGTCAGAAAGTCAAAATAACTCAGGACAGAAATTAGTTGGAACATGTCATAATTGTTTACACTATTTAAATAGCAATTAAAGAATCCATGTTGATCTGTAAGTATTCTTTTCCTTCCACGGATGCTTATTATCAAAATCTAAACAAAGGTGGCAGCTACTGGTGGAGAAAACTATTAGCATTTCTATAGAGGAAAATGGAAATCCTAAGATCCAGTCCATCTCACTTGGATTCCTCGCTTGCACATAAGTATGAACTGCTCAATAAAGCAACCTTCTAATGTAGGTGCCTATGACCCCTGTCGGGTCAATGGAGCAAGACATGTGACTTGAAAGGCCTCTCATTCTGGAGGTCTGCTAGGAGAAATTCAAAATATGTGAAAGAAAAAGCCTGTCAGCCAAAGATGTATCGGGCTGTACTCTATAGCTGCTTAACTCTGACACCTCGACTATCTCTCTTTATTGACTGGATAACAACTGTACATAGTGGTGAATCATTCATTGCTCTATTGGTCCAGATGCCACAGTAATTGCATTGCTACAGGCAGCTATAGCAGGTGGACTAAAAAGGACCTTTGCTGCAGAACTGGACATTTTTCTTCATCAGTGGTGCGAAGTTCTTCACAACATTCAAGGACAGATCTTAATTCCTATAGATGGCAGAAGTATAGTATGCATTTTTCTAATAGTTACTGTTAATGAAAAAGAAGATCAAGGAATATCGAAACACATTCTTCAGCTAACAAATTTCAGCAGGTTAGAGGACCTTAACAGATGCTTGTCTCTAGGATGCTGCACACTTTGTTATATCCCTCTCATTCCTTTATGTTCCAGGAAGAACCTCATGTATTTTTTCTCTGTTTCTATGGAATCTGTTACTTACTCTGTTACCCTTCTCTAACTCCTCTATCCTTTTGCAGATGGCGGAGTCAGGACAGCATATCACATGCAATCTATGGATGCATCATTGATTTACAGAGCTGTGTAATAATGCTTGTTATTTTTTTCTGCTCCTTTCAAGGCAGTTCCTGACATCTTGCTCGCCCTATAAAGCACTGATCCAATATTTGCATTGAACTGGCACTTATGATTCCAAATTCTCTTTTCTTGATGGGACTAGCTAGTTCAGAGCTCATCATGGATTACCTTCCTGTATTGTCGTTCTTTGGTTTGGTCCCAGCCCGAGTGTTGGGATTCTGTACTTTTGACCTACTTCAGTGAACTGAACATTTTGTTGAATAACACCCTGAAGAACTCCATAAATATATTATTGCTTTTAGGAACCCTGTGCACAACAAAAGAAGGTGATCAAGAGAATAGTACGGCTGCCAGCCAAGAAGAATTCCAAAGCAGATTCTTGCTATTTCCACATACATTTTCTTGAGCTAACACAGATCAATATGCACACATCCATGCAAGTTTTCCGATCTGGTTTCTCAGAGAAGAGGGAAAAATATACACCATTCGCAATTTTATTGTCACAAGGGTTGATGGGTGACAGTAGTGTTGGGTCTGAGAAAGCAGAGAGCAAAGTGTTGCAGACTAGATTATCGTCTGAAAGATTGTGATTATATATACATATATATATATATATATATATATACATAAAAAATGGATTTGTGAAGTATGCCTCTGATCAAATGGGATGGAGATGTTCATCATGGGTAGGCTAAGGGATTTTAGTGGGTCTCAGTAGACCTCCTCATCCCCCACATCGTTATGCCATAGCATCTCCTTTGCCATACGGTTGCATGGATACCTTGCAATCCATATGTTTTAAGGTGAGAGCAATAGTCATAGCAATTGCTGTGACCCTGTCATTCCAGGTTACAGCCTACTGAGATTTCCCTTTCTCTTTTTTTTTCGTGAAAAGAGGTATCAGAGATTCCCTAGTGGGAAAAGAAAACAGGGTTAGACAACAAACTTGGAAACAGCAGCTCTCAGAATGTCTGAGCTGGAAATCAAGCACCTGGAAAATGTGAATGTGTGACACAAGAAAAATCTTCTTGAAGAAAATGGGAGCATGCCAGCAATGGTCAGAAGTGAAAACATCCTTGACATTGAAAGAATGCCAGGTAATAGGAAGATCCAGGAGCCAGTTAGAAGTCAGAATGAATGAATGAATATTTTTTTCTGAAGATTTTTTATTCCTAATCCCACTGTCTCTCATAACCCCCTAAGCCATATGAAATGTAGTCTCTTTGGAGGCTACAAGGTTAAACTTGTAACAGAATTCATTAATAACCTGCTTCTGTTCCAGTGCAAGGGACAAACTTTGCTCTGAGCTGTGATGGTATAAATCAGGGTCATCTTCCTCTGAGTCAGTGAAAAAGCAGCATTGTAACATCTGAGCGGGTGAGTTCAGTATCAAGCCCAAGGTATTTTACCTGACAAATGGTATATTATTTAATGTGCAACTCTCCGGGGTCTCAGAAACTGTTCTGCTCATTATTACATGGATCAGTTTCCTAAGCCTTTCTGCAGCTCCCTTTTATCATTTCAAGCTATGTTCCTAAATTCTCCCACCTCTGGGATCCCGAGCCCCCAACAGCTGTGTGTTATGTGCAGAATATTAATAATTTTTTACAATATCAACTGGCTGGCAACCAGACTTTTTCTGAGCCCTGTTTCTTCTTCCATGGGATTCTCCTTTTGCGTTATACACTCACAGTAACTTAGCAATACATAATCAGACAGAAATATGTATTCTTTAAAATGGATGGAAAAACCTGGGGCAAACTACTTAAGTCTCAATCAGAATCAGTTTAATCTTTTTTTTTTTTAATTTATTTTCACTACTGTAAAGCAAATACAATGTCGCTGTTGTGGTTTAACCCCAGCCAGCAACTGAGCACCATACAGCTGCTCACTCACTCCCCTCAGGGGGGATGGGGAGAGAATTGGAAGGGTAAAAGTAAAAAAAAAAACACAACTTGTGGGTTCAGAGAAGAACAGTTTAATAATTGAAATATAATAATAATAATAATGATGATTATAAAAAATTGTCATGAAAAGGAAAATAAAAAGAAGAGAGAAATAAAGCTCAAGAAAAACAAGTGATGCAAAGGAAAAACAATTGCTCACCACCAACAGAATGATGCCCCGCCTGTTCCCAAACAGCAGCCTCTTGGCCAGCTTTGCCCCTAGTTTATAGGCCAAGCGTGATGTCATATGGTGTGGAATATCCCTTCGGTCAGCTGGGGTCAGCTGTCTCAGCTGTGTCCCCTCCCAACTTCTTGTGCCTCTGCAGCCTTCTCGCTGGCAGGGCATCAGAAGCTGAAAAGTCCTTGACTTACTGCAAGCACTGCTCAGCAACAACTAAAACATGTGAGTTATCAATGTTATTCTCATCCTAAATCCAAAACACTGCACTATACCAGCTACTAGGACGAAAATTAACTCTACCCCTGTCAAAACCAGGACAATCACAAAGGAGTTGACAAGAATACACAGGGGTCACAGTCTTACAAAATAAATGCACTAGTACTATATTTTAATACGAGGACAGAGTAAGTCTAAGTTAACTATTCACTTCTTGTCTCTAACTTGCTATTTTAAGCTGTACAGATTTTATAACCTACATCAGGAAAGGCAGCGGAGAATATACATTAAAGAACAATGTAGTTATATAACAGGGAGATGAATTAGATAAACCTAATATACGTCTTCCAACTCTAAAATCTATGATTACAGGAAATAGTGCATCTGAGCACAGTTGAGGTCTATTGATTTCTATCTCTGGTGATTTGAAATGGCAGAGAAAATTTTCCTTCAGCCCCATCAATTGGCATCTTCTATACCCCATTTTCTACTACAAAAATGTAGATATCTGCATACGTATGGGCCATCTTTTCCAAATTTTTTTTTTTTTTTTCACTGCATTTTTTCGGTTTTGTTTCGAATATTTTTGCTTGGTAAACAGGGCACCTGGGCTCTGCAGCACTTGAATGACCAGGTGGTGAAGTGACAAAATAGATTGAAATAAAATATATATGCAGCTGGATTCATGATGGTTGGACAAAGGACAAAATGACTGGCTGGAATCTATGTTCCAACAGGGGTGGAAGAAGCCCAAAGTATCTTCTGCATTGACAAGAGATGAAATTTCACCAGAACAGCCTACTTTTACCATTAGTAATGGGGCAGTAGGTTAGAACTAGAGGGTCAAATCATTGTTCAATCCATACACTTGTGAAAGGGACTAAAAAGGCCAAAGCACTTGTAGTCATGGAGGAAAGAAAAGCCTATGCAGAAGCAACGTAGGCAGGTGGATGGGAGGAAATATATAAAATAAGGAATAGGTGGAGTCTCGAGGCTGCTGTGCACAACACAGAAGGCAAAACAGCTGTTCTATCTGACAAATGTCTGTGGGACCAAACAGATACTACACACAAAAACTATTCTAGTCAACTAAAACGAGAAATAAGAGATGCATGGACCTAGATTCAACTAATTAAATGATGACCATTTAGATGTCTATGTATTTTCAAGAAGCAGACATCCTGAACTAGACAGAATAGGTTGGAGGAATCACTTTATCTATCTGGGAAACTTTTGGTAAGGTGAAGACTCTAGAGGTAGCTGTGCATATACTTGTTTCAATTTAAATTAAATTAAATAATCTGATTTTATCTGTCCTATATGCAGGACCTTTAGAAAACCAGTTTGGTAGCTCACATGGTTAACCAGCAGAGTACTGCATGCTCTCTGTTATGAGTGGAGGAAGATGGGAGAAGAGAAGAGAAGAGAGGAGAGGAGAGGAGAGGAGAGGAGAGGAGAGGAGAGGAGAGGAGAGGAGGGGAGGGGAGGGGAGGGGAGGGGAGGGGAGGGGAGGGGAGGGGAGGGGAGGGGAGGGGAGGGGAGGGGAGGTGAGGGGAGAGGAGGGGAGAGGAATTCACTTACAGTAAAATGCGAAATCCCAACAGAAAACTCAGCAACACAAAAAAATATTTGGCATCTGCCTACATATGCAGGATAAATGCTACACATTTGTAGGGGAACACTTAAGTGATAATTAAGGATTCTTCCTAAAGAATGTACAGTTCCTCCTGCCAAAATTAACTGGGAAGACACTAAAGGAGCTACAGCTAATTGCACAAATACCTGGATATGTTTCTATTCTTCTCCCGTGCTATTTTGGAGCACTACCAAGCTATCTGCAACATTGGAATTCAGCTTTGAAATAAGTGGACATTCAGGAAGTCTGATATTCTGGTGGGAGTGAATCACCTGCCTTCAGCCGGAAAGCCAAACCTTTATACTGCAGAAGTTCATTAGCACAGCAAACAACAGAAAATATCAAGGAAATAAATCCTTCCCCCTTAGTTAGTATGGGGCAAGAGCTGTGACAGTGACAGGTATGTTGATGTGAGGACCAAGACACGGACAGTGTTGTGGGTGTATTTTCCTTGGTCATTTGTCAATGAATTCCCTAAGAAGAAATCAGTCTTTCTCTGAATTGGCCCCTACAATCAGTCACCAGGTTTAGGCTGCAGATATCTTACAGCTGCATTATCCTAACGGCTACAACATTTTATTCTGCCAGTGTGATTTTTTAAATTGTCTTTATTTTTCCTCTCATAAAATCTTGCAAGACAAAGGTAGCAGGAGGAGAAATATTTTGTTCTGATTCTATGCTCTGTTTCTGTAGTTCTATGGATTTTTTTTTTTCTCAGCAGACAGGAGCTTTTATGTTCATTAGACTATGATTTTGTTTTGTTGTTTTCCAATCTCTGCTGCAGTTAAAATTAAACTTTGACTGCATAATATGTTAATACCTGAACCAAGAGACTTCACTGACTCAGATTCCACAGAAAGGCTGTGTCTGCTGAGGAGGTGGTGTGAGACCTGCTCAAATCCAGATTTGTCTTTTCCCCAAGTAGATTGGTGCAGGCGTTTGGTGAACTCTAAAGCAGGGCAGTGCACGGCTCCTTATGCCTCAGTACAGACTGCAGCTCATGTGTGTATCCATAAGCCTCATCTCTGTTTGCACACAGCAGTGCCAGGGTTATTCTCTGGCCCCAAGGCCATCCGGCATGCAACAGCCGTTCTCTGTGCTATTAAACTTCTCAGTCTCCAAGGCATGATGGCCACATACAAACTTTTTGTGGGGAGCAGTTCCTTGTTCATACTAACTCTCAGTCACGCCCAGGGTTTGGCTGGGACAGTGTTCATTGAAGGGAGGCAAAGCTAGACCAAGCTGAAATTGTGGGGCCCTGACCAACGTCCTCGGCACTGCCCAAATTTCTAAAATAGATGTAGCCTTGAACTGGGTATAGGCATAACTTTGAGTGCCTGGGTGTACTCTACCATGTATGACCCCTCAGGAGTGTGCTGATGTCCTAGCCCAACTCAATGGGAGGCCAATCCTGCATGCAGCGAGGCATGGTGGGAATGGTAGGATGTCAGAGGTCAGTCTGGCCTGCGGACTGTGCCCGCTCCTCACTGCAGGTCTTCTGCAAGCACCACCAGCTCTGTGGGGAGGTGCATCAGCCATGGGAGAGGACTGGGTCAGGAGGTGCAGAAATGCAACTGAGCTCACCAGGCAAGATAGCTCTGACGATTTGCAAAAGACAAGGGCAGCTAATTCCTGCTGAGCTTGCAATCAGGCTGGCAACATGCTTTCTCCAGAGCTGGAAGGGTGCAGTGAACTGTGAAATACTCGGTAGTCATTTTTTTTCTGCTGCCAGTGGAGACTGAATTAGGGTAAAATTCCAAGTTAATTGGATCAGCCTCTTAAAATCACTAATAAGGGAAGCACATTGCCCAGCCTCTTATTGGATTATATATTAGGCACAATGACATGCAGCAAGTAAATTCCCATTTTTATCATAAAACAGGCAGCAAGGACTCCCATTTTTTTTTCTTCAGGGAACTTTATCAATGCCAGCTTTGTAAACTTCATTCAGAGCCAAAGAACGGTTTAAAAAAAACCTAGTAATGGTAAAGAAAGAGTTTTCAAAGAGAAATTCCCTGTGAATGCAGTGCCATTGTTGTGCTACATTTTCTTTTGAAATGCCAGCAAGAAACAATTAAGGAGCAGCACTTGTAATGTATAATTGATGGTTTGCAGGTATCTAGAAACTTAAAGCAATTAGGCCCAGGGTGCAACATTACTTATTCATCACCATCTGGAACTTATAACTTTATAAGCCCTGCTATAGTTTATGTTTGTCTGGCAGAAGACAAGTTTAGCGTTTAAGTGCTGCATTATGCTGCAGAAGGTAAATATTTAATAGTATCCCGACATAATGCAGCTGAGTGGGGTAAGATGAACATGTTGTGTGGTCAGAGCATAGCAGCATGTAGATACTGCAAAATACAAGAAACAAGATGCCCTTCTGAGAACAAGAGGACAGAGAGTACTTCCAAATAAATCTGCAGCATTTCTGTTGCATCAATAGAAAGTTGTGACATTGATCCTTGGGTCATAGCTGTGATTCAACTTTAAATATGACTGAGATGGGTGAAACAATTCTTTCTATGAAAACTTGAGAATCTCTCACTTTCTTCTTTGATGTTAAAGTAGACTAAAGATGAATAGGGTATTTTGGGGAAAATATTTTCTTTAAAAAAAAATGTCATTTCATCAAGCATCAAACCTGTTCTAGTCACTGTTTTGACAAATTTCCCACCGGAAAGAAAAACCAAACCAAACCAAACCCAACCCCAACCAAAACTACAAAAACAAGGAAAACCAAAATCAAGTCACAAATCCAAAAAAGTCAATTTTATAAGTCTTCAATGTGTTCTAAAGGGTGAAACTCCTCCTTGGGAACAGAACTAATTTTTCTTCTTTGTGTTACCACCATTTAAAATCAAAGAGCAAAACTGGGTGAAATGTTCTGTCTATTGGATCTATTCCAACATTCTCAAGATTCTGAGTTCAAAGTCATGTTCAAGAGATTGGCTTGATTTGTGACTGGAAACTTTCTTACAGCACTGAAATTCTTATGGTTCTGGAAGACCACTTTCTGCTCTGCTCTGGTCTGGCAACCTGCCCTGGTTCAGCTGAGATGACTGGCAGCGGATTGATCTGTTCCACCTCCAACCTGCACATAGAGAGGAATCTTGCAGTTAATAACTATCTTTTAAATAAAATTGGTAAGAGTAATTGATTTTTCTGCACTGTTGCCTGTCTCACAGATCCTGACAAGTACAGTCAAACAGCTCTAAATATTTTGTATGTACATGCAAGGTGATAATGTTATGCCTTAATGGCTGGTCTACATTCATACAATGCCCAGTGGTGGAAAACGTCTGTAGTGATAAGATAAAAACATAAAACAGGTCCATGTAGGTGATACTCTACCTAGAACCTGAAGTTCTTTGGCATGCAGGTGCTTACAACAAGCTTCTTCCTTGGCAGGAACAGGACCCACTGATGCAAAACAACTGAGTCTTGGTGGCTGACTGCAAGTGGATAACTAACTGTTATAGTCAACCTTTTGGAGACACACACAGGAAGGCTGTCACACAGAGGTGCCATGCAAACTCTTTCCTTGTTCTCCTAGAGACAAAATTGCAACGAATGTCACACGTGGAATAGATTATACTGACTCACAGCACAGCGATTCAGAAAGGTGCTGTGTTGTTCTGATCCTCACAGGCCAACAAGTATGGCATTGGCCATAATGGATTGCTATTGTTTTATCTACAACACCAATATGAATGAAACAATGGTTCACTTTCTTATCTTAATTTGTTATCCTGCTTGACTTAATTACCATCTTGCATGTATTCTTATTCATCCATTTAATTGATTTACTTGATTTGTTTTAAAAGTCCTCATCCAAATTACAGTTGTGCAAACAAGCTTCTGCAACCAGGTTAATACACCAGTACTTTTATTTATTCAAATACTTCTGACTCTTGAGTCAGTCTACACAGGAAGAGAGCATGATACTGCCAGCATGAGTTTCAAAACATTGCCTGGTTTTGTTACAGCTCCAGTTCCTGGAATCTAGTGATGACAAAAATGTTTTAGTTTTCATAGTTACATAGAAAAGCAAAAAAATCCGACCTATAAATGCTTTAAACCTGAAAGTGAATGAAAACAACACTTTTACTTTGATTGTTATTTCTATAATCTCATAATTTGTTAGGGAGCCCAACTCATGATGTGTCACTGTTTGAGCATAACAATTAGACTCTTCAGTGTTCGACATTTTATCAAACAATATTACAAAACTAGCTGAAGCCTTAAGCGAATGAGAAACTTGTCTTTGCTTTCTCATGTACTGTTTTAGAAGAGATTAACAGTATGCATTATTAGTATAACAGCATGGATTGTTATTCTCTCCAAAGTGCCTTAAGCATCATTTATTAACATCACTAAAACATTTAACAGCACTTTTAAAAACAATTTGCAGGCAAGGAGAATCAGTTTTATTTCAAGTATGGTTTTCACCAGGTAGATGGTCATGTTCAGCTCCGAACTGATTTACATTGGTACCTTATATTTTCATTGTGTGTATGATGACTGAGTGCAGAGACATACATCATGTGAAGCTAGACAGTAGTAGTGTTTATCACAGCAGGCTCAGGGGTTGACTAAGGTCTCTCCAGCCCTGACACTACATAGAAGCTGCCAAGGTCTCTATTATCCTTTATATTCCTGTTTTCTTTTCCTTTTTTTTTTTTTTTTTTTTTTTTAAATTTGTGGCCATAGTGTTCGTGCAGGAGAATTTGCTGTCATGAATCAGATGCAGCACTGTAGTGATGTCCAGGCTGAGTCTGCTGAGAGTCTGAAACAGTCTGATATGGACTGACAGCTCACACCATCCCAGAAAGGGTGAATGGAGAAGGGAAAGCACAACAGACCACTTCGCTGCTCACAGTGGCTCCCTCTCCATTTTCAGAGGAGCCAGAGGTTTTTGCTCCATCAGTGCAGTTTGGAAAAGGCAGGGTCATGAAGCACAGCAGAGCCCTGCGTCCCTAGGACCCAACGTTCTGTCACAGCTATGCTGCATAATGTACTCAGGTTGTGTCTGAATCCAGTGGGATCATTGCTCTTCAGAGGAAGACCAACACTTCCCAGCGCTACAGAAAGCAAAGCACGAGCATGAACAGCTAAATTGCCATAGGGGATTCATCCTGCTCCCGGCCTCACTCAGGATTCCTATGTGATCAGGTGCATCTAAGGGGAAGTTGCATATTTCTGATTACTTCCCATCACTCTTGAGAATTCACAGGGAAAATCCCTGGGAACAGCATAGTACATTGCTGACCAGCCTAGACACAGCAGAGATGAGCGAGCAGCTCTGTATTCCTGTTTTTCCATGTGGCTGCATGCCAACTGGGATGTATCAAAGCATTTGACACTGGGAACTGCAGCATGGGACGTTGACCATGAAGCAATGAAACTCTAAAGCAATTGCAGCTGCCTAGGATGGCTGTAGCAGAACTCGATTTAGACTTTGCTTTAAAATTATGGTAACTAAAAGCTTTTAATATAGACTTAGAGTATGCCCTTGCTATAGATGATGGGCAAAAAAAAGAAAAAAGTAATCTGTAAACATCTTCCAAGCTTGTGTTACTTATGTAGAAGAGCTTGACTGGAAACATTCAACCTAAAGGGGTTTTGGCAGTGGTGATTATTTGTCTATGTCACAGATAAATGAAGGAACAATTTCCAGCCTATTCGTGAACTAAACTTCTACATCAGGAATGAAAACCAGGCAAAGTGCTATGTGCTTACACCAGGGACCTGTGCTCCTGAACAGCAGTGACAACCTCCTACCAA
Organism: Leptosomus discolor; assembly: GCF_034619465.1. NCBI lineage: Eukaryota > Metazoa > Chordata > Aves > Leptosomiformes > Leptosomidae > Leptosomus > Leptosomus discolor. Next base: position 120,247,050 of record NC_141392.1, read on the forward strand.
GATGATGAAAAAGCTCCTCCCTTTGGAGGGGGCAGCAATCAGAGTCACGTTTGAGATCATTCCTACTCACCCTCTTCCCTTGTACAGTGATTGCACCGGCTGTCAGTTACCCTGTTGCCATACTGATTTTTCCCTCACCATGGAGCACCGTAAATGCGGGGAAAGTACAGTGCTGATTGAGAACAGGCAAGCAAAAGTACTCCAAAGAAACTCAGCAGGGACATTCGGGGTTTTTTTGTTAGCAAATATGACATTTACTGTCAAGAGCTGCTGTCATCATCAGCTGCCCGTCTCCTCCATTGGGTGTCCCCTGGCTATATTTGATTGGATTCCCTTTGATCAGGTTCTAGAGATCTGTGCTGTCCTCTAAAGTTTAGCTATTGCATCACTTTTCCTTGTACAACATTTGTTACACAACATTTTTTTTTCCAGCCTAGATTTATTTGTGAAGGTCACAGAGGACTGGCTGTGATAAGAGCCCAAAAGCTGTCACTTCGCTTTGAATTGTTCTTGTTAATTCAGTGCTGATTGAAGATTGATACAGCCCTGGAGATCAAAGTCTCCTATCCTCCATGACAGCTCGAGCTCCTCCTCAGGGCACTTCTGGCTTGACCTAGAGGTAGTACAGGTTCCAAATCCATTAAGTCCTTCACCCTTTTCAGATGAATCTCATTGCTGTAAGTTTTGATAATGGTTTTGTGCTGTGAACGTCTGTTCTCCTGAAATTAAACTGTCATCTAACTCCTTCTGGTCACTTGAGTGTACTGGGTTCACAACTGAGAGCCCTCTGGAAGCCAGTTCTATTATTTTTCATAATCATCCAGTTGCTGAACTGCCCTTTGAGTCTTCAGGCACAGTCACTGTCAAATTGACCATCTATAAGAAAAGTGGTATCACCTTTCAGTTCATATGGGTGCAAGTAATATAACTTCTTTAAAGCTACTCATGGCCTGGAATACTTAAAAATCCATATACAAGGATTTAGATGAATAATACCTTTGAAGTAGAAAGACTAGGCGGCCTCAGATAAACCACTTTTTCACATACACAAACCAAGTAGTTCACAGTAATAGAACAACAACATGGCCACAGAAAGTCTTGTTGGGTCAGTCTGTAGTTTACCACAGAAACAGCACTTCCCCTTGAATACTTCTAATTATGGAAGTTTTTTTTTAAGTTAAAATGCATTTATTTTAAGTGTATACAGATACACACACAAATACACAATTTAATAGAACAATACCTGTCTATTGTAGACTAGGCACACAAGGAAATCTGTTTGTATGAATTTAAACCATTCTTCTACTTTTGCACAGGTGAGCACAAGTTATTTGTGAAATTTTCTTCTGCTTTCATTTTGCTACCATTATTATTTAGACCCAGATTTACCTAATTTTTTTTAAAAAAATATTTAGTCACGGAGAGATATGTCATTTTACACTGTGGACTAAATTTTTTGCAGTCTTTTCCTGGTGCTCCAAGACCTGTAAAGCACTTTTTGTTCATCTGGTTTTCAATAGTTTTTTGGGCATTGGAAGAAGTAAATTTTCTTTGGTTTTGCTGGAATCCAGGGACTGCAGGGCTACTTGAAACTTGTTCAAAAAGTGCTAAGGAAAATAGGTCCCCACACTTTTCCACATAGTCAGGAGACCATCATTCTAATGTGGCTGTGAGGAGCATAGGCATGGTTCATGGGGTCTGCAGTAGGCACACATTTGATGGACACCGTCATGGATTATGCATGAACAGCACAAATAACTACAAGATGCTGAAGGCTAAATCTGAAGGCAGGAATGTGAGCTTACTGGGACCTTACTACTGATAGGGTAGAGGGAAGAGGCCAGATGAATAACACAAATGCTCCCTCAGGGACTTCCCTCTCTTTTTGATCTACATGTAATACTGATGCAATCATCTGATAAACACCTGATGATTAAGAATTTTAATAATTTACTTATTTTTGAACCCGCCTTTGTGACAACTCTTGTCTCCTTCAAAGAATGTTGCTGAACATCCCTATGGCCAGAATGGACCCTCTGTCCTTACATTTGTAACAAAAAGTCCCTGTCAGCCAGTTCTGATTCTTGAGATTTTAGTTTTGGAAATTAACAACAAAGAAAAAATAAATACATTTTATATCCTTACAGTCATAGCAAAAGTACCTCTTTTTCTTATTTCATAAATTTTCATGAGCCTGCTTATGCAGCTGTGAAGAAAGGGATTTTGGTTGTCACTTTTGCTCTTAAATCTTAGAACAGAAAAGTAAGAAATTGAGCTGAGGCTGGGGCAGGTCAGGAGACACCGTACCTAATATCTCTCCAAACAGATGACCAAATCTGGGGTCAGAGCAGCTAGTAATAAAACCCAGTGCGCACTAATGTTTTTGTTCCCGCCTTTGCAAACACTTACAAAGCTTTTCTCTTAACCCTCCACGTTTTCAGCTTCATCTCTGAAACACAAGTTTGTAATCAATGCTGTGAGGAGGTCTCAGCAGAAGAAAATGCTGCAAGCATGCGCTTATTATAAGAATGTGCTTGGGTCTGACCCTGTTCAGCAGCGTTAGGTGTCTGCTCGTGTTCAGCTGCCTTGAGGCCTTATTAACAAATGTACAGATTTATATGAAGGTTGTCTTTTTTAATGAAGGTCCATGCCCTTTACTTTCTGCAATCCTATTCAATCTAGACCGACTGTGCTTTTTGTGTGATGAGGAGCAAAAGGCTTTCTAGTCATTCCTTATCTGAATTAGTGTTGTTCCAGGTTTGATTAGAGTGTGGTGTTTCATCACTGTTCTTTCCAAGTTCATGGATGGCTTTTCCTGACTTCTGTTTTTGTGAAATACAGTATAGTTTCACTGGGTTTTTTGGGGGGTTTTTGTTTGTTGGGTTATTTTTTTTTAAAAAAAAGGAAATTGGAAAGTGTCCTGATATTTGCCTACTGACTATAGAGACATGGTTTCCATTTAGGAAGAATATTAAGATATTTGCATTCAAAGTTGAAGTATAAAAATATCTTGGAACTGTCCAGTAACAACACTTAATTTCCTGCCCACACAGCATTTCCCTCTTTTATCTGGCTATGAGGATACTACTGGGAAAAGTTCTGTGCAAGGTCTAGAGACTGTAATTGTGTTTTTCAGTCTATTTGCACTGGAAGATAAGAGTGCTGAAAGGTAAATTTTATTTTTTATGGATAACTGGTACCCAAGCTGCCTGGGACAGTGTAGTGGAACCTGTCTATTAGAGCTGTATTTGCATTCTTGTGTACATCTAAGTATGAACATTAGCAATCTGACACCTCCTTCTTTCCAAACCTAACGCTATTTCACACTTAGTAGGATTTGAAAATTGAAATGAGAATAGCTTAAGTAAATAGTTTACTGCTGGGCTCTTCTGAGCAGCTAGTAGACATCCAGACACCTAGTGGCAGGTAGACATCCAGACATGCTGGTGACAGGTCTGATCCTCCCATCAGGTGTCCCTCCTTCACCTGGCAGTTTTCTCAGGTGGTGGAAATAGTTTTTTTTTCCCCAGACCACAGCCGATTTCCATCTCTCAAGAAAATGTAAGTGGATCCTGTGTCATGAGGCCATAGGTAGGCAGAGATGCCTCACAGTATGGTATGAGACTAAGTTCTGTATCTTAACTGTACCAAGCATTTCTAAATAATTACAGAGACAGTAATTCCACAGACAAGCCTGGAGAAGCATAATGTTCTTTTCTGACTGCTTTTCTTAGATACCTTTATTGAATATAGGCTGTTGTAACAGATGCAGGCATTCAGATTGACATTTAATTTATCCGCTGAATTAAAAAAAGATTATAGAGTTTAGTCCCAGTTAAAAAATGCCAACACTCTGTCACTAAGCCTTACTTCTATCAAAGTCACATTAGTATTCAGCTGTTTACAATTAGCTGGGCTTCCCATGCAAGTCACCTCAATAAATAGTTTAATAGCAATAAAAAGAACATGTGGCAAGAAGGGTCTACCCTTCTTGGGGAAGAACAATTAATTATACAGAGAAATTAAGCTGCAAACAGATTACTTGAACGTTATATTTCTCTTGATTTCAACTAATGACCTATAAAATCTAATCAATGTGCCTCCAAGGGAGCAGTACTCTTGGGTTAGAGCTAACACCACTTGGTCCACCTACCTGGAAGATTTCTGACTGATATGGCATTGTGCTGTTATCTGGCTAGGCATAATTAGAGATGTCATAGCTATACATACATAGTCTACCGAGCATTCAGGACATATATAAAGACCTTGTAGTAAGGACATGCTGATCATACAGAATATAGCCAGAATAGAGCGATGGGTAGAAAAAGGAGAAAGGAGCTGATATGAAACTAAATTGTGCATGTTCTTATTTCACAATCTGTTTCTGGGTTAATATTTTCACAGAAAAGGGACCTCGAAAGATCATTTAGTCCAACCCCCCTGCCAGAGCAGGACCACCTAGAGCAGGTCACACAGGAATGTGTCCAGGCGGGTTTTGAATGTCTCCAGAGAAGGAGACTCCACAACCTTTCAGGGCAGCCTGTTCCAGTGCTCTGTCACCCTCACAGTGAAAAAGTTCTTCCTTATGTTAATGTGGAACCTCCTGTGCTCCAGCTTGCACCCGTTGCTCGTTGTCCTGTCATTGGCCATCACCGAGAAGAGCCCGGCTCCATCCTCCTGACACTCGCCCTTTACGTATTTATAAACATTAATGAGGTCACCCCTCAGGCTCCTCTCCCCAAGCTAAAGAGACCCAGCTCCCTCAGCCTTTCATCAGAAGGGAGATGTTCCACCCCCCTAACCATCTTTGTGGCTCTGTGCTGGGCTCTTTCCAGCAGTTCCCTCTCCTTCTTGAACTGAGGGGCCCAGAACTGGACACACTGTTCCAGATGGGGTCTCACCAGGACAGAGCAGAGGGGGAGGAGAACCTCTCTCGACCTACTGACCACACCCCTTCTAATACACCCCAGGATGCCGTTGGCCTTCTTGGCCACCAGGGCACATTGCTGGCTCATGGTCATCCTGCTGCCCACCAGGACCCCCAGGTCCCTTTCCCCTACGCTGCTCTCTAACAGCTCGGTCCCCAGCCTAGACTGGGACCTGGGGTTGTTCTTTCCCAGATGCAAGACTCCACACTTGCCCTTGTTGTATCTCATTACATTTCTCCTTGCCCAGCTCTCCAGCCTGTCCAGGTCTCTCTGAATGGCAGCACAGCCTTCTGGTGTGTCAGCCACTCCTCCCAGTCTTGTGTCATCAGCAAACTTGCTGACAGTGCACTCTGTTCCCTCGTCCAGGTCATTGATGAATATATTGAATAGCGCTGGTCCCAGTACCGACCCCTGAGGGACTCCACTAGCTACAAGGCTCCAACTAGACTCTGTCCTATTGACCACAACTCTCTGACTTCTTCAACCAATTCATGATCCACCTCACCACCCGATCATCCAGACCACACTTGCTCAGTTTAGCTGCGAGGATGCTGTGGGAGACGGTGTCAAATGCTTTACTGAAGTCAAGATAAACCACATCCACTGCTGACCAGTCTGTAGTTACTCAGGTCCTCCTTCTTGCCCTTTTTGAAGACTGGAGTGACATTTGCTTTCCTCCAGTCCTCAGGCACCTCTCCTGTTCCCCACGACTTACCAAAGATGATGGAGAGTGGTCTAGCAATGACTTCTGCCAACTCCCTCAGCACCCGTGGGTGCATCCCCTCAGGGCCCATGGATTTATGTATGTCCGGATTTATGTATGTCCTGATTTATGTATGTCCAGATTTTGTTTCATTAAAAAAAAAAAAAAAACAAAACAACACACCACCACAAACTCATGTAAACAAGAAATAAGCTCATCCTACAGATAACAGAAAGGTTGTAGAATTCAGAGGGGAAATATATTTAGTGTTCAGTTAACTGGTATGTGTGCTCTTGCTATGTGTATCCTGGGAGATCCCACTAGATCTCAGACTCTTTTGTCACCTTCAGAAGACGGGGAGGGACTCTTGATCAGGGAGTGGTTTGATAGGACATGGGGTAACAGTTTCAAACTGAAGGAGAGTAGATTTAGATTAGATACTGGGAAGAAATTCTTTACTGTGAGGGTGGTGAGAAACTGGCACAGGTTGCCCAGAGAAGCTGTGGCTGCCCCCTCCCTGGAAGTGTTCAAGGGCAGATTGGATGGGGCTTGGAGCGACCTGGTGTAGTGGAAGGTGTCCCTGCCCATGGCAGGGGGGTTGGGATTAGATGATCTTTAATATCCCTTCCAACCCAAACCATTCTATGAATCTATGATTCTATGAGGATGATTAAAGAAATTTCTAATTGGAAACAGTATGCTTAGCTTTTTGATTGTTTCACAAATCACGCATGCAGAATGCTTAACATGGCATGACAGACCACAAGGGGCATGTTATGGGCTGATTCTGCTGAAGGATATCTTTTGCACAGCATTTGTTAGTCCTACACAGCATTCACTGGATGCAATTATCTGCCCATGTCCAATGGCTGTGGATTGTCATTAACAGCACCATGCTTTTCATCACTGGGAGAATAATACATGATGTGGGCTACTACAAAGGACTGTTTATTGCAATGGTAAAAAAATATTCAATATCTGAAGCTAAAGCTTTGAAGTCAGCATTGTATGTGCTATGAAGAGGATAAATTCTATTTTCATCTGAGATTCCTAGTCAAAAGACATATCAAAAAAGTGGAAAAGATAAGGAGGTTCATGTGAAATATGACACAACATAGCTTAGAAAACTTGCTTCTATTGCTGTGAACTCCTGGGAATGCACAGGATGCCAATAAGGCAAGTATATGAGACATATTCATATTTTAATTGATAGGTAACTCTGTCTAGGATAATGGTGATGGCCATATATTCACTAAATAAACTGTCCTTAATTTCCTAAGGGTGAATGGTCCAGGTGTTTCCAGGACAGTGAACGGTCCATGTTAAGCTTTCAAGCACTCAGACTCCAAAAAAAACGATGAGACATGGGTTTATATGAGAGTTTGGGATCAAAATTTGTCCTAGTCACTGAAATGGAGCATATCTAAATTGAAGTAGATGGCATTATCACTGCATTTCACACCTGTTTTTCTAACTACTCTCCTCAGAAAGCTTATTTATTGGTCAGGAAATTCTGTTTGTCAGGAACAAGAAGCCCAGTGTTGGCTGAGAACACAGAAAAAGAATGTGCCACATGAACAACTGTTCTTTGGTACTATGAAGAGCTGTATAGAGTTCATGGAAGGAAATGAAATGAGGAAATCCATGGAGAAAAGATCATGGTGAAGGGAGAATTGATATTAAAGCTATTGCTCTCTCCATGCATGTTACATACAAACAATGAAGACAGATTGCTCATAGCAGGGTGTGATTCTAGAATATTACCATGTAATATGTCCAAACGAAAATGTGTAAGTCAGAGCTCTAGCTTTATAATAAAGTTTCTCTTTGTTTATTTTTCCTCCTCCCTGAAGAACACTTTATTTTTCATACTACCAATCTGGAAAACATTCAAGAGATCAGGCTTCCAGAAAAACTCTTCTCTCTTTTCAGGCATCCTTAATAAACTAAAAATAATGACATTTGTGGCAGTACAAGTGCACCAAGGGTAGAGCACATATTAATTAAGGCAGGTTCACAGAGTGGCAGTTTTTGCTGAAGCTGGCCATTTCTGTATGCTTTTATCCCTTATAACTGCCTGTTTTCCCGTGAGACATCTTATCAGGCAAACATTGTTCTGGCATCCCAGAACATGACAGACTGTCATTAGATAAAGGAGAAGGTTAATAAAATAGAAATCCAGGTTACAAGCAATGTTTTAGCCAGAGGCATCCCATGAGTTGTGGTGAAGCAAACAGCAGACTAGTCAAATGCAGCAAATTACAGTCAGCAGAAGAGTGCCAAATATCCAGCTCTTATTCTATAATTTGCACACGACAGCAGAATCTCAAATAATTCCTTTTGTTGAGATATTTGGACTGAGTTTCCTTTGGTCCGCAGATTCCCATTTCAACATCCTGATAGTCTGGGGATCACAGTCCATTAGGAAAGGCTCTCTTAAAAGTTATCATGTCAGGATAACATAAGCAGGGAGGGCTTTTTTCTCCTTTCGTTTCTTTTCTTAAAGAAATTTCTGGAACTGCTTGGTAGAGACTGTGGATGTCAAGTGAAATCAGAGTGCATAGGCCTAGGGCAGTGCAGGATTAATTCTCTGGCTCATCTCTGAACAATTACCTATTTCACTTGGTTTCAGGGTGATGCTGGCAACTTCAAATATTTATGCAAAGGAAGTATCTTTTTCTGTTAGACCCTGTTGAGACACAGAAGTGTCTATTGCCCCCAGGCCTTTGGGTAGGATGGAAATTACACATTCAAATGAATAATTATCATGAGGAAAGGACACATCTTAACTAGTGATTTGGAAGGCAAGTTTTGCTTTTTTTGTCTTCAGAGATGTCAGAGGAAGATTAGGACAGGGGAACAGAAATAATTTCAGCTGTCATCTGTGTAACCTGAGCAATGCATCATGTTTTTTGATCTTTGAAGCAATATCAAGCCTTCAAAAATATATTTGAAGAAGAAAGTAGTGGTTGCTTAGGTTTTATAAGATCATTTGTTCCTGTTTTGAGAAAGCAAGAGGGAAATTATTGTCATGAGCACTTACAGTGAGCTAGGTCCAGGTTGAAGAATCCTAAGGAGAAAACATGGAAATTTTATTGCAGAGCTGGAGGAAGATCTTTGAGTGAATAATAAATTTGTTTAGTGTCAGTACTGATTTACACTAACTGAAATTTGGCCTTACATCTCCATGCTGGCAGATTTGTCTTAACTCTTCTGAAGGAGAATTCCTCTTTCTCCACTTGGTTTACTTGTGTGACTTGACTTTGCAGCCCTTATTTTACACGAACTGTGGCAGCTGCCATCTGTGGCTCTTAATAGGCCTCTTCAGTAATATTCAAAAAAGCTCTTCTACTTTCTGACGTATGAGGAAACATCCTCTGCCACAGTCTGCTGGGAGGTTGACTTCTCTGTGGTCGTAAGAGGCTGGTGCACCTATGGATGGGATTTCAAAAGAGCTAATACATCTTAACTTTGTCCCCTTCAAACTCCCTGGCAAAACTTGCACTGACTCTTTTCAAAGTAGAGTTAGGTTCGTTTCGGGCTTTCCTGAAGCTTCTGTTTTACTTCCGAGGTGCACAGGGCAGAAGAAAAAAGAGTGAAAAGCAGTCAAAGGAGATGCTGGAGAACCACTCTACATAAAAGGCACGTCTTTATTTCTTAAAATAAGGAGGATAGATGTGCTGCTAGTGTATGAGTGGTGAGAGAAAAGACAGGAGGTGAATGGCTACAAGGAGAGGAGAAACTGAATTGACAAGGAGGCAACAAGGTTTTCAAAAATTGCCGTTGTATCTGTCAGGACATTTTCCAGTCTCCCCAAGATGGCAGAGCAAAAAAAATCATTCTGCTCTCACTGTTACTGGGTTTGATATAAATGTCCCACACAGAAAAGCATACAACATTTTTACATTTCTTTCCCAGGAGATTGATCCTGAAGACTTCCTGCGAAAATTAATAGTCTACACGCATGCTTTAACCCACCCTTTCTCAAATTTTACACCTGTATTCATAGTCGTAACTTCATTAAACCTTGAGCACTTAATGTCTGTGCTTTTCGAATTTATGGACTTCTCTCTCTTACCTTGTACTGTAGCTAAGGAATTATTTTAACCCTTGCCTCGCCAGTTTTCTTCATTTCTTTGTCACATCCTTGAGGCTGCTCTGCACCTCACTTTGAAACCGTTGACAGTCTCTAGAAATTTATTAGTCCATGCTGTCCACTGATACCATCTTGGTATTGTCTAGCTACTTGGATGAATCAAGGCAGGAGGAAGGTGAGTGTGAAAGGTCTCCAGGACCGTGGCTGCGATGCTTATATCAGTATCTTAGCTATACAGGGGGAAATACTGTGTACTACAGTACAGCTATGCAGAGAGAAGAGTTAACATTACTGTTTTGCTGACTGCTATATAAAAGAATCAGGCATTTAAACTGAACATATTTCTAAAAGACAGCAGACCAAACACTCCCTCCAAGTCTACCTTTTATAAAACTATCAAGTTTCTTTGTAAGTTTTAATGACAATCTATTCAGCAGAGTGTTTAGGCATGTATTAGCCTTCTGGGTGTACTTATGGCTCTTGATAAGGCCCCTTTATGTCTAAGCAGGAATTAAGTAAAGCTTAGAGTTCTTCTCTCAATCAGAATTTCGGCATATTCTGAAAGGTCTGTGTAAAGACTTTGTTGTCTTGTCACAGTTTACCTTATTTCCCCTATCATTTCCTGGCATTGCTTGTTTTCAGAAGAAAGAAAAAATCCTCTGTATTTTGCTACTGCAAAATCATTTTAATCAGCTATGCTGGTAGAAACAGCATCTAAACAATGATATGTATATATAAACTTTCACAAAGGCAGTGAAGATTCATCTATATGGAATTTTCTGCTCTCAGTGGAAGTGCTAATTGACATTTCCCTGTTGCTGCTGCATTATCAGCAGCCTACAAGAAAAGAAAAAGTACTGTCACGCAGATTTGCTGCAGAGAGCAGCATGCTGCAGGGTGAGGACGCTGCCCAGTAATTTTTGCTTTAATTTCCTTTCATTACTGATTGTGTATTAAACATGAAATAGCTCTTGGGCAAGGTAAGCATTTCCACTGTGAAAGGTTCAGCTAAAGCCCGGTGCTTTTATTAGAGACTTAGAATACTGGCTTCTGATGTGTATGGCTGTATGAGAAGTCAGATAGTGCAAATGTGATAGTTATTTTTTGTCTTTCCCTCTCTTTGAGGTATGTTTTAGTGAAATCATTTAATGAAAAACATTTAGAAATGGTTTACAGTCATAATAAACATTTCTGCATGATTCCTCAAATATTGAATGACTTCACACTGTTTTCAAGCCCCTTGACTTAAGGACATGGTTGTGGAACAGGTGTATTTCCCCAGAATGAGACAGATGTCTTGTCCTTTGAAGACACTTTATTTTAGCATGAATGCAGTAATTTAAAAACATAAGGCCAGCTTGAGGATTTTGACTGTTTTCCATCTCTCTCTTGCACTTTAATTGCCCCCAAATCTTCTTTTTCAACTCCAGTTTACTAAAATACTTTTAATCTTTTGAGATTAGGGAAAATTTACTGGCATATCACATGATATTTTGATAGATGAAAGACTTCTCAAGTTCTGAAATGTCTTGTAACATTGTTTTGGAAAATCAGATCTTAAAAATGATTTCACCTAGAAAGACCTAGAAAACGAAACTGTCCTGCTTGCACTGCTTGCTGAAGTAGTTTGTGTATTATCTGGAAGGCTGGATGTTAAGAGTTATTTGCTCCAAGTTAGTTGTTGCTACAAAATGCAGTGCTATGTGCATATATTCAAACTATCTGTAAGTAAATTAACTTGTGAAGTTGTAAGGCCACATCAGCTAAGTAGGATGCTTTGGCACAGCAGAGAACTGAGCAAAACATGTGTTGTTTAATTCCTCTGATACGCAGTGTACTCCACTGTCAGTTTTTAAGACTGCTCAGAAAGCACATCATTTGAATAATATATTACCTAGCAAGTGTTGTACAACCTGTTCAGACTTAGATCATCCAGCTATGTTCCACAATTATATCTGTCAGAAGTTCAATAACCACAAGTACAGCATATTGTGAAATCTGGGCTTTGTACAGATCGCCAACAAAACCTTGATGGTGACCACCTGTCGTTGCATTCCCTTCTGGGGCAAAATGTACTATACTTTGTGTTTCTAAAGAAGGAAACATGGCAATGCAAATTAATAAAATGTTGAATGAATGAGAACTTTATCAAAGTTGGGGCTTTTGTTCAAATTCTTGCTGAGACCAACAAAATTTTGCAGACAGTTTTCCATCAGGAAATATCATTTGAATTCAACTTTTTTTTTGCTGTTGTGTAATTAATGGGAAAATAAAAACTTAAGCATTTGTAAGTATTTGTTCACAAAGATCCTGTAAAAATGAGACATTTTTTAAAACAACGCTATTAGGACAGAATAAAAGGATAATTCAGACTAGATGCTACTCAATTCCAAGATTCTGTTTTACCTGTAAGTGCAGTCTGAAGGCTTAAAATCTTTGCAGAAAAGACTTCATAATGGAATAGCTTTTTATGTGAATCTTATCATGGGGTACACTACTCCATGCGCCTAAACTATTTTGGCAAGAAGCCTTTTTAAAAGCCTTGGCATTGGCATGACACTGATAAAAATGAATGATTTACAAAATCATATTAACATTGATAAAGAGGAAATGAGGAAAGTTCTTGATTAAAAAGCTGGTTTTAATTGACTAAGGTCTAAATATTAGCTTAAAGCATGCTGATACATTTGTGAACATTATCAGAGCACTTATGAAGATAAAACTGATATTTAGGGTGGGAGCATTCAAGAGGACTGAGGGCTACCAGTGGCTGACACAGGACCTACAGAAGACTTGTGTCCTTCCGAAGAGTCACCTGGAGACCTGATGAAGCAACCATAGTGCCTCAAGGGACACTAGACCTCTAATTAATGCAGTCTGTGGAGCCTGGATGGCCATTCAGCTTTCCTTGAAGAAAATGCCTTGGGCAAAATTCACCTACATAAACATAGACATCTCATGCCCTCTGAGATCCTTTGAAGTATCCTACTCACCTTCAGAGGCTGCTTCATGAGTTCTCCAGAGATCCTGTTCACATCTGCTTTTGAAAATGACTTTGATATTTTAGGGTGGTGTTGTGGTTTAACCCCCAGCTGGCACCTAAGCCCCAGTGGGGCTTGCTTCCCCTGCCCTCAGTGGGATGGGGGAGAGAACTGGAAGAGTAAAACTGACAAAACACATGGGTTGAGGTAATGAGAGTTTAATAGGTAAAGCAAAGGTCGCACACACAAGCAAAACAAAACAAGGAATTCATTCACTACTTCCCATTGGCAGGCAGGTGTCCAGCCATCTCCAGGAAAGCAGGGCTCCATCACTTGTAACCATTACTTGAGAAGTCATCACTCTGAATGTCCCCCCCTTACTTCTTCTTCCCCGGTCTTATATGCTAAGCGTGACATCATATGATACGGAATATCCCTTTGGTCAGCTGGGGTCAGCTGTCCCAGCTGTGTCCCCTCCCAGCTTCTCGTGCACCCCCAGTCTCCTTGCTGGTGGGGAGGGGTGAGAAGCAGAAAAGGCCTTGGCTCTGTGTAAGCACTGCTTAGCATCAACTGAAACATCCCTGAATTATTAACATTGTTTTCAACACAAATCCAAAACAGCCCCATATTAGCTTCTGTGAAGAAAATTAACTCTACCCTAGCCAAAACCAGCACAGGTAGCCAGGCACCTATATCTAATTAACTGATCCAGCAGTGCAGACATCTATATTTTGGGTTTGCTAATTTCGAACTGACACAACCCTAAGGGATCAGTTCAGTTGCTGAAATATTTTAATAGTTTTATCATTGTTTGAGTTACCCTATGGTGTCCACATAACCTCCAAGCACCAGTCACAAGAGCTGAGGTCCTGTGTCATATCTGCTCACTCTGTGAATGTGTCCAAATGGTAGTAAGCATCTTTGCTGTGATAACTGATGTGAAGTACAATGGATTTTATCAGGACATCCAGAAGGATCTGAAACTGAGACATAAAGCACATGGAAAGCCAAAGCAAGTAAAATTCACCGCAAGGACCTGCATCTCTTGAGGCTCCTCCAGTCCTGGACATTTTTATGCCCCTATGATGATTAACAAGCTACTGCGGCTGATACAAAGCTCTAACTTTCATTGCACACAGTTCAAACCATTTCCTTACTTTTCCCAAAGTCTTGTGTCAAAATGCAAACTTAGGTTGGACAAGAAAGGTGCTCCCGCTGGCAAAGATGCAACTTTAAGAACGGTCAGGTTTGTTTCCCTGGTAAGATTAGTGCCACATTACTGCTCAATGCAGAGCAGGTTGATGAGCAGGAGCTCCCTGAGGGGTATTATGTATATCCTTAGCATATCTTTAAAGATGCATAACTTTAGTCCTTCAGGACTGAGGTTTTGTAACATAGATAGAACACAGATGTGACCTGGACTATACAGACATATGTTATTACTTACAGCTGATGTTACTAAACCAAGATGATTCCGTTTAAATGTCCTCCTTTATTCTGTCACATGAAAGCTCTAAATTAGCATCCTCAACATATGCAATTCTCTGCACTTAAGATGTACATTGTCATGCAGGCCCTTTCAGTATAGAGGTCTGTAGTTTGCTGTGTTGTATAAACACAGATTCTGTTTCCTTAGAAGAGTTAAGCAGCTAGTTGTTTCCTTTCCTGTTCTACAAAGCAGATAAGCATAAACTGAAGGTTCAGTGAAATCAAACTAAGCATGCATTTAAGTGCTCTGTTGAACTGCATCACATTTTAATTTCTCAGGCTCTGTTGATAATGTCTCATGATGCATTAGCTTTTTGATCCATAACAAATGCTCTTTTACATAGGACATTCTATAAAAGAACGCATGCACAAAAGTGCCTAGGAAAGATTATAGGAATAGACTTAAGAATGAATGGTATGCTTCCTGAATAGATTCCCAGGCTTCAATATTTCCTGAGAATTCTATTGTCTCTGTGTATTTAGTAAATTTAGTGAATTACTGTCTTACCCAGTTTTCATTTGAGTGTGGGTAAAACTTGTATTCACAACATCCATTGGTCAATCTCTCCACAGCTAATTGTGTTTGCTGAGAAAAATCACTTCTGGCTTTGATTTGAACCTGCCACCCAGCAGCTTTAGCACGTGCCTCCTAGTTCTTCCTATGCTGGAGGAGATAGTAAGCAATTATTCACTCTATCCTTGAGATTCATTAATTTTTATTTCCTTCGGGAGTAACCTTTTCCAGGCTGAAAATAAAAGCTAACTTAGTTAGTCCTACATAACTTAGTTGCTCGTATCAGGAAAGTCAGTCCACGCTAGGAATCATCCATTTCAGCCTTCTCTGTATTTTCCTGGCTTATTATATCCTTTCTGAGGTACTGTGCACAAAATATGTCTCTCTGATTCAGGACAATCAACTAAAACCAAAATATAAATAAGACTATTGCTATCAGTGGTTGGTATATAAACTTACTGAAAGACTGGTTTAAGATTTCCGTTTAAAATCCTGTAGTAGAAAAAGAGAAAAAGATTGCTATAGTTTTTAAATTGTACACAGTCAACATCCTGCAATATGCTTGCCCATCCTATCTCAGTTATGCAGCGTTCACCCACTGCTAGTAAACTGTAGCCTTTACATTATGTGCATAACGATACCTGCATTTCATCTGTTGATTTGAAAGGCCTGACTATTTGCAGCCATTACTAGAGCCAGTCATTCAGGCATTGACTCTGTTCCCAAGCATAATGTTGTCCGATTTGTTCCGGTTTATCAGAGACGTTTGTATGTCTCACAGATATTACAGATAATACAAATATCAGGTATTACAAAATGCAATGCACACTGGGGCATCTCAAAAGCACTGGGTATTTCTGCTCAGGCAACTGACCATTCAGTATTTGTCTCCTGAAAACATAGCCAGGAAAGGGATCCACTACAATAATTCACTCTGCTTTGTTTGCCTTTTGGAGTGGAGGATAATTTAGTCCTCATGATCATCTAGTTACTACTGATATTTGTCAAAGATGTTGAGGTTGCCTAAAAATGGGATGCAGTTTTCTTTTGTCAAGAAGTATTTTTTTCCCTTCTCATCCTGTTTATTTTTCAGCACTATACCAAAATATAGACCAAAAAAAAATATCCAAAATCCTTCTGGAAACACATTTTCAAGGTAATGAAAAAGCTAAAATTATGGATACTCTTCTATGCTAGATTTACTTGGGACCACATATTAACTAGGGTTTATTAGGATGTTGAATAGCTGTCACACCAAGAGAGAAGGAACTACATCCTAGGAAAAAACAGGCTGAAAAGGATGTAGGGTCATAAGAAATAAGTGGTTGACTGATTTCCTGTTGTAGTTATGGGGAGAAAACCAGTAAGAGTATCTTTTGAATGTGTTAATGTAGTAAGAGCAGGAAGTTGTTTTTTACCAGGGTCATGGCATTGGTGAGACTAGGGTATAATATAAAATACTACTGTAAAATGAGTTTTAAATTGACACTGAAATCCTGGACAACATGCAACAGATCCACAACTTTTTTTCCAGACTGAAAAATAGTATTTTATGGTAAAAGTTTTTTCTCTGATGAATAAAAAAGACTGTGATTGCATCTAATTTACTGGCATGGAGTTCAGATTTTCTGGTAGTCCAGATTCAGGGACCAATGGCTTTCATGCAATTTGGAAGCCAAGATTTTTTTACAAAGAAGTTAAGAGTGTGGATGATGGGAGGGGAATGACATATGCCTTAGTCTCACTCTGATAAGGAGCTGGGATGGTGCCAGAATGCCATATAGACAGGGCTTAAACATTGGCTTCATTGCAGAATACATAAACCTCTGCTAGGAGGAAATACCAGATATAAAATGGCTCTTTAATCTCGCAGACAAATTCCAATTAGAGATGCACTACACATTTTTTACACCGGGCATGATTAATCACTGGAACAAACTACCAGTAAAATTGATGAATTCAGCATTTCTTGATGCCTTCAAGACTGGATGCACTCCTAGAATTTACATGATAGCCAAACATATGCTGTAGTCAAGAACAATACTTGTTATTTGGGTTAATATTTAGGTAATAGAGTAAATTTTAACTTTTTTTTTTTCATACAGTGGAGGTCAAACTAGTGGTCTTTTCTGGCTTAGAATTTAAATCTGATAAAGACTCTTATTATGGACAATACTGCTCTAGTCTACATGTGATCATCCTCCCCATATTCTTATCTTGCCCTTTCCCTGCATTATCTACAACACAGTCCACATTTGAAATTGAAGCTCCATCTGTTTAAGTTCCTTGATTCCCAAATAAATGAATTATTGAATCTAATAGGAAGTTAGTAGATTAATAAGACAAGAGATCCTAAACTCTTAATTGGATTTGAGTCTAAACACCTTCCAACAAGCATTAAACAAGCAAAACTGAGATAAAATACCTAATATTCATCAGTAAGACTCATTTTATGTAATCTTTGTTTTGTAGCAGCTAGTTCCTCACAAAAGCACATACTGGAAAGAAATTCCTGGGTCTGGATCACCAAGTCCAATTTCTTGATGTATTCGAGAGGTAGTTGAATAGCTCCTTTCATAAACTGAACAAACTGCATTTTAAGAAGGCAAAATCCATTATCCTACCTCTAATTTCTCTTATTCCAGGATCTGTTCCATTGTCCTACCTCTAATGTCTTTTGTTCCAAAATCCCATGACTATATATCACTTTGTAATTTTCAGCCCTCAAAGTCTGTGAATAACCGTTTGTTCTTTACCCGCCTTTAGCGTACTTAGAACTTGTATCTTGAGTGTAGTTGCCAATATATTTAGGCCAAGTAACTATATTACGTCTAAGATTTATTTTCCTAAGCCAAACTCTTTTACTTGCTTTGTTTAAAGACAGGTTCCCTATTCATAACATCACCTTATTACTCTTTCTTCTTTATTCTTTCAATTAGAATTTGTCTTTGTTAATTGTGGATGACAACAATGCTCTAACTGAGGTCTCAGGAGGGCTGTAGGCAACAGCAGTATCTCTCTACATCTCCTGAAAACAGACAAGCTTTACATTAGCCTTTTGTACAGCTATAACACATTAGTGGCTCACAGCCATTCAGTGACTATGTAAGATACCCAGATCCTTTTACTTTTCATTATTAGTGACTGATAAATTTCTACCTAAAGGTAGAAATTCTTGTTATTGGTCCCTAAAGGCATAAACCTGTACTTTGTGCTATTGAATTTAACTCCTTTTTTTGGTACTCACAGCTCTCCCAATATTGTATCTGGCTTCTCCTTGGTATGGGCAATGCTGTGTATCTTTTTTGTTTTAACAAATTTAAATGGTGGACTTTTTTGTTTTAAACTTATTCATGTTCAGTGTTCTGTATTATTGTTTCTGAATCCTTATTCAAGGGAATGAATGTTAATCAGCGTCAATAAAGTTATTACCTGAAAGAATACACATGCAGTAATCTCTACTGTAATAGTATCTATTGACTGCTAGTGCTTGAACAATATATATCCAAGGATTTCTGTTAGGTCCCTAAAAGAGATGAGAAACAAGAATAACTGGCTTCCATTCCTATTCTAGTACTGACAGTAAATGTGGCCCATCACAGTGGGGAGCAGAGTGTTGTCTGTATGGCTGCAGCAGGACACACAGAGGCTGGCCAGGTATTAGCATATCCTCTAGGATAGAATGTGTGCTAACTATCTTAACTCTATCTTGACAAGAAAAGCTGAGCCTTCTGCAAACAGATTACAGTCTCCTCAAAATGAAATGTCTGCAAAAGGACGTAAAAGGATCTACTGAAGGATGTAATTTACTCATAAACATAGACAGAGATTTGCAGATTGCCTTCAAGTTCCACTGTGGGTAGCTCACTATGTTAATTACATGTCTTCCTGGAGGGTTTAGAGTCATAAATACAGACAATATATGCAATACTATTTTCAGATTACATCTCTTCTTTATAACCTGGTAATGTATGTTGATCTTATGTATAATTTCATCATTTATTTGCATAATTATTAAAATATTGGGTAAATGTTGTAAACATGGGACAGCGCATATAAATCACAATATACCTGTGTCTTTGCTGGATATAGCTACTGCTAATTAATTGATCCAAGACAGTTAAAATAAAGCATACAAGTACTTACTGGAAAACAATGACTGTATAATCACTATTTTAACAGAAAGAGGATGCCCTTATGATGTCTGTCTGCAGCTAAATGCTACCTACATGACATATCAGAGCATATAGATAGTGCGTTTCTCAATTACTTTGGAGACTATAGAACTTAAATATGAAGACTCATTACCGGTTTCATTAAAAGCACTGAAATACTTGATTTCAATGACTAGATCTTTGTCACAAAGTAGATTATTAATGGTTATTTGGCATCTGATTATTTCCAAATGTTTTTATTGCTATATATTAAATTATGAGAGACTAGAAAGGAGAGAGTACAATTTGAAATTGACTGCCAACTTTTAAATGAGATTGTTTCTCCTGAGACTGTGGTGATTGGAACTTGCATTAGTAGCTCATTGAAGCTCATATATTTCTTCTGACATGTGTCATAGTTAGATCTTTTTATTGATGCCAAAATGCTTTTCTGTTTTAAAGGATCACCACAGAAGACTCCTTTCTAGAAATTGTTCATATTGTAATCATGCATTTTGCAACACTCCAAATACATACACTGTTACATTTAACGGATATAACACCAGCTGGTAATATTCTACGGGTTCTGTTCCATTATTATTTGTTTTGCAAAAATAGAACTCTATTATATGTAATTTTCTTTCCACTTACAAAATGTTTCATTATTTAGCAGAATAATGAATAATAATAATATCTTTCAATGTTTCTGTTGCTATACCAAACTGTACTGTTATGATAATGCTTGCTTATTGTCCTCCATAGAAAAAAGCTGCAAATATTTGACCCTGACTGATGGATTTCGGTGGAATAAATACAAACAACTGCCCGATGAAGAAAATCTGTACTATATCTAAAAAGGCTAAGGTCTAAATCTTCAAAGGCCTTAAAATACCTCATTAACGTTTTGATTTCTGTTTTCAAGAAAAAAAAAACCACATAACTGTATGTTGTAACATCCATATTTGTGTTAATATTACCCTGAAAGAATTAAAAGAAAGATCAAGAAGACCTTAGGTTCTAAGAATATAACTTTGAGACGAACTTCACCCAGTACTTTTGCATCAAACGTAATATTGGATGTTTGAACACACCCATTTTTCGGTACCTCTCGATAATTTTTGTTTCAGTCTGAAGCAAACCGGCACTCCCTGTGAGCAAATGACCTGCATGCAAGCCAGCCACAACAGCTAGTCTTAGGAGTGTGTTAGCACAGTGCTGCACCCTCCTTCATTGCAAACCACTAGAGGTTATTGGTCCTGAATTAATACTGCGGTAAAAATATTTTCTCAGTTTCTGATTTGAAGTTGGTTTATACCAGCCTATCTTGAGCAAAAGAGTGAGCTCCTAACTGCCTGGAAAATCTTCTGGGTTTGTGTCTTTACAAGATAATCTTGATTCATATAGGATGGCTTGAAAAGGAGATACAAATCAACATGATTAAAAGTGTTGGATTATTTTACCTAACCCCAGACATCTGTTCTGTGCTTATATGCCTTTGAGGTATTCTTATAGACTCTTGACATAGACAGTGGTAACAAAAGACATTTCTAGGTTGCAAATAATCTCATCCAAAAATAGTAATCCAAAATAGGTTAGATGAATTCTCCGGTTGCCAATTTTTCTTCATTGACTGGAAAGGGAGGAATGACAAATTCCTCTGAGGGTTACTTAGTGATGTCCAACATCTGTGGGCCAATCCCCAAACTGAGCCCCTCCGAGCTGTCATGCTGAATTGCTCTCTAGGCTCCACAGACATTATGGACAAGATCTCTTCTGCTAATAAAGTTTCTGCTCTTAGTGTATAAAACCACTTAGTTTAGTCACTTAAACTTAGGTGTCTTAATCTTGAAGTGAGTTGATTTGAAGGGACTTGATGCAGTTGCCTAGCAACAGGCACCCAATACAATTTGAGGTAAATGGAGTATCCCAGAAATCTGCATGGGATGAGCAGGAGAGATAAAAGACCTGCAGAAGGAACTGTGTCCTTCTGTCCCATCAGGTCTCCACCAGATGGGATAGACCATAACATTTCAAATGGCAGTAGATGCCTCATCTTAAGGCATACTCTGAGTGTCAGAATCTCACCCACCCATGGCTGGTGAGAACAACCACTGCAGTGACTGCGTTTATATATTAAAAAGCACATTAAAAGACAGAAACTGTCTAATGATGGGAAAGAAGGAGTGAATGACCAAAATCCAGAATACAAGAGAAATAACAGTCTATTGCAGAGTCACCTCAGATGATTCGTTCCGGAGGGGAGACTTGGGTAATTCTGGCTAGGCTACCATTGCTGGGAGAAGTTTCTTTGGAGGGGTGGCTCAGTGTTCCAGTTTAAGGATAGCGATTCAGGAAAGAAAACTACAATAATAAAGGACTGGACAAGAAAAGGCACAGTGATAACAATCTTGACAGTTTGTAAGTCATGGTTCAGGCCCCAGAAGTCATAACATTTAAGAAATAACATTATAGTCAGGTTAGTCTCACATACGGGTGTTGTTTGTCTTTAATGTCTTTACTGGACCCAGGTTGTTCATTCTTTATTTCTCACCTGTAAGATTAGAAAAGTGTACCTTGAAACAACATCTAATGACATGCCTCCAGCAAGCGGCACTTTGAGAAAAATACACTCAAGAGTTCCCTAAAAAAATCAAAACATCAAGATTAACTTGTACCTCACAATTTTAATTTCTATTGCAATTATTTCAATGGCTGTTCCCACCTGAGTCTTTCCAAGATGTTGACTCCTAGTTTGCACACATCTGATTTGGCTAAAGAGCTGCATATTTTCCAGTGTCAAACCAGGACAATCTGCACTGCTGTCAGCCATGCTCCCTTTCAGGGCAGGGAATCGATAGCTGCTGCTGGCAGAGACCTGCTGACTTTTCATATGGGGCTTTCACTGCCTTTATCCTTGCACAGCCTGTATTAATTTCTGCTAGGGAAGTGTAGCCTGATATAAAACTTTCCATTCAGATGAGCAGATTTGACAGATTTGTCTACGTATTAATAGACTAACTTCAGCAGCATTTAAGATGCAAATTTATTCTTGGCCTATTTTCCTTTTCGCATTTTCAGTCTCTGTTTTCTCCCCTGTGCTTTTTCCCTAGCTGTTTACATTTCCTCATCTCCTCTGGTCCATACCAAAAACGTTAAGAACAATAATCTTTTAATCTCCCATCATTCACTGGATTACCTTTTAAGTGATGGAAGGTGACAATGGGGCTGAGAGTTTGTGGCCTTTCCTCACCCTTGTCCTTGTGGGAGAATTATTAATGGCACCCCAAAGAGCAGAGCCAGGCGTGCCTCTTCTTCAGCAGGCAGAGTAAAGAGTGGCCAAGCTATGACAGCAGAGCAAATAAAATCCTGGCATTAGGAAGGGCGAAATAGTAACAAACCATCTGAACCTTGATGGTTTCTACAAGCTACCAGCAGCCATTTTGCAGTTAAGGCATTATCATGACGGACATTTTGTAAGGAGCATTGGCCGTGCCAGCAGCCATCTTGTCCTTACTGAGGGGAGGAAAATTAATAATACTAGAGATGCAGGATGGTTCTGTCCTGAGTGCCACCAGAGCTTCTCTTCCACTAGGGCCAAGCACTGCAAATACATCTGTTTTGTCTAAATTTGGTCGTCTTTCTAGGTGTGGTGAGAGTGCCAAAAGCCTGAGAGATACAGGAATGTACTCCAGCCTGTGAGTGAGCGGCATGGGCTGCTGCTCTGCTCCAAGGGTAGGAAGAGTGACATGCCAGCCTCTGGTGTTCCCTGAACTCCTGTACAGGCACTCTCTTCCATGCTAGGAGATCTGAGGGCTGATGGGGGTTGTGACCTCCTGCTCTGTGGGACTGTCTGCTGCTGTAGTCATCCAGACATGGCAGCTGGATCATTCCTTTGTCATGGCAGGGCACAGGGAGTGTGAGGTCTTCTCCTGCCTTTGTCCCCTTGGCTGCGTGGGGAGCGAAACAAGCTGAGCTCTGCCTTCCCCTCTCAGGTGCTGATGAACTGATCAGGATGGACCTCGCAGGTCTGAGTCCACGTCAGTCTAGTTGATTTTGGTGATTCATGGATCAGAAGGCCATAAGTCATTATGGACATTCAGCCTTACCTGGTAAGGGGCACTGACTGTAGCACTTCCCAGTTTCCTCATTCACTTTTAAGTAAGATGGAACATACACATTTTTAGGAAATAATAAAACACCTAAGCTTAGTTAAGAAGCTGATTACTGTTGGGAAGCAATGGGAAGCTGCTGATGCTGCAGTACATGGACGGGGCACTGGCAGGGAGATGTCAGGATGCTCTGTGCACCCAAGCATGTGCAGTCCTGATAGCCAAGGAGGATGTCCCACCCCCAGTCCTCTTGAGCTCAGGAGCAGGATCGAGTCCTGTGGTTACTGCCCTGACTACTTTTGCTAAATTTTAAAAAAAAAAAAGCAACGCTGAAACTGGACTACGGTCTGAAATATTACAATAAAATTCTCTTCTAATGAAGAGGGGACTTTGGCATCAACCTTCTCCTAAAGACTGTTTATGCCTATCTATTTCTTTTTCTTCCTGTGACTCAGACACCTTGCTTCTGCTTTCAGCCCGTAATATCCATCTTTAACCAAGAAAGGCAATAAGGTCTGACTGAGCGAGCCTGTTATCACAATTCAGAATTGCAAGATTTTCCTTTGTTTCCGTTTTTGGTTAATTGTGTGCTGCTGATGATTTTATTTAGCATGTTGACTCTTGTAAGGGCTTTTGAGACAAATCTTGCTGCAAAATGGAGTCATAGTACCTAGAGATGTGTGTATTCTCCACTATCACGGTATGGCATCAGCATTGTTTCTATTTTTGTCAGGGAGATGACAATGTCAGATTTACTTGTATGGATTCCTCCTTGACATGTAATTTTACATCAGCTTCTACAATTTTCTTTGAATGTTTTCTGATGCTCCATGGTGCTCCAGCTGCTTACACACCACAGAGCCAGCCAGGTTCAGTTTATTACAGGACTTGCCCTCTCCACATAGCGAGCTACAGGGCTGAAGATGAAGGTCACAACTTGTCTGATTAAGTGTAGTTTCCATGGTGGTAGCAGCACTGCGATGTAGAAACTGCCACTCTAGTATGCAGCTAAAAAAGTTTTCAAAATGGTTTTTCACGCTTCCGAGATACTTCCTTCAGACTAGTGAAAAACAATGGTTACATGTAAGGAAGAATACAATATATAATTAGTGTTTGCTGAAATTCTCCAAGTCAAGGATATTGCCTGCCATCACTGTGGATATCAGGGATGTATGTTCACCTGGTACTACTGTTGTAAGGTCTGAGAGTCACCTAAGCTACTCCTCAAAGTTGTTTTTTTACTATCCAGAGTTCATGAAGAATGCAAATGTTTCCTAATAACCAGAATATTTTAGCTTCAATGTTCTTTCCTGGCCAAATAATAAGGTCAAGGAAGCTTTGTCTTTGGTGGACAGATTTTTTATGCCTCATTTATGTTTTGAGATGGATCAACCTAAAACAAAGCATAAGTTTTGTGAATGCCCGTCCTTCACTTTTTTGTATACACTCTTCATCTCTTCTGAGGGCTTGAGGTATATTTTCTAAGTTGTGGGAAAAGGGGTTTGATTGCTCGCTCTTTGTTTGATTGCTCGGATCACGTATTTGCTGTTAACTGGTGATATATGTGTATGCACTCATATAAATCAACAGCATTTTTAAAAATCTCCGACCCCTTCAGTTTTTTAATCAGCCACCAAAGAGCAATACATCTTGAGGGGTTGTTTTTATATTTCTTACCTTTGTGTTTTTCATTGTGTTCTGTAAAAATATTACCTTTTTGAAAAATTGCATTGAAAAGAAATGTAACCTTCTCTTTCAGTTCACAAAAACTCCTTTTACCCGTCAAACCTAGGGACCGCTATTTTCTTCTACATACTAGTCAAAGAGCAGAGACAAATCAAAAGTAAAACTGCTTAGTTTTGAAAATGTCTTAGGTTTTGAAATCCCTTAAGAATATTTTCCATTTTAAATAAAAATGTTATTTTTTCTTTGTGCAACTTTGCTATTTAAACATAATTGTAGAAATAGTTTTCAGACTCTTTTTTTGACACAACCCAAGCTATCGGAATAAGAATGCAATTCTGCATTTTCTAACTAAGTAGAGATAAATCAAATACAATTTTTCTTTCATTTTAATGTTTTGGTTTGCATTAGTTTGCATTTGTTCTTATCCTGGGGAAAGTAAAGCATAGTTCTGGAATTCGAATCTTGATCTACCAGAGGAAGGAATTTGCCTTCAGGTGAGTGGAAATGTTATGGTGGCTCATGGTTCTCATCTTTACTTTACGTTCCTTGACAAAATCCAAATCAATCAAAGCAAAAGAAAGTTTTTATTCATGACTGAGCATTTTAATTTAAGCAAAGTGGGAACAGTGAAAAGATAAATTTAGGTACCATTTACAGACTGACAAAGACATTTTTTCCATGCAATAACTAGAGATCTCCTTCAGAAAATGGGAAATCTCATAACAGAAGGGTATCCCCTTGTCTCAGGGGAACAAACTGATGCCCCTGACACTGACAGCTACTCTGGCCTGAAGTGTGGGAAGAGGTAAAGGAAAGAGTAAAACTAAGTCTGGCTCTCAGCTACTTTTGCAGACTTCACACAGAGAAATGATTCAAGGGGAAAAGCACTATAGCTCCACCTCAGACTCTATCTCTGAATTATTACTTCTTTTGAGCAAAAGTTTTCAATATTTTCAAATGCAAGTCAATACAGATCAGGACAACAAAAACAGTATTCATTTACTGTAAATAATTTTTTTAAAAAAATTGCTTGGCCTATTCTATCTCTTTGTTTGTTTGCTTGTTGAGTTTCTTATTTTCTCACTGTCTCCTGACAATTTGGAGGAACCTGCATTTGTATCATTCTAAGATATTTTTTTCCTCTGGCGGCAAACATCAAAGTTTAAAAACTCACCACGGTCCTTAGTCTTGCAAATATGCAGCTGAAATAGCCTGACTATAAAGCCATGGTGTTATGACTATCAGCTGAACTCAACTATGATGTAGCAACTTTGTACGTAGACAGACACTGAAAACAGACATGCTTTTGTGAAGAGAATGGAAAGATTTTGACTCATTTGTCAGCTTACTTGAAAGTATAATGAAAGCATTGGGACAAGGAATTTGCAGTGCCAAGACTAAGAAGAAAAGAAGAAACAGGCTCTACAGTGTGCCACAAACACCAAACCCACAATCTTCATAGTGCCTAACTCAAAGATCCTACCTAAGAATCAATCTGTAAAATGGGAGAGGTCCTTCACAGGGAAAATAAGTTTTTCAATTAAACACCCCCCACCCCCCACCCCTCAACTGTGGTTCATTAATTGCATGTGCAAGTCACACAGCGTAGAAAATAAATAGATCCTGTCATACCTGAAATAGAAAAAGGGAGGAGGTGACAGTGGGATAGAAGAGTCAAAGTGATACATGAGACATGACATAAAAGCCAAAGTCAGATAAAGTGAAAGACTAAAGTAAGAAAGAACAGTGGCACAAACTCATAGCACAATCTTAACAAGCCAATGTCAGGACACAGGATCATGGATGTTTTCAAGCTGTCTGCAATTTCCTTCAATAAATTGGCTTTACAGATCTGATAGCATTTCCTACAGGAAGGTCTGCAGCCCTATTAAGATGTATGGTATTGGCTAGACACAGGTTCCAAGTCCCACTATAATGTCGTTTTCAGTTCAGGGTAAAGGATTTCTTCTATTAGAAATTATCGTTAATAACAAGATGCCTGTCACTTGACCTTTCTCAGCAAAAATATCACTGGTAAAATCTTTCTAAAAATCGGACATATCTCTCAAATATATCATTTGAATCTTCATTTTGGGCCAAAATCTCATCTTCAGCTACTTGTTCATAATTCTCATTAACACCAGTGGAAGCTCAGCTCAAATACAAGGGCAAAATTTGTCCTTTATTCCTCAAAACGGTCTGAAGTTGTATGTGAAAGTTTAGGTTTCTATAGACCATAGAGTCATAGAGATATTGGTTGGAGATGACTCCCGGAAGTCCCTAGTCCAACTTTTGTTTCGGGTAAGGAGTATTGCCAACACTGGGGCAGATCATGCATTGGCTTTGTCTAAGTATGTCTTGAAAATTTCCAAGGGTGGAGACTGTACAAACTCTCTGGATAAACTTTTTCAGTGTTGCACTGCCCTCCTAGTGAAGAAAAGTCTTGTCTTGTCTTGTCTTGTCTTGCCTTGTCTTGTCTTGTCTTGTCTTGTCTTGTCTTGTCTTGTCTTCTCTTCTCTTCTCTTCTCTTCTCTTCTCTTACCTTTTTTTTTTTTTTTTCTTTGTGATTAGTAATGACTATGGGGAAATGGGATGTGGAATATCTGTCCCTAAATAGATGACATATTTAGTTTCTGACTCAACAAAACAAATTACAGTTGACTTAACCTTAAGCAGATGCTTCTGCATACTGAAATGGATTAAAATTACCTAATAGAACTTAAAGTATACATTTTGACATCCAGGACAGTTAAGTAGCTGTTTGACACTTAGTACAGTTAAGAAAAAGCTTCAAATTTAACTACTTATTTGCATAGTGTAGCAGAGTAATTTTCCTTCGATAGTAATATAAACAAGCATTTATTTTGGAACCACAAGTTTTAACTGAGCTGGGCTTTTGACACTGTGAAAGTCAATGAAAATAGAAGAAACAATGCTTTAAAATCTTCTCTGTAAAACATTTGAAAGGCTTGATTTGTAGTTGTAGCATAGACCTCAAAGGCATAATGCTTTTTGAGATAAAAATCTGAATTTAAGTGTCAACATGCAATTGTTTAGATCTGCACTAGCAATGGGATTTAGCTGCCTAAACGTAGATGCTTTGTGCCAGTTGTGATGTCCTAGGTTATTGAAAGCATCTGCGCAGGGCTGCACATTACAAAGGCCCTAGGGAAGATCTGGGCCCTCCTGGAAAGCCTGATGGTGGCTGGATAGGGTTCCCTCAGACACTTCACATGGCAGCAGACACCTGGGCTGACATCTGAATCAGAGTCCCTTTATTTATATATTAATGAGATTATCACTACATCACTATAGAGTGATTCAGCTCAGTCTAAAGCGAAGATCAAGTGTGCGTAGGTAAGTGTCTACAAGTACAACACCTGCCTTAACTCCTCCTGTAGTCAATGGAGCTTTCAGGGATCAAATTCAGCTGTAGGCACATAGTTACTTACGGCATTTGAGAAGCCCAAGGGATGCCTGAGCTGTCTGCATGGGGTTAGAAGATATGGCAAAGAATTTATGTGATATAGATATCCTTCTCATCTGGCAAACGGAGACCAGGTGGAATATCTGAGGGCATCTAATGTAAGCAGAAGCCTGCTGATTTTGGCAAGGTGTGGGAAGTGAGGAGGAAGATGTGGGTGTTAGACAGACGTGCTGAAATCCTGTCAGTAGCCAGCTCTTATCACTGTCTCAATATCATGAAAACAGTTGACAGCCCATATTGACACTTTCCAGTGTAAAAATTTTTTCAGTGTCAGTGTTTCCCAACAGTTTAAAGTGTTGACACCCTAAATGACGGATCACAAAGAGAAAGAGAAAAGAAGAGCTTGCTGTGAAGGAAGGAGGAGACCAAATGCATAAGAGAATGGCAGTTTCTCAGACCAGAATGAACTGTGGATGGTGAGGGCAGGGACAGGGCTGTGGTGGTGACTCTCTGAGCCCCGAGGCTCTGGGGAGCAGCAGGATGGGCGATATGCAAGGACCTTGAGGAAAAGGTGGACAGGAGATGGCAGGGGTAGAGGTTGGAGGGGAGGGGTCTGCACCGACTATACTTCTAATAATAAGTAGCACCAAGGCCTGTTCACTGGCCCCAAAGCCAGCTGGCACATTTTGGACACAGCCTTATTGTTAAACTCTCCCTGCCTCTAAACAAGAATAAATATGTGCAAGATTCCTATTAGGAATGTTTCTGGCCAGGGCTACTGCCTGTGTCCAGGCAGCAGAAGAGCAGCGCTAGCTGACCCGTGACAACACCGAGAAGGTCTATTTTGACAACAGCTGTGTGCCATCTCTGTCCTAGCTCTATTTGAATTAGTAGTTGATGTTCATAGTATCCTTTCTCAACAGCTTTTCCCAATGGCCACTTCAGTTGCAGCCCTGTTTTGGGTGTTAAGTGAGGCTAGCTATGTAGATATGAGCCTCTCTGTGCTGTTTGCCCTTGAAGCTGCAGCACATTCCTTTTCCCACTTTACTTGCAAATATAGTAGTCTTCCCTAAATGGGCAGGGGGAGAGGAAAGAGGACTTGGACATGTTGATAAAGAGGAAATTAGAGAATAGGAAATCCCCTGGTCTCTGAGAAAGTGATGGAAAATATCATGAGGGACAACAATACCTTGATTTTGGGAAAGATGGGAAGGCTGATGTGGGAAATGCCTCCCCAACATCACGGGTATGTGGAAACACGGGAACCTTTGTCTAAAGCATCTGAGTCTAACCCTCAGATCACACATCACCTTCCTATTCACTTATGCTTGAACTATGGTGTTAATTCCTGGCTGAAGCACTGGCCAGTTTTTAAGTCTTTGCAGGACTCTGAAGAGCCCTGAACAGAGCAAAAGGCAGAACTGCAGCATCTGAAAATAGAAACGGTAAACACCATTATGACCTATTTGTAACCTTCAAAGACAGCATACCAAACTATCCCTTAGAATGTTTGAATTTCATACAAAGAAGCCAAAAAGTTAACAGTCCCAGACCTTCCTTTATTGTTTTCCATAAAATTGATTGTGCAGAGTTTAGTGGAGAATTTTTATTTTAAAGAGGATTTTAATGTTTTAAAACATATTATTTTTTGATTCAGAACAAAACCTCCAGAATCTGAAAAGCCTGATTCAGTGAAATGACCTCAGAGCTTTGGACCTGAAAAGGTTTGTGGTTTTTAGGAGTCTGGATCCAAGACCTGAATCAGTCTATCAGTAAGTCTATCCTGAATGTTTGGTCTGTGACAGACTTGGAGAAATGGCTTGACAGGAAGCCAAAGAACCTTTCATCAAAACATTGCCAGATTTCTGGAGGAACATTGTCTGAACTGGAGAGTCCCTACAAATGGTTTGATTGTGATCGAATGATAAATGAAATCAGAATATCTGAGTATTTCTGAGCAGCTCTGTTCCTGGTTAGTAAATCCACTCATGTGTCCTTCCCAGGTCCATCATTTCACTCCTGCCATTATTTTATGGATAGAAACAGCAAAGTACTTCCCACCACTTTGTTTTACTGCTCCCTGGCTTCACAAACTCTTTCCTCTGCTAATTTTATGGATTATTTTTTTTTTTAACCTATTTATGTGTCCGCAAATCTACTGTCACCTGAATTCTTGGGTTTGACTAGGAAGAACCCAGAGTGAAATCTCAATTCCTCTAAGCAAATTCAAGGATATATGAATTGTCAGCATACAGAAGTCATCCGTGTGATTCCAGGTGAAAAATAGGGTTCTTGGTCCTCTGCTGGATCATTTATTTGTGATCCTTAGAAGTAAGAACAAAAGCATGCGGGAATCTTCTATAAGCAAGGATGTTATTTGTACAAGGCCTCATCAATTAAAAAAAAAAGTATATCTCAAGTATCTCAACAGTGCATTATTTATTAAATTAGAGTAAGTTGCTATTCCTCTTGCAGTTATGGTTAGTGATACCAGTTGCAGGCAAAGACGGCGCTGGCTAGATATGACATAAACACAGAACAAGGCGGTTGTAAGGTTCGGGGTGAGCAAAGTACACAGCCTAATGAAGACTGGACATAGTGTGTGGGCATAATGAACCAGGTTGCTCAGGAAAATGGTTGGACAGTTTCCTTCTGCAATGAACACAGCTGGGTCAGATAAGGGATTTACAACCTCTCGTCTGATTGAGCTTTATCTAGGTTTTTCCTGAAGAAGACAGATTCCCTATTTAAGGAGCAACCCAGATGACTGGGACATTTTTAAGGGCATATCATTGTAAAAGCTAAGCCAAATTTTCTCTTCTTGCCTGAAGTGATCTGGGTACATAAAATACATACACATATTGTGTGTGGTCTGACTTTTTCTCAAGTTAGCTTGGAATATTCTTGGTTTTTTTCAGACCTGAAGGTTTAAGCATCTGAAAGTTTTTCCATTTTACATCAGTTAATGGAATAGAAAATACAACCTTCCCCTGCCATTTTCACTTCTCTTATTCTCACTAATAAATAGGATAATGTGGGTTTTTTTAAAAAAAAACCAAACAAACAACAACCACAAAACAAGCAGTGCATTTTATCCTTTATCTAGTTCAGAATTAATATGTGTCCACATAATGTGCCATAATTTTCTCTGGAGTTGTACGTTAGTTCTTGGTATCCTTGTTCTCCTCTTATGTATTGAGTTTTCTGTTAGATTATAAACCTACAGTAAAACTAGATTTCCCAGTCTCAGCCAAAGGTCTGCTTACTGGTTATCACATAATAACTGCTTTTGTGAGAGACACGGTCCAAGCAAGGGGTATTACCAAAAGGAGAAAGAGGATGGCATCCTGACTGCTTCTCCTGAAAAGCGTGTAATAGTTGAAGGGATTACTAGGCTGATGAAGAGGTGCTTGGGCTTAGTTCAATAAATTTATGAGAAATATTTGAATTTCAGAAGATTGACATGTTTTGAAAAAAACACATCCAAATTAAGTGATTCAATATCTCATATTTTCCAGAACTTTCAGTTTAATGGAAATGTCAGTATTGTGTCTGAATCAGAATATCAAATGGAGGGGGAAGGATTTGTCCACAATCGAATTTCCAAGTATCTTAGCTAATCCATACTCACGAAACTCACTTTTCTACCCTGAAGTGTTCATTTACAGAGATTGATAATAGTTGCCCTTTAGCAATTTTTTCCAGGCCTTTATGAATCCACAAATGTTGGTTTCATTTCTGTAGCAAAACTATAGCACTGCAAGCTTTCCATGTTTACATGAAATCTTATTGCTGTAGTAAGCATCGTGTAGTCATATGAACCATAGCCTGAGCAATAAATTCACATCCCATCTTTTACAATGGACAAAGAGTTGACATTGCATTGCCTGTGTGCTCAACACTCCTGGTATCAAACACAACTCAAGCCCCTACACTCTCATTTTGCTTCACTGACTTCAGAGAACTTTCAAGCATGCCTTGGAAAAATGTTCTAATTTCACTAGTTGCCTTCTTATTATTTGTAACACATTCTTATTTTATTTTTTTTAATGCATAAGAACCTTGAAGAGCAGCTAAGTAGATCAGATCACTAATTCCTGTGAGCTAAGAAAATGAATTATTTTCTCCTGTATTTTCTAATTTAAGCTCCTTGTGGCCTACATAAAATTTTGCCTGCATTTTTTTATAGCCAAGAAGGTCAGAAATAACTGTAGCCAATAAACAAAGAAGC
Source organism: Leptosomus discolor (assembly GCF_034619465.1). Classification (NCBI taxonomy): domain Eukaryota; kingdom Metazoa; phylum Chordata; class Aves; order Leptosomiformes; family Leptosomidae; genus Leptosomus; species Leptosomus discolor. The sequence continues at coordinate 120,279,367 of NC_141392.1, forward strand.
AAATAATAATGCAACAATAATAGTTAGAAAGATTAATGCTAGTGTCTGAATACTCCGTGCTCCCAGGAAAATTAATTTTCCTGAAAACATTAATTATTCTTTTTGCTAGGTCTAATGTAAGTTAGGTCAGTGTTATGCTAACTGACCTTGAAGGTTACAGAGGTTGATGCAGCTATCTGATAAGTTACTGGGTCTCTCAGGCCTTGAGCACATGCCCTTGAGCACGTGCCCTGAAGTCTTCCTCAGCAAAGCAACTTCTCTTGAGGTTCCTAAGATCTTCACAGCCCTTTGGATGCTGATAGTCTCCTCTGAATCCCAGGGACTCATTCTTTCCCAAAAGCTGGATTTCTCTCATCTGCAGTTGGATGACTACCACATACCTGCCTATATCTGAGCAACATTCCTTGGATCTTTACAGACATGAAGAACTGGGTGTAAGGTTCCACATTAACATCAGGAAAAACTTTTTCCCTGTGAGGGTGACAGAGCACTGGAACAGGCTGCCCAGAGAGGTTGCAGAGTCTCCTTCTCTGAAGACATTCAAAACCTGCCTGCATGCGTTCCTGTGTGACCTACTCTGGATGGTCCTGCTCTGGCAGGGGGGTTGGACTAGATGATCTTTCGAGGTCCCTTCCAACCCCTAACATTCTATGATTCTGTGATTCTGTGCTTTTAGTGTGCCATTCATCTGACCTGCCTTAGGAGGAGCTAAATCACCAAGTGCATTGCCCAGACCTCCCCTGCTTGCAAAGACTGCCTGCAGTGTCCGCCTCAGATGTAGGTGTCTACGTTGAGCCAGGTGAATTTTGCCAAAATGTGGGACCAGAAGGGTGGGCAACAGAGTGCTCACAGGCTGTATGGAGCCAAGCCATGCTTTCAGTGGATTAATTCTACAAAGAAGGCAGAGGTCCAGCTGCCTGATCTGATCTGGCCAGTCTGCACGGTGCTGCATCATGTGTGAACTTAATGGTTCAGAGGCCAGTTTGAACACCTCTTGGCTGTGCTGCAGGTTGCCCAGCATCTATTTTAGCCCAATATACATGCCTTTGGGAAAATTCTTATTACATGCAAGAGCTCTCCTATTTTGTGAGCGCTATCAGCTTTTGTGGTTTTATGACAACATTCCTGGTATTTACTGTTTTTCTTCTGTTCTCCTGAAGATCCCATTCTTTAACGTCCTGCTGCGTAAATGACTGAACTTTCATTTTGAGAGAAAGTGCAGTCTTCTGACATAGGGAAATATTAGAAAATCCAGTTCCACAGAGCAGCAGTCACATTAAAAAACAAACATGCAAACCACACAAAAACAAAAATCCGTGATATTATTTCAAACAGTAATTAACAGTGATACTTATTTTTAGGAGGAGCTAGATCATGATACTATTTCTCCCTTGGCTTTGACTAGTGATATGTTACTCCTCTGATCTTTTTTTTTCTCTAGCAATTACAGGAAAAGGGAAAAAAAAGCCACTCTTCCTTCTGTGGCTAACCACAAATCCTGATGTAGCATTCTCTTCCAAGGTTAAATTCAGCAATTCTTCTCTCTGTGATTTTTCTTGCACAGAGCCAAGGGCATACGGTTTCCCAGAGATGAACCTGGCTGGGCTGCACTTTCCTGCACTGTTCTTTCCCATATTTTTTCCCCATTTAGCCCCCCTGTCCTGCTGTACTCTGATGGTCCCAAGAGATGTTCCTGGCAGTTGCAGGAGGTTTGGTGCCCTGCAGTGTGCGGGGGCAGGATGAAAACAAAAATACCATCTGCTTTCTGAAGCTTTGGTCACTTAGGCAATGGTGAGCATCCGTCCCTCCTGGCTAATCTCACAAGGAAAGCGTGGGAGCTGGAATGGGTGAGGGACATTACTTTTGCCAGTGTTAGGTACTGAATGTGTGGTCAGCGACCAGGACATATGGCAATCACTTCCTGAAACTCATGTCTTACATGAATCCTCACTCAACTAGAACCTCTGATTCTATTAACCCTTTCCATCAAGGGAAATAAAGAAGCTCACTTAGCAGCTGCTTTCTTCAATCTCTATTAAAGTGTTGATTGTAATTAAGTAAGTTTTCCTTGTCAAATTGCTTTTGAGCATGGAAGTAGCTGCTGCTGATATTTTCCTGGCAGCATATGAGCCTCACCCTACCTGTCATGGTAGTCTAAACAAAGGGAGCACCAGTTGGCAGAAGAACTTCTAAGATTTCTTTTATTTTAACTTTAACAGTATTACTGTTCTGCTTGCTTCCTTCCTTGTTTCCTTCCTTTCTTCCTTTCTTTCTTCTACATATATAAACCTGTAATGAGCATCGTTGAATTTCATAACGCTTAGTCTCACAAAACAGAAATCTACTGTTTTAAACAAGCAGCCTGACAGTTCATAATTTCACACAGGTATCATGCCTCTTCTTTCGGTCATGTCCCAAATTTAAACAACTTTAAAACTGAGGGAAAACATCAAGGTTTTACTCCATATGATGCCTTTTGGATTGTTAATTTGAAAGGGAAAAAACCTCTTGATTAGAAACAGTATCATGCCCTTTGGGTATGAACCCCTAATTACATTTTGCTCTGATGACATTATTCTGCATATTTTGTGACTGGATCTGATGTTGATATGTTTGGGATTGGGTGGAGTTTCTGATGAACAGGGCAGAACTGAAATTATCTCCTTCCTACATTTGCAATGTAAATAAATCTCAGCAGAATTAATTGCTTGTGGTACAAATACTTTGTTTCGAAGCTATAACTGTATTCATTAAGGTTGATTCCCTTCTCAGTTGAACATTTCTTCAGTAAATAAGTCTCTATTAAAAAAATTTATTTACAAAACTCGTGATTTGTACCAACGAAATGAGAAAAATAGTCCTTTTCTTTAATATTTTTTTTTTTACTTTCCATCTTTTGTAACTTCAAAACTTTTTTTCACCACTTTAGTGTTGTCTCACCTGTTACATGGAATCTCATAAGGAGCTTGGAGACTTTCCATCTGAGCCCTTCTAATTGATGTTTTAACAGATAGAAACATACAGGGTAACGTACGAAATGTCCCATCAGTGACTAGCCTAGGTCAGCAACTTCAATAAACCATTTAATCTCATTGTTAAAAGAGATAGTGGTGCTGTTGTAATATGAATATTTGATAGGTGTTTTAGTGCACATCAGAGAATGTCAACTGGAAGAACATTAATGGAAAGAGAACCAGGTTGTGAGCGTTATAAGCCAACTGGAGGCAAAAATAATTGCAAAGATGAAAGAGCTATAGCTTTTTACAAGGTTAACTGTGCCCCAACAGATAATTCCATTTTTTTCAGGTAGGTGCCGAATTTTTTTACATGTCTTCCCAGTGTCTGTAGTCATGGCCCTTCTTTCCAGCCTGCCTGGCTTGCTCCAGGATGCTGTCAGGCAGAGAGAGGTTCCCTTTCCCTCTGTATTTGTGCTAGATGGAGAGGTGATTAGCCTCGGACCACTCCCAGCTGTTCCTAACCAGCAAAGTTATTTCACTTTACTACCAAACAGCTCAGCAGCTTGTGATCATACTCATTATCCTGACTGAGACAAAACAAATGAAGTTTGCTGAAATAACTTGGGTCCTGATGCTAGAAATGGCACTCTTGCTTGCTGCTGAGCAGGACTGAACAGGAAAATTATAATAATCAGGAAAAGATCGAGGATGATCATCTGAGGATGGGCTGGAGCTGGTGACTTCAGCCAGGGCAGTGGTGAGAAGCGATGAGCTGCCTGTTTGCTTCCCAGATTGCAACTTGGATCATATTTTAAACTGGAGTGGGAGGGGAGTCAGTAGGTGCTCCTTTACAGGCCCTCTCTGCTGTCCACACCATCTCCTACTTCTCTCAGCTTCCGTGTGTACCTCAACACACACCTACAACTATTAATGTCAGGAATTTCTCCTCTGAGGCTCCAGTCTTATGGAACAGCCCTCCTCTGTCTCTGCCTCATTGACTTAGATTTGCTTATCAAACATCCACTGAGAACAAGTATGTTTTCCCTTGTCTAAAACACCTAATTTTTTCCTTCCTCTCAATTATGATTTATCTCCACATTTAATTAATTAAATGTTTGGCCTTTTGAGGTACAGCTCTTCTTTAGGATGCTACATAACATGAAGTTTTGTAGTAGGCTTACAGTTTGAAAAAGCTGATAGATGGCAAAGAAAGAGGTTTAATTTATGTTTCTGCAGAATTCCAACTGCATTTCTGTGGAGCAAATGCACACTATCCCACACTGCAGAAACTCACGAAGAAGAGAGCATAAAATGGAAATGTTTTCTGGGCATTGTGCACGTTTCATCTCACCAGATGTAGACACCAACATTTATAACAGAGGCAGTCACCCTGAGCTCCCGCTGTATTGAGACATTTTTAGAGCAATATTCATGCCATTCTAAAGTAAAACAAGTCCGACTAGTTGTTTCCTAAAAGTGCTTTTTCTATTTCTTCAATTTGACTGTAAGAGGAGAGACCACACTGACTTACTCTAATTTGTACATTCACCCTGTAGACCTCTAGCCTTAACTGTCCTACCCACACTACCTTTTTGTGAAACAAGTGCACAGCCTACTCTACTGCATGATCTTACTTTTCAGAGAAAGTATCATCATGGGGAGTAGAAAGAAATATAAGGAGGAGAAAGAGACATCTGTTCTAAGGAGCTATTAAAATGAAAGCTGAGTAGCATCTAGGAGACTCACGGATTGGACATGCTGAACTAAGTATAAGGGCAGTGACATCTTCACTGTAAGAGCTTTGTTTGCATAGCACAGCAAGAGCAGTATCTGCCTGAGTCCCACATGGGATGCATTCTGGACTGTGAATTTTGGCTCCTGGCTTTCATTTCTAAGAGATAATGAGGAAAAGATGATACAGTGAGACTGCATAAAAAGAGGCTAGAAGCCCGTGTGGCCTGATTCATATTTTTAATACAGGGTATGCATGCCATTGTAGAACTCCTAATTAATTACATATTTTCATCTAACTAGCAACAAAACTTCATGCTGGGGTGAAAAATAGGATGAACAAACTCATCAGTAAAGCTGCAGACAAGTTTAGCACGTGCACTTAAAGTCAAATCTGCATTCCATTGAGCTCAGTGAAAAAAACCCTCAAAGACTTTAGTAGGTCCCTAGTCTTTTCACCCTCTGCTTAATTATGTTACCCTCTGCTTAATTATGTCCTGGTAGTATTATAATGCTTAGAAGCTTCTTCAGCCTCCAGATGAGTCTGCCCATATTGGATTCTGCTTTTTTATATCTTCCTCCAATAAAATTCTGAATCAGGGCATAAAAGCTGCAGCCACAGATTCTCCTGGAGTATTTGACAGAACACTGCAAAAGAGCACTTGATTTTGTCTTTATTGCACTGCACATGAGTGCCTCCATCTCGTTAATGTAGGAAATGTGTTATCTGAGGGAGACGAGCTTGGAAGCTTGGAACATCAGTGGTGCGGTTTAGAGCCTTTGTTTTTTCATTTTATCTATTAGATGGCATGGCAAATTAAATGTCTCATCATGATGAAATAGCAGCTTTTTCAAATGTGTCCATTTGGCAAGAAAACTGTATTTTTGTCAGTGCACTAGCCTTGGTCCCACAAGCGGACTGACTGGCTTCCAAGCTGTAATAAAGGAAATGACAAGCTGGGTTAGTTGTTGCTGGGCTCTTCTTTTTTTCTCCTGAAAGTATTTATTTGTTTGCTTTCACAAGGGATCCTTCCCTGAAAACTTTTTCATCTAGAAGCTTATTTTATTCACAGAAATATTATCTGTGAAAAGGAGGCCTAAGAACATCTGCATTGCTTCCTGCCACGTCTACAAAACTGCTCTTGTCTGATTCTGTCCTTTCCTCTCCTCAAAGCCTTATTGTCCTTGCAGACTCTCACAGTTGAGCGTACTGCAACTGCTAATCAATGATTTTCTAGCACTGCTACCGATTGCTAATGCCCATGCCAATACTTCAGTACCTTACAAACTCCTGAATCTGATAACTTGCAAAATCCCAGAGTGAACTTCTAATTCCACATCCAAATAGTCCCTTGTTCTATTTCTTTCCTCTGAGAAAGAAAAGAATACGTTCTTCACGACCAGGTATTAGGCTGCCTCTTAAACCAGGAGATCTTTACAAGGCCATCCACTGAAGAAGTAGGATGTGAAACTGCAGGAGGTGCCTGCTGTCCCCTGGGATCTGAATATGTTGCCCATGCAGCATGATCAGCCCCTACCCCTCTGCTGACCAGGGAGCAAGGTCATTAGTAAAGCTTCAGCTAGTGCAAAGCTGTATGAGTGTGTTGGGAATGGAGTGAGTGGATGTGGAGGAAGGTGGAGGCATTGTGAGCCCTAGGGCAGCCAAACCTGGTGACATAGTGTGATACAGACACAAATATTTCAGGCTGATATGTGGTTTGATACAGTCCTTGCATAGCTACCGTCACAGGCTGTGCACCACAGCCTCTCTCTAGTCTAGGGTTCGCTTTATCTCTGTCAATGTCATGATAAGTTCTTCTCCCGGTCAGGGAAATCTTTTTCCTGAGTGTTCTGAGCTGAGGAACTGAAATCAAAGTCGTTACTTTGGCCTTACTCACTTTTCCCCACTCTAAATATTAGAGTAATTTTTAACAGTATCTGTGTTACATCTTGGCTGGACAAGAGCAACGGCCTGTGCCTAAACCCCTGTAGCCCCTAGAAATGCCATCTTGATCAGGATCATGCAGCAGCAGTGGGCGTAACCACAGGTTTAACAGACCTGCTTTCAACTAGCTGCTCTGTCCCGCAGGGACTAGTATATCAAATTCGAACATCTTGCTCTTTATCAGTGAGATAATTAGGGCATGCCTGCCCCGTGGATGTAAAGAAACTTGAACCAGCTCTGCAGCTGACTCTGGAGATAGAAATGCTATGTGTCAACTGAATGCTTAGATCTTCAACAGCTTTGGCACCTCTGCACCATGTTCCAAACCATGGCGTAAATCAGCCCTTAATGAGAGGGAAGGAAAGGCATTTAAAAGACTGCAAAGGAATCTTAACAGAGTTTTTCAACCCTACTACTCTGATGCAGGGGCTTCAGCACCCCTGGAAGCTCTCAAGGATCAGTATAACGCCATGGACATAATAAAGACCCAATGCACTTCTTAGCTCTGACTGGCTTAACGGAGAGATTCAGGTTTCTTTTGAAATTCACAAAAGCAAAATATACTTGTTCTGCAACAACAGCAACACAGGCTCGCATTTCCTCCCACCTGGGGAGAGGAGAGCAGTGCATTCAGGATCTAGGTGATCCAACCTTTCACAGGAAAATGGAAATCTCTAATTAAAAAGACAGGAATGGTCTTGAACAAGACATCACACAGAAAAGCACCATGAAAAGACTAGAAGAGGAGGTCAGGGTGAGGTTTGAACTTCGGTAAAGGAGAAGAAAAATTTTCTAGTGTGCCCCTTTTCTTCCTAAAGTGTACTTTTCTCTCTCTAAAGTGCATCAGAAGTTCATCTGGTAGAAAAACAGACCCAAGAATAAATGACATCCTTATCCATTTCACCCTTATGCTATGCAAATTCACCTACCCACAGTCTTTCTGTCCTATCTATATATAACTTTTAAATATAAGGCTCTAACAAAGGTGTGTTTTTTCAGGTTTTATGAAAAAAGGGCCCAGAAAAGCTGCATAGAACAATGGAGGGGGTTTATTGCTTCTTGTTGCATTTTTTATGTTCTCCTAGGTAGATCCACTCCTGGCTTCCCTCACAACTTTCAAAACAGTCTAACAGTTATATTTCCAAATTAGCACAATTTTTTTTACTTTTATTTTCAATTCCGGTGTGTCTCATGTTATAGAAGGTAACAAAGCTATTCAGGTGAGAAGGATGGGTGGTGGAAACAGGTTAAAAGTGTCATTAGGTGAAAAGTTACCTGCATCCTGAGGTACTTAGGCAAAGATATAGCTAGAAAGGATATATGTACTGACTACTTAGTGCCTAATTTTTTCATTTAAAAGTGCTGAATTCTGTACTCTGGCTTGTCTATTTTGAATCAGTATGTTGGATGGATATAATTTAGAGCAGAAGTTGGATTGATCCTATTCTTTATAAGTAATACACATTGTATCACCATCCTAAAACCCAAAGTCATTAGACCTGGCTTCACTTGTATGAGCTTGTCAAAGCAACTTTTGTTGTTCGCTTTTCCTTAGATAACATCCAGTTTCATTTGATATGCATCTGATTCATGTCTATAAATTTAGCTGAATTCTGTCCTCCAAAACGTTTGCTCAGATTTCAATTTAGATTAATTTGTTTCAACAGAATTGATAATTATCAGCTTGTGTGGAAGATGATACTTCATTTTGTCCATAGGCAAGGACAGAAGGTCCACCTCTTGGAAATAATTATAATAGATATGAGAAAACATTTGAAAACATGTTTTAGAATATATTTCACTAAGAACAGGACAGAGAACAGGACAGAGTTGGGCTATTTAGACCAGGCCATCTCTCTTTTTTTTTTTTTTTTTAATTACTCCATTAGTTTATATACTGTCTTTATTAGATCAGTCCCATAATATCTACATAAAATATAATTTTTTAAAAAGGACGTAAGTCTTCAGAGGCTACAGAAACTTGGTGAATGGAGTCAAACATTCAAGTTGCTTTTACCAAATGAAATAAAGGTCCTTTTTTTCTGTCCTTTAAGAAGGTAGTAAAGTGATTAGGGGCATTGGCGCATGTGAAACATTTACTGGTTTATAATGCACTTCCTTATTTATTGTGATGCCAACTTTTTAATTTTGGAAGAACTATCGACCTTTATGATACTATTGACCATCATTTCTTAGAACTTGGCCTTATAAATCTTAGTGAAGTTTTTATATAAATCTATTTAGAAATTTTAATGACATATAAAGCTTCATGGTGAAGTATTCAGTGCTTTCAATATTACTCAACACAAGGATACAACCATTAATCCATTCTCTTGAGCTGTCTTCTGTAGTACTTTATTGAAAGAGGGGGAATAGTTATTTCTTTGACAAGATACTATCAACAGCCAGAATGAAACACAGTTATAGTCATGTATGATGACTCCAGCAACCCTCCTCTTCCTCCCAGTGCTACTATCTTCCAACTTACCTTGACTCACAGGCTGTTTGCCATGGAGTCATTTGCATTTCAGAGTCAAATAACTTGTATCAATTTAAAAATATTCCCAACCTGCATTATGAAAGTGGCAATAATAAACCTCCAGTTGTATACCCATTCTTTCCCAGGGACATCTGTACTGGGCACTGATTACTGAAATGTTGGTTCAACAGGGTATTAAACACTGTAATTGTTCTGACTTAATCTTGTTAAGGTTTTTAATTACAGGACAACTATTTTTACGAGTAAGGAAGCAAAATAACCTGAAATTGACTGAAACCTGGAAAAAGTGTCCGAAAGTATTTAGTTAGTTAAAAAGTGGACATTTTTGAATGAGATGAAAAATAATATTTTTAAGAAGATGAGGGGTTTTTGTTGTGGGTTTTTGGGGGGTTTTTTGTTTGTTTATTTGGTTGGTTGGTTTTGTTTTTCTGTTTTTTTAATGACAGAACACTGGGGCAAGCCATGGCTCCCTTGATCGTGGGATGTTTTTGTCATTCTAAGAGCCAAGCATATACTCTCCATCTGCAGAATTTCCATTCCATGCTGAAGATCTGAAAATAAATCTTAACAAGACATAAGATAAGTTTATTCCCCTTGAACTAGATTCTGATCCTTTACTTCTGCAGAATACTACATCATGTTCTATTCAAAAACCACTGAATTCTCGTCTCTACACAGGTTTGTTTATCATAAGTGTGTTGTCCTGCAGAGCCACTTTATAAGCATGCATAGAAGGTATTAAAAACAAATATTTTTTTCAAAATATACCCAAGTAATTTGGAATCACAAGTACCACTCGCCCTTAATGGAACTTGTTTTTCCAGTTCATGGAAGCTGGTTCCCCCCTGCAAATCTCTACAGTAGGTTTTCTCAAGTCTGAATACACTTCAGGAATCAGCAGATCCAGTGTAAATCACCTTATGATGCTAGGAAAAAAAATAATTTCTCACACCAGTGATGTCAAATAACATTGGAATTTTTCTTTATCGATGAAACAACATGGAGTTAAATTATGGCCTCAAGGGAAGGGAGTGGAGGAACTCTGTGTCAGAGTGCATTTTGGAGGAGTGAGGTAAGAAGATGAGTGAGGTCTATCTGGTATGGAGGCGATACGGTGGAAAAGAGGGACTGAGCAATCTCACTAAAGGGGTTGTGGCAAAGGTGTTTATCTTGTTCTTTCTCCATGTTTCCCATGCCATCTTCATCTTCTCTGGTACAGCATTTAAGAATACTTTCTGTGTAACAACCTCTCCTCACCTCATTGTGAGTAAATCTCTTTTAGCGTGTAATGTAACTGAGATATTCTCTCTTTTTCTCCCACTCTCAGCAACTCCTGGGAGGCAAACTTTTTTCAGCTTTCTCTAGCTCCTGGCATGAGCATGAAAGTGGAAAGGAGGAAGGGGAAAGAAGGTGCTAGGCTGGGATAGGGGACTGGGATTGCTCCAAAAATCAGGGAAGGGAGAAGGGCTTGAACACCTTGCTACTGCTGCTTGGGCTAGATTAGAAGCAGGAACGGCTGTGGCTAGAGGACAGCACCAGAAAATATTCCCCCTAGCTTTGAAAGGGAGGCCATTGGCACCATAACATGAGCTGATGTCCCTGCCTCTGTGAATCTGCCTCCTGAAATCCTAAAAATATAACCTGTCTTCTTTTCTTTTTTTTTTTACCAGAAGCCCATGGTGTCACCCATGAAATTCACGAGACTAACTAACCCCTTGTTTTTTTTAGTAATTATTCCATTTATTTTACATTTTCCACAAAATCCTTGTTTTCCATCTATCAAAGTGTTGGTCAGAAAAAAAAGATTTCTGATGATGGTTAAACCTTATACTTCAGGATTTGCTAAGGGAGGTGGTTTGACCCTGGCTGGATGACAGGTGCCCTCCAAAACTGCTCTATCATTCTCCCCCTCCTCAATTGGACAGGGGAGAGAAAAGTATAACACCAGGCTTGTGGGGTCTAGATAAGGACAGGGAGATCACTCAGCATTTACCGTCACAGGCAAAACAGACTCGACTTTGGAGAAATATAAATTATTACCAATCAACTCAGAGAGGAGTAATGAGAAATAAAACCAAATCTTAAAACACCTTCCCCCCCTCCCCTCCCTTCTTTCCCAGACTTAACTTTGTTCCCAATTTCTCTCTACAGGGGGACAGGGAATGGGGGTTGGGGTCAGCTCATCACACTGTTGCTTCTGTCACTCCTTCCTCCTCAGGGGGAGGACTCCTTACATGCTTCACCTGCTCCAATGTGGTATCCCCCTCACGGCAGAAAGTCCTCCATGACTTCTCCAGCATGAGTCCTGCCACGGGCTACAGTTCTCCATGAACTGCTCCAGCGTGGGTCTCCTCCATGGGGTGCAGTCCTTCAGGAACCGACTGCTCCAGTGTGAGCCCCTCTCACGGGGTGACCAGCAGCAAACCTGCTCCAGCGTGGGCTTCTCTCTCTCCACGGGCCACAGGTCCTGCCAGGAGCCTGCTCCGGTGCAGGCTTCCCACGGGGTCACAGCTTCCTTCAGGCATCCATCTACTCCGGCGTGGGGGCCCTCCACGGGGTGTAGGCAGTCATCTGCTCCTCCGCCCACGGGCTGCAGGGGGACAGCCTGCCTCACCGTGGTCTTCACCACAGGCCGCAGGGGAATCGCTGCTCCGGCGCCTGGAGCATCTCCTCCCCCTCCTTCTGCACTGACCTGGGTGTCTGCAGGATGTTTCTCTCACACATTTTCACTCCTCTCTCTCACTGCAATTGTTGCTGCACAGCAACTTTTTTTTTTTTGTTCCTCTCTTAAGCACGTTATCCCAGAGACGCTACCACCATCACTGATGGGCTCGACCTTTGCCAGCGGTGGGTCCCTCTTGGAGCCAGCTGGCATTGGCTGTATTGGACATAAGGGAAACTTCTAGCAGCTTCTCACAGAAACCACCCCTGTAACCCCCCCACTACCAAAACCTTGTCACACAAACCCATTACACTAAGCAAGACTTTTTGTGGCAAAATAATCATAGTCCAACTAAATTGGTAATTTTTTCTTAAGCATTATTCCGACAAAGATCATTGTGAGCTCTAATTAATAAGTAAAGAGCATGTTCTGTCTATTCTTCCCAGGCTTTCTGGTAACAGGAATACAGCAGAAGGTATTTTTTCTTGTCTAAAACGTATGTTGCCACGTTAACTATGTTTAAGCATTGAAATACTGATTGAAGAGAGTTTTGAGTTAAAGTGCAAGAAGTATATAATGGTATGTTAAAGGAAAGACAGGTTTAATGAGCACATTTCAACTGTAACTTTATACTTTGAAAGCATTACAAAGTATTTAAATAATGAGACTGGAGCAAGAATTACAAGTTTATTTTCTCACTTTCTTCCCATATCCCAAGGCAATACAGATGTCACATCTTCGCTGTTTTCCTGCTCCCTAAAAATTACATCAACATTAAAAGGCAAACGTCTACTTAATATTTATACAAAGAAAGACATTGATGGGTAACATCTCATCTGAAATGCTTTCTCGTTAGAGAAATTGCATTAGGAACATAATGCCTTGCAAGCCTATCTAGGCCAGAAGTCTAATCAAATTAACACCACTTCAGTGCTAATGAGGACTGGTAGTCATTCACCTTAATTAGCCATTCTGAATAAATATATTTTTAGCACCATGCCATTTAGGTAGCTCAGATCTACGATCCCTTCCAACTTCTTATGACCTTAGCAATGAAGTTACAGAAGCAGAAGGAGCATCAGCAGAGGAAGAAGTTTTGATGCTCCCCTTACACTCCTAACAAAAACCAGGTCATGTCCTTGGTGAATGTGTTCCCAATATAAAATGCAGATGATCACAGTAATATGTCACTATATTTGAAGCACTGAATGGGACTCGCAGATTGGGGTCTGCATGGTCCCAGTGGGACTTTTCTTATAGCTGCTGGGAGCTGCAAATCTGAATGTAGAACAGCAAGAAGAGAGATGGCCTCAGATTGTGCACAGGGACTGCCCTACCCTACTCATCTCTTACTTGTCTTGAATTTACCCTTGGAAAGGGGAAGTTCACTGTGTATTATAAAGCTGTTAATGCATACCTTCTACAAAAATAAATATTGTGCATATGTGTGTGGACATTTGTTTTAGAGTAAGAGTGCCCAAGGTGGCTCCAGACCACAGTAGTTAGAAAATTCATCGTATTTTAGTCTTAGTGACAGTTTGTTTTTGTTTGATTATATCAGTTATGTTTGGATTTTTTCCTAACTTTCTAACTGACAAGACATCCTACCAGATCTTTTAGAATAAAGGACATAACATGAAAGTTCATTGCAATTAATTACAGGTGCATTTCAGTTTACTTAATACTTATGAGTTCCAATTTAGCTACAGAATTCAGTCCGCACAATTAAGATGAAATGAAGTGTTCAGTACTTGCTCAGATTCAAATGCAAATAAATCCCTTTAGCTTTACTAAGAACCAGACAGGCATTACATGGAGAAAATAGGCTTGGAATAGTCTGAGGAAGGTTTGTTTCGCTTCCATGGTTATTCCTTGATGAGCTCACAATTTTTGAGACAGGAAGGAGACAGACTGGGGATCTTCCTGTGTACATGTTCCAGAGGGAAACCCTTTCAAGTTGCTGTCATTTAAAGCAAATGTTCTGCTGAATGTGATTTTTTTCTTTTAGATGAGGATTTTTCATTATTAACACTTAATGTCACAAACACAGTCTCTCATTCCTCTTTCTTTGTTGGGAATAGTTATTACTTTAGAAGAAAAATCTTTCAGTATTTGTAACTCAAATGCTGATTCAATAAATCCTTTAATCACTGTCCTGTATGTATCTTTCTGTGCAGATGCAGTCATCATCCTTAAATTCAAATCTATGGATAAGATTTGCCAAGCTAAAAGAAAAATATGGTTATATAATGATTTGGATTCAGAAAAGAAGAAATCTACTTTATAAATTTTCTTTAGCAGTAAAGCAAATTATGGTTTTCCTTACCACAAACAAATCTTCCCATGGCAGTCTTTGACAGCAGTTGCAAGATACATGGATTCAGATTGCAGGTCCAACATGAATTTAGATAATAAAAACGTACTCTTAAGGAAAAATAAATAGCTGAGGAATGGGATAGAGTTGGTAGAAGCACTATTATTTTTGTGCAGAATCTCAGAGTTTTTGACAACAACGATATCTTTACTTCCCCCACCCCAGTGATCAAACAACAGACCAAATGAAGGAAGCTTTCCTGTCTGACTGACTTTCAAATTAACAAGAGAACCAAGTCAGTGCTTCATGGTATTTTCACTGGGTGCTGTAAACTGTTTGGACAATCCCTACTCTGACAGTGACTCATTCTTTTTCCTAGAGCACATCACTGCAGACATCTCAGAATTATTCAATTCCTTTAGGCATCTCCATGTCTAAAGTTTGCAGATACCTGATTTTCAGAGCTTCTCGTAGTTGGTCTGGAAAAGAAGTCACAGTAAGTGATAATATTTTGTGCCTCTAAAAGCTGGGGTTCTCAGACATTGTTTTTATATTTGTCCCATGGCTTTTGTTTCCCACACATTTGGGAATTATCACACTGAACCCTGTAGGACACTGTCTCGCACAGCTGAGAAGAATGTATCACACTGTTTTTTTTGTTGTTCTCTTTGCTGAGTTGCCCTCCACTATGTGTGAGTACAAAAAGGTAGAAGATTCCAGGTAAAATTCATGTCTTTATCTACATGCATATTTCTGTTTCTTTCCTAACATGGTGTATGGTTTCTTTATTTTTGCAATAATACGGTTTTGGAGACAAGGCTTAATACATTTTTTAGCTCCTGTAAGGAGCACAGAGCTGAGAATCAGCCAATGTCTAGTTGAAATGAAGATAGGATTGTTACACAGATACAGTTCAAGGATAAAAATGAGACAAAATTTGCAAAGAGAGGAAACATGATTTCTTAGATATTGACAAGTAGAAAAGTACACAAGCTTTTGGATTCACTGGGTGTTTGGTTCTAAGGCAGAACCAGAGAGCCTCAAGCTAAGCAGAGTTTGGAAACTGCTCTGAATTTAACTTAATTATGTTAGCTGATCAGACAATTTCAAAGAAAAAGGGAGTTGGTATCTGAGCAGAACAGGCTACTTAATCAGAATAGAAGTAATAACATTTGTAGCCCCTGTGGTTTATAGAGGTAGAAAGACAGGTAATTAGAGCACAAAAGCTAGTGACTAGTTGGAATGAGTTTTAAGCAGAATGTGTCAGATCAGTGTGTCTTTATTGATACAATTATTTTTGACATCCAGAACTGTTATGACCGTGTTTCTAGGCATATTTTTGAAGATTATTTGTATATCTTTCTCAAACAGGACTGAGAAATCATATATAGAGCTATTGATTTCTGAGAAAAGATTTAGAGGGAACATGGTGTTTCTTCACTATACCAGTTGCCTTGCCCAGTTTCATGACAGTGCACAGCAGTGGCTTGGATTTACCCATACAGTTTTCATGAGTACCAGTGATGCAATCAATGGATGAGGTATTTCTCATTTTGGGGTTCACTGGTCATTCATTTAAGGCATTCAAGCAAGACCTTATTTCATCATTAACAGTTTGGAACACATTACTTTTTTACAAACCATTTCTGTAAGAAATGTGTCCATATGCATCTCAAGTAGCATCAAAGAACCGTTGACAGATAAATAAGCAGTCCTTCCAGCTGTGAGTTCATATGACAACTACTTTAAAACAACTCTTTCATGTTATTTTAGTGAGTTCTCGTTGTTTCATATACATATAGCTAGCACATAGTCAGAAATACAGGCAGAATCTGCATTTTACAAGTTTCTCTGAAACCAGCAAGACTAATGAAGCCTAATTTCCTAAGATTTTGTGCGTTGTGTTTAGAATTTCTGTTGTTTAATAAGACACAACCCTGTACTAAGTTTTTTCCACTGGCCAAGGTCTTTGCATCTAAACGGTATGAAAAATTAAGCTCATACTGATATCTTCCCTGTGAAGTGTCACTGACAGAGTCTTACTATTAGTGCTGTCTATTCTCATGAAAATTTCAGAAGATTGATGTACCTGAGACTTTTATTCCTCTGTCAAATTTTCATGAAACTGGTCTTGAAGATCAATTAAGTTGAAAAAGATGGGACAAGCAGAGACATATACACTGACAGCATGACTGTCTTAACCTCCTCCCTCTAAGAAAGCAAGATAACAATCAAACCACGAGCTTTTATCTCAACTGCAGAAAAAAAGCCTCCATCTGTAGGGAAGAGCAGAACATTAGTTACCGGTTCTGGCAACTGAAGGAAGACTTCCAGTTCCCAGTGACACAGTGTGATAGATTGTAAAACAGTAATGTCAATAACTAAAAATGCTTGCATGGGTTTGCTTTAGAACTTGCTGAATGTGGCAGAACTTGGATCCTAATTCAGTGTCCTGTGAGCAGAGGTGTAGAAATGGTTAGGCCAAAGCAGTGATGGCCTCCAAAATTGTGGGGTAACTGGGTGTTTAACACCTACAAAAAGGTTGGGTCCTAGAAATGACAAAAGAAACCAAACTCTCTGTAATTGAAGAGCCTATGCAATCAGGAAGTTAGAGGCTCATCAGTGCTCCCAGCTGAACTTGAGATGAAGATACAAAGAGAAAGGGCTGTGACAACTCCCTGAAAAAGAGTTGAAAAACTGACTTCACCTTGAGACCCCTGAGATATTAGGTCAAACAGGTATTGTCTGTCAGGACTAAGCAGTGTTTGGCAGAGCACGACAGGAAGAAAACATTGAGAACCTTCTAGTTATGTTCTCGAGTCCATCCACTTTTGCAGATGTAGAAAACGGAGTTCAACTAAACACAAGCTACTTTATATGTTGCTGTAGCACGAAGGCATCCCGTTCGGGCTCTTTCACTGTGGTGTGCTGTATACACGCTGGGAGCAAAACCACAGATACCCTGTTTTGTTTCTTACCCTGAGAGTTTGCAGATGAAGCAGAAAGTGGCAAATATTGAGGGCATAGATAATTAGAGAAAGTAGAAATAAGACAACTTTGGTTTGCAGATAGAACCAAAGTAAACAGAAGACGTGGGTGGCAAAGTGTGTGAAGTTTTATGGATCTTATGATGAAAGAAAGTAAGGACATCAATGAAGCTTTGTGAATATTTACAGACGATTCTTCCTGAGAGGGACTGTCATGACCTAGGATGTGAGAAATCCCAAAGGTGGATTTTTTAAATGTATGACATATTTTGTTTTCCTGCCCATCAGAGAACACAGGTGGAATGTGTTAGTTATGGAGATATTGGGCTCTTTGTTGATATTTGAAAAGAATATCATTACAAGCACCAAGGAGTCTAAGTGACAGATACCCAGTTTTATGTATTCATGTGGACAGAAAAATACAGAAATGGCAATATGATTTTGAAATCTTAGAGAAGAACAAGCACAAAGAGTGAAAGAACACCAACAGATGTAGAAAGAGGAGCAAAAAATGCATCGTCTTATGTTTAAATTCTTAGCACTCTGCATTCCAGTAAACTTCTCACTCCTCAAATTGCTCAGGTATTGACATTCTTACAAAACCAATTCACATTTGATAGAATCAGGTCACTTCTGTTAAGATGTTTACAGACGGACTGCTCAAATTTTCCAGAAAAACTTGGTAATCCATGGACTTGTAAAGCATTCTGCAGGTTTTTGCTCACAGCCCAAGCAGCTCCCTGATCCTTTAGTATAACAAGTGAACTATACCAAATGCTACAGGAAGGA
Organism: Leptosomus discolor; assembly: GCF_034619465.1. NCBI lineage: Eukaryota > Metazoa > Chordata > Aves > Leptosomiformes > Leptosomidae > Leptosomus > Leptosomus discolor. The sequence continues at coordinate 120,297,252 of NC_141392.1, forward strand.
GAAGTTACTGCAGTAAACAGATTTCAGATTTTGCTGGAATTTGGCAAAAATCTTTTGTATGCAATTGTTTCCACTCCAACTCTTTTGTGAAAAGGGAAAGTAGTATATACTTCAAATAATTGCATGACTATCATTATCAGAAATCTGTTCAGCCATCTAGAAAATTCAGGCAAATGTTGTGAATTCTTCCACTGAGCAGCAAAAGCTGTGCTATGTTGGGATAAGGAACCAACAGCATATTATTTAAAATGTGTTTGAAACATGAGTTGTATCAAATAATTTTCAAGGAGTCCCTGGGTGAAAAATATTGTCACAAGCCATTCACTGAGCAACAAATGAAAAATTAAGATCAGCCTGCATAACTTATGAAGAAGAAAAGGACCTAGTTCTTTAAGTGGTTTACTGGCAATGACTTGCTCATGCCTTGCTCACACTCCTTCCATAAGCTATTCACTCAAGAAATACGCAGTCCTGCTTTCCTGCAAAGAGATGGAAGTTTTGAACATGGGGTATGCAATGAAATGAGGTAGTCACTAGGGGAAGTAGTTTTGCTCTCTCCACGCCTCTTTCCAATCTGAACCCTATCTCTGTTGCACTCCTTATTTATTTCATCAGCTGCAGGCACTAGGCTGATGTCAGGGCCCTGAGTGCATCCCCTCCTTTTTGGGGGTTTGGCTGCTGGGTGTCAGGGCCACAAGAGCAGAGATGGTAGTCGTAGGGAGATCTCCAGAGAAATTTCTGAGGGGACACCAACAAGGGCAGAACTCTGGCTGGGGGACTTTTTTCTTGCTGGCCACGTTAGTGAGATCAGCTCCTGGTGGAGAGGACAACAGGGAATGGATTTACTCTATTTGTAGCAGCTGAAAACTAATCACAATGCACAACATTTACAAAAGGAGGAATGCAAAAGTCATTTCACTCGAATCATCTACCTGTGGCAGTGCCTATAGGCACATCAACTTAAAATCCTCCTGTGTCAGATTCTAGCCTAGCAGTCTCTGCTTCAGACTACCTTAAGCATTTCTGGAACTGGTTAGCTATAAAATAATTGTATTTCATGGTACAGAGCAAAGTTGTGATTAAGCTACCTTTGGGACTGTAGCATCTTAGAAGGCTCAGCAGTCATTCTGCAGTATGAGATAATGGTCTTGTTTTGAATTCCCGCATAAAGCCTCCCCTGCAAAATTGTCATTGCCCATGTATGTGAACGGAGTTGGAGGGAGAGAATGTGTGGTGGATTTGTGACTGGTTTGACAGGTGCCTAGTCAGCTGTGACAAGGTAGCTGAAAGAGCGAAAAAGAGAAAAAAAGAAAACCCAAATGGACAATTTCTGAAGTAGCTAAAATCAAGTGGCTGAGTACAAATGAGAGATAAACAACTGAATTTAAAGGCAAATAACAGTGAACTTATTTAGGGTTTGTGTCTGATAGCTGAAGTAATAGCTATCTTCATATGCTAAGAAATATAAGAGTCACTTGAAAGATAAGATGTTAAAAAAAAAAAAAAAACAAGAAAAAACATCAATTTGATCCTTTTTTTGGGGAAAAAAGAACATAATTAATTACTTCCTCATGAGTTGTATAGCCTGTATTTCCCATCTGGATCCAGAATCTCCAGCTGCTATTTTACCACTGCTAGACATGTTTGTGATATGATCTGAGGATGTCCACACCCCTTGGAGGTTAAGCGTTGCAGCCCAACATTCACCTCGTGACTAGTGTGACATCCAGCATATGATGTGACGGGATGTTGTCCTTTTCTCACTCCTTGGGAAAGAGGCTTTCTAGGAGATCTGGAGATGCCTTCTGTCACTGTGCTCCAATTTGAGCCTTTGTGTTTAAGACTGATCCAGGTGTTATTCTAATGCTTTTAATCAGTAGATACCACAGTAGCTGTGGTAAGCAAGGCTTATGGTCCACTAAAAAGAGTTGGAAACAAAACCTAATCACAGGAATCTAGACATCTTATGGAGGTACCGGCCTAACAGTTAAACAAATAGATTTTACCTATTCCAGTAATTTGAACAGTGCTAGGACATGGGCCCAGACTCTACAGCTCAGTTTTGGCATGAGATTGTCATGGGCCCTGGCCAGTGTTTTGGCTGAACAGACCAGAACTATTTCAGACAATTCCCAGACAGTTCCTGAGGCTTGGAAAAGGTCAGGGCCCGTTTCAGAAAACCTATCTTGATGTCTTTTGCATGCTAAGAAAGTTTACCTGTATGAATGTGGCCAGAGTGCATCAGCTGGTCTTAGGGCCAGAGAATGTCCCCCAACGTTGTTTGGTTTACAGGTGCAGCTGTGGCCCAGTTGTCCAGACCACCAAGTGGTGTTTCACCTTTTACATTATCACTTCTAGCCTTTGGAGTAATCCTTATGTAAGTCACACACAGCAGGTATGACACACAACGCAGAAGGTATCATGGAGTTGCAGCTGAGACCACCATAGAGTTATGTCAGAGACCTCTGCTTAGGCCACTGAGTCCTGGTTCAGCAGGCATCTAGGTGTCAACTTTAAGATGAACTGGATCACCCTCTAAGCCACATTGACTAGATTATACCAGTTTATACTGACTACAAACCCATTGACTGATGGGAGCTGAGTTGCACAGTTCACATATGCACTTCTCCATATAGACACACAGAATTACATGTCTTCATCTGAAGATGAATCCCATCATCTACAGCAGAAAATATACTGCAGCTGGGGCCTGTAATTGCACAGCACCTTGGGAGAATTCAGAATGCTTTATAGGACTGCCAAACGCTCTTCTAGGGTGCAATTTACTAGTGTGCAACCCTCACTTCTGGATGAGATTGGATCAGGACATGGAGCTAAGAAAAGGTGTGTTTGCCTTCTGGTGGTGGAAAGTTTTCACTGTCTCTTCTCACAGGGAAAATTTGCTATGATGATGGGCATGGGATTTGTCTCAATTCATTCTGAGAACCTAAGCACCTTAAGTGGTTTTGGAAACAATGATTTTCTAGTTCCATTCCGCAAACCTCGCTTGCATAAGGCAGTATTTTGGGACAAGCTTCCCTGCTCTTCATTTTAAATATGTATGGAGTATTTTCATCAAAATGACAACAAATTAGATTAATATATAAGTGTATTTATCTTAATGACTATCAATATCTATTGACCTCAATGATAAGTATCACCTGAGGAAAAGCCAAGATCATTATTTATTTAGTGGCGCAATCAGTTTTCACATTCTTGAATGGGAGTGAGTTAATGTATCCTATGTTATCTCAGAGATTCACTGTTACAATTACTCAGCTAGTCCCTACCAATGACACAGGTTGCTAGTAAAATTTTCGTTTTTGAATACTTGAAAGGAGCAATTACATCAGCAGCCTCAGGGGTAGTAAGGATGTGAAAATTGGGATAAGAAAGAAGAAATTTTATTCATTGAACTAAAGTTAGGATATGATTTTTTGCCTGTGTGCTTCCCTGGTTAACAGATCTCAAAATACAAGTTTTGCTGACCTCCAGGAACAGAAACTCACTGAGTCAAAAACCAGGCTCAATTTGAAATATAAATTAAGTATATATAAATTTATCTCTGGGTATATGAAATTATGTGCTGAATTTTATATGTGTAATCTTGTGCTGTACAAGAATTAATTGGACGTCGCAGGGAAAGAGTCAAGGGAACTGAACTGAAATGGGGCAGGTTTGAGGTCTGCTTCTGGTCTGGTGATGCTTATCTGTATACCTTTTCATGAATGCCTTAATTTTCCTGTTTTGCTTCTTTTTTCTATCTTTGTCTATCACACCTAACAGGTAAGTTAATTTGGGATTCATCTCACCTATCTTGCTGCCTATAATGTTGACATTTATATCTGAACTAACCCCTCAGGCTTCCTCTCTAATCAATGAAGAAAGATGGGTTCTTTTAGTCTGCATTTCATTTGAGCTATTTTAGACATCAGCTAAAGATGATGAGATAAATTCTCTTCTAAATATGCTTATTTCTCTCAGTTGACTATGAGGGAATCCTGGGGTAACTGTTGTGAGTGGAAGTGTCTACATTTAATAGAATAAAACGAATGCCTTTGGAGCCAATACTGTGCAGTATCAGCATGTAGCAAAACCAAAAAAGTACTGTCCCTTGCAAAGGACAAAACAGGGCTAGTATGAGGGACAGATTAACTTCATTTACAGCACGTGGAATGGGCAGGAAAAGGAAGAGACATACCCATTTTTTGGAGGACTGCTTTAGACAAATGGTGGTGTAGAAACCAATGACATCAGAGGAATTGATTTCAGAAATGCTGAATCAGACCATACAACTACACTGAGAAATGTGAGCTCAGTAACAAATCAAGGTCTACTCACAGGAAGCATTCATAGAATCATAGAATCATTAGGTTGGAAGAGACCTCTAAGATCATCAAGTCCAACTGTCAACCCAATACCACCATGCCCACTAAACCATGTCCCGAAGTGCCACATCCACAGGTTTTTTGAACACCTCCAGGGATGGTGACTCTACCACTTCCCTGGGCAGCCTGTGCCAATTCTTACTGCCTTTGCTGAAATCTTCTCAATTTAGGATCTCTTGTAAATCATCACTGTTTCTTCTTGTGTGAGATTATTTGTGTTCAAGCACATTTGGATGAGGTGACACCCTCTATGCAGCTTTTACTGTGAAACTGTGTTTCTTTCTGTTTGTAATTTTTTCAGTCAGTCATTGATGTACAAAGTTAATGGAGTCAGGCGATATTTGAAAGTGCTCTATAACTGGTGTGAGAAGTGTAATTGAGGAGGGATCACCCACAGCAAGGCATTGGATGTGATGCACATCAGTCCTTGCCTCGCAGCTAAGGAAGGAGATTGCTCTAAGCACAAGCATCTCGAATCTGCTGGAAATTTGACAGTGGTTTTGAGCACAGGTTCTTCTGTGTTCTGCCGTCAGCCACAGTCCCAGTGGTCTCATTTCTGTGGCAGTGCTTTTAAAGATGCTATACGTGAGGAAAAAAGTGTGAGCAGCGTAAATTTAGATCAGCTGTATTTTTCGTGTAACAAGGCAGTGGTGACTTCCTAAAAAGCTATGCACTGCAGCACATGAAATGAAAGAAAGGAACTAGACCACAAGGTGTTGTAGGCTATATAGTTCAGCCCGGGTTTCTTCTCTCCTTCCCCAAGTCCCTAGCTTCCTTTCAAGTACAATTTAGAGGGTAGATTGATAGCACAGCTAGCTGGAGGATTTGAGTTCAGACACATAAAAGGCTTTAGGTAGCTGTATGTGGTGATAGAGTCTATATCCCCAGGCTGCATGTTCCACCTGTGCTCCACAGGCAGTAAGCAGATTGAGTCAGTCAAAATAGCTAAAAAGCTGGGGAAGGTGCTCTGTCTTCCTTCTCCTTTCCTAGGAGAATTAAATGAAGCTACATGTATTAGGACATTATTGGTAACCTAAATTTAAGCAGATTAAAGCACTCTAAACAGGGGGAGACAGAAAAGTGCTTCTGCACCCCTAAGTTTGAGAAAGCTGGTTGCAGCTCATCTTCCCTACTGAGATAACGTCAAAGATACCACCCTTCCATTTAAGCCCAAATTTTCATTAAAAAGAAGGAATCTGGAATCATAAACTGGATGGGAGACACAGCCTGTCCATATCCCATTCCCCTTCATACCTGCTCAGCTCATATGCACAGGCCAAACTAGATGCAAACATAAAGAGAGAGGATGGAAGTGTGAAAGCAGGATGGTTAAATCACTTGTCAAGGAGGGAATTAGCCAGGTTTGTATTTCCCACAAAAAGGAAATATCCCCAGTGATTTCAAGTATGTTGCACAAATATTTTTATTTATAAGGTTTCATTTTCCCTGAACAGAATGAGCCACCTGACACCACAGGTGTCCTGTGACTCAGACTGGTAAAAGGTAGTTTGTTTATAATCACAGGATTTTTATGCACTAATTTCCCTGCTCTGATTTTCAATACAGCGTGGTTCTGATTATGCCTTGTCTGGTAACCAGAAAGGCCTTGGAAAAGAGGGGAGAAAGGTTAAAGATTAAAACCTTTTAGGTATGACAGACATTCCTTCCTATTCACAAGGGGAACTGTTCTTACATGATGTTTGCTGTGAGGAAAAGGGAGATGTTTCTATTGTATTGGGGAAGGAAGGGGAGAAGTCCTTTTAAAAAGTGTGGGGTAAACCCCATCCCATTCTAAAAAATGGAGATGAATGTAATTCATTAAAACATAAGGTCTGGGAGACTCCAGGGGTCTATTACTAATTTTACCATTAGCTGGCGATAAACAACAATACTTTCACTGCTCTAGTTTTCTCATTTTAAAATGAGTATTATGAAACTTTGTGCATGGAGGCTGCTTAATTAATTGACATTTCTAGAGTAATTTCAGATCCTTGGAGGAAAAGGGCTGGAGGAGAGCTAAGCTTTATGGTAACAAATAGCTTGCAAAACTCAAGCTGGTTTCCAAATAACCCTATGCTGATGGAAAAAAAAGGCCGTACTAAAATAGCATGATCGTTGTCACATGTTTCTCTCCTTCCTTCTCCTGCCCTTTAATGCTACCTATAGTAAAACAGACAAAAGATGCAAATAAAGCTGGAGAGGCTGTGGAGTCTTGGGTGAGCGAGAGAAATAAAAAGTTCTTTTCACAAGGTCAAGGGACTAGGTTTAGAAGAAGAAGGAAAAATCAATTAATGAAGGCAGAAAAGGAAATAAACAGGTTGTGAACTGAATATAACATAGCCTTGTGGTGTGCCTAGGCTCTGTATTTCACCAAGCAACCGATATATGTATACAGGTACAAGCCAAAGTATAGATTATTAAGCATGGGGAGTAAGACAGAGGGAGGGAAGCCAAAACTGACTCACTATTTCTCCAGGATCACTTGCCTTTCTATTTTATCACAAAGGTAAGCTTCTGAAAAAAAAGAGAGGTAAAAGCAAGTTGAACTGTTTCCCCCGATGTGGGTATCACAGGTTCACTCTTCCCACATAACAGTGATACTCCAGCTGTTTTAGGTGACAGGAGGAGGAAGAGGCTGGAGTGATGGTGAAGATGGAGAGTGCACCATCTCGTTAGCTTCTTGTTTGCTTGGCTCTTCTGTCTTTGGCTAAGCTGCAACAACACAGTTTCCTCTTTACCAGATGAGCAGTGACACCAGATGCATCTGGTCAGCATGCCAAGAGATTTGCAAAATGGCTGATCTGATAGATAATCAAGGAGGCTGCAGAACTGTTCTGGAAAGCAGGTGGGAGATGGCTTTTTCTGTAGTACAACATGAAGTGGGACTAAATTCTGAGAAACTCTCTCTCCATTCGTGAGTTGCCAAAGCCATTTCAGAGCAGTAAAGACCACCGCTCTTCTGCCCACAGGGCAGTACCTGGGAAACTATGTCCAGCAGCCTCCTTCTGTCTGAGATCTTGAGGAAGTCTGCCAATGGACCAGATGCTTTTCCTGGAGCTGCCAGATCTACACCAGGCAGCATTGTGACATTCAGAAGTTCAGAAAAATGAATGTAGACATCCTTCCATTCTCAAAATCTGCTCATCTGTTACAGGGAAGCCAGCTCTAATGGTCTGCTCTCCTTAAAAAGCCTTCTCTAACCCAGTTGTGGGGAAAAATAGGCAGAGGACTAGCAGAAAATTTGAAATTGTCTGGGAAGGTGCAAATAATGATTTCCTCCTGCTGCAGGAAAAACTGTTGTTGCTTGATGCTGCAGAGTAATCCTTTTCCTCTGGGAAAGCAGGATCAGGAACAGTGAACACGCTTTGCATGTCTGCCAGGGATGAAGAAATCAAGGGGAGTAATAATAAATCTTTATATCTTCAGTACTGCAGCTTCTTAGAATTATAGAATCATTTAGGTTGGAAAAGAATTTTAAAATCATTGGGTTATCCTAGCACTGCCAAGCCCACCGCTAAACCATGTCCCTAAGCACCACATCTACATGTCTTTTAAACACCCCAAGGGATGGTCACTCAATCACTTCCCTGGGCAGCCTGTTCCAATGGTTGACAACCCCTTCAGTGAAGAAATTCATCCTAACGTCCAATCTAAACCTCCCCTAATGCTATTTGAGGCCATTTCCTCTTGTCCTATCACTTGTTACTTGGATGAAGAGACTGACACTTCACTATAACCTCCTTTCAGGTAGTTGTAGTATCTGTTCATCAAGTATGTTGGCTGTAGTTACAAATAAGATGCTGCTTATCTGCCTTTTCAAGTTAAACATAGACTCAGGGGCTGCAGGACACATATTCTTTGCCCCTCTAAGCTTCAGTGACCCCACTGTTTTAAGGATTAATAATTACAGCAGCCCTTTCTTCGCTCTATGGCAGTGCAGATTATTGTGGTACCCTGCTCATAGCTCCTGGCACTCTCTTCTCATCCAGCTGTGAAATCCAGATCCCTTTCTCACACAGGGTTTTCACTTTGGTCTACCTTGTCCCCAGTCTCTCAAACTCTCTTTGTATTCCTGTATTACAGCTTCTCTCTCCATTGCCATCTCCCTGCTCGGGTTTTATTCTCCCTGTAAAATTCCAGCCATTTCTCCTCACAGAACTTCACAGCATTGACTTGTTTATGCTGCTATCGTTCCTCTTCTCATCTTTCCGTTTCTTTCTATATTATTTGGATCAGAAGTTCCTTGCAGCAAGGACTATCTGTTCATCTGTGCTGAGTATGGCAGGGATGTACCCTCTTTAATCTCTTCTCACTTCTTTCATCTCTTCTCAGTTTTGTAATAAAAATTCCTTTTTCAGTGAGATGTTTGGACAAGGAAGTATTGGAACCAAGAACTATCTCATAGACGTGGATACTTTCAGGACCAAATTCCAGAGTTGGGGCCAGATTTCTTTTTCTTTAAATTGCCTTCACCTAGTTTAAATGCAGCACATTCACATGACACTCTTCATCCCAAAAGCATTTGTGGTATTATGCAGAGTCCTGGCTGTTATGCCAGTATATCCTATTAATATAAACTGAGTTAAAATTAAACAAAACTAGATCAAGGACTGTATGTACAAAAATACTTTACCACAACTTTGCAGGTGGAGATTTACAGTTCTCTGGAAACATCATCCTAATACTTGGCAACAGTCAAAAAAGCAAATAAAATGTTAGGAAGCATTGGAAAAGTAATGAAGAAAGAATCAGAACATATCATTATGCCACTGTTTAAATTTACGGCTTGCCCACATCCTGAATACCAATGAACCTATCTTGAAAAGGAGCTGTTTAGACCTTGAAACAGTAGAAAGATGGGGCATAAGGATGCCTGGAAACACTGAAAACTGTTATGCAAAGAGAATGAAAAAGAGTGAAGACGTGTCAGCTTGAAGAAGAAATGACTGAAAGGAAAATATGACAGAGGAACTTGCAATTGTGAGTGCTGTAGAGAATCTGAATTGAAAAAAATATCCATTATTTTTTATTTCAGAAGAATGAAGGAAAAGCTAATAAAGTAACAGTGAGTGGTTTTTTCCCTAAGTCCTAGTAAAACCATGGGCCTTATTGTTGGAGAATATTTGGGAAGCCAAAAAATGTTTTTACATGGGTTAAAAATTATTTGGTATGTTCACAGGAGAAAAATCTAGCAAGGAAAGAGGGTCACTGAATACTACTAAACGTGGTAATAGGAGTGCTCTTTCCAACTCAGAAAGTCCCTTAAAAAATCAGGCATCTGGAAGCTAGTTCAGGATCAACGGCTCTGCCTCTTTTATTCCACATGTTCACTAATCATCTGCTGTTGAGCATTATGAGCAACACAGGGTTGTTGTAGATGCATTTTGGTCTTGACAAATGTTCCTATGCTTATGTTCCTATGGCTTTATTTTCACAAGTATGAAGAGAAAGTTGTATTCCAAGAAGAAAAAAAAAAAAAAGAGACTGACAATTTCTCAACTAAAATAGAGGCAAAATTGAGACAATTCATTTCAGCTGAAAAATAGGTCTCAAGTCTTCTGCTTTAATATGTAAAATTCAAAGCTACAGCCAAGTAACTGTGTTTGGTGGGAATATGGCTAAGGTATATAGTATTTCAATATTAATACATAATTTTTCACGTTAGGAGGAAAGAAGCCCTGAATACTTCCAGAATTTTGAATGCACTCTTACATGTGCACCTTTCTATACACCCATTCATAGACAGATTTGTCTTCTGCCTTTTTCCTCCTTCCCCCAGCCCATACCATACATTTGAGAGGCCTCAGTCAGGTGCTGCGCTCAAACCACTGCATATCAAGAGGCAGAGAGAATCCCCTACAGCTGGGAGGAGGGGAAAGACAACAATACTTCATGGATGAATGCAACAAGAGAAGAGTGGATTGCAGTGGGATGTATTTTGTTCCAATACTAAAGAAAGCTCTTCCAGAGCTGCTGTTCTGTCCTTATACAGCCCTCAGCACTGTCGATGTCTGAGTGATTTCCACCGGAGCACTGCAACCAACATCTGCCTCATGAGGTTTGTTCGTTCATCCTCTACAGGGGACAAACCTCTGTGTTTGTTAGGAAGGCATTGGCCTGCAGTTTTCTATAGGTGCAGAGGAGTATTTTTTAGGTGACCTCACATGGCATCTAATATGAAGTCAGGCATCTATGATGGTACTCAGAGGAGCAATGAACAACCCAGACCACCTACTCAGCAGAGCTGTCAGACCTAGGCACCTGCATCAAGTGGATAAAGATCTTCTTTCGGACCCTTTCAAAGCCTTCATTTATCCCTCCCTTAATTCTATACAGAAATTGAGCACATATTTTAGGAGGACTAGTTGACAAAGCAATGCAATTGTATATGTGAAACATCTGAATCAGTGAACTAAATGCCACATTCTACCCCCGGCACAGAGATGGGCTGAAGGTGTTCGGTTTAGGTCCTTTATCTAGCCTAAGGCTTAAGGCGTTGTACTGCTGCTTGTTTCCAGACATTTCACATTTTTAAGACGCAATATGCAGGTGATAATGGGAAACCCCCTTGCCTCTGACTTTAATCAGGAAATAGAAAAGCTTGGAGCTGAGGGGAAGGGAGATGAGTGGGAGATCTGACGTAGATGTAGTAAAGGGAGTGGGTGGTGTTTGATTTTCTTTTCTTAGAGTCTTTTTTTTTTAAGATAAGACAGTAGCTAAGCTGCTAAATTTACATTCTGAGGGGGACTCTGAATTTCAGGATCTTCATTAATGCATTGCTTTGGATCTGAAATAGGCTGCGGATGTGGGTGTTTTCTTCCTATTTTAGTCATCTGATTCCTCAGGGTCTTCCCTGTTCTGCTTTAAAAAACGTCTGATCATTTCTTAGATGTACAAAACTCACCGGAATTTCCCAGCTTCAGAGCCTTGCAGCCCCCCAGGAAGTTTTGACTATTATCTTCCTACAGATTTTGGTCTGGGACTGTTATGTGTTAAAGGCTTGTGTGTGATGCTGCTGTTCGGGCCATATTCAATGTGCTGATAGCAGGTATCAGTCAGAGACTTATGATTTCTTCTGTCCACTGACAGCAGAGTCAGAAAAGGTCCGGTAGCTCTGGATAGCAAGTGTCTGAATCAGTGTCTGAACCGTAACACCCTACCAACTGTGATAAGGATAGATTTATCTATAGCATGTGGTCTGAGACTGGACCTAGCCAGGGTCATATTGATATAAATAGGAGCCACTGTGACCTTTAGGCTGGTACTTAGATGAGAAAATGAGCATTAGCCCATAACTCTGCTTTTTCTGTAGTGCTATCCAGCTCACTCCTTCCCCATGCAGAGAAGATGGGATGTTCCTAGAGGAGAGGCTGATTGTGTTGTCTGCTTTCCATGCAGCATCTGTCTCTGAATTACTTGAGTAGCTGGCCGCGGGATGTATGAGACAAGAGATTATGTTTATGCACACTTGGCAGTGAAGAGGAAAAGAGACTGGTCAGCCTGCTTGATTTCACTGATTAAAATAAGTACTGAAGTCACTTCTCTGTGACAAACAATGTGGTGCTATGACAACAGCCATACCTCTGTTCCCATTCTTTGAGAAGCTGCTTTACCACCAAAACGTCGTCAAAAAAAGATCATTTCTGCAGCATATGCAAGTCAGTGCACAGATGTCTTCTGATTTCTCTTCAAAAGAGGATGCCTTTTATTATCAAGCCAGTAAACCATGATAGAAGTTCGATGTTGGAGTACGTCGCTGTAATCCTGCACAGTTTATGGAGTGGTAGAAGGGCCATCTATTGTGCCAACAGAGCTGCTGTTCATGCTCATTAAGTCTATACGCTGAGCGCCTTCATGAATGCATAGGAGCAGCTAGTGTTACTATGCTGTGATCTGTTTACAAGGGTAAATGACTTGATTAGATCACATCTTTTATTTCTGTGATCAAAAGCAATGGCCCACAGAACAGAATAATGACCTTTACCCTTTCAGCTTGAAAATACATCCATATTTGAATAACAGGAGTGAAACCCCCTTATTTTTTATATTTTTTTTATTTTATGTTCAGTAACTCAAAAATCAAACAAAGTCTCGCATGCCTGCAGTTAAACTGGGTGCCTGGTTAAGTCAGCCTAGCATTTTGGGGGGATAGATGCACCACAGGATCTGCACCTCCTCTGACATTAGCCCTTGAACTCTCTTGAGAAGAACCACTTGAGCATTTTGCAAGGTGCTCTGGTACCAGAAGTCTGCAGGAAGTATGTGCACATGGGGCCTTTTTGGTTCTGGTTCTGCAATCCCAGCTTTCTATCTGGTTTCAGTGTAGTTATTTACCGTGCTACTAGGCACAGAGAACACTTTGTTACTGAAACAATTATCATGTGAATGCAAGCACAGCCTTACCTTCGTTCCAACAAGCCATTGCTGTAGGAGCCAACCTACAGTGCACAAAAAACTCCTTCCTTAAAGGGGGAACACTGACTTCCTCACACATCTTTGGACTCTTTCCAGCTGCCGCTACGAATTCCTGATGCTTTTGATGCCACTGCTGTCAGCAATGTGATGACACGACCACTATCTTGAGCCTATTTGCCCTTCCTTAGTACCCTGTGGTGAGAGAGGAGACGACTTTTCTCTCTCTGACCTTGCCATCCTCACGGGTACAAGGGAGGGGTAAAAGGCCTAGTCCTTAGATCCCTTCACTGTATTACTATTTCTCCTCTTTCCTTTTCCATTTCTTTTTATGTCTTGACCCTGACCCACTTTTAGGATTGGTGGTAGATATCTCCCTTTGAGGAAACCTTTCCAGATTGACATGCTTTTAGAGCAGAGCCCTTCTAATTACATTTCTCACAGGATAACCATCCTGAAGGAGTTGCATAATCCTCCCTTGCACTGTCCTGCTGATGAGCTGCAAATTGACACTATGTAAAAATAGTTGAAGCTTGGCCTCCTTTCTTCTTTTGAGACTGTTTTAGAGAGCTTCTCCTTTCTCCAGAGCATCACTTACAGATTTGGTTATTTGCATGTGGTGTGACTTCCTTTAAATTCTGCTTTCTTTCTCTCTCTCTCTTTTTCCCCTCGCATACTTTTAGTGTTATCTCAGGGCTTTACTGTTTTTCAGTGTATGGAAAAGCCTGTGTAGCCTAGGAAGAGGAAAGGAGTCTTCACTTGTGTAAGGTTCCTTCATTCAAAATCAGCTCCTAATTACTGCAGTTTTACCTTTTTAGCAAAAACATAAGAGCTTTGTAAAGGACCAGGTCAGAAAAGGGGGGTTTGGCTTAATCAAGGCCTTAAATGTACCTTAAATTCTGTTCAGAATTGTGATGGAGTCAGAGTAAGGATTGATTTGCTTTCTTGAATCTGAGTCTAAATGACAGTCCGTCATGCTCAGTGGACTAAAGAGGAAGAAAAGAAGTTAAATAGCAGAGGTAAAATTTTGCTTAAGATTTGAAGGAACTGAGAGTATTTGACCAGTACTTAGCACGTTGAAAGACTTTTCTTTCTGGTCCAGACTTCTTGGAGTGAGTATTCAGAATGAATGTTGAAAAGGTTCTGAATACTGATCAGTTTATGGCAGGAAATCTGATTGTTCATGACTGATAATAACGAAAATGTGAATCATATTATAATTTCACATCACAAATTTCATTCATGCAGTCTGAGCAAGCTGATTTTCTTTGCATTCATTTTGCATACTCACACTTTTTAGAATGACAAAGACCATAGAAGTGTCTGGATAAGTAGACATCCAACTAATTAAATCTGCAACTGAAATCAGAAATGTATTTGTGAAAGATTATGTACAAACACAGAGGAGAGAGTCTTTGCCCTGACATGAGATCAACCTGCAAGTAAATGGATAAGATAAAGCAATTAAGTGGAGAACAGGTAAATTGCAACTTTTACTTCTTACAGATTATGAATTGGAAGAGAGACCATTGACTCGGATAAACAGTTGAGTCACAGTAGTCTAACAAATTCCCTTGCATCAGCTGAGTTGCAGTAATTTATTCTTCTGCTCATTGCAGAAGATACTGAGTCGACAGATTTGCCATTGGTTAGCCACATGCATGGGGACAGTTAATACACCTCAGCAAAAACGTCTGCTGATACAACCTGAGAATGATGTTGAGATCATAGCTGGTGAGGAAGAGGCCAGAAGTGAATGAACAAAAACTGATCAGCTGAAACTAGTAAAGAAAAGAATGAGAACATCCATCTGTTTTCCTAGAGGACTTACTGTGACATTAAGATCAGGGGACTGAAACACAAATGGAAAGACTATCATCTTTACTTCCTGAGGTACCAGGATGATCTATGGTACCATCAGGCTTGTGTTGTTCTGGGAGGCATCCTCACTAGACCAAATGAGGGAGAATGATCTGATTTGTATCACATCTCCCAGGCCTGAGATAGGCCGTGATCCTCAGTTGTAATGTGAGACTCACGTTCTTGTTTCTTCCTTTCTTGTTTTTTTTTCTTAATTGCCCTTTCCCTCTCTGCTTTATTTCTTATCTGCTTTACTCACCAATTACTGGCTGTGTTTTGTAGGAAACCATGCCCCAAAATCAAGCAGTGCGCAGTGACTTACACAATCAGGTACAGATTTGATACTTCTCAAAGGGAGTCAGACCTAACCTGTTGGTCAATGTTGTATTGAAATAATCACTAAAATATGAGATCAAGTTTACCGTTGATGATAGTGTGGTGTGGCTGTCCTCCTCTGCAGTGGAGTGGGATAGAGGCAAAATATTGTGTCTTCTCTTTACTTCTTTCTTCCTCTCTGTCACTGTTTCATATTTTGCTTTCAGGAAACTGACTCTGATCTCAAGTAAACATGAAGGTTCCACCCTGTCTTAACTAAATTTTCCTTGCTTTTCTGCAAAGGGCAGTTTGGGTAACATCATGTCAGTCAGAGGAGAGAAGCAGTGTTGGTTTAAGAACCATATTAAATGTTTTACATTTCAAGCATCTTTCCTGATTTTTCTCTGCCTCTGTTTTTAGTAAAGGATGAGAGATTTTTAGTGGTAATTATTTATTGATGGATTAAAAAAGCTTCTATGAATAATCAGAACTCCAAGCCACTTATTTGATCAATATTAATGCAACAAAGATGGAAACTAGTATTTTGGATGGAAGTTTCAATCGTGTAGATCTTCAGATCCCTTCAACTGCAGTTGTGTGCTTCTGTTGAGTATACGGGAATACAAAAATACAGACGTATTTGGGTTAACACTCAGTTGCATGAGTAGTTATCTATGTCTTATATACTGCTGAAATACTGTGTATGCGGATAAGGGTACACTGTCCATGCAGAAATAACAGGCATGTCTGCTGCTATTTGTTCTTAACCTTCCTGCAGGTTGCATTTAATCTTTAAATTTTCATGAATCTTTTCTGTATCTTTCAGAGGGAGGTATTTCTTCTCTAATCAACCATATGATCCTTTAAGTTGTCTCTTCAATGTTGAGAACAGAAAATGAGCGATTTATTTCTGTAATAAAGGAAAATTTTGAGTGCTGTCTTTATGCTCCTTAATGCAGTAGCCATAGGTGTGTTATAAGAATACATGTGTGCACACCCTCCCCTGTCTTTTGTGATGACCTGAAGAATAAAGGAGATTTATTAGTAGGAAAGCAGTTTGGAGGAAGAGATAGGAACAAGACTGATCTGATGTGAATGGTACTACAGGAACTTTAGCAGAGGAGCAGGAACAGAAAGAATACAGAAATGAAAGAGAGAGCGAACTTCTTAAAGATCATATTTCACAGTTCTTTATTGCCACCTGCTCCCTGTTCTATATGTATTGGGGAAGGAAAAATAGAAAAACTGCAAGTACAGTGATAAATACTTCTCTGTGGTGCAAATGACTTCATAAAAACTCAAATTTCACTTGTGTTTTATCACCCTTTCACCAGGCACCCATGGTGTGCTATTTATATCTGTGTAATTCACAGTAGGCTGTCAATTATCCTATAGGGCATTTCCTAACTGTTGGTTGGAGGGCAATGGAATATCCCAGCTGAATGACAGCATTTGCTATAACATTACGGCACACTTGCAAATGCGATTTCATTGCAGGATGCCTACGGCTGGGATGGAAATGTTAAGATAAGAGGGCACCAACAGCTTTTCTGCCTTCCTGCTTTGTGCCAAAACGCAGCTAAAATGAGTGGAGGAAAAAATCTCAACTCTCTGTTAAGTAACATTTGCTTCAGTCACATTTTTGCTGGGAATACCAAAATGTGAGACATAACCAGGGTATAACGCTGAGGAGATATGAAGATTTTCATCTTTCAGAGCATCACTTACTCTGGTCTGGTCAGTTCAGAATGTAAACAGATTAAGGTATCTTTTCTTCTGCCCCTCTCAGCGTACATAGGTCGTTTTTAAGATGTATCTTTTTAAAATCTGCCAACGTAAGGATTAACAAGTTTCCCATGGCATTCATGCAACATAGATTTGACCTGAAAAATGAAGAGGCTTTTTTATTTACCCAGCTTAATGACTGTAGTGGACCATTGGCTTCTACTAAGGTTTACCTGCGTTGAGCTCCAAATCTTTCTTTTAATTTACTTTTTGCTACACAGAACCTTCAAGGAAGACAACTCCTCTTCATCTGAAGAAACAGAGTCTGGGACTCCACCATGACCTAAGAGCACATTCCCTGGCTGAATGCTCATTGCTAGATGTTCACAACTGATTTCCTGGCTGCTTTGCCATCGTATCAGCAAGATTTCTTTTTTTTTTTTTTTTTTTTTTTTGGAAGCATGTACTCAGAGTACATTGATTCCCATCAACCTGATCATCTGCATATATCTGTTCTTTGTAAAATGTGGAAATCAAAACTATACTGGCCTTGGTTTTATCAATGATATATGAACAATTAACTTTTCCTTCCTAGCTTTCTTTTTTGCTCCATGTTCATCCATTCAGAACACCTAAATGCTTTTGAGGCCTCGCAAGCCCTAGTTGGTTCATCTGCACTGCAGCCCTTGCTACTGGAGATAACTTGAGACAGTCAAAAAAAAAAAATTACTTAAAAAAGCAATAATCAAGATCCCTCTTTTTGCCTGCTCTGCAACAGCTATTTACAAATTTGTCTATTCTTTCTGAGTTTATGAGCAGCATATTTATACTCACTCAATGAATGTGTCATACCAATCTCATAAAAAAAAGACAACCAATCTCTTCATTTAATGATTTCACATTAATGGCTACTTTTTGAGATTGGGTTGTTGTCTAATCTATTTAAACTGGAATTTATTAATATTGTATAGATCTTTTTCATTCACATTTTTCTGTGCTAAGTCAAGTTGTGCCTTGCAGAAATCTAAGGACATTATATCTCTGCTGACTCCTTTATCAGCTGAACTTGTAGTGTCCTGAAGGATGTAATCAGGCTTATGTGACATGATTTATTTTTCAAGAGATGCTGTTGAGAGGCAGTACTTATATCCTTGTTCCTTACTTCTCTCTAAGATAAATGAATGCTCAGTCAGGTTTTCCATTAATTTATTGGGGGTTATGGAAGGTTTTTTGTTACTCGGGTTATCCCTGCTCTCTTTCTTAATATTAGGATGTTAATGTTTCTCCATCCTTCCAGACTGTGCCAGTACCAGGTATAATGAAAATAAACAGCAGCTGTCCGAAACGTCCTAAGCCAACTATTTTTACTTCTGGTGCAAGATATTTGGGTTTGCTAAAAAAATTTCTTTCTTATGATTATGGTGTAATATCCTGCTGAGTTACTTATGGACTGGAAAATACTTTATCATGCTAAAGTGGTAAGTGTAGATCATGTTGCTTCCTTCAAAATACAGTATAATATAAATTTTTTTGACACATATAGCTTCTCTGCATCATTGAGTATTTTACTGCTTCCCTACTTCAGTTAGTGTTTCTTTTCTTCCCAACATGTTTGAGTATTTTTTAGCCCTGCAAGCCGTTCTTTTTACCGAAAGATTTTTGGTTTTTTTGTTTTCCAATTTTATGCATTTGAGAAACAACACAAATTAAGTACTATCCCTTTCCTTTATATCTGTATGTGTCAAATAGACAGATAGAGAGCTTGTAATACCAGCACTTTTATTTCTGTTTTTATTTCCATCTAACTCACTTGAAGTAATAAATCCAACTGTTCACCTTATTGTGCTCTAAAACCAGCACTGACCAAAGGTATTTTTCAGAATGGTGGTATCGATCTTTTTTGGTTACCAGAAAACCTTTTTAAGTGGTTTTCTCCTGTCTTTCATTCACATTTTCTTCACAGATATATAGAGCCCAGCTGATAGGCAGTCTGCAGGATATGGTAACATTATTTCATATTTTCTAGTCGTACGGTTTGAGGAAGATTCATCGTTGTGTTAATGGTTCTTGCTGTTAGACACCTTTTGTTCAGCTGGAATGTTGATTTGTACTTGCCACTGCTCTACTGCAACATGAGGAGGGAAAATGAATTTGCATCAGCTCTTACCAAATGTGATGTTCCTACTCAGAACCAGAATCCTGGTGTTGGTATGGATGCTGCTGGAGTATTTCCTTAACAGTCTTTGACTGTTCAATTTGTTCAGTTCACTTCTGAACGGGTTCTGACTGTTTAAAATCTTTTTTTTTTTTTAATGCATGCGGCCTCACTGTCTGCTCCAGTCAATTGTCAGCCAACCATCAGCCCTTCCTGCCTCTGAGATTCAGTCCCTTTTAGTTGCCCTTCTATCTTTTGGAGCATGTGATACAATTTTTCACAGAAATAGTGTCTTGCCATATTTTACAGTTTATTGCTTTGTCTTCAATTATTTCCTGCTGTCAATAGTTTTCAAAACAAGGAAAACTCCAAAGCTATCATCCAAATTTCCCCTGCTCCCTGAGAAGATCCCAGAAGTCTTCGGTCACCCTAGAATTCCTCAAGGTACCATGGCCCCATCTTACACCAGTTCCTCCTTTGTAATGTAAAACCTCTCAGCAACACAGAAAGGGCCTCCTCCAGGTCACTGATAAAGGTGTTCAATGCCCAGGTCCCAGACAGGCCCCTGCAGTGCCCCACTTGTCACCAGCCTAGAGCTGGACCACAACCCATTAACCACTGCCCTCTGAACCCAACATATTTTCCTGGTTGTCCACCCATCCAGAACATAATGTCTTAGCATAAGAATACTGCAGGATGCAGTGTTGAAAGCCTCGCAAACTTAAGTCAAATGACATCCACTGGTTCTCCTTTGTCCACAAACCCAGTCATTTTATCACAGAGGGCACTCAGGTTGTTCAGGCATGATTTACCTTTGGTAAACCTGTGCTGATGGTTCCTGATCACCTTCTCCTCCGTTGTGCATCCAGAAATGTATTTGAATGGGGCTTGCTCTATGAGTTGCCCAGGGACTGAATTCCTGCCCAGGAAACTCCTGGGTGCTGCATTTCACCTGGACTTCAGCTGTTCTTCTCCTTAATCTGCCGTGCTTTTCCCAGTAACACTTGGTTTTTCCCTCCACCTTCAAATTTAATGGCTCAGTTAAGTAAAACAAAAGCTTACCCAGAATATTTTAGATGGGACATTTGGGGCTGCCTTCTTCCCACCCTTAATACAGTCAGCTGTATACCTCAAAGGAGTATATTCAGTGTCTGCTGCTATGAGGCTTTGCTACTCTGAAGCTAAATGTGTAAAAAGCAACTAGAAGTAATTGCAGGTAAATCTAATTAGTAGCTTAGAAGTAAAACAAAGAAACAAAGAAAAAAAAAATCGCTTCAAACAGGACAAAAACAGTAGCAAATGTATGTCCAGGGCACAGCAGAAATGTGTCACTTGGTCTATTCATTAACTTCATTTTTAACTCTGCTTTTGTAAATGAATTATCTACTTCAAATTTTTTTTCAGCTTTTGCCTGTTTTCATTTTTTATTAATTTCTATCTCTTTCACAACATAATTTTTACCTGCAAAATCTTAACTGATTTTTTTTAAAAACCACCACCTTTATTTTACCTTAACTAAAATTTTTCAGCTTCCAGAGCAGGCAAGTTTTATTAGTTCACCTCTATGTTTGCTACTTGGGCGTGTTATAATTGCATCCAAATTCTCTCTTTTTGTACCCATTAGTTTTTCAGGATTGCCTCCATATCTGGTTGTATACAGCAGCTGGAGCACTACGAACACCTTACAGATGGGGGATGGGAGATACTACAGCTTCTTTAAGTTAAAACCCTCACAGTCAGGCTGTGGACAGAGCTTAGTTTCCATATCTAAACCTTGGAGGCAGATATTTGCCTTCTCTGGGTTTATGTGCCAAGATTTCTGTGTAAATGAAAGGAGACTTGATTACAGAAGCTGCTTGCCAGTGAGAGATTCCTTTATGTTTAAAATACATAAGTTCATCCCTTTAGTAGCAAGAAGTTTCTAGAAGTGGGCCCTGAAAGCTGTTTCTGTCAATAAAAGAAACTCTCCCCTTTCAAACATGGAAGACTTAAATGCAAATTTTAATTAATGGGAAAAATTTTCACACACAAAATGCAGGAAGCACCAGTCCAATCACCTGAAAAGTAGAAAACAGTTTGTAAAATGTAGTCAATTAAAAATTCTCTTGGGTCTTATTGTGATGAATGTTCGATGTTGATGTTAAATGGGAAATCTGGTCGTTACAAGATAGAGTTCCTATATTCACTACGTTTAAAACTATATATAAGGTTATGTTGAAGGTTTAAGATTTGATTAAGACTGCAATCTAATATTTGTTTCGGACTTTCATGCTTTCACTTTGTGATGCCTGAGGTGAAGTCAGAGCTCTTGAATATTTTTCCTGTCCTCTGTCCACCTCTTTTCTGATTCAGCTGAAATATAGAGGTCTAGTGTCATTCTTTCTTCCTTTGAGTTTCATAAATATAGCTAGAGATGCCCTTTTTACTCTGAGGATGCCTGTCCTAGGAATTTAAATAAAAAATGCTAAAGGCAGATTGTCCAAAGACACCTTCACCTTGGACCACTCCCATCCCACAGAGGACTAGACATCTGCTGTGGCTGAAATTGGATGGAAGTGATCCAGAACTTCAGGTTACTCAAACCAGTGACACAGACAATTAGCAATGGCAATTCAGCTACTTTCATTGCGTCAATGTGTATTGAGGCAATTTCATCAGAGGAACAACACCGTGTTGGGACATTTATGGCTTTGCAGTGCTCCAAAATTTGATTTGATGGTGTGGTGGTTATCCAGCTCCTCAAGCTTTATCATCATTTATTCCATATTTAGAGAGTCTGCCTTTGCACTCCTTCATGCCAAGGCAAGACTACTGTTATTTACAGCAGCAGTCAAGCTGATCTGGGTTGCTGAGATAAGAATAAATCTACCTATCTATGCAAAACTTGCAGGAGAACAGATTTTGCCATATTAATGAAGATATTAATTATTCGTAAGAAAGAGTAGTAGAACCCTCAGTATAACCAGGGTTGAAGTCTCCTTGTAAAATGCATTACATGGACATGCAAGGAGACATGGTCTGTGTTCTGAGGGATGTAGGATATAGCATACACATGCATATACACACGTGGAGGAGAAGTGGGAGAGTGAAAGAGCAATTGGAAAGAAGAGATGCAAAATATGGGAAAAGCACTCAGATTTGATGAGTACATGTTTGTTCTTCACTTGCATTTTGAGGGCAATAGCTGGGGAAGGGTATATGGCTGTGAGGGGTCAGCTAAGGCAAGGGAAGGAGCCAGTGATAAGATGAAACGCAGATAAAAGAGAGCTTTTCAGTGATGTTATGCAAGCAATTGAATGGCAACACAAGGGCTCGGGCACATACGTGCTTTGGAGAAGTTTGTGCAGTGAAGCTATTTGTGAAGAGACAGTAGGATCTAATTTGTTTGAACTCTACCATCTGTGGTGTAATTGCTTTACTGCCAGTGGGATTTATGTGAGTAAATGAACACTAGAAAGAGGAAGAATACTAATATTAGGGTTTTATTTTATACAGGACTATCTCTGTTCATCTGTGTAAACCATAACAAAATAAGTCAATTAAAACCTATTTTATATAGGATTATCTCTTTTCAGCTGTGAAAATTATATAAAAAAATAGGTCAACTACAACAAGATTCTACTAAGGAGGAAAAAACACACTATCATAAAAAGAATTTGATTGCTCTCTAATTACAAAAAATAAAAAAAATCACGATCGTCAATTCTAAGATGCGTCTTCAACAGAAGAACAAAAATAATTGGAATCAGATATCTTTCTTTTACAAATAGTTCATCTAAAAACTGCTGGTTTGACAAGCTTCCAAACTGACATCTTCTATTTATACATAAAATCATTGCAATTTTTTTCCCCAGCTGATATTTGGTAACAAGGCACTTAGCAGATGGCATGCCAAGTTGGATCACTTCTTTTGTGATATTGCAGTGTGTTTTTAAACCTCTTCCCCATTAAAAAGTATGGATATTGTTCTATAACAGCTACCACTGTGGTTACAGAGACATTCCTTCATCTTCACAAACTGTGCCAACTAATATATCAGGCAGATGTTGGTGATAGGCAAAGTGATTTTCATGTTGTAGACAGTATTTGACAATTTCTCATTATTGAGAACCTTGGAATATGTGTGTGTATGGTCAGCTTAGTACTGCTTTGAGGACAGACTGATACCCTGACATGTCAGATACCCACATAATGCCTAACAGTGTTGCTGCAAACCTGACCTTCAGTAAAGCAACAAAGTAGATAGCATTGAAATTACAGGTCCCCTTTCTATAACAAAGGTGCTGCTGTGGTTAGAACAGATAAAAGTAAATCAAGGGGTTGGAATAAACAAACTGCATCAAAACCAACTGTGTATTAGGCAATGTCCTATTTTAATTCTTCAGCTTCAGTCCACTTTCTGCATTTGAGCTGGTCACTAGAATGAGGCAGAATGTTCATGCTGTCATCATGGGGTGTATTGAGTAACTTAGTGGTAGTTTTGAAGTTGGCTAAGACTAGTTGAAATTTCTGCAGGGTGTTCAATTTTGGGCCTCTCATTACAAGACTTTGAAATGCTGGAGTGTGCCCAGAGAAGGGCAACGGAGCTGGTGAAGGGTCTGGAGAATGGGTCTGATGAGGAGCAGCTGAGGGATCTGGGGGTGTTTAACCTGGAGAAGAGGAAGCTGAGAGGAGACCTTATCGCTCTCTACAACTACCTGAGAAGAGGCTGTAGTGAGGTGGGGGTCAGTCTCTTCTCCCAAGTAACAAGTGACAGGACAAGAGCAAATGGACTGAAGTTGCTCCAGGGTAGGTTTAGATTGGACATTAGGAAAAAATTTCTTTACTGAAAGAACTGTCAAGCATTGGTACAGGCTGTCCAGGGAGGTGGTAGAGTCACCATCCCTGGGGGTGTTCAAAAAACATGTAGATGTGGCACTTCAGGGTATGGTTTAGTGGGGGCATGGTGGTGTTGGGTTGATGGTTGGACTTGGTGATTTTAGAGGTCTTTTCCAATGTAATGATGTTAAGATTGTATGATTCTGTGTTGTGGTAACAGTGGAAAATGAGGAATGGCTGTTTTTTTTGTCCTCATTCTAATCAGATATGGAGATAGACTGAGCTTTGCCTAGCAAGGCTTCTTAGGAAAGCTTCTATACTGAATAATTATTCAGTGATTTCCTATGTTTACATTAAAAAACTGATTATTATCATTCAGTTGAATGATCCATTCTGATAGAGCATTTCACTGATTTTGTTTTGTTTTTATATTAGACTCCTGATGAGATACAGAGTGTTACATACCTGCGGATAAAACAGACAACAAAAAAAAAGGAAAGTCAGAGTCACACAAAGATGAGATGCTTGTGGACACCATGGAATAACAGCTCTTCTTTGATTTACTTCTGTTCTCCAATTAATGTTTATTTCATAAGGGAATAAATGTTGTCACGTTTGCCCACACGACTGTGGTAAATAAATGAGGCTTGATCCATATGCTTTCATACAGGTAGGTACCACCTATGGAGTCTTTAGCTGTTTACATAGGGCTAGCACAGCCATGGGAGAGAAGCACGCCTCTGGACCAGACATGGGAGACCAGGAATACCCTAGGGAAGATCAAATGTCTTTAAATTCTTCCTCATACCTGTGGCATCAGTGTAATTTCTTACTTATATTTTTTAATGTACTTATATTACTGAGATCAAATCAGATTTTTTTTGAGAGCTCCATTCCTGCAATATCCAAATACTAGAATATTAGATGACAATTTTAAAACCAAATCCACTGCTGTCAAGTCAAAGTATAAACTGAGATCCTAATTGACTCAAGTCCCTCCAAGACATGTTAATTCAAACTGACCGTCAGCGATTAACATTCAATTCCTACTGTTGCAGGCATTATCAGGATCCAATAATAAATCTTTCTTAATTAAAGTCTTCCTGGAAAATGAACAATGGGCTGTGATGAGTAATATCCTGGCTGCAAAAAATTTCATGGGAGATTTTGATAAGTATTTTTTAGGAAATGAAGTTTTTTCATGGTTCTGCACTGAATGCACATCCATGCATGTTGTCGTTAAAATAATAAAAACAGAAAAAAAAAAATCTAATGAAGTAATAGCTTCATTACATCATGCTTGGAGCAAAATAGTATTTCTGAGTTTTTTGTGGGGGCACAACTTCTATGATGGAGGAAGGTTTGTCCAGAAGGCTGACTATGCCCTGTACAAATGTAAAGGATAGTAAAGGTGGGTGGCTGAATATTAACTCTAAGTATTATAAGAAGTTCTCCATCACATGAGGAGCTTCCAGCCTAGCTTTAAGTCTAGGAAAAAAAAAAATCAAATATTTAAAATGTAGACATCTTTTTACAAAATCTTTGCAATTTTGATGAACATTGGTTTTGTACTGACAAACTGGTGCAAAACCTATTTGACGGGACAAGACTTGCTGTATAATTATAGCCAGTGTTTCCACTGAAACTCTTAGACTGTGAATCTGCTTGCAGTTGTTCAGCCAAAACATTGTCCTGTTGAGAATTGTGAAGCTTCATTTCCTTTAAAATTTTCCAGGGATAGGATGTCAGTCTAGGCAGAATGACTTTAGAGGAATCCAGGGGAAGTCCAAAAAATGTATTTAGAAAGCCTTGTCATTATAACTGCATTTTTACAGTTCTCATAAGAAAAAAAAATTATTTCTTGGGGAAAGTTTTTTTTTACAAACATGACTGATGCTTTGAATTTTTTTTTTTCTGTTTCAGAATGAGAAAAAGTACTAAAACATTTTGAGGCAAGGCATATCTTTTCTTTTTTTTTTCCACTCTTTTTTTTTTTTTTTTTGTGAAATAGCTCACTATCAGTATAATACAGAGGTCCTGTTCTAGATTATATGCTACAGAGTGGATTGAAGAGCAAAATATTCTTTTTGATAACAGTAGATGCCTATATCTTAGTGATAAAGACTACTATTCGTTGTTGTGTTAGAAATTCAAGGGGAAAATAGTGAATATACCGTCTGAGATGACTGACAGCCATGAGAAGTGACATCTTTCTATTTGTTGTAGAGAAGTCTTTTATATATTGTATGGTCAAGAAACCTTCTTTATGGCTGACATGTTAACCAGGATTCTGGAAAACCTGGTTTAATTACTCAGCTATCCCAAGCTGCGACAAGTGGAGCAAATAATTTAGGTAGGAATTCACCCCCACCTCACTCTAGCATCTACCTGAGGTGCCTATGCTGGAAGACCAGCTATTGTGTGTCATCCCTGTAGTCAACAGTGAGAGACAGAGCTGATTCAGAAGGTGGCTGATCCCAACTAAGATCTGCTTTTGGGATGTACCTACCTTTTTCTGTTGCCTACAGAAGGACCTCCACTGTTCTCTGGTTAAGCAGAGAAAAATTAGTGCTTCATAACTTGATTTTCCACTTGCAGAAGGAAACCATTTCTATTGTTTTATGGGTTCTGTAATTATAGACTCTTTCCCTAGGTTTTTGTAAGTCAACACTTCTGTCCCCAAACTTAGTCAGAAAATGGTGTTACGAAAATATCTGAAAACAAGAAAACAGCATGTGTGTGTGCATAACATTAACCTTTAAGTCATGCAATTAGAATTATTAAGAGAAGTCTACCAAATATTCAATTTGAGCCACATTTTTCTGCCCCCTTGCTGCCTAAGGCAAAGCTAACACTCTCCATTATACAAATGTCTGAAAAGCTAGCCCACTGCATTTATTTACAAGTCCATGTTAAACTGGTTGCCCTTCCTCTGTGCAGCTCAGGAGTTATACACATCATCTGATCCTGACGGTAGATCTGTACACTGCCAGCAATGACATCGTTTACTTCAATGTTTCTATTAATGATAAATTTAACCAGCTAAAAGGATGAGGCATGTGCCCTCAGGTTGATGCTAAATTGAAATTACCACTTAGCCTGCAATGAATTGCCTACATTTTGATTAATAGGCTAAATTCCAGATCTGACCTTTTCAAAATTACTGAATTACTAAATCCTGAGACAGACAACAGAGTTCCTCTTACAAGGAGAAGTGTATTATGCAAACACGTAGGGTCACCTAGAGAAGAATCCAGCTCTTGGTACCTTGTAACCCCCACATACAGGTGTTAGCCAAGGTGCCATGTCAATCCATATCTGTAGTTTATAAGTGCAGGATAATGCTTCTCCCACACCTCCCAGCACTTCCTGTACCACAGTCACACAAAAGATGGTCTGGAGGTGTAACGAGGTCTCTGCCTGTTGCTGTTGAAGACTCAATACAGAGGCGAAGGTTCCAGTCCCTAGAAAAAAAATTAAAGCACTTTTTTTGTGCACTGTATACATATCGTGTAGGATTCACAAAATCACAGAATGGTTGAGGTTGGAACACACCACTGGAGGTCATCTAGTCCAGCCCCCTGCTCAAAGAATGATCAGCTTGAAACATTGCTTAGGGCTGTGTTCAGTGAGTTTTTGAGTATCTCTAAGGACAGAGAGTTCACAGGCTGTCTGGGTAACTTGTCCCAATACTTGATCAACCCCACAATAAAACTTTTTTTTCTTACATTTCAGTGGAAAATGGGGGACTGTTTTAACATTTCTGTGTAAGAGAAGAGGTTCTAAACACAGCTTCCTACGGTGGTGTGTTCCTTGATCCAGAGATGCTGCTTTCAAGGCCTGAATATTTCTTTGTACAATAAAAGAATGAGAGAGACAGAAGAAGAAATGGTCAATGAATTAATAGATCATGAGTCATGGTCATTAACCAGTGAGGCAAATGTGCACTGTAGAACTGGTATATTCAGCCAAAAAGGGATAGATTGTGCTCTGGCACTGGTGTGCTCTGGAATTAAGGTGGTATAAATGACAAAACAGCACAGTATGATGGATCTTCTGCTAAAAATAAATGTCGACATGCCAAATGGCATCTTGCACTAATCCGGTTTTGGCCACAAGCAAAGAAGTTTGGAGATAAACAAATATTGGATGACTACTTGCAATATTGGCTAAGTCTTAGGGAAACTGCAATGTGTTCATAATGAAACCAAAAACATAAGTGAAGGTAAATGCTTGTAATCCTGCTGCTGCGGACTGAAAAAATGAACTTTTTCCTAAAGAGGGCTGAAAGACCTGGGAAAAGGAAAACTCCACTGACCTTGCATAGAGAAGGGAGTTGCATAGAAGGAACTAATGGACAGGGCTCAAATTTCATTTTTTACTTTATCAAAAATGGAGGCATTTTTGTTAAAGAAATTAAAAATTCATGACATAAGGTGGAGTAAAAAATATGGCTGTAATAAAGCGGAAAAGTCTGGCCTCCCCAGCTATAGCTGACCACACTGGGGGGAATTGTCTGCATGATGTAGTACAATCACTTGAGGCTTTGCAATGTGAAAATTTTAGACAAAATACATTAAAATTATCTGAGAAGTTTCTTCTGGGTAACAAAGACAAGCTGTATTTCAGTGTAGTGTGGTGTCTGGTTGCAGAGCAGAAGCTACTGAGAAAAAATGGAAATAAAGATGAGTTAGAAAAAGTAACAGGTGAAGGAGGGAGGCTGGTGAAGAAGGAACGAAGAAATGCAGCATCATGCAACAGAGTCAGGTGCATCACCAAGGATTTTGTTCATCCCAGCATGAGATGGATCACGAACCTGAGAGCATTTGGGTGTCAGCAGGGTCTTGGGAGTGTCTAGGGTGGGAAACC
The DNA here is from genome assembly GCF_034619465.1 of Leptosomus discolor. Classification (NCBI taxonomy): domain Eukaryota; kingdom Metazoa; phylum Chordata; class Aves; order Leptosomiformes; family Leptosomidae; genus Leptosomus; species Leptosomus discolor. The sequence continues at coordinate 120,325,794 of NC_141392.1, forward strand.
TCCAGCTGTCTTCACAGTTTCTCCATCAGGAAAGAAGACAGGAGAAATGTGTTATGGTATTGTTGTACGGAAAGGAGAGGGTAGCTCGTTATTTTATGTTGTAATTTTTATTTCCTTGTCTTCATTTTCTCTCTTCCCTCAGGATGATACTGTTCTTTTAAGTAATTTGTGAGTTGGAAGGAAGGAAATACCACTCACTGCATGTGCAGAGACTTAAATTTTTCCAAGTTTCAAAGTGCAGACTCAGGCTGGTGTTTATTATCAGCCCTTTGAAATAGAACACAAGTCTGGCTGCCACCCTCAGTGCCTAGCAGAGTGGCTACACTCCACCAAACATATTATTTCTACTGAATCAAAATTCCAAATCTGCATGTCAATCAGGGATAGAGCTGGAGGACACAGTTTGTCACAAAAAAAAAAAAAGCTTTTTTTTTTTCCTCATTGTCAAAACAGGTGAAGTGAGACTGACCAAAACAGCTCATGAAATCATGTTTAATCCAACATAAAATTGATCTAAAAAGAAAGTTCTCCCAAAAATTGCAATGTTTTATTTAAACATTTTCAGATTTAAGTCCTTAGAAAAGTGAAAACACCCAAAAGCAGCTACTCCGTGAATTAAAACAAGCAACAAAAAGCGAAAGTTTTGCTTTGTACAACTAATTCCAAGCCTCTGCTTCAGCAAGTGAAGCAGGATAAGATCAATCATTTCCATTTTACTGCACTCAGCTGACATCATTTGATGTGCCATGCCAACAATACCAAGTTATATTTCCATCAATTCACTGATTCACTGGTTGCTGCCTTTAGATGCTGTCTATTGTTCCTCAAATTTCTTTTAGAAAAGAGATATACATTTCAGAAAAGACAATTCTAACTTTGGCTGGATAAGGACTCACCAAGAAGAGTTAGGTTTTACCATAACCTGTGTAGCCATGTGTCCTAGGTTACAGTGTAAGATGTGCCCAAAAAAGTATTCTATCACCATCTTCAGGAGCTGTTGAGAGCAGGTGGGGCGGTGCTCCCTGCCTCCCCCCTCTGGACTATCTTCTGTCAATGGGCACAACAATGCCTCATCGCCTGACCCATCGATAACTCGCTCCTGGGCTATCTCCTGTTAATGGCCCATCAAGGAACTGCCTCACGACTCCCCATCCCATTGTGAGATGCTCCGCCTGGGGGGAAGGAGCCAAGCAGTCCATGCTAAATAAAAGCTGAGATCTTGAACACCCTAGCAGCCTTCTTCCACTGGATTCCCAGAGGAGTTTCCCCCCCCCACTGGAGTTCCAGAGGACAAGAGCTACCTACCTACCACTGGACCTTCGGAGGAAGACCAGACCCTTTTACAAGATCGCTGTTTCAACAGAACTACATCCATCGCTTCAGGAGGACTGCAGCCAGCATCTTATCGGACTGCTACTGCCACCCTAACAGGGTGTCAGGTTGTATTTCTGACTCTGTCAGTGTAAACCAGTGGGTTGTTTTTTTTTCCCTGCCTTGTGTTATATATATATATATATATATATATATATATATATATATATTAGTAAAGAACTGTTATTCCTATTCTCCATATCTTTGCCTGAAGGCCCCTTAATTTCAAAATTATAATAATTTGGAGGGAAGGGGGTTGCATTTTCCATTTCAAGGGAGGCTCCTGACTTCCTCAGCAGACACCTGTCTTTCAAATCAAGACACCATGAATCTGACTGTGCTTTCAATATGCGAAAGTAGCTCGTGGTGAGTATCCAGGAAAGTGTTTCTGCGTTTAGTTTGCAATCAAGATGGAAATAGGCTGGAGGAAACTGCAACTATCTTGTTTTGTTGCAGCTTTATCTCTCCAGGTTTGGATTTGTAAAAGCTAAAATCAGCTTAGAATTCACACGATTTCTGTGAATTCTGTAGTTTCTGTCCAAAGTGTTCACTCTGAATGTCCAACATGCTGTAGCCCCATCACTGTAAGCAGCTGATTCTCCTGAGCAGCTCTACATATTCCACTTCAACTTTTCCTCTCCTCCCACACCTCCTAGCTCATTTCAATATCTGGTATGGCTGCAGGTCTAGATGCAGTGTGTTGGCTTGCTTAGATACCTCCAACACTCCAGTCTTTTCCTGTTATTTTTCCTCACTAATCTCCCTTGCAGACATGGCAAGAAAGAGAAATCTCCCTACCCCATTTAGTAGTTGCCTGAGACCCCATACCTCCCTCTGTCACACCCCTGTCCTTACACATGACTGGGTTATGTCTACATTAACAGGCAGTGCAAAACAGCAGAAGCAGACTTATAGAGTGAAGCAGTTGGTGCTGAGGATGCAACAACCTCCGCATTTACATTTCAGAATGTTTTGCTTTAGTCCAAGGGACTGCATGTGGTTGGAGCATGTTAGCAGTACCCTGGCATTGCATTTTCTTGTACACTTTCAGACAGAAGAAATCCCATTTGGATGCTCTCATACCCCTTTGCAGTGCAAGATAACGAAATGCTAGGGTAAATGCCTCCCCCAAAGACTTCCCAGCACTCCTTCCAGAGACAGGACTCAAGACTAAAACCAAGCCTTATTCCTCTATGCCAACACTGCAGTATTTTGGCTACTTTTTAACCAGAGGGAAGCAAATTTTGATAGTTTAATCCTCAGTAAGGAGAGACCTGAATATGCTGTACTGAAGCTGTATTTGCTATTGAAAGCCCTGTAGTTGTCATAAGGCTCTTATTAAGATAGGAGTTGCAGCTTATTGGAAAAGGTTCTTGTTGCATGTACTCCAGACAGGTCTGTCCCCAGTTCAAATTATATTTGCTATAAGGACAGTTGTGCAAAGAATCACAGTGAGGAAAAAAGTGCATCAGGAGATATATTGGAAAGTCACCTTTCAAGGGCAAATAATTAGGCAGAATTGTGCTGTTTCATTTTAAGTAAGAATCGTTCTCTAGTCTCTGTTATTACAAATCAGAACTCTTGGGGATTGAGGGGGAAGGGAGTTTAGTAAGCAGCTTGTGCTGTTTCTGTCATCTTTGCAGAAACTTTACTGTGGTAAAAAATATACTGTTCCTTCCATATTTTCAGATCACATGCAAATTTTACTGATGGATATGGTCCTGTGCTGAGTGGAAGTAGATAACCCTAGTTGTGTTGCAAGCTGGTGAGACAACATTTTTTTTCTGACATGAGATGCTGTACTAAGAGGCACTCCTCATGCATATATGCAGAACAATGCTGCTCACCGATTAAGTCAATGGAACACAAGGTATGTAGGATAGTGGCCATGAAACCTAACTTGGTGGGCTGTGCTCCTCATCCTTGCAATGGCCCTGTGAATTGGTGGCCTTCTCAGAACCCATCAGCAGAAGACAGTTGCAGTACAAAGAAATTGAACATTTTTTTATCATCAGTGGTGCAGGGCACTTCAAGATGCGATTTATCTTATCCAAAGAGTCAAGGGACTCACCCCCCAGAAGCACTTGTTTTGCACTACTGGTTCCAGAAGAAGGGTGAACGTCTGTTTTAAAACAGACGCCCCACATTTAGAGGGCTAATGTTAGGACAGATTCCCCCCAATCCCAGAGGCGACGGGGATGTGTGCACTGTACAAAACCAGAAGAATCATCTAACTCTTGTCTTGTCTTTGGTGTTAATTTGTGAAGCCTTTTTGTTTGTTTATTTGTTTGTTTGATGAGGCTCATTAGAGGCTAGTTGAAGGCTGCCAGCTCCTTCCACACAGACTGCTGAGCAGGCTTTCGGCTGTGCTGGAGAGGCTAGATTTCAGCCAGCACTCTACACACACACCGAGGCCGGATGTTTACTTCCTTTCATGATGGCTCTGCTTTGTTTAGTTGATTGTGGACTTGATTTTTACAAGTGCTATAAAAAAAATCCATTCTTGATCTCAGCTGGATTCTTGCAGCTGTGGAAAGGGGAGGAGGCAGGGAAGCAAAGACTCCATGTTTTCAAGAGCAAAAAACTCCTACTCCATAATTTGTGCTGATTACTGTCTGATACTTAAAGAAGGAGTTAATTAAGGTTCAAACTCCATTCATTTCCTTTCACAGTACAGCACAGCTATTTTTATGTTGTTGTCTCCCTGTTTAGTGTCCCATTTGTGCTTCCATTAAAGGCACACCTCATTGCGTTTCCCAGTAGGAAGCCAAGGTCTCTCTCACAAAAAAAAAAAAAAGTTTAACTTTAAGGTATAATGTCAAGTACTCAAGGAACATATGAATCCCAGTTACCCAGTCTCATTTTGGGGTCAATAGATACATCCACATACACACTATACACAACTGTTCCACAGCAGATGGAAAATTTACACACACATGTGTATACAGATGCCCTCACTGAACTTCTCACAGTGGTTTCCTGGAAAGCAAAAGGATACAAAAATTTGACACCACTTTTGAATTATGGAGGGCAGGATGTTTCCTTGGTGAGAAACCTTTTCTCTTCAGCCTCCTCCTTTCTTTCATGCAGTCTCTCCACCATCTTTTGTACCAGTTTCTAACTGCTGGCTTATTCCCTGGCCCTTTTTCTTTTTTTGTCCATCCTTCCTCCTTCCAGGTCTTCCTGCACTTCTGTCCCACCCCTTACTTCGCATTTATTTTGCATCTCGCTCCCAGTTGCCATTCGCCACATTCTCTGTTGGAGCTAGGCTGTTTTCTCCACTTTCCCTCACTGTCAGGCTGCCAGCTGCAGGAAGCACTAAAAGCACAGGAAAGGCAGTTTCATCATCTTGCTCTGGGAGCTTGTCACGTGAAGAGCCCCAGAAGGAGAAATAACTGCAGATGAAAGTCATACTTTGCTGTAAGAAACTCTGTACGGAGTAGGTTCAACAAGCAGATAGGGACAAACCCTAAAGTAGATTCAACCACCCTTTGCAACAAACAAATTTGGCATTAAACTCAAGTCTAATAAAGAAGATCATCCAAATAAGAACCCTGAAAGTTTAAACCATATCTAGTTTTGCTTGCTTTGTCATGGGAATGTCAAAAAGTATGTTCACAGTGTTACATAGGATCCCCCCAAAAATCACACACACTCCAAATTTTGAATCATGCAAGAATTCTTGGTGCAAGTGTTGTAACATTTGGTTTGGTTTCGTGTTTGGATAGGAAAAATCCTATTCTCTCTTTCCTTTGGAAACACTTAAATTATTTTTCCTGAACCTTCTTTAGAAAAACCAGCTTAAGGGGTAGGCTTGTGCAGACATCAGGAAATATCAGCAGAAATCAGCAATTCTGTTAATCATTTTAAACAGTGGAAAAATCAGTGCTTTTTTCAGCAGCCTTAGTGGTGGCTGTGTTCCTTGCATGGGTTGCCACAATGCAACCCTGATTTCCCTGAAAGAATCTGACTCCTCCCACATAAGCAACTTTCTCTATAGATTAAATTGATCTCTCTCTCTTGCTCATGTATGGAAAAGAGAAAAGCCTAGCTCTAAGAAGATGGGCCAAAACCTTCTGAACCCCTTTGGAGCAGATAGGTACCATAAATGTACCGCCTGGCTTGGGGGAGCAAAGAAATCCTGGCTTTGCTGATATTTGGATTTCATTGTATGGCAGCTGGTAGAGTCCTCTGAAACGAGTTTTTCCAAGAAATATAATAAAGTAAAACTGGAACATAAATAGAAACCATGAAAAATATTAATCTTAAGGCACTGAAAATGCCAATACATTAAATTTTCAATTTAATCAAAGTCATGGGTCATTTAATGCAATATGAAGAAAAAATATTGGGAAATGAAATCACAGCAGTTTCTTCTGCTGCAGTTTGTCTAAAAGGCTCAGATTATATTGACTCTCTGTAGATCTCAACTTGTTTTAAACAAGGAGAGACAGTCAATCTAAGGCACGTGGGATTGTTTGCTTACTGTTACAAAAAAAATACAGTTAATGGAGATGTATGCATGTGCTTATAGCAGTGTATGGAGCCCAAAGAAGTGCACGGCTCTCAGAAAAAAAACTTCCTTTGGCATGACCTGAATCTAGACCCCATTAAACTCAATATATTTCTGCTGATTTTGTTAGCTGTAGCATTGGCTATAAATGAATTAAGATCAGAGCATTATAATGGCAAATTTTTGACCCAGAGGTTAAGATGTGGGATTCTTGTGTACACTCGTGAAATGCTTAGGATCAGAAATGTGTTCCACTCTTCTAATTCCACCCTCCTTACATCTTGTTGCCAGGTGTTCTTGTAAGGCGTCTCAGAAATTTGAAATGGTATTTTGACACTGTGGCAAGGAAATAAGGAAAAATGAAAACTTTCTGTAAGAGCTAACTATGTCATGAAAAAAAGGATAAAGTTAGTGTTTCATATGAACTCCGACGCTGCTAAAGTGGAACACAAACGCATTTCGATTTTAAGTGTGAAGGATGTAAAAAAGACTCCCTTGTCCCATGTGAAATTCTTTATATTCTCAGTTGGAAAATAAAATAAATCATGCTTTTTGTTTGTTTGTTTCCCCCAACAATGGTGCTCAAACATCTTCCCTATGTTATTTGTTTCATGTCTGACTGGGGCAAGCCTTACTTACACACTGCACAGAAGCTCTGTACGGAGCTAACTGCCTCCAGAAGCCTTTACTCCAGGTGCCAGAAAACTTACTGCGGGCTTTGTTTGTTGACCACTTAAATCGAAAAGTCTTGTCTCTGCTTACTGTACCTAAAGCCAAAATCAAAATGCATTTGATTCTGTCTGCTATCAGGGTAATTATTATATCAGAAATTATCCATCCACACTGCTGATCCTTTACAGTGATGGGGAGAAAAATATACTTGGAAAAGTTTTCTTTCTCACATGTTCAACTTAACCATAGGCTTGCAATTTCTGAGCAATCAGTGAAACACAGATGATAGATAACTCTTTTTTGTTTTACTATTTTCCAGGTTTTTCTCTCCAAGCCTGGCTGTGCTTGGTAAATGGTAAACACAGCTATAGGACTAGTAAGTGGTGGAATTTGATGGTTCTGTCCTCTAACATATAATTTAAAACCTGCTTTCATACTTGGCTAAACTCTCAATTAAAATCCCAATCACAATTTTTCATGGGACTCTGCATGCCATTCACTAGATAGACCTAAGGGGAGAAACATAGCTTTCTACTAAAAACCACAGGTGATGGTTCATCTCTGCCCAATATATTAGTCACACAGCAAGAAATGCATTAAAAGAAACTGGTCCTCCTTAGAATAGGGAAATTCAGAGCTTGCAAAGATGCCAGTCTGTATTTCATGTTCAACAGGATGAAGTAACTGGGCATGTAATAAACTTTTTCTTGCAAATTGTACCAAGATCAATTTGTACAGCTAAATAATTATGATTGCAATTATAATATGTTAATTTTCAGGCCTTTAAGGAAAAAACATGGATGTAACAGAAGTACTCATTGTTCTTTAATATTTTAGAGCATTTGGATCTGATTTGTCACTGTGTTTGCATTTAAATGCTGTGTGGATTAAGGCACGCTGAAGGAGTTAGGTTTCACTTATGCGAAAATTCAGGCAAGGTATTAATTTTGCTATGTAGCCTCCTTTAAGCTTTAACATTGCAACATTGTCTGCCACACTGAGACATAGGTTATGGTCAAGACCTGCCAGTACCACCACAAGCAATATTGACTTGTGACCAGAATTGGAAGATTAGCTGAAAATTATGAGGTATATTAAAAAAATTGTTTTCATGTGTCATATTTTCTCACACATTCACATTCCCAAACCTTTCCATGCATCGGTAAGAGCTTCCAAACTTCTAAGCAGACTTTCTCATGCATTAAAAAAGAAAAGCTAAGTTTGGCATGTACCAGGAGCTGGGACTGTAAGGACAAACAAATAAATTCTGGGAATTGGCAATGCTCTGTAATAGAAATAGTTGGTGACAGAATAGCATCACGTTCCTTTGACTGCATGACTTTGATATTGAAATTATCTTGCTATATTGACTTCCTCTGAAAATGAAACCTTATGTAATGTAATATCCTAATAGAGTTTTGTCATGGCCATTAGCCTGGTCCTGATTTGGCTGGGATAGGATCACAGTCCAGCCATGCCAGGCAAGCTGTCAGCAGTTTCGAGTCAGCCAGGGCAGCTGACCTGAGTTAGCTACAGGGGTAGCCCATACTGTAATGTCATGGTCATTGTAAAAGGGGAAGGTTTGTGGGGGAAAGAAAGCTCCTGTGGGGTTCCTGCTGGAGTTCCTTCTGCTCCTCCTCTGGCTTCTCCTTGCTCTTGAGGACTGCTCCCCTGTAGATTGTGATGGCTGCCTATTCATTTGGCTCAGTATAACTTTGTATACCTTTGTTGGTATTGGTGCTATTTCGTTAAATCTGTTTTCATTTCAACCCTCAGGTCTCCTCTCCTTTTCCTGATTCCCCTTCCTGGCTGGTGAGGCGTTGTTGGGTGACAGAGTGACTGTTATACTTCAGCCCTGGATATGGGCTAAATGTAGACACCGTGCATCTCCAGTGGGGATAAATATCTACTATCGGTTCAATCTATCACAAGATCTTGCTGTATTTAGGAAATTCCATTGGGTAATCATTGCACACACCTCCTGTAGTAAATATTAAAGTGTGACAAATAATGGCTTTTTTTCTGTGGGTGCCCACTCTTGTCCATACCCATTTGTCTTTCAAAATGTAACAGAATTTTATGCAGCAGGGAAAATGGTGGTTAATGAATGGTAGAAAAGCATCATTTACCCTATTAAAGGCAAGTCTTTGTTTCCCATTTCGGTGTGTTTTAGACCTTGTTGATGCAGAAACATCATGATAAATACTTTATGAACAAGATCCAGCAAACACATAGCAGCAGGATGCTGCAGTGATTAAAGCAAGTGTTCAAACTTAGAGAAAGATCCTGAGTCCAGCTACTGTGAAGTGATACTTATGCTGGAACAGGATGTCCAGAAAAACCTGGCATGTACACCTTTATCCTTTGCTCTACCTTGCCACCCTGACAAGGTCTCTCAGATGCCCTTCTGTTTCTCCTTGCAGCTAAGGTAGTCAGGGGAGCCACACCAGTGGCAGCAGTAGAAATGCCCTGACCCTCCCCTCTCTGCCTCAGCTGCAGACCCCCAACCTGCAACCAGCCAGTGACAGCAGTAGACTTGCCAAAGAGCAATGTGCAAATCATTCCTGCCAGGAAAATCCCTGACAATTCTAGCTACTTCCAAATCCTCCCAGTTAGAGCAGAAATTCAACATCCCCACCCGGCTTCCTTCAAGATCTTCCCACCAGGTCCAGCAAAGGCTTTATGATACCTGGCATGGGGAAAGGCTGGCTGCCTCCTCCTTGCCCAGCAGGACCTTTCTGTTAGTCACCTTCAGAGAATTACTGCTAATAGCAGCAAAGAGTTTCCAGCCCAAACTTGTGCCACTAAGTGGACCTCCCTGAGCACTGCAATCCTGTCACCTGGCAGCAAAACCACCTCTCCATTCTGGCATCACCAGCTGACAAAATGGAATAAGGATGGGTGAGCCAAGCTGTATGTTCAATTCAATTTTGTAAAAGCAAATCCCTTCCCTAACGAAGAGGTGGTGGGAAAAAAATTATGGTATTGGTGAGCAGGAGGATATTTACTTGGAAAAACATGTTGGCCACTCCAGTATCAGGATGTACTAGTATCATGAAAGAAGCATAAATAAACAGCTCCACATCAAGCCAAACAGGACAACCCTTAGCTGCTGAGAAATGTGGGGTGAGAAATGCCAGACCAGTAGGTGAAGACGGCACTTTCTTTTACCTTAAGTCTATTACTGTCTGAGTGCCTGCCCTGTGGTCTGAGCTTGGGTTAAAAAGACACTTGTCTCTTCCCTTACAGAATGAGAAGTTATTCTTAATGCACTTGTACTTTATGCAAGAGTGAAGGCAAGCTGCAAACTAGCGTAAGCAAAATCCATTTTGTTATGACTCAGTCACTGGGAGAAGGCCTGGAGTCACTTAGAGGTTAGAGATGGATTTGCCTCTTTAAACTGCTCACCCCACAGTCGTAGGGCTGGAACAAGAGCAGTTAACTTCACACTCTGCTGTACTGCCCTGCTGCAGGCTGTCTCCTCCTCCTTGCACTCTCCTGACCTGCTCAGCACTTTCCCCTGAGCACATTCAGTGGCTCCTAAGGAAAAGTGTAATCTCATTTTTCTTTTTCCCCCTTGTTTTGCAGTTTATTCAATGTTCAGCAGTGAGGAAAAGGCCAACTTTTCCTTACTGTTTGCTCACAGCTTTTTAGAGAAGCCCAGTGCAATAGCACATACCAAATACCATCAGCACAACAGCCAGTGTGTATGTGTAGCCCATAAACGTTCCCAGAGAAACCTCAGTAACTGCTAATAAAGCCACTTCTGCTGAACAATCTTTCTGCTCTCTCCCCTTCCCACACCACCTCTGAAGCCCTGATTGCAGAGGCACTGACTGATGGGTGAGTATAGAAAAATGTAAACAATTCTGAGTGGGGATTTGATATTGCTGTAAGTGCTGAAAGCCTCATTGACTGGTCTGATGCTCTCAGATGGTAATTTTTGTCTGGAAGAATGGCCATTCTTATACTTTCCTTTTAGTTTTTAGTGATCATACAACATTTATACGGCTCAATTTTCTGCAACAGCACCTTCATTTGTTCAATTTAAACATTAACTTCTAGAAGGCTTGAACTATTTGCAGATGAAATAACACAAAGTGCATTAGCTTTTAGAATATAGTGTGGATCCCAAATGGTGCTTTTGTTATAACAGGAAATTCAAGTGCTCATTAAAAATCTGGGTAACCGGTGACAAAACTTAGCAAAATCTAGGAAAACACTGCTACTGGTTTCTTAATTGTTTTCTCTAGCACATAAAGTACACATCTATCATGATGTCAGATCCCTGATATGGGTCACCCTTGGGAAAGAGCCTAAGTGGACACATAGACAACTAGTGGTACAATCTGCGGTTTGTTATGTGTCAAAGTAAGAAATTACGGTTTAAAGTGATTCTTTAATGGAAAAGCAGACATCAAGACACTCTTGGACCAGGAAAGGCAGAAAGACAGAGTGGAAACAGAAACAAAATGACAAAAAGTTGGAAAGGGATTTTTATATACTTTGAGAGAGAGGAAAATAAAAAAGGCCAGGAAAATGCAAAGCAAATTGGGGATTTTGTCAGGGCTACACTGCTCATACTTGGTAACTGAAAGCTTATTCTCCATTATCACCCTGTAGTCTGGGGAAAGGCTAGATTCTCACTTCAAGGAATTCAATTAATCCTTTTTTTGTACTTGTTCTTTGTTTCCCTAACTGCACAATGCCATGAATCAGTATCAACCCAACTTGCTTGCATCAGCTCATTCATCTGTAAGGGCCACCAGCTTTCAGTCCAATTCCTCTTCATTCACTGTCCTGATGCAGTTATCTTTCAAAAGTATGTATGAATTTATGCTCAGCTGATGTTTAGTTTTTGAAATATGTTTGGATATGTGTGCACTGTCAATGTTTGTTGAATTTAATCAAGAAATGTAAAGATGGCTTTATTGCCCGAATAATTAGGCTTTTATTTTTTTAATCATTAGTTGTTTGTATCTACGTCATCTTTTAAAAAATACTTGGTCATCACATGGAGGTGATCTACGGTGGTTGGCAGCACCGTGGGAAACAAGGTGGATCTACTGTGGGCCCCAATCCAACATCTGTGCGGGGTGAAATGAGCCAGCCTCTCCCTTCTTCCCATGTTCCTGTGCTTTGCTATATCTGATCAGGGATTTTAGTGTGTATGACTCAGATCTTCAGCAGATTTGTCTGTCTGTGCGGTTCCTTTACTCCTTTTGGCATGATTCAGCAATTTTACACAGATATAGAGGCTGGCTGGTGTCAGTGGTTACTAGATAATAATGCTGGCAAAAATATTTCTTAAGCTAGTTAAAGATGTAAATATAAACAACCCATCTACCCACGCAGGTTGAGGACCAGAGAAATGTTATGGGGTGTCTCGGGACATGTCTCCCAGAAGAGGCTGGACTTTGCGATTGCTTTAGGGTTATCTCCAGACCTTTTGTCATCCACAGTTAAGGAAATCCATAGAGGTGAGGTGGAAAGAAAACTACTTGGAGATGCTGACACTGAAAGCACTATGGGCAGGAGACTTTGTAACTCCCAAGTTGGAAGAGAATTTGGCTTCTGAATTTGAAAATTTTGCTTACTTCAACACTACAGTTAAATCTGATGCTTCAGCATCATCTAAATTCACTGATCTAAAGCCATCAGGCCCATGACATTTATAAAAAGCTATCCCTACCGCTATCTAACCTCCGCTATCTAACCTCCTTATCTCCCAAATATATTGTTCTCAGTTAAGGCTTTTTCATCCTTTAAAAAAGGATCCTTTAAAAAAAGGAACTTTTTTTACAATTTGACTTCCATTAGGGTAAAGCTTAGACAGGAAAAGATAATGCTCAAACTACTTAAAATCTTGGAAGCAGTTTTGTTTAAATTCTCAGAGCCTCTTATATAGTTCAGCCTGCTTTAAATGTTTAGAGTATTTAAAACACCTATATGGTTCATAACTGAAAGCAGCACACGTGTACTCATATAGCATTATTTCAAGGTCATTGGGAAAAAATACTTCTTCTTTGTTTCCACATTTTCTGTCTCAAGTCCCTTCTCAAATGCTAAGCTCAGAGTAAAGTGATTTGAAGAATATGAATAGAAACATGTTTAATGCTACTAAAAACTCTTAAATCCATTAGCACATAACTTTAAAGAGATGTATTGTGGAGGTACTTTAAGAAAATAATAAGTAAAAAAGCTGTGCCACCTAAATCTCTGCATCTGATAATACTTTGCGTGTATCAGAAAAGTGTAAAGAGATAATAACTTTTAATGTCTGATCAGTATTATTCAATATGCAGCTGAATAAAATCTATAAAACAAGTCAAGTTTGGAACTTTATTTTCAACAAATACAGTTCAGACTTCAATTTCTTGCCAGAACTTGTAGGTAAATTGCAGTCAAAATCTTAACTCTCAGCATTTCTTTCCAAGTCTTTTGCTCCTTTAAGAAAGCTTTTGCCTTCAATGTAAAATCCAGTACAGGGAATTTGAATCTGAATGGAATTTGATGAAAGATGACACACTAACAGGAGTTCTTAAACAGGAGTGTTGGATGAGAGGGCTTGCTACAGGACTCCAAATCCTGTAGATGAATTTTGTGTAACAGAGGGAATTTTCATAAAATATACTTTCTCTTTTATGTCATCGTATTATCTGATGTATTTCTCCAAACAACGTAGATAATAGTAGTTCTTACGAATTTTATTAATTTTTATCTTGCGCCTTCAAAATAACAAAAAGCCATCAGCTATGAAACCAAAAAGCAAATGTGAATATTTCAGTCCATAGCCATTTCAGGGCAGCATAAGCCATGGGCTAAGAGACTTTATGAGTGGAGGTCAAATCCAGTGGCAGCTGCAGTTCTCCCTGCTTGCAGCTTTCAGTCTGGGATGGGACTAACCTTGTCCCTACTTTTAAGAACGTATATGTCAGCTGATTGCTGCTATGCAGATGATGACTAAAGGAAGGAGGAACAAGTAGGAAAAAGAACCAAGGACAGAAAAATAGAAATGTATAGTTATTCTGTTCCTTGCATCCCTGCTACATGCAAATAGCAGCAGGAGAGCAGTAAGAGAACATCTTTGTCATCTTGAAGAAATAATGCCAAAGTCTTTTAGCTGTTCTCTAGCCAGGAAATGGTTCAGTCTCTGAATAAAAGAAAGAATTCCTTCTTCCGGGAAACCTGCACTATCCTTTTTTATTTCAGTTTGAATTTCTTCTCTGAAACCCTGGGATCCTGACTTCTTTTAGGGTTACTTTATTTGGAGATCCCTTTTATTCTTCGTGCTTACAGAGTGTTTATTGCCATGGGGGATCTGTGTGCATCTCTCCAGCTCAGCAGAACTCGCGTATGAGACCCCTTGACATTGGTAGGACCTGGGTCAGGTGACAGCATTGACAACTGAGGTGGTGCTTGGGCCTCAGCATTATTTAATTTATTAATGCAGATATAGGTATAATGTCTGACTTCAGCAATTACCGTCAGCAGCTCACTGGCTAACAGATACCCGTGACCTATATGCACAGTGTGATGCTTCCACATTTAATGATATTGTTATCAGTGATCCCTGATGGCCCACTGTGTACTCAGCCATTAAAATGTATCTGCCAGCAGCAAGAGTCTTCCCAGACTCCTACGAGTTCGCCAACTACCACAAGCAGAAAGCTGTTTTATAAACTGCAAAACAGCAGTGGAGATTACAGTTGCACTTTATTTATGCTGCCTCAAATGTGTCACTTGCCTGGCTTACCAACTGAGCATCTCACGTGGCTTGATGAAAGTCAGCCAAACCTACCTGCTTCATATCAATAGAGTAAAGCCACGACAAGGTCTTTTTCTCTCTCATTCCCTCTCCTGGGAACTCTTGAAGAATACTTTAAGAACGAATTAAGCATAGAATAACTCAGGTCCCACAGAGCAGCAACTCCTTGCCCCAAGAGACAAAATGTGGTACTTCCCATATGGGCAGATGGGGAAAAGGTCTCACCATGTGATGGGACATCTCTGCACGGCAACAAGCCAGGGCTCTGGTTTGCCCTTCCAGGGCTCTCAGCAGAGAAATTAAAACAAGCCAGACACCCACCTAAACTTTGGCAAGTTAGTTTTTCATTTTTCTTCTGTTAGGGTGACAGGAGAAAATGAACAATTACAGTATTTTTTGTTCAACTGACAAATTATACGTTAGCTCAATTTAGCCTAAGCACAATTTCACTATCCAAGCCAAAGCAAAGCAACAAAACGGGGTTATGTTTCCTAAAATTCATTAATCCTGTTTGTCTTTTTCACCTCTCTGGATTATTATTATTCCATGTTATCAATCAAAGAGGAGAGCAGGAGAGTTTTGGGTTTTGTTTTTTTCCTCCACAGGGGTCTATGTTATAAGGGTTACAACTACTTAATTAGAGAATGAAATTCCACTGACTAACTAAATGCAATTAAGCTATCCAGCTCATTTCAAACTAGGATGTGAATTTAAATAAGGCTCAGATTTGTGGAAGCTGCCTCCCTCTGATGGACTCTTCAGTTTTGGATAAAAAAGGAGAGGACACTAATTTCCTACTATTCACTCAGCTCTGCTATTAATAGAGATATCTGGTTTGAGTACTTGCCAAACTGCAGGGAAGTAGAGATGTTTTTTCTGAAGATAAAGAACACTTAAAAATGTCATAGAATGAAGGAAGAAGATAGGTATGAACTCAGACATGTTTTGCTCAAAGCCTTATATTGGTTCCCCAGGGACCAGGATCCAGAGTAACCAGCTGTGTGAGTGGGGAGGTGTTTAAGGCCAATCATTACACAATACCGTGCAGAGAAGTGTGTCTGAACGTTCAGGTTGGTCCAGTTTTTAGAAGCCTGAGGCAGGACAACAGGACCATGGGATCCCACACCTGGAGCTGTCTGCTGAGGGTGGAAATTGTATCCGTAATTTGAAATAATGAATCTTCACTTAAAGAAAAGGTCAGGGTTTCTCTACAAAGAAACACACGACAAAGCCTGTTTTTATTCTAATAATTGTGTGTAGGTGATTTATAACTGTAGGGCAATGTTCTAGCCAGATAGACGAGGTGAAAAACTGCCCTAGATTCAGGTTCCCAGAATTATTTCTGATTTTTATTTAATTCGTTTATTATTTTATGTATTTTTAGTTTAATAGCTTTTCTCTTGTTTCCTGTGAAACACTTGAAGGAATTAGGACTCTCCCATCCAATAGGAAATGCCATCTCATAGATTTGGAATTCTTCTACCCTATTTTTCTGATGTCATGAGCCTTCTGCAACATGTTTGATGGAGTAATGAAGAAAGTTTTCGACTTCCAGAGGAAGTCCTTATTTAATTTTCAGGTAGAAGATAGAGGAGGTAGAATTAAAAAAAAATAAATAAATAATAATTACTGCCTAAGTTTTGTGAGCAGCCTAACCATAGAGCTGAGGGTACACTGGCTCATTTTGGTCTTTAGTTGACCAATGAATAGTAATGCCAAATTCCTGATGGTCACTAAGCTTAGCCAAACCAGATATCCGAGTGCAGAAGCGGGATCTATTTTGCAAAGAAGCATAACTGTGTGTACCCAAAGAACCTGCATGGCAAACAAGGTGATTCCTTCTAAATTCAAGTGTCTCCCTTGGTGAAGGGTGTTTTTTTTGGATGAGAATTTAGAACTTGAGTACCTGCATCCATCTAGATACTATCAAATTATATGTGCATCATCCTTAAGTCCTTGATTTGCTGTAGATTCTACTTTTAAAAAGCTAAGATGGTGGAGAGCAACTGGGTATCTGCTTATGCCTCACTCCTTCTCTCCTCTCAGACTAATTCCTGACAGATAACATCTTGCAGCTTGTTGAAACACTAGCTAAATCACTGGGACTGCCACCATTTTCCTGGACTCAGTAAGTCAGAGAAGATAAATGATAACAGTTAGCTCTTGTAGCACATAATGCTTTTCATCCGCAAAGCAGGTAGCTAATATTCATACAAAACCAGAGGGATTTATGCAATAAAATTCTGCTTATAGACATTGTAGAAAAGACTGTTAGCCAAAAGCCGATGAGGCATTGGCTCAGCCATTAAACTCCTTGTAGATGTTTCCTAAACTCGTAATGGCTGGATTTTTGAGGAAATTGCCGATCCAACGGTCAAGAGAACATACACTTTAGGGCATAGATAGTTTTGCCCTTGACCTTGGAGTTATTAATTTCAGACATGCAATACCCTTTCATGTCTGTGAACCTATGTTTGAAACCAGACATTTTCAAGTGCAATTTCTCTGATCTCTTTCAGACTTCCATTTTAGGGTGAAATGATCCCATCCGAAAAGGCCACATTTCTCTTCACTGAGAGGCATGGGTGTTCTAGTCAAATGTAGTTATTTATATTAGAGACAATCAGTTTTGATCAGATGAATGTTGCTTGCAGTGAGTACAACTGCTAGAACTTAGTGCCTGTGTTGAAAATAATCATGGACACTTTGTCCACAATAAATATTTTGGATAAATATATTTTCATTTTTTAAAAAAAAAAATAAGGCTTTTTTTACATCTTTAATATTTTCTTAAGTTTTGTTATGCTATAACTAACAAATCTGTCAGACTTTGGCTATATCAGTAAATAAAATGGGACTGGACCATGAGATCAAGTATTGCCCATGAGTGCTCATGCTGCTAGTGCAATCCCCAGGCCAGACTGGCTCATGCCAACCAAAACCCTCCCCTAGATGTGTGGGCCTGGAGCAGGGAACAGCATCAGCCAGGGGCTGTTCCTCATAAGAAATTTGGACTGGGAAAGGACGTTAGAGATATACAGAAGCATATGTGCAGGTATGAGGTGATTGATACTGTTTGACCTCAATGCTAGAAAAAGATACTTAGCTAATTTTATTTGATAGTATAAACATGGGTATGTCATCTCAAAAATGCTTGAAGGCATTGCCAAATACTTCAGTAGAAAAAGCCCAAATGGCTATGACATAACATGGAAATTTGGCGTTCGATCAAAATAAGGTATAGGTGTAGTGATACACGATTATGATGCCTTACAAGGCTGTAGTCTTTTTTTCTTGCTGTATAAAGCTCTTTCTTCTTCTCTTTTGTGCATAATGCACTGAATGATGTGGAACAGTGTTGTATTCTTTGAGGAAGAATCACCTGTCAAATATTACTGAGGTGGAGGTATTGATTTTACTTTTGAGAGATGATGAAAAGAGAAGGTTGGGAGTGGGCTGAATGGTTTGATGCAATGTCAGCCACAATTCCTTCACTTGACATCCAGTGTCAGTGAAAAACTCAAAAATGCATGTTCATCTTTATTAATAAATATAGACTGAAAAATCTGGTAATATGAACTGCTACGGACAGTGGCTTTTCACAGATTTGCTATCTTCTATGTTTTGGGCTCATTACTGCACAAATTTATGAGGAGTGAAGAAGCTGTAAGAATGTGATTTTAAACTCTCATTTAAGATCATTTTTGACCGCTCTGATGACCTGATTTCCTGCCACCTTCCTGTGCTTTTGATTCAAACTGACTGAGCACTTGGGAAAAAAAATCTCACTTTCATGATTCTGCAAATAACTTTGAGTACTTCTATATCTTTGTCCATATTTGCATGAACCTACTCATTTCAGCTGTATGAGTGCTCATACAGCTTTGAAAACTTAGGCATAAATTAATTAGGACCAGAGCTGATCTCAGCTCATGAAGTGCTCCAAAACACTCATGGAAGTCAATGACTGTGTGATGTCATCACACAGAGCATCACTCAGTCTCACAGAGCACTCAGCAAGATGAGAAACTCAAGAGGTTTGATGGATACCTAGACCAGTACACCATGCTGCTGTACCTAAACTCAATACAGCACCCAAACTAGCCTGTTTAAAGATAGCTCAGTTAATAACAGCAGGGACTGCGCGTGCTTTGTGAACGTGGTGAAAGAAGAACAGTAGTATCCTGTAGCATCAACAGAAAAAACTGAAGACCATATTTATTAGAAGAGTTAATTCTGTTACTGAGACCATTTTGGCAATGAAAAAATGAAATACCATGAAATATGGAAATTGTTTAATGTACCTAACTGCTCTGAATAGAAGGTGGTACAAAAGCATGTCAAAAGAGTGGGAAAATTAGCAACTGAATTTGGCAGCTAGCTGAGAAAGAAGGCCATGTGCAAGTCGTCATGACAGGATAAAAGAATAAACAACTGGAAAAGACCAAGGGGTGGAGGATGGGTCAGAAGCTGAGCACTGGTTTGACACAGTAAAAGAAGACTGTGTGGGTACTTGGTGAAAAAGCTACTGAGAAAAATGGACAAAGAAATCACAGCAGTCATGCTCCAAATATGCTAGGAGTTGTGGCAGCAGTCTAACAGAAGGCTGCAACAGCCTACAAAAAATGGGGGCTAACATTGAGCTCATTGGGGATGGCTGAAATGAAAAGATTAGAAAGGTTTGGGGTTTTGTTCTTACAACGGTTTGATGGAAGAATACTGCCCTGTTGTATGTTTCTCATACAAAATTTAACTTTTAGCACAAATTCTACTACTACTGGATGTTTGCCTCCAAGTTAAATCTTCTGTTTGAGAAATGATGTTCTGCTTCCTCACAGGAGTAATATTTTAAGTGATTTAAAGCTTTCTCTCCTTTGTAGGTAAAGCTTTTTGTTAGACTTCATCCCCATGAGGTGCCATGATGTTCCCACTTGCAGGAGCTATACCTCAGAGGAATTGTAAGCCAGCCATGTAGCTGAGCTCAGGAAACAGGGACAGGAGGCTACTGACCCATTATTCACATGGGACACCCATAAGAATAAAATCACTGAGACTGAGGACATTTGGTTTTTCAAAACTACTTTGAAAATTTAACTTTATAAAAGAAACATTTTATGAGGAAAAATAGCTTTAATCAGCAATCCAGTCTTCTGTTTGTGAAAAAAGTTCAGTGTAAATTCCTCAAATATTTCTGGAAAAGGAACCTGGTAGGCTAAGAAATGTCAAAACACGGGTAGTATGAGATGGAAGGGTGGTAGAGCCACTACTAATGGCCAGGTTGTGTGGTTGATCAGTGAGATGGAAGATTATGGCACCAGTGGCAGCAGGTAAAGGGAGGAGGAGGAGGAGGAAAAAACTACAGCATAGCAGCATTTCATATAGTGCAGATAAGTTCAGAAGAGCGAGTGTACAGGACAAAGAGCTGCAAGCAAACCATCATAACTTGAACACAATGCAAAGTGCAGAAGCTTTTTGTTTCCTCCTCTTCACCTTCTGAAGCCAGAAGAATCCATGCCTCCAAGGCACCTATTCAGAGATAAAAGGAAAACAATAAAAAAGGGAATAAAAGGAAAAATGCCAATAAATTCCATTCATGGATAAGGGTGGCTATATCCTTCTGTACCCACAGATCTACTAGTGAAAACGTTTTAATTCAGTTTAATGTTTTGGTCATAATTTCTCACTGTGGCATGAAAGTAATTAAACAAAATAGAGGTCTGCAGAGGCATCTAATTCCCACCTCCCAGCTATGTTATGAAGCTTAAGCCAGAGACCAAGCAAAGTGCTAAACACTCTTTTTTTTTCTGTATGAAAAAATGTGCCCTTTTTTCACCTTCACAGAAAAGAGTCATTGTGTCTCAGTCTGTCAGTGGGATTCCTTTCAACCTAAGCCCTTATTTTATACAACCATTTTTATTCATAACTGTAGTTATGGGGCCTGGTCCTATTTTCACACTAGGAAAATGCAGTCGATTTCAATACAGCCAGTCGTGGTCAGGCTTCTGTAAATGAGATTAGAATTGAGCCTATGTCAAACAGAGTAGAGCCAGAAAAAGATTTATTTATATCATTGAACTCTTAGGGTGAGGATTTGTCCCATTAAAATGTATTATCTATTATACTTTGGACAGCATGGCCAAACCAAACTAACGCTCAAAATTGGATATTTGGAATGAACAGACTTCTGTTTTTCTCCTTCAATACAAATTCATTTGAGAGCTTTTGCTCATCTGGGGGCTTTTTAAAAAGCCAAAGAGGCAATTCTGTAAAGATCATGAAGATCTGAACCAACACCTTTGGTGAAATGCCTGGGCTGTGTTTCAAATAAGCAAGAGGGTGTTGCTCTTCAGGGTACTCTGAGTTTGAATCTGCACGCATTGATACACTGGCTAGAAAATTTATCGCATGCCCAAGCCTTCAGGCGATATGTGTTTGTGGAGCAAGCAGAGCCTTGCATTCACTTTGGGCTTGTGCAAGCAACCTGCTGAATCTTGGGTTTCTTCTGATCCCCATTCAACAGCAAGTAAAATAATCCCACTTCTTTAGCACTAACCAGCAAACAGATGCCGTCAGAATGACTAGCCTAACCTGCAGGAGTTCATATCTGCTCTTTACCAGAAGCCTAAAACTTACCAGTACTACTCTTGCAAACTTCCAGTGCCGTCATCAAGTGTTCTTGGGTGAATCAGCTAGAAACATGGTTTTTAATAACTGCAGCTGTGTCTGCCAGCTACTTCTACGGAGGATCCCCAGGAGCAATGTTCCTATTGCCAGTCCTGTTTATGAATTTTCTTGTTTGACCTTGAATATTTCCACTCCATCTCTGATGGAGGTGGCTGTTATCGTGCATCCCACCACTTACCCTGGATAGTGAGGCCTGGCTATCCACAATACATGTCTAAAGTATTTAGCTTTGATAGGTACCTAAATGCCCAGTGAAATCCAGGAGGTATTATTAGTTTTAAAGGATCCTAGGCCTCCAAATATCTCTGAGAGTTTGAGAGCAAGTTTTTTCATTCTTCAATTAGTCTACACTGACCTTTATTTCTTCCCCTTGGCTTTCCCTCTGTTCCTACCATTTCTTGAGGTCTCTGTAGTACTCCAAGTATTTGATCCTGTCTCTCAAGAGACACAAATATCCTGATCCTATGGCATTCTCTGTGTCTTTTGCAGGTCTCTTCTGCTTCCACTGAAGTCTGAAAATAAAACTCCTTTTCATTACACTTTGGCAGCCATTTTTGGGTACAATACTAGGATAGTAGCAGTGTTTACTAAAACTATAAAAAGAACATGAAAAGCTGATGTGATGAAGGAGTAAAACAAACAGGAACACAATACTCCTTAAACTAGCCCTTTTAAACTTAGGCATTGCATTCTAAAGATGCCAGGAGTGCCAATCAAAAGGAATCACATCAAGAAATGTGAATCACAACACCATTCAAAAGACTGCACTGTAATTAGCTTTTCTTCCTCTCGCAGACTCACTAAATAACTGTTGAAAGAAACACTAATGGCATTAGGAGGGCAGGGGTGCAAAGCCTGTGCCACCACAGCACCACAGCCATCCTGCTGCAGGATCCTGAGGTCACATCATTACATCCATACTCACTCTGAAAGGGAGATTCCGGTGTGAAATCAGGCATTCTTTTGTGGATCCAGCAATGGTTTAAGAGGTCACTGACCCTCTACCTATGCCAGCTGAGAAATGATAACTGAACGTTACAGCAGTCCTAAATCCATGCCAGTGCAAAGTGAAACAGTTTTTATAAAGAAAAGCTTCTCAGTCTTTTCAGTGCACATCTCACTCAAGTCAATTAAGAACCATTTTTCAGCTCAGGGTAGGAAACAGCTCTTGAGGCTGAAAAAGTGAGTGGTGCTAGTCACCTCATTTACTGTTCATACAAATCCATCTGAGAGGTATAGCTCAGGAAATAACAATTACTGGTATCAACTACCCCTTACAGGGCAGTTTCATGTCAGCCATCTACTGCATAAGCAAATATTTATTATTTACATTTACTGTAGCTTCAAGAAGATTAGTGCAGCTTTTTAGGCTGTTTATAGTGACTTCCAGACATGAGCTAACAATGAAGGAAGTCAAGAAATTAGACTTACATTGGTATAGACAAAAAAATCTAGTTAGAAACAAAAATGGGCATTACCTATGTTTAAATAGGATATATTGCAGTATTTGTTAGCATGAAGAACAGTCATATGGCATTTATAAAATCAGTAATTACAGTGATAATTAGTTGGTAGTTCAGATTCAAAATTTTGATTATACACAAGCAGGTGGTCAATGTACTGGGGATAATGTTGAGCTAATTTACCTGAGTTCAGAGACTGCTTTGTAAAGATTTCAGGGGCTCTGGAAGTAGGAACCTCAGCTTGATCACAAGTACAGTGTCAGGGAATGACATCTCAGCCCGGAAACCTTCTCTTATTGTCATATCACCTAATATAAAATCATCTGATTCTCTGTACAATTATCAGGTGTTCTTTGTATTAAATTATTGTAATCGGTACAACATAACTGCAGACATTGCTATTCTAAAAATAGTAAACAAGTGTATCTTATGCAAGCTGGCTTTCTGATCAACATGGGAAAAGCCCCAACCCATTACTTATTTTTTAATACTCTTACTTCCCCCATTCTCTCACCCTCTTTATGTCCTAATAAGTAGCAGCTTTTCATTGCCATTTTATCAAGCAGTTTTCGTATGATTATTTCTGACGTTATGCTGCTGAAATATTGAAGTATACTAAATGAATAATGTTTAAATGACAGGCTTGATACATTGCAGATGCACCAGAAAATTGACAGAAGTTGTTCAGTAACGTATAGTTAAGAGCATTTAAAGAACACAGAACAAAAGCAAAAAGCTAGTCAGCTGATCGCCTTCAGAGATAAACAGAGTTTCAAAAATACCTTATGTGGAAGACTGCAACTAGTCTGGTTGATTTGAAAGTGAGACCACATGGTCCTCCTTGGGCTAAATAGGCATCCTGCATTCATTGCCCAGGAGATGAACAGTGTAGAGCTCTATTAATCATAATAAGGATTGCAATAAATCATAACAAGGATTCTGTTCCAGCCAAGGAATGAAGCAAACTCCAAATCCAGGGCTGAATGCAGACAAGTTAATTAATCAGTGAATTGTCAACAAAGAATGTGCCTTAATCTTAATTATTGGTAGACCACCATGTCAGAGCCCTGAAACATGTCTGAGTATTAATACAAAGAGCAAACAAGGTGTCATCATGGAGTGATGTGCTAATTTCACATCCTGAGGTGATAGTGGCTACAAATGGGAATGCTTTTTAGATTCTCAGGCGCCTTTAGCTCTCGAACATCATCCTCTCCTTCATGTGTCACACTGCCCCAGATGTAGCATATCAGCCAACAGCAAAGTCCTTCTCTGCCTTCCACGCTGGAAGCTTGTGGATCTCAAGCTGCTAAGGAAATGGTACTTTTTAATTTGCCTTTGAGCATGGCAGAAGAGAACAGGCAGGTTCTTACACCCAGACAAGTTAATCTGTACAATCTTGCAGTCAGGCCCCTGGTGGGGAATTAAGGAAAATATAGTTGACAATAATGATGATTTTTATGTGACACAGCTGTTCTAGATTCCCTTTATAATAATGGAGAAAGGATTAGATGCTTGTAAGATGAAATATATTTTATCTTAAGACAGACATTACATGAATAATTTCTTAAAAGTGCTTATTTCTCACCACTCATAATTAAGAGAGTGCAGGTAGTGTAGGTTCAGATATCTGCACAATAAACTTCTGAAGGTGGGTGAGGAGAATCTCCTCCTGGTTTCTTGAAGACTTGTACCCTTTAGCAGCGGATACTGTGCGGCATGTTCCTGGGTTCTTTGGGAGACACACCATGTACAGCAGAGTTCCCATCATGGCCCAAGAAGGGCAAAGAAATGTCTGTCTTTCGATTCATCAGTCTTGGGAAGTCAAGACACATTTTTAGAAGAAGTCACATACATACGCAGGCTTACATTCTACTATTGCTCCTTGAGATCTGTGTTCTCTCTGTCATTAAAGTAATGCTAGCAGAAGAGGCTTAAAGTCCTCACTAGCTTTCTCTGTTTAAGGCACAGGCACTATTATTTGGTCCCCAAATACCTATTCCTTATCAATTTTTATATCCAGTGTATTAAGGTCACCAAAGTATGATAATCTGGATACATTTAGTTATCAGCAAACCTGATCAGATTTGGGGATAGTTTTTCTTCAAGCAAGAAAGTTTCCTTGAAATGTGACTACTGAATAAAGTTTTGCAATTAGCATTTTTATCCCAAAAGGAAAATCCATGAATTTATGAGTGTAAAGTGCCTGAATTGTCAAAGACACGAGCTAGCACTAGTTTCTAATCAGATTTAGTTGTTTTTTGGTTTTTTTTCGATAAGAAAGAAGTAAACAGTCAAAACATTCGGTGCTTTCTTGACAAGATCTTTGTTTTTAAGTGTCTTCAGCAGTGTCACTTATTTCTATGTCTAAATGCTATGCCAGAAACTTCTCCATCACTTTGGATTTTCAGCTTCAAACATTCAAGTGATCTGTGTTCACATATCAATTTCTACCATCGTTACACTCTCCTCTTTTGGGTATTAAAGCCCGGAAGCTCATGGAAAGCAATTATTGCTCTTTTTTCTAACTTGGCAATTTTTATTTGTAGCTCATGTTGTTTTCCTTTCAAACTTTTTCCTCTTTAGTGCATTTTTTTATTTTACTGATGACTGTGAGCTGTTCCTCTCTAAGGTGACCTACAAAGAATCAGCCTTTTAATTGGACTTATACTTTGTCTCTTTCTGGTGTACAAAGATATTCTTTCTTTTTGTTTGTTTATTCATAGCAATTATTTTTTCTTGGCTATTTCAGGAATGTCAGTGTTGGCCTTTTCTGATTTTTCTGGATGCTACTTTGAATTGTCCCAAGGACAGTTATTATTAGCTCTTACATTGCAGCTGACTGGATATGAGTGTTGAAAGTTTAATCTGTTATCTCCATAAAATATAATTACTTGTACCCACCAACCTTGAAACAAGCCCATATTTATATAAAAAACCTAACTATTTCTCAGCGAAAGCAAAATTTACTAGCTACCTCGTATCTTCCAAAATGTTCTCCAAAGCTGCTAGCTTCATTAGGTATATATCATCTTGGCTAAATTTCAGACATGCTTTTTTATCTATCTATCTATCTATATATAGGCATCTACCTGTGCCTAATATTAATAAAGCAAATCTTGCAACCTAACACTCCCTATTCCATAAAGAAACATGTTCTACCTAATTTCCTTCAAGACTTCCCAAGGAAGATGCCACTGTCACTGTGTAGTCTTCTAGCTTGCAATTTCATATCCTAGTATTAGTGTCTAAAACTGCTCAGGTGAATCAAACCTTAAATGCCTATTTCTCTTCTTTGAGTACAAAGAATACTGATAGTTCTTACAGCAATGCTTTATTAGAGATGAACCCCATGTCCTGCCTCCATTCTTTTCTAGTCCCTGGTATGTTCCTCTTAACCTCCATAAATAAAGCTATTTGGTTTGCATCAGGTCATACAACATGCAATACACCCCACCAATATCGGCCTCTCTGCTATCAGAAGTAGCAGTCAACTTGCGTATGACCTTGAAAACTTTATGCACAGGTTGGCCTTCGCATATATGGACCACATGCAATCTATGACACTGGAACTCTGTAAAACATGTGGCCAAGTAGTGACTTCTGCCAGCCCTAAGGGAATGCAGCCTGAGCCGTAATGCACCTGTGTCACCGTAATGAAGCATTGCCTAAAGGAAAAGATCACAGCTCCTTGTGTCTCTGGTGTTTACATTTTCCACAGCTGACTTTAAAACCATTTTTGGTGACTATTTAGACCTTTAGGTTAATTAGTTCCTCACACTCTCTGGGTTTATTTTTTTTTCCCAAATGGATTCTCATCCCTCTCTTTTCACAGTTTGTTCTATTACACTGAATAGACCAAGATCCTCTAGTCCTCTCCTAACAGGGAGACACTTTTCCTCTGGTCTTCGTTGTAGACCTTTGTAATTTCTCTTCCTTGGCGATGCATGACCAGGACGTTATTCTAGATAAAGCCTTACAGGGACATTCTGCAGGGCCATTAATAAGAAATCTGTCTGAATGGACACTAATACTTAACAGTTAGGTAGGAAAGTGGACATCACTGAGGAGGAAATATGTAGAACCGTTCCACTCAGTGAAACGTCTCTCCTCAAATTTTGCTACTGTTGGTTTGCTGTCATTTGCTGGAATAAACAGCAATCCTGTGTTAAAATAAAGGGATCCATGGCTCGAACACCAGTGAAAAGAAGTAGTTGTTCAATTGTGTCCTCGCCTGCTGTGGCCGACAAGCTCAATGACAGAGATAAATGTAAGTTGGCAGCATTACTGGATCCATATTTTAAGCAAAAATTGAAACCTCGCTTCTACGAAGTGCTGACATGGCTATCTGGAAGGATAAACCGTTAAGTGCCATCCTCCATCCTGCCTTACCTGCTGTGCTGAGTGCTCTGCAAGTTGATATTTCACATACCAGCGGGAAGATTCACCTGATGTAACTAAGGAAATCTTTGAGGAAAGAATACCCTAAAGCCAATCAAGGTCAAAAGCTCTGTAAAGGACACTGAGCCTAGGGCAAAGGCGTTTTGGGTTACAGTCTGACATAAGACGTGGGCTGGGCAATGCACAGCAGTCGAACACAAATCTAATTCACTTGTCTGAAAACAAGTGTCCAGTGCTCCAGGGATATCCTGAGATACTGCGTCTGGTCTGTAGTTGCTAGCCAAAATGGGTGCAGGTTTCCTATATGAACATGGTATCTCTTAGCCCTGTGCTAATGTCTTAGATGTTCTAATGCATCTCATATGGCATCAGGCACTTATGTGCTGAGAAATGAGTCGATGCCCTAATGCACCAGACCACTAAATGTAAACTGTTAGATCTAACAGTCTTCATCTCAATGTCTTGAATCCCACTATTGTACTTGGTCAGCTGAATCCCACCTCATGTTTGTGTCCTGCTGTACATGCTTGCAAAGGGAAACCATGGGCTTATATGAAGGTATGGAAGCAGGACAGGAGATGAAGCAGGCTAGGCTGGTCCATTAGAGAACATAGACACACTCCTTGAGACCAAAACTTTGTCATTTATTATTTCTTGATTACTTGGTCCTAACTAGAAGGAACATACCATTTGTTTGTATACAGGGCAGCAAATTATATTTGTGGACAAGACTGGCTACTTTAATGCTGTCTGTTCCAAGAACAGGTTGATTAGAATATCATTCATTTTGTATAATAATTTATTTCTGTTTTGTCTTAGAAAGATATTAATCCATCTATCAGGAGCAATTTTCAGATTTGTCCTACATTACCAGAAAACCCTGTTTGATTTCAAATAAGTAGTTCATTACTAAGTGATGACCATTTGTAGATGTCATCACCTTCAGTCAGATTTCTGAGTGTTCAGCTATTCTGAAAATCAGGCCCGTACTGTCTGATGGAGAAACTCCTACTTCCTGTGTATGAAATGAAATATCAGATTAGTCCATGTAGGCCATGTTTCCTATGTTTTTATCCCTATATCCATGATTTTCATGGATGACTTGGCTGTATTTTGTATATGCTAGCTGTTCAACTGCTTGTACAAACAGTAATACTGATATCAAATTATCTGGAAACGGTAAACACACTTCTCTGTTAAATATCACCTATAAGAAAGCCCAGAAGAAAAGGTCTGGGGATTAATCTAAAGAAGGGTCTCGACTAAAGCTTTACATTGAATTAGAGGGGGTTGGAGCTGTAGGGATAATACAGTGATGGTTCTTCAATATTACCCAAAGCCAGTGTCCCTTTGTGCTGCCTGCTAGGTGATTCTTCAGAATTATGTATTACCTTCAGCTATATTCAATTTGCTCCCATACGACTAGTGTCTGACAACAACAAAAATGTGTGCTCTTGAAAGTGTAGCCATTATGGTATCTTCTTTTATTGTCTGGTAGTTTCAGTGTGCTCTATTACGTTACACGAAAAATAGAGTCTGTCTCTTCTGTGATTAGATAGAGAGGAAAGATGGGCACTGTATTTTGTCAGAATTTACAGCAGCTGATAGGGGTAAATGAATAAAATATTCTAAGTTAGTGTTTACTTTGTTTCTTCCTTTGCTGACTATTGAGATTGCTTCATATTCTTTCCTTTTATATAACAGACTTAGCCAAAAGCACAGTTTTCTTTTTTTCTGGTCTTCATCATATTTAGTGAATGCTGGAACTTAGGACAGTGAATCCAAGTCTTGCAGCGGGTGGTTGCTTTCTGAGCGGGCTGATGGTAAGATTTTTCTTGTAGTCCCTGAAATTCCAGAATCACAGAACAGTAGGGATCGGAAGGGACCTCTGGAGATCATCTAGTCCAACAATACCCCCCACCCCCCACCCCCCCCCCCGCCCCGCTAAAGAAGGTTCACCTGGAGCAGGTTACACAGGAACGCTTCCAGACTATCTCCAGGGAAGGAGACTCCACAACCTCTCTGGGCAGCCTATTCCAGTGCTCTGTCACCCTCAGGGTGAAGAAGATTCTCCTCATGTTTAGATGGAACCTCCTGTGTTCATGTTTGTGCCCGTTACCTCTTGTTCTGTCACTGGGCACCACTGAAAAAAGACTGGCCCCATCCTCCCAACACCCATCCTTTAAGTATTTATAAGCATTGATAAGATCCCCCCCCAGCCTTCTCTAGGCTAAAAAGCCCCAAGTACCTCAGCCTCTCTTCGTAAGATGAATCGTTTAAATAAAAAAGCTACAACTGATGACTAGTGTTGACCCTTAAAATCCTACAGAATCACCACTATCTGAGGACTGCTTTCTCTACTGCTCTATTTGTGTATGTGGAAGTGGACAAGTTCTGTAATGGATAAATCTAAAGCCGAAGACCAGAAGTGAAGATTTTTCTCCCCGGAAATTTAGCTTTTAATGCATGTATTGGCTTCCCTTTTCTCAGAATGATTTGGAGACCTTTCACATAAAAACTACCATAGAAAAACCACCACAGCAAAAAGTATGAGTGAAGCATTCCTGGTATTTGTTGCTATCTCTGTCAAAAACCAACCCAATGGAATAATATCATGGCCTGCATTTCTAAAGGAGGCTAGTAGTTTTTGGGGGGCCTAATTTTCAAAGGAGATGAGTATCCAAAAATGCAAGTGAGTTCCCTTAGAACATTACTTGATACCTCACAGTCAAGTCATGTGTCTTCCTTTGGTCCTGACATATTTTTTGCAAGCCTGAAAAAAGCTTTGGAAGTGTAGGAACTTTGGTGCATTTGGGAGAGAAAAGATTCCATTCATGCAAAGCGAAGAAAAAGGAAAAAAATCTTCTATCAATGAGCTATATTCAACCTCCCATGCCCAACGAAAATGTCAGTATATCTCTAGTGTGACATATGTCTCAGTTCAAACTCAACATTGCTAAAACAGCATTCCTAATCTCCACCCCTTCCCTGTACTTGCATTCTTCTGTCTTTCTCAGTCATTCTGAAAAATAACACCATCATCCTTGTCAATCAAGCTTATCATTTGAGCATGGTATTCGCCCAGATGGATTTCTCTCCATCCCATCCCATCAAGCTGTTTCTAAATCTTGCAGACACTTCCTGAAAAAAAGATGCAGCTTTTCTAATGCATTCATCCAGTTAAATTGTATCCATGCTCTGAGTACCTACCAGATGTCTCAAGCCTCAATAAATATAGTTTTGTCTTACTGATGTTTACCCAGTGCAAAAGTAACTTTTCTACCTCATTTTTGATTGTATAATTTATTTCTGTATATTTGTTTAATCATGCCATGTCTTTTCTGTTGCCTCTAATATAAAAAAAGTTCTCTTTTTAATGGTTTTACTTAACTCTATCTGTATTAACTCATTGTCTTTCACTAAACAGTCAGAGATCTGCTTTCAAGCCTCTGCTTCAAACATAATGTCAACTTGCAGCCTTATGTTTTGTCCTTGTTTTGTCTCAGATGCTTGGGGTAAGTCTCCTGAAAACAACCTTCAGTTTAATATTAGTCTGAATATGCATGAAGGTCCAGAATATTGATTTGGTACATGTCAATGAGTTTATTGATTAGTACTGGGAAGACTGTGGCCAACCAGTAACGTAGATAATATTACCAAATTCTGGTCTGATATGTGCTGCAGTGACTGTAAATGAAGACAAGTTTAAGAGATGTTCTTGGATAGAAATATTTTTACACTATGTTTATGGCATTGAGTTTAATAGAATGATCCAGTCTCCATCTAAGTCAAGTGCAAAAGTAAAATGTATTAGGGTAACAGACGTGCAAGCTGTAGGTCTGACTCAACCAACAGTATTATTCAGTAATTCTTAGCTGGTCTATTGTAATAAAAGGCTACAGAAAAAGTTTAGCTGATCCCTTCATATAATTGTGTTTACAGCATAACACCATACAGATCATCCGCTAATAAGCAAAGAAGCTAAATTAAAATAGCCAAATATCATCATCTGCCAATGATTTGCAAGGTCATGCCTTCTTTCTTCATATTTTTGCTCGACCCCCTTCTTTTCTGTGATGTCTATAAAAACTTGGTAAACATTCAGAGTAGCTGGGGGCTGCAAACCACTGCCTGTAACATCATCAGTATCTTTATGATTGCCTTTTTTGCTCACCTGTTAGAAATTACCTGCTTAAGTAGTTTTGAAGAAGGAATCACTTTTTCTTTTATATTCATACATAGCTCTAGGGACTACTGTAAGATTATTTTTTTTTTAAAAAAAAAAAAAGCTACTATATTTAAACCCAATTACTCAAACCATATCTAAAAATGAACAGCTTTTAAAAAAATGCTTTGAAATGGTTAACTCAATTCTAGCCAAATATCAGAGTAATCATGTGAGAGCTGCTCCCACCTTTATTGAAGATAATGACCTTCAAATAAAGGTAAATCTGAAAACATTTAGAATCACCCATGCCTATATGACTCTAAGGCACACATTTTAAATGGGATCAGTGTTTACTTCTCAACTTTACTGAACTGATCATTTACTTTATTTCAGCTCGGTTACTCTACAAAATTAAACTAATGCCTTCTAATAATGGTTGGCACAGAATGCTGCGCTACTTGGACAGGTTTACATGAATTTTACATAAACGAATAAATAAAGTAATGGTGACTGTCAGTGCAATATTTATCATTACTTGCTGAATTGCGAGTGTGTAGTTTAAAGGACACAGCTTACTAACAATGAAAATCTTCGCACAGCTTGCTCTAGCAAATGTCATCTTTTGTGATTTTAGCTTCAGTTGCAACCTAGTGGCCAGCTGTATTAGCTATAACTCATTGGTCAGCAAAATAGAGTTGTATTGGTAGAAAACATCTGCAGCCTCACTGCTCTTCAGGGTTGTATAATTGTGATCCTGCACCAGAACCACTCAGGCAGGGACGACTGAGTGAGGAGCGTGTCCCTTTGGACACTTCCTGGAGGGCAGTGCAGGAAGCTGTCCTGTAGGATTCCTGTCACATCTGCCAGAGCCAGGTGGTGTTTCAGATGCTCCGGTGCATCTCTAAAGTTGTTAAAGCCTGATGTGTGAGCAGTTGTGTTGAGTCCCCACAAGTCATATGTCAGTGTGCCTGTAGACACGTGTCTGAGATTAAGTGTGAATCTAGACTGGAATGCCATTCAAGACATCTAGACTGTGTTAACATACACCAACTAAGTGGCAGACAGCAGAGAGAGAAAGGGGTATTCCCTGAAAGCGAACACATTCCTCTCAAGACACAGGGAATGAAATGGACATACCTTGAAGGTTTTGCATCTAGTTGACCAGACTGAAGAAACCATGTAACAGTTAGACATATAAAATTTGGTGAAATGATTCCTGGTCAAAAAAGGAAAAAAAGCAAAAGCAAAACCAATAAACCCCAAACAAAATAAGGAAATAACAAGGAAATGGAGCTCATGATTTTTATCTAATAAAATCTGACTGCTGACACAGAAAATGGATAGAAGTACGGGTCATCAGCACTGAAAGCACATGACCCTCTCAGATGAGCTGCAGAAATAGGGTCATTGCAGGCCAGTCTCAATAGCCTGGAGGCTGTGTTTTAGAAACATGCCTGCATGTGCTAAAGTCCAACATAATATCCCTGTATTCACTTCATATTGGTGAATTTTCCACGTACTTACAGATGTTCATGAACTGGGACTGAACGTGAAAAAAAATCCCTATATCACTTCACAAATCATTCCTGACAGACTGAAAATGTGAAAAATCAACTTTAAAGAGCTTATTTCTGAATCTACATGTGCAGAATTTGAGCATGAGTGTGATACCAACCTACCAGTGGGTGAACCCAGCAAGAGATAACATGGATTGATACATGAACTGAACCCGACTTCCAGGAAGACAGTAAAAATCACTTCAGAGGAAAAAGTTCTTACTAAGTATAGCCAACTATCCATGGGTTTTTGGTTTGTTCTTTTTCAGTTTCCTTGTTTAGTGCTTTATAACTAGAATAAGAGAGGTGGCACCTCACCCAGCTCTCAGAGTATATGCTTTCAGGACATGATTCATTTTACTAAACTTCTGCTGTCCAACAGTTAGCCAGATAGTCTAAGGGGGTTGTTTCAGTTTCTGCTGCAGTCAGCTTACCTCTGGGGATGGATTTATCACATCTGTTTTAGCATCTGCCTTTGGATGGGATGAACTCACTTCAGGAGGTGTCCATCTCTCCCCGCTGACCATGACTGTTTCAGACCAGACATCCATTATGTGATGGTCAAAGTTAGACTGCATGAACCATACCCTCCACATAGAAAGCCTTAGCAGCCATTGAAGTAGACCTAAATAACAGCCTGCAGCTCCACTTTAAAGTACATAGCTTGAGTTAGGAAGTGATAAATAAGGATAGGTTCAAACAATATGATTTCCTTTGGCATATTTCCAAACTGCACAGCCTAGTGCGGTGTTGGATCCCAGTCTTATGATGGTAAGAATCTCCTTCACTGAGCTACCTTTTCCATTTGCAACACCCTGTACAACACCACTACATCTGCATTCAGCCTTATTGCTCAGGCTTAAATTAGCTTACTTAGTGGCATTGATTTGAAGTGAGAAGCATGGGGGCATAATTACATAATATGTAATTATTATTACATAATAATTTTTCAAGAGTTTTTGCTAATTAAATTCTCAGTTGCCAAACACTGGGAGGATAGTCGTGGATTCTCAAGCAAAACGGAGTGGATAGTATATTGCAGCTTGGCCCAAGTTCTATCCTACCACAAACTGCTTTTAATATTAGCTCAGGCAGTCAGTAAAACAGCACCTGTGTTTTAAAACAGTCTTATCTGAGCAGTTTATTGTGATGCACTAGAGCAATTTCTTATGCCTGCCTAAACTGGAGCCATACTGGCTGCAAGTCAGTGACACACCAAACGCTGGACTCTTCTCGAGTGGACTCTGGGAGGATGTTTGCACCCATTCAGAGCTAGTCCCGTCGGACATAACCACAGTCTCCTCTTCTCTAGAACTGCTGTGACTTGGACATGGTAAGATTTTAGCAGATGCTTTCGTTGTATCAATGGACTTCACAATGTCAATTCTTATCTATGAACAAGATTGTCATAACTATCATTTTTTGAGCAATTAGGTTTCCAGCTTCGGTTCATACAAGAAATATGCCTGGGGCATGATCTAGGTTTGTCAGAATTCTCAAAGATAAGAGGAGATACTAAAAACAACTGACCCATTGACAGGCTCTCTGTAATTTTCCTTCATGCAAAGTGATCTGTTTGGAGTTATTTTAGCTGAGATATCACATTCAGCATGCAGAGCCAATGTTTGATTACATAGTTCATCACACCTGAGTTTAAATCAGGAGTAATACTCCCCGGTGCTTATCATGGCCACTGTGCTGCATATAAAACCTACCAAAGCTCCTCCTCCACCTAAACATCAGCAATCAAGGTGGCAGGCCCAGCTGTGCCACAGCACCTAGCGTGTATATATAATTATAGCTATAATACATCTATATTATGTATATAACGTTGTATATAAAACATGCAATATAATATAATAAATAGAATATGACACAATATAGTATATAATTACAACTGTAATATCACTATATTTTATATATGATCTTATCTATGCAAGAAAGAGTATAAGCTATGAACATTTATATATAAAACATAGCTTATACATTTTCTTGCTTAGATAAGTACTAAATCAGGTCTTGCTATATATCTAGTTAAACACAAAGTGTCTTCATCAGCTTTTCTGTTGACTTACCCACTTACTTTCCATATGCTCTGTTCCTGCAGAGGCAGTCATTTCGCGTTTGTGAATGATTTGCACAGGGTATATGGCGTGCACTGCTGTGTGCAGCAGTTCTCTTCCACAGGGTTATGACTTTCCCTCCAGATAACGCGGAGAACATCCTCTTTGAGGTTGCCTACTGCTTGCATATGGAGCAGTATTGCAATGTCTATATTTTTCCCAGTGACCCCTCAGGCAGCTGCATTCCCTTAAACACCTGGATGTTCCACATTATGCAGAGTGTTCTCTGTAAATGGCTGGGACAAATGATGAGATTCAACTGCTGGGGGAGTAACCTAATCAACGTACAAGGTCACTTTCAAAAGCTTGAATGTTACTTACCGATTAGAGCTGTGTATCAGATGTAAGGCAAGAGATTAAATATTGATGATTTTCTTCACTGGCTGGTGATCTCATTTCAGAGACGAAGTTACAGTTTCTCAGCCAGTGTCCATGTATAAGATGCTTTCTTCCACTAGGTATTTTTCCTTCCCTTAAATCAGTAAAATAAATCTCAAATAAAATTTCAAAAAGCACCTTGCAGTGAAGACAAACTCAGAGGTGGGTTTTTTCCATTATTCACGTTGTGGATAGACATTGCAAAGATAATTGGCTGCATTCAGTTTCCAATTACCCTATTTCCACTCCACTGATATCATTAGGGGTTGCATAGATGCTGCAGAACAGAATTTAAGTTTGCGTCTCTTCAAGGCAGTACGTACGTCCACGTCATGGGTAGGTTGTTCAACAGGAGAGGTTTCTGGATGACAGGGATAAACAAGATCTAGAGGCAGCCTTGGTGCATGGAAACAGCTGAATCTGAGCACTATGAGAGGCGTTCGGTGCAAGGATGTTGGACCACACTAGCAGCAAATAGGACTTTTCCCCTCTTCTGCTTATAGTGACGTGGCAAACTATTTCAGTGACCAGAAGAGACTTCCGGGCTCTGTCTTTCATAACGCCTGTTTCTAGGCTGTAGCTGTCATTCAATCTATGCAGCCACAGACATGCTGTTCACTGTTTTCCCGTTCTTTTGCTTGTTACCAATAATCCACTGCCTTCTCTCAGCAACACACATTTGCATCATAGAAGAACTAGGTATCTTCTTCAGTGGATTGCAGATTCCTTGAACAAAGGCTCCAGAGCTGTTTGAAATTTTGCATACTCTTTGGAGAGCAGTTTTTGGCTGCAAATATTGACATGTATTTGAAACTAAGTGTTTATTTTCAGACTGAAGTAGCGCCCCCCCCCCCCCCCCCGTATGTTCTCACATCACCTGGTCTTATGAAATGATATGAAGGAAAGAAAAAGGAAAAAACCCTAAAAGTTTCATGTCAAGTCCGTCTACACTGAAAATATATCTTAGCCACATGGCAGCAATGGAACTGAAAATACTTTTTTGCAAGCTCCCATTCTTTTCCTAGACTCTTCGTATTTGTTGATCACTGGATTTTCTTGCTATAGTAACTGCTTCATTATGAAATTGATTTTACTGGAGAATTCACTTGCTCTGTTACTGCTTTGCATTATTCAATAATTAATTCCCTGTAAGCAAGTTCATGTTTTTTGTATATTCCCCGTATTATTCCTGAATCATCTTCATTTTGTTAACGTGACTGCAACAATCTTCTTCTCAGCCTTTCTCTCTGTCCTTCTCCCATCACTTTTTTTCTGTCATCCAGTCCTCAGCCCTGCAGCACCCTCCAGTCCTCATTTTTGACAGCAAAGATAATTTTCATTATTTGCGTCACAGCCAAACGAAGCCAGTTTCAGGACACAAAAAAGTGGATAGATGGAGGCAGCTACAGGGCTTTTTGGAGGATGGTTCAGGCTAATGATGGTTGGCCCTGGGCTTCTTGGCAGTGGTAAGATGGTCCCAGGGATGGCAGGGCAGGCTGGAAGTGGACAGTAAGTGTTTGTGAGGTCTGAGGTTAAGGACTGGGAGGACTTTAGGGGATTTTGT
Source organism: Leptosomus discolor (assembly GCF_034619465.1). NCBI lineage: Eukaryota > Metazoa > Chordata > Aves > Leptosomiformes > Leptosomidae > Leptosomus > Leptosomus discolor. The sequence goes on from NC_141392.1 coordinate 120,362,455, forward strand.
GAGGTTCCAAAGACCTGAAGTGAGTGAAGGGACCTGGGAGGAGATTTCAAGGTGCCTAGTGGGTGGAAACATAGGATGAGACTATTTAGTGGGGTTTCAGAGGGCTGTTGGCAGAAGGAGGTCCTTTCTGACTCCTTACTGTGAAAGGCCTCATAATAAATAGAGCAAATTTGGTGAGCTCGCTTCTGGTAGCTCCAGCAAATATCCTTTGTTTTTCTGGATCATAGCACTCAAGCTGTACGTCTCATTGTGTCTTTGCTTCGAATTTTGATATTCTCAAAGCTCGAATTTTCTTCACAGGTTAGTTGTTTCTCAAACACAGGCTTAATCTCAATACCTGTTTCTTAATTTCACAGAAAGCAATTATCTGCATTGTTACATTGTTTATCAGTTGGTTTACCCGCCTTTGTAGCGCTTGATCAAAAAAATCAATGATAGGGCATGATTTTGGTGGTTTGTTTTTTTTTTTTTTTTTCTGTGTGATACATTACACTGACCACTGTTACTAAGATAACAACTTTGGTTTTGCAAAATTGAATGTGACCCTATGCTTTTTTGTCTGGAACAAAGTGGACTTTTTATACTCCTTAGGTGGATACAGTTAGGTGAGATGGATCTTCCGCATGGTTTCTTAGAAGAATTTCTTAAGTGAATTTGCATGTTTACTGCTTTGTGAATTTGCTTTTGCAAATATTTTCTATTATTTCCCTCAAGGTCATTTTTTTCAAGTAAAATTTTTGCCACAAAGCTTGATTACTTCATCATTTATCTAAAGGAGATGAAAAAAAAAACCTCAAAAAGTTAGAGCAGCATTATCAGTTGACTCCTTTGCTCGGTTCAAAGGGCACAATCCAAACTTTCTTGATGACTTTATTTGCCTTTAGATTGGGTTCTGACTGCAAGGTTTGGTTTTCAGGCACAATTCCGAAGCATAGGACACTGTGTTCAAATCACCAGCCCAAAAGAGATCTGTGCTTCATGCGAAAGCAGTCAGAGCACAATTAAAAGATGATGTCTGGGTTTGTCAAGCTTATGGAGTCTTTCTGTACCAGAGTAGAACTCACATCTTAATACGTCAAGGCTCATCTAACTTAAATAGTCCACGATATTCCAAATATTAGATTCTAAATTGTTCATCTGAAATATTCTCAGTAACCATCGTTACAAAAGTAATACACTTTTCAGGGATTAATCCAAATATCACTGGAGTTGCTAGGAACTCTACTTTAAATACATTGGATCAGAGATACCCCTGATTAATCTGCTTTTAATCTGCTTGTTTTGTAGCTGATTTCATGGCCTTTGCAGGCTGGTATGGGTTCATTCAACCCACAATCTGCAATGGCTAGAAGCTATTAATCATGGCAGCATGACACTGACTTTGAATTACAATATCTTTTTTCAATATATAGCATCAGAGCTGGTTTTTTGCTCATCATGACTATGCAACTTCTTGTTAGCCTGAAGTGTGGACACTGAATGAGCTCAGGTCTGCACACAGAATGTGCTGCAGCACATTGTCCTCCATCAGTATTGTCCTTTAGCAACGGGGGAAGACCAAATATTTCAACCTACATCATTCAAGTCTCATTGTTTGCAAGGCTCTGGAAGGACAACCTGATGCCATATACAGAGTACAACAGAGCAGACACTTGGTCCTGTTGGAGGCACAAAACCTGTGTTGTTGGAGTTCCTTATGCAGGCACAGCACATCAGATGGACTCAAGATGCTCAGAAAGTCTGCCCTTGGTTACCCTCATTAAAATAAGATTTAATATAAACTTTATTTGAATGTATTAGCATACATATGTCACCATTGTTCCTTAATATTTTATCATGGGAACACATCAAGATGGCTATATACAGGGACTGAGTCTCTGCTGGATGAAATTTGCCTGTATAATACACTCACACAGGACTCAAGCTTACCCTCATCCCTGCCAGCATAAAGTATTATTAATAACATTAAAATAAAATTTAAAAAAATCTGAGTGAAGACAGAGGTGTAATGGCATGGTTCCTTGCCATAGAAACAGAAGTGAATTTTACAGTTCAGAAAAGATTAATTAAAAAAAAAAGAAAAAAAAAGAAAGAAAAGAAGGAAGTAATTTAGGTTAAATATTTCTCAATGAAGTGACAATTCCAAATTGAAAAGTTATGAGTTACACAATAATTTGTTTAAAATTTTCATCTTGTTTTACAACGAAAATATTTCCAAATGTGTAAATTTCTGTATTTCCCTCAGGATGGAACCTCATGTTTGCTGTTTGGTTGCAGACTCCACAAGTGCTATGCACAAATGCTTGCAAAGACTATGTCCTTCAACAGAGAAAAAGAGAAAATGTTCTCACTTGGCTAAAGGCCTTGCTCCAGGCTCAATGAATATCTGCAACAGCTCTCCAGTTCCCCAGTATTACTTGTGTCTTGCTCCTACAACAACCTGTGTCTGTGGTCCGTGGACTCAGCCTGTATTGCTGATGAAGGTATCTCCCATGACTCCACATTAATCTGCGAACCGGTAATGGTATTAACTCTGATAATTAAAATCAAACCTTGGCATGCAGTTTTCTGGTAGCACCCTAATCATGAAGATTAAATGTGTGTAAACTATGCTTTCCTTGGTGTTTCAAGAGGGCCTTTCAATGAGATTGAAACTATATTGCACTTTCATATCAGCTTTAATCTGAGAGGTGTGCAGAGTTTATATGCTGAGCCATCTTTGTCATCAGAGATATTAACTTCTGTAGTTGCTGCTGCAGAGTTTATAGGCTCTATAGGTTCCTTCCTAAGAAGGAAGGAACCTCTAGAGATTACTATCTTTGGATTAAGTTTTCTCCTGTGGAAGAAACTCGTGTTTTCCTGAGCAATTTTGAAGCCATGTAAGTTCTTCAAGACAGCTCAATTTTCAGTAAAGGATTAGTTTCTTTGCTGAAATGGATTTCTGTGACAGTCTGTATTAACACTGATTCAATTTGATTACATGTTAATTTTAATAAAGCCACAAGTTCCAAAGGAAAATTGTTCCCAATCAAAAATGTTGACCATCTTGGTATTAGCTGCAGAAATCTATCTTCCTTTCATTTTCTGGATGGCTTTCAGGTTAAATTTTTCATCTTCCTACCATTCAAATGAACCAACTTTAGGAAGAATAGCTGTGGCCTCCAAGAATATAAAAACATATAGCTGCTTCATTATTAGAAAAAAAACAAACCACACTTATTTACCTCTCACTTTAGTTAAGTGAGCATTTTAATAGTAGCATTTTAATAGTAGCTTATTAAGCTATTTTTTTCAGAAGGTGTAATGTGAAAACAAAATATATTTCACACTCTTTCTGTCTTTCTCCAACACTTAAATCAAGCACTGATGTTCTCTTCCTTCAGTTTTCTTTCTGTCTTACACTTGCCTGCATTTCACTTGCCATTCTAAGACAAACTCATGTGATTTGTTTCAGTTATGCTAACCACCAAGGTATGAAAATATATCATAGTTTACAGTTTTGGCTAAAATACCCACACAATTTTGCACCTGATTTTTTTTGACGTGTATTGATCCGTGAGACTTGGTGTTAATAGGACTGTAATGCCAAGAAATTTAGAAGAAATTAGAGATTGGTGTCCTAAAGCTAAACTGCTTTCTTCCACACCCTTCTCCACCAGCTGTGTTTTGCATTATGTATTAGGCTTTTTTTTTAATGCACATAATCTTTAATGACACTGGAAAGTTAAGGAGGAAGAAAAGGGAATGTGTTGGATGGCAGCCAAAGTTTTTTGGCAGGTCTGAGTTAAGAAAGCAAGAGTGAAGTTTTCAGAATCCTATTTTGAAGATAGATGTTTACCAAGGGAAAAAAAAAAAAAAAAATCAGATCGCCTCAGCATATCCAAAAAAGCCAAAAATTTTAGAAGTGAAATCCTGACTCCATCGAAATCCCTGCCAAAACTCTGACTTGTTGAAACAAGGCAAAGGTGTTTGTTGTAAACTCTCTGATCTTGGAGGATTTTGGCTGATGGAAGTAATTGCAGATGATCTGTTAATTTGGACAAAGAACAATCATTTAAATGATGAGGGACTGCATAATGTCCATCAGCTCACTGAAGAAAAAAATCTTAGCCTGGAAAAGACCAAATACCAAGTCAGGCAGGATTTACTGTACAGAGCAGGATCAGCCTCACCCATTCTTTGCTTTTTAAAAATCAGGCCTCTTCTCTGAGCTTGTCGTGGAGGCTGGAATTCAGCTTCAGCTTCAAGCATCTACATGTTGGCACCCACATCTAGCTGGATTCATGAAAGTCTTTAAATTGCCATTATGCTCAGTGGGAACCTAGTCAATACTGTCAAGCAACCTGCAAAGCAATTTGACTCAGGCAACAGTCAATGTCATGATGCTGTTTCCAGTCACAGATAGAAAAATGAATCCTCTGGAGGGAATTTTATCCCACTGATTTTGAGACAAGATAGACTGTATGCCCCCATGGGTGATTTGCCTCTCCACTGACCACAGAGTGAGCCCAGAAAAAACAGCTGAGATTATACCTCTGAATTGTGCAAATTAAAAGTATCTTGTAACAGAATGACTTTTGTAAGTGTTTGTGGCAGGCTAACATGTCAATCAAATTGATTCCTAATCATTACAGATGTGCTACTCGACTCCAGTAGCTTCTTGACAGACAAAGGATGGTGCTGGGATAATCGCCCAGGGGAGAATTTCTGGCTGGAAAAAAAAAAATTGCGCGAAAACCACTGGCATTGAAACTTTGAAATCAATAAGATGCTTGAGATTTTTGTGGATTAAATATATGTTTATGCATACACCAGCCTTGAGCACCATGGTCATGTAGTGTTATACCTTCTCCATGGAAATATGTTTTGAAATGTTTTCCTCACTTGACATTCCTCTTATTTTTGACACCTGACTCCTACCTAAAAATGACTCAACGTGCTTCAGAAGGGAAGATGGCTGAAAACAGAAGCAATACAGTCTTAAAAATAGGAAAGCTATTAAAAATAGGACACTACAGCTTGAAAAAGGGAATGTTTTTATAAGTAATGGCTGTTTTTAAAAAATTAATTCCATAATTCCGTGAGTCTAGCATTCACAAATTGTTCCAGTCCCAAACTTAGGAAACGACAGGGATGTAGTATAGAAAGGTTATGCACTTAGAATTGAAGATAAGGAAAAAAAGGAAATTAGATAATGCTTATCTTGTCATTGAAAATCAGGACAGATTTTTATGGTGGTTGTATGTGTTATACGATATCCATCAAGAACTGTGCATATTTGTCAGAGCCAAGCAGTACCACAAAGCCTTTGGTGCTGAACTTTCCCCTTCTGGAGCTACAGACAAGCAATTTGGAGGTGGTTAAACGAAATCTCAGGTACTGGAAAGTAAAAATGATGGAGGCAAGCACAGCAAGACTGATATCTTTGCAAGTAGGAAACTCTAAAGAGAAGAGAATGTAAAGCTATCAAATTAATACCTATAGCCTCCTTACCATGGTTGCATATAATAGACTGGAATTCAGTCCCTTGGTACGAAGTGAAGCCCTCTCAATGAAACTAAAAATATTGCCTCTGCTTCTAACGAACACCAAAATCCCAAAGGTAGGGCTTATGTTCTCCAGGTGAAGGCTCACAGGAAGCCTGTATGCTTGGATTATGAAGGGTAACTGAAGCAGGAAACTTAGGCTGCAGGTAAAGCATGAGTAAAAGTGGTCCCACTAGAGAGGGAACAGCCTTGCAAAGCTAGACGTCAGATTACAAAGGAGGTAGGAGTTGCTGTATAGGAACTATGGTGCATTTTACAAATGAAATTGAACTAGATGGTCAAAATGCTGCTATAGGCTCTCAGCATTGGAAGATTCTGATCAGTTCTCTATCCTGGGAACTAAGTCTGTGAATTTTATTAATTGGCTGCAAAAGCTATGGTCGCTGCTTTTTATGGATATTTTTTTATTACAATGTGAGAAATCGTTAGTTGGGCTAACAAGTGGGACAGTTCTTGCAGGTCTCTGAATATAAGATTTGTCAGTTCCCCTAAAACAACACATCTTTGAGATACTGAGAAATTGTTTCTGTAGTTTGTTAGAACACTTACAGCTGGAAGAGTGAGCCCAGGAAGGAACCTTTGCCCTAGCTCGACCAACACAACATTAAACCATGTCCCTAAGTACAACATCTACCCATCTCTTAAACACCTCCAGGGACGGTGACCCCACCACCTCCCTGGGCAGCCTGTTCCAATGCCTGACAACCCTTTCAGTAAAGAAATTCTTCCTAATATCCAGCCTGAACCTCCCCTTGTGCAGCTTAAGGCCACTTTTCCTTCTTCTATCGCTTGTTACTAGGGAGAACAGACCGACCCCCGACTCACTAATACCTCCTTTCAGGTAGTTGTAGAGAGCAGTAAGGTCTCCCCTCAGCTTCCTCTTCTCCAGGTTGAACAGCCCTAGATCCCTCAGCCACTCCTCATACAAGACAAGCTCCAAATCCTTTACTAGCTTGGTAGCCCGCCTCTGTACCCTCTCCAGCACCTAAATGTCCTTTTTGTAGAGAGGAGCCCAAAACTGCACACAGTACTTGAAGTGTGGCCTCACCAAAGCCGAGCACAGGGGAATGATCACCTCCTTGCTCCTGCTGGCCACACCATTTCTGATACAGGCCAGGATGCTGTTGGCCTTCTTGGCCACCTGGGCACACTGCTGGCTCGTGTCCAGCCAGCTGTCAGTCAACACCCCCAGGTCCCTCTCTGCCTGGCAGATCTCCAGCCACTCCTCCCCAGGCCTGTAGCGCTGCTGGGGGTTGTGGTGGCTGAAGTGCAGGACCTGGCACTTGTCCTTATTGAAACTCATGGAATTGGCATTGGCCCAGTGATCCATCCTATCTAGATCCCTCTGTAGAGCTTCCCTACCCTCAAGCAAATTGACACTTCCACCCAGCTTGGTGTCGTCTGCAAACTTACTGAGGGTGCCCTCCATCCCCTTGTCCAAATCATTGAGAAAGATGTTAAACAGGAGTGGCCCCAGTACTGAGCCCTGGGGGACACCACTCGTGACCGGCCACCAACTGGGTTTAACTCCATTGACCACAATTCTCTGGATTCGGACATCCAACCAGTTTTTCACCCAGCAAAGCGTATGCCCATCCAAGCCAAGAGCAGTCAATTTCTCTGGGAGAACACTGTGGGAAACAGTGTCAAATGCCTTACTAAAGTCGAGGTAGATGACATCCACAGCTTTTCCCTCATCCAACAAACGGGTCACCCTGTCATAGAAGGAGATCAGGTTTGTTAAACAGGACCTGCCCTTCATAAACCCATGCTGACTGGGCCTGATCATCTGGTTGTCCTGCATAATGGAACTCAAGATGATCTGTTACATCAGCTTCCCTGGCACTGAAGTCAAACTGACAGGACTGTGATTTCCCAGATCATCCTTCCATCCCTTCTCACATATGGGTGTTACATTGGCTGACTTCTGATCTGCTGGGACCTCCCCAGTCAGCCAGGACTGCTGATAAATGATGGACAGTGGCTTGGTGAGCACCCCTGCCAGTTCTCTCAGCACCCTAGGATGTACCCCATCCGGCCCTATAGATTTATTCATGTTGATGTGGAGCAGCAGTTCACCGACAATCTCCTGGACTGTAGGGGGCACATTTTGCTTCTGGCACTCTCTCTTGGCTTGAGGGGCTGACTTTCCCTGGTACAAGTGTTCTTATTACTAAAGACTGAGGCAAAGAAGACATTAAGCACCTCAACCTTATCCTCGTCTCTTATTACCATATTACCTCCTGGATCTAGTAGGGGATGGAGGCTCTCCATGGTTTTTCTTTTGTTGTTAATGTATTTATAGAAACTTTCTTGTTGCCCTTTACCTCCAAAGCCAGGTTAACTTCTAGCTGGGCTTTGGACCTTCTAGTTGCCTCCCTGCATAACCTCACAACATTCTTGTACTCATTATGAGTGGTCTGCGCCTTCTTCCAGAGGCCATAGACTTTTCTTTTTTCCCTGATTTTAAGCCAAACCTCCCTATTCAGCCAGGCAGGTCTTCTTTGCTTCTGGCTCGTCTTATGGCATGTGGGGATGGCCTGTTCCTGTGCTTTTAAGATTTCCTTCTTAAAAAGTGTCCAGGTTTCCTTCACTCCTATACCTTTCAAAACTGAGTCTCAGATGATTGCCAGGACTTTTCCCACCAGCACCCTTTCTTCTTTACCAGGTACCTGACCTGCTCCATCCCATGAACATTGGTGCAGTCCCATCACCCGTGTGTTCGAAGACCTACCCTACCTTGCTTTGAGCCTTCAGCAGTGTAAGGCTGCAAATACCCACAGAAATGTAAATTCCATAGCAAAATTTGCTTAAGAGATAATGTCAGTGCAATAGAGTGCTGTGACAGGATAATGGTCTCCTGACACAATAAAACTGCCAAAAATAAGCCAAGCAGTTTATAGGTAATAAATACCAAGACGGAGGTAGATGTTTATTTTCTGAGCATCGCAAGCCTATTAACCTGTCAGATTCTCCTGTTTCGATTTCTTTATTTCCATTATCCTAAATGACTAAAGAACAGTAAGGAATGAGATATTCCACAGGCCAATCACAAGCCCGTTCAGCCTGACTGCTCCAGCAAGGCATTAGCTCACATCAACGTATGTCTTTATTGAGGAGCTGCATTGCTCTGGATCACTGACATGAACTTCAGACAAAGAGCAAACCCCCTGTCTCTTCCAGAAGGTGTTTACCTGCCAACTGTAAAGTTCTCTTTGCTATTGAACCATCTTAACTCCAATGAAGGGGGACACACGTGGAGGAAACAAGGAGAAAATATTTGTCCCTGCATTACACTACTGGCATCTGTATCAGCTTGCAGAGATGAGCATTAAATGGGTCTTTAGAAGGGGTAGATGAGGATTGTGGGCAGAGTCAAACAGGTATATATTAGTATAGGTACAACAGTCACAAGTTTCTAGAAGGCGATAATGGGTATCTTCATTTGTGTCCACATTGATAATAGGTGTGAGTTGGGTAAATCCAATGTCATTTCCTATCTTGACATGTGTTTCCTCAGATGAGCATTTTGCATTACTCACTTATCTTTTGTATGATGATGATGATTATTATTATTATTATTTAACAATAAGTATGTGTTTTATGGAATGGGCTGGTAAAAAATAATCTCTGCCCCAAAAAATGGTGCAGTCTGGAAGCGAAAGAAATCTTGTATGCTGCCGAGCAAAAAAGGGAAGTGGAAAAGGAGCTGATTGTGCTTTTATTTGCTGTTGCACGTAACAAATAAAGTTCAGAGCTGTTGCAGTGGGTAAGATAACATGAACAGGCCATGCTGGCATGGGTCTGGAGAATGGATCTAAAGTGAAGCAAGCAGGAGTATGTGAAAAGGGTGTTTCCAAAGGAAAATACACTAAGAAGTAAAGACCATCATTCGAGAAGAATGATGTGGTGACATTTGGTCTCACAAAGGTCATTTATTTCGTGTGCAGCTTTCTATTCACCAACTAAGTGAAGTCAAAAGGTCTCCAGAAAAAACAGCGTGACAAAGGAAACTCTTGGCAGCTTTGCTATGCAGAGAATGCCAAGGGCACGGTATTAACCTTCAGACTTCCTGCTGGGCCCTTTCTCCTCCTTTTTCTGGTTTTGCTTGGGCTGCTCCACCTTCTCCTGGGGGAATGGCATTGGATTAATATTTTTTACTCTCCTTCTTTCTTTACAACTGAAAGGAAAACACCCAAGATAAAACCCCTCCACAGAGGAGCACTCATCTGGAGATGAGCTGTAATATTCCCTGGCAGCAGCCTGGACTTTAACTCATGTACTGCCTAGAAATGCCTGAACATCCAATGGTCAGCAAGTGAAAAATACACTTCCAGGGGGAAGATTGATCTGGGCACCAAGGCAAAGTGCCAGCATGTCATGATGAGGCTGTTCCAGGGTTACCTCATGGTAGATACATGCAGTCCTTTGTTTTTGCTGTGAATTGTAATTGCATCTGTCCACAGATCCATGTTAATTAACATTAATACAGAAGGAGGACTTCTGAAACATTCCACAATTTCTACTCAGAGGGAAGCTTCCATGCCCTACATTTTCTGTGGGTTTTCAGCCCCATTGCAAGGAACGATGTCTCTGGTAGACCATCTGGATGAATGATGGTAGCTGACAATGCAAGTGACCCTCATCATCTCTAAGAGTCCATTCACCTTACCTGACTTCAGCCATCTAAAGGTTAGTTATCAGGTCTGAACTAACCATCAAGGAGCTGTCAATAGTCCCTGGAGACAGACAGTGGTGTCCAAAGACTACTTCATCCCCATCTAACAAAGAGTTCTAAGTAAGCCCAAGATGAATGTCCTGGTGAAGATGTCTTTTTCATGATTAAGGGACCTGCCTAACTAGATGAGACTAGGCATATAATTTTTAAACAGCTAATGTTATGTGAGTTGTAACCTGTTCCATAAATGAACTTCGTGACTTCTTATTGCATACTATTTCAGTATTGCAATAAAAAATACCTGTGTGTAAACTGAAATCACAGGAAAAATGGATAGATAGTAAAAGGTTAAAAATCAATTATATCAGATGAAATGATGGGATTTTCAACTGTGTTGTTATTTCAATAATATGTCTTTAGTATTTAATTTTACATTCTGACACCTCTGTTAATCTACTCAGAATAAGCCAGAACTGAGATATACAGTTACTACCATTTATATGAATCATTTAAATTAAAACAATTTCAAGCAGTTCACGTATCTTACCAAAGTTACAAAAATGCGAAACCGTTTAACCATGCAAGTAGCAGGAAGTGGAATTTGTTAAAGAGCTAAATTAATGCCGATGCCACTAAACTCTGTCTCAGTGCAGAGTATTTTCTGTTTATACCACTCATATAGCCAACTTGTTTAGGTGCTAGCATGTCCAAAGTAAAGAAATCAACTGGGAATCAAGGAAGTGGGAAAATTCTTTATTCCTACCTCGAAGGATGGGATCCACTACTGTAATGCTATGGTAAAATCTGGTTGAATTCTGAATCAATCTGTTCGACTTACTTGTACACGTAATAGGTTAACTTCATCCTAGATGCAAAACATGTCATTAAAAGCTCTCCAACCCTGCTTATGCATCCAGGACATTTAAGATATTTTTATTTAAATAATAAAAATTATTTTTAAAAACCTTAGTTTCTGTTCTTTTAATTAAATTCCTGGATCCATGTGAAAGCTATTTGTCACTTACTATGCGGGGGGAGGGGAAGTTAATTACATCTTTAGAAAATAAGGAATTTGTCATTCACACTTCTCAGCAAAACAGAAACGAAAAAATAAAAAACCTAAATGGGTTATTCTGTGTATTTTCTTATGTAAATGCATATAGATAGAGAATATCTAATATTTGCAAAGTGTGTCCCAGATTCTGCCGACCACTGAAGATGAACAGAAGAACATATTCCCTGGACAGCAGCCTGTTTTTTTCTTTCTCTTCTTGTTTTAGCAAAAAAAGTACCATCCAGGTTTTCTTTTTTTTTTTCATCCCTGAGGAGAGCAAGATTGGAGAAATATGATCTGCCCCACAGATGATGAGTTTTGCACCCTACTCCTCCATTAGGAGGAACTTCAAGACAGGGACTACTAGGAAACTCCTAGCAGACTCATAAAACTGCCCAGAGTTGGAGACTGGACCTCTTCTCTGGGCAGTCAGTGCTAGTGCTTACCTGTGTTAGAAGGTTTCAGTGTAATATCAACACATGCTTGCTGAAGTTTATTGCATGTTATCCTAGTTACCAAGGATGTGCAAAACACATACATTCTTCCTTCTTTTATATCTGCTTTCCATATATTTGAAAAAGACCATCATGGCCCTTTTGTTCTTTGCCTTTGTGTATGTATACTGCAAGGAATATTTTTCTTAAAGAGAACAGTACTGTCTCAAGAGGAAAGTAAATAGGTAAAACATGAAGAACTGAAAAGTTTGCAGAGGGAAGAAGGTTTAGGATTAGGGAGAAACCTCATAAATACTTGAGAGAGGGAAGGAGTGTGGTATTTTCAGAGTATCACATCATATTAGATAAATATACAAATATGTCCTAATATGCAAAGTATTTCATGATCTTGGCATGACATTCCTAAAAACCAACCTAATTTTCTCCTTTTGGCAAGATGGAGTCATTCACAGCAAACCAATCAGGTCAGCATATAGCAGAGCCCTGTGCAATTATTTTGTTGAAATTCTACTTCATAGTCCCTCGCCATGGGACAATACATAACTGGAATCAGCTCAGCAAAGGTGAAAGAGGCACCTAATGGGTTTCACAGCCCCTGGCATTTCAGCCGGGCAACTTGACTTCACAGGAGATAGAACCAGAAATATTTAAACAGATAAATTTTCTTTTGAAAAGTTTTGTTTATCTTTTAGTGCAATTTAATTAAAAGTCATTGATATGAAATGATGAGGTTTCTGCTGCAGTAAGTTACTCAGGCAATCATTTTCATGCTGATGATGACAGAATCTTGAAGTCAACCCAATAATTAAATTCAGCAAAGAACATCAGAGGAAAAATATTGACTGAAGCATCAATTCACCGTTTATTGAGGTATGATACCTCATGTCTTGCAGCGGAACTTGCTTGTAGTGAAGTCAGCCTGATACATTTTGTGGCTCTTTCTTGGGTAAATGGTGTGACAGAAGTGGGCACCGATTCCTGAAACTTTCTGTCCTACAGATGTGAATTTGCAAAGGAGAGAGGAAGAGGGCACTGTTGCAGTGGCAGAGATTTCTACAACTTGAGGAAAGTACTGAGGCAGTGATGCTTTATGTCCCCTTTGGAGTGTGAGAAGAGTGACAGTCACATTACATGAATACAACTCATGTCGTCTCCTTACCGTTTCTAATGTACAAGCAATGTAAACAGTCCTTCAACAAATGAAACAGAGGTGACCTTTTTTTGGCCAATAGGTAGAAATTAAAGCTCAGAATAGACTGGCTATTATGAAACAGCTCTAACATAGGATCTTTCAAACAGCATCTAGTCCTTGAGTTGTGTCAGAATTAAAACTCAGACTTAAAATTTCAGGTTAGGACCATGCTTTACACTGGCCAAATAATGTATATTTCTGGTTCATCTCTTTATAACTTGCAGCAACATTGAGGCTAAACCGTATCAGGCGTTAAAGTGTAAGCAGAGGGATTATGTGACATGTCTTAGAGACACAGCCCACATGATGTTTGGCTATTTTGGAAACTGTCTAATTTTGTTGAAACATGTCCAGATTGTAATGCAGTAAAACCACCTACTAATTCAGACATTCCATATCCCATCTTAAGGTGATTATTATCTGAGTGTACAAATGTGGATTTAGTTGAATTGCACACATTTCTTCTACCCTGTTCTGATTTCTATTCCATTCTCCAGTCCTTTCAGCCTTCATCCCATTTGATCCTATTTGCAAGTGTAATACTCATACTCCCTGTTTGGCCATCAGCATAACTCAAAATATTTGGGAATACCTGACCAAAGAAAGCATCTTGAGAAATCTGTCACACTACATGCATTTGGAAAATGAACCAATCATAATTACTTTCAGGTAGTCATTTTCTAACCAGTTTTTCACTCACCTTACTTTAGTTTTATCAGGACCAACTTTCTCCGGTTTGTGAGAAAATAATATGAAACAGTGTCAGTAGACATCCTAAAGTCAAGTGTTTAACTGCTGCTTCTTACTTGTCCTGAAGGCTTCTGTAGAAGGCATTGACTTTTTTTTTTTTCCTTAAAAAAACCAAATTACCACTTGTTTCTCCCTGTGAGCATTCAGATAGTTATTGTTCCATTATGGCTGATTGGCTGTCTGGTCAGTATCTTTTGACCTCTTCCTCCTCTTCCTTTTTAAAAATGTCTACTTTATTTGCTGTTTCCTATCTTATTGGACCTCAACCGACTTCTAGGAGTTCGCAGACACCTGACGATAACATCAAGATCTTTTTCCATAAATTATCTGAGAATCCAATTTAAATTCATCTAAGTGTTCTCTACAACCTCTTCTATTTTTGTTCTACTTTGATTTTTATTCCTTTGTTTCTGGCATTCTCTTTTTTAGCCATCTGATTTGATTACACCCGACCCTCTTCCTGAAAATACTATCAAATATTTAAACCTTCTTAAGGCTTCTATTAAGTAAGAGAGAAAGCAGTTTATTAAAATACCCATCTTGCTGAAGGATCAAGAGGATCCAATCTAAGAAAATGCTAATGAATTTGATGCACAGCAATGTCCATTCCCTCATGGGATGATCGAAACCGTCAGAGATTTGCCTTCTACTGGCCAAAACCAGTACCAGATTCTTGCAACGGTGGGTGTGGGCTGAGAAGGACCCTGTCCCTGCACACAAGAGCTCTAGGAACTTGAGGTCTTGGGCAAGGGCTAGGATCCATCAAAGGCAGAAGAAGCTGGTTTAAGTAGACAGTTTTAGAGAACCACTAAATGCACATGCAGAAGGGAGGGGAAGAAGGAGAGAGGAGGAAGCATTTGTGTAGGGCGGTGGTCTGAGACTGAAGTGACAGCGTTAAATTTTCTGAGGGTAGATGCAGTTCATTCAGGACATAATTGCTTGTTGATCTTCTCAATATTCTAGCTCTCTGGACTAATTCTCACATTTCAAAACTAATAAACTCATTTGGGACTGGGGTTGCTACCTCTCTCCTTTGTATTCCTCGTCTCTTATAGAAGTTGTCTGAAATTACACCCCTAGTTTTGACACAGCTTCTCAACATGATGACAAAAAACTACAGAAGCTATGTATGGAAACACAAGAAAATTTGCAGGCTGAGGCTACTTTCGTGCTCAAGATTTTCTAGAAAAATGTTTTCCAAAAGAACAAAATCCAGGGGATGTTCCAAAGGGTGGGAAGTCTGCTGATGTATGTCAATAATAACAAATGATGAGTGAGATCTCCTGGGAAAGCCAGTGTAACATCGATAACAGAACCGATAAAGGAAATAAAAAAGGCAAAATTTATACAGAATTAATAAAGATTAAGTAAGTTTTAGGGAATATAATTAATTAATACCAGTCACCAAAATTTTACAGAAAACATGTCTCATAAAACAAATGCAATTAAATATTTGATGAATTTTCAAGGCTGGCTGATTAAGGCAACAACAAAGATACAATCTATTTAGACTTCTGTATGGTGTTTGACTTTTTGCTGCATAACATTTTGATTAAAAAATTGGCTCCATGTAATATCAATGAGGAACATGTTAAGGGGATTAAGAACAGGGTAATTCAGAAACCTGCAAAAGGGTTTGTCAATGGGAAGCCATGATGGAGAGAGGACGCTCTTAGTAGGGTTCTGCATAGACTGTTGCTAGGTCTGTTGCTATCCCATATTTCTGGAAGGCAGTTTGCTATCACTGTTGGTAACATTTGCGGATAACACAAAGGCTGTCGGCATGCTAAATAATGCAGAGAATGGAGCAACAGTGCACAGCAATACACATCACTCAGTGAGTTGATCCCAGACAAGGTTACGAAGCCAATGATGAGGTGGAGTGGGGAGGAGGATTCTCAGGGCTTAGCATGTGAGTCACTCAACGAGAGCAGTGGTGTGTCAGGAAAGGGACTGCGGCCTCTGCGGAGAGCGAGCTAGCAAACAGGGCAGGGAGGTGAGTCTTTGTTGAAGGACGTGGTTTTTCCCTTTCACTGCCGCCCCAGTGCTTGCATGTGAATTTCCTAATATGTCTTTTCTTTAGGAGGGATCCAGTTTGCCTGGGTTGACTCTCTAAGCAACACCTGTATTTTTGGCACCTATCAGAGCAGTCCTACACTAAGTACCCAAGTTCCCAGGCAACTAGTGATGACAGATGCTCTGTAGGCCTTGAAAGTAAGATCCACTTTATCTAATTTAGGTGATTAAATTTAGGCAGGCAAAATCTCTCCTCGGAGGCCTCCAGAGCACCCTGCCTGTCTCCACTGACCATGCTGGGAATTTCAGCTCTTCATTTGGGAGGAACTTGACACTGAATCAGATAAAATGGATCACATTCCCTGTGAAGCCACTTTGCCTATTTAAATCTAGCAGAATCTGTATTGTTCACTCAGAGGTATTTATTAAGCAGCGTTTCTTGATATCAAGTTCATTAAATTAGTCCAGTGCACCAAAAACCTGATATCACACATGAGAATCACTTTTACTCTACATAGCACATATACTGTGTCAAAAGTTAAAAGGAACCAGAGTTTTCATTAAGTACATGATATGTCCTGAATCGAATTCATGCTTTGCCAGGAATTTAGGGCATGAAAAATGAATTTCCAGCTGGTGTAAATGGGGACAAAATCACTGAGTTCCTGGTTTTACAGAGAAATAATGGTCCTTTTTTCTAGCGGTATGCTTTTGTTTTCTCTTTGCCTATCTCTCAGTTCCAGTCATTCATAATCCACTCTTCTATTTTTCTATTTTATAGCCATCCCACAGGAGTAATGTGAAATATAATCAATCAGTATTTGTAAAGCACTCTGAGGCTATCAGGTGGAAGGAAGTGTATAAATGCAAATTGTTACAATTGCTCTTACATTGCTGCCAAGGGACCTGCAAACAGAATCAGGTCCCCGTATATTCAGATATACACAGACTTAGTCACATCTTGTGAAAGAAGCCAGAAGATAAAACCTGAGGAAGCGTGGGAAGATAGAAGTTTAATAACATATAGGAAAAGATGGTTCAGGGAGTGTTTATGAGTTTAAGACTGAATCTTTGTTCCGTTACAGATTTTTGCCCAGTTTTGCTTCTAGCACCATCTAAGGTACCTATGTTTGGAGCATAATTAACCTGTGTTGTCTGTATCGGTCTACGTAGTTCATAATGTAGTGACCTAGCCTTTCTGGACTCCTCTTATAGTCAGTGCTGTCTAACAGAGCTTTTATGGTGCAATCCATGTGACCATTATTAGACATCCACTTAATGGTAAGTAGATCTCATATGATGAGAGAAATTATGCCCAAGTGTTCCTTTTCATTGACTATACATTTTCTGGGGTAGACCCAGACAACTGTCTCAGATGTAGGCATCTACATTTGATTAGGCAAATCTGATCCTATAATTACCTCTGTCAGTAGATTGAACCATGCCAGGGAACATTCCCAAGCACTGCAATACAATCATCTGTATTCTTCAGTTTTTAGAACAGTGCCTGGGATGATTTTGGCTCAAAATAACCGGAACTTTCCCAAGGCATTCCTGAGCGTGGGTCAGGATCCCACACCATCCAGGGACCGTTCTGAGCTGTTGGTCTGGATGCAGCTACCCTGTTGCAGAGACTGGGATACTTTAATGCTATAGACACAGAAAGGCTGTGTCAGCTGGCCCCAGGGCTAGAAAATGGGCTCTGGCACTGCTTAGTTTACTAGGATAGTCATATCCACAGCTCAACACTCATCACAACTGTAGCTGGGAATATTCAGTGATTTGCCAAAATAGATCTGTGATCCCAAGTTGACAAGAGACGTACAGTCCTGCTGGATCTAAGCCATTTGAGTAGCATCTCATAGGAACAATGTGGCAGAGGCAGGAACAAGACCGGATCCCTTTGCCAGCATTCAAATGCTTCACAGCCTTGCAGCCACTGTCCTACTGGTTTTGGTTTGGTTTTCAGGGCTGGGGGAGGCGGGATTTTTTGGAGGGTTTTGTTTGTTTGTTTTTGGTTTTTTGTTTTGGGTTTGTTTTTTTTTTTTTTTTTAAATTCTGCATTACTCTTTCAAAGACAGAAAGAAATAAACTGAGACATTTTGTATGGACTCATGACTTTGTAGGTTCGCTCTTCATGAAACATGTTCTCTGGTTCCCTATTATAAACATCATAAGGCAACGCAACTTTTAGGAATAGTAAAGAGACTCTTTTCCTAGGTAACAAATTCATTAATTTTCATGCTCCTTTTTACCTCTTGTTGAAACCGCCATGCCCTTCGTGTCATTAAACAGTCAACATCACCACTAGGTGAGATTTATTGTGTATCTCTTGATTTCATGTCATTCTAAAGAAATAAAGTCCTGAAGCTGACTGCACTTTGCTCCTTCTCATCAGTTTCTGTAGCAGCTTCTCTTGCTGCATTCAGCCCTGTCCTCACAGGACTCACAGCAAAGGCCATCTCAGGCCATCTTCATAAAGGCAGACTAAGGCTGGCAAAATTAGCAGAGAAACCCTGCAATCAAGGAGAAGCAGGAAGCCTGTTAGAATGATGTTTTATGAAGCTGGTCTCTTCTACAAGACCTATAGTATTACCTTCCCCTTCTAAACCCATCTTTGTAAACAGAAAATAACACTGTCGTGTGGCACCACCCTCTGATTTGGGCTAAATAACAACACTACACTTCATTCTCAATGAGGAGGTGAAATAATGCAAGGCACGCATCCAAGATGTTGTCAGACCAAGGATTAATACCATCTATTTTCTTACTGGGATTCCTGTGCTTAGGAGTGTCTTTCCCAGCTCCATTTGGATCTGTAGCATTAAAAATACATTGCAGTAGCTTCCCCAGTCAGCCTGAAAACCTGCAGGGTAGATACGGTCTCTGTATAAAGTCCTGAAGGAGGACATGGGTATCAGGTATAATTTACAGTACCACAGATCTCCATCTAGAGATGGATTGTAGCAGACACCTTTGTTTTCAAAGTACTTTTCCAAATAGGCAAGAACGTGAAGATAAAGACATATGGTGATAGAAGAAATGAATATTCATTGTTAGCCTTTTATGATAGTAGGAAGCACAGTAACAAGAGCTGAAAAGATGGGGTTTAATTTTTGCAGAAGTGATAAGGAGAAACACATGTGGGAGCGTATTTGTTTGATTTTTTCACTCATCTGAAGTAGCTTCCTCAGTCATTTCCATTTTCTCCAGCTGAATCAATATTTTCTCTCTCACAAAAGAAAACAAAACCACAACTTAACCTCCCCACCCACACAAAACATATCACTTAACTGCCTGCTGCTCCCAGCTATCTTTGCAAGCTGTCTTCTTCCAGCATTTTAATTTTTTGGTCTTCTCAAGAAATATAATACATTAGCATTATGCATTTGATGATGCTTCTACTTGTCACAGATCTCACAGTTCCTTGTTAACACTGAAGGTTTTTATCAGGTAACAGTGTGAATTAGCCATAGTTGCTTAGAAAATGGCAAGTGTATTTTTGCAACAACAACAACAAAAAAATAAATAGGTGCAAAACCTGTATATTTGTTTCAACTAAAGTTCCAAGAAAGCTTCTATTTTTTGATGAAAACCTCAAATTTTAAAAGATTTGCAGAATTAACTAGGAAAAAAATGTATTTTAAATCTGTTCACAAAAGCTTGATTTTCAAATTGACAGGTTTTTTATTTTCAAAACTACAAGAGCTTGTAGAATATGTAGAATGAAACTGTTGGTTTATGCCCAATATTTTTTCAAAATTTGTTTTTCATATGTGAAAGTGTTGACCAATTTTATTCAACAAATGTAAACCCTTTGAAAGCCCTGGCTTGGCAATCTGCACTTACATGAGTAGTATTTTAGCAACATCACCAAATGCCCTATAGCTGCTTAAGGAAATAACACCTAATTGGGGGAATAAAACTTTTATAACTGTCATGGTTTAACCCCAATTAAGCACCACAGAGCCACTCTCTCACTTCCCACCTCCCCCAGCTGCAGGGGGAGAGAATCATGGAAAAAAGTGAAATTCATGGGTTGAGATAAAGACAGTTTAATAGGACAGAAAAAGAAGAAAATAATAACAATGAAAGAATTAGAATATACAAAACAAGTGATGCACAATGCGATTGCTCACCACCAACAGACTGACGCCCAGCCTGTTCCCCAGCCAACTTTCCCTCCAGCTTATAGAATGAACATGATGTCATATGGTATGGGATATCCCTTTGTCCAGTTTGGATCAGCTGTCCTGGCTGCCTCCCCTCCCAGCTTCTTGTGCCTCTTGTCCCCTCTTGCTTCTTGCTGGCAGGGCATGAGAAGCTGAGAAGACCTTGACTTAGTATAAACACTACTCAGCAACAACTGAAAACATGAGTGTGTTATCAACTTTATTTTCATCCTAAATCCGAAACACAACACTGTACCAACTACTAGGAAGAAAATTAACTCTAACCCAGCCAAAACCAGGACAATAATAATGCTGAATGTTTGAGAATATATCAGTACATAAAGGATCTGATACTTTCTTCCTCCCATACAAGAGTTTCAAAGGCTCTTTAGCATCTACTCCTTTGGTTATCACCACTACAACCTCCTGTGTCTTTACTGGCAGCCTGACTGTCCATGCTTTTCACCAGTCTCAGGTGTTTCTGTGTAAAATCTCCACAGCCACCGGGCGCACATTTCTGGTCCTACAGGGCCTGACATCCTCCCTGAAAGGCACAAGGCACCTCAGTGTTTCATACTCCCCATTTCTGCAGCTGGCAGAGTTTTCTCAACTATTTTCAAACCCACCACATAGCGCGAGAACAAACCAGCAAATTCCACCACAGTAACCACAGTTTGGTTTCTTTTTTCCCTTGAAGGGTCACCCCAGCACTTACATCCTTACCCCAGTGCCCTCATTCCCCAGTATTAGACACAGACCCCCTCTGTCTCCCCCTTTCCACTCCTGCCCTTCCTGCCTGGCTCCTGTGCAGTGCTGGCTCTGGAGTTCGAGGAAGCTCAGAACTTAAATGAGAATTACTAAAGGATTTTCTCTTAAAATCCACATTTCTAAAACTGAACTGTATAATACACTAGAGTTTTTCTTTCACAGTTTGTGGCAGAAAATCACGTAAGTGCATGAGCACAAACTGCCAGTCCATTTAAAGTCAGTTTTATTTACTCTTATATACACAGCCTCTGTGGCTATTCTAAATTATCCCTCTGTTTTTTCACTATTTAATGTCTTTTTGTGCCATTAACTTTTACTATATCCACCCAGCTATTAAACCATAACAACTTAAAATCACTACGTCAATAGGACTGTTTGTAGCTTTACTCGCTTGTGAATCAACATATGGCAATCTGGCTCTTGGGCAGTCGACTCTGCCTTCTTCAATACCTAATCAGTGCCAAACCCTCAAGCCCCTTGATAATTCTTATCTAAACTATCAAGAAGTTTACTGTGTCTCAGTAACCCTCCAAGCTGGACACAGTACCCCAGTGCAGCCACATCAGAGTAACACAGACGGACTGTTCGCTCCCTGCTTTAGGATATCTCTGCAAGCAAATTAACTTTCTGCTATGCAATGTTTTTTTCCCAAATCATGCCTACCTTGCCCTGTGCTGTAATCCCTTTTTTCTTGTGCTGAATCATTTGTTCCCAAAGTTGCCTCCTTTCTGGGAGTAGGCAACTCCTATTATTTTCCCCAGATACAGCTGCATTTTTTTCCAAGCTGAATCTTGTTTAAAGTATTTCTGAGTGTTTTGAATCTCTCTATGGTTTGTTATTCCTCTGGGCTCCAGACTCTGTGAACCATCCTTCAGTTCCCCTGGCTAACATCCCTGACATATCGGTAATTCCCCTTTAAAGTGGCTTCATTGGATGACAGCGGGGAGGATATAAATATCGGCATATCCCAACAGTGTTCTCAGAAAAGGTGCTGATGCCCTGCTTGTTTCTGAGATGTACTTCAAAGCGACTTTTTAGATCCTCCGTGGATTTTGCCATGTGAGATGACCAACATAATGCACTGGTCACTTATCATCGGCGTTACTTGCAGAAGCACTAGTGCCAGATCACACTTTGTTATCCTGTACTCCAAGGGACAGGCAAGACCAACTGCCCTTTGGCAATACTGCTTTATTGTCCTGCTCAGGAAGCAAGCAGCATGTGCTCAGTCCTACCTTTCATTGCACATATTTCTTTGCCCTCTCTTTGCATGGTCTGTGCTTCAGCAATGCCGTGTCTGAATGCTCCACTGCAGCATCCTGGCAGACAGGTTGTCCAAGACCAAAGTCCAAGACCTGGAGAAGGTGCAGACAAAAAACATCCTTTGCCATATCTTATTTAGGCACTAGAGGGACCTGCTCCTCCTGTGGTGGTCGGGACTACTTGTAGTGTGTTCCTGAGCTCTTATTGTGGTCAACAGGAAGATCTGGCCAACCTCCTGAGCAATGATCATCTCTCGGGAGGGTTTACTGGGCAAGGCCACGGCAACCAAGAGATGTGATTGCAGCCTTCTCCCTGCCAGACCAGGTAGCAAGACCACATAAGCCACAGAAGCAATGAGTACCAAGAACCCAAAGGCTCCAGGTGGAGCTTCTGCAGCCTATGCTGAAGCCCACAGTGCTAAGACATCTCTGCCAGTAGCACCTGTAGTTTAGGTACAGTGACATACTCTGTCAAAGGCTATTACAAGCCTGCATGTATAGAAATGAGGAATCAGGTTCTGACTTCCCACTCAAGGTCTCACTTAGGTATGTAAGTACAAAGGCTCCATAAAGCTTTTGCATTTAGACTTTATTCACTGAGAGCACTCAACCATTGCCATAAGTGCATCATAAAATAGACAAAGAGCTGTAATTTGTACCAGTGGAGCTTAGCATTTCCTGCAGTTGTTGAGGCAGACTTCCATCATGGGCAATGTTTTAAGATGAGCAAATAGGAGGCTGGATAGGGTCTTTTCTACAGAATTTCCCACCTTCAACCTCTCCTTCTTGTTCCCCGTAGGAACTCTGGACCACGTTTGCAAGCACTTCCAGGTCAGCAGTATCTAGGCCACTAAATAAAAACAGCCTGAATTTGAATGGCGTGATGTGCTTGCAGAATCCATTCAAATATCTAAAAATTAAGCCAGTTTTACCAAGGCAGTTGTGAATCTTAGACTCTGATTTTAGTCAGGTAGGTTTCCAATCCAATGCTTCCCGCCTCTCTGTTGCATCCCTTGGAAGAATTTCACATTTCCATACTTCTGCAGGACCTCAGGCTCCCAATCTGAGTCAGTCTCTGTAACCTAGCACAAGCCCTCCAAATCCTTCAAAGATGGGCTTCTTCTTTGTATGTCCTGCTCAACCACACAGAAGTGTGTGTGTAGGAGTGTCAGCATGAAAGGGATTGCTGAATATGCTGGTTTTCTCCAAAACACTGGGAAGTACTTCAAGCTGAGCACAGCCCGCTGTTTGTCTAGTCCTGGATCGGGCAGAATCTGCTAATTGACAGTTTTGAGCTCCCCAGTTTCCACTCTCCCTCCATTTCAGTATGGGTTTATTATGGAAGAACTTTGTTCTCAGGCTTTGCACAACGTCCTTGGTCCCATCCCAAAATAAATCAATTTCTGCTTGACAAAACTAGCTAAAATACAGCAGTAATTTGGTGGAGGGGCAGACACTGAGCAGAGATCTGCATTTTTCAGGTTTTGTTTTTTAATTACATTTCTGCGATTTAGACTTATGAGTTAAGTATAAAGGTCCTGCAAAGCAAGCCTGCCTTTTCTCCTGCCCTGCCTGCAAGGGGCTGCCAGGTCTGCTAGAGCTGGATCTGCTGTCCCAAGCGGTCCTGGCTGAAGCTCCTGGAGGAGCAGAGCTTGCTGCCTGGAGAGTTGGTGGGCAGCTCTTCTGCTGCAAATGCATACATTCTTCTGCTGCTCTCCTTTGGTCCAGGGAGCTGCAGAATTTTCCTCCTCTTATGTAATGGTCTACTGGTGTCTTAGCTTGGAAAACGTCTTTTTTTTTCAGCTGGAGGGTGTCAGGAGCCCCGTCCTGCCTCTCTTGGGTCACTGCTCAGGGAGCTGATGGCCGGGGGCGGGGGGGAGAGGTGCCAGGCTCTCGGGCAGCAGGGGGAAGCAGCTCGCTCCCTCTTCCCCCCCTTACCCCGAGCCCTCCCCAGAGTCACTCTCCCCCTCGTAGGAGCACGGGGCAGCT
Organism: Leptosomus discolor; assembly: GCF_034619465.1. Classification (NCBI taxonomy): domain Eukaryota; kingdom Metazoa; phylum Chordata; class Aves; order Leptosomiformes; family Leptosomidae; genus Leptosomus; species Leptosomus discolor. Next base: position 120,386,337 of record NC_141392.1, read on the forward strand.
CCGCCTGGGCGACCTCGGGCTGCAAACGGGGGAAAGGGCAGATGTGGCGATTTGGGTTGGGAGCTTTGCCTGTACTAGTGGCTGTGTCGTGTCGTCGTCGTCGTCCCCCTCCCGCAAGAGCCACAGAGCGGCTGGGGCAGGGCTGGGGGTGCGGCGGGGCGGGGGGGGGGGATGCAGCAGCGGTGGGACCCGGGGATGGAGAGCGGAGAGCGGCGGCGGCGGCTGCTCTGGGAAAGCGCTTCGCAAAGTCCCCGGGCAAAGCTCTCCCGGCCCCGGCAGCCGGCGGGGAGCAGGGGCGAGAGGCGATGGGGAGGGGGCACGGTGGGGTCGGGGGACGTTAAAATGCAGCATCATCCTCCCGCCCCGGCGAATTTCCCGTGTGTGTGTGTGGAGGGGGTGGAGGGAGAAAAGCGAGCAGCGGTGCTTTGCAGCTGGGGAGGGCGGCGAGGGGGGCCGTGGGGGGGGGGGGGCTCGCTGGCTGAGGTGGCTGCACCGCCCCGGAGAAGCGGTGCCCGCCGCGGAGCAGCGCGGAGCAGCGCGGAGCAGCGCGGAGCGGGCACTGCAGAGCCGGCAGCGCTCCCGGTGCAACGCCTGAGCCTCGCCGGCGAAAGGGGGGCACCGGGGGGGGGGGGGGGGGGGGCGATGCTAGTTGGCTGGAGGGGGAGGGAGGAGAGATGGGGGGGGGGGGGGGGAAAGAAATAAAAGAGAAAGAGAAAAAAAAAGCTGGACCCCCCTCCTCCCTCCTCTGCCCGGTCCCTTCCACCCCCGGCACACACACCCGCACACACACACACACACGCGCGCACACACACCCCATTGATCAATATTTGGCTGTCTTGCTGCAACTTGCTGCAGTCTTTTAAAGGAGTAGTAGAGAGAGAGGGAGAGAGAAAGGGAAACTGGCAGGAAGGGGTAAGGAGCTACACATGTCACATGTGCTTTCTAAGACGGCCAGGAGCATCTGCAGGCTGGATCTGGTGGAGGATGCTGCGGCAGGTGATACACAGAGGGCTCCAGTCGTTTTTCTACAAGCTGGGCTTATTCGTGAGCAGGCATCCGGTGTTTTTCCTCACTGTGCCCGCAGTCCTGACCATCATCTTCGGCTTCAGCCTGCTCAACCGCTTCCAGCCTGACACTGACCTGGAGAGCCTGGTAGCCCCCAGCCACAGCCTGGCCAAGATCGAGAGGAGCTTAGCCAGCAGCCTTTTCTCCCTCGATCAATCCAAAAGCCAGCTGTATTCGGACTTGCACACCCCGGGAAGGTATGGCAGGGTGATTCTCCTCTCCAAACCCGGAGGCAATATTTTGCATCAGGCTGATGTGATCCTGCAGATCCACCGAGCCGTGCTGGAAATGAAGGTGAACTACAAAGGCTATAATTATACTTTTTCCCATCTGTGTGTGTTGAGAAATCAGGATAAGAAATGCGTGCTGGATGATATTATTTCAGTGCTAGAGGATCTGAGGCAGGCTGCCCTCTCCAATAAGACAACAGCCAGGGTGCAAGTGAGCTATCCCAACACTAAATTAAAGGTATGCTCTTACTGCATGCTTTTGCCAATTAAAGAGGCAGCACTTCATTTCTTGTCCTAAACAGCAAAAAGAAATATAATCATATCTCTCTCTCTCTATATATATATCTAAATGTGTGTGATCTGGGCTTTCCTCGGGAAGCAGCTGAAATCGGTGCCTTGCTATTGTTCTGTACGAGGAGGGAGGGTGGGGGGGACTGTAGCTAGCGAACCAGGAGAAGCAGGGAGTGGAGAACAGCCTCGGGACCGGGAGACCTTGCAGTGCCTTGAAGGGTTAATACATTGGGGAAAAGGGACAGGAGGCCGGTGGGGACTGAGAGCTGGCATTTCACTATCACCTTTTCCACCTTTTCCATGGGGTAATTTATTATTAATATGGCCAGAAAAGGCTTTCCTCAAATGCACAGTGAGCTCCTGTATCTCCCTGCTTCTGCGAGTGCCATAGGAGCAGCAGGAGGTTTGGGCCAGCAGCGATTTCAGGTGTCCTGCCTTCTTTTTCTTTACCTGCATGCAAAGAAGGGGAAAGGAGGTGGGCTTTTTTCTCTCAGTGTGAAAATAACCGCTGATGGATGGGCTGGAGCTTTGGGACAGATCCCATCAGCTAGAGGCTTCCAGCCAAGGCGAAACAAGGTAAAAGGTGAAAGAAGTTTCAGTCCTTGCAATTAAAAGAATGAACAAATGATCTTAGGAAGATTTCCCTGGCACACAAGCAACCGTCTGCTTTCCCCCTCATCTGGAGCAATCCAATTCACCAGGACTAACCTGCCATGAGGAGCAAATAAGGCACAAACTTTGCAGGTGGCTGCTGAAAGAAGTTTCTGCAAATTACAGTATATCTGCATGTGCCCCTAGGCATTGCACCAGAGGCAGGATTTATTTAACAGAGTGCAACAAACTCCCTAGCACACTAGTTACTCATGGCTTAGGTCATAAGGAAAAGAATATGGTCCTTCTTGTAAACCAGAGAGGGTCTTTGGGGTTACCTGTCCTCCTCTTTTCAAAGACATCCTCGGGGATGAGGGAGGTAGTGCTCTGGTAATTACTGGCCAGATCCTGAAGTTATTGCGTGTTTCTTATTGTTCATTTCCCAGGAAAAAAAGGGAAGCCAGTCCCTGTCCCAAAATCTGAAGCAGAAACATAGATTGATTTTATTGGGCTTTTTGCTTCAGTAAAAGGGCCAAGTGGGACAGCTGGGATTTGGTCCTGTTGTTCTAAATGTTAGCAATTGCTTTGCACAGAGTTGTGGCTGTTTGAGTCGAGTGTGTGGAAACGAAAAGGTGTCCTTGCTGCTGCTGGAAAGTCCTGAGTGCAAGGAGTGCTCAGAAACATGAGTTATTCTGGGTTAAATATCCCTGAACAAATTTTATCTGTTAGTTTGCTGTGAAGACAATCCTGCTATTGCAGAATTAAAGTGCTTTATTTACATTTTGCTTATTTCTATAGTCAAGATTAAGCTAGTTCAGTGGAGGACACTGATAATCTGCACTAACATAATTATAAACCAGCTTTGTACAGAAATAGTCTTCCTACTCTCTCAGTCCATTTCTTGTGTAGAGAAACCTTAATTGAGCTTTGCAAAACTAGGATGCAGTTACTTGCAATGTTTTTTTTACTAGGAGAGTGCCTACAGCTACTCCTTTTTTAAAGATAAAAGCAAAAGAAAAAATAACCTGGTCTGGATTAGAGATTTATTAGAATAAGTGATCGGTAGATAATTCACACACAGAGAAAGGTTTTCCCGAAACATAGATGTCTGATTCTGAGCACTGCTGAATACCAGCCCTGCACATCCAAACCCCAAGTATCATCTTCCGGATGAAGGAATAAATGCACTTAAGTAACGAGGTTTAAAGTTGGACAGAGAAGGCAGCTTTCTACCCAATTCTCAGTGAAGGGAGTTAAAGCTGCCAAAATCTGTGACTGCACTTTAGAGAAAAGCTGATTACAACCCATTTCTGCGGGTAGGGAGAGTTCCGGCTGTCACTGAGAAACACACTTTGCCACCGTTTTTCTTTTTCTGGTGCGTTAAGGACTCTGTTGTGGGACTGAGGTCAGCCCTGAACCTGGGCTGGCCTTCAGCTGTGGTGTGTCCTCAGAGATTCACCTCCTCTGGTCTCTTTGGCTCCAGCTGCTGAGAATACATTACTAGTTTGTATAGATTAATTCACTAGGTCATCTCTGTCATCTCTGTGTCCCATCTACCAAGGGTTAGGAAGTTGTGGGCAAATGTCTCTTGCTCTGTTTCAACCCATGGCCAAAATCTTAGTCCAGTCTCCCAGTCTATTTACTGACCTCCCTCTCTCTGCACCTCTGAGCAAAGGCTGTAGAAACCCAGGTCTGTGTTGCTTGTTTTGGGGTGTCTAGGTGTGTTTAACCAGAAATATCTCAAATGCTGCACCCACCAGGGTAGGTCAGTCTCTGGATGTTCAGTAAAAGGAAACAACCCCTGTGGCTATAGCTATGAGGTTTTTTATTTCTTTTTCCTTAAGTCACGACACGAAGGAGCAGTTGTGGCTAGACCTCATGGGAATGCAAACAAGAGGGACGAGTCTGCCTGCCCTTATTCAGTGTGGACCAGTGTTCATCACACTCACGAGTCCATGTCCTTGGGAGATTTCTCAGCTAAACTTTCCTGCACCATAAGGATCCACCAGGATCTTCTGGGTTGCCTCACTTTCTCAAAGAACACATTGCTTGGTTAATACTGGTAGATTTTGCTCTGTCTTGTTCTTTTAATAATGGCTTCAGATTTAATAAATTCTTCTAAGAACAACACGGTGGGTTTACAAATGATGAAGGTGTCCCAGATGTGTTTAGTCTGCAGCTGACATGGGTCAGGCATCAACCTGTACTGGTTTGGGAACCACAATGACAATATTGAGCTGTTCCAATCCCTCTCCTGCTCCATCCGGGAGCTGCAAAAATATCTTGTAGGTTTTTTTCTTTCCCTCAAGCCTTGTGAGCAGCTCTCACTTTGCCCCTCTCCTCATCTCCTGCTGGAGTCCAGATTGGTTCAGTTCTCTCAGGTGAGGCTGGCTGAAGGCTAGCTGTGGGTGAGTTTTTGCCAGGTCTTTCACAGGAACTTTGTAGGAGCTGTACAAGCAGATTTCAGCAAACTGCTCCGGTTTTGATACAGCTGTTAGTGAGCTGCAAAATCTAATGAAACTACTTGGCTTTTCCTAAGAAAATCTGGTGCTAGAGGGTAATAATTGTTTAATCGTTATTTGCTGTAGTGTTGGAAGAGGTTATAGCCTTGAATAAATCTGTCTTCACTGCCCCTCTGTAAGTTGGTAAGTCTTGGTCTCTCCACTCGCCCGAGGTGGAGCACAGAGATCGCACTTACATCCAGAGTGCAGACTGCAGTGTGGTTTCAAACATCTGAGATGGGTTTAAAATCTACTGTAGCAACACAGAGGTCATAGTAGGCTAGTTCACTCTTCTGAAAGGGCAGGTGAACCAGGCTGTAGGAAAATGCCTGCTCCCATTGCTTCAGGGACCACTGTTCGCGGTTATTGCTACGCTACGCTGCAGTCTGCAGTCCAGCCAGAAGAGTGACTTGCCCAAGGTCATGCAGATAGACTGTGGCTGAGCAGGAAAACAAAGCTGGATGTATGAAGTCTTAATGAAGACTTTTGAGATACGTCCTGGAACAAGATTGCTCATGCTTTGCCCAGTTCGGGACAAAAACCCGACATTCCTCTGCTTGGGGTCTGGATAGAAGAAGACTGGGGAAGTCTACACTGAGCACTGATCATCAGTCACCAATCTGTTAAATCACAAGTTTTGACAAAACCCAGCATCATTTTTGTCAATTCAGACTTCCAGGACAGTGCTTGCCAGGGTATGACTTGGGAGATATTATGGGAAAGGATCTGTTCCTGGTGGGTATATCTATCCCGTTCTGGTGATAACAGCATGTACCTGCTTGGATATGTTGTACCTCTGCCTTCAGGGAGAGAATATGGCCTGAGGCACATTTTATTTATTGGTCCAGATAGAATTAGTGATTCCATGGGGATTACTTCTTGTTTACTATCAGATATGAGGAAGGAGATGGGATTTTGACCCTGATTTGCCAATAACCCCAGCAAATTTTCTGCCTTTACCAGGAAAAAAGAAAAAAATCACTACAAAGAATGAAAATTATTTGTGAACACAGTCCTTACCCAGAGGGGAAAAAAAAGAAAAAAGGCATAAAAGCATTTTTTCAGGTATTTCTCCTTTACAGTTTCTTTTCACGTTTATTAGCTATGTTTCTGAGAAGAGATAATAACTTAGAATTTACTTCTCTGAGAGCAGAACGACTATGACAACTGCTAGTTAAAAGGAGCCTTTGTAAGCAGATTGGTTTCTGTAATACCACTTTCAATTAATTAAGTATCAGTCGTTTATGAACACTAGGCTAAACAACAGCCAATAAACCAAACATCTCTATTACCACATTTGTGATAAAACACGTCAGCTGGATATTGAATCCTTTATTGCTTAAGTTGCTTGCATTCACTTAGCATCTTGAAACATGTAATTGCAGATTTGCTACTGGCCAGATTCTCAATTTTGCTCACACTAACAGCTATACTTTTAAATGACTCTTGCTCCATTTGCATTTGTGGAACATTTCCTACTGCTTTAAGATTTATCCCTCCTTATATGACTCAGAGGCATAGGCCATCTCCACGGGACAGAGAAGATGTAAAACCAGAGCCCACCTACATCAGAGCAGGCATCTGTATATCAATAATATCCACAAACTGATTATTCCTTTAGTAAAGTTGGTTCAAGTGTAAAATTTCTCTGACTCCAAGGACCAGATGCTTCCTTGGAGGCAGTGGGGCTCTGTAATCGTTTGTAATACCACCCATCCCAACCCAAGCCTGTGGCTCAGTATCCTGTGAAGTGCTCCTTGGCTGGCAAAAGCTGCTAAGTCAAAGCAAAATAATAAAACATGAGGAGGGAGAAGACCAGAAGAGGAAGGCTGGAGGCTGCAGGTAGTTTTCATCTCAGCCTCTCAGATCAAGATGGGATTGGGCAGGCTGAGCTTGGATTAGCTGCTCAGTAGCATGAAAGCAAGCAGAAGATGTTTGAAGGCAAGTAGCCTCTGCTGGCTCACAGGTTGGGAAACTTATTTTGAAAAAAACATTTTAAAAGACCTTCTTGCTCTTCCAAATGTGTTTCTGTACTGTCCAGCAGGACTAGGAAGAGCTCTTCACCCTCCTCCCTTGGAGGGGCTGGCAGAGCTGGTGTCTGTGGTGGGTTAGCTGTGCCCTTGCTGGGAGATGTCCCTGCAGCTGTCAGCTCTTGAGGACATGATGAGAGGGCCTGCCTGCATCATGTGGGCAATAAATGAAGTGTTTCCTTACATTTTTAGGAAAAATCTCCACTCCTTCCTTTCCTTAGTACATTAGGAAAGGTCTCTTTCTTAGTTCTGATAGACCAAGGCTAAGACAACTCTCTTGCTAAAAGAAAGGCCAGACTATGAACCCTGACCGCACCAGAGACACAAAACCAGGTTAACCTGTACCAGGACGAGCTATGCCAATGTAAACAAACAGCAAAAATACAGCAGAAACTTATCAAAGCAAGGATGGGGTTTAGGGTGCTCTTTTTGCATTGCCATTCTTTCAGTTATGAGCTTAACTTTCCTTATGAGCCTTTGGGGTAAATTCCACCATGACCCCACCACGGCTGTAGGCAGCAGGTTCCTTGGGTGTGGGACTCATTCCTTCCCGTCTAGCAGTTGAGAGCGCTGGCCATATCAAAGACTACAAAGAAAATATTGTCCATTGACCTCTCGGATGACCTTGGTCAGCTGTTTCATGTCTTTTCCTCACAACCATTCCACTTTTTAGTTTCGTCAGCACTTGCCAGGGGACATGGCCTTTTATGCAGTGCCAGGCCTTCTGGAGACCTTGCCATGGTGTGAATAATAATAAGCAGTTAGAAGGTTATTTGGGTAGAAAGAAAAGGAAAGTGCAATTGCAAACCCCTTTAGTTAGTAACGACTGCTCATTGCTGCGAATCTGGGGTGGAAAGCAACTAATTGCCAAAGGTAGAAAATCCAGTAACACTTTACCATCTTCCTACAATAGCTACTCCTTCATGGACAGAAATAATAGTTTTATTTCCTTTACTCAATATTTAGTTAATGATTGGCAGTGATTCTACACTGACACTACATCTTATACTCTCATCCATCCTTATGCCTTTCCAAAATGTCTTTGGAACCCCTTACTGTATCGGTTGTGTGAGCTGTTGGAGGGCTCTGAACTTCTCGCTCTGTATTTACAACAGGTGGGTATTCTTGCTATCTGTAACAAGAGTTCAAACAAATTCAGATACTGCCATGCTAGCAAGGCAATAGAATACAATCGATGAGCTTTAGTGAAGAAGACGTGTCATCTTCCCAGCCAGAGAAATATTCTTTTATGGAGAGGAGAGGAGAGGAGAGGAGAGGAGAGGAGAGGAGAGGAGAGGAGAGGAGAGGAGAGGAGAGGAGAGGAGAGGAGAGGAGAGGAGAGGAGAGGAGAGGAGAGGAGAGGAGAGGAGAGGAGAGGAGAGGAGAGGAGAGGAGAGGAGAGGAGAGGAGAGGAGAGGAGAGGAGAGGAGAGAGGAGCTCCTTAAACCAATTAATTACTAACTGTTCTGTGGTAGAAGCGGGAGGAAATTTGTAAGGAGAAATTTAGATTAATAAATATATATAAAAAAAGTTCTTAAATTATTTAACATCCTTTATGTATATGTGGGTATGTATATTGCATACATATCTTTCTTAGTAAACAATTATGTAGATGAGGTTGTGCTAGACATTTTGAAAATAGTAGTCTAATAACAAACTTGTATTAAACCTTTTCAGCCATTAAGAAATAAAAGATCCCTATGCAGAGCTCTGCACAGTTGCTATTACAGAAGTCATGGTGAAAAAAACCTGCTGGCTGGTTTTCCAAGAGGAGGGAATTGAGTTATTAAAATTATGATCTTGCATTTCTGCAAAAAGCTTTTCATTTATGCAGACCCCACATCCATTGCACACTCCTAGTGCAAACACTGACACATGCTGTGCATGGCTGGGACTTGAACTGAAAAGCAGCTTTAAATACAGATGAAACAAAGCCTTCAACAATGTGGGAAAGCAGGTGCTGCGTGTGATGGAAGAGAGAGGAAGACAATGGGAGGCAGAAAGAGCAAGATATAAAGTCTTTTATACCCCTGTTTCTCACTGTATTAGTCCTGTTCTTTGTTTTCCTAACTACCAAAGTGCAAGATGCTCATGTGGCAAATAGATAGTAAAGGAAGTTCTTGGCACTGGGGCTGTGAAGCTCCTACAAAGGGAGAGAGCAGTGACAGAGCTCCTGAGCATTTCAGAGATGGTCACATGTATTGGCACATGTCGTTGCCCTAGCCCTGGACTCACTGGGTGTGAATTAGCCTCCGTTTTACACTAGTTAGGCCATTTGGGAGCAGGAGCTTTGGGTGAAGTGCTTGAAGATCTTTGATAAAACTAGCAAGTGTGACCTGGTGGCAGCAGGAGGATTTCTAGCTGAAAAGAATTACTGTGGAACTGACTCAAGGGCAAACTGGGAATAATTTGTTGGTGGACAGCTCTGGTATGGTGGAGAAATTTTTCTGATTTTTTTTGCCTCCTTAACCGTGCTCACACATCGGTGGGTAATTCCTGCACGATGCCAGTTCTGCACGCCCAGCAGCGGCTCCGCAAGGTGTCGGACAGCATTACACAAGTGTTGTCAGTCTGATGGGAAGGTGTTATTCTTACCACATATGTGATGTATTTTTGCGCATGTGTCAACAGCTTCATAAAGGGTGCTACGATTCAGAAGCGGCCATGGAGCATTTTGCTGCTTCTGTGCAAAATCATGCGTTACCTGTGCTGCATCTAGGGCCAGCCTATAAAATTTCAGCTGAATCTTTTTCTACCAGAAGTTACAGTCCTCTTAAAATCAAAAGCATCTGTGAATCAATGTCTACCTTTGCTCTTAATTTTGTCTTGGAGGAAGAAAAAAGAAGGGCAGGGTCCCATAGTTTCATTTTGACATTCTCCTAACAAAACTTTTCCATTTTTCTGTGTTGAAATGGTTCTTTCAAAGTATTCTTTCAAAATTATTTCCAAAATATTTTGCTCTCACTTTATACTTTAGATTACAAAATAAAGGAGAAAAAAAAAGTTACTTTTGAAGCAACTGTTTTCTCATGTTCAAACTTTGGGGAAGGAGAGGTCACTCTAGTTTGAAAATTGCAGAGAAATGGAGTCGCCCCACCTGCTCTGCCTGTGAGGATCCCTGTGTGGCTGAGGACACAGCCCAGTCCCCATGTACATGAATGTATCCCCCAACAGGGTGCTCTCGCTCTTGATAATGCCATTTTTCACTGGGGACCAAGACACTGTGTTGATGGGCCAAGTGAACCTCGCTTCCAGTTTTCCAAGCAGGTTTAGTTTGTAAAACAATTTGCAGTTCATTAAGAAGAAAGATGCTGTTAGCGGTACTTCATTATGCAACACAATCTCTTGTTTGACAGGACCTGTGACTTAAATATAAATTACCCTTTTCCTAACCATTTTACAGGATGGTTTCTTAGAGTAAATTTTGATTCATTAACAAAATACATTAACAAATCTAGTGCTGAGTAGGTGCAACATGGAAGCGTTCATGTGCATTTGTCTCCTTATAATCCACCCTTCGGTTTGCTCATGTTCTTGAGTCCTGTCCTACTGAGTGAAGTTTTGTTCACAGATAAGTACAAAACATCCTCTAAAAGAGACGACACCACATAGACTTCTCTTCAGGAGTGGGTGGAAGGTAGTAAATGCTCTACCAGGGGTGTTTCTTTGTTAACTAACATTTATTTTCCTGTCCATAACTGATTTTCCATCTGCACGTAAAAACCACTGGTCACCCAGTTAACGCTCAACAGATTTATCATTGTAAATTGCACAGAAAGTTCATACACTAGCAAAGCAACATGAACATTTCTGAATATTTACAAATGTCTCTCCAAGCCTTTCTTTCCCCAGGCTTCAAGATTAGCATAAGTATTAGGCTTTAGGTATATACCCCAAAATAAATTTCACAAGCTTGTCAAGCTTAAGAGCTCCCCTGCTCTCATAAAGTATTTGATGTTTTGTTTTTGAAAATAATTTAATTTTAAAGAAAAGGTAATTTTTTCTCCTAAACCAGTAAACTTTGTACCCTTACAACTTTTACCATCTTCTTGCCTCTAGTATAAGATCTTGGAGGCGAGAGAAAGAGGAAGACATGCTTGAAGGGAAATTTGTGTTATATAAATGCCAACTATTGTAATTGCATATGTTCAGTGGTCTTTCCATCAAAATATTCACCTCAAAAGGAAAGTTCAAACAGGTCATTTGTCACTGCTTAACAGATCTGAACAGATCTGAAGCTCCTTTAGGAATGAATCTGATACATTTCTTGTGGAAAACCCAATTATTCTTTGAAGGTGCAAAAATGACAGAAAAATAAGGAGACTAGGACATTTTCTCACTTCCTTTAGAGCAGCTAAATAAAAGGTAACCGGGATAGAGAATAGTCCAGAACGAAACTCAAAGGAGCTCAAGTGCACCCTTAAACCATTTGAACGGGGTTTTTCCTATAGCTTCTTTAATGGAGATAAAGTGCACAGAAAGGACAACATTTCAGATGCTGTTTTATGAAGGAACAGTTTAGGGTGTGGGATGGCGATTTTGGTGCAGGACCACGTATTTAAGAATTCATATTCTACTGCGACTCAGATCCTTCTCTCCCTTACATTGATTTTTCAATCATAAAGGAATGCTGTAGTGTTGCTGGAGAAATTCAGTCAGAGGGCTGTTGGAGTTTTATGAGCAATCTCATGCCTCTTCCGTGTAACATCAAGAGGTCAAAGACATAAAAGGTTTATAAGGTCAGTCTAGCCCATTCCCTGGTCTGTGCAGGATTATGAGGAAACCCTAATAGAAAAATTAATTCAGATTGGCTTGGATGGGAAATCAGTCATGTGGGTTGGAAACTGGCTGAAAGACTGTAAGTGAAGAATCATGATAAATGATAATGTAACAAGTTTATGGAAGGTATCTTGGAGGGTATCTGGAGAATTTCTGTTAGGTCTGGTCTCATCTAGCATCTCTATTAATTATCGGGAAGTGGAATTGAATTGCACAGGAATAAAATTCACAAATAATATTAAACAAGGAGCACATGTCAGCAGCAGCTGAGTCAGAGAGTTTACACAGACAGAACCGGAGCAGTTAGAAACCCAAACACAAAATAACACAGTGTTCTAAAGAGTTTTGGTTGCATTCTGGTCCCCAAAGGGCAATCTAGAGTACTCCCTTGGAACAGATTCCTGTTAGCTGCATTTTGCAAATGTCAAATTGAAGATGCAGTGCTTATATGTCATGGCCAAGGTCAAAGACAAAGTTGATGTTAAAGTTGGGATTTTGCGACCTCCACAGAAAGGACACTCAGTTTTACTTCTGACTCTGACACCACTTTGCAAGTATAGACATTTATCTACTCGCTGTTGTCCTTCATCGTTCACCATCTTGCAGATCAAGTTCTGCAGGACAAAGACAGCTCCGTATGTTGAGTTTGAATGGTGCTTTGGAGGCTGTAGATGATGTGTTAAATAATCAGTGAAGCCTTGACAAATTGCTGCTTTGCCTTGATCTCTGAGTTACCTTTCTAGAATGAAGTCAGTCTTCTGAACTTTCATGCTGACTGTGTGGATTTTGGATGGGCCAAACCTAAGAATGTTTTGCCATGTAGTGCATCATCTGATTGATCCCCAGCACTGCAGATTAGAATATCCTTATACCCCTAATGTCACAAATTGGCTCCATTTTGTCCCCGTTGAATTTTGCCATTCATTAATTATATTCTAGTTGTGCCAGGGAAAAATTCTCCTAGCAGGCACTCTTAAAACTCAGTTGAGCAGGATACTTAAAAAATATTCAGCTGGATCATTTCTAGTATTTTTTGTCCAACTTGAGTGTGATTGCAGACCAAGTCTTTAGGAACAGGTTGGTGATGTTTGTGAAATGGATTGTGGAGTCAGGTCATTTCTTCTCCTCTTCTTGACAAACATCCACAATGTCGGGGTATTTGTTGAAGTGGGTGGTACCTGGTCTGGTCTGCAGAGTCAGGCTGTGACCCTGCCCTGCCACTGAGGGTCCATGATGTAGCAGTTTGTGGATGCTCATACAGAAAGTCATGATGGGAACACTCATCCCAAAGAAGGGATATATGTCTTCTATTTGAGCCCTTTTACTTTCAGAGTCTGATCTAAACTGAGCCCAATGTGCAATCAGGGGAGAGAAGGGTGAACCTCCCCAAGCAATACATTTCACTTTTTCTAAACAACTGTATTAGGAAGGGATAAACTCCCCCTTCAGAGACATCATGGATCGTATTATGCATTTACGTGTCACAGAACGGTAGGGGTTGGAAGGGACTTCTGGAGATCATCTAGTCCAAAGTCTAGTTCAGATGGTTAAAATTAGGTGAGCTGAATCCCACCATACCTTTATTTCAAATCACAGGAAAAAAAAGTTCCATGAAATTTCATAAGCATGAGAATATGCTAAATCTATAGATCTTTATAGAAAAGACTTATGTCAGGTGAAGAATTTCTGAATGATTTAGGAAATAATCTGCATTTGCACTGACATGAGAAAAAACTTCCTAGAATAGTTTCATAGGAAAAATCAAGGGTTTTTCTCAAGTCCATTGCAGCTTTTCTCACACCAAATCTCTGACAGGTTTTTGAAAGACTCTTTTTGGAAATTATTATTAGACAGTTGCAAAAGAACTAAAACACATTAATCTGAATAAGGAATTAGTTTCCACTGAAGGAACCGGAATTATATGCCATCCTCCTGCAAAATAGATTACTGGATATTGGCAGTTTATTGCAGCAGGGAGACTGAGATTTTGCAGAGTACTCAGAAGACAAATGCTGAGGTTCTATCATCCGGAATTGCTTTACCGTCTGATTACTCTTTGGCTTACTTTATCAGAATTTTACCGTAAATATTTATTTGTTTGAAATCCAAAGGTTGCTAAATACCACAAAGTCTCACCATCTGCAGCACTTTAGTTTTAAAATTAAAAGTCCAGTCCTTCCTGTTCTGCCAGAACCAAAACCTTTCCAAATAGGTTATACTAATACAAATTGAAAATCACTTTGCACTCCAGGAGACTTTGAAAAGACTTTTTTTATTTTTTTAACACATATTGCATTAAAGTAACTGGAAAATGTCTATTTGGAGAAAAAAGTTTTGACATCTTGCAGGAAAAGGTCTCAGATAAGTTGGAAAGGTGGCTGATGCTGTTGTTATTATTATTATTTTTATTATTATTAACAATGAATATACCACATTTCTTCAGAAGTGCCTATACACAGTAACCAAGTATTGATCTTACTTGGTATCTTGAACTCATTCTTAACAATGGCACTACATCAACATACAAATCTAGGAACACATATAACCTAGCTTTAGGAATTTACTGAAGGTACTTAAATTAGGTTTTGGGACACTGTATTCTTCAGGAGGACTAAAAACCCTGAGAATGAGATTCAGTCCATTTAAGACCAAAATTGCAATTGCCCTCTGGAGGTGCCCTGTTTTTCTCTTCTCCTTGAGCAGGCAGTCTGATAGTCCTGGCATTTCTAACCTGGCAGGCTTGATTAGGCAGCCTAACTCAGGACCTCAGAGCCTAAATTCTGAATTTTCATGTTTTGAGTCTTGTTCTGGCTGAAGAGGCACATCCAAACCAGAAACTCTGCTCGAGTTAACAGCTACTGTGTGCTCGCACAAAAGGACAAACTCTCAGCTGTGACATACAGCCACCTTGAGGGTGAAGCTATTCAGGTGTTGCACAGCTGACACCACCACTGGACTACGGGGTTTGAGCACAGGAATTAAAGAAACCCTCTGCCAGCTGGCAGCAAGGAGGGGATTAAATCCTTTTTTTTTTTTTTTTTTTTTTTCCCCCATTGAGTTTGCATAAGCCTGGATTATTTGATTATTTCTCCAGTCCATTTCACCACATACCACATGAACTGCTGCTCCTGAGCTTGGCAGAGAGGAGGTGCAGGCTCAGGAAGGGACATTTCCTTTGGCAGCATCACCAGTTCATACTGTGAAATACAGCAACTAAAGAAACTCCAGCATCAGATGGGAAGATCTCTGAAGCATGGGCAGCTTCTCCAGCTGTGCATTTGCACAGTACCTTGCACAGTGGGATCGTGGGCCATGCCAGAACCTCACTGGTGACCAGTGATTATGGTCTGAAGTGAGACCCCAGCATCTGCTGTACCTTGTGTGGGTCCTCCCAGGCCTTTGCAGCACAAAGGCTGCATCAAGATGAATTGTTCCCAGCATATGGAGCATGATCAGTGGCAGTTAGAACTCCTGCAATCTCTAGGTGAAGGTTTTCAGCTGATGCAAAGTTTTCATGTTGTCTCACACTGTTATTTAACACTTGTTTATCATTGCAAATGTGCTCTGTGCTGTCTGACAGCACGAGACACCTTCTCCCACAGATTATGGCTAAAAAAATAAAGAAAACTAGCCCTCGTAATGTCAGCAAACTTCCAGTAGGAGAGCTCTCCAGCCATGGGAGACGGTGAGAAGCACAAAGTGGAGATGATGCCACAAGCTTTACTTTTTTTTGACTAGACTAAGAATTAAAGAGAACACATGATAGCACCTTAATCTTTACGGGCTACTAAGAACATAAGATTTTATCCTGAAGGGTTTTACAAGGTGATCTTGAGACAGATTTTACAAATATAAAAGCTACCTGCTGATGTTCATATGTGGGGGTGAAAAATATCTTTGAATGTACTGAATTCAGAAGTACCTTGGGTGGGAGTCAGCTGTCTCATATGCAGATCCAGAACCCCAGCTTTGGTTATATTTTAATGCATAAATACGTGCCTACTTAAATGCCTCATTCCCACTCGCCCTTTCTGGTCCAACCCTATAAAAAAAAAAGGAAAAACATCTGAAACTAGACATTTTTTTGGCTCTCTCCAGCTAACAAATGGCCAAACTCATTAAAAAAGTGTGTGCTGGAGGGAAGAGGGAAATTCTTCAGGGTAGAGGAATTGCTTCACAATGCCAAATTTGAGATTAAAAAAAAAAAAAAAAAAAAAAGAGGGAAAACTGATTAATTACCTCTTAAAAAGGAGGAATTTTCAGCTGGAAGTGTTAAGCGTCCTTAAGTGTATCTGCTTTGCACAGTGCCTTGTTATATCTCATCGAGTACTGCGAGAGTGGACGCTCCTGATAGGACTTGGGTAAGAGCATAGCAGTGCCCTGCATTCAAACGCTGGGCTTAGTTAAGCCTACAAATTGCTTAGCTGGAAGTTAACCTCAAAACTATGCTAGCCCCAAAATCTTGCCACATCACGCTTGGCTTTGTCTGATTCTCAGTTATTTCTTTTCTTCTTGTCTTTGATAAAACATTATCACAGTGTTTCAGTACTTTTGCTGCTGGTCCCCAGAGAAACCAGGAAGAGCAGAGACAAGAGAAAATTAAAGAGATGTTTGCCAACATAAAACGTAATTTAAAAAGAAAAAAGCACCCTTTTCTGTGTCATTATTGAAACTTCAGATTGTAAGAGCTTAAATGATTCCTGTGGATCTGCTTTACTTCTCACTTTTTATTCTCTGCTGTTTATTTTTTAACATTTCCTTTAGATGGAGTAATAAAACTAGGCAAATCCAATTCTTTTTGCTTCCTGGCAGTTTTTTTTCCTATTTCTTGTGAGTATTGGACTTCAAGCAGTGTAGGGAAAACAATTAAAAGAGGTACGCAGTGGGATGCACGCAAAGCAAGAGGGCTTACAAATACTTCAGGATCTCCTTTTAGGGAAAATGATTGGATCCCATTCTTGTCGCCCCCAGAACCCTTCAGCTTAGCCATATGAAGAGTGTGGTGAAGTTTTGCAAACAGTTTTGTGCCTTTTTGCTGTTGTTGATATGGAAAGACAACAAAAAAGGAGGTTTTCTTGATTTTTAGTGTTTTCTGCTGTCTTTTTTTTTTTTTTTTTTTTTTTTACTTTAAGCATTAGGTGCTTCTTTAGCCTATAACTCCATGGACTTTAAGAAAGCTTTAAGATTAGACCTTCACAAGAGACAGAAAACATTCTGGTGGAATGTTTTCTCCCATTTGGAGAAAGCCATGACCCTCTTCAAATAACAAAACTCTCTTGGATTTCACTGAGGCACAAGATATCTTTAATTCATTAGTCTTGCTTACTTTTTGTTGCCAATTTCATTCAAATGTTTGCATTTGGGAGAAGGATTGCTTTGTTACAAAATGAACAGTTACATTCTTTCTCCTCCTTCCCAGCAGCTCATTTCACTCTTTTATTTGTTGAAGAGCTGGAAAATCCACAATAACTATGAGACTCCCAAAGATGTCTTCCAGCCATATTATGGAAGACACTGTCTTGGTGTGTCATGCTTTAGTTTGGGCTAGATGGACCACTGGCCTGCACTGAAAAAGCATTTCTTGTCTTTTTATGCTTTTTGTAATTTTCTTCATTTCTTCTGAACATTTTTAACATTGAGTTTGATCCGTGGACGAAATCAGACTTAATATGGAGTATTCATTAATATAAAGTATTTACACTATGGATTCCTAGAGTGTGCCAAATATGAGAGGTGGTAAATCTGTTCTTCATACACATGCCTGCATACGTGAGTGTGAGTGTTTAACTGTATATACATAAATATTGTTGTTTTGTGTGTCTCCCTTGAGGCACTACTCTCTGCATAGTGATTCATTCCTGTGTTTCTCCTTGGCATAAATAAAATCCTTTGGGATGAACAGTAGCTCTGCGTGAGACCATGGAGACAAGAACAGCTTTTTTTAGTTGGACTTGAGTATTCTTCATGGCTTAGCACATGGTAGAGGATTAGCCATTGTCCCAGTTTGTATAGGTGAAGGTCCACAACTGTACCATGCAATGCAGGAGCTTGGACTTCCCCTCCTAAAGCCATGTGATACCTCTGCAAAAGTCTGTCATAAAGCACAATTGGAATATATGAAAAATATGAATGCTGTCCTGCTTGGTTATGTGAAGCGTGGAGGTCCGGGAGTAGAAAAACAGTTTTTGAGGAAATTCTCACACCTCAGTGCAAAGCTCCAGGTTGGCTCAATCAACTCGCCATGATCTGGAGCTGGTTGGCAAAGAGTGCAGGCGGGGGAATATGGCCCTGTTCAAAAATCTCCAGCAATCAGGACATGGGCCTGTGCGTGGTGAGAGGAAGCCACTGACTGTAATCCAAATCCCTGCTCCTTTGCAGACCAGAGACAGAGCTGGAGTTATTCATGCAACCCTCTCCCTCTTCCCCCATGGCTCATCCTTTGCATGTCAACCTGTTACAGGCCACTAGGGAGACCCCCAGAGCTGGCGGTGGGGTTTGAATCCTCCCACACTGTATGTGTTCCTACACATGGGTCTAGAGCAGCACAGTATGGCTGTGCAGGGCTTGCAAACCAGGTGCTTGGGAGCAGGTAGACACCAGCAGGAAGAAATATCACGTGTGCTACCCAGCCTGAAGTGTGACTTTTGGGGTGGAAATGCTTGAAATTTCCTATTCTTCTGTAGAGATATTGAGAGGGAAGGACAGTTTAGGATAGCTAAACCCAGCCCTGCATTATTGCTGCTGTGCTCGATGCATGTGACCTGGGGTCCTGCGGGAAGGTGGGAAGGAGGGATGTGGAAGGGGGATGGGAAGGCAGCGAGAGCTGAAGCAGGGACTGCAGTGCAGGGCTGTGCTCGTCTGCTGCCACTGGCACGGTGGCACAGGGCACAGGAGACATGACTCTGCTGTTTGCAGGAGGGTGTCAAAGCAACTTTGCTCCCATCTGCCTTCTGCCCTCTTTCTGGATGGTCAGGGTGCAATGAGAACTGCTGCTTTTGTTACCACTCACCCTGTGTTTTTCCTCTCCTGGCCCCCTCTTTTTTAAAGAGACACTCCCAGTCTCTTTAAGGCATCCAGCTCCATAGTCCCAGTTTTATTTCACGATCACTACCAACTCCCCTTCCTTTGTATCACTGACCACTTTCTTACTACACAAATCCCCCATAAAGCACACTTCTCACTTGCTTGGTCTTTCCACATCCATCCCTTGGACAGGAACCCGTTCTTGGATTGCCAGGGAAACTGTGCTGGTCTGCAGTGATGTTTTTTACAGTCGTCCTTCATCCTGGGGGGTTTAGCGGCCATGGTGCCAGGATGCAGCCTGACTTTTTTGCTCTGTGATACCAGGGAAGCTCCACTGGCAGGGACAGGCTGTGAAAAGCCTGAGCCCTAAGTGACTGCCTCAAGGGCTTTTGACCCTGGACAGGGCAGAACACAAACTAAAATGACAGTATAAAGTGGGGAGGGACCTGTGGCTCTGTGCCTGCTGCAAACAAGAGGACAGCTGTATTTTAAGATCTGACCTGCTAGATTTACACACCCAGGCTTACCTATGACTTGAGCGGTCCTGCTGACACAATCTCCTGTGGAAGGTGAACTGATGTCGCCAACGGTTTTGCTGAGCCACCCGCTGCAGGCCTTCCTCTCCTGCCATCTCACCAGTGCTTGGGTCACTGAGCACTCAAAGCCATCTGTGCCCTTTACCCCTGAATCCGTCCTGCAGGGCTGGGATGCAGCACCTGCTGCTGCCTGAATCGTCAGTGCCAAAGCTATTTCGCTGCTGTGTCTGTGATCCTGCTCCTGCTGGAGCAGAGAGATGAAAAAGGCAGATAGGCCAGCTGTACCCCAAAAATTACCTCCCAGTGCTTGAGGTCCTCTTTGTGCTGTCTGTAAATCCCCATCTTCCAGCAGTACCCTTCCCCATGTAGGGGATGTGTGTAATCACAGCCAACATGGGTATTACTTAGCAGCATCAAGGACACCACTGCGTCCTTGGGTGCACAGGTGCTGTTTAGGACAACTGGGGACAAAGTTGTGCTGGGAGTGAACTAGACAGTAAATCCATCCCTCTTTTCCCAGAAGTACTGGGATGGGATCAAAAATGGACCAAATGGGGATCAGAGCTTGAAAGTAAAGGGGTCAGTTGAGTGATGAAGAGCTTGAAAAAAGGTCAAAGAAAAAAGAAGTCTTGAAAAGGATGTAAAGGTGAAATACAGTCTACGAGGGAAGGTTTGTTGTGGAGTGAATTGGACTGGGAGGGAGAGGACCTATTTTGTGTTTTCATTCCTGAGGGATGTACAGGGGAAGCAGAAGGTGAAGGTACAGCCTTTTGCACTTTCCCTCTCTCCTTTCCCTCTCTTGACAGAGATGCCCAGTTGAAGGTGGTGAGACACTGAAACAGGTTGCCCAGAGAGGTGATAGATTACCCAACCCTGGAAACATTCCAGGTCAGGCTGGATGGGGCTCTGAGCAACCTGATCTAGCTAAAGATGTCTCTGCTTACTGCAGGGTGGTTGGACTAGGTGACCTTCAAATGTCCCTTCCAACCCAAAGCATTCCAATTCTATAAAAACCTGATGGGATGATACTGAAGGAACAATGTTGGGAGGATCACTCAGCAATACAGTGTGTCCAGCACCAGAAGCTCCTCTACAAAGAAGAGCTCGCTATTAGAAATCACACTTTGCCATTGCATGCTTATGAATTCCTCTGTAATTTCATTTACTTAGGAGGAATAGATCTGTGTAAGGAACATTTCTCTGATTCTCTGTGTTAATCCTAGAGTATATAAGTGTCTTTAAATACTTTTATCCTGTTCTTTCCTCTTTTCAAATTATCTGATCAAAAACTAGAAACCCAAAACAGTAAGAGTCTGGGCTCTAGCACGAGAAAGAAGTGCCAAACAGTTCTGGTTGCCTTTTGGGTGTTCTGGGTACACACCTCCTGCACTTAAAAATCACAGTAGCAATCCTTGATTTCCCTGGGAGGGGGCTCAAGGTCTGTATGTTTATTAACCTGCAGGATATGCCTGTGAAGTGGCCAATGTGAGCCAGGAATTGCAAGACAGGTCAGCTAGTTTTGTGTTTGCATCTGTCAATGAAGGTGGGTTAATATCTCCTAACTTTTTAGCCTTAGCCTTAGTAATCTTGTGCCTCTGTTGTAAATGGAGAGAGACAGGCAACTGCAGAAGGCAAGCCTCGTTTTGACCTGCACCTTAGGATGGGGTAGACCGTCCTTTGGATGTGTCTGACTCTTCCCAGTGACTTACAAAACAAATTTGCTTGACTAGCTGGTGAGCTGAACCTCATCATTGCTAGATAACTGGAAATAACTGAATTGCTCTTTATTGCAGCACAGACCTAGAGGACTATTTCCTGGATAGCTTGTCACGGCCACTTCCGTACATTTATTTTTGCTGAGCAAATAGATCACATGGCCATTGCTGTTCCCAGCCAGCCAAGGTGCAGTTTTACCTCGAATGCATTGCCCTCAGGGCTCACTTGCCTTGCACTCTGTCTCCATTGCTGAGCCGTACAGAATAGCTGCACAGGGACAAGCACAGCAAGCAGGCTGGTGGGTGTGCATGAGCACCTACACAGCTCTGAGGGCAGGAAAACTGCTACACTGACATAAATCAGCATTACGTGCGACCATTTGAAAGGGATGCTTCAGGAATTGTTGGTAATTGGTGTCTGTGTGATAGGCATCAACTGGTATAAGGTGGATGGATATCTGTACTAGGGACAGGGACAGAGAAATCAGTTTGTTTGAGGAGAAAAAACCACCCTCCAAAGTTTTACAGTGAGGCTGAAGGGATGCAGGAGCAACACAATATGCTAAACCTTAAATGAAAGGGGATTTTGGGTTTTTTACCTTGAATACTTCAGGTGCACTAAAGCAACTGACTTCATCCTAACCTCTGTGGCCTTTAGTGTAACACTTTCTATGACCTATGTTTGGTAGAGAAGGAATATCCTCATCATGGGGAGAAACAACTGCATTGATCGCATTAGAATGTTCATCACAATATTTCAACAGACGTCCCTGGTTGACTTTTGTTGAAGATTTTTAAGCTTTTAAGACAAAATGGAGTTTAACCAGGATTGCATGCTTTATCCTAACATTTCTATAATGTAGCTTGATAATTATCCATCACTCCAGTTGATAAGAGGTAACAGTTAAAGAAAAATAAAAACAGAGACAGATCTGCTGGCAAAGATCCCGCGATGTACTTGAATGAGAGTGATCTGGCAGTAGGGTGCAATGGCTTCTCTCCTTCTTGCCAGGGATCTGAAATGACTTTTAAACCTCTCACTAGCCATAACCTCCACTAAGCAGGGCACTGGGAAGGCAGGAGCCATGTCATCTCAAAAATGTCTTAAACCCTCCATTTTTTCTCTTAGAGGGTAGTCAGTAGAGGCTGGTGACATTCAAAGCAGGGAGGAGAAGGCATCCTGCCCAAGGCTGGTGCAGCAGTGGTCAATGGCCACACAGAACCCTTGGGATGGGAGTTGGGGCTGAAATTGTTCAGGAAATTTAGTAGTAAGGAAGTATTGCTAGTATCCCTCTGGGCTGCATGCAGAGAGGGTCTGTGCCTACATCTGCACCAGAAAAAGATATTTAGCTCAGTAGAAGCCACTGTTTTTATTTAACTTGAGAGGTCCTGCATTCAGCTCTGGAGCAAGCCAAACATCCCCGTGCCATTTACACATCTTTTTAAGATATTAAGAGTCCAAGCATCCTTTAAAGAAATGTTTCTAGCCTGAAATATGGTAGGGGGTTATTCTGCATTCATCCATCTATCATTAGTGATTTTCACTGCCGAATGGACAAGCAGTTTGGATTTTCAACCATGTGCAAGGCCAGGTCTGCATAAATGCAGGTGGCAAAGTTCATCTTGCTGGGAGAAAAGCAGGACGATGCTGTCCATGTCTGTCATCTTTCAGTCCTCTGAGAGTCCTTAGTTCTTGTCCTCCTCTCTTTTAGAGTCTAAATCTACCAAATGGCTCTGGGGCATCTAGAAAAAGAGAAGGGAGTACACAATACCCAATTTCATAGTATCCATCGAAGCAAAGATTTTTGCTTGGCACCTGTTTAAGATCAAATATCACAGGCCCCGGCAAGTGATCTATATTTCACTCCATTTCTAAAGATGTTGAGATCTGGAGGGTCAGAATGGATGATGGCCCTTTTTGTCCTCTGGGAGAACAGACACGGTGAAGTTTTCATTAGACATTAAAAAAAAAAAAAAAAAAAAAAAGAGAAACACACATAGACACATAGACACAGCCTGGGAAGGTGAAATTCAGGCTCCAGCCATGCTAGTGACCTTGCTAAAGACAGTTATCATCTTGTCTTGTAGATCCTCTGGAGATACATGGGTGTAAAATGGTGCACAACCAATAAGTATTTTTTATTACTCTATTTTTTTACTTTGCTTTTCTGTGTATAAGATCAGAGAGTAGCAACATATGTAAGTAAAATGTGTAAGGGATCTGTAGTCTGAAATATGAAACTATTGTTACAAAACTAAAAATAGCATCATGTAGGCAGGTACCAGGAAGGACGTGCTAATTAACAGCAGAAAGTGTTTTTATTCATTGAAGAACTAGGCAAAATGAGGGAACTTGTTCAAAACCTGCATGGTCTTCAGGCCTCATTTATATAAGTCCTGTGGCCTCATTCTGTTTCCCAAACCTTAGACAGCCCAGGAGCTTAGCCATTCATGTCTCCTTTCATCAAGGTGGTCCTGGAGGACAACAGAGAACTTGGGATGGTGAGTAACACCCCTATAGTGCCCATGAAGTTGTTAGGTCCCTGGCTTGGTGGCCTCTGGGAGATGCTGAAAGTCATGTCGGCAGCACTGGGTCTTCATTTTCTCACACTTCAGTTTCCATCTGTAAAATGGGATGTAAGGCAATATTTTTCCCCATCTTTCTTCTATCTTCCTTGCTGAGATTGCAACCATTGCTATGACAGCCCTGCCTAGCACAACAGGACCTTTATCTATCTTAGAGCATTTGGCAGAGACAACATATGAGATGTGTCAGAAAAGGGCCCCGTTTTCCCAAATGTCATGGTGGCAGGTTCGTGTTTGCATGCTATAAAAGCAGCAAAGGCAAAACCCTTGCATAGAGAGGAAGCAATCTGCCTTTGGAAAGAAAGGGACGGATGAAAAGACCTCAAAGCAATTCAGCATCTGTGATTTCCGCGATTCCATCTGAAAGCTTGCTCTCTATTTTGCTGACATATGAGCCGGGTGCCCTATTGTACATCAGTGTAACAAATAGGCGTTATCTTCTGTTTCGTGGGAGATACAGCAGAACATGATTTATTCGTGCCTGCTCTGTTGCCTCTTCTGAAATGTTGCCGTCGTTCGGCGCACCTTTCGCAGAGCAAGGCAGATGGTCATCGCAAAGTTTCTCATAACCTTGCCATGCATGCTGCATAGTGCATCAATGAAACCTGAATTACAGTCCATTGTCTGAGTTTGGAGCTGTGCTGCTAAAGTATCCTGCAGTGGCTGAAAACGTTTGAATGTCAACACTGCATATATACTGAGGAAATACAACATTTCTCCCTAAAATTTCAAAGCAGTGCCAAAGGGAATTTTTTAACTGCAAAGTTGCATCTGATGTGAGCAGGGACTGCATTGCTCAAACCTTAATTGCCAGCTTGGAAATGTACCTTCTGTGAGTGTGTGAGTGTTAGGTGTGACCCCTCCTTAGAAAAAAAATGAAATAATGAGTCAAAACAGGATTCTAACATGAAATGCCAGAGACAAGGCTTTTTTTGGAGTCCAAACAGCACCAGCTGCCCCTCTGTGCTAGCTGTCTCTGCTTATATGACATTTGCAATGAGGCTTCAGGTGATTTGAGAAGCTGGCATTAGACTGCAAATCACCTTTCATGTCAGCTCGTGCCAGGATACCTCGCCAGAAGCCATTATTTCAGTCGGAAATAACAACCGGGAATAGGGAAAAAATGAACTTCCGAAAAGCACTTTGTCATGTTCCCTGGGCTGTGGCAGGCAAACGCTGAAAACAGTGTGAGCTCCTGCCATGAAAGCAGGCATAGGCAGAAATTTCTCAGTGGGAGGATTGCCTCCTTTACATACCAGAGACAAGACAAGGTGAGTATATAAAACACTTTCAGCACTGTCTCTCAATTTCTGATATTTATTTACTCTATGAGCCAACATGCCAGAAGACATCTATGTTTCCTAAAGCCTGGTACCTTGTTTCATTGATTTTTCCTTAGGATGGGAATCATTTCAACAAGCAGGTCTGCAATTTCAAATAAAGGCCCGCATGCAGCACGGGTGTTTCTAAAAAAGGTTAATGTTGGATGTAACAGATGTTAAAAGTGTCTCCCCCAAATGCTTCTGGCGTTTTGCAGATGACCACTTCCATGTGTGTGTGTAGGGCAGGGCATCTCCCAAATTCAAGCTGTCAGTTAGCTCACTCCCCTAGCGCATCTAGGCAGAGAGCATCATCTCATGTCAACTTGCTGCTGCAAGATGTTTTTTACATTGCACGCAACACATTAACTGGCTTGAAAAATTTATGCTTTTATTAAATTCAAGAGGAAAGAAACCTGAAAACTTATAATCTAATTTACAGGGGGAAAATAAGCAAAAAGTTGTTATTTGGTGTGCCACTGACATTTACACCCTGCGTTTAGATTTTTGATCAAAGCGATTACTTATGCTAGGATATTTTTATCCAATCTACTGGGTGTTCTTCCTCAGTTTGCAAAAGGGTTTGGTTTTCTAAATCCATGCAAGCTTCCCCTGCCTTCAAAGTGGCACGTCAGTTATTCCAGAGAACTCGAAAAAGCAGTGGTTCAAGAGCAGGGACCTTTCTTGCTGGATCTTTCTTACCAAAAAAAAAAAAAAAAAAAAGCAATCTAAATAGGACCAGATAAATCGACCAAAAAGAAAAATGGTCTGGTCTTGTAAATAGACAGAGACTGATCCTGGGTGCACCTGATGTATCCTTTACTGATTGTCATAGCATATATCGGAATAAGTGAGACCAGAGTAAGGTTTATATTCTTGAAATACAAAAAACCAAATCCTGGGTAAATCAAGGTGTAAGGTAGATTCTTTTCTCTGTGCCACTGGTATAGATCCATGAAATCTCAAATGAACAATTCAAAAAGTCTGATTTTAATTACATTTTCCTAGAGCCACAGTAGCTATTAAACTTTGTGGATCTGTCTACATTTACACCTGTATATTGAGGAACCAGGCCTCATTTTCTGTACATTTCCAATTTTTAAAAGCATTTCCAAAGTGTCAGGAAATCACAAATTTTCCAGAAGCTGATTTTCATCTCAAAAATTTCGTACTTCAGAAACTGGAGATTTGTTGTTTGTTAGAGTTAAAATATGGGAAAGTGATCCTCTTCTGTGGGTGAGGAGCTTGCATGCAACTTTTCAGTCCTCAAACATCTGGGACTGCAATGAGTACCAGAGCAGTCCCTGAACTGCAGCACAGAATTGCACATGAATCTGTAATGAATAAGAAACAGAGTTGTGGCAAGGAACAGGGATGTGTCCCAAAGCCCACTGAAGTGAATGGCATGACTCCTGTTGACTGCAGTGGCCTTTGAGCGGGGCGCTGTGCATGTCCGTGAAAGCAAGGTAGAGTCAAACGGTATCACTGTATCACATCTTACGTGGGATAACCACATGCTCATCTTTTTTACTTTCTCTCCCAGGATGGAAGGAGCAGTTTTATTGGCCACCAGCTTGGAGGGGTCATGGAAGTGCCAAACAGCAAGGATCAGAGAGTCAAATCAGCCAGAGCCATCCAAATCACTTACTACCTCCAAACATATGGCTCTGTCACCCAGGACCTCATTGGGGAGAAGTGGGAGAGTGAATTCTGTAAACTGATGCACCAGATGCAGCTGGATCACCAAGATCTGCAGCTCTACTCACTAGCATCCTTTAGCCTCTGGAAGGACTTCCACCAGACCAGTCTCTTGGCCAGGGGCAAGATTTTGGTGAGCCTGATGCTGATTCTCCTGACAGCTACCCTCTCAAGCTCCATGAAGGACTGCCTGCGTAGCAAACCTTTCCTGGGACTCTTGGGAGTACTCACTATCTGTATTTCCAGTGTCACTGCGGCAGGGATATTTTTCATTACTGATGGAAAATATAATTCTACTCTGTTGGGAATCCCTTTCTTCGCTATGGGTAATTATTTATCTTCATAATAATAGGATTAACAGAGCTTAATGACAGGATTGTAAATTACATCCTGGGTTATAAAGTGCAGATTTTACCTTGAGTGAAAGTCTAAGTCGTTTTCATCTTGTTAAATTGATCTGTGCCTTGCCAAAAAAAAGAAAAAAAAAAAAAAGAAAAAAGGAAACCAAACAAAGCAGTAGCAACAAAAAAAGAGCAAATGACGTTGCTGGAATCTCGGCCAATATGAGAGAGGGGCAGTTTTATTGATCTCTGTTACAAAACGAAGGAGAAATTGTTATTGAAAACTAGTCAGCTCAGCACAGAAAATGGATATGTGTTGACCTGACTTTGATGGGAGGCCAGCCAAAAGAGTAAGTTAAAATAGGAGGGCACCGAGGAAGGAAAGATTTTAGCGTCCTTCCCGAGGAGGGCTTCTCTTCCAGCTCTGTCTAAGGGGCAGAGGGGAACGGGCTGGTGTAAGAACAAGATTGATGGACTTTATCTCAGAGAGGAGATTACTGTTGTGGTGTTTGCCAGGCTGTAAGCAAAGAGGCCTGTCAGTATCTGTAGCACATAATCCCTCGGTTTGTGAAGTCCCAGATCAGCTGCAGAGATTTGCTTGGTGTGGCACCTGGGCAGGGGAAGGTGCAGATGATGAACAAACATAAACCCCAGATCTTTTAGCAGAATTTTTTTCATTCCTTCTGCTTTTTATTTCGGTTCCAAGCACATTTGGTGCATCTGTGTGGTTAATGACTTTGATGAGAAGGTACGTTGGAAAGGAAGAGGGAAACGTGCCCGAAATGGCTTGCTGAGGCAGCATTTTTTGGTGTGATAATATCCAAGTTTGTCAGTTTCTCCCTATCATGTGTCCGAACCACAGCGATGACTCCTATGGAAAAACTCAGCAGCGACAGCCCAGGCCCAAAAACCTTCATGCTGGCTTTTTGATGGCAGAAAACCTTACCTGTGGGCAGAACTCTGCATCTTTACAGTTAACTTCTAAAATTCCATTAATGCTTGTAGTACTCAAGCCCAAGTCCTATGCTACGGTGAGAGATAGCTAAATATGTAACGCCACAAGTCAGAGTCAAGGTTTTGAGAAGGGTCTTATATTTTTCTTAAATACCTAGGCCTCCCAAAAGCCTACATTTTCTTGCTTTTTTCCCTCAAGAAAAGTCCTATAGGTGTACGCATCCCCCACTCTCTGCCTCCTATTTTTTCTGTCACCCGAAAATTCATCCGTGTCACTAACTGGGGGGCTAAGCTTTGGCTTCAGCAGTCCTACACCCAGCATCTCTGGAGCAGCTGGTTGAGGTGGGAAGGAGTGGAATGGAGTGGATGGACAAGATTCCAGAAGAGAAAGGGAGGAGTGAGGCAAAAGACCCCAAGGATTTGAACGATTGTTTCAGCTTCATTAATACTGATAAACAATGCCATGCCAAAGCCTCTAATTCAATAATCTGCACTGTTACATCATGACAATGGCCCCTGGCATGGTCTGCCCTGTGCCAGCTCATCAAACGCTGTGCACAGCTCTGCCGTGTGAGAGAACCTGAGGAAAAGACAGTGTTGAGAGGGGGAAGGGAAGAACGCCAGCAGGAGGCGCAGAGAACATGCCAGCTTGTGACAGGGATGGATCCTGACCTGACCAGGGGGTGTGGGCTTAGGAAAAAGAGATCTGCATGGCAGAATGAAGAAAAGGATGACAATGGGGAAGGGGAGGCTCGTGCTTGTTGTCAGATTGTGGCAACCTTTTTGCTGGGTGTCAGGAGGTGCATATCAAAGAGTGGGGCCAAATGTCACTGCCTTGCTTGTGCAGCAAATTGGAGTATAGGCAAAAAAAACACGGAGTAGTGAAAAGCACCTTCCTTCAATTGTTTATTCCTCTGCGGGTGTCCCTTTTTAGATGGCTGTGAATATGGGCAGCCCATACTCTTTGCTTGACAGGTCCTAAATTTGTCACTCTCATGGAGCCTCAAACAGCGCCTGTAGGTGAAGCTCATCTTGGGGCTGACCTCGAAAGCATCAGCACCCATACAGGCCAGGAGCATCAATCAAAATGGCAGTAACATTGCACTCAATGTATAGATACCCTGCAGCCCCAGGATGGGACAAGGGTGGGAGTTTCTGAAAGCAGAGCGGCTCAATTTCCCATCTAGGATGGTGGTAATCTGGGAAGTTGTTCTCTGTCTGTGGAAAAGTAACGTTTATAACTTTCTGTTGTGTTTTGCGCTGTCATTCTTCTCACAGCCCCTGCCAAGACCAAAAAAAAAAAAAAAAAGGAAACCTCTCTTGAAATGAGATAATTGCAAGGATTGTTTCTATAACATTATTATCGAACAAACTTCAGGTTGAAAAAGAAAACATTTAAGGAAACCCTTCTACAGAAATTTCATTCAGGAATCTCAGACAGAATTGGAAATATCATTAGAGAACAGCTTACAATGCCTGGGAACTACTTCTGGTAAATATTAGGCAACAGTTTTACAGTTCAGTGAACTAAAAGACAGGAAGCAAGTCTTACCAAAGTCATACTGGGTTACTTGCTGCAAATCCCATGTGCCTTTAGTCCCTTAAATGACGGTGCCAGCTAACAAGATCTTGCTCTGCCTGTGATATAACCAGACCCTCACAGAGCTGGGCTCCTCACAGGGCAGGGTTTTCTGTTGAACCTGGATTACAGTGAACTGGTCTGACACCTTAGGGTAGATCCATTAAAGACACCGAGACTGTTAATTCTGTGGGTCAATACGTAACTCTGGCCCATCTTGTGCCAGTGTCCGTCGCCACTAGCACAGCAAAGAGCAAACAATATGTCAAATAATAATTGAGTGAATATAGATGATAAAGTGTGCAAAGTGGGGTTTCCCAGAATTACAAATGCGAGATTTGCAAGTCAGCCTTTCAAAGTCAAGTTACTTAGATTAAAAAATAAATAAAATGGAAAACCAAGCAATAACAGCCACAAAGTGCCTGCAAGTGCAATACTATGCAGGCAACCTTAATTTTGACAGCTCCTGACTTTGGAATGCTTCAACCTGACATTTGCAAACTGTCCATTCAAAGTGTATTTGTTTGGTTAAAAATATACCATTTCTTCTGACATTCGCTTTCCAAAGGATTAATTTTAATGGAAATTCTGTGATGTTCTGCACTTGTCCTTTTTCCTGCAGAGATGGCAGGATGCTGCCATCTGAATGACAAGAATAACCCTGGACTTGTACAAATGTTTAGGTCCGCAATTCCACTTGCAGTGCAGAGCTTCTGTGGGTTTCAGTAGGTGATAGAAGCCTATATAACAACGAAACATTAACATTTTTCTAAATTTGGACTGAATGACCTACACATTAATTATTTATTGTAGTCCTGCTGTGAGGGAATGGTCTGCTGGGATAGAGCACATCTCTGATATACTGGAGGAAGAGTGTTAGCTCAGATTGACTTTTCTCTTCTTTATCCTTGAAGGTGAAAAACTTCAGTCTTAAGTCAGGCATGAGGACAGTGGTGGAAAATCCTGCTTACTCTGACTGTCTCTTCCTGATACCACAGCCTTCTCAGACAGCTGTCTCAGGAAAAAGATTTTCCCCAGTACCGTGTCTACCACTGTGTTTTTGGAGTCAGTGAGGATCAACTCTTCAGAAAGGTCCTGTGCAAATAATGCTCTGCTTGCAAGGATCTCTGGCAAACAGGAACAAGAGACACTAATTTTTAGCTGTTGATACCTCAGACAAATGGCTGAATGTAGTGAGTTAGAGAAAAGATGCTACTTTAGTTTCAGGGCTTCCTCCTTTAGGAAAAGATGCTACATGTTTCAGGGGTTCCTCCTTTAGGAACTGAATTGGACTTAGATGTTTTGTTTGTCTTTTTTTTTTTTTTTTTTTTTTTTTTAAAGTCAGCTTTTTACCATGTGAAATCAGAACATGAGACAGTTCTATCTTGCATTTCTCTTGTAGGAGAAATACAAACTGCAGTTTCTTCTGCAAGTTTGACATCAGCAGAGCTGTCACCACTGGATGTGTTTCAGATAGGAAATAGAGGGTCAAATCACTGAATTTCAGATTTGTTCTAGACATCAGAAATGGACCTGGTTAGATGTTCACATCTGCCTTTTGTGGTTAGATTCATGATGCAATTTCAAAGGATTGTTATGTACGTGACATAATTATGGTTTCCCATGCCTAATCATCACTAATTAATATAACCAGAAGGTTAACTACATAATTGAGATATTATTGCTCCCATAATTTTCTTTTTAATGCACAGGAACCAGCCTGATATCGTCAGAGAGATAATGATTTAACTCAGCTGAGGATCTGACTGTATATTTTTGAATACAGGTGTATTAATTATGTCGTTTTACACCAGAATGATTTTTGGCCAGTCCATGAAGTACGTCATTATACAGATTTAAAAATGTGACTACAGTGTAATTAGAGTGTAATTATGCTTTTTTATGTTACAAATTATATGAGATTCTTAGAAGGCTGGATTCACAGTGGATGTAAGAAATACTTCCTCCCCTTTGGAAGTCTAGGCCATGAAGACCCTAAGGTCTTCATGGGAATGGCTATTTCTTGTTGAGTCTTTAGAGAACGCTAAACTTAATGGATGCCCTACAACACATTGCAATATTATTACTACTAATAATAACAACAATACTGTTAATAGCAGTGTAGTAAAGAGACACAAAATCTATAGGAAGCAATAGGCTACCTGTTTCCAGCAGTAGCCCCACTCCTGGTGTAAAAGTGCAAGTTTGTTGGCAGGTTTGTACTTACAGTGCAGACTTTTCTGTTAAAATTCCACGTTTTTCCTTCCCCTGAGTTATTCAAATGGAAGGAAGAAGCAAGGCAAAAGCAGACAAGACTCCAGGCAGTTATTAGCATTTCAGACAAAAGTCTTCCAACCTCTTTCAGATGGCAGTTGTTAAAATAATGACTGGGGATCACCTTTAAGTAAATTTGAGATGTCACAGTATTACCATTAGTGGGAGAGTTATGGGAAATTACAGAAAAAAAGTCCTAGTGAAGATGAGGAATTTTTTTTTTTAAACCTCAGAAGACAAATATGAGTGTTAAAGTGCATGCTATCATCAGTTTACCTGTATGTGAAGTATCAAGGTATTTCTAATCTTTGCTTCAAGCAATGGACTTTGTGATTACAGCTGCAACCTAGAAGCATTTCAGGAGTGACTCTGACTTTGGTTTTGTCCTTTTGATGCAGCAGTAAAGCAAATCCCCTATGAATCTCACGTTATATGATCATATCCTATCTGTATGATGAGCAAGAGAATGACCCTTTAGAGCAGAGACCTACCGACATAAAACCCCAGAACTCCATGCCATAGAAACACAGTGAATCTGTCATTTTAGATGTTGCGGCCATTCATGTCCCCACCCACTCAGTAGATCATTGAGGACTTGGAAATACCGTGTCCTTAATTAGAAAATGTCCATTCTTGACTTTTACAGTGGGAAATCGGAATAACAAAAAAAAAATATGTGGCAGCAGGAAAAAAAAAAGGAAAGATATAAAAATGCTTAAAATTGCCTGTCTGGATGGTCAGATAACATAATTAATTCGTATGAAGGTTGACTTCCCCATAACCTGGTATACTCCTTAGCAAGTCTATTCCCAGTTACAGAGGGTTATTTTTTTTTCATTTCTACAGGAAAGGTTAACCTCTGCAGAACAGTATTTCCTGGATTTTGAGTAAAAGACCAAAGCCTTTCAGTTCTAACCTGTTGCACTTGCACCGTGCAGTCTGGCCCTGCAGCTATGTCCTGGAGCTGTCATGGTTAGGGTGAGACAACAAGCTTCTCTCCTCAAACACAGCTGAGATGAGGATCTCTCTGCCTGGGTCCTTTGTGCCTTCTCGTGCCCAGCAGAAAGGGATACAAGAAGCAGCCCAGCCAGCCTCAGTCCTAACAATAGAGTTTGTAGCACCTAATTTCAGGTGTCACAAATGTTCATCCCTTAACTGAAGTGACACAGTTTCCTCCACAGTCAATAGAAAGAAATAAGCAACTCTGAAGTCTTTCGGACCATGACTTAGTACATATTTGGGATGAGCTGCATTAATCTCTGGAAGGTCCTATCCATCTCTGAAAAAGCTAGGGTGACTGCTTAGATTTTAACACCCAAGGTTTTATACATAAGCTCTAAGATATACATTCAGGTATGCATATACAACATATATGCATAAACTGACTTGAATCCCTTACAGATCGAATTCTAGCTCTTCTTTTGCTGTAGGCACTTACCAGAAGGTCTCTTACCAGCTCAAATGTCACCATCCCTTAAGGGCAGTTACTCCACCCCAGGAGGAGAGTCTGCAGGTCTGTGATCTGGTCAGTGATTCTGAGGCTCAGATCAGGTTGAAGCATTCATCCTTGGACCGTTGCCCAAGCACTGACTGTCCGTAATGACAGAGCAAATACAAAAAATATTGGCTGGGTTTGTTGCTTGAGAACAGTCAGCTAAACTCTTCCTCCTTCTGACTCTAGTGGGAACCCAATTAACCCATTTGGCCAAAGTGTCGTGTCCAAATACAGATGTCATTTGTTGTTATTGTTATTATTTTTATTAAAACAGCTTTCTCAGCTCCCCATCTTCAGCTAACAGACTGGTTGCTGTCATTTGAGCTGCTTCTAACTTGCTGCAAGCATTTCTACAACTGTTTGAAAAAAAGTGGTTTGATAAGAGAAGAGAGCGTGTTTTGAGCTAAAAAGTCAAAGGCTGAAAGGAATGATTTTTTTTTTGCACTTAAAAATGTATGTTTAGTACTCTTAATCAATATACAAATTCTGTTGCGATAGTAAAGGATGTTTCCTTTCCAGATGCCTCACGCATTTGTCTGAACACCTCTTGCTTTCATTTTTCTACCCTTTCACGGCAATGCTCATTCCTATGGCTGGGTTTTTTAAGGTTCTTTATTGAATGCACCTTTTCTGCTTGTTGATCTCATTTAGCAGGAGTTTCCTTCCTTGTATTTAGCACGTATCAATGCACATCACATTTATATTTGGCTCATTTGGGCTGGAAAGGAGCTGCATCATGGCAGAAATTATTTAGCTCCATGTATATCATCCCTAATAGGGCAGTGCCAAATCCAGCCTTGAACTGCACCATTGCTAGCAATTCCATAACCTGTCTCGACAGCTTGTTCCAGTGCTTAAACAGACATACATTTATAAAGGTATTAATATTTTCACTGCTGCAGCTTATGCCTATAACTTCAGAGTCTGTCTGGTCTGACTGTGGAGTGTAATTTTTCACAGTATCTATGTATTTGCAAATGCTTTTAAGATATTTTATATGTAGGGCTATGCTTACTTCAGCTTAGATATAATTTCCTACCAGATCTTTTTTCCCAGATATTTCACTGTAGTTCACGCTTTCCTGCGAGCTCCATTCATACAGAAAGATTAATGGTGACTTCTGGTCTCTGCTGGAGCACTGTGGATCTGCAGGAAGGAGCAGATGTAGGATAGGCTGAGGACGTGTCCTGTGCTTTTTGGTGTGTGGCGGGAAAACACAATTTGGCATTGTCCTTTCTTTTCTGCTGGGCAGGAAAGGTGAGCTCTGCTACCTGAGGAAGCATAGAGTGAATGATCCTATGCTCTGTCAAGCATGCTGTCTGCTTGCCTTAAGTGCCGTGTTCCTCTGTACGGTAATCCAAAATTGCGCCTCTGGATTTTAAGCAAAAATGAGAGGCAGCAAATGCATTTACTTTCTCCTGGAATACATTTTATATGCAAAAACCCCTGGAACGTACTGTTGCGAGATATGGTTGTGGCTCCAAATTCAGCCTGATTCAAAAAGACTTGTATTTTTACACAGCTAGCTAAAACATCTTCATTATTTTTAATAACATTGCAACGCTAAAACATAACAGTAAGGAAGGAGTATAAAAACTAATGACCATGTTCAAAAACCCAGTTCAAAAATGGTTACAAAGAAGTTTCACTTGTGAAGAAATTTTCCCACAGCTGCCCACTTTCAGTCTGATAATTTTACCCTGAAGAGTTAGGAAAGGGATACGGAACTCAATAGACCATTTGCCAAATGTTCTAAATCGATATTTATCTGATATATTCATCTTCACTGTCAAAAACTTTGCATAGAATTAAAGGTTTAAAGAGTATATTGTAAACACAAAACCAACTAAAAAGACCATTATTGTATATTGTATCATTTATATGTCCTCATTTGTGCAACCACTACCCAGCTGAGTTTTTAATAATTCAGTTTTATCCTTCCATTTCCGATCCTTTTTTTCACTCCATTTCTTTCCCATGAAGTGACTTCTCTCTGGTGGGATAACTGCCTGCAGTAACATACAGCATGCTGAAGCCACACCATGTCAGGGCTCGTTTCTCCAGGAGTGGTAACAAACGACAGCAGCAGCCAACATTGTTCAAGAAGTATCTCCATGTCATTGATACACACCTGGGTTACCGGCCTTCAGGCAAAGATACACTCAGGTATTACAGCTGTGACTTTCCACGTGTTAGTCCTGCTGGATGCGGCGAATCAGGTCATGATTCATCCACACCTATCTGACTGCAAGTTGAAGAAGGACACGCTATTTTGGATGCCCAAAGTGGTAGTAAGAGCTGCAGCAGCAGTAGATGTAGGCACAGGGCTGCAAGTGGCAACCACCAACAGAATGCTATGAAAACCTCAGGCCTTTGCAGATTTGCATCACAGAAGCTGCTCTTTAATTTTTGTTCTGCAAGAGTGGGTGTACTGTCCTCACTGTCTTGGCTGAATATCAGCATGGATAATTGCATTTCTATCTTCTCCAAACTCCCTCTGCTGTGCAGGTTAGATGCAATATTGGTGAGCACTGCCTGGCTCAAAGCACTGCGCAGGTGAGTGCTCAGTTAAGCAGATGCTGGTTTTCACCCAGACATAGTTGTATTTCACTGGTGAATGCAATGGCCATGTTATGTGGCTCTCTAAAATCATTCTGCGTTCCCTGAGAACGCGTAGCTGTGTCTTGGCGTGTTGCCATTGCATTTTCCTGCAGTAATCTGTGGTATTTCAGCACAGGGGAATTTTTTGCTCATACTCTGTATTCTCAAAGTCCAACGAAGAAAAGCATTTCTTTACAGCCTGATATGACACTTAGACCTACCCAAACCATCCATCCCAATGCATATTCAAATGCAAATTTGCCACAGAAATTTTAAATGCCGTAGCTTTTTCTGGTGTTAAGAACTCCATTGCTGTTGATATCCTGCATATAAAGAAAACTATTTTGCTAGCATAGCCATGAAACAGATTTGTACTATATCATTTTGCAAATGTTGCATAAATTCAGAAACTTCAGCTATAATCTACTAGAG
Source organism: Leptosomus discolor (assembly GCF_034619465.1). Taxonomy (NCBI): domain Eukaryota; kingdom Metazoa; phylum Chordata; class Aves; order Leptosomiformes; family Leptosomidae; genus Leptosomus; species Leptosomus discolor. The sequence continues at coordinate 120,422,377 of NC_141392.1, forward strand.
GGAGCACTTGCATTGCTTTATAAAGAGGATCAAATGGCAGATTACTGCACATCGGGTGAGACCCTAGCAGGTGAAATTTTCTGTTCCTTTAAGTTTCCAGTTGATATTTTTACCATTGCTGTTGACAAATTATTATCCTCCATGGAGGACACAGAGTTGAGAAGCAAGATGGAGAGGTGTTCTGCATACTGAGTGCAGAGCAACAAAACCTTTTGTCCTTCTACAGTACCCTAAAACATTTTACACGCATTATTTGTTTAAGGCAATTTAAGCCTTCTGAAACCAGACTGGGAGCCCTGGGAACAAAAAGTCTGTTTGTGCTTAGAGTAGATACCACAACAAAAAGAAATTGTGCAAAGAGCAAAACCAAAACACTTCTAATGCAAAATCTTCTTGTGGGAACAGCTGAAAGAGAAGACCCCACAGGAGAGATTTTAAGTGCACGATTGTAAGCATTACCAGAAAGTGCAATGTTGTGGCTGTACAGGAGCTGAATATATTAGGCAAAAAAGCAGCTCAAATATCCCTCCCATCACACTTCCAGTCAACTTCAAGACACCACTTTTAGGAGTGAGAGCTGCTGGATTCACCTAGTCCTTGGCTCTCTACAAAACTGCAGCTCAGGGCCTTTTGTAATCCCTTATGTGGGCTTTCAATATCTCTCCCATCAGAGCTAAGAAACAGTAAAAACTTTATCATGCAGTTAGCCTGCTTTTAAATTAATAACCTTGGTAGGATATTGAGGCAGAGAAGGCTTTACTAATCATAGATACAGATGTTCTACCTCTTTCTTAGGTTATTTGAAGTCAGGCTCTGAACAACGCAGTTAATGAAGCAAATCTCAAAAGAACTCTCTTACGTGGATTTTGACCTCTAATATACTATTCTTTCCCTGAGAGGAAAGTAATAGAACCACTTTATGGACTATTTCCAAAAAAAAAAGTGTAGAAATTTATTATGATTGAAATCTCTTCTTCTCTGCCACAATTTTTGAAGTTGGTCAGGAGCTACAAAAGTAGTTGGTGGTCAAGGACAGACAAACAAACACAAATGGCTACACAAACCTAGAACACTGAGCAAAACAAGGCAAAAATGTCCATCAGTTTTCTTTACACATAGTATAAAAGAAAAAGTAAAAAACTGCATGTGTGTTAAACAGACATGATTCAGCTTTCACAGCAATGAAATCATTAAATCTCATCCACTCAGGAGTTTTGTTCACAAGTTGGAAAAGACACTTTGTCAGCTTTTAAACTGCAAGAACGCTGTCAGTGCTCCAGGAGACCTCTGCTTGTCTTTTGTGACCTTTTTTACCCGACCCTGTCATGTTTGCATTCCACTTCCCTAGGACCTGACACTGTATTGCAAAACACACAACAAACAATGCATTCCTTATGAAACTTTTTATTTTAGCTATTGATAATTTTTTCTTGGACTGTATTCAATGTTTATTTGAAAAGATGAGGATACCTTTATTTTCATTAGTCAGTGACACAAATGTCCCATTTAATGTCTTTTACTGGAATGCATTGCAGGTTTTAACTCTTAGAGGGGATTTTTTGACCTGACATTAGTAGGGAAAAGTGAAAGCATCACAGAAATTCTTGAAAAATAGAGAGTATTTTTACCTGCAGATGAGGTTCTTCCATGACTTTTCCCTTAACAGTGATGTAACTGGGTCACTGATCCACTGATAGTTTGAGTAGGCAAATGGAGTACACAGGTGATATTGGAAGTTCCTTATCAACAAATTCAAGATGAAGTTGTTAGGAATGATTTTTGTTTTCTCATAGAGAGGGTTGGTTTAATTTTACATGAGAAAACAAAGATGATATGTTTCAGGATGATAAATTTTAGCCTAATACTCCTCTACTGATCTTGGTATATTGAGTAACGGGCAAAATTAAAAGTAAGCTTTAGGTCATTGAATTTAACTTCTTCTGACTGCAAAATCTTCATCTTAGGATGTCTTAAATCTTAAGCTCGGTACATGAGTATCATCTTGTCTAACTTCAACTTTCTGAAATTTGGGCACCTGTTCTAAACTTTAGGGTGATTTCTTACATCATTACGACAAAGACTCTTAGAATGACTCTGACAGATCAGGCCAAGGTTTCATCTAACTGAATACCCTCTCTGACAATGTCTGGCAACAGAATCCTTGGAAAGAATAGCAGGACAGGATAAGTGCACAGTTCCTAGGTTATCCCTCTGTTCAGGGAGCCACAGATAATGTCTCTGCACCTAGCAGCTCTTCTAGAATATTGTTGAGTTGCATTTTTGCCATGTGAACTTGTACTATCCACAAATTCAGTTTAAATCCATGTGATGTGAAGAGTTACCTCTTTGAGATAGTCATAACTATATCACCAGTTAGTTTCACTGATGACTTCAGTTCTCGTTTAGGAAGAGAGAGTGAACATGTCAGTCCTAGAGATCGTCCTCGTAACATTCATGAGTTCATAATTGCCTGCTCCATAAGGCTGATGAGGTCCTATCTGTTTAATCACCTGTCATATAAAGCCCATAATCTATATGGGTTTGGCCATGCTAGATTCTCTTTTAATGACGCCTGCAACCCAAATTCTCTGAAAACTCTTTGAAAAGCCAAACCCAAATACCTGTAGGAATATCAGGTTCATAAGGAAAAGAACTGCTACCCTGAAGACTTTACAGTTTATGAAAGGGAAATCTACTCAAAGCCATAACATGCAGCACATGTGCCAGTTTTGGTATTCAACAATGTACAGAAAACCATCAATTTCTCTCTCGGAGTGCCCTAAAAAGAAAAGGAAGTTTACAGAACAAAAGATAAACTGACATTGTAATCTAGAAATGTAGCTGGAACTAAATTGTTACAGCCAAATTAAAACTTGGGTGCCAAAGTCATCCTGGAGCATCATCACAACAAAATTACTCAAGTCTCTTGAAGACCTTAGATTTCGTAGCCACTGATTAACCTCTATAGTCAGAAAATCCAGACTGACTCTTGTTAATATATGAATTAGGACAAAGTTACTGCCAGCTACTGAATTTCCAGTATAAGAGACTGAGGCTTTATCCACTCACCTAGATTGCTGGGAAGGGGACAACTAACAATTAAAAAATTCCTCTAACCAAGAATTTGGGGGTTACATTCCAAGGCGTCCTCAAAGAGTTAGAACAGAACAGAATAGAACAGAACAGAACAGAACAGAACGTTTTGAGTTAGAAAGGGCCTACAATGATCACCGAGTCCAACTGCCTGACCAACTCAGGGCTGACCAAAAGTTAAAGCATGTTGTTAAGGTCATTGTCCAAATGCCTTCTAAACACTGACAGGCTTGGGGCATTGACCACCTCCCTTGGAAGTTTGTTCCAGCATTTGACCACCCTCTGGGTAGAGAAATGCTTCCTAATGTCCAGTCTGAACCTCCCCTGGCACAACTTTGAACCGTTCCCACATGTCCTGTCTCTAGATCCCTGGGACAACAGATCAGCACCTTCCTCTCCACTTCCCCTCCTGAGGAGGCTGTAGAGAGCAATGAGGTCACCCCTCCAAGTTAGACAAACCCAAAGCCCTCAGCCACTCCTCATGGGACATGTCTTCCAGTCCCTTCACCAGCTCTGTTGCCCTCCTCTGGACACATTCAAGTACCTTCAAATTTTCAATTCAAGTTTCAATTAGTTTCAATTAGTTTCACCAAAAGTCAGCGAAGTTAGACAGTTATTTCTCATAAATTCTTTGAAAAGAAATTGTCAAAAATTATGTCATTGGTCTAAATGCAGGAAAAAGAAGTGATAACTCTTTCTAGTTTTTACAATTTTCAAATTCGTAACTTTCCACTCTCAAACCTCTTTTTATTTTTCCTCTGGGGAAAAGGGAAATAGAGAAAAAGAAGAAGAAGAAAAATCAGGGTGTGAGGAATTGAAGAAAGGAAAACATCCAGGAGTTCCTTTTGCTTTTTAAATTATAAAAATGCTGGAAAGAAAACAATGCATTTTAGTAGATAAAAGATTTAAGTACAAAAGTTCCGACAACTTTATATTCTAAAATCTTAATCTTAAATACGATGGCAACAGATATTTTAACACCCTGGATCAAATATTTATCTGGAAAAAAATCAGTAAATATTATAACATAAAATGACTTTTTAAAATGGTGCAATAATTATTTCCTTGATAACATGGAAAATATGTCTTATTAGATAAACCTGATGTTTTTAAATTATTCTCCAAGTTGACAGAAGAAAAGAAACCATGCTGGTGTAGTATATTCAGATAATGGTAATTTGATTTATTCCTGCACAACATTTTGATACATGCATCTATTTGTACTAGATTAAATCACTGTGGCTTATATTAAATATAATAATGAAATATTAATTTGTAAATGTGCACTCTTCCTTCTGGGAAGACATAAACAACCAGGCCAAAAAAAAATTTCTTCTCTGCTGTTCAACACATTCCCCCATGTTCTGCAGTAAAAAAGAAATCAATAGTAGTAAAATTCTCAGATAATGGAAGGTTTGGCAGATAAAAATAATGAAAATGCAGCCCAGGCACATCGTCAGGCAGGCTCGTTTTGTCAACATGTGCTTCATCACAGTTAAGTGCTAGATTATGCATCTAGAAACAAAGAATGTATTCACATTTGCAAGATGAGCCACTGCATCCCCCGAAAGCAAAAACAATGAGATCACGGTAGATAATGCATTGAATACAAATTCCTAGTGTGCTGCTGTTGTTAACATGGGAAGATGAAAAGTGTGCTAGAGAAAGAATAGGAAGGTGACATCAGTTAGGTGAGCAACTTCAGGAAGACTCTAATTGGCATTTTGAGTGGGGTTCACCTGATAAAATATAGTCCGTCATGTATGCAGTATCTCTATGGCACTGTGGAGCCCTTCCTAGAGTATGTTTCAAAATAGACTACAAAACTGGAGTCCTTCACTGGGAGGAATGTGATGTTCGTGTTGTCTTTAACAGCAGTTGTACAGGGCGGGTGGAGATGACGTAAGAAGACCCAGTGTCTGGAAGCTGCAGTTAAACCACTTCATACCAGAATAAAGGTGCAATTCTTTTACACCGAAAACAATTAACAACTGGGACAATTTTTCAGGGCTTGATGGAACATGTATGACTAAAAACTTTCAGACTAAGATTGCCTTTCTTAGCTTACAGCTGTACCTCAAAATCTATGATGTTGATGCAGAAATGATAGGTTACAATGTTTTGGCATGTGATCATAATAGATTTCCCTATTCTTAAAACCTATGAATTTTCTGTCTAGAAGAACAGAAATTTTGTCTTCTGTCCTGTGTGACAGATCAGATTTGGTTTTGCTCATCCTAAATTTTCATCTTCTCAACTTTATTCCACCTTTAGGGAACTTCAGACAATTGTCTTTACTCACCAGACTCCTGCAAATACTCCTACAGAATAATGTTGTGTTCATGTCTCTATTTGACATATCTTTTTTTTTTTTTTATAATAAAAAGTACTCTATTATTTAATGGTATTTTGTAAGACTGTCACATTACAACATATCAAAAATCCAAAATCACTTTCAAAATCTTTCTTAGCACATTTTGATAAATGCCCAAGTGCCACTGACCATTTGACATACACAAAGGTTTTGCTGGTTTTCTTCATTTGTTTTAGAACATTTCTAGCTTTTAGGCTCTTCAGAGCAGCCATGACTCATCTGGCAAACCCTTCCAGGCCTGCATGTCTTTCTATTCCTATAAATCCAACACATCTTAAAAATACTGGAAAGCTATTATTGTTCGTATGGCTCGCTGGCTTTTGGTCACATTTTGCTTGAACTCGTATAACAGTAGGATTGCATGAGATGCTGCATCACAAATATATTCTCTAACCAAGACATACTGTGTCTCTTCTATTAGTTTCTGTTTTCATATTACTTCCAGCTACACAGTAGTCTTAACAACATTGCTCTTCCATAAACCCATCAGTGTTTCTACCTTCTAGCTAGTGTGGAATGCCATCAGAGCGCCAGTGAAATGTTCATATTTCTATTAAACCATGTGTTGCCTCTCAGCACAGAGATTAATTTCACCTAGTTCCCTTATCTGGTAGCTTGTTAATGGTATTCCTCTTTAATACTTGCTTTTCCTTTTGCCTAGACATGAAAGCTAGTTTCAGTGGTTAGCAATTGCTGTACTCCACCTCTTAAGATCAGCATCATCATTAGTTCTTCAAGTCTTCAGTCCTTTGACACCGCTTTTTATGTCTTTCCAATACAAACTGGCAACAATTCAGTGAATCTGGTCACAACCACCATTCTCTTCACACTGGTACGACAGATGAGTAGGCTGAATATTTTGGCCTTATGATTCAATGAAAGAAGAAGTCTCAGTAAGAGCTGAAATTCAAGCTTTTCTTGATCTGAGTTGTAGCACTTGCTTCTTAACACACTCACTGGTTCTATGATAATCACAATCTGGATTTCACAACAGTGTAAAAAACATATGCAGTGTCTCAGATTGTAACACAGGGCAGGAATAGGCCACTTAAAGTTTTCTCTCATCACAGCTATCCCTACCCCTTTATGGCTTTCTTTTGATAGCTTGCATTCCTCAGATCACTGCTGGATACTGAATTTCCAGTATAACAGATTGAGGCAATATCCAAATCATTTGGGAACCTAGCACTTTCTGGAAACCTGAAGCTGCTGCTTTATAGAATCTATGTTTAGAAATGCTAGCAGAAGACAGCAATTTTTGAGACAAGTGTAAATAAAAAAGTTGTTTTGCTTTTTCCTTTTTGTCCCTGTTATGGCAGTTTAACTTGCTGACCATCTCCTAGAGATAATGCCATAACATTTCACTGCTTCCACAGATTCATCTAAACACACGTTTTTCTTCCGTTCTGTTTTTTGCCTCCTATACTCCAGAATTCCTGTGGCCCATGTAGTTCATCCTTTCTTCCCACAACTTTATATGCCCTTGGCCCTTTAGCATCAAACTGTGGTCTTTCTTGTTTCTCTGTTTCCAGTTACAGCATGATTCCTATTTGCATCAAGCGTATGTCATGTGACCATGACTCTCATCTAACTGCTTTGCAAATCTCTTCTTTGGTTCCTAAAGAATTCAGGATAACAGTGTTTCTCCACTACCTCTTCTTAGAAGCAGCATCCTTGTAAATCCTTCTGTCAGCTGCATGCTGCATGCACCGATAATCCCCAGACGAGGTGACATTGTCAAACCATAATCCATAGTCTCCTTGTTGCCTCTTCATATTTGCTAACTCTGTTCTTTTAGTAGTCAAACACAATAATCTTCCAAGTGACAACGAAGGCCTCAGCTTATCTGCAAGGAGTGGCAGAGGATCCAAGCATCAAGAAAGACTAGAAGGGAAATTTGCGTTCAGCCCCATCCCAGCAACCCTGCAATATGTGCTGCCTACTCACCCAGGTGCTGGTTTGTAGTGTCTGCCCACACCAGCTCCTTGAATCTGAGAAAACAGTTTGGGATTGGGACCATGATGAGGAGCACTTAAGGACCTGACTGACTAGAAGGTACTCAACTTTCAGCATCCTGGCACCTTTTTCTACATCTTTTGAAATTATCTCTTTGCTCTTCAGAAAGTGCATTGGTAAAATGAGCTCGGCAACACTGTTTGTCTGCACTTTAATTTTTGGATTTTGATGGGTGGAAACCTGCCATAGACTGCAGCAGCTGTGTTGCTAATTGCCTAAGTGGGGTCTTTTCATGCTCCTTCAGGGAGAGTCCGGCTCTTAGGTTTTACTTTTCTTTCAGATCCCCATCTTCTTCAATCGCAGGCAGCCAAATGCCTACTGTAAGGACCTCTATTGACTGGAGGGAGATCTGAAGACTCCCGAGATGCCTGTGTCAGGAAGGACTTCCTGGTTTAATCCTGGTGTGAGTAAAGAAACAGGAGCATCATGAAACAGGAGGCCTCCTTGTATCAGACACTTCCAAATGCTTGACTAAGATATATTTGTATTTTTCTGTTATAAAACAGAATAAATATTGTTGGCTTTGAAGTGAGAAAAAATATGTACATGGTGTGCCAGAGAAGGGGCTTCTTTACTTCACCCTCCATCAATCTTCCCTCTTTCCAAAACTCTTCTCAATAAATCAGTGTGGAAATGACAGAAATCATGCCCTTTTCTCCCTGGCTTCTCATTGTCATGGATGAATTCACAGGATGAGTCTATCAAAGTCAGTGGAATTGCCTCAGAAATTAATTTGTCTGGGATAGCTTGCAACAGATGTGATGTTGGCTTCTGCTTTGATCATTTCTGTGCTCATAGCACGGCCCTGTTGTGTGAGACCCATTCCAGGCCCTAAGGACCCTGCAACACAAACTCACTCTGGAGACTGAGAAAGCCAAAGCAGAAAGATTTGACCAATGTCACAGAGCAGGCCTGCTTTAGAAATTTAACGTGACTCTTGTGTCTTCCTTGCATGGTCTGATTTTGGACCATGCCACCCACTGGGGTGTAAAACATGGGCGGGAGTAACCATGGAGGAGGCCAGATGTCTACTTGGGAAGGTGTCCAGGGCTTGCCATCGCCATGGGAAAAGAGAAAAGAACAAGCCACTCAAACTACTTTCTAATTTGATATTTGTGATTGAAATATTTTATCTCACTACAAAACACTTATTTGTGATAGATGCAACCGAACTCTGTTGGAATCAGACCACAGGTTATTTGGCTAAGATGGGTATTGCTGCAGAGGTGGAGGTGCATTGTACCACTGGGATATAGCTGTTTGCTCCATGTTTGGCCATGAGCCACCACCAAAACTGTCAAGATGACTGAGACAGCAGTTGTAATGCTATATATGTCTATGCTGTGTACTCTGGGACCTCCATTCAAGTGCAGACTAGCATTTGAGATGAAAGAAGATAAGGAAGGGAAGCAGCTTGCTCATCTGCTGGTCTGCACCCAGACATGCCCACCCAAAGTGCTGCAAGTAAATAAGAATAACTATCCTCTTAGGAGAGCAATAATGATATTGGAAAGATCAGAGTCTTGCTGGAAATACCCCAGACATCCTAGACACTGGCTGATAAGGAGAAAGGCGAAAGCTCTTTTGCTCAATGAAAAGATAAATGAACAAGAGTATCAGCCACGGTGGCAGCAGAATTGCTACAGGCACCAGCTTCATCAGAGAAGTAGCAATAACAATGGCAAATAATTTCAGTAATCCCTAGCTGATACCAGCATCCTTCTGTTCAAGTATCTAGCTGAACTCACAGCATAATTAACCTTGGCTGCGTTATAAGAACAGCGATGTCCTGAAGAGAGTGGCACCAAAAGAATATGTACTGTCACACATGTGAGTAGGAAAATCCTATAAAAATCTTATCAGAAATATTGCATATAGCATTTCACAGCTAAATATGAGCACTTATAGGATTGAAATACGTTAAAGGTGAGATATAAGGCCTGAGACTTTGTAAGAAAGCGTTTCTGCATCTCGTAAGTGCATCCAGAGTCACAAGTGGGACGAGGCTCAGGTACATCCTTTCATGGTTACCAAAGTATTAGTGTACTATGTAACTAACTATGGTTATCAAAGTACTACTGATTTGGTGTATTCTTCCTCAATACACACTTCAGCTGTTATGTGCTTTTACACCAGAGAAGACGACACTACATCCCCAGAAAAGACCAGCAGAGAGTTTTGGACAGCTGTTCCTGCATTGCATAGTTATTTTATTAAGAGACTCTAATTTTTTTGTCCTAGTGGCTGCCTGCCCATCTGGGATGGGCAAACAGAGCTGACATTGCAAAACTGTTGATAAGGCTTTATCTTGTTTCATCCTCCAGCATTGCAATGTATTTAGGTAAGCAAAAGCCCCAAAGTTACCACTTAAATATGGCTTAGAGCCAGAGTTTCTCCTTTAAACACGTTTTATTGAGTAGATAAGAAGGTTAAAACTTTGAAAATTACTGACCAGGATTTTGATCTGAGAACTGAGCATGGACAGAACAAGCAACCGTAAGCACCTTTATGCTCTCCTGCCACCAACACCTTGCACGAAATTGGAACAGTTCTCTAATACAGAGAAAATGTAGGGAGAAATAATTTAGATGAAAGGTTGTCCTTGGATGGGCAAAGAGATTCAAGATGAGGCTCAGGAGAGAGAAAAAAAAAAAAACCACACAGAAAGAAAGAAAAAAAAACACCAAACAAATTAAACAACCATACATCTTGAATCTTTTGTCTATTCTGATGAAGTTTTAATGACTCAAGTTCCTTCTTTCTGTTAGTTATAATATTTTTAACAATTTTCTATGAAAATAAATTTCTACTCTGACAGAAGAAAAGGCCTAAGTGATATATCCTCAGGAACAGCTACGATAATTACACTGTAGTTGTGATGAGACGATAACGTAGTTACATTGCAGTTAACTTTGAGACACTTTCATGACCATTTTTCATGCCCATTTTTCACATAACTGACAGTTCATCTACATGATAGAGTTATTGATTTTTTTTTCTCTGTTTCTTTTATGCTTAATAAGCACAGTTTGTGACATAGAAGTAGTAACAAAAGCATTTTAGCCTAAAATGTAATTATACAGAAACAAATTCAAAATTACAGCATAATTGAAATGCTATTACCCTCTACAAGAAGTTTTATGTAGTGAATTGTACAACTATGAATGTATAACTGGGAACTTTTGAAGTGATCAGATACAGTAGTGGCAGATCCAGTAGGAAACTGAAAGTAGTTGTCTTAAAAAATATTAGTGGGTCTTCCTTCAGCTGGCATATCAGCTCCATGGAAGGGGCTATGCTCAAAAGCTGCAGTTCACTCATCCTTGTTTGGTTTAAATCGAATATTCAAAAATACAGATTAGTATACAGCATGTGGCTTCTTTGCTCATCTGCATATTTTAATATGATTGCAGCTTTAGCTTTCTGTCCTTCCAACATACTGTTAACTCCAGTATGACTGTGAACAAGCTGAAAGTAGGTACCTTTGACTTGTGAATTAAAATGTGAGTCTGATAATTAATGAATTACAATAGCAGCATTGCTCTCTGTTTTGAGCCAAATGAAATAAAGAGGCTAGGGGGATTCTTTAATAACAATAAATATGGCACTCTAATTCCTTTTTATGCTCTGTGATCACATACAAAAGATCTAATAAAAATAATTGCATTAGTTGTCCTATTTTTGGAGAAATGCATAGCTAGTGTTTAGGAAGAATCTTATTGCTCTGATTTATCTATTAATGAAGCAAAACCTAGTTAATTACCTAATTTGCATGATATTTTGCATCCACATAGATGCTGGGATGAGCACTGGGGAGAGGTTTTGCATCAATCCATTTTTAATAAGGTAATGAAGTTGTCTGGGCTGACTGCAGATCAAATCATTGGATGCTTTTCTCCTGTTGGACCAAGAACTTGTAAATCAAGGTACTGATCAAACAAGCTTGTGACCTGGGGACGGCAAGACCTTTCCTCCTCCGCTGCCAAGGTCCTGTTACTGTACTGGAGCTGCAAATCGATGACCTGCTTGAGGTCCCAGATTATCATCCCATGGTCTTGAGTGGAGGCAGTGAGAAGGATACAGTAGCTTGTGGCTTCCTATCTCATACCTTCTGCCGTGCCTGCTCCACTGCACCATTGCTCTGAGGCGGGATATAACCTCGAAAACTGCCAGTCAAAGCTGGGTCAGTAATATCAAGGCAGAAAGTGGTAGGTCTACTGCTGCTTTTTCCTCTTTTTTACATCACTCCTTCTGTTCTCCATGGTGTGTCTCCCCGCTCTTTGTCTGTCACTCCTTTGTCCCCTTGCATCGGGATGCCTTTTTTCAACCTACCTATCCTTCAGTCAGTGTGTGCTTATGTTTCTGCACCCCATGTATCTGTCAGGAGATGATACCTCAAGAAAAAAAAAACAATTTTCCTTGAGGCCTTCCCAAGCCCTGTCCAGCAGAGGGTCTGATTTGCCATATAAAGATGATTTGTACAAGAATGTATCTTCCCTATCGTTAGCTATTTAAAACCAAGGCATCCCAGTCTAAGCCAGTTAGCTGTCCAGGCTGAGCAGTGGTGGCCAGACAGAACAGCACCTGGAGGTACAGAGGTACAGAGCAATACCCTGGAGGGAATGCTTCTTCTCATCTAGAGGTGGGAGTTGGAAAGTTTTGAACCACCAGTTGATGTTCTCCTCTCTCTGTGTTGACAAGAGAGGGAGCCAAAAACAACAGATTTAGATTATATGCAAAACTCTACATGGCTAAATTTAGGGGAGATTAATTTCATCCTTAGGGTCTTCTAAAAAACTCCCGCATGCTCTATGCAAGCACAGAAAAAGTGCCATTAGATACAAAAACTCATGAAACAAACTAGGTCTTAAAATGCAAACATCTGCCATTACAGAAATGAGGGGATTTGGCAGGAAAGAACTTTCCAAAGAACAGTCCCTAGGCTTCCAGTCTCTGCCGCTTCAAGTAACAGCTAAATGTATGAGCCATTTAATACTGAAAAGAGGGCAGACTCTCATCACTGGAGATAAATTACTAGTTCTGGAGACTCAGCTACAGCATAAAAGTAACAACCCACTGGAAAAAAATATTGTCCTAATTACACTGGGTCATATATTGAAATATGGTAATTTGAGTGCTGAGTCACCAAGAGTGCTGAGGAAAAAGTTTCTGCTATAAAACAAAGTTAGTGAAGTCTATGTTTTCTGTTTTTAAAGCCATTCTTGGGAATAAGATAAATAAAACCACATGGGCTTTTGATATATTTAATGTAATTTTGCTTGATTTTTATCCACCATTATTTAAATACATTTGGAGTTTTATTTAGATGGTTTACCTTTGTGTCTAAGGTGCATTTTAACAACTAACATGATGTTGAATCTCAAGGAGCAATTTGAGCTCCTTATTATACAGGGCAGAAAGACTGTGGCTATCTCTGGAGCCACTGGAGAGAGGCAGATGCCTACATAAAAGTTCATCTTGTGTATCTTAGCCATTTAAAACTTAGGCTTATAGCCTAATTGTCTTTACTCTTTTTATAATTGATGGTGACAGGCAGGTACCCCAGAAAGTGATCGGTGCTATGTATTTTACCTATGTAGTGGTATGGTGAGGAGGTCTCTCTCCACTGACAGCTAGATTAGACTAGATGCATAACTTTCAGATCTCTAAAATTAGTGAGACGAATCCCACTTGTGCGGTAGATGATCTTACATGTGCTCCTAAATTTAAAACTGCATTGCATGTAGAGCAGGCAAAAGATATATTTTTACCCCAATATTCTGCAGCACTCCATTCAAAGCTGAGGGAAAGGAGAAGGGTGTGATTTGTTTGCTCTGTTGTTGACGGGGAGGTACGAAATCACAAGTTACCAAGACACTGAAATTTCTAGCTTGTTGGACATTAAACATAAATGTCATTAAAAGATAACACCTCCAGAAAGAGCTTACAAAAAGTATAGTTTAACGCCGACGGAAGCCAGCAGAAAACTTATTAACTTCAATTAGTATTTGCATCAAGATAGCCATAATTCAATTAAACATCTCCTCATGAAAATATTTAAAATTGATGTCAAATGTGACAAAAGTAAAACACTCCTGAAGAAGAAAGTGTTTAGCGCATTCAGCACAACGGTTGTGCTGAATTAAAATATTTTGGATGACACCAGAGTACAGGAGAACCATGAAATGGTCATTCTCATGAAAAGCTGTTGTAGTGTACCAAGGATATGCGTGAACTACTGCTCATCAGACTTGCTTTTCAAGTCAGTGGGGAGGAGAAGGCAGATACAAAGGGCAGTCATCCCTCATATAGTCTCAAGTGGATACATGGCATCTGCTGCTCCTTTGCTGCAAAGGAGGAGACTGTCAGCTTAAACGTCTCACCCAGGGGTATCTGTGAGCACAGAAGAGTGCCACCTCCAATGCCAAGTGCTCGTAGTAACATCCATATCATAAACAACTGACCATGCTTTCCTGTTTGGATGGAAAGATTCTCCTTCAATATCTTTATCTAGGGTTTTTTTCTGAGTTTTAACTCTGGCATAATGTGGGCTAAATAAGCTGGTGTGTACCAGGCCAGTGTTCATCTATAACTTCTCTGAGAATGTGAGATCTGTCTAGCTCTCAGGCTCATGAGGTAATCCTCTCACGGCACGCGATGTAAACCCGATGCCACATAATTCGTAAGAGATAAAGAAACTTCCAAATACAGGCTTTAAAAAGGACTTGACTTCATTGAAAAATGTCCTGGCAGTCTCAGTTTCCCTTGCATTGTGCAAGAGAGGACAAATGCCACCTGATAACACAAAAAGAAAACAAGATGATAAAATTCTCAATTCAATTCTAAGAGTATTCAACCAACTTTCTCTGTTTTCTAAATGCCTCCCTGAGCTTAGTCCAATAATTGCCTGTGGCACTTTTGAGATTTTGATCTGAATTGCCTAGTTGCCAGAATGACAATGAAGTAGGGCTAGATCATGACAAAAAAGAAAATGTAACCCAACAAATTTCAGCATCAACCTAACTGCTGTTATCATAACACAGAAAACATAATACAACATTGGGACCCAAAATTATAGAGCAATATTTCCATACCCTCCTTCCTATTTTAAATTCTGATGCACTTGAGGAATGATATAAAAATTGCCAGTTTGACTAGGATAAAATTTCCAGCTCAAAGCAGCGCACAAATGTGTGGCAGAGCTAGCATAAATCAGTCTCAGGCCAGTGAAGCTTACAATGAATTGAGCTCTGCTGTTTTCCCAAGCATTTTTCCCTGGGCATTATTTTCAGACCTGGGTGATGCACCGGTAGAGTCCATTGCTTCACACAGGCTCACAGCACATATATCAGCACTGTGCCCATATTTGAATCAGGGTGGCATCGCTACCAAGTATTGGTGGGTTCCTTTTTCTAATCACAATGCTGGAAAATTACACAGAAAAAACAGCTAGTAGAAAAACTGTGTTCCTGAATTTAACAAGGAATCAGCTGGTGACTTAAGAAAATTAATTTCAGGAAGGAGATATATGAGAATAAAAAAGAACAGAAATTTGTCCCTTAAATCCTCTCCTCTCCTCGCCTCGCCTCACCTCGCCTCTCATCCCCACTTTCTTTTTTTTTTTTTTTCAGAAGAACATCTTCCTCTGGCATCTTAAAATCACTGTAAAAGTCACCTCTGGGAATAATAGTCCAGGCATCCCTGAGCTTAAGCTCTGCTTGAGAGCAGAATTATGTGATTCCTCTCTAATTGCCATAAACTTAGCTCACTTAATGCAACTAGATGTCAAAATTTTAAATTCCCTAATCAGGCTGGCATTACTCTATCCAATGAGATGGGAAAATGATCTTAAAATAGAAGTATATATTTATATATTTGTATTTCTAAGGATAGAATTAAAGTGTCTTGTTTCATTTGTGAGAGCCTTGCCATTTTTTCTGCAGCTGAATCTGAGGTCTGACAAAGTAGCAACATGCTCTCTGGGTTGATTAAACCAAATGAATTTCACAGCCTCGGCAGATGAGGGTTGAAGGTCTCTTGATACAGTAATGGTGCACACTTCAGTTCCAAGAGATGGGAGAGGATTGTTTCAGGTTTGCTATGGGCCGGGGTTTTTATGAAGGGTTTATTGCCACATGACATTGGTCTGTGCTAAAAGACCCTTCCTCCATGAGGAAAAACAGCTGACACTGGCAGTTTCCAAGTAAAATCCTTTGTAGGACAGGATAACAAAAGAGACCATTGTGATTTTCTGATGTGACTTCTCTTTGAGGACTGACAATAGAAACTCTTGCATTTCTGGAACCAAGTGAATAAATCAAGAAAAGAAAGACAAGACACTCCCATCCTCCTTGTGCTGTTACTTACCTTAACTCCACTGAATCTGGTGTGAGCCTTAGATTTGTGGCCCTTGCAAAAAGCACAGATTGAGATGTTTTTTAAGATAGTACCCCAAAGTGAGCAAAATCTTCTGAAAACATAGGCTGCAATTGCTTTATTCCCCCAGTCCACTGCATTGGCTCAGACAGAAGGAAAACAGGCAATAGGCAGAGAGTAGCTGGGAAGGAATATGACCATGGGGAATAAAAACCCTCACAAGCAGGTATAGGAGCAGGGAGGAGCCCTTGGCAGTTTCTGTGATCTTATCAGTAATGACAGCCCAAAGGAAACCTGGATCTTGCAAAGAGGGGAAAAAAACCAAACCAAACCAAACCAATCCAGGGAAAGAACTTGCATAAAGGGGAAAAGGACTGTGCCAAAAGGAAAGGAAGAGTGAGTTTGTTTAAGGACTGGCCATGATGCTTAAACAGAGAGGGATGGAAACATTTTCTAGTCAAATCATAGAATCATAGATGCATAGAATAGTTTGGGTTGGAAGGGACCTTTGAAGGTCATCTAGTCCAACACCTCTGCAGTAAGCAGGATCATCTTTGGCTAGATCAGATGGAGGTGATGGCAATCGGAATACATGTTCCAGCGCTCCTCAATCACCTCACAGCTTGCTATGCTGACAATCAACAGCCACATGTTGAAAAAAATCTCACTGTTATCATCACTGTTCAGATATTTCCCCACTTTCAACACTTGTTGGTACAAACTTCTCCCCTTCAGTCCTTGTACTGTGGAGAGCATGGCTGAGGGTGCATGACATCCATTCTTTTTTCTGTTGTGAGTTCATTTCTCATCCATTCCTACTTGCAGAGTATTACACCTCACTCCTCTAACAATTATGCCATCCTTACTCAAACAGAAAAGCTCCTCTTAAAACAAATACTCCATCCTAGCACAGGGAAAAAACTGTGAGGTTAATTCACCAGCGTGAAGTTGGTATGACCAGACCTTGTTCCTTCCCTGATGTACGTACTTTTCTGATGTTTATTATTGCATTCCCTTTGCCTTATTTTTAATTTTTCTCAGAGCATGATATAGAAACTTTCTCCTTGACTGAGTTTTGAATAGAAAGTTGTCAGGAATTAGACCCCTTTCTTCAACTCATGGTTAGTTTCCCAGAAATGCAGCATATTATCTATTCAACACCTTTCTCTGATACACCCTGAGGCCCCCCCCTGCTCTCTCCTAGCTTCAGGCACTTATCTGAGATTCCTGCTTGCCCAAGGCACTCTCTACAGCCAAAGGGAAAGAGAGATCTCAGCAGGTGTTTCTGATCTCGGTAAGCTCTCTCTTCCCGGTGATTATAAGGAAAAATCAGTGCATCTACTAATGTAGTTACCTCTTAATTGCCTGAAATTAGGTGGGATGAAGCCAGGAAGCAGCATCTAAAACTGAATGCATCATTCCATGTAGAAGCTATACAGACTTTGTGTCCTCCCCACCCTTAAGGCTATTGCTGACCTAAACTGGATGAGCCTTTCTTTGAAACCGTGCAGTACAGAAAACATTGGCTCGTTCTGGTCTTTTTCAGCATCAGCCATCACTAGTTACTCCATCACTATGCTCATGAGTATCTGGATATTGTCTTCCTTTTTGTTATTAGATTGTTATTTTCACAACAATATTCATTGTGAATGTCCATGAAAACAATTCTGTTGAGTTTTGCTGATGGCATTTTTGGGAGACAGTCAGTTCAGGCTAAGAGAAAACTGGTTGAAAAGAGATTATCCTTTACAAAGTGACAGAGCCCCCACCACTCCTGGTGACATAAAGATGATGTCTTATTCTTCAGTCTCTCCAAAACTTTATTTGCTCTATTTTACTGAATCGTGTGTACAACTGTAAGCAATGAAGCTGGAAGCCTAGGAAGCTAAAATATGAGAGCAAATCTCATCTAAGCTTTGCAGTAGACTTCTGTGATAATTGCATTCAGTATCACTCACCACCACCAGGGGAATATTCCATGATTTATCACTTTAATCTATTTCTTTATTGCTAGTTTTTGTCAACAGGAAAAAAATGTATGGATTAGCTATTTGACTGACATGACTAGGAATACTTCGAGTTAATGCTCTAGGCTTGTGTTCTCTAACACCTTGTGGTAGATCTGGTGCTATTTGTCTCCATGGAAGAATGTCTAAATACAAGGGAATAAAATCTACTTTGACATTGTGGTCTTGCAAAAGCCATGCTTCTGCAAAACGTCTTCCTTAGTACAAAATAACACAAGCCTTTGGCTATCATAATCAAATAACAATATTGGTAAAGGTACAATCTTTTATGCAGTTGAGAAAATTTATATCTGCTTTCTTTCTTTTTTTTTTTTTTTTATTTATGTCATACTGGATACTTTGAGAGGCCAAGCAAAAATTTCACTTTTTCTGGACTGGAAAGTGGGATGGAAGTAATCATATAATCTTAGCTGGCCTCACAAGGGAAATTGTTTTCTCTCTATTTAGTACTAGTGAGGACTTGCCTTATTTGTATCTTTGTGTTAACTGAGGAGAGAAAATTTAGGAAAGCTGGTCTGTAAAAGTATTCTACTTTCTTTAAACTTCAAGGTGTTGGTGTTTCTTCTAAGGATAAAACAGGCACATAAATTTATGTTATTGTAATTTTATAACGGATGTCTCTAGCAGATGGCATATTTTAATGAGGTTGAAAAATCCCTATGGGCTCAAAAAGAACATAGCAAACATTTCATAAAGAAGCTAAATCAAATATATTTAAAAAACAAAATAAGACTTTTTTTCCAGTAGCCAACCTATATACTGAATGTTTTATTCTCAGGAGTCTTTAAAACAAAACAAACCTCAACCGTTTTAAATACACTTGAAAAATCATTTTGATCTCCTCTAGGATGTTTTTCATGAATGTTTTACCTCCAGTTTCCACCATAGGCATATTTAAAGAATTCTGTAGAGAATTACTAAAAATGACAGTGTATTTATATTTCCTAAGGGCTGTGACAAAAAAATGTCACCCCTTCCCTAATTTCCATCAGGACAGCCTCATCCTTGGTGTAACTTCTTAGATGACTAGAGATCTACTTCAAATAAAATGAAGCTGAACCAATGGAGCTCTTTTATACAGGAATGAATCCAAAGTAATTTAAGAAATTTTAGCACATGTACTTGGGTTTAAGACAGTATAAGTGAGATGGCAATTCAGAAAAGTATTTAAGCACAGACATAACTCCATCTCTGTTCATGTTTAGCTTTAAATATGGCTTTAAATCCAATCACTTAAGTACATCCTTAAGTATTTTCCTGAATGGGATGCTTTTCTGAATCACAGCCTAGAGTCCAGAGCGATGTTCACATTTTACGATGTGCAGTACATTTAGGTAATGTCACACTTCACAGGCACTCGGAATGGGAAAACCTAAGGTGGCAGTGATGTTTTGGAGCAACCTTACTGTTTATTATGAAGACTTGGCTTGTGGCTCTGTGTTTAAGGCTGTTTTGATTTCTTTTTCTACACAGAAAATAATTTAAATTCCTTATTTCTTTCCAGAGAGCTTCAGTTATTTCACTATTATGTTTTGGAGTCTCAGTCATTAGGTTTGGACAGGCTCATGAAAGATGGTGATATATGCTATATGGCAAACAACGTACATGAAATTTCAAATCTCTGTCGGATTACCTTAACAAGTAAAAATGTTAACTATTGAGATAACTACTTCTGTTTCACATCCAAGCATTTACAAAGCTCTCTGTCTTGCAATGCGCATGATGTCTATTCATTTTTTATTAGACTGAACAACAAGATTTATGATACTTAAAAATTTAAGATCTCGCCCACACATCAGTCTTCATAAAGGATCTTTTGAGAGATTAATCTCTTTAAGAAGATCAGTCATTACAGGGAAGTGGATGGGTAACTTGAAAGAAAAAATGTCTTTATATCTTGTGTATTGTCTGGTGTGATTAAGTCTTTGGATATTAAAATAAATAAGCCATAATTATTATCATCAAATCATTGCTTAATATTTCTCTGTAGGAAGAGTTACCTATCTCAGATGCCTGGAGGGCCTCCTTTGCCTCTCCAGTGACCAAAGAGGGAGCACAGGTGATAATTTTGGACTAAATTCCTTTCCCTTTGGCTGAAGACAGGGACTCCCAACCACCCTTGCTGTCTGTAATGTTATCTTTGCTGTGGACTAATCCATTACTGCAGTAGAGGTATCTCCATTTCCAAACACTTCTAGATTCTCTGAGACCATAAGGCCGTAGCTGAGGAAGTGTGACATAAAATCGTGCTTCATTATGGCATTTTTACAAGCCAGTTTTGGGGATTTGCATTTATGTTCCCTCACTTTTTCTTTCTAAAGCATAGCTGGTCAGAAAATAATTTGTTAAAAGCATTCTCAGGTAAAGAATTTCTACATGAAAGCACATGCTTTCGCCCTGGGGTAATGCTTGCTTGACAAAAACTAAAGAAAACCATTGACTCTGCTTTCAGCAAACACTTGTTTTTAGGCAAAAAGCAATACATTTTGACTGCTAGACATCTAGTGGTTTCTACTTATCTGGAATTGGTTGAAAGTTCCAGCTACCTGAAACTGGAAACAGTAAAAAAAACAAACAAACAAACAAAAAAAAAACCTCTTGAAAAACTTAACCAAGAAATGAGCTTTCTGATAGAAAATAACTTGCTTTTCCTCACTAGCTCTGATATTCTGAACTGTTCTTTATAAGCACAGCTTCTTGAAATATTGCACAGCCTTATTCTGAACAAGGTTTTCATGGGTGTGCAGATAATTTTTTGGAAATGTATCTGTTGTGTTCACCTACGTCTGTTTAGATATCTTGCATAAGAAAAGAAAGTGGGCTGATATTTTTTCACATTTCAGGCTCTTCGTGTTCTCTATGCCCTCACATTTCTGAACTGATAGCATTGCTGGTGCCAGTACCACAACACTGCAGCTGAATACTCTTGGCTATTTTGCAATTAGATTTTTGTTTAGATTAATGCCGTAGAAGATAACTTCTTCCTTCCCCCGCATTTGAATCTCTTCAAATAACATATATTATAGTCTATGAGCTATAAAGAACCTATGTTAATGCATTTCTAATCCTGACAGATGTCTCAGGACAATATTTTAGTAAAATATATTTACTGCCAAATGGCTTTTCAAAGTTAATGACCCATTGTAAAAAATATTATCTTATGGTAATTTGATTTTTTTCTGAATTTAGGACACTTCACTGTGCAAGAATGTAATCTCATCAGAAAGAAAAAAATAATTGATAGGAGTTGTATCTTTCTTTAGTTTCCCATTCACACCTTCTTGCCCAGTACAAATAGATCTGTTTTGCAGGAGAAACACACAGTGAAATAAAAAGATGTTTATATCAAAAAAGTGTGTTTTCCAAACCCATTTTTAATAAAGCTTGCAGTACGTTTTACTGGTATTATATCTGAAAGAGAAATGCTTTAGGACCTCTTTATCCTCTCTTTTAAAAAAAATGTAGCAATCTAATCCAACAGAGTGGGAACAGGGAAAAGCACAAGAGAGGCTGCAAAGCTTTGCCTGCCTAGAGTGGCACAACGCATGCAGCAGGTATTGGTAGGACACCCTTTGTCACCTCTCCTCTCAAACTCCAACCTCTCTAGTAAATTTGTGACCTTTTGTGAATTGAACTCGTGTTAAAGCACACAACGACTATGAGATGCTGTAAATTTGTCTCCAAGCTGAACTAAATTTTAGATCAAAGTAAATGCTTACAGAAGACGTGTAAAAAGCATGTTTCTTCATACCTCCACCTCACCTTTGGAAAGATAGGAAGGAGAAAAATAACGTTCTTTGATCTCTTCTTTTCCACGATTACAAATCAAGCAAAACTTGAGTTTTCTGAATTAAACTTTTCCCTTATGATGAAAGGCTGAGGGAGCTGGGTCTCTTTAGCTCAGAGAAGAGGAGACTGAGGGGTGACCTCATTAATGTTTATAAATACGTAAAGGGCGAGTGTCAGGAGGATGGAGCTGGGCTCTTCTCGGTGATGTGCAATGACAAGGCAAGGGGCAATGGGTACAAGCAGAAGCACAGGAGGTTCCACATTAACATAAGGCAAAACTTTTTCCCTGTGAGGGTGGCAGAGCACTGGAACAGGCTGCCCAGAGAGGTGGTGGAGTCTCCTTCTCTGGAGACATTCAAAACTCACCTGGACTCGTTCCTGTGTAACCTACTCTGGGTGGTCCTGCTTTGGCAGAGGAGTTGGACTAGATGATCTTTCGAGGTCTCTTCCAACTCCTACAATTCTGTGATTCTGTGATTCCGTGATTTATATTTAGTCTTTCTGTTCTTCCTGATGTGTCAATGTTTGCAGACCTCACAGAAGATGCTTGCTGAACATGGATTGAAAAACTTGACTTCCAGACATCTTAGTTAAGATAGAGGATGTTTTTATTATAAGGTATACAATACTTTCTTTAAAAAGTCACCTTGGTACATTGTCATATTGGACTAAGAACTTACTCTTGCACTGACAGCTTATCCTTATTCTATTTTTAATAAGAATGTATTGCACTAAGAAAATTAATTATGTAAGCTGAAGGGCAAGATCCAGGTGAAAAAAGGTGGAGGAAGACACTATTTCTTAGCTTTTGAGGAAAAAGGTAGGCCAAACATATTAATTTCCCCTGAGCTGCAACGGTAGAGAAAAGCAGTTAGCAGTGGGAAACATTACCTATGAGTAAATAAGCTAAAGAAACATCACTTACTAAGCTTGGTACTTGCTAGGGCTGTTGAGAATGACTTCCAAACATGTTCAGATAGTCCCCATGAACCAGTGAGCCTTTGGATCATTTCAGTCTTCTGAAACAGAAGATCTAGTTCTTGTCTCCACAGTTGTTTAGTATGGCATAAAACAGAGCAAGACAAGATAAAAAAAAAAAAACAGACACACTTAACTGTATTTCGTACTTAACAACTACTGCTCTCAGTATTAACTTCTTATCTACCTTATCTGCTTCTGCTCTTGGCATTTTCTTTAGTCATTGTCATATCTTCATCTTATGTATTTTCCTCTTTCTAAGTATTAAATTTAAACATGGGGATTACATGGGGCCCTCTCCAATGTCAAGTCTGTCACGGCAGCCCTGACAAGGAAGCTTGTACTCCAGGTGGGATGTTCGAAGAAGGCAGCTTTTATTTCTGTGAATGTTTCCTGATGGCCAAACAATCCCAAGAATTCAACAACTGTTGAAACAATTCAGTCTGGTTCCAGGTCTGGGATGGAAAACATGAGACTTCTAATGCCAATCTGATAAATGTTGGAATACATGATGTGTAAGTAGGAAAGTTTAACCTGACAGGGAGAACTTTAAACAGGCCTTCTGCTATAGAAGAGTACCTAATGTTGGAGAACTGGAGAGGTTCTCCAGTCACCAGACAATCCCACAACCATTCGGGAGTTACATAGAATTTCATTGCCAGACCATGATATCTATATGGGAGCAGTCACAAAGACTATTTCTTGACATGGAAGGAGAAACATGGCCAACAAGGGAGGAGGAGAAGATGAGAAAATGGGAAAAATGAACAAAGGAAGAAAAGTCAGGTATTACATGAGATTTGCATCTCCCCTCTCTATTTTAAAGGATAGCTAACAACTTTATCCATTGCAGAGTACTACAGCCTCTTTGCAGAAGAGTTCACTTATGTTTTAAACTCTGCCAAGAGGCCATGTCTAAGCTTGCAAAGCTGTTTATTGGTTGGCCATCTGGCAACATGCAAGCAAAACACATGAATAAAATTAACATCTTGTCTAGGCCTTCAAGTCAGAGAGAAAATGTGACTCAACCTAGGAAATAAAATTGAATATGACGAAACCCCAGAACCTTAAAAGTATTTGAGTATCTTATCCCACTGATAAGGTGAGGGTTAAGCTCCTGCACACCTCAGAAGAGTTAGGAAAAAACAGAGGCTTTTTTATTCATAAGATACCTCTACAATCAGTTATGGGGAGAAAGCACAGAATTACTGTACTGTGTTAATTATTTATTCTGACAGTCTGAACAAGCAATTGAATTGAGAGTTTGGGAGTCTCTGTTGACTAATAGCAGAGAAATATTCAAGAGCTTAAAGGCAAGGAGTGAATTGAGAGTGAGTGTTTATTAATACATGACTGAATTTACTACTCCAAGGAGAAGTTTATTAGTATGTTATAGCTCTTTGGTCTTCAGTTACAGAAGAGGATATTTTGCAAAGGCTTGTAAGGCGGACCCTGAAACATAAAATCGTTAAGACAGTAAAAAGTTAAAAGGAAAATCCTGAAGGAGAACAGATAAGATGTACGTCGATCATCATTCCTATGCAAAGTGTAACCTAGGCAAACAGGAAAGAAATAAGGTAACTAGATGAAGGACTTTTTTTTTTTTTTTTTAATGAAGACTAAAAAGTAATTACAAATAAAACATTTAATATCACAGAAAACAAGAAAGACAACAGATTGATTTTGACCTTGATTTATTTTGTTTAAGTCTCTTGGTTTCAGGCAACTAACTCTTGCTGAGCAATAAAAGCTTTGTAAAAACCAAATTAGAAGGCAAAATTGAAGTCCTGAAACTCACAGAAGTCAGAAGAAATAAAGAGTGAGCTATGCACAGTATAGCTGTCTGAGACAATTTCCTGAGCATTGTGGGTTCCCTTTGTGATTGATGGGATGAAATATGCAGTGTTGGGTCACAATTCATCTTTCCTGATTTAGAAGCCCTCCTAGACTGAAATGAATTGTCCCCTAAAAATGTTCCTCTTTCATGGACTAAAAAGGGTGTTTAAACAGATAGATCATAATCACTGGAAGCAATGGCTGTGTCTATATCTGTTACCAAGACTGTGCCACCATTTTCTATCCTGGAGGCCAGCTACCATTATCTGACAGCATCCATATGTTTCAGTTCTCCTAGCCTTCAAAAGAGAGTGATCGTAACCAAATTTCCTGTTGGGAATGGTTCTTGGACTATAGTACATCCTAAACTATGCCTGGGAACTATTTATGGGAATGCTGCTTGGACCAGACTAAACCTGTGTCAGGGACCTCTCTGACAATCAAAAATATGGCAAATAGATTTGCAGTGCCCATTCCAGGGTGCTGTTTAATGTACTGATATAGAGGTACTCACTGAAAATTACTTTATAGCCCAGCTTAAAGACTTTGGGCTTCAATAACCTGTAGTACACTTCAGAAGAGACAGTGGCAAAAAAAATACCTCAGTTCATGTTGGATCCACCTCTGAGTTATCTTATCTCCATTTTTCAATAAAATACAAAAGATACTTGGAAGCTACAAAAGAAGGTGATGATATAGTGAGAATGAATGACAGCTCACACTGATAAAGAGGAATATTTACTGGGTAACCCAAGTATATATGAATATAGGAGATATGATCAATGGGAAAGGGGCATTAAAGTGATCACTAGCAAATAGCTGAAGTCAAAGCAGACCAAAAGAACAGAAAATTACTACATGGTTTATTTCTGATCTCTTTATGTAGCAACATGAAGCAATCACAACAAGAGAGTTAAGCTTACAGCTTATGTTTTAAGTCAAGAAGAGGATAAATCTGGAGTTCCACAATATCACACATTAGTAAATGCGTAGTGAGTGGTTCAGTCTAACAATGGGTTATGACAATTCATACTTTATCTCAGTGGGAATATGTGGAGTAAGAATGTCACCAACCATAATGCTAACAAAATATCCAGATCATTCTGAAAATACAGACTTTCAAAGAAAATGCCAAGGTAATTAGAAGTCAGGTTGGGGTCTTGGGGAACAACAGACAACACCTGGATGGTTACCACCAGGCCTTCCCTAACATCACCATAATCTTAAGTAGTGCAGTAGGATTATTGCAAAAGATAAGCTTTCTCTATGGAGGAATAGTATTACAGTAAAAACAATATATGAAAAATGGAAAAAAAAAAGGAGAAAAGGTGTTACTTAGGAATAGTAGATGTTTACATTTCTTATGCAACAGAAATTGATTCACTTTCTTAACGATGTCTACTGCTGCTTGAATCATGCTAAGTGACACTAATTTAGAGACCTACGTTAAACTCATATTTTTCTTGAATCACAGGTAGAAACTCACTAGGCTGTCTAGCCTAGGATATCGTTAATGGCATGAGATGCCTACAGGGGCACCTGAATAAGGCTTTCCTGGTTCCCATTGCAGCAACAGAGGTCAAAGGTGGGATTCAACTGCTTAAATGCAGGTATCTAGTGCCATTTAAGAAGCCCTGGGATATATTCTGTCTGACCTCCCACTGCCAAAACAACAAGACAAGAAGATATCCCGTGTCATTCTGCCCTACCTTTGTCTGTGTGTCAGATGATCAAAAGTATCCAAAATGTCAGTGGGTGTTTACATTTGCACATACTGATTTTGTCACTAGTAAACAAACACAGTCAAAAGAGCTTTTCAGTTGATCAAATAGATTTGTCCACTTCAGGATGTGCTGAATACTTTTATAGATTTCACTGACTATTGACAGGGCTTCCACTGACTATGATGAGATCATTAATACTTACCTCCCGGGTGCATACCTATGCTGCAGATACTGAAACTTATGTACCTGAATCTGCATCTGAATCCTTCACTGTCCTGTGGGTGTCTGAATCAACAAATAAATTCCACTTTCAGGACTTAGTTCAGTTTTCTAAGAGTATGAATCCTCTCAGTCATGTTTGCATATCTTGAATACTCAAATGCTGCACACCTATGTTTAGGCACCAGAATGGAACCCTAGTGGTTTTGGGTAGCCGTATATTGTAAGGTAAGATAAATGTCTACAAGCCAGCAGAGTCTGATGGAATTTATTTTCCAAAGGTTCAAGAGACTATGTGAAACAATCTTGGAAATTTTAGAAATCAATCCCTCAGAACTTGTGGAGGCCAGGGCAGGCCCCAGAGGATGGGAGTAGGTAAACATAATACTTATCTTTAAATAGCAGCAAGAAAAGAAGGATCCAGAAACTTATGGATCCAGGAACCTGACTGTGAAAGTCACAAAGATTGAGAAGATTGTTGAACAATCATTTTGCAAACACTGGCAGGATGATAAGGCGATAAGAAACAGCTAACATATATTTGTCAAGGACAGGTCACATCGAACCAATCTGATATTCTTCCCTGGTGGAGTAGAAGCATAAAATTTAATGTAAAGACATAGAAAGCTATTTATTTTAGTGATCTATTTATTTTCATTTTCCCATAAATAATGGATGCCAGATCATTAGCCTGTCTTCATGTGCTTTTAATGTCTTGCATGTGGCAAATGCCTCTGTTTAATATGTGGTACATTTTGTAGGAAAATGTCATATTGTTAACTGACACTCTGCAGTAATTGCCATACCATGGCAAGAATGAGAGGAGACATATGTACCAGAATTTGTGATGGAAGTATTGCTACCGTGAGAAATTACTCATGTCCTTGAGGGATCGCCACTTCTTGAATCACAGTTCTACATCTGTGTCTATCATGGTCAATATTTCTCAGTTAATCACATTCTCCATTGGTGCTATCAGCCTGATTTGCCCAACACTTACACTGGTACTCGGAATGCCATGATCATTAAACTACACTGATGTAAAAGAGATATGGATCAGGCTCTTGACTTACAGAAACAACACTAAATTCAAAAGCCCTTTTAGTGCAAAAAGAAGCTTTCAGTAAAATAACTTATGAAGATCTAAAGTCCTTCAGATTTAATATGAAAATTATTTACTAGTATTTTCGAAAGGCCAAGGTTTCACACTCAATGCCTTTCTGCTAAAGGCGCTATAAGGTAAATGTCTACAATGTTCAACTTCCACCCCCCACCCCACCCAAGTACTATTATGGTGGACTTCTCAGCATGGACTCCTAATCATACACACAATGTTTCGTATCCTCAGTTCGAGAAGGACAGGCAACTGCTGGAAAGAGTCCAGTGCAGAGCCACAAAGATGATTGAGGGGGTGGAACATCTCCCTTATGACGAAAGGCTGAAGGAGCTGGGTCTCTTTAGCTTGGAGAAGAGGAGCCTGAGGGGTGACCTCATCAATGTTTATAAATACGTAAAGGGCGAGTGTCAGGAGGATGGAGCCGGGCTCTTCTCGGTGATGGCCAATGACAGGACAAGGGGCAGCAGGTGCAAGCTGGAGCA
This sequence comes from Leptosomus discolor, assembly GCF_034619465.1. NCBI lineage: Eukaryota > Metazoa > Chordata > Aves > Leptosomiformes > Leptosomidae > Leptosomus > Leptosomus discolor. Next base: position 120,450,408 of record NC_141392.1, read on the forward strand.
CAGGAGGTTCCACATTAACATAAGGCAAAACTTTTTTACTGTGAGGGTGACAGAGCACTGGAACAGGCTGCCCAGAGAGGTCATGGAGTCTCCTTCTCTGGAGACATTCAAAACCTACCTGGATGCGTTCCTGTGTGACCTACTCTAGGTGGTCCTGCTCTGGCAGAGGAGTTGGACTAGATGATCTTTCGAGGTCCCTTCCAACCCCTACAATTCTGTGATTACATGAAAACTGCACTGAATTACAATTTGGCTTCCAGTAAAGATTTCAGCAGCAAGAAAGATGTATAATACTAAATAAGCCCAGTGCACTCGTCTTTCTCTGTGTACAGTTTGTCAGTACTTTCTCAGCTTTTTTCATTTAAAATCTCAGGAAAATTTGGTACAGAGTCATTTGTGAAGTTGAGTATAAATGAAATTTCAAAAGTGTCTAAGGGAAAACTGATAAATGTTAATATCTCTACACATGCATACATAGTGGGATTTTCAAAATGCCTTTGAAATAGATGGAGAAATTACTTAGGTGTCTATCAGCCAGTTTAGATGTCTACATACATTTTTAATTGTCTTTTTAATGTTACGAGTGCCTAAAATCTCTATATTATCTCACCTACAGTTAGCAGTCTGAAAATTAGATTTCTAGACTCCCTCAATAGTCAATGATGTGAGGCGGGTGTCTCCAGAGGACAATCCATCCCACCTATTTTAAGATGCAATTAATCATTTTTTTTTTTTTTGTCTAAAGAGGAAGCTCAGGTGCCCATCTTTTTCTTGGTGTTTTTGAAAAGTAAACACGAGGTATCAGGGCATACCATGTACCATCTTGCAGAGAAAACAGTTGGGGGTGGGATCTGAAGGAGCATCGGGCTGGCTGTTTCCTGTTTTAGTTAATTATGGAGTGAAAAATGAATGTGAACAAGCTGAGCATGTAAGACGTTAGAGTAAGACTGCATGTATTAAAGCATCTAAAATTCATGTGAAAGTCAATGTTTACTGAGGCTGTTCTCTGACAGAGAAAAGTCTAGGTTCTTCTTACAGTCCTCTAAATACTTCTTTGAAGTTCTTTTCAAAGTTTCTTTGAAGTCTATCAACTTACATTTAAGCACCTAAGGATTTTCTATAGGACAACTTCTTCATGGATTTGTAAAATGCAGAAACAAGGTAGGTAGCCTCAGTCTGAAAAACTTGCTTCTAAATCTATCTTTTTCTTGCCAAAATGCTGAAAAAAATTACTTTGCAATAAAATGTTCAATTCAGCCTGAATCAAAGCACTTTTTTAGGCCCTTGGGAAAAAAAGCAAAGCAAAGGAAAAAAATCCCCTCTGTTAAGAAATGATGAAAGTATCCCCTTCCTGTCAGTATATCAATGGAAAGAGCACCTACACTTGCTTAGATCCAGATTCAGGATTAATTCCCCTGGCTGTCTGAAAGCACCAGTGCCCATTTGGTTCACAGTCCAGCACAGTCTCCACGTCACCATGCAATAGGAACATCGGGGCTAAGACAGTGCCTATCTAGGCACCATTAGTCTGCCCTGACAGTATTAGTTGCATCAGTGATTGAATTGAGCTGTCACTGGATTCAGTCCCAGATGAATGACATAATCCCCAAACAAGACAGCCACTCTCTTTTCTCTCACTTTTTCTCATCTCACTTGGTTTATGCATTTAAAAGGCACTTTAAAAGCCAGCTCCCATGAACAGGGAAGGAAAGAACTATGTGTTTTTACAAAAAAAAAACCCAAACAAACAAACAAAAACATTAGTGGGTTATGTTTTTACTCTGTAAATTTATAGGAAAATGAAAACAAACTTTATGGTACAAGACAGGAATCAAAGTGAGATATGAAGGCATCAATTCAGTCCTGAAAGAGTAAGGATAGAAAAAATTTCCCACCAAGATTCTTCATTGTTCCACATCTACTCTCAAATAAGCCTAAAATACTCCTATGGGTGCCAAATACTTACTAACAAAGCTAAAGTAATTCCTCTTTAGTAGAAAATAAGAGGTGGATGGGAAGGATTATAGAGACATGATGGGATACTTCAAGAGCAGTGACAAAAATTGCTGAGTATAACCCAAACAAAAGATTTGCAGCTAGCTCATTTTCATTAGCTCCATCTTTGAGTATATATTCAAGTCAAACTGTGCCTGTGCAAGTTAGAATATGTCTCCAAGGTCCTTCTTCAAGGGATAATGTTTGTGGGGTAAATTACCATGTGAACAAGTTCCCTGGCTAACAAACCTGAAACAATAACCAAAACAGGACACTTGACTTAAGTAGCTTCTATACTTGTATTTTTCAGTTTAGGTTCTTCAGCCTTGTAGCCCAAGAACTTAAAATTGTTACTTCCTTTGAGCAAAAACTTGCCATTTCCATCAGAATTTTGTCTTCTGTTTAAGGCAAGCTCAGGACTAACTGATCAGCATTAAGCTTTTTGCGTTTGCAGACAAAAAACAGGGATCACAGAAGAAGTGTAATCATTAACAGTAAGGCTGGGATTGAGTTTCCTACCAAGTTGCAAGAGCCGCTGCAGTGGGAGTCACCAAGCCAGGGAACACCAAGAACCCTTCTACCACTGAGCAGACACTGGAGAAGAAGAAAGTTACGCCTGAACAAACAAATCTGTGAAAAGCAATTGAGAAAGGTCCCTCAACTGCCTATGCTAAGAGAAAAAGAGATAAAAGGGCCGATATGAGAATGAGCATTTTGTTTTCTGTTCTATTTAGTTCATACCTGAGAGCCTAAGAAGCAGAGAGGAGGTGTAAGAGCATGCCTTGCCTTTATCTGGGCTGCTGGCAAGTGTGCTTGGACATATCAACTCCCATTCTGCTGTTCCAGAAGTAGTAAAATCTGCCATCATCGTTATGCTAGTGCCAAAGGCAAAGAAGAGTTTTCTGCAGAATGGTTTGTGAGAAAATTAATTGATGACAGGCTTCTTGGCAGTTTGCAGCCATAACATTTGTATGATCTGCTGACGCCACCGTTTTATTACCTGCTAATCAATTATTGCTCTCTTTACTATGCAAGAGCATCTCTTCCAGCTATTGTTTGCATGGAGAAGGAAGACCTCCTAATGGTAATAATTCAAGTCCACAACAACTTTCAGTTCATATTGGCACATATTTTTATAAGGTCTCAGAATACTCCATGGAAACAACCCCAACATAAAATAGCCAAAATGTGACAGTCTGCCTTGTGTGGAAATCCAGCTTTGACAGCCACCTTTTTGGCTTCAGCACAAATCCCTACCTCACTGAATGAGCTAATTCCTAACAGATAATCTCAATCTTTATTTACACCCCTGAGTGTCTGAGATAACTGAGTTATCTACATCTGAAGCTCTGTCTTCTAGAGCTCCCTCTAAGTTAATGGAAAGAGGCAGACACCTGTAGATCTCCAGACAGACAAACTAGATTGTCCTAGACTTGAAGGCGGAGGGACACAATATCAGGCCTGCCCATGACAAGCTGTGGGATAACACGCCAAGCTTAAAGGGATGGGGTGCTAGTGAGGGCCTTCAGCTTGTGGGTCTGAGACATGCTGGGTGCACTGCAGCACACTTGAAGTCTTGCAGAGGTGAGCTACAGATGTCGTCTGTCTTGACTTCTGTAAGGCCTTTGACATGATCCCCCACAACATCCTTCTCTCTAAATTGGAGTGATATGGATTTGATGAGGACCTTGTATGAGCCTTTCTGATGATGAAATGCTGAGAGAACTTGGTTTGTTCAGCCTTGAGAAAAGAAGGCTTAGAGAGGACCTTATCACCATGTTCCAGTACCCAGTATTTAAATGGTGGCTACAAATGAGATGGAGAGTCCCTCTTTACAAAGAGTCACATGGAAAAGATGAGGGGTAATGGATACAAGTGACTCATGGGGACATTCCGATTAGACAAAAGAGGAAAATTTTCCACAACAAGAACAATCAGTCACTGGAATAATCTCCTCAGGGAGGTGATGGATTCCCCAAAATTGCACATTTTTAAGATACAGCTGGACATGGTGCCGGGTCATCTTATCTAGACTGTACTTTTCCCAAGAAAGTTTGGATCAGATGATTCTTGAAGTCCGTTGCAACCTGGTGTTCTATGATTCTATGATTCTGTGATGGATGGACTGTTCGGTGAATGAAGAATTGGTTCGATGGTTGCATCCAGAAGGTAGTGGTCAATGGCTCAATGTCCTGATGGTGATAGGCAACAAGGGGCATCCCTCAGGGTTACGTATTGGGAACAGTGCTGCTTGATACCTTCATCAATGGCACAGACAGTGAGATTGACAGATGACACCAAGCTGAGTGGTGCAGCTGACCGTCCTGAGCGACGGGAGGCCATCCAGAGGGATCGGGACAAGCTTAAGAAGTGCGTCCATGTAAAACTCATGAGGTTCAATAAGGCCACATGCCAGGTCCTGCACCTGGACTTGGGCAATCCCCAGTATCAATACAGGCTGGGAGATGAAGGGATTGAGAGCAGCCATGATGAGAAGGACTTGGGGGTACGGGTGGATGAAAAACTGGACAGTAACACGAACGAGCTGGATGAACGCCAGCAATGTGCACTCGCAGCCCAGAAAGCCAGCCATCTCCTGGGCTGCATCAAAAGGGGTGTGCCCAGCAGGTTGAGGGAGGTGATTATCCTCTCCTCTGCTCTTGTGAGACCTCGCCTGGAGTATTGCGTCCAGCTCTGGAGTCCTCAGCACAGGAAAGATATGGAACTCCTGGAGTGGGTCCAGAGGAGGACCACAACAATGATCAGAGGGCTGGAGCACCTCTCCTATGAGGACAGGCTGAGAGAGTTGGGGTTGTTCAGCCTAGAGAAAAGAAGACTCCAGGGACACCTCGTAGTGGCCTTCCAGTGCTTCAAGGGGGCCTACAGGAAAGACGGGCACCAACTTTTTAGCAGTCCTTGTTGTGGTAGGACAAGGAGTAATGGTTTTAAGCTAACAGAGGGTAGTTTTAGGCTAGATAGAAGGAATTTTTTATGATGAGGGCAGTGAAACACTGGAACAGGCTGCCCAGAGAGGTGGCAGAAGCCCCATGCCTGTAAACATTCCAGGTCAGGCTGGATGGGGCACTGGGCAACCTGATCTAGCTGAAGATGTCCCTGCTCACTGCAGGGGAGTTGGACTAGATGACCTTTAAAGGTCCCTTGCAACCCAAACTATTCTATGATTCTGTGATTTCTCTGGTTACAGAGGGACCTTAGGATGATTAGACACCTCAGATAAATACCTAAAGTTACACAGAAAAGACACAGATCAACCGAGAGAAAGAGGGGACACTCAGGTGTCTGTGGAATTTATCCAGAAGTAAGAGAAGTACGAGAAGCACTTACAAATCAGTTGAATTTCCCAGAAAATGGTTCAATAGGGTGAAAGTTTCATAGCAGAATTCACAATGAAATAGGCTTTACATTTCTGAGAGTGGCAAAGGTCAAGAGAAGAGAGAAAAATAAATATTTCTCTCTGTTTTCTGCCCTCCTGGCAGTCTGGTGCCAGAATTTGGGGGATTTCTTTGCAAACTAAGAGTGTAGAAAACTTTGGTTTGCTCAGCTGAGGTTCTGGACTCTTGCACAGTCCTGGGACACCAGAAACTGGAGGTGATAGAAGAATCTCTGGTGCTGCTGCAAATCCTGAGAAAACAACACTGCAGTAACCTGGTGCTAGAGCAGCAGAACTCCGTGTATAGGGAGAGCACACCTACGTGGAGCTTTCACCTTCCCATTTAAAAGAAAAAGACATTTAGTATTAACATTACATACGTAAGAATAAGATTATATCTAAACAGAGGTTCCAAAATGCAGCTATGTAGTAATTTTTTTTTATGAGTAGTGTTTGTTTCAGTAATTTACAATTTCTCTTGAAAAATATTCTTTGGAAGACACAGAGTACATCTTACAGATGCCAGATAATTTTGTTGTAACATAATGATTTTTAATACTCCTTGCTGTTACATTTTTAACTTCTGTCCTAGTGCTCTGGATTGTATTTAGCAATCTTTTAAGTTTGCACGGTGCAGTTGGAGCCTTATGAATGAGAACACCAGTATAATAATCATTTATCAGCTTGAGAGATATAGACTGAAACTGTACACGTTTCTAGCGCAGCCTTATAATGATAACTCATGACAATATCTAAAATCACTTTTAGTTCTTTAAAACTGAAAGGAAACTGCAATTTGTGATGTCATATTTTGGATGAATGGGCAACGTTCTGAGAAGCAATCAAATAAAATAAGCTGATTTATAGGTTCCTGTAGGAGGCAAACAATCTTAAAATCTCTTTCTAAAACAAAACATAACTTTGCATTCAGTCCCACATTTAAATTGCAATGATTTATATATATACTTTGTTCATTTTATATTTATTGTTATTTGCCTTTCTGAGTAAATTCAATGTACTGAGAGCACATTGTGAAGTGCTACTCACAAAGCTTTGCTATCATAAAAGTAATAAAAAGAAGCATGCTGTGAGACCAGTGATTCATTGAGAACAGCCAGCACCTTGCTTCTGGTGTACATTATAATTTTCTTTCTTGTGAGCTCAGCAAGCAAAACTCTTTTTTTGGCAACAGACTAAGAAGCTGCTTCTTTCCAGATTTTTTACATCTCTCAGTTACATCTACCAAGCAATTAAATGCAGTCTGTAGTCTGGGCTCATGTTATCTCTGCTTTACTCCCATTGCAATGACTGACAATGCAACATTTTAAAGCATCAAAAGCACTAAAACCAGAGTTTGAAGGAGTTGGATCTAGCAGTTTCCTCATTCCTCCTTTTTCTTTCCCAGCATTTGGCTTCTTACAAGGGGTAATCTCCTATTCATCAGACTTTTTAGAGGAGAAAGATAGCCAAATCAGCACATCAGATGAGAACAGAGGCAGAGATCATCTCTCCAATTCCTATTACCTTTTAAAACTCTGCCATTTCTTAATTCAGAGAAATTAATGAACGCACAGCAAAGTCAGGTGGGAGTGACAGGCTCAGAACAGCCAAAGGTTTGGTCCTAAAGCTGGCACCAGTGACATACTGTTGTGCCAGTCATCCTATGAAGTAAGCCAGCGCCTCTCTTTCGCACCAGTAGAGCTGTAAGTACTTTCAACCAGCACAGCCATCTCTATAAAAGCGTGATAAACTGAGTTATCATTTTGTGCTTTCTCCCATGTCCACAAAGGAATTAAGACAGAGACACGCACCCAGCCCCTGCCATGTTTATAGATGTAAACGTGAAAGTTAGGTACTCCAACAGAACTATGAAATTCAGCATCGATGTGATTCTTGTGCATGTGCAGTGGCAGAACAGCATCACCCTTTGGCTAAAAACTTGACTAGAAAACAGAAGAGGGCCAGGGCTGTGACTGTCTATATGGAATTAAATTGTTTGCATGCTCCCTGACATGATTTTGCCCTGTTCATGGCACTTTCTCAAATTAAGGTTTGGATGTGGCCATGCTATTTTGGAGGCTAAAGAAGTAAAATACCATAATGAGCTCAGATTGACCAGCTGGCCTTTGTGACAGAAAATTAACCCTAGAAATATTTAATTCATTAGAATGGATGCAGATTAGGAATCTCCAATGACCTCTGTAGGAACCTATGCACAACAAAAGATTAATCAGAGAAAACACTCCCTCTCCAGTCCTACGACTCTCTTCCTCCTTGGGGTATTAGGAAAGTACACAGTCAAGCTAATTTCATGTTCAAAATTATTCACAACTGAAATAATGGATATTCAAAATAATAGTGGGAAAAGTGTGGGCAGCCAGCTGGCTCACTGCTCCTGGTATTCCTGGCAAAAAGGACGCCCCCCACCACCACCACCAAAACAGAAGTGTTTCTTATATATTATTTTAAGGCTACAGTGAGTTTAGTCAGCATACTAATTAAGTGCAAGCTTAATTATATCCCCCTGGGACTGACTGTTAAAGGTCAGGTTTCAGACACACTAACGAGCTGTTAAAGGCTGCTAACTGAGAAAGGCTTTTTTTAAGTCCTGCACAAGCCAGCCCACTCATATTTTTAAAGTCAACACTGGGCATTTTAGATGTCTGTGGGAGTTTCGCCTTGAAAAGAAAGCTCATCTTGTGCTTTATTTACAACTACTTCACTAGGTTTTATGAGAAGCAACTTGAAGATGAGGCCATGCACCACAAAACTGGGAAAGAGCTTGTTGGTCTGATTCCAGCTCCTTACTGGGTCCTCTGGTCAGTGATTCAGGGGGTAAATCAGAGCTATTCAGAGGCGGAGGTCTTTGTGGTGGCAGCCTGGCTTCTTGAAAAGGCTAAAAAGCAACATGGGAAGGAGTCTACGGCTTGAAAAAAGCAGCAGTCATGTGCTATCGTCAAAACTGGGAAAGCAACATATTTTAACAGATGCCTACTAGTTTGCACAGTTTACTGCTTCTGTGTCTTGGTCTGACACTCAAGGTATGAATCCTCAAAGTATGACATATGCATATATTGGTTGATATCAGGCTTTAAGCATATAAATTGCAATAAAAGTCCTGTGTTCCATGAGAACAGCATGGTCTGGTCAGTGCCAAGTGCTCACTGGTGGATCCTGGTGATATTTTAAAATCAGATTTCCTTTTGCCTCAATTTCCCTGCCATAAAGTTGGTGTAATACCCATAACAATCTCACAGAGGTCATGGTATTCATTAATGTATATGGTGCATGTGGGAATTGATGCACACACTGCCATATAAACCCGTGGCAAAATAATCAATTTGTAATCAGTGCTATGTACAAATGGTGGAGTTAAATAGGACCAGAGACCCTGCAGTCAATGAGGCAAGTATTTGTACCAATTCAAAGACACATTTCTAAATGGTATTACTATAAAATTAGTAAAGTCAAAAACTTAAATGCCCGAAGGAAGGGCCAGAATACTTGCACAGCTTTAATTCATTCGTCACGTGTATATGGATTTCAATGCAGTCACCCCCATGAATACATAGAGATGCAAAAGCGTTCAGACTGATTCAGGGTTTATCTAGCTCAGCATCCTATCTCTGATAGCAGCCGATGGCAAGCGCTTTAAAAATGAGCATTTCAAAAGGTCAAGTGTAAAGTCATACTTTCCCAAAACAGTCCCCCAGACTCCGGCTGCTTCTTGGCTCACTGGCTTCTATGTTCAAATGTGTTGTCTCTGACTTTAATGACCCTTTCTTGCAGTTTTCCTACATGAGTGTATGCAAGCCCTTTTAACCTCCTGAATGGTCCGTGTTAGTGTTATACCTTTTTGAACAAATTTGATATGAGTCTAGTTGAGAGTCATGGGGCAGCAGGCATAGCATCCATACGTTGCAGTTGTAATTTTTCAATAGAGCTGCATAATGAAACGTAAGGAGTAGGGTTTTATTTCAGTCGTTGAATAAGTAATTTCTTCTCTCTTTGGTTCATCTTGCTTTTCACTCTTTGTCTAGTGAGAGGAAACTCCTAGGTCTGAGAATAAGCTTTTGCCCATGCAGAGGCATGCTGAGGACCATTAAAACCATTTGGCAGCTTGGCTGAATTAATTCCTGCATCTGCAGCATTCCCTGGCGCTGCTGTTTGATAAGTGGTGTATATGCAACCTACACATCCTGGATCTGCCACCTGCAATCCTCAGGGTAAATTTGTAGGAACAAGCTGGGAGTATGGGAAAGGGCTGCTGCTCCCCCACAGCGTTACTGTGTGAGCAGCACAGCTTGTGTATCGCAACGTAGGGCAGCAGCCACATCGCTGCACCAGCCGCTTGGCAGCTGCCTGTGTCTCGCAGCCGAATGGGAGGATGTTTCCCTGCCGGAGCAGTCCCACTAGTGGGATGACCTGAGCTGGAGCTGCGGTGCTGCAGCAGGGCATGGGCAGCCCGGCACTGCAGTGCACTGAATGCCTCCCTCCCAAGTGCCGTCTTGGGCTTGGCAAGGGCAGCAGAGCAGCCTTCCTCCACGTTCTTGTGCAATGCAGAACCTGGGCTTTTGGGGAGGGAAAAGGGAAATTTAATACCTATTTTCCAAATTGCTGAGTCAGTCCCCCATATTTTCTTCACTCCCAGCCAACAGAAGCAAAAGGCTAACGCCTCCCACTGCCTTCCCATACATTTTCTGAAGTAAACAAATGTCAGCAAATCCTGCACTAACGGTGCTGTTAAAAATATCACCCTGTCAGCAGATGGTTTCATTCCCTTTGGTCTGGAGCTATCTCTTCATTGCAGAAAAGATGTGTTTTTTCATCAAGATAAGTAGTTTAGATAGAAACCTCAGTGGCCGAGTGAAGAGCAGGCATGTTATGGTGTGCACCACAGTGTCATCAGCTGGAGTAATTTCTAGATAGAAATTGTTAGAGAAGGAGTGGATTTGACCTGTGTTAACTATCAAGACAGAAGTTAGCCCTGCTTTTCTCAGCTAGAACCTGGCCCTGGGGTAGCAATCAGAAATGAGCTACTTCAGCCAAGATACAATACTCGTGCTCTTTAGCATATTGCAAACCCCACAAACCAAGCTAACCACAAGACTAGATCTTCAGCCACTGTGAAAAGATGGTGCCCATTTAGGCTTTGGAACCCGAGAAATATCCGCCATCAGACAAACTACATCCCTTTCAAAGTGAGATAAATCCCCACAAAGTGGGGAAATGACTGGGGAAAGTGGAGGGTGAACTTTTTCCTGCTTATTGCTTGTTATATTCTGGCATCCCGCAGTTCAGAAACTTCAGATTGTGCAGACAAATGCATCTTGTCCTGAAAGGCAAAAGTTTTCTCCTTTCATAACTGGGTCCACCGCTGAAAACATTATACATTTCCCTCATGTGTAACTCTAGAAATTTGTCCCACTGTCTTCAAAGACTCCTGTACTCTCTTCATTTGCTCGTTACAAATGCATCAGTCATTTTTTGTACATGTATTTTTTCACACCTTTTATTTGCTTCTCCAACTATTTAACCATTTTTTTGCTTTCCTTTGAAAAATCCACAATTGCACTCTCTGCCAGAAAGTAGCAAATGACCAAACTCATTGTTCCTATAATGATTCAAGTATAGATTATTTTTTCTGGATGCCAGAATCCACATTTGGTCAAAGCATCTTCCTTTCTTGAGACTCACTAGTACCTTATTAATCTGATTTTCTTCTGGGTGATAAATAAAGCATTCTGATCAATGTCGCAAATCCATCCTATGCATTTAGCACAAAAGAATATATATGAAATTCATTAACAGCTTGATCTAAATTCATTCCCTTGTCTTCTATATGTCACTTAAACTTCTATCAATGAATAGCCATTTCCATATATGCAGTCCTTGTTTACAATGTTCATTAAAAGGCTTAGATGCGAAACAGTGAAAAGCATTTTAATTCATTGCTAAGCACAGCAGAAAACTAAGCAGGATTCCGACTTTATATACAATTTGCAAGCAGCATACATTAGCTCAAACGTAAATCTCACATAATGAGGTGTGCAGCCTCATGACTAATCACATCCATTGAAGCATTCTCCATGTTCAGCTCTGTTTCAACGCATGGGGTGGGGACTGTTGCTATTTAAAATTTTAGTTCCTTCTAACAAGAAGAAGAGGAGCTTCTAGGCATGAAAATTTGTAAAACTTGACCTTAAAATGAACTATGCCAAACAAACCTTGAATACAAAGTGATGTCACTACAGTTCAGTTAGAAACATGTTTGCATCTGGACTAGCAGGTCTTTGGCTCATCTCCAGTGCTCAACCCTGGGCTTCTGCCCAGGGATGCTTATGGTGAAGCTCTGGAAAGGCTTTGTCAATATGAAAGATGTAAAATTGGATAAGATTCAAAATCAAAGATGCCAAATTCATGTTAGCATTAATTATTCTTAATTCAAACCCATATCAAGGTCCCATTATGCTGGTCTCTGTGCAAACAGGGATAACAGTGTTTGCCTTGCAAAGTCTGCAAAATGAGAAACAGAAACTGATGAAAGATTGAGGATGTGCCGAAGGGATGTGACGTGTAAGTAAATGATCACCATGCAATTTAGCCCAGTTCCCGTATTTACTCATGTCTGGGCTTCTTTATGTTGAAGGAGGATTGGGGCAACCACAGGCCTGTCAGTCTGACCTTGGTGCCAAGCTAGGTTGTGGAGCAAATCGTCTTGAGTGCCATCACATGGCACATACAGGCCAATGGGGTGATCAGGCCCAGTCACAATGGGTTTATGGAAGGCAGGTCCTGCTTGACTAACCTGATCTCCTTCTGTGACAAGGTGACCCACTTAGAGGATGAGGGAAAGGCTGTGCATGTTGCCTACCTGGACTTTAGTGAAGCCTTTGACACTGTTTCCCACATCATTCTCCTGGAGAAACTGGCCGCTCAGGGCTTGGACACGTGTACTCTTTGCTGGGTAAAAAACTGGCTGAATGGCCAGGCCTAAAGAGTGGTGGTGAATGGGAATCCATCCAGTTGGCGGCCAGTCACAAGTGGTGTTCCCCAGGACTCAGTATTGGGGCCAGTTCTGGTTAGTGTCTTTATCAATGGTCTGGACAAGGGGATTAAGTGCACCCTCAGTCAGTTTGCAGATGACACTAAATTGGGTGGGAGTGTTGATCTGCTCGAGGGTAGGAAGACTCTGCAGAGAGACCTGGACAGGCTGGATTGATGGCCCGAGGCCAGTGCTATGAGGTTTAACAAGGCCAAGTGCCGGGTCCTGCACTTGGGTCACACCAACCCCATGCAGCGCTACAGGCTGGGGGAGGAGCGGCTGGAAAGGCGCCCGGCGGAAAAGGACCTGGGGGTGCTGGTCGACAGCTGGCTGAACATGAGCCAGCAGTGTACTTGATGCAAGCATGCTGGCCTGTGTCAGAAACAGTGTGACCAGCACAACTAGGAAAGTGATTATCCTCTGTATTCAGCACTGTTGAGGCCGCACCTTGAATAGTGTGTTCAGTTTTGGGCTCCTTACTAAAAGAAAGACTTCGAGGTGCTGGAACGTGTTCAAAGAAGGGCACCGAAGCTGCTGAAGTGTTTAGAGAATAAGTCTTATGAGAAGCACCTGAGGGAACTGGTTTTTTTTAGCCTTGATTTTTTTTTTATTATTGTTAATTCGGCTTTTTACATGTTGTAACTGAATTTTTTTTTTATTTATTTCCTTTGAAGTTCCCCATATCCTCCAAACAATCTTCTGTCTCACTTCTCCTTCACCTGTTATTCTTTGTTATGCATTTCTTTAATTTGACTTCCTAACACCAAGTACCTTGCATTAATTTCATCTTACTAATACCTGACCATTTCTCCAAGTCTAAAGTCTTGCTCTGCTCTACAGAGGGCTTGAACTCCTCCGCAGTTTAGACTTAAGCACAAATTCTGTAAGTGTCCATGTCATTAATGGAAAATATTGAAAAGAACGAGGTCCAAGATGAACCTTTGATACAATCTTAAAATGTCCCTGTGAAAATTGATAGATCATTGGAAACAATTCTATATGTGCACACTTTCAATCAGTTGAACATGTATTTTCCATGTTTTCCTCTAGGTAGCATTCCCTTAAATTTCTTGTCAGAATACTAAGTGCAATAAAATTAAAATCTTGCTAAGTCCAGTAGAAAGATATTAACAGCCTTACTGAGATAGCCTGTCTCCTTCTCCTTCTTGCCATTAGGCTAGTTACTTTTCAAAGCAAGAAATCAGGTTGACTTGAGATTATTTGGTTTTGACAAATTTATATCAGCTTTTTCTGATCATCTTCCTATCCTCTCAGTGATGATAAATTGGTTTGCAATTGCTTGTTCTATCATCTTTTGAGATAGGAACTAAGCTGATGGACATTAATTTCTGTAGGCTGTCTTCTCCTATTTGAAGATAGACATTATGCTTGTTCTCTCCGTTTTTCCTGGACCATTCCTTCTACATTCATTCTCTAAGGCGACTGCTAATAGTTCAGAGATTGCTTTGGCTTAGCTTTTAATTGATTCATTTCTCCAGGCTCTTCCATCTTGAATAAATTTAACAGAATCAAGTGGCCTTTAGTCTGTTACTTCACTCTTCTCATTTCCATCCCTATCGTCTTAAACTTATTTTAAATATCTGCTCGCAATTAACCTTTTGTTTTGAAAATTGAGGCAGAAAAAGTGTTATATATTTCCACTTTCTCTGCAGCCTCACTTATTTGCTCTCTTAACCTCACAAGTAATGGAATAAAATTGTCTGTTGTCTCCTTTCTTCTTAAGTAGTCATAGGCCATTGCCTGTCTGTCAAATAAAAAATTGCTGTACTTCGTTCATGTCATGTTAATACCAGAGAAACTTGGCAGTTTTGACCCAGAGCTAAAGACCCTGTGAACCTTCCTAGAACTGCTCAGTGAACTTAACTCCACTGTCCATGTTGTCAGTGACATTAGTGATGAAGCTGAAGGAACAGAATTTTACAGAGTGACTGTGGTGACTGAATTATCAGAAATGTCAGAAAATGTTCAGAAAAAAATAGATTTGTGTCCTTGTTGGGAAAGGAAAATAAACCTATGTAAAACAACGGAAGCTGACTGGAAAACTTGGTATCAGAGTAATGATGTGGGGAAAACCAGTCAGGCAAAGATTTCTTCTTGTGGCAGCAAGGGAATTACTGCACTGTATTCCCCAATTCCTGTATTTGTGTGATAGAGCTGAAGTTATCTGTAAAAGGGGGATAAGTGGAAATATTACATTTCTGCAACAATAATTCTCATAAGGAAATCAGTGCCAATTTTCATCCCCAAAGAAGTTACAAATACCAATATTTTATTTCCTTAAGATACTACTTATTCTATTAGAAAAAAAAGGCTAGAGTTTAATTCCAGTATTTCAATTTGCAGTTTTAACAGAAGTTTGTGCATACACATTAGTGTATACTCTTGGTAGTCTTTGCATACATATATGTTTCACAATAAAACACCTTTCTATTTGTCATTATGTACATACCCTAAGATTAAATGCATCCAGGTACTAATCACTGAGAATGTGATACGCAAAAATTTATAATTTAATAACAATAAAATCATGGTAAAGATGCAACTGTGAACATAAAATTGCAGGTGGGCAGATAAGTGAGATTTTGGAATAAGTAGAGAAAAATCAGTATTACTTTAAATTGTTGACAGAGCTGGTAGAGTATTGCTTCACCTAATGCTTCTTTAGAAAGTGCAAAACCATCATAACATAAACTGTTCCTGCAAAAGGACTCTTTTTGATAAATTTCCAATTTAAAAATATTAAAATGATCCACACTACCTATTTTAGCACTTTCAAAATGTTAAAATGTTAATTTGGTTTTGCCAATCACTTTTAGCTCCGATTCCTAACAAGAGACTTCCACAGTTATTCTGTCAATACATTTGCTTGTGTAGCAACACCCTGCAAACAACAGGCCCATTTCAGTCACATCTGTAAGAGAGATGGAGATCTCAGAGACTACTGCAATCCTAGAAGCTTTGTGAAAATTGATGCCTAGAAAAAGGAAAGAAATCCCAGATTAGTACCTCCTAGAGAAAGCAGAACCTCAGCTATTTTATATTTGTTAACATCCACATGGCAAATTAGCACGTGCATCTTGGACAGCCAGCAAGGAAGAGCACACCTAGCTGTGGACATGTCATCAAGGAGAGGTGTCAGAAGGGTGAGGGATGCTGGGACTATTCACATGGGAGATCCCAGGAACAAAAGACATGTGCATAGGACAAGTTTTATTAAAGACCCTGCTCACGAACTAACAGGGTCACATTTTGCTTAGTTCAGCCATAAAGCTTTACTTAGTGAGAGTTTGAAACAAACAAAAGCAAGGCCTTCCTTCGTTCAGCAAGTAACGAAGTTATAAAGCTCCTGGCAGTAGGAGGCCATGGTGGCCAAAAGTATGAGTGTGTTTAGAAATGAATTAGACAGATGAATAAAGGTCCCTCAATGCCTCCAAACATGATGTTGCAAATGCAGCATCTGGTTTTGGGAGGTCTTTTGGCTGTGTCTAAAACTCTCAGAGGCTGAAATGGAGAAGAATTACTCTATATGCGTTCTATTTCCAACATCCTTTTCTTGAAAATCTATCCCTGGACTTTGTCAGGTCAACTAGATAGAGGTAGAGCAATCCTCAGTTTGACCCAGTGTGGTTACTGTCATGTTGTTAAAGGCAGAAGAGAGAAGTCAGAGAGGAAAGATGTTCTCAAAGTCCCAGCTAGATCCTAAACTAGTGTTTCCAGTGTGAGATTTGCAGACTAAGGATTCCATTTGATCACAGCAGGGTACCTGGGAGAGTAGGGGAGAGAGGAAACTGAGGTAGAAAACTTCATCTCCGCCCAGTAAGATCATTCTGCCCTCAGTGAAAGGGTCTTGATGGGATGGGGAGACAGGAGAAATGACACCAGCAATAGAAGCAGAAATCCTATGTTACTACTCATCCGCTCAACCTTCCTTATAAAAGAAGAAAACAAATAAAAAAAAAGACAGACAGAAAGAAGAGGGGTGCCTAAAGCTGGAAGAGAAGGAGCAAGAGCGAGGTCAGGAGCTGGTTTGGGAAGAGTAGTGTTACTGACATAAAAGATATGAACAAGTTTTAAGTGGTAAAGTCATACATTAAAGGAACCTTTGTCAGAAATATCTGGAAAAGAGCCATTCAAAATCAATCAGTAGATGGAGAGTGTGTGAGCAGACATCTGAGGGAGATCACTGTGCTCTACTGTTCCCAAAAGAGAATGAAACTCATTGAGGTGCTGGAGCATGTCCAAAGAAGGGCAATGAAGCTGGAGAAGGGTCTAGAGCACAAGTCTTATGAGAAACAGCTGAGGGAACTGGGTATTTTTAGCCTGGAGAAAAGGAGACTGAGGGGAGACCTTATCGCTCTCTACAACTACCTGAAAGGAGGTTGTAGTGAGGTGGGTGTCAGTCTCTTCTCCCAAGTAACAAGCGATAGAACAAGATGAAATGGCCTCAAGGTGCACCAGGGGAGGTTTAGATTGGATATTAGTAAAAAATTCTTCACCAAAACAGTTATTAAGCATTGGAACAGTCTGGACGGGGAAATGGTGGAGTCACCATCCCTGGAGGTATTTGAAAGACATGTAGATATGGTGCTTAGTGACATGGTTTAGTGATGGACTTGGCAGTGCCAGGTTAACAGTTGGACTAGATCTTAAAGGTCCTTTCCAGCCTAAATGATTCTATGATTCCTATACTATCAAATTAAGCCATGTCAGGACATGGGCACTGCACGTGCTGACCAGCCAGCCTGCAAAATATAAAATTACATCCAAGTCACCAGATTCTGCAGCTTTACTCAGTCCAAGGAGTCAATACTTTCTGCTTGATGATCCAAAAGTGACAGTGTGCAAGACAGCCATGCCTTGAGAATTTGAACAGACTCCACTAAACTTACCAGGAAATTCAAGGTCCCTCCTGAATCAAGATGCTGATTCATAAGAGAGCAGCATTTCCACACAGGCTTTTTGCTAACTGCAATAATTCTGTAATACTATATGTTTATCTTTCACTGGGGACACTGATTTGCAGTAAAACAGGTAACATTCACGGAACTTGACAGTTTATGCTGTAGTTTTCCCTTTCTAGAATGGCTGTCAGGAGTCTGCTTTGGGCACCATAAGCAGCTGTAAGAATCCAAACAATTTAAATCAAAAGACAAACTCAACAGACTTTTTGTTCACTGTTACACACTTGATTACTTGCAAATCTCCTGTTGGTATATTTCTGGTTTTGTTACAAGAAAATTACCTTTGTTCATGATTTGTCGCATGCAATTCCTCTACAGCAGAAGTGAAGGCACACAAACAGAGGCAGGAGAATCTGCAATCTGCTTTTACTTCTTTCTCGGCTCAGTAGTGTGTTTCCTTGCATTGTCCAGGATTTTCTCAGGGCTTGATTCAAAGTGCAGAGTACTTTCCACTTTCTCATCCAAACCCAATATGTTTTTTTAATTTTTGACCAAAATTTTTATTTGAAAACCAAATGCTCTTGGATGTATTTTTTTGTCAGTTTTTATATTTTCCCCAAAATTTAATTTCTCTAGTGGGAAATAACAGAATATGAGAGTGTATGCATATATATATATATATATATATATATATATATATTTTCAACATATAAATTATATGAATATGTATAAATAATGAATAACTTTTACTAGCTTAACCTTTTCCAGTAAGATTACAAAATCACAGAATTACAGAATGGTAGGAGTTGGAAGGGACCTCTGGAGATCATCTAGTCCAACCCCACTGCTAAAGCAGGTTCACCTACAGCAGGTTGCACAGGATCTCATCCAGGCGGGTCTTGAATCTCTCTGCAGAAGAAAACTCCACAACCTCCCTGGGCAGCCTGTTCTGGTGCTCTGTCACCCTCCATGTAAAGAAGTTTTTCCTCATATTCAGGCAGAACTTTACATGCTCCAGTTTGTGCCTTTTGTGCCTTGTCCTGTCACTGGGCACCACTGAAAAAAAGCCTGGTCCCCACTGAAAAAAAGCCTGGTCCCATCCTCTTGACACCCACCCTTTAGATACTTATAAGTGTTGATAAGGTCCCCTCTCAGTCTTCTCTTCTCCAAGCTAAACAGACCCAGGTTTCTCAGCCTTTCCTTGTGGTAGAGGTGCTCCAGTCCCCTAATCGGTTTAGTAGCCCTCCGCTGGACTCTTTCCAGTAGTTCCCTGTATCTCTTGAACTGGGGGGCCTAGAACTGGACGTTAGCTTCAACTTCACAATTCTGTCCCAAAGTTTAATAGCTGTAGACTTCCTGGACTGTGACTGTGGTGAGTAAAATGAACGTAAGTCTGTATTAAGCTTTAATGTATTAAAAAATCATACCCTTAAAATGCTTCTCAGGACTGAATACAGAGAACTTGTCATGGAGCACTGACCACATCTGACTCTTTTCTGAATGTCCTCTCGCATGAGCTAAGGCAATTCCTTTTAACCAGGAGGAGCTCTAGATAGCTGAGAGAGAGACAGAGGGAGACATAATCATGAAAAAAATGCCATACGTTTTCTAGTCAATTAATGTGGACCAACGTTTTAGCCAGTACTGTACTCTCCATCATTACCACCAGCATGTCAACTTTCATATATCGTGGAAACTTGTGTACTATCACTGAGAAGTTCCAGTTTCACTCAGTAGGTAAAGAACCATGATAAAAATTATTCTGGTTATTTGTACTTAATGGCAGTATATTTTTTTCCTTTGTCCAGCTTGAAGAACCAAGATGTCACTTTCTTGGACACACACACTCATTTCTCAAACAATGCCTGTAATTTATACTCTCTGGAAGAAAATGTTGTTACTTGCATTTGTAAGTGTTTTAAACCAAATCCCTTAAACCTTGAAAGATGTAGTAGGATGCCACAAGGAACTTCAAGAATGAACCCCAGACATGAACTAAACTTCATGTTCTCATTTGTTCTATATATGCAGCCCATTTAGGAACTAATGCAATGTCCATTAAAATCAGTGAGTGTCTTAAAGGGTATTTCATCATTTTATTTCTGAGCATGGAGAGTCTTAGTATATCAGGCTGTTAATTTAAGCACCTGCATGTAAGTTCTGATATCTAGCTTTAGATAGACATTTCACAATTTTCCATTTGTTTAACTGCTGACAAAACCGTAACAAAATTTAGCTGACAAAATTTTTTGACTGCTGGAGGATGAAAAACATGAAGGATAACAGAAACTCCTTTATATATGCACATATATGCACTTTGTTTTCTCATTTCAGGTCATGGAACCAAAGGAGTGTTCGAACTTCTTTCAGGATGGCGTCGAACCAGAGAGAATCTGCCATTCAAGGACAGAGTAGCAGATGCCTACTCAGATGTCATGGTCTCCTACACAATGACAAGCTCCTTGTATTTCATAGCCTTCGGCATGGGTGCAAGCCCTTTCACAAACATTGAAGCTGTAAAAGTCTTTTGCCAGAACATGTGTGTCTCCATCCTGTTGAACTACTTCTATATCTTCTCCTTCTTTGGCTCCTGCCTGGTCTTTGCTGGCCAGTTGGAGCAGAACCGTTATCACAGCATCTTCTGCTGTAAAATCCCTTCAGCAGAATACCTGGACCGGAAACCTGTGTGGTTCCAGACCATGATGAACGACGGCCATCAGCATACTTCTCATCATGAGACCAACCCGTACCAACATCACTTTATCCAGCATTTTCTCCGAGAGCATTACAATGAGTGGATTACCAACATCTATGTCAAGCCATTTGTGGTGATACTATATCTAATCTATGCCTCTTTCTCCTTTATGGGGTGCTTACAGATTAATGATGGAGCCAACATTATCAACCTTCTTGCCAGCGAGTCTCCAAGCGTCTCCTATGCCCTCATACAGCAAAAGTATTTCAGCAACTACAGCCCAGTGATAGGTTTCTACATTTACGAACCTCTGGAGTACTGGAATGGCACTGTGCAAGAAGACCTAAAAACACTAAGCCAGGGATTCAATACAGTGTCCTGGATTGAACAATATTACCAGTACCTTCGAGTAGGTAACATCAGTGCAACCAACAAAAGTGACTTTATCGGCGTCCTGCAGAGCTCCTTTTTAAAAAAGCCAGAATTCCAGCACTTCAAAAATGACATCATTTTCTCCAAAGCCGGAGATGAGAACAACATAATTGCTTCTCGTTTGTACCTGGTGGCCAGGACTAGTGAAAACACACAGAGGGAGGCGGTAGAATTGTTGGAGAAGCTGAGGCCACTCTCTCTTATACAGAGCATCAAGTTCATTGTATTCAATCCTACTTTTGTTTTCATGGACCACTATGGTTTATCAGTAACTATGCCTGTCCTGATTTCTGGTTTTGGGGTCCTGCTGGTGTTAATACTGACATTTTTCCTGGTTATCCATCCTCTGGGAAATTTCTGGTTAATTCTCAGTGTCACCTCGATAGAGCTGGGTGTCCTTGGCTTGATGACGTTATGGAATGTAGACATGGATTGCATTTCTATACTGTGCCTTATCTACACTTTGAATTTTGCCATAGATCACTGTGCACCCCTGCTTTATACATTTGTACTAGCTACTGAGCACACCCGAACTCAGTGTATAAAGAACTCCCTCCAAGAGCATGGGACAGCCATTTTGCAGAACGTCTCTTCTTTTCTTATTGGGTTGGTCCCCCTTCTCTTTGTGCCTTCAAACTTGACCTTCACACTGTTCAAATGCTTGCTGCTTGCTGGCAGTTGCACACTTCTGCACTGTTTTGTTATTTTGCCAGTCTTTCTAACCTTTTTCCCACCTTCCAAAAAGCACCACAAGAAAAAGAAACGGGCCAAAAGAAAGGAACGAGAAGAGATTGAATGCATAGAGATTCAGGAGAATCCTGATCATGTTACAGCAGTCTGAAAGGCTTAGAAAAAATTATAGTATATTCTCTTTTTAAAAAAGCGTTGCACAGAGATGCAGGGAAAATAGAGCAAAGATCTCAGCTGCTTGTGCTGGCCAGGTCTGACAAGGCAAAGGAAGATCAAGAAGGGGTTTTCATGACACATCAAGGTGCAAACTTTTTTTTAACAAAAATAATGAAAGTAAAAATAATCTCAAATGTTTCCTTTGAATCTTCATTCTCCACCAGGGAAGAGTCTGTTGGCCATTAAGTGTTCCTGAATCTCAAACTGTAGCTCTAATGAGAATTGCTTGATCTGTCGTATGTAGGACTGAAGCAAAGGTGAAAAAAAGAGTTACCATTAAGTAAACAGCAGGGGAAAAAAGCAGATTTGTTTGATAAAATTGCCCATGGAAAAGAAAAAAAAAGAAAAAAACATTTCAAACAAGAAAAGGGAACAAGACCAAGAGAGACACAAAAATGCCATGGTATTTTCTTCTTACTTTCTTGAGAAAGTTGGTTAAGATAAAACCTATGCACTTGGGAAGTAGATGTTTAAAACAATCTAAGCCAAAGTACTTCCCAATTCTAGTATACCATGTAACACCACAATTAGAGTGTTATTGTGAATATGGATGGCAAAGCTATACTGCTAAGGGATAGAGGTACTGTTTATACAGAAGAAGAAATAATTACATACATTTGAAAATTTAACATTTAGTTTCTTTAAATGTGACATGGGATCTTTTTCCCAAGAGGTCACAGCTAGTAGTTAATACCACACACACATTTTGGTATTTCTGAATTCTGAAATTCCCCTTGAGCTAACAGACCTCACGAAACTAACCCAGGCCTTTACCACTGCAGCAGTACTTGCAGTTCCCGCAGTGTAACACTTTTGAATTCTAATTTCTCAGTGTTGATATTAAATACTGAATATTAATCAAGCAGGTGCTTTAAATGTAATGATGGATTGCATATCACAGGCATAATGTGATCGTGTAACAGCTGAGTCAGCTCTGGAGCACCTGCACAGTATTATCGTTATATATTTGGTCCAACGGACGAAGGGATATGTTTGCTGGTCCCTGCAATATGCTGCAGGAAGTGGGATTTTCCCCTTCTTTAAGCAAAATGTCAGTCAAATACTTGCCACACACACAAAAAAGACCTTGTTAAGGTTTGCACGGGGCTGAATCAACCCCTAGTTGTAAAAAGACAGATTAGTCCCCTGTGGGAAGGGGAGGGCGAAATGTCTTTATTAGTATTATTATTATTCCTAAATATTTGAGTGTTGATCATCTGCAACATAAAGCTTTGTTATGGCAGTTGAAATTTCACAGGAGAGTGCAGTAAA
This sequence comes from Leptosomus discolor, assembly GCF_034619465.1. Taxonomy (NCBI): domain Eukaryota; kingdom Metazoa; phylum Chordata; class Aves; order Leptosomiformes; family Leptosomidae; genus Leptosomus; species Leptosomus discolor. The sequence goes on from NC_141392.1 coordinate 120,473,066, forward strand.
TAATTGGCGGTTACTATGTGACACTGGAAATCATATTATAAAGAACTGTGAATGACTTTCTCTGCTTTGTAAACTACACAGCTTAGTAGCCCAAGAGAAGGGATGAAAACAGATCTAGCCATTTCAGTTCGCTCTTGGCCCAGTTCTGCAATGGAGCTTGCCATGTGCATCTCCCCTTTCAGTATTTAAAAAGGGCTTGCTTTCTACTCTCTGGAATATGGTATAGCATCACCTACATGAGCAATGTCTTCCTGAATATATAGTATCCATGAGGACACTACGTAAAGATACCACTATATGGAGTGTTTATGTCTACTTTGTATTACTTGTGGGTACCTTTAAAAGATGTCTGGAAGCTGTTTGCCTTCCAAAATGTGTGTACATGTCTATTTGTGGCTGGTTAACTCAGTCTCAAACCTGCAGAATTTGTTGACGAGTGTGTGCACATATGTTCTACTAAAAAGCTCTCTGCAAGAAGTTGATTCTTTGTTGAGTGACGTGTCTCACCTCTTCCAACTGTTTCAAGGTTAGGGAGAGCCAGAGAAAGTTCCTCTGCAGCACAAAAAGCCATTTGAAAGCCAGTTCTAATGTTCATTAGCTGCTTCTGTTTCCAAGGAATGCAGTTTTGCCTCCTCTATACTTTCTGTTCTTTGACATTACCATTTGCCAAAAATGACCTCTGTGTTTTAGGAGTGGTCAAAGCTCTCGATTGTTCAAGGACCCTTTTGCATGCAACAGGTTTTAGAGAAAGATAAATTTCTAGATAGGTAAAGCTTCCAAAGTTTGAATCCAGATCTAAACTTCAGGTGTATCTAGATAAAGGTTAGTGGTTTGACCCAAGATATTTGAGTGCCACCTGCAAAACTGAGATCTAAATTGTTTGGTAAGGTTTAGAAGCAGGGGATGTTTTAAAGTTGCGTTATGGCTCAGTTGTGTCTCTAGTTTGGAAACATTTACTGACCTTGATTTGCATCTTGAAGACATTGTGCAATATCCGTCTTTTTTAGAACAGTTATAAATGTCAAGCTTTCCATAGCTCTTCTTACATTTCCTCCACTGCCCATACAAAACCTGGATTGTTGCAGCACAACTGTGAGTGACCCTTGGGTATCACTTCTGGAGGTGTCACAGGGGAAGTTGCTGTTCTTCTCTTGCACTGCCCAGATGTATCCCAGGGATCTCTGTCATGCATTGTATTGAAGAAAGTAGCATTTTCCAAAGCCATCAAAGCCAGTATTCATCTCATCTGACTTCGGATGTTGACAATGTAGAGATATATATATATATATATATGAGCTTCCTTTATGGCTATAGGAGAGGGACAGACACTTCTGGCTCATTTACAGTTGTGCATTAGGAATGAATGAATCACACCTTAAAAAAATGCATATTTCTGTCCATCCATGATAGAGGAAGCTCAGCATGATTAGTTCAGACACAGACATTGGCAATGCAGACTCATCCAGATTTGGTGATCTTAACCCCACTTAAAATGATCAAATACCAAGTGAAAGAGAAAAGAAAAAACCTTAAAAACTTGCCTCCTGAGCATCTATTTTGGGACAAATTCCTGGAGTAACTCAGCTCAAATTTTGTTTGGCTTATGAGGCTTTTATGCAGAACAGACTGTTTAAAAATTGCCATTGGAATTCCCCTAGTAGGGAATGGTGAGTTAAGAAATCAGAAGGTGTCAATATTGAAGGTGGGCTCATACAAAAGAGCTAGAGTTTGATGAGATGTCAAACCAGCTTTTCTCTCAATATCACGCATGTGCAGTAGCACTTGTATATACTAGACACAAGATATATAGATTACGCTCTGGGCTAGAAGTTTTTTATTTCTATGTCAATGTGGGAGCGGAGCAGAAAACAAATCAGATCCTCCATGGATATCTTTTTGTTATTCTACTTGTCAACATTTTCCAGATCCACCAAGAAAGGTCGTTGCAGCTGTTACTCCTGCAGATACATCAGTCTCTGCGGGACAAGGAAAACTTTCATCCGAAGCTAAAAAAAAAATAGATTATTTTCTCCTATAATTCTGTTCACACTAGCAGCATTTGGGGATGGGGAGTCCATATTTTTTAATTCCTTCTCCTTTTTTGCTTATTTTCAGTCCTTTTCAGTAAATTCTACCCTTTTCTGCAGCACTTGTTCAGCTCAACTGGAGCTACATAAGCACTTGAAAAGAAAGGACATAGCCCATGCAAAGCAATTTGACACTCTGATATATGCTGCATATTGGATCTTCATTATACACGTTTTTTTCCAGTTACCATAAGTCCCCTGGGATATTGTGCATATTCCTTTACTGTCTGGTTTTATATATGGTCTACATAAGCTGTCAGGAACCCTGTGTGCATTTCCTTCTTGGTTTAGTTTCATTCCCTCAAAGTCTATTGGTTTAAATTCATTGTTGAGGTAACTCTGTGGAAGTCAATAGACTTATTGCCATGATATGTCTGGCTTTGCATGCTTTATATCTGGTAAGAAGTGAAATCGTGACAAATGAACATCTTACATTGTTGATATGCTTGTTGAACAATATATCTGTCTATACTCTATAGACAGTGTTGCATGCTGCATTCAGGAGGCTGGAGCGAAGGTGTATTTTATTTCTGTCATTTTTTCTTTACACTTTCCCATGCAGGTTATTATCACTTTAATTAATCTATTCTTCTGTGTTCTTTATTATAGTTAAGTCTTCACTTCTGTAGTCCAGTGCTTAACATTTCATAAATTTATTGCCTAACAAAGCAATATACTTTTTATGGCCAAGATAGATACGGGTGCATGGCACCTTGCATGAATAATTTAAAGAGATTATCTTCAGGGTTATCGTTCTCAACGTTCTACTTCAAACAACTCCTATTTAGAATGTAACCTGCCACATGTTAATATCTATTCAAGTTCACTTGAACAACTCCAGTTTTGAAATGTTCTCCAGTGGGAAGGAAAAGAACCAGGGGGGATGGAAGAAATATAAAGAATGTAGTTGTGTAATCAGTGTTCTTTTTTCCCAAAAGGCTTTCACTGCTCTACTCTTAATTAAGTCACACTGAGTAGTGACTCTAGCATAATTAAGATTTATTTCAATGGAGTTATTCCATATTTCACTATGACAAGATCTTGGCTTATTGTCTTTATGCAAGTACCATGCTAAGTCTCTTTGATTAATTTTTCTGTAATTATAAACTTTAATAAGTTCTTTTTCATTGCAACACTAGGTTTTTGAGTACCTCAAACTCTGATTTGATGTCCTAGGAAATACTGAAAGAAAGCAAAGTTAGGCAGTTAGCAAGCAAGAGACATGTTGTAGAGTTGGGGAAAAGGGATACTTCACAAAGAGGCAGCGTATCCTCCAACAAGGACTTAAATAAAAAATTATGTTAAGGCTATATCAGAAGATTAAGGTGAAGTGGAAACCAAGTGAAACATGTTTGGAGAGTAGTGTAATCAAATTACAGACAATCAAAACTTTGGTCTTTCTTCCGTATCATCTTACACAAGCAAGAAAGTTAACTGAATACAAAATAAAGCTCATCCGTCACCTGAAATGCTTCTTTTCACTGTAGTCATGCATAAAGCAATGTCACAGACCAAGTGTGTGCAGGTTCTCCCACTTCAGCGTGAGACTCTCCATGACCTGTTTTTCATGTACAGCAAGGAAGGGATCCCGTCTTGGATTTCACACACCCTTGGGGAGGAGATTCAGAGCTGCTTCCTTATCTGATGAAGCTGTGAATGAGAGCTGAAAGGTGCAAACCATACTGCAGACATCGGTATTGTATGCTCCCATTGTTTGCTCTCTGCCTTCTTACAAGCAGGGACACCACAATCTCCTGGAGATATGCAGAGATATCTACCTGGTCCTGAGTGCCAGCAGTCCAGAGTAATCTGGAATTTGTGATGACAGTAGCTCACAGGCATACACCTCTGACCAAAACTTTAGGGGTTTTTTTAGAGGTGTTCTTTGAGAGATTCTGATTTCTCATTACATCACATTACCTGCCCAATACTGGAGAGGTACAACTGTTTCTTCCGTCATGTCAGTCAGGTAGAAGAAATTTTTCTGGAAGCTTTTCTTTTTAATCTTCAAGGCCTTCATCTCCCCAACTGTTTCTACCTCCTTCATGGCTTAAAAGCAAATGTTCCAATGTGAAACTTGGATGCTCATCCTACCCGTAGTGGTGCAAAACGTCATTGTTTAACCACAGGGTTGACATGGGTTGTGGGTTTTCAGGCCAAACATAGGGATCTGGTCTTCCGCCCAAACAGGCAATCAAAACCCTGCTGAAAACAAGTAAATGTGAAGCAGTTCTGAACTTCATCTTTGCTTGCTTTCTTTGTTTCCTCTCTGAGGTACCAAAATGCCCACAACACTATTCTCATTTTCTTCCTGTTTCCTCATTAAAGAAAATAAAGTTTCTCTTTCCCACTCCCTGAGGCTCCCTTCCCGCTCGTTTCCTTTGCAGCTCAACTTATTTTGTACTTTAATCTTCTGTGTGTGCTCTCAACCTCTTCAAAATTTTCCTATTTATTTTTAAAAACTCTGAGAGCATAACTCTGTTGAAATAAACGAAAGATGCTTGGATGCATCGAAGTGCAGATGCTTGTACAGAACTAGCTAATTTACAACAGCACCCAAATAGCTAAAAACTTTCTTCAGACAGCAAAGAATCTGTAAGAAAACTCAGAAAATAATTATGCCTAATTTTCCATTTTTCTGCACTTTTTATCTCATGAACTTCTACTCTTTCTGGTTCTTTTTACTGTAGGCATTTCCTTTTTCAGCACGCTTTTATCATAGAAATGCCTGGCGTTTCACTGCTTTTCTGTCTCAGCAACAAAAATAAATGGGCATTTCTTCATGCCCTCAAAAAGAAAATATTGCCCCTGCTTGGAACATTTTGTGCCAAGTTTCTGTTCAGAGCTGAGCAGAACATTTTCCAGGCTGAATTATACAAGCCTCTGGAAACAAGTGTTCTAGTGGAAATGCTGATACAGCCTTAACTAGAGAAAAATTATTGGAACCTCAACAGTGTTTTGCTTAACTTCAACCCCTCTGCATCAGCCTGCTGGATACCCTAGGCAGTATTTCTAACACAGATTGATAATGGTCTTCCCATTACTTGCAACACCACTGTTTCAGCAATATCAGCTGTATGGTTCTTCTGAGCACACATCAGCGTCTACCCTGCCTATGTACTAAAATCATGAACAGATGAGCACAGCTTTGGCTGGAGAAGGGATATATCCCAAGGAAAGGCAGTGTGGCAACCCTCTAATATAAGATGGCTTCCGTTTCCCTACTGTATGTTGAATGTTGCACTGACTTCCTCTGTAATGGACAAAAAGCATCACTTTTTTTCAATAAGCCACTTGAGAATAGGACATGAAATATTTTAGATTTAGTCATGGGTAGAAATTTTTTACATGGGAATTTGAATCCACATGTCAACTGAATAGAGAGTAAAGTCTCCATGAATAGGGAAAGCTTGGTCCAAAACGTGTTTCTTCTGTAATTCTGGCATGATACTTCTCTGATCTTATTTCCTTTCATCAATAAAGACTTAACTTTTTTCAGACTTGTCACACCAAAGATAACCCCTGACCTATGAAAATATCCTGTCTGCCAGAAGCAGACTTTCTTTTGGAGAAAACCCCATTGGTTTCAACTCCATGTCAAGGGACATTTTGCAGCACCTGCACAGCAGAATTGTTAGCACGTACCTATTCAGACATAGGCCCTCATCCGCAATGTGTAGACCCAAGTACTAAATATGTAGTATTTGTGGGATATGTGATTTTACCTCTAGAGAAAAAAGGAAAAACAGTTGTAAAATTCTGTTCCATGAGGTGGAAAAGCAAAGTGTGACCAATGTGCCAGCCTAGCTGCTGTTATTGTACCTGCGTGAGACCTTCAGAGAGAGCTCTTCTAGCTGTGAAAGCCTGAATGATGACAATATCTAGGCTTAAACAACGATTTGTTCTCTTCACACTACCTCAGAGAGCCACATATATAAAAATAAACTGCTACTGAACAGCACCATGAAACCTGATCTAAGTCCTGGGCATGACATACAGTTTGAAGCACAGGACTTAGGATGCAACCTCTTAAGACCAAGGCAGTTACTTTCAGAGGCCATTCCAGATTTTGTAATGACACAGGTACTGGAATTTAATCTTCAAAACTATTAAATATCTAGGGAGGTTGCTGGCACAGCTTTGGTCCAGAAAACTAGCTCTCTCCCCAACAATTCCTGGGCACTGTCTAGGTGCTGGCATGGCCCAGGGACCATTCTCATCAGACAGCATGTTTATAGTTACCCGTTTTTTTAGACTATAGGAATGTTTAATAGTATCGACACTGCAGACCATGCAGCCTCCTTCAAGGCCACAGAGCAGCTCCTGGCATTGCTTGGTTTACTAGAAAAGTTATAACTGTAGACATCACGCAGCCTATATTCATACTGGTATTTTAGTGCTGAAGATTTTAATCTGGCAAAGCACTCAAGTAAATGATTTAGTTTAATCAAATTCTTAAGTCTCGTGGACTGGGACATCTTTAAATTTAAGCATGTGTTTAAGTACTGAACTAAATAAGGATGCACTTATCTCTGTGCTTCGAGTTAAATATGAGCTTTGCAGAAAGAGGCCTTAAAAGAAGAGGCATTTTCCCATAATATACTGAATCCTACAATTATAGTAGCAATTTCACAATATGTAGAAAGACCGTGACAAGCATATATATTTTTCAGGGTTTCAATTTCCCTGATGTGAGACATCTCAGGGACATTTTAGTGATTTGTTACAGTCATACAACACTCAAGAACAAAGCCTTGCTGTGCACTTTTCCTGAAAAAATAACAATATATTTGACTCAGAATGAACATACAGTATTTTATGATGTTAAAGCTCATTTCTAAAAGAAAAAATGAAACTTTTCATTTAATGTAACTCGTTATTTCTTTCAAGTACTACTCTGGAGAAGTGCTGGATATCCTCTGTTACAGATAAGAGAGGAATTGCTTGATGATGTCAAATTCAGCTTTGCCAATTAAAAAAAAAATAAAAATTGGCTTTGTGCCTAGTGCAAAATTGCCATGGCATCATCTGTTGCTTTTTAATTGAATTAAATGTGAATGGTGACGTGAATGCTCACATGAATGGAGCAGAAGTGGAGAATCACACTATACATGTCCTTGAGCTGCATCTGGTGAGGAACAGTTATGTACACCAGGAAAAGAAATCAAGTCCCCACTCCTGCAAAAACAGATTCAACTGCCAAGCTGTAAACATCATGAATAATCCCATTGGCTTCGGCAGAGCCATCAGGATGAATATAAAGATATGCCTATAAATCTTTGCCAGTCTGAGGACTTGGGATAAGCAGATACTCTAATCTGAAAAGGAAACAGAGGGTCTTAAATCAGACATTTCCCCAACATCCTTAAAAGGTTTAGTGTAACTGATCTCTATTTCTGACATGAACAATGGTTTTTTAAAAATCTTTGCCCTAAAACATAAGTTCAATATAAACGCAGGGAACTATAAACATTCAAGGGTCTAACAGTATCTTTTCGTGAAATAAGCCTTCCCCTGTGATGTCTGTAGCCATAGTTTATGGAAGCACATGACCAGATGGAAAGGGACATGTGAAAATCGGATATCAAAGACCTTCCCTGCTAGGCTATAGTCAAAGGAGAGAAATAGGTACTGCAATTCATCTAGCTCAGATAGCTACTTTAGGATGACGGCCCTTGCACACATCTGAGGGCAGCTACCAGAGCCGGTGAATAACCTAGAATAACTAGTTCATATACTTGAAAGCGCGTGTCAAAATTGAGTCAGACTAATCCTTCTGAGACATCTCTGTTCATCGTAACTGCAATGAAAATGTTGAGAAATATTTTTTGGGTGATGGGCAATAACTAGTTTGACCGTTCATTTTGTTGAGGTGTTAAGATAGGACACTAGGGCTCCAGGATGGCAGCTGGGTGACTGGAGCATTACAAACAATGCAGTTGTGAGCAGCCAAGAGTCTCTACAAAAAGGATTGAATTAAGCAAGTACCGTGGGGAAGATGAATGTAATTTCTTCCAGCTGCTACTTATGTCCACTTGCATCCTATTTTAATGTATTGCTTGGGGCTTTTTTTAGCCCATAATGGTCAGCTTTTCTATCTTCCTTTAAGTTGCAGAATTTGCTTAAACTTTTTTTGTATGAATTTAGCATTAGTGTTTAATTACTGGAATTTCTCAGGTGTAGGCAACTTTATCATAAGTCAATATTGATTTTTCTCCCTCATAAAGCTCCCTTGTTGCTGAAAACTGTCAATATTTTTCAAGATTATACCATGACCATATTTGTATAACAGCCTTTTACTGAGCTTGAAATTCTATACCAAATACTTATATCTCTGAAAGACAAATCTCCAATAAAATACATTACTCATACATATTAGAATTTTCCCTTTCTTTGATAGAAAGATTGCATATTACAGGACCATTTTGTCAGGTGCCTGTTCCCTTACATTTAGTTTTAGAGGCAATGAACAGGGTTTTTTTGAGAGCAAATGTGGAGCTAAGACCTTGGGCAGCACCAGGAACTGGCACCTCCTTCCTCACAAGAGGTGTAGGGCATTTCAGGACTTGTGAAGAGTGGGTCAGAGTCAAGGAACTGGCAATCCTGAGCTGGCATATGGTCCCTCACAGACTATCGGCAAATAGACAATTTACAGCTGCCCTGAAGCTATGCTAGATGCAACCAAATGTTTAATTTCCCAGACAGAACTGACTAGATAATGGTCTCTGTAGGACATAATCCAGTTCCTTTCTTCACCAACCACTCATGCCAACAGCTCCTTTCTCACCAAGTTCTCTCTTGCTTTCATATTCAGGCTTCTCCCTTCTCCTTCCCAAGCCTGGTAGCACTCCGCTCCTCTTAGCACAGTGGTAGAGTTGGAACTTCAAGCCTTGCCAGTGCAAAGGCATGGGGCACGGTTTTCTTAGATTTTCTCTGATCGTCTCTGGGAAGCTCAAGGGAACCTGCCGGTGTTCTGCCCAGCACCGCCCCACGGGTGTATGATCTGTCCCTGCCTCTGCACTATCACTTCTCTTGCTCTTGATAATGGAGGTACCAGCATGAGCACCTCTCAGGCTCTTGAAAAAATACTGAGCTTAGAAGGACATGTTAAATCCTGTATTTCACATTCATTCACATTTCCCCTATGAAGTGCAAATGGCAACCTTTGGGATTTGCCTTGAAGTCTCTGGCTGTATCGTGAAGTCCTGGTCCTTGGTAACCCGTCTAGAAGGAACCTGCTGTACTAAGACTCTGGCATTCCCATGGACCCGGTTTCCTTTCAAAAGAAGAGGAGGGGATGATGAAGGATCAGAGGACACAACCTTGTTGGTCATACTGGGGACGGCACCTGACACAGGATGTAGGCCTGTCCACCTTTGTCAAGCTATTTTCCACAGATACATTTATTTTCCATTTCTAAATCAATCACTATTTCCCCAGGTGAGTTTTCCAACTAGTGGCCCCAAAAGGCACCGAAAAAAGGCCACAGCTAGAAAACTGCCTCTGCTAGTTTTTGCTGGGGAAACTCTGCTTGGTGAAAAGAAGGTGGCTAGTTGTCATCTCACATGGTGAAGTGGTAACTCTATTGTGTCTTTGAGATGCAAAACATCTCCATGCCAAATACGGGTCATATCGAGCGCAAAAAACCCCATGCTAGTAGAATAATACTGAAGATGTTCAGCTGAATTGCAAGAAATCATGAAATTACTTCAGTTGAAATATTATTTGTCATCAAAATTGCAGAGCTCGTATCGAAAATCACTAGTCACACTACAGCAATTTATCAAGTTTCTGCCTAGAAATTTAGGACTACCAAATACTGCAACCTACACAATAGACACTCAGCTGTAGCAACACATCTGTGCTGGTCCCATGTCAAATGCCTTCCTGTCAATCAATTGCACAGGCTTTTCTGGAAATCAAGCAAATTAGCTTATCAGAATGGTTCCTGCACATACAGCCAAGAATGTCAGCTGATACAAGTTGGCCTGAATCATACAGCTGCAAATGAAGTACATTTCCTTGCCTACTGAGGACTTTATCCTCAAGTTTCTCTGTCTGACTTAAGGTTGTCATATCAGAAATGTTTAACCAACCAATTTACTAACATTGCTGTCAGAGTTTCTTTGTTTTTCTTCCATTTTCTCTTTTTATATGATTTAACTAATTTGGTGTAATACACATTTTTCTCCATTCTTATTCTGGCAGATTTATTTGAAGGGGAGACAAAATTATTTTCCTTGCTTCTATCATAGCCACTTATATAGTCTTAGATGGGATTAGATGTTCACACCAGCCAAGATGAATGAAGTAGAGAACTGCTGTTGCCTCAGAGGCTCTGGCTTTGCATGACACCAGAATTCATCAACGCTATTTCTCCTGGCCTTAATTAGGTGCTGCCATTCCTAGTTGTGTTGATTTTGTGCTAATTTCACTTTCATGAGGGAGGATGTAGATTTGACTCAAAGTAACAGAGGTACCCTAGAGAAATAAAGTGCTTTTTCCACTGTTTCCTAAGGAATGCCTAGTTCAGAAACTTCATAGATTCCTATGATTAAGAAAATATAGCTCAGAACTGCGGCATGAAATTCTTTTCTTCATAGCCAAGGACACAGGAAAGTTTGCAAAGTTTTCTGTGCATGTTGCAAATGAAACAATTGGTCTTATTTCAGCCAGCAAGCCCTTAAGCTCTGCTGAGTGCCAAGAAACAAGGGTAGTGAATGCCCAGCTATGAAAGAGATACCTCAAAGGCTTGGGACTGCATTCAAGTTTCGTAGCAGCCATAACATGATGAGGGCTTCTGCCACTATATTTGCCATTTAAATTAGAGCAGAGCTCAATACTAATTTTGCAAACAAATTTCACTTCCAGAAGCTCTCTGGCCATGGAAAGTTTCTTTCTCTCCCAGTCCAGGTCTGGTCTGGGAAATTTTAATGACAAAGAAAAACTGATGACAGGAAAACTGTCTTTCTGTCTTTCAGCGGCAGATCTGACCTGCTACCTGCAGGATCTTTTGTTAGCAACTGGCATCATAAAGAAGCAACAATTTCTGTTCTGGTAGATAAAGTCACTTTATTGAGGATACTGGGGTTTTGCTATTCTAGTTTATATTGGTACTTATACTGCCCTCCAGTGACAAAGACTGTTCCAACCTGTATTCTAGCCTTTTGTGGCAGCTTAATTCTAGTCTTTGCTCAATTCGTACCGAAAACTGCAGTTCTCATTCCAGAATTTTAGCCAGTTCTGGTCTAATAAAAATAATAATTATATAGTTCTGGTTATATTTTTTTGTAATTTTCGAAAAACTAAAAGTAAATGTGGATCAATTTGTTATGAGAAATAAAAGGTAACATGGAATTGAACATGAAAAAACTCATAAATACATAATTTTGGATCTATTTAAGCCACCAATTAATGAGACTTTCAATTAATTCCTTTTTTAATGCAGATTGACATTTTAGTTTTAGTTCTGCCAAAAAATGTCCATTTTCATTGTTGTTGTTCCTGAAAATAATTCCCTTGTACTCTCAACATTTGATCCATATAGATTTTGGTGCTGTGTTGATTGATGGACCTTAGATCTATTCTGAGTTTTTGCAGTTGTTGCTTCTCTCCCACGCACCTCAAAAATCAGTGTATAGTGTGAAAGACAGGTGCTATCTTCATGGCAGCAGACAGAGAAATGATGCGGTGTTGTTAGTATTTGACGTTTCTATGAGCTTATGGCATCATGCAACAAAAAACATGTATATGGTCCTGCAACTCAAAGGTTTGGCATGGTTTCTCACAGCAAAAGAAGTGTTTCAGAAACATTGGTGGTGGTGGTGTTATAAGAACCCATCATCTGCAATGACCTGACCTATATCCTGGCTGATTGTGGCTGCGTGTAGAAGCATTAGAGACCGGAAAAAAAATTAGCATATTTTGCTCTGCCCATCTCATTCATGATCACTTTTGGATTTCTAGCTGTAATTTACATTTTACTTGGGAATGCTGCAGTTGTGCTGATGGCTGCTTCTCCATTTCTCCTTTAAATGGATACTACAACTTAGTGCTCTTTCCTAAGATGCATCACAGATATATAACTGCAGCTCATGCAGCCATATCTGAGTTTCAGAGTATGGTATGCAAACAAAACATGTCTGAGAAGCTGAGTAAGTGCCTGAGCTATTGGCTTGAGCAGAAATCCCTGTTGCCCCCATTATCAGTAGTGACTATGCTATTGCTGTTAAAACTAAAGCTGTAGCTCCCCCACACATGGCAGCACTGTGGTTTTGTACAGTGATTGGCAGGACAGGAAAAGTCAGTACTCCTGTGGTCTGAATCTGAAGGAGGTGTCATGATCCTCCCTTCCTGAAGTCAATGAGAAGCAGCCGCTGAATTTGTTAGGTGTAAGATCAGTCCAGGCTAAGCAGCTTTTCGACTACGATGCAATGATCAGAGACCCAGTGCGAGGTGTTGTGTCCATAAGATGCCACTATATGGAAAGAAAAGCTTTCTTGCTTTTTATTAGTCTGGAGTGGTAATTTTTCCAATCCTGTTGGTCTAGACTTCCCCGCAATAGTATCGAACGAGAGCTTGAACAAGACCATGTGACATCCATGCAGAAAAATTGCTGTACAGATCATACTTACTGAAATAGTTAATACCAAAATGCAGAGTACTGTCAGGGCTTGTTGGATTTAGGTCTGGATTTTGGCAATCTGTTCAGGAAACGATTTTATGTTAACAGATGATGTGCCTGAAGGTAGCGGTGAAGAACAGAACCAGGGATGGAAAAATACAAAACCTAATACCACAGTAGCAGTTCTTAAATCCTTTACACAATTGGAACTGTCCTCCTAATCATCTCAGTCTGGGCCACGTTAATTGGAGCCTTCCCAGCCATGAGTCAGTCTCACACATTTTCTGCATTTTTGCTAATTAAGAGAATTTTCACCTTTTATAGTTGCTTTGGTATTCAGAGCAGTTTGGCATGGGGTAGTTATAATCACTGAGTGACGGCTTTAGTATTTCATGTTTGTGATGACATTTTGTCACTTTAAATTGGAATCCCATAATGCTTCTTGTGCTATGGTAGATAAGGAGGTCATGTCTATTCTCAGTGTTATCCACCGTGTAAGTTTGTGTCGATATTGAGCATCTACCACATTTTCATTCAGAATCATAGCAGTTTCTTCTGCTTTTCAACTGAAGAGACTAGAAACCCAGCTGATTCCTGACAGAGGAACACAAAAAATACTGAGCTCAAGATCCAGGGCACAAGCCCTTTACTTTAATCCAATAGATGCTCTTGCTTTGTTTGATTTGAGAGAACTGGATACCAGAGTACTGAGGGGCTGGAAGGAAGGAGGCAAGGCAACAAATTCTTCACATCATTGCTCCTCCATTTCCAAATCCATGTCATTTTAAGATCTTAATCACCTATGCAGTGTGGAAAATCATCAGTCCCCTTGAGCTGAGGGAGCAAGTAGAGGAGCACAGTCTCACAATGCAGTCATTGCTTCTTGCAATCAACGCTGTATGACAGCTTACAGCGGCTTTTCCCCTCTGCTCTGTGAAAGCTCCTGCATTGGATCTCAGGGGCTTCCCAGCACTGATGTATCCCTTGAGTAACTCTCAATAGTTCTCAGAACTTGGTGCCAAGGTCCTGAAACATCCTCTTTGTTGCATGGTTGGTAGGTTTGCTGCTTCTCACTTTAGTTGCAACGACTTGTCCTTTGATCCAAGTTTGACAAAGATGGAAAAAGCCAAATCAGGACATAAAGTAGACCATCACTGACTAATGTAAGCATAGTTTACTTAGACTCATCCTACAGTGTGCAAGGGAATATATTTACTGGATTCAAAATCTCTGCAAACCTTGTGCCTTGTGGAGAGTCTTTCTATACCGAGTAGTGCTGCAATGATGAGAAGACAAGAAAGCTTTGCAAGCCTAGATGCAAAGCTGTGTCAGCATGGCACTGTGCTGGAGCTCATCAATCCTGCTCAGAAATAAGACTATCATGTGAGTAACATCACACCAACACAACTATGCCATTTTCAAAACCAAACTAGCACCTTTACGCAGGTCCTCTGCAATGTAACTAACTAACACTGGTATCTCTAATCCAGCATAGCTTTACAAGCATAAAACTTCCCACTTTTCCTCATATCTTTCAAGCACAGGCTCACATCTCACTAGTGTCTGTGGGAGAGAAGCATGTGCTTATGAGCTTTGTTCATTTTGTTCACGCAGGATTTGAGGAGTTTATTGAACTGTAAGTAGCTGGATATTTAATTCCGTCTAAGGCAGCAATAAAGACCAGTTGCAAATAGGATTTGCTTTGTTCTTGGTTGAGGAAAAAAATCTACAAAGCTAAAAATGAAATTTAGCAATGCAAAGAAGCAGTCATATCATAACCAAGCTGCCATTTCTTCTTGACTTCTTGTTAGAAGAATAAGTGTTTCTGGGTACAGATGATAAAGTTAAGGAAATAACTCAGAGTAAATCAGAATTTGTTGAAGGTGTTTCTTTTCACTGTATGCGAAGCTGGAGCTTGTTTTACCAGATTTTCAGATAGACTTGAAAATTTGTATCTAAGGAGTTTTCTTGCCGAGCAAACAATTTCAAAGATAATTATCGAACAACTACGACTGTAAATTTGAAGCTTATGACTTATGACTGTTCATATACATCAGGCTCGTATTTCTTCTATCCGCAGATAAGGTAAATAGAGCTCCTATCCCTCTGCATCTGTTCTGTTGTCCTATACAGATCACAGTCTAAGTAGTTGACAAAATATAATTCCTTGAGTGCATGTGTAGACTAGCTCAAATTTTACCTGAATTGTCTAGTTCTTTCTGTGCCAAAGGGCCATGAGATTTTGGGAAGCCAATGCTTTCTTGTGTCAGTTCAAAGTCACGATACTTAAAGAATAAATATTTGTGACTGAAGGTAATGGTGTCAGCAGATCTCAGCATAAGCAGAGGCCAGCAGAAGCAGATATGAACAAATCCCTGAAAAGTACTGCTAAGCATCTGCTTTCTCAGGTCTACTTAATAAAATGTGCACCTGTGGGAGCACAGAATTGCTATTCTAGAAAACCTCTCTGGGCTCTAGCATTTTCAGAATAGAGAGTTTCAGAGTTATGCAACATTTTCTTTCAAAGATGCTTGCAAATATCTCTCAACAAATGGCTGGAAGTTTGCAGTCCTAATCATTTTCTCAGAGTACATCTTAAAAGAGAGCGTTTCTGAAGGAGTCCACAGCCCTCAGAATATTAGTAAATCTACAACTGCAGCAGACAAGGGAAAACCCACTCTCTTCCTACATATATGACGTAAAATTAATAGAAATTGAGAAGAGTAGATCTATTTTTAGAGCTCTAATATTATCTTTTTTTTCTGCTTTCTGGCAGTTATCCAAATTTTGGAGGTTGCAGTCATTTCTATTGGCAGGAGAAATCGATAAAGAATTCAGCTATTTCTTCAGTGTCCTCCTCTTTCACCTACAAGGCATGCGAAAGGCACTGCCTCCAGGCAGGAGGAAGCAGCTTCTCCAGCTCACAGAAAGTCCCTCCTTTTCCCCTGGTTCAAACCAAGAGGTTTCCCATAGGCATTTTTCGGAACCATGCTCCCAGTCTGGCTGTAGTCTTGCTTCTTTTTATGTCTTCCCTTTCCTGGTGTTTTCTACAGCCTTCTTATCTGTCTTTCCTTCCTACACAGAGGTTCAAACATCCCAAACCAGTCAAGTTACCCCTTCCCACATAGACCCCGTGCCCTCTGGATAACATTACAGACTTGTAATGGATGGAAATGTATAAGTTGTTTCAACTCCCTGGCTCAGTAGGTGAGCTACATACTTCATTTTACTGTCCCAGCCTTCTTTTTTCCTTTCCCCCAAGGCATATGCTATGTGATCACTTATGAAATACGGCTGGGGGTAAGACAGGCAACACCGACAGCGTCTTGTACAGTACATGACATGATTAGCAATGGTTGGGCTTAGCCACAATGTTGTCCTTGGCTTTTAGGTCAATGGAGAGCAGGGCTTGACCTCTGAGAGCTCTGACTGAAACTAAATTCAAGGTCT
This sequence comes from Leptosomus discolor, assembly GCF_034619465.1. Taxonomy (NCBI): domain Eukaryota; kingdom Metazoa; phylum Chordata; class Aves; order Leptosomiformes; family Leptosomidae; genus Leptosomus; species Leptosomus discolor. The sequence continues at coordinate 120,489,227 of NC_141392.1, forward strand.
GGTATTTACAGTCAGTTCAGATGAGAGTTGCATCTGGGAGGTACTGTGCTACGTCCACCAGGGAAAATAATCAGTCTTTTGTTGAAATCCTTTCTCCTGCCATCAGCAGTGATTTGGCTATTGCTGTAAATTAGGATTATAACTGTGATCATAAAAATGCAGTTACGCCGACACGTATTTCCTATCCATATTCAGCCACAGAGATGACAGACAACTTTCTAAATGAAAAGGTATCAATTTCTCTCTGTAATGCACTGTAACATTAAAACTCTTCCTCAAATCAATTTGTACATGGATGGAATACAAATAAGGGTGACTTCATCATATTTTTTTCTGACATCCTTATAACAGAAAAGCCTCAGTTCAAAAAGAATATAATTGCTAACAACTGACAGCTTAGTAGCATATGATTTTTGTGTACTTCTGTATGTTATTATTCTCTCATTTTTCAAGCATTTAATTCACCCCCTGTCATTCAAACATAGGTGTCCCTTCTTTCATTTAAGACTTCATTGGGATATTTTACGGCATTGGCCTCTAAACAGGATGGTTTTTCCATCTCATCTTGGCCATCCTGTTATAAATAGCTCATCTCCTTAACATAAATTTGCACTTACATCCTCAATTAGCCAAGTTTCTATTTTTATTATGCTGAGGAATTCCCGAAGGACTAGCTCTCTTAAGACCATAGAACCATATGGGATCTCCTGCTCATAAAGTCTGACAAGCAGTGCCTTGAGAGTTGGTTCCTGGAAATGTGATTCGTGTGATGACTTGCTAAAAACAGATGTGGCTGAACCAAAATAGAAGTTCCAGTATAACAGAAATCCCCTTAAAACACGGCCAAAAGTATAACCAAACTCCATAAAGCACTAATGACTCAAGTTGGCCAATGGCTACAGAAGTCAGGACATGAGGTAGATTTTTTAAGAGATACCTAAAGATATGCTTAGCTCCCATTAAGGCTCGCTGCTTAGGACCTTTTAAAAATCCAACAGAAATGTACTTTTATCATTCTAAAGCCTTTGAAAAACCCGGCTGTACAGCACCTTTGAGATTGCCTTGTTAGTGGAGCTCCCGAGGCTGAGAACTTCAAGAGGTCCATTTTTCAGAGCTTCTGCTTTCACCACTTTTGTACCCAGTAAGTGATATCGAATCAAGGACTTAAAAATTCTTAGATGTGCTCGAATATCCTAGCCATACTAATGTTAATGGGAGAACCCAAAAACTGTGAAGTTGATTAGAAATAAAACTGAAATAGGCAAAAAAAGTTTAACTACTTTTGAACAAGGTGTTGCAGAAGCAAATGGGAAGCTAAGCCAGTTAAAAATGCATTAATCTTTTTAAAACTCATTCATTTTTAATAATGTAAGGTATAGGTTCCAACATTGATGCAGGTAAAGTAAACTTAAAGAGGCTTTTTATAAAATCTTGCCAGAATTCCTTTGATGTCTCAACCCTCTACCTTCACTTAATGGGAAGGAAAAGCTCAATCTTCTTCCCTAGATCCAGACAGACACTCGCGGAAATCGGTCACGTTATATTGAGCGCTGCCCATGCTGACCCACTTGCATAATCAGCTACTCACCACCAGTAAGCCTGTACTCTGGATATACCTAAGCAAACATTTAATCCTGATTATATCACCACAGTTTAAGTGCTCAAAATGAAAGTGCTTCAGGAAATGGACAGGACATGTCTGTGGAAATTGCATGTAAGTGGAGTAGAGGCAAGGGGCATACATAGTTGAGAAGGAATTAAATTCTCTTCACAAAAGCTCCTCCTGCATGAGCTAACACAGACAACCCCTACAAACGAGGGCTTTTTAATATTCAGGTAGCACATTGCCCACCTCCCCTCTGTTCTGCAGGTGACCTGCACTGTCCCGACACGTCTCAGGTCATCATAATCTTTGGAATGCACCTTAAAATTACAGAGTTGTTTATCGGAGAAATGAGTCACATCCATATTGTCATTTAAGTCATTTCCAAGTGGAGAAAATCTGGACCCAGGGATTTGTTTTCACTTACTGCAGTGTTTGGGATTAGGTGTAAACTGTGCCCTCGTGTGGTTTGTGCTTCTGACTTCTGTTCAAAACAGAAAGTTTGGGTACAACTGGATCTGAATGCTTGTTGTCAGTAGCTGAAAACCACGTAAATAGGAGCAGAATAAAGAATGTCAAGTCACTTAGTACCTTTTAGCTGTTAAGCAAAGAAACGGTGTAAATTTTTCACTGTGACCTGAAACTCAATAAAGTTTAAGCAGAGCAAAGCAAAATAGGTGCTTGTTTTTTAATTACATAAAGCTGACAGAAGAGAAAAACTAGTTCTACACCAACGGCCACTATTAAGAATATATTTTTACAGGCATCTCTGGCATAATTAGCATCATAAACAAAAACTTTTGAAAAATGACAGTACTATGCAGACCACAGGGATCTGAGAAACTTGACGACACAATAAATACATCCACAGGGTCACCAGGAATGGCAAAGAGAAAGCTTACAACATGGTGTATTGCTCTGGGCTTGTTATGTCCAGGTACCATTAGTTCCTCTAAGATCAATAGGAACAAAAGAATTCAAAATTCCTATTGTTTGAAGAGCCAGATCTGAGGCTTTGGATTCAACCATATCAGAAATTTCTTTTAATGTGATCTTTGTAGCTGTGAAAACTGATGGACTGACAGTCCTAGAATCAAAATGCCTTGATGTAGCCAGAGCAGAGATAAAACGTGAAATGCCAGATAATGTAGTGAAGAGTGTACTGAGGAGGTGAAGGAAGATACAGGAGATAGCAAAAGAGTAGGAGGGTAGATATACCAACAGAACAAGAGGACACTATTAGACTGTTAATCTGCACAAGTAGCTTCTTGAAGGAGTTTTAAGGAGCTGTGCTGAGTGAATACACTGAATTATTTTGTCCTGAAAGAGATTATGCCTCTTTGAAAGACATTCATGTGCTCCTCAATGTGCTTGTCTCTCTGCTTTTGCACATTGCCCCTGGTGTTACATTAACATGAATGCTTTTGCATGGCTGCATGTATGAGTACTCTGCCTAACTCTGACACAAGGTTCTCCTGGACAACGCACGTTTGCTTTGGTAGCTGTTGAAAGCTTTTTTCTGCATAGAAGGACACAATTATTTATCTGCTGGCAGCGCAAATGTCTTTTGCCCTGACAGGGATGTGTAAACATCTTGCATGTCTATTTGAGCACAGACAAGGCCAATTCTTTGCGTAAAGAGGTCCCGAGAGTTAAGTTTTTCATTTATTATAGGTATGTCTTACATCTCGTTGCACTCAGTGGCATAACCTATGAAGTTTTCTCTGTGTAAATTTTGAACAAAGATCAAATACTAGATACAGTGGCCACAGGTGGGAAGACTCCTTGGTTGAGCTACTGTCAAGTTCTCAAGGTAGCAGCAGAGTTTCTTCTCCCATCAAGGCTTTTACACATTGAGCAGAGATGGTAAGAATTCCTAAACCCCATGCAGTAACCTGTCTCCTTAACATCAGCTCAGTGTAAACCCCATTTCCAGATGATTTTCAGTACCTTGTAATTGTTATTTTATAAAGGTCTATTTCTCCACCATGTATTGGTCAGGCTCTACAGTCAAATGTCATATCTCACAGGATGCCAAGGTGGTGTATCTATAAGTCCGCCTTAAGAAAGGGGTCACAGGAGCATTGGGTCCCAGGGGAGTTGCATTGGCATTGTAGCTCAGCTCTGAGCCAGTCAGGATGCTGAAACTATACGCTGCCTAAAAGGAGGCAGTGTGCCATGACGGGGAAACGGAGTTTGATGTCCCAAGGATAAGATCTGAAAGAATTTAAGTTCAACAAACTGAAAGAAAATATTGTGAGGCAGAAATATTAAAATGCTCCATCCCATTTTAAATACATCAAACTGAAACATTTATAAATCGTCTCTTTCAAGATTTTAAGAATAATATTAGTAATAATAATTACTAAATAGTAAGTAACAATAGTAAAATCCAACTTTTCATCCAATTTGTAAGAAAAGCAAGTGTTGATAAAATGGCATTTTCCAAGGGCTAGAAACTGCTTTGTGCTGAACCGTTAGTCGTGCAGCAGAGCTCATAAGGATCTGCTGTCTAGGATCTCCCGAGAGAAAAAAAAAAACAACAAAGATTGCACCAAGACAGCTACAACTCTGGGGAAGGCAGATGGATAAAGACACCGAGAGTGAGGCAGAAGAAATAATGAGATAGTGCTAGTAATAGTTGCCTACGAAATCTCTCACACTGTGCTACCTATGTGATATCACTCCAGTATTTGTAAAATTTAACCTAACAAATTTGCAGTGGATTTATTATTGCAAAAAAAAATGAGCAGTGATTCAGCCCTCATATCTCCCTCTTACTTTCATAATTGTCTTACGTTTTCTCTTGTGACAAGTGGAATTAGACTATGATCAAGAAAAGAAAATGAAAAAAAAAAAAATAACAAAAATAAAAGAGCAAAATGCCATTTCTTCTCTGCTTGAAAGCCTGGGCAAGGAGTACCATGTGTTTTCCCATCTGCGCAGAAGTTTTGCTGATTGCTCTAGATCAAAATTTAAGGGAGATGGTACACCAGGGATTTTATTTCAGACCATAGTGTTGTACAGCACAAGCAAGAAAACTTTCAGTGACATTTTGCATGCCTATTCTTGTTTTCCACTGCAGGGATAAATAATGGATGAGCAACCTCATGTTTTATTGCCAAGTGTAAATAAATGATTCATTTATTTTATATGTGTATATATATATTTAAACAGCTGTTTGTAATCAAATGATAAATTCTACTAGCTCATGACCCAGAGTTTAATTCACGCTGCATGAGGATGAAAATTTACAGTATGAATCAGCAAATGGTTCTGCTTTCTCAGCGCATGCAGTGCGCAGTGTGACATCTCATGCATCATTCAAACACAATGCAATGCACACCATAAAGGAGGAACTCCTCGTTTCAGTTTTTGTGCTCCAGCATTTCCCGATATTACTTACCACTGAGCATTAAAATGTCCAGTGTTTTAGTAACATCATTTAGATTATACTCTCATAAGGGTAGCGTGCCTCATGCTTGCTGAACAGCTGGTTGTGAGGCTCTATGCATGCTTTCATGTCATGACCATCACTAGAGTATTTGAACATCAACTGGTTTTAGTCCTGCAAAAGCTTACAAGAGGATTAGTTAAAGTGGTAGCTTTTAAGACTTGAGTCCTTTTGGATACAAGCTCCCACTTCTGATTATGCTGTCACAATCTGTATTTCGCTTACACTGATGACTGCTCCACAGCCACTTGAAACTGTTGGAAATACTCCCTTTGACTTCAACAGGATTTTGCAGCTGCAGGGGGGACAAGAGTGGGCTATTCCCACAATTGTGGGCATTGACTGAAATCTAAGTGACCACAGCCTTTTACACAGAGGTGGATAGACTGAAGAGCAACACAAGGACAAACGCTAGCAGAATCCCCAGGGTAATATCACTTCCATCAATCTTATATTTTTGAGTCCAAACCTTTCCCAATATCCATTCAGATATTAATGGTATTTTCAGGACAAAGAAGAGATAATGCCATGTTTTCTGATCTGTCTTATTTTGACCTTTCCTTGTTCTTCTTGAATTTCAGGACATAAATTAGGAAGCTGCATTTTTTTACATAAAGTCTCCTTCTGAACTCAAAACTCTTCAATTTCATGTTTGAAATTGAACACCAGCACAATGAAGCCCAAACTTCAGTCTCATTAACATCAAAACTTCTGATATGTAAGATTTCTTACATTTTTTTAAGTATAAAGTACATCTAGTTACAAAACATTCAGCATTTCAAAACATGTGAAAGAGCTTGAAATGCATCCATGTGTTTAGCCAAACCACCTGCACACTATATTATTGATTATTTTGATTATGATTAGTTAGCAAAATAGAGATCCCAATTTCATTCTATTTTCTTGATGGAATCTCCTATCGAGGTGTATTTTCTTAGCTAGGACAGATTCATCCTCCAGCAAATCATGTCGTTAGGAACCTACGTGCAGTTTCAGGGGGGTGATTTCCTGAAAAGTGTTAAAATCAGCCTTTTCGATATGTTTGAGTTTAACAACCCCACTGGCTTCTGCAGTTAAAACTTTGACTGACCTTGATCAGAGTTGACAAGTAAATGACAACTGCTTTTAAAACTTCCAACCCCAGAATATAAATATGAACTAAGCCTCCAACATGAAAGCCTGAGATTCATCTGACCAAAATAAGGACGTTTGTAGAGTCCACGTTTGGCCAAGAGACAGAAGTAGGCATTTCCTGGGCACAATCCATTGTATCATAACAAAGGATACAAAAAACCAGAACAAATTAACTGTGCCCTAAAATTACCTACTTCTTTCTATTGATGAGGAAGGAAGCTTGGGGGGGTCTAGTTCAGGCATACATGTTGATACTGCAGAGGTGAGGTGAGGTGAGGTGAATAAGTCCTCTGTGATTCTGAAGGGATTTCTTTGGAGTATATCTCCTCTGAGGATGGCAGCCAACAGACAGAACAATGGGTACAGCCAAATATCTAGCAAAACTTATTCCCAGGGAGTGGTAGGAAAACTACAAAGGTCAAGATGAGGCACATATGAGACCTGCCTGAAGCCTAGCAGCAAGAAGAATATTTTTATGAGCATTAGCAGGCTTTGGAACAAGCCTGCTGAGAAAGAAATCTGAGAATGTGTTGACAAATGCACCTCAGAAGAGGTATGGATACATACAGGGGAATCAGCAATGAAGTGTCTAACAAGACCTGGATTATTGCTATATTCATTGCTGATCCTGACCTTGGGGTGAAAACAATTAATTATTTTCAGTAGGTCTTCCATTAAAATCCAGACTTCGAATTGTATGTTTATTTGTAGCTTGGGAGGAGTGGGGAGAAGGGGGGGGAGGGGTGGGCAAAATCACAGAAAATCATCTAGACAGTGTCTAAAAGCTGGTAATTTAACAATGACTATTTTAGACAGTGCAATATACTTTCTCAGTGCAGTAATAAATTATGTGCAGTTTGCCAAGTAATTTACCCAGTCCTCTTTTCATCATTTCAGCTTAAAATGCTTTAAATAAACTGTGACATTATGTAAATGACTGTATTTATTTAACTGTTTCTCTTAGACACTAATCATGCAAGCAAGAAAATACCGGGTATTAAATGGACTATGCAAAATAGACACAAAATCCCAGACTTTAGATTCTGTTCTATTAATTAAGTATGAATGATAAATTGTTCATAAGTTCAATGAGAAACATAAGTTAATGTAGATACTGTATATTCTTTTTTCACATGGGATTTCATTTCATCGCTTGGACACTTCTTTCCAGGGAAGCAGCTCCTTTGCAAACATACCGTAAACAAACTTCGGGCTTTTTTCAAGTGCCCTTGCATGTCGGTGCATGGTTGAGTTAAGTAGTGATCATGTCATTTAACGCAGTTCTATAAAAACGTCCAGGTTACAGTCTTACACCTTTAGTCAAAGTCTCTTTGTGCCAGTCTCATGTGAATGGAAGCCCTACGGTATTCAGCTGGAAAGTCCTGATTCATAGGCATGCCCACACCTCATAGATAGCACAACACACCACCACAATGTTAGCAGCACTGTGGTGCAAAAACTGTATGTAAAATTGCAAGCTTTACCGTGTAATCGGTTTTAATGTTTTAATGCTAATTAACACTTGGATTTTTCTTTTTAAAAAACTGTGTTATAATCATTACATTTGAGTATGTTATCCCCTGCAGGTAGTTGTTTTGCTGAGTTCAGAACATTAAAATTCCCTGTATGGGTTTAGATCCAAGCCTGCTGCATTTCCACTCCCGCCAGTCACAGAAAATTATTAATAAATCATCAAATATTAATATCATCCCTTCAAGTCATAAAAGGCTGCAATATACATCTATGATTTTTAAATAAAAATTGATGACTATAGGCTTTTTTGTAATAGGCAACATAGTATGGGGGGAGAGACAATCTGATGAATGCTGTTATTTATTTTAACTTTTGTATTAGGTTAATGGAAAAAATATTCTCTCTATAACGTACCAAGATTTATCAGCTTGTGAAATTTTATAATAAAGAAGAGACTGATTTTCTAATTAAAGATTTGTCAAGTAAAGAAAATAAGTGTGCATGCATTTTCTCTCTTTGGGGGATAGTCATGTGAAATAAAATGGTTGAGTTGCATTTGCAAAGTCCCGTGTCAATGCATTTCATTGCTCTGTGTAGATCCATTCAAACTTCTGTGGACTGAAAGCGGTTGTTGATGCATGTGTGTAAAACACAGAACAGGGCCATCTCTCTGAATGATTAACCTGACATTAGATTCAAATTTAGCCTATCCATTTTTAGATGCATTTGCCCCAGGTTCTGAAAGCAACAGAACTGTGCCAGGGGATTATAGCATTGTTACACTGATGTATGACAGATTATCCTATGCTTATCTCTCTCCGCTGACTACCCAGAGAGACAAGGTTCTAAATTAAGTATCTGAATTTTTGCTCTACATGAGGTGACATGAATCCAAACTCTGAATTTCCACAAGTGAGGGGAAATTCCTTATCAAATTCTACCCAAAACACACACGTCACATAAGTTTAACTCGTATTGGAGGCACTTCTCAACACCAGCAAGATAGAGTAAAGGCCCACCAGTTACTAGATGGGAATAAGGTGTCTGGTATAATCAGATCCTCTTGGATTTAAGTATACAAGATCCTCTTAGATGTTGTGGTGAAGAGATTTTCTGAATAAATTGTAGCCTTAGGACTTCAGAGACTTGAGGCTGACAGTACTAATGAGTAGAAGTTCTTTGTCAGACCTGCAGGAAAATGGAAAAGATATGGTGCAAGTGTATCTCAACAAAATGAAGAAAGGAACTATGAATACTAATTTTGTTCTTCTGTTAACATCCAAAGTGAAAGCTTCTCTGGACCTTGATTTCAGCAGACATAATCAAATAGAAATACAGAAATAACATCTGGTGTTTTTCTTTACATGTCTTCTCAGCCACTTCAGAGAGGAATGGAATTAAATAGCAGATTTTGAACTTGCTGAGACAAGAAACACGCACAGAAGGATAATGGTATTTTTAACTCTCAGTATCTCCTTTTTTCTCAAAAATTCTGGGCTCAGATTTTCCATCCCTTTGAACATGGAAAATCGTTTTTTAATTGTCCTGCCATTTCTCCTCAAAGACATTGCACCCATAAGGAAACAGTAAACTTTTTTCATCATATTGATCAAAATCTATAAGAAAGTATCTTCTGCCTTCACTGAATATAAGATCATTCATTGTGCAGTACCTTGCTACGATGTAAATGATCAATCAAAAAAACCTAAAGAGTTCTGTTCCTGGCTCCCTTCCAGGGACTACTTCTTCACTCATGAACCAGATAATATCTGTGTGTCCATGTACCAAATGAAGTCACCTTTTTACTGTGAATTGTATTAGACCAGGCCTAAATCAACACATTATCTTCTCTCAAATGCCACGGAAACCAAAGAAGTTCAGGCTACAACACAAAAACCAACCAAAACCAGGCCCCGAGATTTGGGGTCTTCTTCTTCTTTGGCTTTGGGAGACAGTCTTGACCTGCTGCTATCCATCAGCAGTTTTCTTCCGGGCTCTTGACATCCTTTGGAATGACTCTGCAGAACATCCCAGAAATCTGAAAAACGACCACACTGTCTCTATTTTGGAAACCATTCCTGGTATGGTGCCCATGGAAAAGATTTAGTGTTAGCTGCAGTGCTGCTGTGTGGAAACACAGCAGCTCTCATGCTGAACAACTATGTACCACTTTTAATGCATACTTGTCATCATCCATGTACTCCCAGCCTGCTTGTATTTATCCCTTGTCTCTTGTTCTCATGTTCAAATCATAAGCACTTTGAGCAAGTTTTATTCTGGCTAAGTACCACATTTAGAAAAATGGGTTCATGGATTAAAGCCACTTCATAAAAGATTCAGTACCAATCACAAGTTGACCTTTTGACTACACAGGACAAAAAGCAACGTTGCAAATCCACCTGGTATCTTTTTAAGCAAAGTCTGTCCCCAGGACTTCTTTATCAACAGTAATGTCTTCAATTTCTGCGTTATCATTGGATCGCTAATATGCTAACCCAAGATTATATCCATTTTAAAATGTGAAGCCCCAGTAAGTATGAACATATACAGTGCCTTAGCTATGTATTATACAAAGGCAAGTGCAGAGTCCTGCACCTGAGGAGGAATCACCCCATGCACCAGTACAGGCTGAGGGTCGACCTGCTGGAGAGCAACTCTGTGGAGAAGGACCTGGAAGTTTTGGTGGACACCAAGTTAACCATGAGCCAGCAATGGGCCCTGGTGGCCAAAAAGGCCAATGGTCTCCTGGGGTGCATTATGACAAGTGTGGCCAGCAGGTTGCGGGAAATCACCCTCCCAGTCTACTCTGCCCTAAAGTGGCCATATCTGGAGTACTGTGTCCAGTTTTGGGCCCCATGGTTCAAGAGGGACAGGGAACTACTGGAGAGGGTCCAGTGGAGGGCTATGAAGGTGATGAGGGGACTGGAGCATCTCTCCTACAAGAAAGGCTGAGAGACCTGGATCTGTTTAGCCTGGAGAAGAGAAGACTGAGAGGGGACCTTATCAACACTTTTAAACATCTAAAGGGTGAGTGTCGAGAGGATGGGGCCAGGCTCTTTTCAGTGGTGCCCAGTGACAGGGCAAGGGGCAATGGGCAGAAACTGGAGCACAAGAAGTTCCACCTGAAAATGAGGAAAAACTTCTTTCCGTTAAGGGTGGCAGAGCACTGGAACAGGCTGCCCAGGGAGGTTGTGGAGTCTCCTTCCCTGGAGATACTCAAAACCCACCTGGATGCAGTCCTGTGTAACTTGCTGTAGGTGACCCTGCTTTAGCAGGTGGTTGGACTAGATGATCTCCAGAGGTCCCTTCCAACCCCCGCCATTCTGTGATTCTGTGAGTCTGTAATGAACAATAACAGTTTTGGATTTGCTGCTGTAATTCACAATGTCAATAATCTATAACATAGCACTGCAGCATCTGCTATTGTGTTACAACAAGCTCCACAGGCTGACCATGACTCCTGGATATACAACTCAAGGTTAGATCTCAAGGGCAATTACTCTTTTAGAAATAAAAAGTCTTTTAGAAATTTGGAAACTGTATGAAGGGGATAAAAAGGATGAGAAAACACATCTGATTCCTGCTGAGGGTCTGAACACCCTCTGCAATTCACCCAGAGGCAAAAAAAAACACTTTGGAGCACTTCAGCACCAAACTAGGGCTAAATCCATTAAGGCAGGCTTCAGAGCTACCCATCCATGGCATGAGACTGCTTGCTCTGGGTTAGTGTGTCCTGCTGAGAAGCAGGTGGCATAAAAAAACCCACCAAAAATAAAGAACACCAAAAACAGTGTAGACAGAAGTGCAGTAAATTATCTCCATGATAAAATCTCTTCTGTTTTCTTATTATTTAAAGAGAAATTAAATGTCTGGAAAATAAGATTCAAAACTCCTAGTGAAAGCCCTTTTTGTTCTTATTTATCAGAATTTCTCATGTTATTCATGTTAACCTTACAATCACTCAGTCCCTCTTTGAAGGTGACTATGGTCCACATAGTACTGCTGAGAGCATGAATTCCACCGACCATAAATCATCTAAATAAAAAGAAAAAAACTATTCCAGTGTGCAAAATTTGATGCTACTTGATTTCATAGATAATCTCATTTGCCTTGTGCTGGAAATTTCTCTTTTTGCTACCCCTAAACCATTCATTGCTATGCATGCTCTTGTCATGTCTCCTTATAAGCAGATCTAATGCTCTGGCATTAACAACCCATATCAAAAATTCATCCTCTTTGGACAGGATTAGATTAGTTTCAAAAAAAAAAAAAATTCCTATTCCTTTCTTCCCTTTCACAGGTATAGAAAATTCCTGTGCCACAGCTGTGACTCTTGAGACAGAAATGTGATTTCCAGAAAGCCCCTGTATATTTTAGATGTCGTTGATATACTTGCATTTTTGTGGTTAACCACGTTGTCTATTTTTTGGTGAACTTTCCCTTCCTCTATGCTGTTGTTTGCTTCATCTTTCAAATATGCAGGATCACCCTCATGCGAAAGGTAGCTCTTTGCAGACACAAATAGTCCATTAACCGCACTTTGGAAAGCCTACTATCTCTCATCTCTCTAAATGCATAACTAAGCAGTGGTCATAACATACTTTCTCGGCTATAGTTTATAACAGCTGCAATGTTGAAAATCGGTTCTCTGACATCGTCTCCTTAATTAATCCTTAATTAATCTTCAGTACTTTTTATTTTCCTGGTTTATGTTCTTGCCTTTGTTTTCACCTCAAAAAGATCAGTATTTTGCAAAAAGACCATCAATTTTCTTTTATTATTTTTTTGTCTGGAGACTGGGAATAAAGGTGAGAATTTTTACTGGGATTTCTACTGTAACTGTAACCAGGAGACTTCTGTCTGTGAGGAGCAGAAGTTCTCAAAGGATGCGATGAATTCTCTTCTCAGGCAGCTGTGCCATGATTGGTGTGCCTACATTAGGGTGAAGTTAATGTCTGATGTAGCTCCACACATGTAGACACCAGGCAGGAGTCTGAATATGAGCCCCCCCTGCAAAGTTAGGTGCAATGAATACCCTAAGCTGGTCCCTAAGTCAAGTGAACTCGTTCCCATCTAGTCTATTTAATTAGGGGGAAAGTATCCAAACAGCATCAAATTTTACTAATTTGCAGTTTTTTGAGTCAGTATCTTTGCATCATGATAAGTGAGGAAGGATTTTGCAGTGGTTACAGTCCTGTTTCATTTTTAATTACCTGGGATGGACATAAGGCCGAGGGGCTAACTAGAGGAACACAGCCACTGCACAGACTCCCCTGACAGCTGATTGAAATACATGTTCTTCAAAGATGAGATACTCTCCTGTTACAGTGTTCTGTGTTCTGCATTTAATAATGTCAGTGCTAGTAAATGCAGAGAAAAATTGATAGAAAACATTTGTTTTTAGCATGACAGTTCACGCTGTCTTCAGTAATAAGGGTTGCGAATGAAAAACTGCTTCAATGAGATTGCTCAGCACAGCTTTCCTGTGATGACTAAACTCTCCGAGATCTCCAAATGATCCTAAAATCCATGTTTTCCTTCTATACATTATGTATAAATATGAATTTCTAATCAAGAGACGTGTTCTTCTCCTGATATATATCATAGAATAGTCCTGAGTTAGTAAGAAATAGCTTCCTACTCTCTTAAAAATTCAGATTTTCTCTAGTGGGTCTTTAAATCTTTGTTCCAGGAATTGATCACCTTGTTTTGACATCAATGGCCAATACTGAGGTTATTGAGTGCAGCAATTTTACAGCCAGCTCCTCTGTTCTCCTTCATGTTTTACAATTAGCCAAAGTTTTAGCAGAAATATCATCTGGGAGGAAAATCTCTTGTCATTCCAGATTCAGTAGCAGCAGAAGCTGCCAAGAAAGGTCAAAAACAAAAGCAAACATATGTTTTTACATTTAAAACAGGCAACCCAAACAGCAGAGAGCTCTTTGCATGCGTTAAGCACAAACAAAGCATTCTCAAGTAGTGAAGAGTGAAGGTAACCGATAACTCAGCCAACAATATTTTATGTTAAGTGTTTACAAAAAGAAGAATGTAGGACAGAAAACAGCACTTGTTCCCCGGGAGTGTGCTTACCTATAATTCCACCTTGAAAATGGCTCCACATCAAGAAGAATAAGAAACCTAACTTAGCACCTTTATTTCTTTGTTTCTATTGTTTACCTATGTGCCAAATTTTCCTTTCATTCCATCTTTTTTTTATTTCTAAAGACAAACCCTCTTTCTAGATTATTGGGTTTTTTATTCACTAATACAACTTTTTCTTTGTGCCCTAGTATGCAGAGCAGCACAGATGTCAAACCAGAGCAATCTGACTATTATTTTCCTATTGATTTTCATAGACATCATCTCCAAGCTAAATTTCACAAGTTTTCTCTTCACCTGAAAAATCTGCACATACTTTTTATGACCCCAGACCAAATTTGCTGACATTCTGCAAACTGATTGAAAAATATTTTCATTTTTTTCTCTCTGAAATAGCAGACCCCATTGCCTGAACCATTTGTATCGTGAGAGTTACATGGCTGTGAACTGTGGGATATATAAGATGTGCTTAGGCTTCTAGCCACAATGAAGGATAAAAATGTGACACATCTAAACTGCCATATCAGAACAAAATTTCCAAAATGCATGATCTTCTGAACTGTCTGCTCTTAAAATAGCTCAAAACCTTGAAATTTCATTAAAAAGTTTAGGTACAAAGTATTTTTCATGGAGCAGATGTAAGGATGTTTGATCAGTTCTGGCTTTGAGCTCCTCGCCTTTCTGTACTGAACACAGTCTGAAAACCTGCAGCTAAAGCTGTAAACAATATAATACAAAAGCTGTGCTATACTAGCTCTCCAACAAATGGCCACTCTGTCCAGTACAAAACACTTCTTATTGAGGGAGTCTTTATTCCAATAACAGTTCTGCTATACCCATTGCCTTTTTGGTTTCACCTGCCCTATATTGTCATACTAGCGCAGGGCCAGGCCTAGACACCAGAATTTGGTTGTCTATTCTAATAACCTGTTAGAGCAGTGTTTGGCATAGTTTTGGCTGAAATTTTGTGGTGTAGTGTCCAGTTATATCCCTCCCTGCCCTAGTACAATAAGGACATAGTCAAACAAGGGACATTCCAGTTGAGTGTCACTGAGATGATCAGGGGGTTGGAGACATGCATGACATACGCTGATGGGCTGTGGAGTGGGGTTTATTTAGACTACTAAAAAGAAAGCTACATGGCAGATCTTGTAGCAGATTTCCACGGTCTAATCAGGGTTAAGGAAAAAAGATAAAGCCAGAGTTTTCCCAGAGGTCCAAAATGAAAGGACAAGTGACAATGGGCACAAAATGCTACAAGGGAAATTTTGATGACAAATAAGGAAAAAAAGTTTCACCATAAGGGTAGTCAAATATTGAAACAGGTTGCTCAGAGAGGTCATGCATGGAATTGCCATCTTTGGAGACACACAAACTCAGCTGGACACTGAACTGCCCTCTGAAACCCAAGCGAGCTTGAAGATAGCCCTATTTGAGAAGGGTTTTGGATTACCTGACCTCCTAAGGTCATCTTACTCTTTCAAGCTAATTTAGTCTACAATCCTATTATTTTATATTTTAATAGCTTATTTTAATACTATAGATTTGTCCAGATTGTGCCAGTTGACTTCTGCAGCAGAGAATGGACCCTGAGAGCATTTAATTCTAGTACAGATGGAGCTTTTCTGCTCGAAAAATTGGGCATTATGTGACAGAAGTCTGTCATTTTCCTTCCTTGTCTTCTGTGATTATTCACAATGCTGTATATATGGCATTATATACACTTATAAAGTATATATCTGCATCAACAAGCCTTTGTGGGGAACAGGAAGTGATTTTTACATTATTAGGCAAGGCTTTTTTTTAATTTTTATTCCCCATGGAAAAATTTTAATAGCTATTAAAAGAAAAGAAAAACAAAATCAAAGGCATTCATAACTGTTTGTTTCCATTTTAGGAAAAATTAAAAAGAAGGAATAGAACAGAATCCCACACTATAGTTTTCTTGAATATTTAATGTATGTGACCAAGTCTAGAAAAAGTCATGAAAACTCTACCATGTTTCTGAGGTTCCAGTTTTAACTGCATCAAGGTCAGCTAATTTGTAACAGCAAACTATGATATATCCAACAAGTAATATCTAAGTGATAATAGAATTTAATTCCAAGTTGTAACAAATATTTTCTATACTCCATTCTGGTGCTGTACACAAAGTGCTTTTCAGGACTAGAGTGTCCTGAGATCTCTTGCAGATGGTCCATTGGCATATAGGCCGCATGGTAAGGAAAACAGAGCTCCAAAGACCATACCAGAGGAACTCATCTCCTTCATGGCAGAATCAATGGAGGAGAGAAATCTAATAAAGCATTAGTGTAGGTTAATGCACAACTTATATCCAGCTATTTCTTAGTTTTCAACTGAATCAACCTTGGAGATGGCCATGGTAAAGTTCTCCTCCTACGCTTCTGCTTGCTTTTATTGAGATCAGTGCTAAATTCTTGTTGGCATTCCTAGGACAGAAGGGAGAGAGCTGGATCTGCCACGTATATAGCAGCTTTGATACTTGAAGGATCAGTAAGCTCTTTCATTCATATATATGAAAAGGCACACATCCAAGTGACCATTCAAGTCTTTTTCTTCATAATTAAGACCTGAATCACTGAAGTAGTTAATATATACAATAACTTTTGTACTGTGCATTTACCCCAGAGGAACAATGACTGTGATTCATAAGGTTCATTATGTGCTACATTTGGCACATTGTCAACAGTACTACCTTTTAAAAAGCCAGGATTAAGGTTAATGGAATGGAAAATTTCCTTTTATCCCATTGCTGGGTCAGTCTGGGTGTATCCCATATATTAGCTTGCAACAAAAAGGCAGAGTGTGTGACATTCCCGCTGGGAATTTCTAAAGTGAATGCTACCACACAAAGGAAAAGGAAACAAAGTAAAGTATGTTCAGTGACTTGAAAGAATTAGTTCTTTTATTTTCTTTCCTTTTTCTTTCTAGTTGGCCTTTCCAGGATCTTACTAAAAGTATAATTTAGTCAGAGGGTGTTTTCCTTTTTAATGCTAAATATGTAGGTTGAAAAGTACATATCACCCGGAATTCAGGGTTACAGATGAAAACCTTTCACCTTTCTCACAAAGCAATCAGTGTCTGGCATTGGAAATCGGGTTGATTTCAGAAGGTTTTACAAGTTGCCTATGCAAACCCCACCAAAACCAAAGGCTTTTTTTATTTAGTCCTAAGTTTTCATTCCATCCAAGCCAGTATTGCCATATTCCAAATACTACCTACTTGTATCTCAGACCTGACAAAGCTCTTTCCCCCAAATTGCCTGTCTATCCTATCATGCAAGGCAGTCAAACAACTGTACCAGCTACATTACAGTTATTATAATATGCTTAGTATATTTCTTAATTATTATTAGGTAAAGTGTTCACACCCAAACTGCCTGCTAGAAGTCATCTTGACTATTATTGGATATAAATTCAAGAAACCAACAAATAATTTCTATTCTTCATGTCTTACACACCCAGCTTTCCACCAACATAATTGGAAGAAGGTCTTAGGTTAGGCAGGCTTGGACACTGTGATCAGTAGTTGCTTTCCAGGATCCGGTAGCTTTAGACAGAAAGCTTAGATCCTTTGTAAAAATGAGAATTACTGAAAATAAATTTTTACAGCAATCTGACATTCTAGACAAACTGCACACTTGCAATTGCTGCATCATTAAAACTGAAGCTGAAGGTTATACGAACAGACTAGTTGCTGAATAGTCACACAACAACAAGAAGTTGATTTCAAGAACTTGTCATTTGCACAAAAGAAGCGGTGATGAGCAATGAGTTATGAAACTCAGTGACAGAAAACAATTGAAAAAACCCCAAACATTCTGAACAGCCTGCATCCATCAACACTTCTGTTTGGGGAACCAGGTATTATACATTATGAAAAATGGGATCCAAGTGCTTGCTCTTGCTTATTTTCATTTTAGTTTGTTACATTTGCTACAGGCAGAAGCAAAGTTACTCTATGGAAATCATCACACCCACTCTTTGAAAAATGCTATTGCCTTGTCTTCTCTTAAGCTTTGTGGTAAGCTCTCTGCCTCTCTGTCTCTCTACAATAATGTGCACGGGCTCAGGAATGTCTTTATCTAATTCCTGCTGCATTCTAGGTTATATTCCATTCAGCTAGCCTGATCTGTACGCCTTTGGATTTTCCAGCTAATTACTTTGCTCTATTTGTATCATTAATTTTATTGTTGCAGTTTTTAAGAGGCTTTTCCTCCCTAACTAGTTTCCAGGCTTTTTTTATTTTCCTGAAATACTGAGTTACAGAGGAAGGCAGCAAACCTCTTGTGTTCCTAATCATAATCCCCAGTTTCTGAAATCTTTAGGTTTTCTCATTACTGCTCCTAGCAAAAAGGATTTAAAAGCCACATTTCTCTTCTTGATGCCTTGTAGCAAAACCAAGTTTTCCACATATAAAAATTCCCCACACACAAGGCATTTGCAGGCTGCCCCTGGAATTTTAAATGCTGAATATAAAGCACAGAGGACTTGATGCCATGAGGAATCTTGTTCCCCCAGGTGCAACACCATGTCAATATGCTTTTGGAGAGGAGCAGTATGTCTGTATCCAGGCCGTGCCCTGTCGCCTTTTCAGATCATATCAACCACTACACAACAGAGCCATAGTCTCACTTGCTCATCGTGCCTGCAGAAAAACCACAGCATTTTTCTTGCCCAAGTGTTGTGCAAGGACTAGACTCGATGAACCGAATGGACTGTTTGATTTGTCCTTCT
This sequence comes from Leptosomus discolor, assembly GCF_034619465.1. Classification (NCBI taxonomy): domain Eukaryota; kingdom Metazoa; phylum Chordata; class Aves; order Leptosomiformes; family Leptosomidae; genus Leptosomus; species Leptosomus discolor. Next base: position 120,507,747 of record NC_141392.1, read on the forward strand.
ATTGTTCTGACACCACTAATTCATCAAAATAAAATGAAAAAGACTGAGTGGCTTAGAAAGACTGAGCTCAAAATGAGAAAATGTTTTTTGATAAAACTCACGTGCCAGATTCATCTCCCTTTGTGTAAACTGCGGTCAGTTGCCCTCCAAGGGACAGTCAGCTATCTCCATCCGTCCTTCAACATCAAGTTTGCAGAAGTTCATCAAGTTAAGGTGAGGACCACAGGCAGGCCATATGCCTTTGGCCTCTTCTGTATCACCACCATTGTGCATCACCCAGTTGCACCTATGTAACAGCTTGTTATATGTCTAAAACGTGTTTTCATAGAGCTGTAGAGTATTTCTAGTTGGAAGGGTCCCATAAGGATCATCGAGCCCAACTCTGTGCTCCTCTCAGGACTACCCAAAACGAAATTATTTTTCTTAAAGGCACTCAGGTTTGAACTAAAGGCATCAAGGAATGGGGAATCACCCATTCCCTCCATAATTTGTTTCAATTGTTAACCAAGACCCATGCTTAAAACATATTATCCTGTTTTCTATTATTTATTTATTTATTATTTATGTTCTCTATTTATATGCTGCAAACAGAGCCTCCTCTGAATCATCTGCCAGACTCAGTAACTGGACACTTGCTTTGCGCTGGGATGGAGGAAGAGTGCACACACTCAGCTGCTGATGAAAAATCTTGTTGCCACCCTATATTGAAGTTGTGAGCCAGTTGCCATTGCTTAACCTGCTGGTGTGTCTTGATGTCTCCCCACACCACAGTGAGGAGGCAGCTCAGACTTGCTGATGAAGGTTGGCTGTCCCCAGGATATGTGCTGGCAGTCTCCTCTATCAATAGTGGATCCAGATCTGGAAGGAGGTGATACACAGCCCCAAAAGACATTACAGATTTACCCTGGGTTTGTGGGCATTGCAGCAAAAGCGGCGTGTTCAGGGAAACCTTGAAAACATCCACCGGGAACTGACATCCCTTCATTGAGATTTTACCCCGGATTTCTAGCAATAGTAGGGAAGGCATCCTAAAGGGGCTAATGTTAATAACATTTAATGTAGGTATTTCAGTTCAGCTTTTGATACCATCTAGATGGCAGTGCCTTGAACATCAATCTGTTGAATGAACGCAGTCTTCACTGTGGTATACCTCTAAGTTTATTGATGCTTCCTTTGCTGCTGCCATACACATGGTCCCTACTAACAGCAGAGGAGGAAAGAAATCTATTTGTGATTCACAAAGAGATTTTTCTCTGGACAGTAACTTACCGTTCTTAAGCACTTCCATAGGCTTGAGAGTTTATATTTTTCTCTTCAGGCAACTCTGCTTTGCCAAGTATACTCCTTTTATTAATACAAATCTATTGGAGGTGTTGTATTCTCCTACCTTCTGCTGAACTCGACCTTGGAGGAGCGCTAGGCTCATTTTGTATATGGAAATAGATAAATACCCTGTCCTTCCCTAGCTTCCCTACAACTGCCTTCTCAGCCAGTTGTCATCCTTTAACAAGCAAAGGAGATTTACATGGAGGTAAGCAAATATAATAAACTGGTCTATTTGAAGATGAATTACATCTTTTTCTTTTTTTTTTTTTCTTTTTGGAAGTCTTCAAGACTGAAATCCTAATAAACAGCTCTTCATAAGATATCCACTGTCACTTTTTATTTGTCTGAAGCATTTTTTTTCCCGTTGGTATATCTTTCAGCGTTTACCCAAGCCAAAAAAATGCTACTTACTAATATAAACAGGCTTGCAATATTTAGGCAAAACACATAAGCTATTCTACAAAAGTCAGGTTGACAGCAACATTTCAAAAATGAGACTATAATGTAATAAAAACATTGTCCTGGCTTGTGTCTGCACAGAGAATAAGAAAATTAATGAAACATTGTGACAAATGAGGATCGGCAGAATTTTCCAGAGAAGGGAAAAATGAAAGCAGAGCTAGAGAAGAACAAAACAAAACCTTCTGAAAAGGCCATGTTTGAGTACAAGAATTTATGGCTTCTCTTCTTATCTCAATGGACCCTCTGTGAAGGCATTTCCCATGCCGAACACAAATGATTTGTCAGCTGTCCACTAAACCCTTTTTCTTCAAAAGGCTTACATGCCCATTGAATTTCCACAGAATGGTGTACCCCTGTTCCAAACAGCAGAGCTTAGTGCATCCCTGAAAGCATCTCTGTCACTGATGTTAGCAGAAATAAACACGGCAGGCTGAGGATATATTCCCAGCAGGGCTTTGACAGTGTTTAATATAAGTCACTATATGCCTACCTATACAGAAACAGATCTGTTACTTGATGATGTCTCTTTCTATTCAGCTATTAGGGAGAAAAACCTCCCTCTTGTCATTCCTTTGTGAGACACAGCTTTTCTGTAAATAGCACTGCAGGCTGATTTCTTACTTCTGTTCCTTCCCCTCTGCTTCAGTTCTTCCCCTTAAAGAGGGTAATTTAGATTAGATATTAGGAGGAAATTCTTTACTGTGAGGGTGGTGAGGCAGTGGCACAGGTTGCCCAGAGAAGCTATGGCTGCCCCCTCCCTGGCAGTGTTCAAGGCCAGGCTGGATGGGACTTGGAGCAACCTGGTCTAGTGGGAGGTGTCCCTGCCCATGGCAGGGGGTTGGAACTAGATGGTCTTTCTGACCCAAAGCATTCTATGGTTTTATGGTTCTATGATTATATGATTCCTCCAGATCTTGAAGCAAAAGCTCTGGAAGCGAAAGCCTCTGGCTACGGCACAAAAACTGGCTGAGGTTTACAATACTCAACACGACCTGTATTATGCTATACCTTGCCTTTGTGCCACACAGACCTCACTGGTATTAATCCCAGCAGCATCCCTGGAGGGTTATTTTTCTTAACCCTATCTGTTTGTACAGGTGGTAGAGGAATGAGTGATAAGAAACTGCATGGTTACCTAATGGCATAGCCAACGGACCATTGACGTATCTAGCAACATAATGAGTCAATCTGACACTGAAACTGAGAGAAACCTTTGGAATAAAGGTAGTTTCCTCATGAGATAGAGACAACGGCAGCCAACAAAAGAATGGGGATGTTGGAGTGCAGCCAGAATATTAGTGTGCTGCAGATATTTTTGCTTGCTTGCATTGAGAGTCATTGCAACCTTGGAAGAGTTAGCATGGCCATGAAGCTGTCCCACCCTTCTGCTATGCACAAAACAGGTGTAAAGCCAGCTGAGTATACTTCTGTTTCTGCTCAGCAGATTTCAGTCAAAGTATACCTGACACTATATTTGTAATGATATGTTCCATACTCAGGTTTGTCTGTTCATGTAGTGCCACAGGGATGGTATACCAGTAGAAAAGAGGTGGGTGGTGAGTATGTAAGTCCTGCACATGCACCAGTGCCCTAATGATAGGTCATGAAGAGGGAGAGCTTGGTGTGATCAGTGGCTAAGCAACTGTAGTTCACTCTTTTGAGCCTCAAGTCCAGTTCAACACATGACAGAAACTGACACCATTTTCTCACTCTCTTTGCAAAATGCTACTTGTCTTACTGTCTGCTCAAAGGTGACTGTGATGCATTAGGACATTAATGCTAACCAATTTCTACGCAAAACTCCGTATGACTAAAATCCAGTGCATATTTTGTACCTTCTGGTTGACTGTGTATTGGATGACAACGGAAAAGGAATAGAAATCTTCCAAGCTTCAACTTCAAAAGTTACCTTATTTAAAGCTGGCAGCTTTATCTCTGCATCATTCATGATGCCTTTACCCTTTCTTTCGCTCCCTTTGCATAAACATCAATAAGACTTCAAAAAGAAAACTTCTGTTTTTCCGTTATCCCTAGATCCACCTTACTGCACATGCGGTACAGAACAGCAAACTCCTTTCAGCTGAAGTATCATTTTCTTTGTTTTTCCTCTCTGTTCTTTTTTTTCTTCTGATTTTCTTCTTCATATAGCAGTAATTCATGTTGCTTCCTGAGATAGGCACAAAGTACATCTTGTGGCTATTGATTGATACAAAACCCTAAACACCTTTCCAAGCGCTCCACTAAGGGATTTCAAAACCCACAGAACTATTCTAGGATAAAATTTAAGTACTGCAAGATTCATCTATATTTAAATTAACTAATCCCTTGCTGAAAGACTTTTCTTTCACCACGGTAATGAAGACATTGTCCCAGGAAATAATTTCAGCAAAGACTGATTTCACAGTTTAAGATACGGTCACTGAGAGTGAAATCAGTGAAGATGGCATTCAGAGAAGTAGAAACTGAGACTCACATCCATATCGGAGACATTTACACGTGGTAGTTCTTTCAAGGTTACAGTCTAATTCCTTGGACGCGAATCTTGTTGCATGAAGGTCATCTTTAGATTGAGGAGGGGAAAGTAAAAATATTTCTTGGAAAGATGTGGATGTCTCAATTTCTACTCCTCAGTCTCTTCAGAAGGGCAACTCACTTTGGCTAAACAATTAAATAGTAATTAGGCCAGAGAAAAACAGAGAAACAAACTGTGCAGGAATATGGTCAAGAGTCTTCGAAATACAGCAGACCCTGATTAAAGTCCCTTTTCCCAATGAGAGGGAAGAGACACTCGAAATTTCATCATCCACTACACCTTACGCTACTTGCTATTCTGGATCTCAAGAAAAGCTTTCAAAAGTTGCAACAGAAAATAGGAAAAATATCATTATTACAGTCGGTATATAGGTGAGGCATTTAGGTAAAGAGCAGAATTTTACTAATGCCTGTCATTTGACTCCTTCTGGATGTATGTAGCCATTAATTCCACCACAGCTTTCCTTCTGGTGGGCAAATATGTGTCATATGCTTTACATGGTTTTAAAACATTCTTTTAAAATCAGGTATGCACCATTCCAAGTTGAAAAATTATGCGCACAGTCTTCCACAAAATATCAAGATAAGTGGAAACACAGCCATGTACTTCCGGATATTTTAAGAAGAAAGAAATTCTGAAAAGTTATTTATAGCCATCATAGCCGGAATCAAATGTTCTCCCTATCTATCAGCACAAAATCAAAATCAGAAGACTCAGATTATAAAAAATAATACTCCAGAGGAATGAGATCAGTATGTGACCCACTTCAAACTCAGTGCGGTTGAGTGATCTCCCTTTCTGATTTTGTTGTTGTTCTGTTTAACAGTTGAAAGTAAAGAGAAGGAACTTGGGAAAAAAATCTAAACCAAAACTTAGATTGTGGTGACCATCCTGAAATGTCCTAAAAGGAGACTGCCTTCCACAAGGGGAATATCCGTCTATGTTAAACATTAGATACCTGAAATTTGACTTGTCTTCACCACTCCACCATCCTTTCTAGCTACTGAATCCCTGGGGAAATGTCAGTAAAACTAAAGGTGGGTTCACACAAATTTGTTTTCTTGTTACACAACAATTTTACGATCCCATTTCTGGCCTGACCAGATTCCCACGTATCTCAGCCCTGCATCCCCAGGGACTGCAGCTACTGCCAAGCATGGAGAGTTCTCATGTGGAGTGGGATTCAGAAACTCAGGGTTGGCCCAAAACATGGACTCTGTGAGATCTAGGGTTGCTCCAGCATCACGTCACAGAAGTACTCACGGTTCACAGTATTTTATTCCTGAAAATCAAACTCTGATAAAGAGCAGGTCTTAGTATAATACAACAGTGAAACTGATATTTTATATTGAGATTCAAACCCCTGTTTGATTGCTAGCTGCAAACCTTGGTTGTTTTAACATCCACATATAAGTTCTACATGCACCAGAACTCCTTCTTTTTTTAAATCCTGTTTAAATTCTTCTTTTATTTTCAGCTTCCACTACAGAAAAAACTTACCATAAGCAGAAAGCTCCTCACTAATCTCCAAATCTCCATGGAGAGTGCATCTGTTATGGTGCTTTCTCTGATCTTACAGTTTTCCTACTGATCTAAAAATAACTTTTTGCTCATAATTTTTTTTACAAAACCTGTTGTTTCTTTTTCAGTATATCAGAGTAACAGCTATGAAATAAAGGCGAGAAAAGAAATCTGTTCTTTTCTTCTGGCTTTGAAGAAAGCTAATAGAAATAACCCCTGATTCACTCAGTGAACTATTTTTGTGCCATTTTAAAGCATGACCTTCAAAGAAAACAAAACATGTTCTTCAGTGCCTTGAAATAACTGTTGTTAGATCTAAACCTGCATCAATGAAATCAACGCTCTGTTTTGGTAGACCCATATGATGGGAAGAGCACCCCTGCCCAGGGCCATTAAAGCAAGTCTTTTCAAACGTCCTTGAACTCTTTGTCAGGTAACATGTTTGATGTCACCTCTGTGGGACCAGACCCTTGAAGGAAGAGCTCCTGTGGCTCCTACAGAAAAGTCATTTTGTACCTTTGCCTTTGTATGATCATGGAGCGGCCCTGCACAATCGGCCAGCAGCCCAAATCCTGCTGCAGGATGAGTGCCCCCCTGCCATCTAATGATGTGCTGCCAGGACAAAGAACGTCCTTTCTTTCGCCTCAAGCCTGCTGTTTTAAACTGGGAGGTTTCATCTGGTGCCTTCCAAATTCTGTGCCATGAAAAAAATTGTAAATCTGTTCCTTTCACCCTTTCTGTGCTATCTGTCATCCGTACCATACCCCATCAGACTGCCTCCTCTTCCAAGGCAAGTCCATTTAACCTGTCATTGTACAGAAGCTGGTCCATGTCTTGTAACAGGGTTTTGCTGCCCTTAAGCAGATCTTTCCCTCTTCCACCACTTTCTCTGAGACAGGCCACTGGAGCTGCACATGTGCAGTGCAGACACAGCATGACAGGAGTGCAGGCAGTAGCTTGGAACGATTTTCCAGCTCAATCCCTAGTCTTGCAGTTCCTCCCATTGCATTTTTGACTGCAGCTTAGCTCAGGGGAGGAAAAGCTCCTGAGCCCTATGCAGCCTCCACCTGTCCGTATCATTTTACCTGCTGCCAGCGCTGCCTGGCAAGATTTTCCACTGTGCACCTTTTGTCAGATGAACAGAAAAAGGAAGGTGGCTCCCTCTCCCGAGTTTTCAACTCCCCTCAGTCATCTTGAAGAAGAAAAGGGCAAAGGGTAAGAAGGAGAACATCTCATTTTCATGTCCCCTCACAGGGAAGAGCATGTTAAAAAGCTGTGCAGGTAACACTCCATTGGGTCAGGATGCCCAAACCATGGTACCTCCTGAAGCTTGATTTGTAGGATCCCTTGGCCAGAGCTTCCAGCTGTCTACCAGGGTCATGGGGGCAAAGGGGAAAAGAGGTAGCAAAAATGTTTTGTTCTTTATTTAGGGAATCCTTTTAATTGAGGTGGTAGACAAGTAACTTCTTAACCTCAAGATTTGAGTGCTTCTCATTACACCAAAATGGGCCACACGTTTTTTCTGCAGCCACTCAAGTCATGGCAAAGCATTTGACTACAGACGCATGAAGGTTATGGCTTGCACTGAAGTGGCACCAAAAGCAGCCTTTATGTGAAAACAGACAACTTCAAAATCAAAACCCAGAGACAAAACAGGTAACAGCATCGATCCGTTCTCTTGCTTTATTTGAAAGCACATTCAGATAGCAAAGTGTGGAAAACAAAGCCTGTCCGTGATGTCATCAGTCTCGTGTGTTTAGAGGAATTAAAAAGAGCAGAGGAAAATGAAAATAACTGATCTGTTGTTGCACTACAATGACAGCTAAATGTACCGTGGTGTTAAGTGCAGCCATTATGTTAGGTGCTTTACTGCTTCGTAACACAGTGTTATATATTAACAACATCTTAACTCAGCAACACCACTTGAGAACTTACATAGATATTTACAGGTTCAGTCCATAAATTTCCTCTTACACTGTTGACTGCAGTTCCAGGACGTTGCACTGACACACAACGCACTGGAAACATTTATGGACACTAACAGTTGAATTTTGTACTGTGAGTTGCAAGACGGTAGCAATTTATGAGCTTTCCCACTCCTCTAACTTCTGAAGTTCATTAATAACCACATTCAGATCTCCCAAGACACTTTGAACTCCAGTATACTGAAATAATGTAGTAATAAGTATTCTAGAAATTTCTGTATCAATTTCTTGCAGCTGCATACAGCTTTGAATGTCGCTTGCAAGACCAATATGCTATTACTGACACTTCAGCTGTATAGTCCGGTAGGCCATTGGGAAGGTTAAGTGCATTTTAAAAAGAATATAATGAAGCAGAACATGGAGGAAGCTGAAATCACTCAGTGACAGGAATAATATGGCCATCAGATTTCCTCGCCTTTATGCTACTGGCCAAGTCCTTACTGCAGTCAGTACCTCCTCCCAGAAAGAGGGACCCTTGCAGCTCAAGGTCTAGTTATCTAAGTCAGAGCTGAAGAACTAGCTCCCAGAAAGTGGTCAATACGTCTGGCATTTCATAAAATCATAGAATCATGGAATCATTAATGTTGGAAAAGACCTCTGATATCATCAAGTCCAACCATCAACCCAACACCACCATGCCCACTAAACTAAACTATGTCCTGAAGTGCCACATCTATCCATTTTTTTTAACACCCCCAGGCATGGTGACTCCACCATTTCCCTGAGCAGCCTGTTTCTTGGGTCTAGCATGCTCCCATAAACTTGAAAAATGTTTTCTCCTTTTATTTCTATCACAGTTTCAGAGCATGGCCAGTCCCCTGATTTCAGTGGGGTTGCTCATGGTTTATCTCATCTCTAATTGAGAGAGAAACCCAGCCCCTACCTACTTTCCCTCTTCCCTATGGACCCAGACTCTCTATTGCAGGCATTGTAAACCAGGTACAGCCCCAGTAAGGGTGGTAAGGCTGCTGTGGTGGAAAACATGCAAGAAAAGTAGGAAACGCCAGATCCTTTTTTACTTTAGAAACTGGGAATAGATGTACGCCATGGACTTCTAAGGAAATATGTACTTATTTTCAGCAGGAAGGATTCAGATCCTCTAAACAGAGGAGAAAGCTAGCTAATAGGTACCTGTGATTTCTTGCTCTACAATACTAAGCATAGGTCAGTATCAGGACATTAAATGTGAATACAGTTCTACTGCCAACAAACTGAAACAATAAATATAGCACATACACTAAAAATTACGCTTGAAAAAATTTCTTAATAGGACACACCTTCAGTAGTAGGAATATCTTTCTATACAACGGATACACCTAAGCTTTGAGATGACAATCATATTTCATTTAGTTTGGGTCAGTATCACTAAAAGTCTATTGATATCTTTGTTAATTTAACTCTATTAGAAATATAATCTCTAAGAATGAAAATGTAGATCACAAAGTAGTAATAAATATTTTTCTAAAGGAACTTTTCTCATGCAATTTCCCTGTGGTTATTTCGTATATTTTAATTTAATCAAGCATAACTGAAATTGTTTTATTCCAAGAAATTGTCTATGGAAGAAACTACAGCACTTTGTTTCAGCTTGAACTGCAAATGTTGCAAAATGATAGCTCTCCGAGAAGCTCATCTAATAACTGAGAAAGCAAAGCTACTTCTTTCATAACAAAGTTTAACTTGGCATTTATACATGCTACTGCATTGCACCAACTTTGGATTTTGAAACCACTTCATTTGAAGTAAAGTTTCACTGTATGACAGGTCTTTTGAAGCTGGTTTCAGTGTAGACCATCCAGCTGCCAGTGTAATGAGGTCATCACTCATTTCTCCAGCAATACAGGTAGGTCCTAAGGTGAGATACTACCAATGTTTAAATTAGGAAATTGTTAAGAAAATCAGGTATCAGGACTAAGAACGACCATTTAGAAGTATTTCAAGTTGTAAATAATTTCTGATAGTGGATTAGCTAATGTGTTCTTGAATATCTGGTAAATCGTGCCCTAACATCTCCCCTTGAGATCTCTTCCAAGGCCTGATTGTTCCTCTAGTTCCGAAAGTCCCATCTCAGCTTTTCCTGCCTTAGCTTCCAGCTTCGATTTCTCATTCTGTCACCTTCTGAGACTGTGAATAATTCCCTTCCTTAATTTACATTATTATTGCCTTAAAACTATTTATAGACTGATATAATTTACTCTCAGACCTTTCCTCTTCTAGGCTACTTAGCTTAACCCTATAATCTTCTCTTAGCTTCCATTGCTTGTACATGTTTTGTTTTGTTTTGTTTTCTTTCATATTACACTTTCTCTAAAGCTTTCCACAGCTTTGGGGACCAGAGCTACAGGCAGACAGGCAGATTCTCTTCACACTGATCAATCTAAGATAATGACTTGTAATTCAGGATCAAGGATGCTCAGATGTTTCAGAGGAACACTTTTAGGTGTTGCAAATTGCGTCCATGAATGCAAAACACTAAGGTAAGATCCCTTTCCTGATATGTTTTGCAAGATTGGTGCAGAAAGAGCAAGATTTTCCCATCAGCCTCTGATTTTAGGATGCTAAACCTCTCTGTATCCCCTTTTACAAACCAAAAAGACCTTCATATTGCTATTTTCATATCTATTTACTAATTGTTTCATATTTTCACTAATATAAGTTTATGCCTGAAGCAATGTAAACATCATTCATCAATGTATACTATACCACGTGCTGTATCCACCATCTGTGACTGAACTATGTTCTGTGCAACAATCAGGTTTTGGTCAGTGCAATGTTTACTTGATATTTCATAAGCTTCTTCGTCATTTTACAGAAAAATTAAGAGATCTACTCCCAAAATTCCCTTTAGGTGCTAGGTCCAAAATACAGACCAATGCTCTATCTTACTGACTCAGGTAACTTACTCAATCTTTGCTATTTATTAGTATCTTTCATTCAGATGTTGCAGTTACCTGGTTTGATACTGAATATCTCTCCTATAATAGACCTCTAACAAAGTAGTTGGCAATATTCTAGGGTTTTCTTCTCTACCCACTTGAGAAAAAAACCTACAGTTAGTGACTGGTAAAGGCTCATTATACACAATCAGTAAAGAATCCTTTAATTTCAGAAGTAATAAAAGCATGAAAACCTTTAACTAAGCCTTGTATTTAAAAAAATTTTGTTCTGACCTATAGGTCCAACATTCACTCCACCAGCTGCGAAGTGAAACAGAGGCATAACTGGGGAACTGAAGATCATGCTGGGCAATTACAAAAATAGCCCTATCTCTGTATGCACCATGTGCCAAGGAAAGGGGAATACTAGTCAACCTGAAAAACAAAGCATGTAAATAAGAGAAAGGTCAATATGGGATGCACAATGCTCAAGAACATATACAAACACGGTGATGATAATAAAGGCCTCTTCCCTTCATTGCTTAGCAACAGCTCTCCAGAAATTCTGCTTTCAGGTGGCTAAATGTTCTTCCTTGGGGCTGGAGAACTACAGATGTTTGTGAAACTTGGAAAGACGCAGATGTGAAGGAAATCAACCAAACACACATCTGTCTTGGGAGAAGAGAAGGAGAGAAATGGGTGTTGCGGTGAACATTACCTATTAAGAGCTTCTTACCCAGGGCAAGGCTCATCTGGGAACATCTGGAGCTGGGAAATATGACTAAAAAGATGTCAAAACAGCTTTCCTGAGTGATGCAGATTGACATGTCTGAAAGTTCCCTGGTGGGAAGAAGAGGTAGAAACACAATTATAAAATGAACAATGTAGAATTACAGAAGAGCTAAGTGCCTGGTCAGTTAAGAGCAATTAAGATTTATTCTCATGACCAAGATCACCCTGTACGCTGAAGGTGGGACATCCTCCAAAAGACACTGTCCATACACAGCCAACAGAAAAGTTCCACCAAAGAATCCAACTTACTAGCATTGTGCCTGTCAATTCATTAATCATACCGCTTCATATGAAGACGCATCAATTTTCTCTTTCCCTTTGGATGCCACAAAGCCAAAAATCTCCTGCTGGCTGCGATTTTGCACTGTAGGCCATAAATATTTTTAACAAACCACTTGTTGGGTTGAGTTTTTTTCATTATTATTACAGGTGTAGAAATAAATTTTGCTACAGCTGCATTCAGCTGCATGGACAAATGCTCTCTACTCTCTTCTGAAAGCTCACAACCATAATTTTCTTTTTTTAATACTTTACTTTCTTCAATTTTTTCTGTCATAAAAGTTTGCTTAATTCCCCCATTTCAAGTGTCTCTTCATGCATTATAAATCTTGATAGTTCTACATTGTCAACAGATTTCCAGGTCTGTACAAGAAGGTTTATAGGCATTTTTCATCTATGACTGAAAATTACCAAATTAAAATTCTCCATATCCACGTGCTTCACATAATTTCACTGTCTGTAACCATGAAATAGAGAGTAGTGGTTTACACTTGCTGGGGCAATCTCACTGTCCAAGTCAGCTCATTATCTAAATGGAATCTTAACCTGTGCAAATTATTTCCTTCAAGCCACTGACAATGAATTCAAAAAGTATTTTTCTTCTTGCCAGCTCAGTCTGAATTTGCACATAGGATGCATTACAAAAGATTCTCATTTATAGCTATTATTCTTGATGGCACTATTTTCATTGGAAAACATTTGGTTTAATGTTAATACATAAAATGAGGAACTTCCTTAGTGTAACGAGGAGGCTGAAATATTAAAAACGCAATAAAGAAAGCTTCCTTCAGAGTCATATTTTTTACTCATTCATCACACCGAGCAGGTTTTACTTTGGTGCTTTGACTAAGCTCAGATCACAAGACAACATAAGTTTGAATGTTGCAAAACATTTAGATTTCTTGAACACAAAATGAGAGATTCACTGTCTTTTGATGACTTCAGACCAAGGTTACGTGTCTCAGTTTTATATAATCATCAGTTATCAGCCTGAACACATGAAGAGGACAAAACTCTGTCCTGAGCATCAATGGCAAAAGATTACCTTTTGAACCATCAGGCTATGGACTTCAAGTCAATTCAAAGTGAACCTTGAACGTTTGAATCCATAACAAGGCCGCTTATTATTCCTCTACTGCTGTGAACCCAAACAGAGCACAAATTGTATGATCTCCTTTATATAGATGGACAAAGAAGGTGCTCCAGTTCTGTTTTGTCACTGAATCACGTGAGATCCATGAGCTCTTAGGTTCAGATTCTGCATTTAAATTACAGTACTGCATGCTTGAATGTTTATGTCTTGCATGAATCAGGAAAACATCTTTTACTTGGACAAATGCTCAGTCTTAAAATGTCTCTAACTCCTACTCGAATTGGAGTCCTAGTGTTTCTTACAGAGCAAGATACTATTCAGTAGTCGTAAAACTGTGTCTTCAAACAAATATAATTACTGTATTTAACAAAAAAGAAATATATTTAAATAAAACATATGAAATCTCTTTATCATTATTCCAGAAATTCAAATTTAGAGTTTACTAAACCTCCGAACTATTTAGATAGCACACGTATCTAGCACATTCCCTGTAGCGGAATCCAAAGAGATTTTACAGGCTTTAAGAATACGAAATTCAGCCCTACCACAAGTATGTGACCATTTCTGGGATGACCCAGCAGCAATTCCAAAGAGAACACATAATTTTAAAAAATAAAGAGAAAAGCTTCCCCAGCTGAAACTACAGGAAGGGTGCATACACAAACTGAGAACTGATCCACCCTGAAATGTGGCCAGGCTAGTGGGTAACTCTTACATTTTACCAGCAGCTATGCTCCAACTAATCTGCATTTATAGGGCCAAAGTACGTCTGCCTTACATCAGACTTTAATTACGATAAATATCTACAGATACCAACCAAGGTTTGCCTGGATGAAGAAAAGAACACAAGCGGCAGGAAAATGGAAGGAAGATTATTAATGGCTTCATAACCAAATCTGGAAATATTGTAAAGGATGCCTTCTGCTCTGGATCAATTCTCAGACACAACTTGCAACCATAGTCAAGGAACAAACTTGCCTTAAACTGAAAGGTCTATAGAAGTGAGAGAACTCAACTTCTTGGGAAAAATTAGCATGAAACATTGTATGGGTAACATGGCAACTCCTTGTACCCCTGTGAGTTCTCCCAGTATTTATTCAAACTTCTTTTGCTAAAATATTGCAGAGGAGGGAATAATGCTTTCTTCTACTCAGCTTAGGAAATGCAACAAAATTAAACTACTGCTACATTGTCTGAATGTCATTTGAGAAACTAGCAACGGTTTGCAACGCAGAATGGGAGCGCTGGGACATGCCAACAAACATCAGATTACTTGAAACCTCCATGATATTAGTGTAGAAAACAAGATTAACATCACTGCAGATCAGCTCCAAAAGAACTTCAGTTCAGTATGGCAGGGAATACATGTTAAACACAATTGTGATGTAACAGTATAATAAAAAGCACCATTAAACGTTTAACAGGAAAACAATTGAAACTCTTTCATAAAAGTTTTCTTTCCTTAAAGGAACAATTCAGAAGAAAACTTCAACTCTTGTAATTTTCTTTTAACGAACAGTCAACACAAATCTGTGTGGGAAATTCTTTGTTTTGCAATTAACTTATTTTTTATAGTATGATATTCTTCCCAAAGAAATTACATACAAACATCAAAATCATTATTTTAAGCATGAAAAATCTGCTTATACTGGACTGCTAATTTTTGCTCTGTAGTGATGACTCTACCTTAAGGTAAATCCATAAGAGAATGGGAATAATTATGGCTCAGATCCAATGCAACTATTCTGGCTGCCTTATTCTGCAGGTCTTTTCAAGGCACATTGTTTTTCTATTGAGTTTATTAGGAACTTACAAGCTTTATTTTAGTAGGACTGTCATTCTCCTAAATCGTTCCTAATCCTCATCCTTCCAGGGCTTAATATTTAAGAACTGGATACAACTGTGCTTGATAAAGACTTCTCTGTTACCTGTGCTGTAACCTTTCTCATGAATTCACTCGGTTTGAGTTTGGTTTCATGCTTAGGGTTGAGGAAGGATTTGTCAATTTGTATTAATTTGTGATCTCATAAAGAATGGTGAAAAGTTCAATACAAGGTGAAAAAAAGTCAATTACCGTTTAAGAAGTCAAACCTGTCTGCTTACTGCCATCACATTTCATTGTAATTTTGATGAGAGAATGGTAAAAAGATGTGCAAATTATTAGTTTGCTCAATTTGGCTAGTATGGGGCTGACTTCATTTAGGTTCTGCTTTTTTGTTACAAAGTCATTCCTGATTCCAAATTGTTTAAATGAAACTGGCATTTAAGCAAGACACCTTTCCCCTCTCATTCACAAATAACGACCTTCTGTGGTGTATGAATGTGACACTTCTGATCTTGCCTTAACTAAAACCAAAATATTTCTGAATATTGAAAGACTGGAGTAAAAATGGTTTTGAGATCATTTGTAGCCACATGAGTTGGAGGGATACTCACAAGGGATAATCAGTTGGCTAACGTTTCTCCAACGGGTGATTCGGAGCCCTGATAAGTGAAGCTCCAACTCAGATTCCTCTAAGGAATCCTTTCTCTCATGCTCCAGTTCTCTAGTGACTTCAGTAGCTATAATGGGATTAGCTTTAGCGAAATAAAACTGGTCTTTGTGAATACTTCCCTTTCCATGAGGGAAAATACTGCTCCCCAAACTATCACTTCTGTTAGTGCAAAAAAAAAAAAAAAAAAAAAAAAAAAAAAAAACCAAATAAACTAAAAAAAAAAAAAAAAAAGTAGATAAAATTTTTTAATACAAAAAACTTCTCTATTTCGTCTTCCTCTATGTACTTAAAATTGCAACATATTGGACAGGATGGAAAGAACTACGTTGTATATAGGACTAGGGAGTAAAATAAAACTGTCATCATGTTTTAATTTATTTACAGAAAGAGGAACTTGAGACAGCATAGTTGTTTGTCATCAGGTTTTCATTTGCTGTATCTGAAATGAGCCTTCATACTTCCAGTTGGGTTTCGTTCATTGCCATCGAGTCTCTGTGTGCAGATATGGTATACATCCTATGGGAAGGAGAAAGCATAACATTTTGTTCATATCAAGCTGGCAATTAAATTTCTAATTCTGGGAAGTGATTTTTCCAGATCATTTTGTTTACTGCACAGGCCTAGGAAAGCCAACTTGCATTCAGTGTGAGGGACTAGGTGAAACCTCCTGCCTCCTTCAGAGTGATAACGTGGAGGTTAGACACAAATCCAGCCACCAAAGATTCACTGAAGACTGCTTTGGATTTGTCTCCCATTTGCCTAAAACTGAAGAAGGGTTTTTGTTAAACTATAAATTCAGCACCTCAATCACACCGTATATAAACTCTGGATGTTCTGCAGATGAGATAAGTCTGAGTGTAAGTTTATAGAATAATCTGCTAAGGGAAGCTGTGGAAGCTCGAGATACTGACTCACTCTCTGAACAGTACATCAAAAAATGCTGGAATTGGTAAGGGAATAATATGAATGACAAAATGGGCCTTCATGCCTCTAATAAGTACATACTTATGCACATATGTTCTAGGTTTTTGAAGCAAATCACTCTACTGGAATTCTATGGATTCACAGTCACTTATACGTGGTAGGGCTTTTGTGGCCTTTATATCAATCTACACTGTCAGATTAACATCCATCATTATCTCATTGTTCTTCAGCCACAGAAGTATGATTCTTGTCTGGCATAACACGGAACTAGAAGCATTTTTCCTCCTGGAAAAACAATTAGTGTTTCCAGGAACTCCACTGGTGGTCAGCGCAGATTTTGCCAGAAAGTTGTAAATAGAAAAGTGGCCTTTTTGTGAGACATTATTACACTTTGATTTGTTCTTTTGGGACGGTTTTTTTGGTGTGCGTGGTACCTACAGGGTGATTGAGGGACTATTGTCTCTGCCTGCTAATTCTGTGGCTGAAAGGCAAAGTATTAACAGGTTAATTATATAAGGAATAAACACAATTCTCTCCCATTTACTTGACTGCTAATGGAGGTCATCAACCCCTTCTGGAGGTAAGCTATATGATGACATGAAAGGAACAGGAGGACAGGATTGATCCAAAAACTACTAAATCAATGGGACTTTTTTCCAACTGTGTCAATGGAGTTGCAGCTGGATCTGAAAGAACTATGCCCTTGCTTCTCTTTTTACACCTAGAGTCACTGTACAAATTTCCATGGCAAGAAATACCCTGAACAGTTTATGGTCCAAAACAACAAATAAGATTAAAAGAGCTGCAACATTTGGTAGATCTTAGTTCGGTACTTTTTGGAACATTGTGTTCTTGAAGATATCCTACTTCCCAAAGAATAAATTACCTTGATTTCTTCAAAGAGCTCTTTTTCTGCAGTGTCTTCAATCCTCCTGACCGGCAACAGGCAAACTTACAATCGATGACCTGGTAAATAATTGGGTTGTACATGGCTGCTGACTTTGCAAGCAAAGTTGGTACGACTGAAAACTGAATGGGAACTGAGTCTGGCTGTCCGAAGGCTGACCACACAGAGACGACCGCGTAAGGGATCCAGGCAATGAGGAACCCTGCACAGATCAACATTGCCACCTTGTGAGAGGAAAAGAGAGAAAGAGGTGAACGTAGCAGAGTTAGACACTGACAGCACAGCACAGAGATAGGCAGAATGCAAGGGAACATGCCACAGAATGGAAAAGAGAAATGATAACTTGCTTCAGATTAATCTACAACATGAACAAAAGCTGTCATGCATTTCTCTTCTCTGTATCTAGCACCTGTTTTTCTTTCACCTGACACAGAGCAGTTAATGAGTTTGTTATCACAGACCTTTAAAAATGCTATAAGGGCTAGCTAAACATGAGATCTCAGAAAATAACAATTGTTTTACTTTAAATTTAAATTATTTAAGGAGGAGAGTCCTTTCAAAACATACAGACTCCCTTTTTTAGAACAATATATAACACAGAGCTCTGAAAGTTTTTGAAAATCTTAGCAAGATCTTTGAAATGAACACAGGTGAAACTGGAAACATTTCCTACAGTGTTTCTTCTTTTTTTTTTTTTTTTTTTTTTTCTCTCTTTTTCTTGCTTATTTGAGAAGCATCCTATAGTCACTTCCAACCAACTATTCCTCAGATTGTCAAAAAGAAACCCAGTCTCTTCTCCATTCTAGAGTGAAACAATGATGCACTGGGAAAACAAAACCAAACAAATTTATTAAGCTCAAGTCTTCCAGATTCTGGGTCGTTTGAAATCAGATTCCAAAGTTCATAAATTCAGCCTTTGAAGAAGTCTCCAGGATGGAATTAGGTCCTGATGGTGTGTGGGAGTGGGGGACTCCAAGTGCCTCTGTAGGTGAGTTCGTTTAGGAGGGTGTATTCCTGTCTATATGGACTGTAGCTCCTTCTTCTGCATCACCCAGTAACAGTCAATGAGGCAAAAGCAAAGTAAGTTAGCAACAGAAGAAGAGTTAGCAACAGAAGAAGAGTCCACAACACCCTGATCTAACTCAGGGCTTCTTCCTCTCTTGTAGGCTATGCCACACAGAAGGCATCAAAACCCAGTGGGACCAATAACCTGCCACGAGGATGGCCACTGGTAACAGGAGGAAGGAGAACAGTTTTGATAAACACGACCACGTCTCTGCCTGCACCGAGGAGGAGGTCTATGGCCTATATATTGCATTGGAAAAATGCCAACCTTTTGAATGCCTTTCAAGACAAATATGGAAAAAGTGAGCATGAAGACATTCAATCAGGCATGGGCTGTCAAGTCTGTGGGTATATCCACTCCAGCAGATTAAAAATGACTGTATTTACCTGGGTAAGCCAGAATTTAAACTATCGGGAATTTAATTGAGAGTGAGAATGTTAGTACAATGTCTAGCTTTCTTTCTCCTAACCCATAGCATGGATTTTGTACTCCATTAGAATCTGTAGATGCTTTAAAAAGCAATTTTCTACCAAACATTTAGGTTGCTTTCCCAGTAAATGAGGAAAGGACTTCCTTATAACAGAAGGCAATGTTCCCATAGGAATGTTTAGTATAAATATTAAAGAAAAGCTCTTTGGGCCAAAATCTGTGATTTATACACTTTACCTGAACCAGCCTGTCTGCACGCAGTCACAGCCTGATATAGCTTCAAATGGCATCATGCAATAGTACACACTGAAGAACATACGCTGTTATACTGCTGCCATTGACAGACTATTATTCTGCATCCAAATTGATAGAAGTACACTTGCACTCATTTGGAATAAGGCAATTAGCAGGATTACAACAAAAAATCATCAGAAAACACAAGTTTGTTGGATATTGCATAACCTTTTGTGGAGCCTTTGTTTCCACATCTTGACAGTAATATTATTTTCAGGGAAACTTCATTCTTTTATGCTTTTTTTTTGTTGTCTGCCACTGAAGAAACAATGCATGTGAGCCACGTATCTCAAACACAGCCTGTTTGTTATCAATTGTGCTGTGAATTTAAATGGGTTATGATGGAGATGTATTTGCTGTATTTATACATATCCCAACATTATGTTCTCCACTGCAGATCTGAGACAGAAGGGACAATTATTAGTGTTTTGATTCAGAACACATTAAAATTTTACATGATCCCTACAATATGGCAAAAATAAGTCTGCAACCTCAAATCAAGTTTTCATTGTTCTTCAAAGGAAAGGTCCTGAATAACTGCAAAACAGTACTGTGCTGAAACAATGCTTTTTAAAGGCATAGTTTTACCAGCTGTATTGGCAGCACCTCTCATACATGTAGCTAGCTGAGATTCTCCGATACATTTAGACATAATGTCACTTATTGCTGAATATTATATAAAATCCAGTTCAGCTCCCCAAAAATGTAATAAAATCTGATCAGCCAAGCAGAAGATGGTATTTGGTTCCCTCTTGGCATGGCTTAGAGAGGCTGGTGAATCTGTTACAGCTAAGGAATTTGGTTTTATTCAGTACAAGTTTTTATTTTGAGAGATTTCCTGGCACAATAACCAGTATCAGCAAGGATCATGACTGTCACCATTGCCAAACAGAAAATAGATTCAATTAGAAAGGGAAAATAGGATATAGTCTGAGATGGAAAATTAATTTTATCACTTGAGTGCATTTTTATCAGCAGCTCATGGCTCAACCTAAATCATAAATTGTTTGCATAAAAACAATTGCAATGTCAAAGGAGTGACTTTGCTTTATATCTTCATTAACAGTGGAACGTAAGCTGTCTGAAAGTTTTATTTCCCTGCTACAATAATCTGCTTTTTATCTGTTTTCCTGTTATAATTCTTGTGCGCCTCGAACGACTTAAAATAACTCTTTATAATGGTTTCTGAAAGCAAAGGGAGCTTTATGATGGAGAACAGGGCCACAGGGAGATGATATGACTTGTGTAAGGTCACACGGGAAGGCTGTGGCAGAGCTTCAGAGTGAATCACTGTCTCAGGGACTCGAGTGCCCGAATCACAAAATTGTGTTTGAACTCCTGTCTTTTCCTGTCTTGACAGTAATGGAGGAGAAAGCTAGAAGAACCACCTTCAGAGTATCGTACTAATTCTCAGCATGGGAGAGTACATGGTTGAAGTTCCCCAAGCAAGCTTTTATGACACAGCGAAGCAAACTGAGTTAAATCTTCGTACCTACCTTGGTCAGCTTCATTTCAAGTATGTGGCTGTTCTGAATCCTGGTGTCATAGTGAGCAACCTCTTTGGTGGATGATTTGACTTTTAAAATGATTTTCACATAGGAAAACACAATCACCGCAGTTGGGAACAGGAGGCAAAAGAAAAGAATACTCAGAATAAAAGCTTGCCCAGCCACCGAAGCCTGTGCCAGCCACCAGTCCAGAGTGCAGGAGGTCCCAAATGGCTCGGGGGCGTAGCTGCCCACACCAGCAAAAGGCACCGTAGCCCAGAATGTAGCATAGGCCCAGATTATTGCCAGACAGATAAATGCGTGATGTCTCTTAAGCCAAGTACCTGGAAGATAATTGAAGAGTTACATGTTCAGGTCCATATGTATTTGGTGCAATTGAACATGTCATTCTACACATGCAGTAGGAGTTTGCTTGGCTGTTTGACAACTCTGTAGGACTTGTAGAGCCACAAAGATGATTGCAGGGGTGGAACATCTCCCTTCTGATGAAAGGCTGAGGGAGCTGGGTCTCTTTAGCTTGGAGGAGTCTGAGGGGTGACCTCATTAACGTTTATGAATACGTAAAGGGAGAGTGTCAGGAGGATGGAGCCGGGCTTTTCTCGGTGATGGACAATGACAGGACAAGGGGCAGCGGGTACAAGCTGGAGCACAGGAGGTTCCACATCAACATAAGGCAAAACTTTTTCCCTGTGAGGGTGTCAGAGCACTGGAACAGGCTGCCCAGAGAGGTTGTGGAGTCTCCTTCTCTGGAGACATTCAAAACCCACCTGGACGTGTTCCTGTGTGACCTACTCCAGGTGGTCCTGCTCTGGCAGGGGGGGTTGGACTAGATGATTTTTCAAGGTCCCTTCCAAACCCTAACATTCTGTGATTCTGTAATTTATCTTGCCTCTTTCCAGGTGTTGATAGTGAACCCTGAGCTAGCCACCTCAGCTCGCATTATACCTCATAAAGAGAAACGCACACTCATATGGGGGTGTCCACCTGACTATTTCAGATATTTAGGCTGTGATGATTTACAACCTAGAAGAGTCTGTACAAAAGAAATCCAAACTAGCTCAGCAACAATCATGGGAATCTTGTCCAGTAATTTTGAAAATTGCTTTGTGGTCTGTAAAGTAATATTCATAGTGTGTGTGGTCAGATGAGCTGAAGGTTCAACCCACATGAAGGACTAAGTGTTTATTTCAGCCTTTCATCATTCAGTATGAAGGCTCACTAGCTGCAACTGTGTAATGTAACTTAGGTTATTTCCTATTCCTCCTGTCATATATTAACTGATTAAGGTTTGATCTCAGGACACTTCTCAACATAAATTATTAGCCCAAGTGATTGAAAGACAAGGCTTTACAGAGAAAATAACATATCCAAGATTTATTTTTACTTTGTCCTTCTTTTCCAATACAGAAAGTCACCATGTGTGTACTGTCAGAAGTATTGGTAGTAGGTGTTTTCATGTATCCTTGCCCATTTGTTTTATTAAATGCTAATGACATGCCTGGAGTTGTGGAGTGGAATATTCTCTCTGCTCATCTTGCATACAACTCTATTTCATCTAGAAAAAGCTTCAATTTACAAGCTTTCCATCATCATCTGTGTTCAGTATGTTGGATTCAGATAGGACTAACAAGTTAAAACCTATGATTTATGCAGAAACTCAGGCTATGGTATTATAACAGCTCCTTCCACCTTGGAAGCTCTAATTTGTTTTCACTCCGCATTCACTGACATTGAGGAGCTTCCTTCAGGGTTTGAGAATGACTTAAAACAAAACCAAAGCAAAGAAACAACTGTAATTTGGATGTGACCAGTGCTCCTTCTCCAGCTGATTTTATGTTTCCAGACACCTGGAAAGAAAATGAACACTGACTGACAAATGATGTATTCGAGCACAACAGCTGAGAGACAGAAAGGTGGTTTGTTGTGTTCAGCTGTGGAAAAACAAAGCAACAATAGCGTGAGTACTAAAAAAGCAATATTATTTTCACAGCTATTGTCAAACCATAGCAACCCATTATCCAAAAAAAAAAAAAAAACCAAAAAAAGAAAACAAAAAAACCAACAACAAATAAACCAAACCTAAAGCCGAAAAAAGCAGTTTCTTCTTTTGGGGCAAAATGGAAGTGTAGGTATATAGAGAGGTGCTCTAGGCTCCTGGTGAATGATTTAGGCCTTATACAGAAAATGGCTAAGTTAACCACCTAAACTGAACGTACTAAATACGTTTATTGCTCTCCATCATTTTGCATGGACAACCATAGCCCTCAAGAAAAAAGGTTTTGAAGCGTTCTGTCTCTCTTGAACTGAGATGTCATACTAAATACCAAAGCTCACAGCATGAATGCAGCTGGCCATGAAATATTACTTCTGCTTACCAAGTCTGTGAAAAATTTTCTATGATTTGGGTTGCCACTGAATTATTTTGATAAGACTTTTGTAGAAAGAACTGAAATCTTACTTATTGTGAATGGTGTTTTTAAAACTGAGCTAAGGAATCCTTCCCTGCACTCTCATTTAAGGAAAAAGTATGGGTATGCCAGGATCTGTTATAGCAGATCCCAGCACAGTACCACAGCCTGTAATCGTTAACATGCTCAGCTATTGGACAGACTGGCTTACTTACACCTCCTAGCTGCAAACATTTCTTACAACTTAACATTACACGATTGATATAGTATGTCATTATAGTGAAATCTGTTGTATGTCCCTCAAGTCACATGGGCAAGGTGTTTCTTATACCTTGAGTATGCACTGAATTTTTTGGAGAGTTAGTCCCTTCCAATGCAAGAAAAATATCTTTTCTAAACTGTGACAACATCTTTTAACTGGAAAGAATGAAACATATAATATATCATATTCAAGAGAGATAAGATATTGATGGATATGGTGCTAATGGCTTTCACTGCTAAATTAATTTCATCCTCTCAGGTTCCATCTCCATATTAGAGAGACGTATCACATTATGACCTATTGCACAGCCAAATCTTTTAGAAGTTTTAAATAGTTTGCCACATATCTTAAAGGAATTTAAGCATCTAACAAGGCATACTTTTGTATATTGGTCCATAAGACTTTGCAATACGTGCAATACTTGCATCTGTTAATGTTAATAAGCCTTGATAGACACAAAGTGATTTCTCTACGAGTGATTACTAAAACTCATGGCTTAAGCAGACAGCAGAAAGACAACAGTGAAGGCGATATGTCCAGCAATACAAATTCAGCTGGGACTACTTGGATCAAGCAAACATTTCTCTTATCTGTGTATTCCCCTCTATATTTAACAAGGTCATTCTGAAGAGCTTAAGTATGATTTCAGTCTAGAAAACTGTATCACTTAATATAGTTTTTCTATAGTCACTTAATATCATTTTGTTTCTTACCATAAGACAAGTGGCAGATTTTTAGGTATCTATCCAGGCTGACAGCTGTCATAGTAATAAGACTCCCACAGCCAAAGAAGAAACCAGCCCATCCATACCAGCGGCAGCCAATCCATCCAAACATCCAGCGGTGAGAAAAGAAGGAAATGATACTAAAGGGTTTTCCTACAACTTCAAATGGAGAAAAGAATGTCAGTTGACTGATAAACCCACCCTTTTTCAGAAAAGCAAACTCTCCCCTTTGCCCAAAGCTAATACCACTAAAAATGCTCTGCAAGGTGGAGAGGGGGCTTCAGGCACAACAGCTGTGATGACTTGCATGCCCTCCATCCACAGGACTAAGCCTAGCTAGACCCCACAGCATTTATGCTGTGGTAGGATGAGCCAAGCCTGCAGAATGGCTGGGAACAGGTGTTTTACGGCAGACTACATGAACCAGAAGTAAACCCATACTCTGGTACTAAACACGTGCAAGCTCTTCCCATTATGAAAATTTTAGAGTATGTGTTAAGTCCACATGCAAACACACGTCAGTATATAAAGTGATGGGTGATGGGTGGGTCTGGGTTTGAAACAGGCACAGACCCAGTTAGGCTACATCCCTATAATCAATTGAGTGTCTTCAAAAACAGGATAAAGAAATTTGCCTTCAAAGAGGACTTACAAACCTATCAAGGCCTGGCAGTAGGATGCATACTGTGGTAAAGCATTAGGTTAGAAAGGAAGATGATGCAATGGTCACAGCACGGAACTTGAGCTGCAGAAGCGGTTTCAGCTCTTGTTCATATCACACTCTTCCTTGGTGACTCAAGCAAGTCACCTGGCCAGATACGAAAAACTTTTAAGCACCCCCAAACAGAAGGGAAATATCTATTTTGGAGACTCTGCTTAGTAGCACCTTAGCTCATTCTCCATTTGTAAAAGTGAGAGGTGCATTGTGGAAGAACTGAAGTTAGGTCATATGTGGTTTCATTCTCACATTATTAACAGAAAACTCAAAAATTTACAATTAGGAACATCAGAATGTTTTCTGAATCCTTCATTTCTACTTATCAGACTGACCTGAAATGCTCCAAGGCCTGCACAGTTCAACTGCAACATTCAAACAACATTAAATATTGAACTCCACCTTCCCATGACTGTGTTCCTTCCTGTACAGGAGTTGCCAGAGCACCTCAAGGAGTTGAAAGCATCTCAGCTGCCCTGGGCTAGTTTCCCCTGGCTGAACCACACTGTCTGGAATGCCACAGCAGCTCAGTGAATTGGTTTATAAAGAAGGCAAAAATGGTCTTGTGAAATGTAATTCCCACAAGGTAACCTATTCATAGAAGTCAAGACAAAAGACTTTATTTTGTTGAAGTGATCTGTAGAAAAATATTTCTGATTGTTCCCAAAAATATTCCATTTTAGATCAAACTCATGCAAAACTACACATTCTGTTTTCATTCTTCTTAAGAAAATTAAAACATTTCTACCAAAACAAAATCTTGCAGAAAATGGCCTTTGTTCCATCTTCTATGCCAAAAGCATTGCGACTGTAACCCCTTCAAAATGAGAGTTATTTTTAAACAAGGTATTTTGGGATTCTTTTCCTTTAGCCTAAACCTGTAAGGAAAATTTGCCTGAGTCTGAAGGTTGTGCTCAGGTCAATATGTCATGTGGTTTTCTCTGAGCAGAATAAATGTACTTTAATTTTTCAAGCAAAAGCTGACCCTAGTGATTACGGTTTTAAAAAAAAAAAAAAAGAAATATGGCAAGGCCTAGGCTGTATGCTAAGAGTCAGCAACTTTGCTCATGTAAATCATTGACAGCTCTGAAGGCCAACACATTTATTTCCACAAAATCAAGTCTCTCTTCAGCAGCACAGGACTCTGAGCACGGTATCAGTGCAAAATGAGTCTGATGCAGTATTGAGCAAGAGGCTGGTGCCACCCTGTGGAAATCTGCAGGAAGTAGGGCCATGGTAGAACCTGTTTCTTGAACAAGGTGCCAAGACAAGTGCATGAAATAAGAAGATTTTGGAAAAAGTCCCATCTTCACTCCAATCACTGCAGCAGGCATAACATGACACATTTCTTGAGGCAACATCTTCCATTTAAAAAAAAAAAAAAAAAAGAAAGAAAGAGAAAGACAAGGAGAAGGAGAAGGAGAAGGAGAAGGAGAAGGAGAAGGAGAAGGAGAAGGAGAAGGAGAAGGAGAAGGAGAAGGAGAAGGAGAAGGAGAAGGAGAAGGAGAAGGAGAAGGAGAAGGAGAAGGAGAAGGAGAAGGAGAAGGAGAAGGAGAAGGAGAAGGAGAAGGAGAAGGAGAAGGAGAAGGAGAAGGAGAAGGAGAAGGAGAAGGAGAAGGAGAAGGAGAAGGAGAAGGAGAAGGAGAAGGAGAAGGAGAAGAAGGAGAAATAAAGGGAAAGGAAGAAAAGCACACATGGCTGTGCCAATCACAAATTTTTTAATTACAAAACTTACACAGAGAGATTGAGATCCCCATGGAAGACAAGGTGATCAAGGGGTATGTTGGTGACCAAGGGGTATGTTGGTGACAGACCTTAACGGAGAAACTAGGAGCCCTCATGCCAAGAGAGCTTCCAAACAAGCTGTAGTTTGCATGGTTGGGACATACAGCTTACATGGTTAGGAGACACCTCTTTACATTCCAAATATACAGCTACAGAAATTCCCCTGAAACACTCCCTGTCATTGCAGTGAGTCTCATTGGAGTCAGATACCAGCCTTATAAAACAAGACAGTCTCTTAGGACACAAAGGAGATGGGAGTATCACAGAAGAGGCAAAAAGTGGGTTTTTTTTATTATTATTCTTTGCTCCTAAGTATTGCAAGATGGAAATAGTATCTCCATGGCAGATATGCTGAAGAAATCATCGGGATTTCTTTATGTGGCAGCAGAGCAGAGATTTTTATATTAAGGCCTTTCTTCTATTAAATTCACGAGTATGTCCAGAAAAACATGTTTACTGATCACCAAGAGTCATCAAAATAAATGGAAGTTGAGGGGTGAGCAGCCCTTTGGCCATGCACAGTAAGCATCAGTTTTGGGAGGCTAGGAGCCATCATTTTATGTGGTTCGGTGCTATTTTAGGTGTTTGGATAAGGGCAAAAGCATTTGGCAGAAACAAGGGCAGGAAAAGGGTGCACTGGAGCTGAGGGCAGCGTTTCCAGTGCATGCAACACATAGGGGACTTGGAGAGCATGGGAACGTACTGCCGTTTATATTGCACTGGGGAGATCCCCTGTTCAGCTGGGCCTCATCCGGCCTTTATACCCATTGGATTGTCATCAAAAACATCCTTTTCTAAAAGACTTCCAGTCCTCCCCCTGTGTTTGCACGTATCCATGAGCAGCTGAATGAGACTCATGTCAAGAGCCAAAAGAATGATCTCAAATGCTCTTGACTCTGTAAATTCGTGTAAACCTTTCCAAAGCTCCCTCCTCTCATGCTAGGGCATTCAGGCTGTGGGGTTGAAACAAAAATCCCTCCAGTTGGCTGATGTCGCTATTCCTCTATAAATTGACACAAATGCTTATTTTCCTGACCCGGAGATAAAAGAGGATGGTCACTAGAGAAAATTGATAGCTTTGACAGGCTGATGGCTACTGGTATTTTCCAATTCTTTCCCCTCATGCCGCTCCCCACTCATATTTGGCAAAACACTTATTTTTGAGGCACCAGAATCCCTCCTGTTGCACCGTACAGCAAGAAAATATAATTTTCTTCAACTGTAATACCAAGCTATTTTGTGCTTATTGTGCCAGGATGCACATGGGAGCTGTCTTTGAAGGCCTGCCCAGTGCCGGGATGAACAGGAGTTTTGCATGATTGGTAAATCCAACCCTATTTTTTCCCTCTGTACTTTTAATTTCTTCCCATCAAGTTGTTCAAGATTGTTGTTTTCTATGCTTCTCTGTAATTTGTACGCAAATAATAGAGCAGAAACATCAGTAGCAAAAGGCATTTTGGGCTCCCATGAGTTCCAGAGAACTGTCTTTTGCTGCTGCCATAAAGAATGGTGAGAAAGTAAAAATGAGTGAAAACAAGTCATGAAATTACCTGAAATGCCCAGATCACACACTGCTAAATTAACAGTCATTATCTCAGCAGGTCTCAACTTCTTTTTTCGCTTTGAGGACATAAAAATAACATACCCATTTCCCAGAGTTGAAAGAATCCCTGTAATAATGAAAAAAAAAAAAAAAATCAAATTAGAATTATCCTCGAAAACAGCAATTTCCCATCTTCCTTGTGAAATTCGCTGGTATTCTCAGCCTGAACCTGTGGTCCCAAGGCTAGACATTTTACTCTGAAACACAATCCTCTCATCCTCATTATGCAGCTCATAGAGACATCTACTGCAGACATCTCCCTCCCACAACAAATGCTATTTTCCCCTCTGCAGTGGGCATTGCCTTCACCACCTGAGACTGCACAATTATTGACTGAATACACATAATTGAAATCCCATAATTCCTCTGTTCTGATCAACCCCATTTTTCTCACAAACATTTATACAGCCACAAGAATTAAATTCAGTTGTCTGTAATCACAAGGACCCCAATCTTTGACCAACCTTAATTTTATTAAATACAACAATCAGAGGTTGAGGGATAAATTTCTAAAATAATGTAAATTAAGATATTAATATCACATCTTAAATTCTACAGTATTTTTTTTTATCATAAGAAAGAAAAATTATAAAATATATCTGATTTTAACTTTCAGATGGAATTCAGTGCATGAGGAGGGATCCTGTTCATATTGGCTGACATCTTTCTTGCCATATCACCATCCAAGGGCTCGCAGGCATCGACGCTGCAAACAGTTAAGCAGCCACGAAGATAATCACACTGGGACTAAAAACTGCAGCGTTTCAAGTTCCCTTCAAGAAAACTGTTTCTTCAATATCTCATGTTTGAGAGAGTTTGAGCAGAGAGTGAGCATTTTGCAGTGGGAACACGGGACAGCTCACCACATCCCTTTCAGGAAGCAGGAGTCACCCTCAAAGGTGAACACCCCAAAGGGACCATGGCCCATGGAGGCCTCACACCAGCACAGAGGATACAAGTAAGAAGGAGGCAGTTGCAGAAGAAAAGAGTGAAAAGCAAAGGGTGGCAGAGACCCCAACCTCCTGCTCTGTCGTTGCCTCACCAAAGTGACCTACAACGGCAATGACAGGGAAGATATTAGAGCAAAATTCTGCCTGAGAAATGGGGAGGAAAGGTGTTTTCCTTAATTATTTTGTGTTTGTCATTTTTGTTTCTTACTACCCAAGTCAGTAATTAAATGTTAAATTCCCCGTGATGAGTCTGTTTTGCCCACAACAGTAACTGGTGATTGATCTGCCGGTCTTTACCTCCACCCTGTATTTATCTCCACTGCTTTTGCTCTTCCTATTTTCCCCCATCCCACGGCAGTGGCTGTAAGCAAGTGGCTCCCTGGGTGCTTGGCTACCAGCTGAGGCCAACCCTCCCCACTACTATGAAAAATTAATAAATAGCCCAAATTGCCTCTGTCGATGAGGCAGCAAAGTTACTCTTTCTGATTCCTTCCTACATATGGCTTTGGTGGTGCAAACTCAGCTGTATTCTGTGTTTCAAACAGACCCAGCAGCCTCCCAGCCGCCTAGGAATGCCACCATCTCCAAATGCCACATAATTTTCATCAAAGTCTGCTGGGAAGCCAGACCCCTGCAATTAAAGCTCAGGAATTAAATGGGTTATTTAATTATTTACTCTGGCCTATCAATGGAACGATTTCCTTGCAAGTGTGCCATGTCCTCACAAAAACAAGAAACTCAACCTGGGAATATATTTGAGGCAGAGAGAAAAATGGTTCCCAGAGGCTAAAACCAGACAATTTCTCAAGAAATATGAGTAACTGTGAAATCGAAAGTTTACCAAACTGAGGAGAAAAAGACTTTGATTTTGAATTTTTCAGTAATAAATGTAACACTAATCTAATTGGAGAGACTTCTTATTTTACACTGGCATTATTGGTTTCTACATTGTTTCAAAAAATAAAAAAAGGCAGAAGCTGGCTTATCATTAAATCTCAGGTTTTCTCAGCAGATTTGATTTATCCGTGGTGAATGAAAGTTAAAGAACACCCTATTCTTATGGCTTTGAAAATTTAGTCTGAATTATAAGTAGATACTGGTATTCATATTATTTATTTTCTTCCTTGCAGCTAAGTGAATGAATCTCAATGTTGCCAAGCATTTTTCATATCGCTTAATCATTTTTCCTTCTTAATACCATTTTCTCTCTAGTGCTATTTAGCATATCTGGAGTGCCAACAACCAGTTTGAAATACCTTTCAAAAGCACTTGACATTTTCCTGAATCTTTTTCAACTGACTGGTAGTCCAGAGAGATGTCTTCATCAGACAAGCCTCTGAAGCAACTGCTCATTATTAAGAGCAATGTTTTAGAGAGCCCCAGCCCACTGACCTCCTAATTCGGCACCTGGAAGGGGTCCAGTGATAATTTAAGTTGCCTTTTGTCTATACCTGCATCTGACAACTGCTTCTCTGAATTCTTTTTTAACTCCTTGGTGATAGAAAGTTCATAATCTCCTTAGATGAGCCATCTAATGCTTCATTTTTCCTACTACTAAAAAGATTTTCCTAGCAGCTAGCCAAAGTCCTCACTGATGCAGGCTTCCAGCTATAGTAGGTGCTGGCAGGCTGTGTGCCTGGGCAGGGCCTGGGGTTGGAAAAAGGAGAAAAAAGACTCTTCAGGTATAAAATAAGGGTTCTTTTCCATGAGCAAACAGTTCAGGCCACAACTGTCCATGGCACCACACACTGTTACAGATATAAAAAGAGCCAAGGATGCGATAACTAAAAAAGTACCACCTACAGAGAAAGAGCCAGGCTCAGATATGCAACCTGCAGCAAAAGGTGAAAGTGTATAGAAGTAGCAATCTGAACAAATAAGAATCCTTTTCTCCGGTCTGACAGCAGTGCTAAAGCATTAGAGGGAAAAAAAGAAAAAAAAAAGACAGTTCAGGATGCTGTTTTCAATTAAGCTGTTTCATAACACACTGAGGAAGTGTGCAACAACAGTTTGCAAATCAATAGTCACTTGCCATGGACTTTTAAAGGCGCTGACAGCCAGTGGGTCTCCACACAGTAGTTAGTCACCCTACCTGGCCATACAGTAAATCAATCAAGTCAGTGATGAGAAAGCTAGCAGGGGAAGTGACAAAGTAAAAAGAATTGGATTGTTGTAACCACATATAATGTTAGGTTATTTCTTTTTCAAACAATTAAAACAAATACACATGGAAATGAACTAGTTAGGGCAAAAGATCACACATTCACAGAGAATTTATCACAGTTTTGTCAGGACCCTTGATTTCCTTCAAAGACAAAAAACGCACTTTTATATTTTCAAACTGCAATACTTCAGTTGTACAACCTGCCTGACCCTAAAAGCTCCCCTGAGTTTCCTGATAGGTTCCCAGCCTTGCTCTCTCCAGGGTCCAGAGAAAGGCCACGAAGATCACCAGAGGACTGGAAGACCTGCCACATGAAGAAAAGCTGAGAAAACTTGGCTCTGTTCAGCCTTGAGAAGAGAAGGCTTAGGGGAGACCTTATTACCATGCACCAGTACATAAAGGGTGGCTACCAAGAAAATGGAGACTCCCTTTTTAAGTGTAGTCACATGGAAAAGACAAGGGGTAATGGGTACAAGTTCTTCCTGGGGAGATTCTGATTGGACTCCAGAGGAAACTTTTACACCATGAGGACAATAAGACATTGAAATAATCTCCCAAGGGAAGTGGTGGATTCCCCTACATTGGACAGTTTTAAGACTCAGCTTGACAGGGTGCTGGGCCATACCATTTAAACCATATTTTTACCTTGAAAGGTTGGACTAGATGATCCCTGAGGTCCCTTCCAACCCAATATTCTATGATTGTATGATATGATTCTCTCACTGTGCAGTTTCTCCTCCTTTTTGAAATAGATTTCGGTCTCACTTGCACCTTACATGCCTCAAGCACAAAAAGATGCCCAATAGCAATCACCACCTCCTGGCTTCCCACATTTCCGCAGCTAGTCCCTCTCTCTGCTATCAGAATGTCCACACAGGACACCTTCAAGAGGGGCCACCATTTCTTGGAAGGGATCTGCAAAGGAATAGGGGACACAGTTCAGTGGCAGAAGGTGACAACGGATGGTTCGGTCTGAACCACAAGTTACAATAAAAATCCGTAGACATACCTTCACTGAGTATGGGAGCTGAACGTTCAGCTCAGTTTTTTATCTTCTGCAAATTACACAGTTTACAAAGTTAATCTACAATATTGCAGAGTTACCTCAAGACGCAACTACACCTGAGAGCTATCTGAGCCCACAGTTTTTGCTTACTGTTTTGAATACTTGGGAGCTGTGATTAACTATAAATTTGCCAATTAAAGCAAATTTACAGCCTTAGCAAGCCTGTTGTGTGGAATTTGCTGTCAGTGAATAGTTTCACAGAGCTGGGCTTCCTTCTCTACCACCTTAAGATCCTCTATCTACCACCAAATATCTCTGTGTGGCAGTGCTTCATGTCCCAACAGAAAAGTGGATGCTTTGAACTATCAGAAATCAGCTTAGTGGAAATTTAGGATTATTTTTGTTTGCAGAAATCAAAAAAAGCCATTCAGAGATTTAGCTGGGAAGAACAAAGATGAATTTCCTTCTAAGTTCTCATATTTTCGCAAGCCCCAGATATTATTAAAATGTTGTTATCCACCTAAACATGGATGGGTAATAAAATACGGATCTGCATATCAACAGAAGCTGACAGCGGAATCCCCAAGGCATTAAGCTAACCCAGCCTTGTAAGGTACAACTCACATGAGAAGCTTTAGCCCTAGCAAAGCGTTTTTTGGGGTTTTTTTGGGTAAGATAAATGTGTTTAAAGACTATTTTACCCCATCTGTTCACAAGCACAGAAGAAGACCTGACATTGCTCCTTCCACCAGTTTTGTTTAACACCCTCTCTTAGTGGTTGAGCTCTGAGGTGTAATTCTGGTTTACTGGTGGAAAGCACAACACTCTCCTCCTTCACACAAACCGCTATAGAAGGGGAGGGTCTGTACTTCTCTTGCCCTCTGGCAAATTAATATCCATTACTGCATTATACACAGTGTCTAAAGCACTGCTGTGCTGGTCTAGAAAATACAAAACCAGTTGCTGTTGCTGAAATGGCTGAGGGCACAACTGGCCAGCAGCTAAGAAATGACTGCTCAAAATCATTGTAATGATTGCTAAAAGGAATCAAAAATATCTGAGCAGGATACCAGTGGTATCTTGTGCTAGAGATGCAAAGTCCAAGGAAGATGCAAATACAGCATTTACATGCGCATGTGAAAAGCATACTTGGCTCTAATGAAAGCTGGAGTGTGTGGTAAGGGTAAAGTAAATAACCAAGTAAGCAACACAAAACAAACATATGAAAAAATAAGTTAAATCCAGAGCAAAATGTAGGATATGATGTGTAGAGCTACACATGTATCCAGCAGAGCTATGGCTTGAACCTTCCTGGCTTGGGTCACCGGGTGCAATGGTCTACCACAGGCTGTTTGACGTCCAGGTCACAACACCAAGAAGGCGGCAATCCTACCAGTAAGTCCAATACAAAAATGACTATCAGCCCCTTTTAAACCAACATTTCAATCTCCTCACACAGTTCATGTAAGTCTGTGCCTTCATGGTTAGCTTTTGTTTTTTCACTGGGAATTTATTATCTCTGTCCTTGCCTTTATTTGCTTATATCTATGTTTTTCAAGATGTTTCACACCAGGCAAGTTTATATCTTTGAAACTAAATACAGCCAATATAACAAGGCAACACAGTCTGTATTGGAAGGATTCGTTTCAGCTACTCAGACATATTTCCTGGGATTAAAGCTAAATTTGCTTAAACTGGTGCAAAAAGACCCGAGGGGGGGTTGCCTTGGACAGTTCAGTCCAGACATCTGTCTGCATACCAGCAGAAAAAATATATATATGTGAAAAGTTAGGTTACATACAAAACTGTTCATGAATATCGAGATGAGCACAGAGATACAGCTTCACCCTCCTCCTCTGCTGCTCTGAATTCCTTTTTTGATAAAGACATAAGCAGAAGACAAATGAGAAACAAGCATTATTCAAGCCTTTGTGAGGCCTCCACTGCAGAAAAGATTAGATTACTTAGGTCAGTCAAGGGAAAGGCAGCAGGAGACAGTAGGAAGGAGGGATGTAAAATAGTGAACGGGAAACATGAATGTAGGACTGGAAGATCTTTGTAATTTGTGCAGAACTGATAGAAAAAGAGAAAGAATCAAAATGGAAATAAATGTCAAGGAATACACTATAGGCCCTGTATGCATCCTGGTGTTCAGCCATCTGACACCCAGAGCCCACTTTGGTGTAGCACAGTTATATGACCTGGGCTCAACTTTACTGAGAAAATAGCTGTTGAGCTGTGAGAAACTGCATGAACTAAAGCCATAGAACATAAGGAAACCTAAGCCACAGAAAGAAGTGTAAGTGTTGAGGCTAGTATTGACACAAAAATATATAACCCTGCCCACCTCCATAAAGCAAAGAAGGTAAATCAAGAAGAAAGACCAGTTTATCCCTAGAAGCAATGGAGACCAGTATTTCCCAGCTGAACGACTACTCCTTCGTATATGAATACGTAACGTAAAAATCAGTCCCAGCTATCATCTGTGTGCACTTAACAATAAATAATTTCATTTATTCTGCTTGCAAAGTCACTTTGCACACAGTAAAAGACTCCAAAACAAAAGGGAGGGGAGGGTGTTAGATAGAAAATTCTGTTCAATGTAATATGTAACAGAGGACAGCTGATGCCAGGAGCTGAGCAAGATTCAAATGAGCACGTCTGAGTAGGTTCTCTTTGCTGCTTAGGCACATGAAAGAGGCTTTGAAAACAGGCCATAAAACCCGTATAGCATAAGGGCAAAAGCCAGTCCTGGTCAGGAATGATTAAACTGCAAGCCAGTAATCTAGCAGTAGAAAAAATTTGAGGATTTCTTCACTTTTTGCTGGAAGGTGTACTGATTGTCACTTTTGGCTACCTTGAACAGCATTGTCTGGTGCTACTAGCTGTTGACACTGTTGACCCATATTTCTAACACATTCTTTCTTTCTCGTATGGAGAAATATGTAATTACACATCTAATGCGCAGCAGCTTCTGCCTTCTTTGTGAGTGCCTGCAGGGATGCAGTGACATAGTCATATTTCAAAAACTAATTACAAAATCATTACCAATTACGGTCAAATAAAACCCAGCTACAATGTCAGCTTCTCTAGAAAGCTTTGATGCAAAGGGGTCTTCCTTCTGGAGATAGTGTGGGAGGTATTCTTCCTGGGAGGAAATGTTGTGGTCTGATGCCATCCCATTCATGTCCAGTTCAGCGTCTGAAAAACAAAAGAACAGAGTTTGCGATAGATCACGTCTGCCGCCAGAAAATGCCAAGATTTTGTTCGTAAACAAGATGCATCCTCCTGTCTTCATTTCTGCTCTACCAGCTCCCAGGGCATTTCAGGATCCAGTTCAGTATTGCATAAAGCATCCTGCCGTGATTTATTTCATGACTTACTTTATCCAAGAATGTCATTATTCATACGGCACTCATCACAGTAATCCATCTGAGCAGTACCTAGGTACCAGTGTGTTGCAACATTCAAGCCAGGGACTCTGAAGTGCCTTCCCTGAATATCTTAAGGAGCTTCATGTTTCCAGCTGTGTGTAAGAGTGACCCAAGTCTGAGAATATGGAAAAACCAAGCAGGGCAATTGTTTGTATCTGAATAGCTTCATTGCTTTATGTGTTTAACGCTTACTGAACTTGTTGTCTTTATCTATACACACAGTTCTTGTAATCCCAAGAAACTGGGAATGGTCAATAACAGTCCCAACAATTTCTTTATATCCTGTGGGGTGCTATGTCTATAGATGGTAGCTCTGCAAATTTTACAGCTATGTGAAAAGTTATAACCATAAATTCTCCTTAGAGTTATTTAGGTGGTGTGTTCTAATGTAAATAACTTTACACAGTTATGGTTATAAATAGTATTTGGTTATTACAGTTACAAAGAAACAACAGAGTACCAAATATCAGACCCCATCAGGGCAAGTTTGTTGAGTTTTCTTTCCATTTCCTTTTCTGTGGAAATGAGCTATTGAGGTCAAGTGTGCTAAGATCAATAAAGCAAACCCTGATACAGGAAAACTAGAATCTAGCAGACAGCCATGAAACTTAATCCTCCGGGACAACTGAATGAGTAAAGTGAGAAACTTTATAAGCCAGAAACATTTCTGCAATATTTGAAACTACCCAGCCAAGAGCTGTTTAGGACATTCAGTCATCCCAGTTCTTCTCAGTGCTTGGTGGGGCAGCAGTGGCATGCAAGAACTTAGCACTTGCCTTCCAGGGCTTCCATACTTTTTGCTGTGGGACCTGGGACAAGTTGTGAAGCTCTAAATCTTGCCCCTTCAGAAGTCCCAACTTGCAGGGAGACCAAGTGAGGAGAGAAAATGTTTCATTATTTTACTCATTTGCTATCTCTTCTGCATCTTGAAGACAGACAGCCTTCTCAATAAGAGCCCTGTATGGCCAGAAACGTAGCAGATGACACTTAACTACACCTAAAGCACCCACAACCCCTTCCCTGCTGTCCCTCTAGCTTTGAAAAAAAGGCTTCATTTAAGGGAATCAGGTCATAGGGGCACATTGTCACTCTAGACATGGGAGAAGCCAAAAGGTGCCCTGGGCATATGGCTCCAAGTAGCACTAATTTTTTAAAGTTCAGCAGACTCATTGCTTTTCTTTTTTCCCAATAAATAAAAAACTAAGCAATGGCTGATCAATTAAAAAAACAAATTAAAAAAAAAAAAAACTACAAACTTAAGTGACTTCATGAGCTCTTTCACCTAATGCAGCCATGGAGAATAAGCACTCCAAACACAGCAGATCAACCATTTATGTTTGCATTAGGTCCCGTGGTACGGCAGGCTGGACACAGTTTAAGAGACAGTCTGGTACAAAAGCGTGGACTAAGGCACGAATCTGGGAAACAAAGCAATCAGACCAATCATCCTCTCCATCCAAGCATAGCCACAGGTCTTGATCCAAATTCTACTTGGCCTTTAAAACAATCTTGATGCTTTTCTGTCTCCCAGATTGCGTGGTCCGTTTGAACCACGTGGGTCATTGAAGCGATGCAAATGGAAAAGCACATCTGGGACCTGTTAGCAGAATTTGGATTTCATATAAAAAAAGTATCAAAGTGTTTAAGGGCATATTTCTTCCCTAAACCACACTAAAACCTCCCACTCAAGTCACTATTAGGTGGCTCACAAGAACAATATTTTCCAACTTAGAAGCACGCACAAAAAATCAGCTTTAAAGAGGAAATTTCAACTTCTGTATACATTAAGCCCAGCCAGAAGCCCAGTCACTGGTATTTTTAACCTGCCTGAGAAGTGAAAATGCATGTTTCCCAAGCAAATCACAGCCATGGGATAGGAGGAAGCCCTCTCTGATCAAACTGGACTGCTACAACATGGTAGATTTTGTTGCTTCACTCAATATAAGTTGTCTACCTGCTTGCAAATGTTAATGTCGTGACAAACTAGTCCTACCTGGCTACTGAAAAAAAAGCACCCTACATTGGCTTTGAGCAGAGACAGCATATTATTTCTTGAAAATTTGTAACAAAAAGAAAAAGGAGCTTAATGTCTAACTTTCAAAAAGACTGATGAACTTGGCTTATTATTTTAAATCTTGTCTGGCAAATTAAGAATAAGTTTCAGATATAAGAAGATAAAAAAACAACTTTGCTTGATTTACACAAAAAATGTTACAGTGACACATAATGCAGGATTTTAATACAAGATTATGGCTTTAAAAGATTTTCATCATCCTGATTAGGCAGGAATCAGGAATTAATTGTGCCCCCAAATGAAGCTCTATTCAAGAATCAAACCTCATTTTAGAGTGTAAAAACCAGAAATGGATGTAATTAACAAGGCAGAATAATTATTCCTCTCATAATTCTATGCCAAGAAAAGCCATAATCCTCATCAGCATCTAATGCCTAAATGTTGGGTAAAAAAATACAAAGAAGGATAACTTCTAAACTGTCAGGCAAAACCTAGCAAAAGTAGGGGATGTGGATTTCCTTGGACGAATTATTTCAGGAACCAAGATTTGAACTGCTAACTCTGTTGATTTTGTTTATACACATGCTTTTTAAGATACCACAGTATTAAATGCCTGATAGAAGTCATAAAGGTGCTGATCCACAGCCCTAAAAGTTAATGAGTCAGGAGCAGGGACTATAAAATGCTATTTTAATATAAACTTCAGTGACCCATGCTTGTACCAGTCATCTTCATTGCTTGCAAGTTCCTGTGAACTCCTAAAACATATTGGGAAGCTACAAACTGTACTAACCCAGATTCAAACTATTAGGAAGCTACAAACTGTACTAACCCAGATTCAAATTATGCCTTCTTCCAGATAAATACAGGCAGATACTGGCAAAATCTGAAGTCCTTAATCTAAAATAGTAAGAAAACAATCATTATACTTATGTTAGCCTGCCAAAAATGGATGCATTCAGATTATGTAGAACAGCCAAACTAGTATGAAGTGGAGAAAGTATTTTTGTAACTTTGCAGGCAAATGAAGGAAATATTAATACCAACCATTTTCCAAAACAAAAATCTGAAAAAACTAAAAGCATGATGTAGCTCAGAGACAAAAGCTACTCAGTATGAGAAAAAGTGGTATGCAGTTTGTGCCGTAGGAATTGCAGAAACTGAGCTACAATTGGATGCTGCAGAGGTTCCTCTGTGAAAGTTACTGTGGCAGCAATACTTAAATGTGCTTGACAAAAGAGCACAAGGAATTAAATATTATATTTAAAGTCACGGACAATACGTAAGTGTTGCAATTATTTGTAGAAGCAGATGAATTCAACAAGGGATAAATGGTAGAGTGAAACAGAAGATGTCCATGGAGTCAGTACCACCTCACAGAAAGAATTAGTAGAGCTCATTTTGAAAGAATTAACACGGCTAAAGTGATAACATTATCAATTGTCTTAATTAAGAAAATAACTTTCTGACCTCTCATGATATGTTAAAACCAATAAAACTATGAATAATTTTATCTGATTCTGTAAAAAACAAAAGCTAAAAGGATATATTAGTGCCAAAGAGTATTGTTATCTTTTTAGGAGGAAAAAAGAGAATAACCTTTTTCTTTAATTTGCCCAATGACATCTATTTCCCAGAGACTCCATAGCAAAGTTAGTCAGCTCTCAGTGTGTTCTGGATCCAAATTCATACTGTCAAGTGTCATTTCTATTCTAAACTTCCTCTGTGTATTTTGCATGGACTGTGTACAGCAGAGGCAAAGGTCCTTGGCGGGCATTACCTTGTCCTCCTGCAACCACTCTGGCTGCCACGCTAGTAACACAGGCCACGAGTCCAACGCACCTGGTGACAAACACTGCTTCACCCTTGAAATACCTGCTTCTCAGTAGTCGTTTTTCTCCAGTTTGACTATGACTGTCAAAACTCATTTCTGTGGCACACATCCTTAGCCAAGTATTTCTCATCAGTCCAACCAGCTGCTGTATTTAGGAATGCAAATAACAGTGACCAGAAAACTTATCTCAAAACAACCACAGAGCACTATCCTTTTCTTTCTCTCTTTTTTTTTAAATTTTTTTTTTTTTTTGGTCTGCTAATGTAATAGAAGAGATTTCTTTAAGAAAGAAAGTCTTGATTTAATTGCAGTTTATGGCTAAAGTCTGAAGACTCAAGCTATGGACTGGGAATCTCTCTTTTGTCCTTAGCAGACTTCTTTAACCACCAGGCTGCTGGTTATGCTCAGGTAGATTCTCTCACACTTGTCAAAGAGGAATCATCGCTTTGACTTCACTAAGTTAAAAGTTTATACTAACATTTCCTACATTTCATGACATCAGACTGCTGGTTTTGTGCTAATAATGACAGAAATCAACAAAATTGCAGTGTCCCATATTTCTCCTGTAAGAGAGAATCAGAGAGCTTTGGACTATCAACTTTTCAGATATTGTTACGAGGAGATAGTTTATGCCTACCTATCACAGAAGATTTGCCCAATCAACCTAATGCAACATCTCACAGCAAAACTGGAAGGGCATGAATGAGAGAAAAGCTACCCTCAGATGTATGTGGCCTGCATCTCAGGCTAAACACCCTGCTGAGAGGTGAAACCTAAATTTTCTATTAAAGCCCTGGTTAGGTGCTTCTATTTCCTTTCAGTCCTAAAAGTATGCAATAAGACTTACTACTGAGTTTTGAAACAATACAGTCATTATAAAAAATGGGATAATAATAAATTCACAAGTGGTTATGTCAGTGTTTGCAGCTACTTTTACATCAGTAAGCAGTGCAGACCTGCAGCAGTGGTCCTGTTGAGGACCTTCATTTATCCGAGGCTGTACACTTTTTAAGCACTAGTGCTTAAGAGAGAAAAAAAAAGAAAAAAAAAGGCAAATATATAAAAATAAGAAAAAAGTGAATGGTAAGACAAGCCTGTTTTGTAACTGAGTACTTGATTCTGATTAATAAGCACAGATTAAAACCCAAGCTCTCAAAAGATGTTTTGCAATACAAGTGCTTCATCTAGCATAGTAGGCACACTTGGACAAGCACTGGAAAATAAACAAGTTATCAAGGATTAGTTTCTTCTTGCTCCCTTGCAAGACCAAAAGATTCCACTTTGTGGCAGGTCTCCAATGACCAAAGCATGGGAACAGAGCACTACACCACAGCCTACATCTAGCTCATCTGCAGATCATCTTTCCAGCACATCCCGTGCTCAAAGGCCCCCAGTGCCTGTGAAAAGAGCTTTAAAATCATACCAAAAGAAACCAATCTGCTGCTTCCTATTAGAAATGGACTTTTGCTTATTCTTGTGCTGCAGACATTCATATTTAATTAATACAAACAATTCCACTTTTAAATAATATATTCTTTAAAATGTAACTGTTCCACTATAGCCAACCTCAGGAGATCCAAAATCCTGACTCATACTCTATGAAACGGCAATATCAAACCTCAAAACTTCTGAGACTGAAAAAAAAGAAAAGTGATTTGAGGATTTTTGTTTGGCTTAATCTGTGCAGTTTTGCCAGCCCTACATCGGTTTTGCTCCCTGCTTTCTCCTCATCCCCTGCTGGGGTGTTTTACCATGTCCTCTGCAACTCAGCCAGGCTCTTCTTACCCTGAGGAAGGCAGGGACATGCCATCCCCACCTCTTTCAGGAAAGAAGCAGACCACAGAATAGCGGCAACCTTCCTGATCCCTTCCTCCTATAGAGAGGGCACTGAAGGAGGGGGGAGAAAAATCTC
Source organism: Leptosomus discolor (assembly GCF_034619465.1). Taxonomy (NCBI): domain Eukaryota; kingdom Metazoa; phylum Chordata; class Aves; order Leptosomiformes; family Leptosomidae; genus Leptosomus; species Leptosomus discolor. The sequence goes on from NC_141392.1 coordinate 120,549,049, forward strand.
AGTTGTTCTGCAGAGCGCTGAACGCCCGAGTTTTTCCTAAGGTGTGGACAAATCCAGGGAATTTTCACCTGGGGCTGCCGAAATCAGGACATTTTGCAGGATGTGAGTGACAGCAACCAGAATGGACCTGACCTTTGCCTGTCATTTATCGGGAACTGACACTTGGTTTCAGGGTTTTGCAGATCCTTCAGTGGCTGGCACACTGCAGACACAGCACGAGACTTTCCATGCCCCAAGCAAACTCCATCCTGAGAGCTGAAGGTCACATCTGCCTCTACAATGTCATCTGCAGAAGACAGGAACTTCATGGTAACTGCTACCTCAGCAGCTGCAAACCGCTGACGCAATCTGTCCAGGCTGTGTTTTTGTCCATTCATATTTCTTCACACACCATGACTTTGCCACTGTCCATCTTTTCCATCTTAGTCCACCTGGTTTCCCACCTTCTGAAGGAGATTCTGACAAGCCCCTACACTCCAGAGGGAGCAGAGAGATCTGGAGGACCAAGCACAGAGCAATGTCCTGCATCCTGCAAGGTCTCATCCCTTCTTCTACTTGATGGGCAATTTTCAGCAAATTGCTAAACCTCTTCCCCCAGAAGGAAAACAGAGTGAATTTGTATCTACAACAGAGGTGGACCGATGGACTAATGTGTGCTGGTGTAATGGCTCTCAAGTCAGCGATACGAGCAAGAATAATGTGTTCTAGTGTTTTGGAAAATTATTGTAAACCACAAGCTGTCCTAAGAGCTGTAAAGGCATGCAATGCTTTTATGAAGTAAGAATGAACTTATTAGCTCCAGTAACAACAGACTATGAATTTGCAGGTGATGTCATACTTGGAGACCTGAAGCTGTTTTTTTCCCCGGGATGGCATCTTTGGAAGATAACCAATTTATTTACAATAAGAAGATCAAAATTGAAATTTCAGATTCATCTCAGCAGCCTGTTATGTTTTCAAATTTTGATGTGAAAAATCATAAGCATTATGATTTCAATGTGCTGTATTTATACAGTTAGTCCTCAGTGTCCAAAGGGCACATAACAAGCCTGAAGCCATCTGAATTTTACAAGTTGTTTGTGGGTTTGTTGTCCTACCGCTCAACAAAACAACAAACAATGCCTTCTGTGGTGTAATGCATGCTAATATCCCCAACAGCAGCCAGATATATGTTTGTGTCCAGGAGCAGAATCTGAAGGTGCTGGGGCACGCAAATAGTGGAAAATTTCCTTCTTCTAAAAACAACAGTGTATTTCAGCAAGATGGGTAGAGAAGCAGCCTTCACAACAGTCACCTGTGATTAGGAAGATAAATCTCTTAACTGTTCACTCTGACTGTTAATAAACCCCCCTGCATGTGATTTCCAAAAGGCCAGAACCATGATGCTCAGTGATTATTTTGGAAGATTGGCTGGTATTTCCAAGAGAGCCAACTGAGAGGTGACTGGGCTTTACATCCTGCAGAAGGCAGACACTGAGAAATTAAATTGTGGCATACGATCAGTACGACCCTTATGACTGCAAAACAGGCTGAGAGGACATCTAGCAAACTTGTACTCATCTGATATCATAGCAGGATAAATTCTGGTTATGTTGTTACAGATGACTGATGACTGTCCAGCCTATTCTTAACAATGGAAATTTCACAGCCTCCCTAGGTAATTTTTTCCTGAAATTAATTAAAACTGTTAAAGGGAAAAACTTGAGACCAGTCACTTCTCAAACAACTCACATCGTTACACCAGAGACACTCATTTTCCCCCTAAATCCTTAATATCTGATATAGGTAGATCCTTTTGGGGAAGAATAATATTAGGGATTAATTTCATTATTTTAGAAGTGTAATTAGTGTAGATTCAATAACCTGCTGAATTCAGCCTTGATAAAAGATTTGCTAATGTGAAATGGATTTATAAGCAGGGTTGTGCACCAGGAAGGACAATGCAGATGCCTTGAACAGGTAACAAACATATGGCGAAGTGCACTTGTATGCTGACTAGTGTCGCTGCTTTGGCAAAAACTGGGCAACAACAGTGCTTTATAGGGACTTAAAAAAAAATTAAAGTTGCCATAGTATTTTATCACAAAATATAAATTAATTGCAAGAGATGTAGGCGGAGGACGGTGAGAGGAAAGCAGTAAGAGAAATTCAGAACCTGAATTCTAACTCAAGCATTATATTATTGGGAGAACAGTGGCTGTTTAAGAAGCACTGAGAGAAAATCGATCTGGAAACAAAAATTAAAATGAAGCGTCACATAAATGCTTGCTAAACAATATACCTTTCCTTCTGCTTGAGTTTTAGTTCATAAAATCAATCTAGCTGCAAAGCATCATGCACACCAACACCGCAGCAAGATGCTACACAGCACCTCGCGCCTGATCCAGTGTCCGCAGCAGGGGACATTTCCAGTGTCCTCACCAAGGAGCACGGGAAGGCAGCACCCGAAACACATTCACAGCTTGGCCAAAAAAAAAAAAGAATATATTATACCAGGGGCCCTGCTTAGATTAAAAACTTAATCTCCAGATTTGAGCCCTTGTTGCAAAGTTCTTCACCTTCAATAACCAGGACATGAGGAGGAAAAGATCTGTGTCCCCTCCGTATCCCCAGGGAACCTTCTGGCACACCAGAATTTCCTCGTGTCCATGTCTGAGTTCATCCTGCTTACAAATTTCAGGGCATACACCCTTGCTCTTGTCTGGGGCAGACAGGGCTATATTTTCTTGCAATAGTTTTCCTGGAAGCCCTGATGTTGAGCAGATGTTCAGCTGCATGAACCTGCTGCAGCGCAGTAACACTGACTTACATGTACCAAATGTCTGGCTCTAACCCTCCCTGATCTTGCAGAGGGAATTTGGGTGTCTCTATAGACCTGAGCCAAAACAAACCAAAAGAAAACAGAGCAGACATTTCACAGGATCTGAAGAGGCCACAAAGGTTTTATTGAGTATTTCTATGGTACCAACAGCACAGGAGCCATAAAGCAGGTTTCACGCTCCTGCTTTCCTGAGGTTGACTTGTGAAAAAAGCGTGTGCCACTCAAATAGGGGAGCTACATAATCAGCAGAGACTGTCTAGAAGAAAAGGAAAAGTAGTCACAGTCAAGGCACGGTTCAGAGAAGACAAAAATGGGGCTAAGTAACCCCGCAAGCACAATTTTAACCAAGAAAACAGCGCCCCGGTATTAGCACTACAGGAGAACAAGCAACAAGGAAAAGCTACGAAAACAAGAACAGATAGGCAATGCCAACTCACAAGATACAGCACCTGCAATTTTGGTTTAGGCTCCTGGAACACTTTTAGGTGGAGGTTCCCTATTGCAGAGTAAATCCTGTTCCTCTGCTTTGACATCGCTGTCTGTCTGTCCGTTAAACAACTGTCCTGGGCACACACCAACGCCTGATCCTGTCCCAAGGAGAAACAAGTGGCTTCCTGGCAGGCCAGCAGGTGAAATCTCCTCTGTTCCTTTCTCATGTAAAACAACAAGGCCTGGAGTAAACACAGGCGTAACTATTTTCCGGCTCATAAACTTAATGAGAGCGGCTTAGTGATTGACGTGCGGTCACATAGCGAGTCAGAGGCTGGGAACGCAACAGGGAAATGCTGAATCCTTTACCTCCCTCTCTCTGCTGGATCTCTCTGCTCCTGTTACAGGCTGAGGCTGATAGTAAAACTGTCCCTTTGCTGCCTGTTTGCTCCCGAAGCCGCAGCTCGGCGCTGCAAACCGCGGTGCAGCCAGGCACGCAGAGGGGTTTCCTGCAGCCAGCTCAGCAAAGACACTCGCCAGCTGCATGCAAACACTAGCATTTGCTGGTGCCTGACTCTCAGGTGGGTACTTCAGGGCTGATTTGCAATTAAATGCAGTTTAGAGTTCTGCTAAAGACAAAAAGCTGTTTTTTCTTTGGTGTCAAGTGCCATCACGACACTGTGCTGACTGACAGTTTTACATCTCCAGGCAACTGCCTTCTCTCTATGAATAAGCAAAGCTCTGAGGAAGGGACGTGAGCACAAGTTTCTGCAAATACTTTCTCTGCTGTTGTAAAGGAGTGTTTTGGGATATTGGTTTTAATTTCTTTCTTTGAAACAAACCAGTAATCAATATCAAATCAAACCAATCCGTATTTTAGGCTCCTGATATTGCCCAAAGACACGAATGATCAGTTCTCTTCCAAATTCATTCTGTAATAAAGGTAATGCCAGATAAAAAGGGCTATACAGAAAAAAAAAAAAAAAAAAAAAAAAAAAAAAAAAAAACACAAAAACCAAACCAAAACAAAAAACCGTAAAGGAAACACAAGTCCAAAAAGGACAATATTTATCAAAATGCCATTACACTGCCCAGGCGTGTTACATCATGAAATTATCCCTGGTTATAGCACACAAGCCTAGAGACCCTAATGCCATTAGAAGGTGTGGAGAAGAGAAATAAATAAAGGACACTGTGCAAACATTAAATACTAAAACTTTCTGAAAATTTTTCTGACTTTCTCGGACACCTTTCAGAAGGCTACACCCTAAAATCTTTATTACAGTATTATTTTTAGGCTACACCCTAAAATCTTTGTTACTTTATTACATTTTATTCCACGGGATGGAGAAGAAAAGTGGGATGGCAGTCAAGAGGATTCTACGTGAAACTAAGTATTAGTGAAATTAATATGAAGATGGACCTAAATTCAGAATATGCTGAAAATACGTAGTGTAAGCACCTAGATGTGCACATATGCATACAATTTTGCGCCTGTATTTTTTGCGTGTACACACCTACACTTTCAGCATCTTACAAGAACAGGAGGAGAAACAGGACGTACCTTATTCATGTGTAGAGCATCCCCCCAGAGCTCCACAGCTGCTTTTATTTCAATGTCCGGACAGGAGCGATCTGTAAAAGCATAAATCCACAGTGCTCTTGTCGTTTCAAGTTTTAGAATTCAAGAGGGAGAGGGGAAAATCACACTACTCCTCAATTCAAGGCGATCTCTCTCCTTCCCCCTCTTCCCGACTCGGGCTCCCAGCCTCTGGATGCTGTGCTGTTCCTCCCTCTCTCCCTCTTCCCAGCGGTGCTGCTGTCGATCATCCACTTTACTCCGTGAATATCAGTGTCTGGAGCATCCTGCCCCTGTGTCCATGCTGATCAGCTTTCCAAAGAAGCAGTGACACCTCGGAGAGAGACCCCGGGAGTGTACCATTGGGGAGGAAGGAGCGTGAGCCAGACCCAGCCAAATTCTGTCAAACCACATGTCACATGCTGCTGGAGCCCTCCTGCCAGCACAGCTGTAATCCTGTTTATTGCCCGCGCCACAAAACAGAGAATGCTTTTAAACTTGAAGGTTTACATGGTTTTTCTCATCAACTGATTCTTACTTTCTGGTAAGAGAGGAAAAAACATCTGCAGTCTTAAGAGGGGTTTACATAGAGTTAATAAAAACATCTTTTAGTATTGTATTTCACTCATCTTCACCAGCAGCACTAGTCACTTATAAAACTGGGCTGGATAATAAGAAGACGTGTGTAAATCATCATCATTACCCTGAACTCAGTAAATCTTTACATTAACTGAAGACCTGAATTTCACTTCCCACTGCAGTCAAATAAAATTTAAAGCCTGCAAAAGAAGTTTACAGAGGTGAAACACAGGAATCAATCCTCAGTTTTTCATCACCATGTACAGCTATACCCCACAGAATCAGTCTGCTTTCATCAGTTACCTGGTCAAGAAGCACTTTCCTAGGTAACACAGCAAAATGAATCTGATCCTGGATCTGGAAAGAATATTGCAGGGAACATTTTTAGTTGCTTTGTAACCAGATACTAACCCTGTCACCTTTCTGCCAGGGGTTAGGAAATAAGAGGCTGCAGAAGTCACTGAAAGATTTTAGTAAATAACAACTTCACATGACATTTTAATACCAAAGATCAATACAGACTATGACACTTTTTTTTTTGCTTCATTTAAAAAAAGATCATCATAATTTCATCGGTGTCCTTCTGTGCTTACCAAGAGGTGAAGGGATTGTGTTCTACAAGTAAAAGAGAAAAAGTATTCTATCCTATAATGGTAAAAGAAGATAAGAGGAAGATTACCAGAAATATGGAGATTCTTCTGAGCCAGCAGAGAGCCTTACAGTAAGGCTGGACATCACTCTCTGACGGTTACATAAAAAAGAAAAGCCGGATGTTTTTCTCCTTTCCTAAAGAAGGGATTGGGAGTAGCCCAGTTTTCAGTTGCAGACTGGCCCGTTAGTTCACCCAGACTGCAGCCTTCCTGGGCACACACACAGATCCTTCAGCCCCTAAGCAACAGTGTATAAATGCAGGCATCATGAAACTCCAGAAAGTAACTTTCTAACTGACCCAAAATCCAGGCTACACCATCAAAAACCTTGCGTGGCAAATGTCTTCAGGACAGATCGCTACAGAATTAACAGGAACACAGTGCTTTATGCTCAATTGACTTGAAGCTGCTTTGCAGAAAATGCTCATCGTTAATGTCATATTTTATTTACAGGGTGAAGAATCAGGGCAGAGGAAGATTAAAAGGACACAGTTTTCCAAATAGAAAATTCAGTCTAGGTAAGATTTCCAACCTTCCAAACTGCTCGTGTGTGTCAAAACAGTTGTAGACATCAGGAAAGCTCTTGAGATGCAAAGCACCAGAAGCTCCAGCCCTTCCAAAACCACTCCTGCACTGCTACCCTACAAGCTTCAAGAGAAGGAGATCAAGGTAAGTGGCTGCTCTGGGGTGATAAGTCATCAAAACAGATGCTACATGGTGTCCCTCCTCTCCTCACCTCCACTTTTTTCACATCAACATGGAGAACAGTGGCAAACAGCAGCACTTAGAGAGCGACATGACACAAGAGGGTCAGGATTTGGAAAGGGCAAAGAAGAAGTGGGTGAAAATCATAGAATCACAGAATGGTTTAGGTTGCAAGGGACCTCAAAGATCATCTAGTTCCAAGACCTATGACATCATATTTTAAGGAAGATTTTTATATTTGCTATGGAGCCAAATACCAGTAGATGTCAAGTATAAATAGAATTCATTCTGGGGCACCTCACTTATCTCCAGGAGAGAGTTTGCTTTTCCTAGTTGCAGAAATTATGGCAAACAAAAATTATGGCAATCATGAACAGCAGCAGTGGAAGAAAATCGAGTTTATTCCTCAGTTTACTGCAGGTGATGTTGGTGATATGATGTTGTCATTATTAGTAACAGACCACTAACCTCAATTCCTCCTCTTAGCCCTCATCTTAACTGCTCTAGCAGCAAAGCAGTCAGATGACTAAACCCTTTACAGCAAAAGAAAATGGTCAGATGGTTATTTTTTTAACCGTAGTCCTTGTCCAGTAGCTTTAAACTTTAGACTTGTTCATGTTTAGTAAGGTTTAGTCATACTGTATATAGCAAAAGTCCAACAAAGAACCACATGCGAATGAAAATCCAGTTGGTGGCCAGTCACAAGTGTTCCCTAGGACTCAGTTTTGGGGCCGGTCTTGTTTAGCATCTTTATCAATCTGTCTGGATGAGGGGATTGAGTGTTCCTTCAGTGAGTTTGAAGATGACACCAAATTGGGTGGAAGTGTTGATCTGCTCAAGGGTAGGAAGGCTCTGCAGACGGACCTGGACAGGCTGGACAGATGGCCCGAGGCCAATGCTATGAGGTTTAACAAGGCCAAATGCCGGGTCCTGCACTTGGGTCACAGCAACCCCACGCAGCGCTACAGGCTGGGGAGGAGTGGCTGGAAAGGTGCCCGGCAGAAAAGGACCTGGGGGCTGGTCGACAGCCGGCTGAACATGAGCCAGCAGTGTGTCCAGGTGGCCAAGAAGGCCAACAGCATCCTGGCCTGTGTCAGCAATGGTGTGGCCAGCAGGAGCAGGGAGCTGATCGTGCCCCTATACTCGGCATTGGTGAGGCCGCACCTCGAAGGCTGGGTGCAGTTTTGGGCCCCTCACTGCAAGAAGGACATTGAGGTGCTGGAGCGTGTCCAGAGAAGAGCAAGGAAGCTGGTGAAGGGTCTGGAGAACAGGTCTTGTGAGGAGCGGCTGAGGGATCTGGGGATGTTTAGTGTGGAGAAGAGGAGGCTGAGGAGAGACCTTATCGCTCTCTACAGCTGCCTGAGAGGAGGCTGTAGTGAGGTGGGGGCTGGTCCCTTCTCCCAAGTAACAAATGACAGGACAAGAGGAAATGGCCTCAAGTTGAGCCAGGGGAGGTTTAGATTGGACATTAGGAAAAATTTCTTTACGGAAAGAGTGGTCAAACGTTGGCACAGGCTGCCCAGGGAAGTGGTGGAGTCACCATCCCTGGAGGTGTTAAAAAACCGTGTAGATGTGGCGCCTGGGGACATGGTTTAGTGGGCATGGTGGCATTAAGTTGACAGTTGGACTTGGTGATCTTAGAGGTCCTTTCCAACCTTAATGACTCTATGATTCTGTTCTATGAATTTCATAGCATAGTATAGGATCATAGATCATTGGGAAAAGAAGCTCACTAACAAACAACAGTATAAAAATACCCCCAAGCAATCCACAAAACTGAAGAGTATCAGAAGAAACTGTTGCCATCAACAGCAATGTTGGCAAATTGAGGCAGTGACATCTTGCTATGACAGCCTCGGCCAGCACCTAGAGGAAATCACAGGCAACCTTAAGGGTGGGGAAGTAGCTTGGAGAAGAGGGAGAGCGAGAGGACAGTGTAGCTAGGATATTGCTATTAATTACATTAGTAATCACACACCTTTTATTTTAACTAAACAATTTGGATTATTGGTGCACAGGTGTCATTTTAATTGGACTAGTAGCAGCTTTTGCGTTAATTGGATTAGCAACCAATTCTTGTATGTGTGTATAAGGTTCATAACAAGACTTTGACTGCACCAGATCAAGCTTAGGGTGTGGTACTGATGTAAATGCTTTGAACAGTTTGATGAACTAGCATGTGCGCTTTAGTGAAGACGTGGAACTGAAAAGATTCGAGTTGTGGAATTTTTTTTTCAGGAACTTCAGGGTAAAAAAGCCACAGTACGGAAGATATTCCAGTGGCCGAAGAGAACCAAAAGGTTTCTGGTCCTCCCAAGATTGGATGAATCCAGGTGGCACGCACCTTTCAGGTCCAGACAATCATAAACAGAGAAATGAAAGCCAATAGTGAATGTGCTTCCAAGAATACAAAACTGAATATTTGATTGAGGTTTTTCCGTCTCCAAACAGAAGGAAAAAAGTAGAGGAGAAAAAATATCCTTCATTCATCAAGCTTTTTCTATTTCTAAAGCAGCCTTTTAACATATTATTGATTTCATACAAAAGCAAAAAAAAAAAAAAAGAAAAACAAAGAAAACATGACACATCAGAAAGGCAGTACTTCAATTGTTGTTACACCACGGCACTGTAACATATCTTTTCAACAAACACCATGAAGCACAATGAAGCTCCATGTTACCTGTGTCATTTATAACACTGTGCAGTATTCTTGGTGCACCAGGTAGAAGATCAGTGCAAAGTAAACATAGTCCTGGGCCAACTGTGGGTTGTCTTAAATGTTCAGCACGTTCATTCATATGGTTAGAAAAAAAATTCATGGCTTGATGCTTAATGTCACACTGATCAACTGAGATAAAACTAAAGTCTCTGCTCTGCTTAGGCAGTTTCAGCTTGGCTACACACAATGGATTGAAAGAGGGAAATTTGAGTGCAAGAGCTTCATCCATTAGGATGTGTCCACCCAAATTACTCCTATGGCACTCGCACTCTCTCATTAAGAAATAGATGCCAGGACTCATTAAGGGGCAAGGCTGTGTGAAACTCCAAGCCATACATCATCATATGTGACAGAATACATTAACACAGTGCTCAAGGCACACAAGAACTCAGTGGTGCTGGGTACTATCCCCTCTTGGGGCCTCATCTTCTAGCTGCCAAAACATGTTAACTGAGTCATTGACCATGGTAAATCTACTAGTTCCATTTTGGACAACATTTTACATTTTAATGTTGGGACAGAATTTGCCAAGTGGAGCAATTGTGCACATGCCCAGGACCTCCCTGTTGGCATGTTATGAATTAGTCACCTGCAAGATCTTGAGAAGTTACAAGGCAGCTGGTAGCATGAAAACTCCAGCACGTTTTGTTCATCAAAACACAGCTCTCTCCCTCTACACGTTGTAGGTAGCTGCTTGCAGTATGATTCCTTCTGGACAGATAACTTGAGTCAAATAGGAAGGAGAAATAATTCCCTTTTCTTCTGCCCCTTCAAGAAAAAAACCCTATTCTTCTCAGCATGTAAGCCTCAAGAGAAGTAGAATCTTTCCTATGTGAAAAGAAATCCTTGTATTGGTGTATTGGGCTTGCATGACAAGTTTTCGGTAGCAGGGGGGGCTACAGGGGTGGCTTCTGCGAGAAACTGCTAGAAGCTTCCCTCATGCCGGAGTAGCTGAATGCCTGAAGGAGGCTGTGAACCTGTAGGAAGTCTGTGCTGGAGCAGGCTCCTGGCAGGACCTGTGGCCCATGGAAAGAGAGAAGCCCACGCTGGAGCAGGTTTGCTGCTGGTGACCCCGTGAGGGGGTTCACGCTGGAGCAGTCGGTTCCTGAAGGACTGCACACCATGGAGGAGACCCACATTGGAGCAGTTTGTGAAGAACTGTAGCTCACGGGAAGGGCTCACGCTGGAGAAGTCATGGAGGACTGTCTGCTGTGAGAGGGACCCCACATTGGAGCAGGGGAAGTGTGTGAGGAGTCCTCCCCCTGAGGAGGAAGGAGCGGCAGAAAACAACAGTGTGATGAACTGACCACAACCACCATTCCCTGTTCTCAATCTGTGCCGCTCGGAGGGGAGGAGGGAGAGAAATCAGGATCAAAGTTAAGCCCGGGAAAGGAGGGAGGGATGGGGGGAAGTTGTTAAGATTTGGTTTTATTTCTCATTACTCCTCTCTGAGTTAATTGGCAATAAATTACATTTTTCCTTTAGTGGAGTCTGTTTTGCCCATGACGGTAAATGCTGAGTGATCTCCCTGTCCTTATCTCAACCCCACAAGCCTGGTTTGTTTTTTGTTTTTTTTTCACTCTCCCCTGTCCAGTTGAGGAGGGGGAGTGACAGAGCGGCTTTGGTGGGCACCTGGCATTTGGCTAGGGTCAACCCACCTCAAAAGTTAAGCCTGGGAAGAATGGAGGGGTGGGGGAAAGGTGTTGTAAGGTTTGTTTTTTATTTCTCATTATATTACTCTGATTTGTTTGGTAATAAATTAAACTGACTTCCCCAAGTCGAGACTGTTTTGCCCATGAAGGTAACTGGTGAGTAATCTCTCCCTGTCCTTATCTCAACCCACAAGCCTTTCGATACATTTTCCCTCCCCTGTCTGGTTGAGGAGGGAAGTGAGTAGAGTGATAGAGCAGCTTTGGTGGGCACCTAGTGTCCAGCCAGAGTCAACACACCATAACAGGTATATGAGTTTCTTTCACTTTGTGCAAAATGGCTATCTGTCTCCACTGCTCCACAAGTGACTGGACCTTCAGGGCCACATGTTCCACTACATCTAGCTACAGAAAATTCCTCAAGGCCCCTCTGTTCTCTAGTTTTCTGCCTATCTTTATCCTCATCCTGTTATAGATAACACTCCAACCTTTTGTCTTGCTCTAAGCCCTTCCCAACTTCTTGATTCCCAATTCCTTTCTTCCTTGCACCTAGATCATTTCTCAGAAATGTCCAAAAATCTCCCAGCCACTTTGAGATGCCATGGGATGAGAACCATCTACATTAAGCACGTATCAGTTACTGCAGAGAAACAGATAGTTTGGGTCTCATTTTCACCAGAGGCCATTTCACCTTGCTATACACTGCACAGCTGAGAGTAGTCAAGTGAATTGCTCTCTAAAAATGCCAGGTTTTCTAGGATTAGAGAATTAGGTCTAAAATTAGTTCTAATTCTAACATCCTATACATATCCCTCCAAAACAACTTGTATCAACCTCCATTGCAAACATGAGCAATATCTCCTTTAACATGCATGCAAGAAGGAATATTTTCCTCTTACTAAGGCATACAAAAACTGTGTGATCAATCAAGCCACTAATTCTGTCCTCTGGGTCTGCAGAACTTGCCAAAGACCAACTTAAAACTAGGCCACATGCTGACTGTTCACTCAGGCCATCTGGGTATGCCTCACTTCAAAAAAGTCCTGTCTCAGGACGTGACAACACCTCTGGTTTCAGCCAGTGGTCCCCAGTCTCTCAGGAAGAGGAACATGAAAGGAACAGAGCAAAGAGACAGCCAAATAAAGTGCAACAGCCTGTCACATATGGGTCAGCAGACTTCTAGACTTAATTCTATGAGCTATGAAGATAATTATATATGCAGGCTGAGATTCATCTCACCTATAGTTAGTTGATGAAATATTAAACATCCACATTTCAATATCTATAAGCCTTTTATCTTTAGACATGAGAAAAATAAGCAGAAAACAACACTTTCTTCATGGAAGCATTCCAAAGAGGAAGTAGGTGAAATAAAGAAAAATGCAAAACTGTAGTTTTCTTTAAAAAATTAAATTAAAAATTCTGAAGTTAAATACTTCCTAAATACTAATTTTTAATTTCATTATCCCTGAAAATATACATTAATTCTGAAAATTGAATGAAAATTAAGCAGTTGAATTTGCTACTTAGTTTCTTAGGAAAATGAGGACTACATAATTGCACTCCCCAAGTTTTCCCCAACAACTTTTGACCTTATTACTTCCTTCCAAACCAAAAATGAGTATAAATCTCTAATTATATCTCTTTTAATGTTTTGAAAGATCAGTAAAAACATAGGAAAGAGATGAAGAACCATAAGCCTCAGGAAAGAAAGGAGGCAGAACCATGACCTGTGCCATCGATGGAGGCTAATGAGGGCATCAACCTTTGTTTAGTGCCTCATCAGACAACTGAAACACCATAATTTCTTGTACAATATTTCTTTTTCAACATTTCTTGAGGTTAGGAGGCATGGAAAGAATATAACATGATTGATTTAGAGGGAAAAGGGAAGATACATATTAATGGATGAAGAATAACAGAAAAATCAAGCTTCACTGATTCCACTGCTCATGATAAAACTGGTTATCTGTTTGTATTTATTTGAAACTGTAAAAAGCTCACCAATTTGACAAGCTGTACATATCACCTATTTGGGTTGGTAGGCTGGTAAGTATATGTAGTCCCCATATTAAAAATGAGAAATGCATCCACTTAAGAGTTTAGAAAAAAGGCAACAGAATAATCAGAACTGCAGAAAAAAAAAACACATAAGAAAATATATATTTGTATTGGGTTTGTATGTCAAAGTTTTGGTAATGTAGGGGCTACAGGGGTGGCTTCTGTGAGAAGCTGCCAGAAGCTTCCCCTATGTTTGATACAGCCAATGACAGCTGGCTCCAAGACAGACCCACCGCTGGCCAAGGCTGAGCCCATCAGTGATGGTGGTAGCATCTTGGGGATAACGTATGTAAGAAAGGGAAAAAAGTTACTGCACAAAAGTAGCTGCAGATGAAGAAATGAGTGAGAATATGTGAGAAACAACTCTGCAGACACCAAGGTCAGTGAAGAAGGAGGGGAAGGAGGTGCTCCAGGAGCTGGAGCAGAGATTCATTGTGGCCTGTGGTGAAGACCACGGTGAGGCAGGCTGTCCCTCTGCAGCCCATGGAGGTCCACAGTGGAGCAGATGTACACCTGCACCCGTGCAGGAACCCACGTTAGAGCAGGTGGATGCCTGTCCTGGTTTGGGCTAAATCAGAACTAATTCTGTTTTAGTGCTTTAACTTTTCAGTTAAGTCTCCTCTAACTAACAGCACTTTCTGAAACAGCAGCCTGTTTTTCCAGACAGTGACTGCTCCCAGCAGTGATAAGGCCTGGTGTTTATAGTTCGTACCAAGGAATGGTGTGCAGAGAGGCCCTTGCTTATACTTGTGCTTATGGCGACCAAGGTCACTGCTAAATCTTGTACTCCGTGTTGGGGTGCCGGGAGTGAAAAGGGTCACAAGCACAAAAAAGGTCGCACCTACAGGGAGGAGCGAACCGGACAGGTGGCCCAAACCTGACCAACAGAATATTCCATCCCCTATACGTCATATTCAGTATAAAGCTGAGAGATCATGAGGGTCTCGCTCTCTTCGTCTCTTTCTCTCTTCTTTGATGGCCGACATCTGAGGAGGACTCTGTCTGTTCCTCTGTCATCGATCCCAATCTGTGCATCCTTGAATCCAATGCCTGAGTCCAGCTCCTGCATCCCATCCCTGTCTGCTGCCGAGTCCAGCCTGGGACTGCCCCAGTGCCAGCCCTGCTGTGTGGTGGTGACGTATTGTCATCAGGGTGGGGGGAGTTGGGTTCGGTGTTGGTTTTGTGTATATTTGTATATATTCTACATATTTCATTTTTTCCTTATTCTTATTATTATCTTTTCTTTTATTGTTATTGTTTCATTAAAGCTGTTTTAGTTTTCTTTTCCAAACCATAAAGTCTCTCTCTCTTGTTCTCTTTCCTTTTCCCTTTTGGGAGGGGAGAGGGGTTAGTAGAGAGTGTCATTTGTTAGTGGCCGGCCCAGCCTCAAACCGTGACAATGCCCAAAGGAGGCTGTGACCCTGTGGGAAGCCCAGTGGAGAGAGGAGCTCACACTGGAGCAGGTTTGCTGGCAGGACTTGTGACCCCATGGAAGGGACCCACGCTGGAACAGTTCATGAAGGACTGCAGCCCGTGGGAAGGACTCATACTGGAGAAGTTCACAGAGGACTGTCTCCCATGGGAGGGACCTCACGTTGGAGCAGGGGAGGAGCATGAGGAGTCCTCCCCTGAGGAGGAAGGAGCAGCAGAGACAACGTGTGATGAACTGACTGCAATCCCCATTCCCTGTCCCCCTGTGCTGCTCAGGGAGAGGAGGTAGAGAAAATCGGAACTAAAGTTAAGCCTGGTAAGAAGGGAGGGATGAGGGGAAGCTGTTTTTTTTAAGATTTGGGTTTATTTCTCGTTACCCTTCTCTGATTTGATTGGTAATAAATTAAACTGATTTCCCCAAGTCGAGTCTGTTTTGCCTGGGACAGTAAATGCTGAGTGATCTCCCTGTCCTTGTCTCGACCCATGAGCCTTTCAGTATATTTTCTCTCCCCTGTCCATCTGAGGAGGGGGAGTGATAGAGCAGCTTTGGTGGGCACCTCATGTCCAGCCAGGGTCAACCCACCACAATATTAAAAAAAAATGGGTTTTGATCTGAAATGGAAACTATTCAAGAGAGAACTCTGAATAGTATAAAAATCTTCAGAAGGGTGAATAAATTTGCTCCCTACCTATGGTAGAAAGGGCAAGAAGGGAATGTGGCTAACATGTCAACAAAAGAGGTTCACACTGGACATTAGAAGAAACAAGAAGTTTGGACTGACGTCTAGTAGACACGGTTTCAGAAGACTTAGGGGGAAAGAGACAGATTAGATAATTTCTCATATTTCTCTTGTTTTGAGTCTATATAATGTAACTATGTCAATTTATGAAAACAGCCCATATGCCAAATACATATTGATCTAACCAGCACAGAAAAAGACCTTACGTACCAAACCAGGAAACGGATACTGAAATGCATTAAATAGCAATGTTCAAAAGTGTATGAAGTAGTATTTGATTGATCTGCGCCTACCTGTATCATACATTTCTCTACTTCATGCCACCGGTTCAAGAAAGAAATCAAACACATTTGTTGACAGAATTAACCTTGTGGGGTTGTACATTGACATTAGATGCAAAAGCAGTTCTTGCTGGGTTTGAAATGAGGAACTGCCTGTTTGAATCTTGACTGCTTTAAAAGTTCGCATTTCATTTGGACTCTCTACTTTGCAAAAAAAAAAAAAAAAAAAAAAAAAAAAAAGAAATGTTTAAGTGCTTCCTTTGGTGGAAGGATCTCTTCAGAATTTGAAGCAAAGATCCTGCAGCAATTTCAGCAACGATTTTGTCTTTTCATTGCTAGAAAGTGTAGCAACTTCTTGCTATATTTGATTTTCCTAGATATGAAAAATGGAGTTCGAACACCAAATTCCGCCTACAGAATTATTATATCTGCCTACACACATTGTGTATTAAACAGTGGTGGCAGTCTGAGGAACGGAAAAATCATAAGTCACCCCAGATCCATCATTTCCTCATATAGACTCTCGTTGTCTTCATTGCAAATAAGAAAAGGACAAA
Source organism: Leptosomus discolor (assembly GCF_034619465.1). Lineage (NCBI taxonomy): Eukaryota > Metazoa > Chordata > Aves > Leptosomiformes > Leptosomidae > Leptosomus > Leptosomus discolor. The sequence goes on from NC_141392.1 coordinate 120,565,250, forward strand.
GGACACTTTTTAAATTTTCCAGTATATTAGGCAAGCTTCAGCTTTTCATTTTCTCTCCATTTCTCTCCATTTAAAGGAGATGATAAAACTTAATAATGTTTAAAACTAACTCAAGAACCCTCCATATTTACTGTATAATTGAAACAGCTTAGACAGTACTGAGCTAACATTATTTAGTTAAGACAATCAACCATAAGCTCAGGCACTAAATTTTAGAATAGGTTAGAAGAACTAATATTTAGCTGTCTTTCTAAGGACAATATAGCTTAATAGCTAATAGAAATGAGGGTGTTTTGACCTATGCAGAGTCTTGGATCATTTTGGCATTTGCAGAAAAGGAACAGAATCTCTTCTGTGGAGACCTTAAAGACTAAAGACCAAAAACAGTTTTTCCCCCATAAAGAATTCTTACATTTTGCTACCATTTTGTTGTGGATGTATTGTTTCAGCATGTTTTTTTTGATTCATTTTAGAATAGCTCAGCTGATCCAGTCCTGATCAGTTCGCAATCATATTAAGCACAAAAGGTTTCTTCACTGCTCTTGTTTGCTTGTATGAGTGTGTGCGCACACAAACACACGCATATGCTTCCCTGCTCTAAGGTCCTTCATGAATGTGTGACTTTTAGTGTGACCCATAACAGGGAAAGAGCTGCTAGGTACTCTGCTTTAAAAGTTACACACCCCGATTAATCCACTGCAAAATGATCAACACCAACCGCTTGACCTCTTTTCCCAACAGCAGTGCTCTACAGCAAAGAGGAGTTGATAGTCAGGTGTGTCTTGGACAAAGTTTTGAACGTAAAGAACAACAATCTTACTTCCTACACACACAGAATAAAACAGCATAGAAATAAGGTCCTTATTCTCAGCTTCCAAGATTTTTACCAGCTTCTATCACAAAAATCCTAAAATCCTCTCCCTGCCTTCTCTCTGAAACACTCAGTGTCTCCCCAGCAAGGGCAACCTCCAAATCTCAAGTTTGGAGCAGCTCCTTTCTGTGACAGCAAACCACTTTCCTGTGCATCTTTAGCTGGAGATATGTACTTGGGTTTGTACCTGCCATTATTTCAGCTACAAACTTCCCTGTTATTTGCGTAAGGTTTGTTAGACTGACCTACCACCTGCCAGTGAATTTAGCAAGAGGTTTTGATAAGATTCCACCCAAAGCATTTCTCCTAATTGTAACTGGGAGAATAAGTCGCTGCTTCTGCAGTTACCACCTCTCCAACACCATCCTTTAGAGATAATAGTACTTTAACTTTGTGGTTCTCATTTCAGCTCCTGTTGGTTTAGTTTCTGAACACACTGGCAGCCTGCTGGTTGCTCTATGTTTGCTTACATGTATGACTATATCCTTTTGATTCAATAGCTAGAGACGGATAGATGAGAAGTTGAAGTTATTGATGGAACCCCATATCCATGAAGTAACACTGTTGTATCTTCACTCACTGGTCCAGACTTTCCTTAGGTCCGTGCTCCTGGGAGGAAGAGGGGAAAGAGACAGAGGGAATATTTTTTATCCACCTCAGGTGATTTATCCCCTACCATATGGCCCTATGAACAGTTGTGTGACAGATAAGAGAACAGAGCAAGAATAAGTATTCGTCAAGCTTAACATTGCTGCCCAAAAAAATGTACCTGCAGCTGTATCCCAACACAAGGGTTCATGTAAAAGCAAAGTTTTGTGCAAGCATAGAGAAAGAGGACTGTCTATTACACTCCTGATTCCCAGGATATCACACAAGTTGTCACTGGAGTCACTGGTTTATTCACCACTGCGAAGGATCCTGATTGTGTAGCCTGCACGACCTCCAAGAAGGTGCAGTGATCAAGGAACTCTAGCAGCCAGATCAGCCTGTTTAATACAGAATCTCTTGAAGAGGAGAAAAAGAGTGAAAAGGAGAGGAAAAAGAAAAGCAACTAATAATGGGCAGAAACAGCAGTGAAAGATAGGCAAAAAAGAAAGGTATTCAAAACAGTAAGAGCAAGAGAGAAAAGCCTTGAAGTAAAATGGGTTGGAAGATGAAAGAGGCTCAAAGCAAAAAAAAAAAACACAAAGAGGAAGATTTTCTGAAAATACATTGACATTCATTTAAATTGCATCTTCTATGGTTCAACAATCTCCAACATCCCCTTTAGGGTTTCAGGGTAAGGACATCCTCCCCTTTCACCCCCCTGTGCAATTCCCCCCCCTCAGCCTCGTTTATCACTTGCCTTTTTTTCCTCTCTTCCCACTCCCTTCCCAGGCACTGTTGCTTCCCTGTGCATGTCACACATTTTAGCCCTTGGAACACAGCCTCCTCATCTCCCCAGTCCCACAAGCGCCAGGCTGAAGTCTATTTACTATGCTCTACTTACTTCCAGAGAAAGAAAAACAAGTAGCCATGAGGTGTTCTGGAGACTGTGGTGCCTGGTCTGGTCTATGTTCATCATGCCCTGCCAACATGGATTGTACCAGCTGTGCAAGAGCAAGCGTGGTAGCAGGAAAGTCTCTGCATGCAGCAAAGTGGTAAGCAGCCTCTACCATCAAATTAACACTTTTATATTACCAAAAACCCTTAACACTTTTAATACTACCAAGACCCCACCCCTAAACAGCGTTACCTTCAATGCAACAGGAGGTGGCAGCAAAGAAAAATGAGGTTCAGAAATGAAGTTTCTTAAGTAAACCAGAAGGTAATAAAACAACAGAGTTAGTGTTTGGAGATATGAAACATTATCTTGTTGAGCTTTTGTCAATGATTCATTTCCGGTGGATTAATTAAAAAAGAAAACATATACTTAAAAAAAAAAAAAAAAAGATAATCACAGCAGAACACCGTTGCTTGAACAAATTAATTAACTTTTTGTGGAAAATAGTACAAAGGAAATGTTCCATTTTGAATGTGTTTGTGACAGATGCAAGTTTAACATCAAAACCTTCATTTTCACAGACTGCAAATACAGATAGACAAGTCACACTTTACATTTTAGACAGGTATCCAAAACCTTATTCACTGTTCATTTTTGTATCACTACTCACTCATTTTGCATCACTTGAGACAAGATATAAACAAAAAAAACGCAGAACAGGAAAACCTTCCCAGCTGGGAGGAGACACCTTGGAAATACCTTGAGGATCAGGCAGTTATACAGAAACGGGGCTTAACAGTTACTGAAGTGAAGACCATAGGAGAAAAGGGCAAAGGACAAACCAATAACACTTGCAAAGAGTTAAGTACGAGAGGCAACAAAATTTGAGTTTGACATAGCTAATTTTTCAGTCTTCAATTTCTGAGACCTAAAGGCAGCTGTGTCTGCATCTAAGTAACACACTTTTGGAAGATCAGTACAAACCTTGATTTAATGGGACTACAGTATCAGCTTCTCTTGTTTTCCTGTATGGCGACAAATTTTGTGACTTTCTTGGAGGTCATTAAATATAAATCCAAAGCACTGCGTGTTTGTGCGTAAGGATGGATGTTAGAGGTCCCTCCATGTATGTGGTCTAGCACAGACAGCAGGCTGGAAACACCTTCCTCAAAAATAAACCCACTTTTTCTCATTTTACACCTTTGCAAAATGTGTGACACGCAATGGCGATAGTGGCTCACTGAGGTGATCCCACTTCAATGACATCTCTGTCAGGGTGACTGTCTCCAGAGTGCCAGGACTTTCTGACTGATCTCCAGCTACAAAAGTGGTGCCAAACAGTGTATAAAATGAGACTCAGCCCTGTAGACGAGTGTGTTGCCCCATACTCCTGAAAGCATCTGCTGTGCCTAGGTATGCCACAGAAGGTGAGAAAAAGGTGAAGACAACATTGTCAGCTTTGCTAGATGACTATCCAAGAGATGCCATCACCAGCAGCAAGCATGAAACACAAGTCTTGGAAACGGTGTTTCTGCGCCCATGTATCAGCCACTGCAAAACCACCTAGCAGAGAACACCAGCAAAGACTTTTCAGACCATTTTTCTGCTATTCTACCTATATTTTTCTTTACCACAAAACCTGTGCTAATGTCCTAAACCAGCTCAAGAATGTAGATTAAGTTATTTTCCCCTGCTAATGCAAGGTTATAATTCCCTTAATCCTAAATGCTTGTTCTTTCTTTAAGTCATCCATACTATGTGGATGGATTATTAAAAGTGTTAAAAAACTTGCTATTAGATAAACCATAATCACAGCCTACAAAGCACTCTGTGATAAAAAACTTCTCTCTGGCTGGTAGAAGGTAAGGAAAAAAAGGATGAATGGGTTGTCCATGAAAGAGTTTGTCTAACCTGCACCTATTCACCCAGAACTCAAGTGTCTTGTCATCGGGCTCTGCCTATGGACACACTGGCACTTCCCAAAGACAATTTGCCTCATTGTGTGCTTGCCAGTACCAGCTGAAACAATGTATGTTCTTTCTACACACATACACACACACACACACACATATATATATATAAAATGTAAACATCTCTAAGATAGAGAGACCGTATTAAGGTATTATTTTCAATGCAGTCAATATGTGATTTACAGAGCTATATAAATATCCAGATGAAGCAGGAAGACAGCATTAGGAAGAATGCTTGGAGCTATGAAATCTCATCACTCAGCACTGCAGGCAACTAGTGCATAAGCTGATCATACTCCTTTTTCTCTTCTTTTTTTACAGCTTGGCTGTTTGTTCCTTTTGGTTTTACCGTAGGCCTTATCCTGACTTTCATTCTGCGATGATGAGAAATCTTTCTCTCATGTCCAGCCTGAACATATACTGATTTGTTATTACACTGAAATTCTCCAGTATCTCTGTTGACTCTTTCCCTGTTCCAGCATTTATTTCCCCACTGTATTACACGATCCAATATCATTTCAGCATTCATTTTGCCATCCAAATAAATGAAGCACTGTTAGTTTCTTCGTGAAGAGAGATTCGCCATTTCTCAGATCACAGGTAGTCACTCTTAGGATCTGAGTTAGTTTATCCATCTTTTTATTCCATGTGAGACACTACATCCTAGATGAGGTTTTGTATTCATGAGGTTTTGTATTCATTCTCCTCGTGTTTTTCAAAGACTTATGTGATATGGTTTGGGAGATCATTCAGCTTTTTGACAGCAGTGCAATGAGGGTCTATGTTGAGCCTGTAATGGGAAAGACTTTCATGTTAAGACAAGCTGAGCTCAGGAAACAAGATAAGAGCAGTTCCTGCCACTATTTCCTATGGGCATACCTTGTACTTGGTACATATCTACCTCATCCCATTTCCACTTACTTCAGACTTCAGTGTGACTCTTTTCATTGGCCACGTTGCTAGGGGTAATTATTCTTTGGCGTTGAATCTCAGTCACCTACATTTAAGCTGAATGTTTGGCCACATTTTTGGCCAAGGACAACCAGCAGCTTACCAACAAGTCCCAACCATAGGGCAGGAACCATTTCCAAAAGGTAGCTTGGATGTGGCCACACTGTTTTGGATGCCAAAGGAGCTTTATAGCCTTGAAATACTGGCTGGCATTGGAGCTAAAGAGCCGGCTGTGATCCTGCTAATGTTCCTAATGCCAATGCACCCAACTCATGCTCTTTTAATCTTCTCCTCATAAAGCACGATCACTGAGGATAGGTACAGACCTGGCTTATTGCGGATGGTTTAAATCAGTCAAAAGCAGTATATTTGCCTTTGGACTAAGGATGAATTTTGCCTCTGTAACAGTTAGGTGTGGAGTAAAGAACTACAGTTACAGACATCCATCAGTTTCTGAGAAAATATTGACATTTTAATTTCCCAATATATGGAGTTTATGAGATACACTTAATGCCAGATGACTGAATACAAAGTGTTGCAGCATGGCACTGTAGAAGAGAAGTAGTGATTTTCATTTACATTGAGAAGCTACTGAAAAAATTGACTCCTCATCGCATCTAGCTACAAATAACTACAGCAGTGAAAGTGCAAGATTGTCACAGAATTCCAGAAACAGTATGTACATGACCATTGAAAGAATAAAGCTTGCAGAATGGAGACCATATAGCATTAGTAAAAATGAGCACTTTGTCCTTTTAAATGCTAAAGCCTATAAAAGATTTTACTTTATTCTTTTTTCCTTTTTTTAAAATTTTTATTTTTTAAGACAGCAATTAAAATAACGTCCTCAAATAATCCTGAGTGGTATTGTTGTGTCACCCTAAAGCAATATTACACACGATGCTAAAGGTAGTAAACCAAATCAATTCCTGCAAATAAAATCTCATTCTTTGACTAGTCATCATGCTATGGATGTATTTCTAATAAGAGTTACTTCTCCACTTCCTACTAAGGGAATCAGCACCAAAAACTTTTGCAGTCTAAAAAAAAAAAAGCAGTCTGAATGTTCTGAATAAGCACAAAGTGGATTTTTAAGGACTTTTTGATCATTAACTTAATAGGAAACAAATGTATATCTGTTCCTATAGAAGATAGGTCCTGATAACAACAACAAAATGTTGCCTAATTCTTGAAACAGCCATTGTATTAATTGTACCTTTTCTCCACAAACAAAAGGATTACCTTTTAATGACTAATTCTTGTTCATTCTATACCAAGTATTGCAAAGATAACACTGTTACCGTCCTCAAACTGTGAGCTATCATTAAATTCAAAAAGCTTTTATACTAATCAAACTATGGCTCATGGTGGAGGTTTAATTACTTTAACATGTACAGAAGCAAAGAATCTGCTTTGTGATGTTGTAATATATCTAAGGTATTGAGCATGTATTTAGCATAAGAAAGTTCAACATGCTTTTAAATTATTTTACTATAATACATATACTTTTAATAAGATTATTGAAGGTCTTACTCCAAAGTAGATTAATCAGGAGATGATAAAATGAATAGATAAGAATTACAGGGTGGATAAAATCAAATGAGGCATTGCAACTATTTAAGATACTCATAATAGACCACATTCACTAAGAGAAAGAGATCGAAAAAGAGGTAGAGCACTGTGAGAGCAGCGCAGAAAGGTGAAGATGTAAGCAGAACTCACAGCCATGGTATGCAGCTAAGCCTGTTCAGTCTTGTAAAAGTTAATGAGAACAGACCCAGTTTTCTTTTTTCTAAGCGCTTCTTTTATGATGTTCTCACTGCAGCATAAATCATAATACCAGAGGGATGAAGAAAACTTCTGCATAAATAAGAGTCCACTAGATTTGGTGGATTAATTTTACAGTCTTCACACTATGAGAGCCTAATGTCCCACATAGCGACTGAGTAAAGTTCCAGTAAAAATGTGTAACCTGAAGTGTTACCCTCTAAAAATATTTTCTTCCTAAAGGAATAAAAGATTTGAAAACATGCAAACCCAAGATGGTGGATAAGCCTTCACTTTAACCACTCCAAGTGTGCAGAAGAGGTCTATTTATTTATTTTAAATCCCTTGCTGTTCACAGTCTCTCTCTCTAAATGGTAACACATGGACGTTATGGTCTCTGCTGGGGTACTGGGAGCTCCCAGTCTGAGGGCTGGACCTTATAATACGGACTGGAACTTGAAAATAAAGTCTACCCAAGAAGCAGAAAATGCTTCAACAAATAACTTCTTTGTAATTGTAAACACATCATTTCAACATAATGTTCTCTGTAAGGCACAGAAGGAAGAAAGATAATTACTGGAACACTAGCAGGAATTTTCACAACTTCGAGAGCAATCTCTCGAGGACAGGTAAATGGCTAACATCTTCCTATTGAGGTAAAGAGACTTAAAAAAAAAGACCAGGCATATGATGACAGGGAATCACATGCTAACCAGCAACTGCTGAACATGCTTAGATTATTTCAAGGACACGAGCATAAATCATATGTACATTGCACGTAACTATGTCGGTAAGAGAATGTGCAGTGCATATTTCCAAGGTCAGTGAGCTCTTCTCCAGGCAAAACTGTTTTGCCATTCATGTTTGGAATGAAAAAGAAAGAAACCATGAGTAAATTCCTTCATTATATCAAACCCACCAAAAATGTGAAATGCAGGTCAAGCTGACTGGAATGGCATGTTGGCAATTTAATTTAGCAACCTGAACAGAAAGGTTTTCCACTTCTATCCAGCAAGGCTTTGGTTTTTTTAAATGCTTATAGCAAAAGTGAAGCATAGAGCTACTATGGAAACTACCTCTGGGAAGAGAGGTACAAATACAGGTTTGAGTGAGCCATTCAGGAAGCAGAGCATTTTCCTTCACTCTTGAGAACTGGAGATGGAGAACGTGAACTCAGCTTTGTGATCTGGAGGAGGGATGCAAAGCAATGCAGCCGAGGAGAAAGCTAAGCGGCACGCATGTGCCCCACAAAGTGTAATAGCAGGACTATGTGTTCATGACATACTGCTGCAAGGGAGGGGAAAGAGATATTCAGATGTCCTCTGGGAGAGCCAGGGTCTTCTGTATCTTGAGTTCAGTGGGAGCATTAAAGCTCTTTAGCTTTTGGGGAACATAGGTGCCATATTTTGGAAAACAGAAGAAATGGTCATGGAACGGCAAAGAAAATTATAATTTCCTCTGCATGTCCCTTTGGTCCTCAACCTGAGCTGCCAACTTTGGGTAGCCAACAAAATACCCTGGGGCACGTGGTGCCCAGGCTTGTGCAACAGCAATCAAACACCACTCAGGGGAGGGACATCTGACACCTCCTCTGCTTACTAGTATGTGCCACAGTACACAGAAAGGGCAAGGAAGTGGGATCCATTTCCCTTAAACATGAGGTGTCTCATCAGGGTAGTCCATAAGCTCCATAGACAAGGGTGACACACGGATGCCTCCAGACTGAGGTTCCATCCCAACTCAGCATGAAAGTACACAGAGATCTCCCATGGAGAGGGCTTCTCCCAAGAACATTAAAGTTCATTAATAAGGTGCTATTACAGAGGGGACTTTGGGACAAACTTTCAAGGAATTCAAACCATTCAAAATACGGCAATATTTTTTGCTCTTGTCACACAAATGCAATTCCTGCTTCACAACTCATTCTCTAGGAGGCAGGCACTCATGCACAATGAACATTTATAGTACTTCACTGAACTATTCTTATCTGTGCTTTGATAAGCACCCTAGTCCTTCTATACCATGAAAAGAAAATGGATTTACTTTGCACTGTCACAAACAAATACAGTTCAGCCATTAAACCAGGGCAGACCGTTTTACTCACTGCCTGGCAGTTACATGCCAACACTGAAAGCTGTAGCCTCTAATGCATCACTGGAAATATGTCCATCTGCCTTCACGTGCACAATGGGAAAGATTTCTTATAATAATTTTATTTTGATCCATTACCACATTACGGTCCTCTAAAGTACCAGTCAAATGAGGGTCTGTTTAAGCTTGGAAAGGTCGTCTGGCTAATATCTATAGGATGCCAAATACACATGCTTGAGATGTGCAATATTGTTTGTTTCTGAATCACTTATTAGGACACTATAAGGCTTCTTTCTTACCTCAGATTGTAAATCTAAAGACTCCTCTTAAACTCTCTGGAACAGAAAGATGTAGGTAAGTTTTTCTTTCTTGTTCTCACACAACTGTGAGATTAATTTGATTAAAGGCTCTCAGACGTCACACAGAAATGTTTTGTCCTTAAACCCCAAATTATTTTTTAAATTATTTAACTAATAATTTCCTATATCTGTGATAACATCCATTTGATTACAGGCTGCCTCCTTCCCATCTAATCTCCTTAAGATTTTTGGAGTCCTGAAACACAGCTATAATATTTCTAGGTTTCCAAGATTACTGTTCCTCAGTCATCACAGAGAATACTAAAGAGGTATTTGTCTATACGTTTGTGTTTGGCTTTTCACAGTTTCGTGAAACATAATTAAGGTTTGTTTAATTAACAATTCACCAGAAAATTACTGCATGCCAAATTTTCAAGATAATCAGTACATATGGGTGATATTTCCGAGAAAAGTTCACAGTCAGAAATATTGCCTCAAGAATGTTAATTTAATCAAGTCACACTGACATTTTCCCCTACAGAGAAATCAGATAATAATAGGGAAAAAGTCACATCACCTCCTATTTCTAATAAAAACAAATAAACCATATCTAATATATCTTAGTACAAGTGACATGACTGTGCAATATCAACAGCATAAAATGTTTCACTGATGCAGCCATTTTACACATGCAAAAGTGAAATCATGCATTAACTTGCTAAGACAAAAAGATGTTTCCATTATTCTCCCTGAGGAATCTCTTTAAAAATTTTTTCCTTAATACATGATTACATCTTACACCACAACAGACAGCCCCAACAAAAAAGGACTTCATAAAATCCCAAATAGCACTGAAAATCTAGGAAAATAATTAAGGCAAGGTGATTTTTTTTAGCATATTTAGTGCTAGAGGCAGATCAACAAAATAATACCTTGATACTAAGAAAAAGAGAAGAATGTGTCAAGTGTGGAGAGGAGGAAGGTTATAGATTAATTTGAAAGTGTGGGTATTTGTTTAGATTAGACACACGCTGACTAAATTGGAGTTAAAACTTCAGTCAGACAGGTACCGAACTGGTATCAGTTACTCCATGTGGGATGGGCCTGGAACAAATACACGTGTCAAGGATAAAAACTGAGCAAGAGAGGCATAACCGGCCTTCTAAAACATCTGCTCATAATGGCCCATAACGCAGGAAGCAGAACTGGAGATGACAGTTGTTATTCACGTTATATCCACAGTCTGTGGTAAAACTGTACTGCTAAATTCACCAAAGTCTCTCTGGGCATTTATCAAGAGCAGCTCAGTTGACATCAGTAAGGAGCCTGGCAGAACACAGGCATGCAAGCTGAGTCCTGGTAGGAAGTAAATCTGAAAATGAATGCTTTCGCAGGGAGACTGCAGACTTACTGTTTTCATAAAGTGTTTATAAAAATGTTCACAAATTGAAAAGAATCCCAACTTTTTCCACAAAAGATTGGTGACATGAAATTCAGACTCTTTGTTCTGTTGTTTTTTGAAATGTCAATCATCAGTCGGGATACTGAAAGAAGCCTCGTGACTCATACTGGACAACATTCACACTAAAAATGAACAAATCTGTATGTACTGGCCATATAGCTTCTTGTATGGATGATCCAGGACTTCCTCTTCCTTCTCCTTGTCCATCATCTGACCCATCTATACCAGCAGATACACATAGTGCACATGACTGCCCATGGGAGAAAAATGCAGTTATGCCCTGGAGCATTACCAGGCTCATCCCTGCATTAGGACAAGATAGACATGTATTTTTTTCCAGGGAGATTGTGTTTCGCTCATATAACGCTGCACAATCAGTCATACAGTTGAGGAAGGGCCAGAAGGGTCCCTGCCAAAAGCAGAGGAAAGCACTCAGCTGCAGATGACTCCATTTGCAATTTCTCCATTTCCTCCAGATTTCCCTATGGGAAAAGGAAATAACCTATATGTGAGAGTCCCAGGGAAGAGGATGGCAAGGTGCAGGTTGGAGGACAGGTGAATTTTTTTTCCTGAGCTAGATGTGTCTTGGGGTCTTCACCTCATCACCCTTGCTCTAAACAGTCAGGTCAATAATCATAGAATCATAGAACACCAGGTTGGAAGGGACCTCAGGGATCATCCAGTCCAACCTTTCAAGGTAAAAATATAGTTTAAATGATATGGCCCAGCACCCTCTCAAGCTGAGTCTTAAAACTTCCCTTGGGAGGTTATTCCAGTGTCTAATTGTCCTCATGGCGAAAAAGTTTTCCTCTGGAGTTCAATTAGCCTCTCCCCAGGAGTAGCTTGTACCCATTACCCCTTGTGTTTTCCATGGGACTCCTCGTAAAAAGGGAGTCTCCACCTTCTTGGTAGCCATCCCTTATGTACATGATCATAAGATCTCCCCTAAGCCTTCTCTTCTCAAGGCTGAACAGAGCCAGTTTTCTCAGCCTTTCTTCATGTGGCAGGTCTTCCAGTCCTCTGGTCATCAATATTTACAGAAAATACAAAGCAAACTGCAGATATCAGAGTTTCTGAAAGTTCCCAGGCTGAATTTACAACATGATACCTTCCAGCAGTATCATGTTATATATGAAATTAAAAATTACCATCTGTCCTGCTATTTAGGTAAGGCACATCATTCAGTTTTAAGGTGTCAAGTCTGTAAACCCTGCAAACTCCCCAGCTCAGCAGGGCTTTGTTGCCTTTTTGTACAATGCAAATTCCTTGATAAACGTTGTGAAATAAATGCACCATTTTAAGGTAATCAGCTTAACATTGACAGGTTGCACCTTTTGGCTCCCCAAGGGCAGTTCTTTCTGCCCAATGGTAAAGGCAGGAAGAGCTGTAGACGCCACTAAATCACCTCTACAAGTCCTGAGCAACGGGATGGTGCTTGTTAGTGTTATTCCTGGTATATTCAGGTAGTGTAGGAGATGCTTAGCCGTGAGCATGGGTTATTACCCTGCCTACAGTCAGACAAAAAGACGATAATAAATTCTTGAAAATGGGCTATATTTAATGATCTCATGCATGCCTTCCACTACATTATCCCTGTGAAGATTTGAGCTTGGTGAGATGGAGAATTGTTTTACTGGGGAGAATACACATTCCCTGCAATTTTCTTACAGACTTACTTGGTTATATGACTGATGTGAATAACCTGGATAAGGTCTGGACTATGTCGATCTCTAATACCTCTCCAGAACTGTTAATATTCTGAACAGAACATTTAAGGTTATGCCATTGTCCCAGGGATGAAAAACCTGTCATTTTGGTTTAGGATCTGGTCAATAAAGAGGGCAAATTTGGGTGTTTGTGCGTATTATCCCTTCAAAGATGTATTTTTGTGGTTTAAAAAAAATTACCTTTTGGATTTCCTCTGTGCAGATGACTCGGTTTGATAAACGAGGTTCTTCACGGGTAGGAGAGCTCAGAGCTCACACTGCCTATTCTCCGCGGGTCTGTGCTAACACCGATGAAAGAGGGGGAAAATCTATGACATTAAAACGACAGACTCCATTATACTTGCACCTTCAGTGGCTGTCTAGTCAGGAAAAAGAAAGTGTGAATGTGCTGAGCAAGATGACTTTGACTTTTAAAACCCGCTTTTATCAAGGTCACGCAAGCAGCCCAAACTTCTAATTGGATGCTGTTCCCTTACCACGGGGACGCTCACCCTGCCCTTGGCTCATCTCTGGCTTTACACGGCATTAGCAAGGTGCTCTCAATTCGATGGAGAGGCAGACCGGCCATTTCCAAAGGTGCTCAGCTCACAACCCAGCAGGAAAGGATGTTTCGGAGATGGTTGTTAGTGCTGTATTGAGCACACATGCATAAACAAGCCGAAAACTGAGAAAAACTAAAAATACAGCCTTTCCAGAAGTATATCAGAAAGTTCCCACAGTCACAAAAGCAGCAAGGAAAAGGGTAAGAAAAGCCATTATTGGGTTCACACTACAGCCACAGGAAATATCGAATGAGTATTCAAAGTCAGGTTTTCATCTCAAATTAGTGCACTGAGAAGTGTGCTTCTTGAGAAAATAAAATCGTAAACTTCATCCGAAAGATGCTACAGAGGTATGCAACCTGAGACAGCATTAAGGGTTTCTTATTTAGGGTTACTCTTTGGGGGAAAAAAAAAGTTAACACAGCACCCAGTGAGTCTGTTGACAGCAAAGTTGCTCTCAAGCTGCCCTACCAACTGGCTCAGGAGTGAAGGTCCAGCGTGCAAACAGACTGACCCTGCCCAGGAGACTTCATGGGCAAAAGATTCCTCAAAACTGGTAGAATTGGTGTCTTTCAGTTACCTTTCAATAGAGAAGGAACACAACCAGAACAATGCAAAATTATTCCTCTAACAATAATTCTGCAAGAAAGGTTTTAGGTTCACTGAATAGCCCAGGAAAGACCAGACGAAAGCTGAAATTCAGATGGAACTTGTCTCAACTCCAAGTTGCTCCTTCAAACTTTCAGGTTTTATTTACTTATTAGGACAATTGAACTGTTGTACGAGTAAAAGAACCAAGCAAAGCCCATTGTATTTGTTTTCTATATTTCTTGTTCGCATGGTTTATCTTTGCTGCACAAATAAAATAACTTTGGTCTGAAATCAATAATAAAGTGTTGTGGAAATCACGGGTTTACCCTGAAGAAATAATCCAAGAATTTGTTTCATACTATTTGCTTTTATTTATGTTGTCACAAGATCTGTCTCTGAGCCACATGACCTGTTTTTATTTCCTGGAAACAATGATTTAGTTATGTCAAATCATATCAAGCTAACTAAAATTCAAGCCCAGAGTTCACTAGTTGAAAATAATATAATTTTTGACAGAGTTTCTTTCATAAAAACACCAGACAATGCCTGTAGGATCCCCTTTTCCCCTTGTATCAGCAAAATTAACAATTCAGAATTTTGGTAAGTGATTGTTAATCACCTGCTTTTCTGCCTCCAGTGGGATATTATCTCATGCTACTAAATCACATCACTTCTACTGAGAACTGCACAGGGCAATGACTTTTGTTTAACAGGCACATATTTGCAAATATTGCTCTTACCTATCACCAACACCTTCCAGCGTGTAATTTCATAAACATGCACAACAAAAAATATCCAAGAGGAAGCCTTCAGTGTCACTAGTATTATTATTATTTTTCCTTTATACTGTGGCATCATGCAGGATCTTGAGCCATCGTCCAGGACTGCAGCGTGCTGAGCTCTGTGCAATCACAGCACAGAAGAATAGGTCATATTCTCAATATTCATATTTGGTACTTAGATCAGGTTTGTGTTACCCCATTTTACCAGGGGAGAACTCAAGCAAGGTCAGAGAATACAGCTACTAGTGTGCAGACCTTCAAGAAACAAAATCCAAGGTTATAGTCATAACGCCATAAGTAATCATCCACACAAACGATTGGATTAGTCAACTTTTAGGAAAATCAGTTGACAACTTTGACTAATATAAGCATTGTGCATGGATATTTTTAACAAAGTTGAAAAATACAGTCATATGTAAGTCCCTGTAAAAAATATTTAGGTAGATCGATATCTGAAAGTATTAACTCCTTGCTACAGGAACGATTAGGTTAATTAAAGCATTCAGATTCTGAATGGGTTTAGTATGAGCTGTGGATTGTCCCAGTCCTGATTACACTCAGCCTGATGTGATCAACACACAATCAGTAAAACATTTGGCCTTCTTTCCGAAGGACTGCATCCTGACCAGGGAGCTACACAGCAGGACTGGGCTTGCAAACCAGTATCAGACCTTCCCCATGGCAAACTACTTCTTTCTCTCCAGAGAGCAGACACCGAGCTGTCAGCAGCTCTACCTGTGACCATTTCTGCTTCAGGGCTGGTGCCCGTGTCCAATACATCCACTGCTAAATTATGCACTCAGACTCCCCGCACATCTCCTCCGCAGAGGATACCAGCCTGAAAGCTATTCTTGGATACAATTATCCCTACTGATTTTAGAAATGGAGGATTCAGGCTTACGTCCCCCTCACTTCTTGAGGTTCCCCAAGAGAATTTACACGCTGGGAGGAATTAGGACTGACTGACAGCCGTTCAGCTACTCTCTGGAGAGAGATGACTATTCCATCATCAGAACAATTATATTGTAGGCATATTTCTGCTGAAAGTCATGCCCGTTTGACCTACACAGCTTTCCTTCACATTTGTTCACCTCTCTGCAACCTAGTATTCATAGAAAAGTTGGAAGCAATGACAGTGTTTCTCACTCAGCCCATCTCCTTTCTCCCCTCTGGCTCTAATTTCCACTTCCATAAAGCACGTTTATTTTTAAGAATCTTGTAGTAGCTCAAGTGATCAGGAACACATGCCAGGTGCTCTATAATAGAGCTCTCTCTCTATATTATAATAGAGGTCTCTCTCTATATTATAATAGAGGTCTCTCTCTATATTATATATATAACATATATAATCTATATAAATTAATATATTAAAATATATGATCTAATATATAAAATATGATGTATAATATATATCATAAAATCTAATACAGAAAATATATATAATCTAATACAGATAATTTATATAATAGAATATGTTCTATATTACGGAGTTCTATACAGCTCTATAATTCAAGTAACTTAAGATTGATTCAAGTAATTTAAGATTGTGACCAGTAAAAAGAGAAGCATTCTTTTAGAAAACAGGAGTCATGTATTCATCAGAACCATCCCATTTTGCATGCTTATTCCTCACGCAAACCGTCCATCATAAAGCATCCTACAGAAAGACTGCCTTCTGCTGCTGCTAAACCACGGCAGAGCTGCAGATTACCTGAGAGAGGAATCTCTGGACACCTCATCACCGTCTGCATCAGCCTTCACTTTTAGTTTCAGGCATGTGCTGTCACACATCACCACACGCTGAACCCCCAGACATCCCAAATACCTTGGGACAAAGCTCCCGCGTGCAAAGGTCTCCATGGTAGTACCAGTTAATGGACTTCTCTACCCCACAGCGTGCTCCCACTTCTTTGCACCCTCGCAATCTCCATGGGCCTCACCGTGAAATGGGTCTGGTGCAAGTTAGAGCTGACCAACCCAAGAGGAGCCACACGACACGATGTGGGGCTGCACAACCCAACGGAGAGCCACACAACAGCACGTACTCTCTTGAAGCAGGTGACCAAAACCCTGAGTCCAGCTACAGTCTGGCTATCACAGCAGGTCCCAGATAGGCTTTCAAGGGCTGGCTGTTGAAGCACAAAGCCTCCCATGAACTAGTCAAAAAACCTAATGATTTGTAGCTTTTTTCTTTGCCAATATGGTGATTCAGTTCTCTTGCATCTCTTTCAGATGTCAAACACTAATTTTTACAAATTTCATTCCTGTATTTGCAGTTTAAGTCTCAATAGCCAAAAATTTTGTCCTGACTCTCCTTTTTTCTTGCGCGTTTTCACAAACATTCATTACAGGAAGACAATCCAAATTCCTATTAGTTTAACGCAGCTTTTAACCTGAAGGATGCATTTGTGTACCAAATTAGTTCTTCTTTCTGCTAGCAAAAATGGAAATCAATACAAATTCAATACTACAACTCCTCTTCTGAAAGGGAAAAGACAGGTCAATCTATCTGGCTTGCCCAGAAGAAGGTTGAAAAGTCATTTGATCACATTTGAGAGGAGAAGGCTCAGGTTAATCTCAACAGTTTCTTCTGGCCTAAAAAATAAAAGCTTAAGAAAATGTATCGATTAATTTTTTCCCAAAACCAGACATTTTCAAGACATTTATGGTTTGGCAGTTAGTTTTAAAGTCAGCAGGAATTTTACTACTAATCAGCACACTTCAAAGTCAGCCTTCAAGTCTTGTCTTCAATAGATCTTTTGGCAGATCCTGACACACATTATACTCTAGTAGCTTTACATCTTATTGATAAAAAGGTCAAAAATCCTCTGTTCTACTGCCCTGTTCTTCCTATGCCCAGCAGCACTTATACTTGCAGTACAGGAGATAACAAGAGGATTTCTGCTGTACCTCTCCAGCTGGCTGGATGAATACCTTGGGCTCTCTGCAGCGAGCAGAGATTAAGATAACATTTTGTAATAACACAGAAGCTAAGCAAGAAATCCAGTCTGTCCCAGTGCTCCCAAGCCATCCATCCCAGCAATGTAGGAGATTTCCAGCTACACCACGGCAGAAACAAAGATTGCATGAGTAACTGTCATTACCCAGAAAAAAATGAATCCTTTACCGTGAAAATAGCAATCGCTGAGATTGACGCACAGCAGCGTGATGGATCTGATGTGATTTAAACAGGCGAGTGGTACCCTAAGTCCAGTCCTGCTCTCTTGAACCACGAGAAGTCAGGATTAACTACTGACTTCAACGGAGTATTTCTGGAAGAAAAACACACTAAGAGCAAGGATGGTGGGCAGAGATACTACTAATGAACAGCAGGGCTTATCGAAAAGGTCGGCACTGAGGCAGGTATACTGATGCAATTACCCCACCCTCCTTTTCCTTACAATTGCCATCAAAGAGCCAGCCAAAGCAGAGCGCTCTGCCTGAGCATGGCCACCTATAATACTAGAAATGCACATTTGGCTGCCGATAACAATACGGCAATGGGAAGAAAGGCCTGGGATCGTTATTGAGTGTTAAGGCCAGAAGGGACTGTTTCACAGGCTGGAGAACTGCTTTCACACCACTGTGCAGATCCCAATAATTAGTGTTTACTGAAAACCTGGTTAAGCAACACCAGAGAAAGGAAAACTCACTGCCTCTCAAAACACTTGCTCTACTACTAACTTATCCTTCTTAAGGAAGGGTGTTTAAAGCTGGACAAATTCAAGCTAAGTATAGTTTGATCTTCCAATAGCCCAGTAATTGTAACAGTCTGCCTGTTCCCTGACAAGAGATGCAGCATGAATAAGAAGTAAATTCTAAAACTCAACTTGCAGTCCCCGAGGGTCAGAACGATCTTTCTAATCAGTCCATTGTTCAACACTTAATCTTCAAACAGTCCAAACAGATGATTTATTACTGGTCTCAATCTGAAACAAAAGTACCCAAAGGATACATTTACATCTTTGACATGGGTTGAAGGGCTGTAATTAAATACCGATGCTCAAGCAAGCAAGAGAGTACTGGGCTTTTCAAGTCTAACACTGCTGAGCAAATAAGAGTGCAATTCCATTTACTGTCTGCAGTTAAGTAAATAAATTGATCTCAACGACTTTTTGCAGCTGTGAAAAAGAACAACCTTAGCACATGGCTGCAATAATTAGTGACAGATGAACTATTTTTGTAAAATCAGAAGAGGCATGTACCTTTTCCCAAAGCTTGAACTAGCCTCGAGGTGTCACTAAAGTCGAGCTGGGTTTCAGATACAATGGGCACCTGAGGGGCCTGAAGGAATACAGTGCCCAATTACATTTGGCCTGAAACGCAGACCGCATGTAAACAAGTTCGCAAACTTTACACCTTTAGAAAGGTTTCTCTGTTACATCCAGATGGAAGCCGGTCAAGAAAAACACCTCCAACTACTGTTCAGAGCAAAACCATTGAAAGATTTGTTTACATCAACAGATAACAGAAAAGTTAAAATTACATACAACTCCAATGGCCTTTATAGAACCATAGAATCATTTAGGTTGGAAAAGACCTTTAAGATCATCGAGTCCAACCATTAACCTGGCACCACCAAATCCACCATTAAACCATGTCCCTAAGCACCACATCTATACAGCTTTTGAACACCTCCAGGCATGGTGACTCCACCACCTCCCTGGGCAGCATGTTCCAATGTCTAACCACTCTTTCAGTAAAGAAATTTTTCCTAATATCAGTCTAAATTTCCCCTGACTCAACTTGAGGCCGTTACCTCTTATCTTGCCATTAGTTACTTGGGAGAAGATGATCTGCTCCGTAACCCTCCCCGGCACCAAGGTCACCGATATGCCTGTAATTGGCTGGATCCTCATTCAGCCCTTCTTTTAGATGGGCATCTCATTTGCTAACTTCTAGTCAATTGGGACCTCCCCCGTTAGCCAGGACTGCTGGTAAATAATTGAAAGTTGCTTGGTGAGCACTTCTGCCACTTCCCTCAGTACCCTTGGTTGGATCTCATCCAGCCCCATAGACTTGTATGTGTCTAAGTGGTACAGCAGGTCATGAACCATTTCCCCTTGGGCTATGGGGGCTTCATTCTGCTCCAACTTAATATTTATTTGGTCCCTCTTGGAAGAATGAAGACACACGCAAAAAAAAAAATCTGGTTTCTAGTGCGGAATATCTTAGAAAGCGTAAACTAAGTTTTCAGCATCACACTACCTACAGGACACAAATGGGACATTTGACCTGGGGTTCAGGGAGGGTGGATGCTGTTGGTTTTATAGTTTTGACCCAATTGCATTCACAGACACGCTAAAAATATATTGACATAGTACTATTAGCCAAAACAAAACCATCAAACCTGGAGCCAGTGAAGGAGGCAGTGCTCCCAAGGGGCTTTCTCCCAGGAGCACACCCACCAGAGTTTTTAGGCGCATCCTCACTGTGGGGACAGATGTAAAAAAAAGTGCTGCATGTCCAAAACTGAGCTTTCCCCCATACTCTGGAATGAGATTTCACTTTGGGAGTGACATTATCCTACAAACCTTGCTTGTCTAGCACTCTGTACCATTAACACCTAAAGCCAAGCAGGCTGACCACAGGGCATCGCGACACTTCTCAGTGAGGCAAACCAGCGAGGCAGACCCAGAGCCAAGCAATGCCTTTGTGAAAGACCACAGGTGAAGCACCCACTGGTTCTTGGAGTCGTGGGCAGGAGGCTAGAAGCATGCCCGGAGCTAGCAGTGCCGAGCCTCGCGGTGCAGGCGAGCATCTACCACAAGGGAGTTTTACAGGGTAGCCCAGCAGTCTTGCTATCAGCCTGCCACGGCTTTGCTGGTTTGGCATCTTCATCTCTTTTGATTCACCAGCCGTGAAGTGGATGTCTCTCCTAGATAGAAGAAGAGGGGAAAAATTGCCTGGCTCTGGAAAGGCAACATAAAACTTGAGGTACCTGAGGTAAATTAATGTTCTGCCGAAGAACCTGTTTTGGTTTCAACCCTGAAACAAAAAAATTCATGTGTTACCTGCCTGGCCAAGGAGCTCTGACATGTCCCTATGCTTGCCCACGCAACCAATGTGGTAAGTCTGTGGAAAAAAATGGGTTGTCCCATTAATGGTGACACCTTGTGAAGAAGAGCACTCGGGTTTTTCAAGACTGGCCACTTTGTCAGGCAGGGTGGAACAGCTCCAAAACAGCTCCTGCACATCAAGGGGTCTATCTGACCCATTCAACACTGACATTATTAAGCTGTTGCTACACTGATAATTTAGGAAACTGGCAGAATTCCAGCTCTGGTGATTTTCCTTCTCCCCCCTGCCGCAGCTGCAATTAGAACTGGGCCATCAGCCCACTGCATTTAAAGAAATACCAGTTCACAACCCATAGAAGACAGCTACAGCTTTCACCTCTCAAAAACATTTATTCATTAAATGCTCTTGGTCAGTTTAATTTTGGGTTATTAACAATAAAACTTCAGTGCTCATCCTCATCCTGTACCATTAACTACTTCTTTGTAAGCCCCCAGTTATTTTTAAAATAGGTAAATGATCATAAAACACAGGGTAAATCACTCTGCCATACGCCAGCTTCTGAAAAGAAGCACTGTACTTTGAACACCCTTTCATAAACGGCTTAGGTACTTTTTTCAGCAACCTGCAGATGAAACTGATTCCTTTCACAGCACTATTGCCTGGACAAGACTCCTGCTGAATTTCCTGGGATTTCGGAGAGGGTCTGTACAATATGGGAAGCCTCATTTGAGACTGTCTATGAATCCACAGTTGTAAGGGACTGCGGTTTCACATGCACATGTGTGCACATGAGAGAGAAGGGTAAGATGCTAGGTTGAGGTAAGTTTTCTTAAATTGCAGGTACTATCAAAAAAATCCCAACGTTTTGTTAACAAAATTTCACCATCAACAGTAAATCAAAGGGGAAAAAAAATACCAGCTGAATTAAACGTGGTCGCAAAGACTGGTGGGAAATGGTGGTCTTTTTAAATCTATTGCAGCAAATTCATGTGCAAAGCAGTTGTTTTCTCCACGCTGCAAACACGGTCCCCTTCCTTCAGAGGTTACAGAGGTTCCTGCACAAGGGTTCATAACTGCAAAGGACACAAGCTCAACACTGACCAACAACTTCAGCTGACACTACACATCCTCTGCCAATCTTTGAACTATTCTTTTGAATACAGTAGCCGAGTCATCAATTAGGTGTCCCTGATACACCACAACGAACTAAAACCCTCCAGCATGAGAGGCACTTAGCTCTGATACTACATTGAAAATGGCCATGCAGGGACTTGGAGATGCTACTGATGCTGGAAAGGGTTTAAGAGAGACAACTCCAAGATACAGCTAACTTATTAAGGTGGGGAAAGGGAAGGAAAGAAAAAAAGCCCTGTAAGTGCTTCAAGCAGAGAAAGAAGCTAAAGCACAGAAGATGCTGCTTGACACTAAGAAGCACACTTTGGGGTAATGGTCTTTTTAAATTTATGTTATAGCAGCACATAAGCCCCATTTTATCCCTATTTGATCAAAGCTCTCCAACGTGCAAATGCACAGTATGAAAGGAGCAGGGACAGTTTCTTGTAACAAGACTACAGGCTATGAGGAAAGAAGAGAGGAGAGGAAGACACGAGGAAGCAACAGAGTCCTGGCGACAAGGACTGTCTCATGGCCCAAGGTACAGCTCTGCCCTCCAGACCACCCCCTCCAGAGCCCCAGCTGCTCCACCTGGTTGTGGGGTTTTCATGTGTATCACATGCCCCACACCCCTCAGTTAATTTGTCAGGGTATTTTTCTGCCTCTTCGGTAAAGGCATGTTGATGATGTTAAACAGCATTATTTCAATTAAATCTTCTATATTTCAAATGTATGTGAAGCCACATGGGATGAGTGATTTCTGACTTGAGTAATACCAGCTAATATTAAAGGGCATTTATCTACTGTTTTGGTAGAAGAGGATAAGAACTGCTTATAAGAAAGAATGACAAAATTTCAACTTTATTTCCATTTGAAAGCATCAATTTGTCCTGACAAGAGACAATAACGTTTCTATCAAAGCTTGCATTAGAAAGGGTTTCTCAGACCAAGGACTGATTTTCTAACGAAACGAGATACACTATCTCAAATGGATGAGCCGCTTCCTTTGTTAGCAGCACATTGCACAGGACACGGGAGATCTCCATCCATTGATTCAATGCTAAAGCATATTCAAAGCTTGCTTTCCCACATCTAAAGAGGGAAACTAATTATTTTCAGAGTGCTTTTTTTTCTTGTTTATCTCTTGCAGGACTGGAAAAAGAATGAAAATTCTGTCCTGACAGACCAAAAAAGGGCTCTGTAGAATTCCTCTGACACACAAGTAGTGAGATGGAGAGAATAAATATTGAGATGGAGAGAACAGCTGTAATGCAGAAATAGAGTTGTGCTGCCCATTAGTTTGGGAGGACAACTGGAAATTATTAATACAATGCCATCTAATAGAATCACTTCTGATCAAACACAGCCAAAACCAGCTAGATAACGCTCAACATTTGTACACCACATTAAAAATTAAATAATTTTTGAACAGTTCCACATGCTGTACAGCTCCTTATTGCACTGGCATGAAAAAAAAAATAGAAATTGAAGCACTGAAATGGCAAACGAGGACAAACCCTCCTCACAGCAGTTTTCACAAAGTTAAGAAACAACCTTTATGTATCAGCTTGTTTCCTCCAAGGGTTACAGCAACACTGATGGTTTCCCGCTCCTGACAGCAGGTTCAGGGCCTTTTCTCTTCTGGTTTTCACGATGCTTCCCGTGGTCGTGCTCCAAGACAGTGCTGTCCACGCTCCCAGCTGGTCAGCCACTTCGGCTCATCTCAAACCAGGATTTCTGTGTAAGAAGTGCTCCTTTTCCTCTCACTGGTCAGATCCACTGAAGACAACTGTCCACTGCTAGGACTAGGAGAAAAGAAATCAGCAGGTCAGATTAGGTGTATCATCCATGTAGGTGGAGGTTCCATTTCTAACAGGAGGTGCCTCAGAGCCCTGTGAGAAATGCCACAAGATGGTCGTCTTAAAATTTGACCCTTCTGGAGGTCTTATGAATCTCTAGAAAAAAATCCAAGATTTTTAATTTTTTTTTTTTTTTTAACAATAATTTCAGGTGTGACAAACGTTTCCAAGTCTCATGAGTCAAACTCCATATTTACACCCAAGTTTACAGAAGTGGATGACGCACATTTTCCCCCTCTCTTGTTACACAACAGTAATTACCTCTGCGTGCTCTCTTCCACCCAGGTGAGTGACAACATCGACCCAAGTTCTTAGGCACACACGGCCATGGTTTCCACATCAAGTTTTGCCCAGTAAAGTCACTTAATACTTTTAGCAAATGTTGGTGAGTCACGGGATTAGTGAAATTTCCACCTGCTGTTTCCAGAATATTATATTGGTGGTGATTTGAGAGAATTTTAACTTTCAAACTTTCAAACCTGACCCAAAGGCTGATAAGGTGTGAAACACCTTCACTGATATTTGGATCCTGTATCTGTAAGAGCAGGAATTGTAAACTCAGTCTCAAGCACATCCTTTCTCTTTTTCCTCTGTTAAGCAGGAAACAATTTTAGCAGAAGTTTGGAGATTAGTCTTTTCGTTCGTTATTGGGTTTTGGGGTTTGTTTTGTTCTTTTTATTCTGTTTTTGGTTGGGCTTGGTTTGGATTTCGTTTGTTTGGTTGGTTTTTTCAGGGTTTTTTTTTTGGTGGGGGGTGTCGTTTTGTTTTGTTTTAAGAGAGGACCTTCTGCACTGCATTTAAACTTGGCATGTGACAGCAGTGCTGGATGCAGCTGAAGACTATTGGAGAGGAAGGATGCCAAGAAGAGGAGTCAGAAGTTGCACAAACATGCAGCTTCCCTTGCACCAAATGACCCAAAGCACAGCAGGCCATGCTGCTAGTAGAAGGGAGGTATAGTTCCCTTAACCCCTCTGTTTTTTTCTCATAAACTAAGTACATTTGGACACACTGTCACAGAAAGACACTCTGCAGCTTTCAGCGAATCAGGACTGATTAATAAATAGACTGAAGAAAAGCAAGGAAAGAGCTTCATTTTTCCGAAATCCAAACTGAACTGACAGAGTTTCTTTTGGCGGAGAGCAGGCACACTGCAGACTGTTCTTGTGAGACAGCTAAAGGGGATTCCCTTTTATAACTGCAGTGTGAAACCTGAAAGCCTTGGTACCAAAAGAAGTCTAATAAACAGCAGATAGAAGTTTTCCAACAGAGGTAGGAACTGCTAAGTGATGCCAACACATCAACTCTGCCAATGTTTTCCTAGGAAGCTGCTGAAACACAGTTGTTCCCTTAAAAATGTTCCAACATTTCCTTTTCATTAATTGCCCTGATATTTAAAACAACCTCAAGCTATTATGAGTGCACAACACTGATGAGCAGCAAATGTGCTGGCTGGGCCGAGTGTTTTTCATCCTAAGCTGATGTTCAGCTGGAAGCAGAAAAATTCTCTGACATCCTAGAGCAGCCTTGCTGTCATACAGGTCCATATTTTTGTGAAGGTGGCAAACAGGTCATTACATTGGGATTGTGGACCCTTAATTCTGTTCCTTACTTAGTCAGTAACCTTAAAGTTGATCTATTTTACAGATGGGAAAAAATTCAGAGGCATTCTCTATCTAAAGGGCTTTGATATCTACAGGTGAAGAGATTAGATTAAAATGCCATTTTTTAATTTTTTAACAGCAGCAGCAGGTTATGTAGAGTTCATAAAAATCTACAGATTAAAACTTAAACAGCTTAATAACCTCAACGTACTTTTGAGATACCTGTATCACCTTCAGCAAGCACCTGCCTTAGAAAAATGTTCAACTAGGTAAGATGTAGCACATAGTTCCATTCTCTCCATGTACAAATAACAAGGCGTGTAATTTGGTACAAATTTTAAATTAAGCCATTAAGGGGTGGGGGGGAAGAAAAATCTTTACCTTTGCTAGACTACACTTCCGCTTTGATGAAAGGCAGTTCATCCTTAATGCTTCTCTTGTCTGTAGATTTTAAAAAAAAAATATTAAAGGGAACAATTTTTTGAAGTGTAGAAAATGTTCATATAAGCCAGAATAAGTGCTGAAGCGACCCAAGTACCTTTCTGTCCAGAAGTGTTCCAAATAACAGGATGAAGAATCCCTAAAAAAATTGCAAAACCAGTTAACAAAACCAGCACAACCACATGATGTTTGTTAAATGTTTCTAGATGCCATTGCCTTAAGGATAGATAAAATGATGTTTTTGTCGGTGTAGTAAATCTCCTCATCTGTGACTCAGGTAACAGCAATGCACAAAATGAGTTTATCCACCCAGGTCACACGGGCTCTCTGGGAATGTCAAGAATGGATATATAAGCCATGCTCATTCTCATTACGAACTGGACTGATGGGTTACATACTAGGACTTTCTCAGCCCACTCAGTAGCAGTATTAGTCAAGAAGAGCTAAGGCAGACTGGGCATACAACGGCATGTCAGGTAACATTGGATGTTTATATTGATGAGTTAAAGAAAACCATCTTCAATGTCAAGCGAGAATTTTCTGTGTATTTTTTAAAGTGACAAGGATGAGACATCTTTGCAATTACTGGACGTTAACCAGTGTATTTTATGTTAAACATAAATTCGTCACCTTAATTCTTCATCACACTTTACATCAACTAGTTTGTTCCATTACCCATCTGCATCTACTATGTCAGTGCAGGATGCCTAGCCCACACACTGTGCAACACAGGCTGAAAGGAAAGCTTAGATCCTGTTCTTCATGCACGGCTCAAGCTGCCAGCCCCTCTGAGGTCTGCTACCTTTTCCCAAGTTCAGCAAAGTCTGAGCACGCGCTATTCCCAGTCTCACAGAGTTTACCTGGAAGGCGTTCAGCAGCGCAAACGTGACATGGAATGCCAGAGAGTGGCTGTCGACAACCGTTGCTAATCCAAACCCCCAGGTGAGACCCAGCAGAGGTGTCAGAAGGGCCACGTTTTTGCTAATTCGGATCATGTTGCTCAAATCTTGTGACTTGCAGCCTTCTCCAACAGAGGATCTCCCAGTCTTCACCACAACCACCACCACCACCACCACATTCACAACAATGATGCTCAGAGCGGGCACAACAAAGGACAGAAGGGCTTTTGTCTCATACCAATTGAGCCAGCAAGCTCCACTCCTTAAATACCCATTTTTTGGTTCAGTAATAGCAACAGTGAGGATAGATATGACCAAGGGACATCCATATCCAATAGAGCATGCTGTAGCTATGAATACAGATCTTGTTATCTTAAAAAAAATTAATAATAATCCATAGAGAATCAAGAGGCCCAGGGTAAACATCCAAAAAAACAAGGCAAGATAGAAAAAGTGAAGGAAAAAAGTGGCTGCTACACACAACTGGTAGTTTAGGGCTGTATTGTGCACAATAGCTGCTAAGATGAACAAAACATCAGCAACGAGAAGCGATGCAGCAATGTTGACCAAACAAAAATGGCGCATGTAAGTTATTTCAGTTTTTGTGACGTGATGCCAGACAACAGTCTCGATGATAAGGCAGAGAACCAAGCTGAAAATGGAAAGGCCTAATCCGACACGTGTAATGTAATCCAGCGCTGCATTCCGCAGCAGGGTGGGGGACATCAAAATGGAGAAGGATTTGTAAGTCCGGCGGTGATGCCTGCAGACGCAAACAGCACTGCTGATGTTGTCTGCCTTCATTTTGCATGCCCTGGTATCCCACCTCCTTTCAATAGAGTGCCACCCAACACACTGAGCCTTGACGTTCTCCAGTTTATTCACCTTTTCGAAGGTGAGCAAAATGTGCTGGAGCTCTTCTGGCAGAGACACCGACAAAACCATTCCGTTCACAAAAACGGGGTCCAACCGGCTGGTTTCTATAATGGCTCCAAGCGTTGGAAATGCAATGCTGATGGCTTTGGAAGTCTTGGGTAACTTCAAAAGCTCTTCTTCTGGAATGACCACATGCCCTGTAATACTGCTGGTGTTACTGAACTCCATAGAAAAATCAAAGCTCTTCCCTGAAATATTTTTATCTATGCTGTAGCCTTTTGTAGAGATGAAGTGCTCCTGTATACTTTCCGACCCATTTTGTATAAGAAGTTTCCCAGCAAATAAATTTACCGAGTCCAGTAATATCGAACTGGCATTTCTGTCCCTTACAAAAGCCCAGTTGGAAATGATGGAGCTGTTCAGAATATGGTTTGCTATCCTGCTGTAACTCTGAAACAAACAAGAAAAATGTAAGTTTTTTTTAATGTTAAAAGAAACCAACTATTATTCCACTGGTAGAGCGTCCAGAAAGACTCATTTAGTTCAAGAGTTATTTCTAGAAAAGGGAATATTCTTTGACAACAAACAGGTTCCCATGATACATCCCAGTCAAACCCAAACATCTCACTGGCTTGGCCGCTACCAGAATTGGCCTACCCTCTTCATATCATAGCTCAAAAGATGCTTGGAGAAACAAATATAAAGCAAGAATCAGGACACCTAAGTTCTATTCCAGATGCTGACCCACTGTGCAGGTCTGCTTACACGACTCTCCCTACATTTCTTTCCCCATGTCTCTGATTTCTGAGTTCATCAGGGGAAGATTGCAGTTTCCACTGTGCAACATATGAAAACACAGCTGCAGGTCAGCATCTCCAAGGCTACCTTCCCTACAGTGTCATACTTTAAAAATTAAACTTCGTACTGCTCTCCCATGTCTATAACAGCAGTTCCTGAAAACTTTTAAGGAAAGTAAAGTCCACTGAGTATTTTGGCCGTACACGAATATGACAAGCAGTTTCTCTGACAACAAAATATGACCCTCTCTGGAAATTCTTTCCAGGTGTTCTCCATGTAACTTGAAGCCACCACTTCACTGGGTAGTGGCTACAAGGACAAATCCCTGTATGGATGCTCTGGCAAGCTCCGAAACACCTCTTGAAGCTCATAAAAATAAGTACCTGCATTTTTCCTCTATTAACATTCTCTGATAACAGCAGGGAAATATTCTTTAGCAATTCCACTATATCAGCAATGTTTCCTGGAATGGCTGGTGAAGACAGGATATCTGGGATAATGCATGAAAAATCAGCTTGGCAGTTACTACTCCCGTGGTCATCAGCACCAAAATATTTTGCACCATCTCCAGGCTTCCCATGCACTGGCTTTCCTTTCCCTACAAAAGGAAGGTGTCCTCCAGCAATGCTAATATGTCCTCCAGAGCTTGGAATGAGTTCACGTTCAGAAATCCTCTGGAGGGAGGAAAATAAATTTGAGAAAATTAACAAGCAGAATGAAAAGGAAGCTACAGCGACAAGCAGGCGAGAGGTACAGTGCTGGGCTGTGCAATGAATATGCAAAATGGCCTGAAACCTAGGACCAAAGCTCACCTGAGAAGAATGTCTTGCTTGCACAACACACGTGAAGGAAGGGGCAGAACCTAAATGCAGTGCCTTATTCTTGAAGTGATTTGAATAAAGTTCTTTATTTTGTAGTTGGGAAGAATTCACCACAAATCATCTGATTATTACAGATACTGTCGTTCCCCTTGTCTCAGGTTCATCCTAGTGCACCATTGTCTTGGTTTAGATCCACATGAGGAACGTCAGCCAAGTGAACAATGCAGCTTCATTTCTGAACTATGTTTCCATACAGGAATTTCCCAAATTCATTTCCCACCACTTGATTTAAGATGAAGTCAAAGCCTGCTATCAGAGTAATCTGTGTTTCTTCCTTTTGCTCAAGAGCGAAAGCCTATGAAGGGAGGGGCTATCTTTGCAAGAAATTATGAGCATAGGCCAAAGTAGATGCATAACAGTTACCTCACCTGAAAAAGGGACTGAACGTCCAGGCTTGCACAGTTGTCTGTGAACATTTGCCACTTTCTGTCTTTGCAGACAAAGCTTGTCTCCCCATGGAAATAGGAAGAACAAGGCTGAACACAAACAGCTCCACTATCTTCGCACGGAATGAGATTTATACATGCATCTGAAAAAAAATCAAGTGGATATTGTTACAAGGTGTAAGACAGCATACCACGGTCCATGAGGTGAGCATCAGGGGTGTAAAGTACAGATGACTGATAACATCTCACAAAGAATTAACAAAGACTCATAGCTATTCACTGTACCTTGCTGATTACCAGCCTTTGATTCCTTACTGAGAACCTGAAAAATAAGAAGTAAAATGTAGATTGAATGTTAAAGTAAGTAAAAGATGACTCTTTGGCACAAACCAGAAAAGTGATTTCAAGGGCAAAGTAGTCCTTTTGAGGTCCAGAAGTCTTTTCAAGGTCCAGAATGCAGAGCTTTAGCCCCTTGCTCATATAGACTGACTGAGAACTCTCTACCACCAGTTTATCTATTAAGCCTTCAGTTGCACCCTTCTGCTGCAGTGACATACTGAGCTAGTGGACAGGATCACACATGTCCCCAGCAGTCATTCCTCAATCAGAACCCCTGTATCAGACTTAAGCTCTCCAGTATTTTCTTGTTGACGAGAATATGTGATCTATGTGACTTTTGCCATAAGATGAAGCTACAGTTGTACAAATACCAGCAGCCACTTTGTTCCTCTCCTGACTGGGAAGCCACCCCAAGGCAGGCGTACCAGGCTCCTGCAGGCAGGGTCACTTGCTGGGACTGCGTACCATACAGCCAGGCACAATCCAGAACAGCTTCCATCGCTGCTTGGTCAAATGGTTTAATCACCTACAACCCTGTCAGTCTGGAAGCAAAGCTCGGCTATGCAATGCCTTGGAAATCGCACTGTTATTGCTGGGTAGAGCAGGCTGAATAGCAGATTTCTAACACTCTAAAAACTGTGCTGGAGGTTGCTTGGCCTATTGAACGTACTGAATACTTCAAAGTATTTTCTCCTGTAGTGACAGGACAAGAGGTAATGGTTTTAAACTGAAAGGGGCAGACTTAGATCCAATCAGGAAGAAATTCTTCACTGTGAGGGTGGTGAGGCACTGGGACAGGCTGCCCAGAGAAGTTGTGGATGCCCCTTCCCTGGAAGTGTTCAAGGGCAGGTTGGACAGGGCTTTGAGCAACCTGATCTAGTGAAACTTACCCTGAGAGCAGTGTGTGGCGCAGCTGGGAAGAACTGCACAGCCCAAAGGAGCAGGCAGTGTGCTACCCTCACATCCATCGCCTCGCGTTTACTTCTTTCCTCCTGGAAGAAGGATATGTTAAACATGTTTAAACATCTCTGTTTTCACTTCTGAACACAGCCTGGTTGCTAGTAAGAAAGCAGCTAAACCCATCCCAGGCTGTCCTTACTGGGCTTGCAAGGTGATTTTCAGACATGTATCATTTATTAACTTCTTTTACTGAGAATGATTTCTGAACCTTTTCTTAAAATAAAAGACAAAAATATTAAAAATTTGTCCAACCCTGGAAGTCACTGCATTAATAATTTACTGTAAACTGTGAGGTGGAGAGCTTATTAAAGCAGTTCAGCCTGTGGGTCCCTTT
This sequence comes from Leptosomus discolor, assembly GCF_034619465.1. Classification (NCBI taxonomy): domain Eukaryota; kingdom Metazoa; phylum Chordata; class Aves; order Leptosomiformes; family Leptosomidae; genus Leptosomus; species Leptosomus discolor. The sequence continues at coordinate 120,596,294 of NC_141392.1, forward strand.
TGAAGTGATTTAGGACAGCCTCGTCTCCACTGTTCAACGCTGCTGCTCTCCTCAGGCAGTCCCTGCCGAGACCTGCCATGCAAGGTAGGAAACTCAGGCCCTCGGGGCTTGGATATCCAAATCTGAGAAACAAGGACCAGACTGCAGTAAAGTGTTATTTGCTTTGCAGAAAGATTCAGGCCTCTGCTCCCTCCATGAAGCTTCCCATGGTCCCTGAGATGCAAACTTTTACAGGCATATTTGCTGCAGGGAAATAATCCAGTAAAGGGAATGAAGGAAAACCAATGTGTTATATCAAATCTGATTATTAGATGCTACACATGTCCAAAGCAAAAGCAACAGCTGCTGTGGATTCAAAAGTATTGAGGCATTGATCTTCTGTCACTGGATGTATAAATAGATTAAGCCGTGAACTAAAAAAAATAAGTAAGATGTATAAAATCGGCAAGTGTCACGGTTTGAGGCTGGGCCGGCCACTAACAAATGACAGACGCTCTCTACTAACCCCTCTCCCCTCCCAAAAGGGAAAAGGAGAGAGAACAAGAGAGAAAGACTTTACAGTTTGGAAAAGAAAACTAAAACAGCTTTAATGAAACAATAACAATAAAAGAAAAGATAATAATAAGAATAAGGAAATAATGAAATATATACAATATGTACAAATATATACAAAACAAATACCGAACCCAACTCCCCCCACCCTGATGACAATACGTCACCACCACACCGCAGGGCTGGCACTGGGGCAGTCCCAGGCTGGACTCGGCAGCAGACAGGGATGGGATGCAGGAGCTGGACTCAGGTACTGGATTCAGGGATGCACGGATCGGGATCGACGACAGAAGAACAGACAGAGTCCTCCTCAGATGTCGGCCATCGAAGAAGAGAGGAAGAGAGAGAAGAGACGAAGAGAGTGAGACCCTCGTGATCTCTCAGCTTTATACTGAATATGACGTATAGGGGATGGAATACTCTGTTGGTCAGGTTTGGGTCACCTGTCCGGTTTGCTCCTCCCTGTAGGTGCGACCCTTTTCACTCCTGGCACCCCAACACGGAGTACAAGATTTAGTAGTGACCTTGGTTGCCATAAGCACAAGTATAAGCAAGGGCCTCTCTGCATCCCATTCCTTGGTACGAACTATAAACACCAGGCCTTATCACTGCTGGGAGCAGTCACTGTCTGGAAAAACAGGCTGCTGTTTCAGAAAGTGCCGTTAGTTAGAGGAGACTTAACTGAAAAGTTAAAGCACTAAAACAGAATTAGTTTTGATTTAGCCCAAACCAGGACAGCAAGCTAAAACACTAAAGCATGAAACAAATGCAAATTGGCAAAGAAGGACGATGGCTGCATTTCAGGAGATGCTCACATGTAAAAGTTTGTCAAATCACTATGCCTCGGTAGAAGCCATTCGATTTTCCCCCTGATAAGTACTGATCAGGACAGAGGATGCTGAAACAGGAGGGGTCCTGTGCTGATGGAGCAGAGATCTGGTTTCTTATCTAGGAAACTCCAAGCTCTCACCATCTGACATCAAAGGGCCAGGCACAGAGCTGGCTGCCCCCTTCATCTGTGCCATTTGTTCACCTTACTGTATTTTGAGATCCACAGGTTTGTTACCTAATTATGAAAAGATCATAAAAGGAAGAGTTAGGCTGATGCACTGAATTTCTAAATTATCTCTAAAGAACTTTGTGCCAGCCTCTTGATCGCAACTGATACCAGGAACAGCATTCCCTGGGGTTAGAGTTAGTGATCATTGGCTCCTCTAAAGAAAGAAAATGAATAACGGGAAGTCAACCAAAAGACATGGATCAATATTGCCGAAGAATGGGAGGTGGCTGGGAAACACCTAGAGGTTTGAAGCAAAGGACTGTATCGAATTCTTTTCTGACTTCTGCAGTCATGACATGTTTATTGTATGCTCATAGCCCTAATTCCATTTCACAGCTGGGAATCCTTGAGCTCATCATGTTTCATCATCAATTAATTCATATTAATTTTCTACTTAATCCCTGATGTAGCTCCGCCTAAGGCTGTTACCTTTAAGTGAGGTAGAAATCTGGGACAGCTCCAGGTATCTAAGGCTCCCTGAGATACAGACCAGTGAAACACTGATCTCGCTCAGTTGCATTGCTTGACTCATCATGGAAACCACCCAGTCGCACCACTGCAAGAACATGCCAAGATAACTACTATTCAGCAATAGAAACTTGGAGCAAAACAAGTAATACAGCAACAAGTCACTGTCGCTTTAGGGAAAAACATGGATATACTGACATAAGGCTGTGTGAAAGCACACAGAGCTATTCCTCTCCCTCCAAAACACGCAATTAGGGTACTTTTTAGAAAGAGAGTGATATACATCTAATCATAAACTATACACTGCCATTATTGCCTCCCTTTCCAAGAAGCTGTAAATGCGTTACTCCTCTTTTCCCGAGGTCTCTGCTCCATCAGGACACAGGCACATGAGCAGCTGAGTTGTCAAAAGCCTCTCACATGGAAGGGACTTTCTGGTAAGAGCACACTTCTATACCCTTGGGTATCTCCCACTCAACTCAGGAGACTGTCACCAGCTGCTGATCCTCCTTCTCCAGCTCATTTCTTTTGGCCATAGCAGCCCAGGGGGTGCAAAGCCCTCAACAGGGGTGGGAAGAGTGAGGTGTGACTGGCTAGACAGTGGTTGCAAGAGAGGAAAGAGCCTCTTAAAACAGTAAAAAATGGTAAACTGATCACGTATTTAAAGAGCAATCCATGTGTTGGTTAATGTATCATACCCTTAAATTCAAAGCCCTTACTCTTTGACTACCATGGGTTTAAAAAATCAAAGTGTCTTGTAAAACCCTACAAAACTATTCCTCTTTTCCTCTACACCCAGTACTGTCTTGCTTTTGATTTCTGGCAGGACGCATTGCAAGGCAGCCTGGCCCTGCACGGTCACAGCTACCAGAGGACTCAGCCCAAGCAGAGACAACTGTGGGAACTACACCCCCAGGCTGGTGGACCCAAGGTCTCTGGCCAAAGGGCTCTCCATCACCTGGGGTCACTGCTCTCCCCTCTCCACTACTCCAGATGACAAACTATAGTTAAGTTCATGGGGAAAGGTATTCTGCACAAAAATTACAAGCACATCTTGTACAAATTAAAAATGTACACTGGGCTTGCCATAATTAGCTAGACAAACACATTTTCCAAAACACTGCAAACTCACACTGTGTCTATTTAACATTTTTAAAAAAATATTAAATCCGTTGTTACAGAACTGAATCTAGTCTTTATAGGGCTAGAATGGCTACACGGCTAGCTCAAAACTCAATAAACCACCATAACGTGACCACTTGCCATGGCTACCTAGCAAGTGAAAAAGACTGCAGCAGGAGACCCTAGAGCCTTCAACACAGTCATCTGAGCATAAAAATTAAAGTTCTTAATTATACGGAATGCTGTTAGTTGTATTTTTAAAGGGAATCACACTTGGAAAGTGTGAATTTAAGTAAAGCAAGTTCTGAAAGTAGAGTGATCTTTACAGTAACTTTAGCTATAAGAAAATCTCTAATTTTCTTAAGAGAGACAACACTCCGATTAGAGACCAATTACAAAACTACAAGGAGAAAGATCAGAGGATAATTAAGAGATCTAATTATTTTCACAGACATAAGGAGTATATAAAACGGAGGAAGTAAGTGCAAAGTAAATACAGTCTACGCAATTAAGTGCACTTTAGATTACAAATGAACAAATTTCACAGACCACTGATAATTTTCAAGGAGTTTTGGAAAAATGTTTTGTGATAGTACTCACTGTTTTTAGAAGTCTGGGTTCTACTGTAAGGAAAATTAACACAGCCAGAGATCCTCGAGATATCACAGGTAAGCGTCTAACCATTCATCTGCTGCCATTGTGCCCCAGTCTCACTCTTACGGTCTTACCCAGCATTGCTTGGGTGCTCTGATTCATTTAGAGTTTTCCCATGAAGAAATAACCTTGGGCATCAGCCTGCTGCTTTTCTTGTCTGACTGGATTAACACTGAGGAAGCTGCAGATGACAATAAAGGTATTGCACTGCAAAATGACAAAACAAGTTACAAACACACCCACAAAACTGCCAGATTGCCTCCTTTGCCAGGAGTCCACACAGATGAATCACGCCTGTGTGGTTTGTACCCATCCTCCTGGTGGTGGAGGCATCTTCTGCTCTTCTGTATTTCACAGAGCTTCTAAAGACCAAAAAACCTCATGCTCAAAATCTGGTCAAGTTAATGCATTACCCTTCATAAATCAAAGATGACACTACTGACAGTTATTTTTCGCAGCTAAAAAGCTCAATGAGCAAGTAATAATCTCTTCTTTATTGGATGCGCCCATCATAAGGGCTGTGAGTTGTCTGCTGAACCTTCTACCATGTTCACTGTTGGCTCTCTAACATTGGCTCACCTCCAATAGCCAGATTTCCAGTCGCCAGTAACTTATAGCAAGCAGTTTATCACAACAGAAAGGCAATCCTTAACATTCTTTTCTACTCAGAGGGCTGCTCTGGAACAGCTTTGACCACGAATTTTTCTCACAGTCCTGTGTTTGTCATGGGCTTATAGGGTCTCCTGAGATAAGGCCATTTTGTCTGCTACCACAACTTCAGTCAGTCCTCAGCCACAAGGTAGGTTCCCCAGTTTTAGCCTAAAGGTAGGTATTATCTTCTGTTCTGTTACAGCCAGCCCTGCATCTCACATTGGTATCCAGGAGGAATTAAGCCAAGTACAACTCGACACAGCCAACACAACCCACCTGGAAAAGTTAAAGGACTTGCACTTGATACAGCACTGGGAAGAGATGAATTAAAAGGTGGCACCTTAGCAACCTTTTAAGTCAGAAGGGCCAAAGACCAGATCATGTCAAGGTACAGACACCTGTTTTAAAAGGCTTCTTCCCCTAGTCACCTGGAGTTGTGCTTCTACACGCTCCCTGAATCTTTGCTACAATGGCGAGACCAAATACCCCTTGGTGCCCCACACCTCCTCAACCTAAACAACAGCCCTCCCGAAGAGCACAAAAGCTGGCATGCTTCAACACTCAGACATATGCACACGCTCTTCCCAGATGGAAAAGGTGTGAATCTGTGCTCTTGTGGGCTTAGAAAGACATTCAAACCATGACTTCCAACAAGCAAGGAGGGTATTCCAAACCCTAAACCCAGCAGCACCAGCCTCACACTTCACAAGCTGGTCGAGGCTGTTTGCATTCTTCCAGACTAGGCACTCAGAAGGGAGTGGTTCCTCCTTTTAGCTCTTGCAAAACCCAATTACCCAAGACATATGACCAGCTGCTTTGACACTGCTCTGAGAAAGCAAACAGTCAGCAATCAGGAACACCTCAGAGAATTCTAATAGCAGCCAAACGTAAGGCAGCTGTGAAAACCTGCTTTTACCATTTCCTTTGGAAAGAGTTAACAGACTTCTGCTAATTTATGACTTCAATGAATACAAGGTATTTATTTAAAAGTTCAGCAGATGCTTTGCTACACAACTCAGTCAAACCTTGCAATACGTTACAGGTTTTCATCAGAAGCTTCAGTCCCCTGAAGCAACATTAATGAAAAATGTTATCTTCATGGTGATTCTTTAAATAAATTTAAAAAAAAAAAAAAGTAGACCTGTCATTTTAATATTTATTTTTTTAATTTGTACATTGCATGCAAACAAAAGCTTTTGAGAATGCTATGAAGACTGAATAAAAACCTTGCAGTTTAAAAATGCCCTTCTGTTGTTCTGTTCTTCCCCTTTTAAACATGCCATACTCCCAGTCTTTAGTTCTTCACTATGTACTTAAGAAGTGATCCACACATGCATTTTATCCATGTTAATCAGTGTCAACACGGATCTCAAAAAAAGGCTCTGAAGATGCACAGCAAGGTCAGTTCAATATGGATCAAGAGGAAAAAAAAAAGGGGGAGACACTGAGAAGTCAAGATTCCCAGTTACACTTGCAAAGGACAACAGGATGTCAGCTGTTTGGATGCTGACAGCCAGGAACCACAGCATCGCAGTGAGTACATGAAAATCTGAAAGCCTCAAAGGGGGACTATATAAATAACAACACACTTTGCTCCCACGCCCCAAACCCCAGCGAGGAATTGAACTGCACACGAAACATTCCTGAACAGAACTGAGAAGACATTTCAACAGGTTTTTAAACTTCTTTTATTTGCTGAGTTTGGATAGCATGCATCATTTTACAGCACCAGTAAACAAGTCAATGAAGCACACTGCTTTTAGGAACTTGTACTGTGGAATGTCTTCAAAACATCACCCTCTCCCCCTCCACTCTAGTACATAACACTAGCTGAAGACAAGACAGACATCTATCAGGGCAACTTCCTTATGGCTAAAAATACTCATAGCAGCGACTTTTAAAGGAGGGTTTTATTAAATCAAGTCATTGCACTTGGGTCATTTATTGCTATAGCGAACAAAGGCCATTAAATAATGAACACCTTTCATTTGTGGTTTTAACTGATTGTCTTGTTCTGTCCGTCTGCTGCAAGCTTACATGCAGACACAATTTCTGTAGAGGAATCCATTCCAAGATTTGTTTCATGCTCTGATCAGAGTGAAGAGCTTGTATAACAAAATTGGCTATTCCATTAGGCTCAATCCTTGCCTTTCATCACCTGATTCAGAGGTATGAATTCTAAGTGTTTAGTGTCTGACAAGAAGCATTACTGCTGCACATTATTCCTCAATATAAAGATCTGGCTCAAGTCTTCAATTGTGATGCATCTAGGCAATTAAAAGGTTAAAAGCATTAATATTGAATCAGCTCATTAGCAATGTGACTAGCAAATATTACCTAATACCTGCATAGTATATTAATCAAATTTTATGAACAATTTAAATCAGCAACAAACATCCTCCAATTGACTTTTTGATGTTTGTATTTTATGATGCATCAACTGTGGAAAAAGTATAGTCTCGAGAAGTAACACTTCCATGTCACTTGCTCAAGTGACACCCTAAATTATGACTATTCCTATGAACAGAAACTTAATTACTTCTCTTACTGGTGAAGTTGCCAAACTACGTGGCATGTTTTTGTCATTTAAATTCTAGCAGACCAAAAGGAGATAAGGTGATTACTAACAGAAGCAATGCATTTGACTGGCTTTCTGAAGCTGGATGTTTTTTAATTCTTTAATCAAATGAACACAGTGATAAATATCATTGTTTATCATCACTTTGTATATTATTCTGGTGCACAGTATTGAGCTCAGGGCTTAAAGATAATGGCAGTCCACAAGATTTCAACTGGTTTCCATAAAATATGAAAGACGCCACCTTGGACACCAGCACAATGCTGTCAAAGCAACTGTTCCAATCACTCATTAAAATACAAAGATGTTACTAAATTTAGAGGTACACAATATACTGAGAAAGTTTATGGCATAAATATATAAATATTGAGACCTTTTGAGAGTATCAAACTTCCAAACGGGTTTATTTGGAGACATATAAACAAAACCAGACTACTGTAGAAACAGACCAAGATGCATATTTAACCACTAGAAAGACTGATGACTTCGGTTTAGATACACAGAAGCACAGACATTGTGACTTAAGGTTTACTTTTTCATGCTGTAATATTTTAGGCACAACAGGTTGAGTTAAGACTGGATTCTAGCCTTGCTTCTGTATTTCTTGCGTTTTGTGGTTATAAAGTTAATTTTGTCATAATTTCCTAATTCAGTCCTAAATCCCTTTTCAATCCAATAGTGCAAGTGACAAAACGTTCTGCTAAGCTACTCTGATTAGATCATTTGTTCTTTCTACAATGCATAGGAGTTTCACCTGCTTCATTGCATTAACAAATTCCTATCTCATTACTCAACTTATAAACAGCATATCATTAATATTCTCACTGCAGACAGGCACAACAGCATAACCCTGGGTAAGACTCCCAAAATTATACAAATATCATATATTCCCTTTTGCATGTAGGGGAAAAGTAGTGACTACAATTACAATACAGTTGTTCCATCCCTTCCAACAGACTATTTTACAGATTAGTTGTAAAGATAGATCACCCTATTTATAGTATAGATCTCTTTAAAAATTAAGCTACAGGTATTCAATAAAAATCTGTTAAGAATTCCCTCTCCTTTCTATACAGATTCAGTAGTATTTTCAAGCAAACCAAAAAATAAGGTCTGCAATTCCAGCACAGTAAGAAATAAGGCCTCTTTTATATTGGCAAAAAAATTACACCATTATTCTTTTTTGTATTCTTATCTCTCTGAATAAAAGACTATATTCCTTTTTTTATTATATTTTTTCTTTAAGATTGTAGAACACCAGTATCCATTATCATGAAATAAGAGTCAGTTCTCCTTGTGTTCAGCTTTGAATTCCCGGTGAGTTAAAAACATTGAGTCCATAGCTGTCTCATGCAGACATCGCTGCTTTCTTCAATTTTTCTATTTCAAGCTGAAAATGGACATTTTGAAAAGAGAGAGAGTCAGTATTAAAGTAGCAATAATCTAAAGTCTTCAGAGCTTTCACCAAAATCATAACCTTTATATTTCAATTGCCCTTAAGCAAATAAAATTGTAACACAGAAGCAGTTGACAGCTCAGTGTTTACAGCTGATTTTATACTACTGTATTGCTAAACAAACAAGAACTTTAAATCATTAAAAATTTGCCTGTAGCTCTGGTACATTTCATTGGATAAACTCACTCTGAATAAAACAGTCAAAGCTGGGTTGTGCAATCACTTGGCATAACCCCACGTAACGCAGCATCATCACCTCAGACTAACTTCCTAATCCAGCCTTCATGCAAAATACCAGCCCATGATTCACCTGTGTTTCTTCAAATGGATTTAGAGGATACATGGAAGTTACCTCCTCTTCATCCCCAGTGCATATTTAAGGCAACTCCATTGACCGCTTTGCAGATGCGTTAAGAAGACGACTCAGCAGAAGTTCTTCTCAAGTTTTGAAAGTAGCTTTGTAGTCAATGAATACTATTTCACATAAATGAAATGCCTTTTTGTACCAAACTGGAATAATTTTCTACAATGAGCTCATCCTATTAACTACTTAATGGCATTATACTGTAATGCAGGTAGCCTTCTTCACCAATAAATTGAGAGGAGTGGCGTTCATTCATAAGGAAATTTTTCAGATGCATTGTTCTTTTGGCAAATTATCCACTTAATATTTAAACAGGTCATCAAAAATTTAGGAAAGTTTACTTTTGCCCTATTTTTCTTTCGATTGAAGTAAATCTGCCCCTCAATCTTATAAAAGCAAAGAATTAACCTTCTCTCTTGGAACACGTCCAGTTGGACATACTTCTATCTACAGAAGAATCTAAACTGAACTCGCACCCCAATATCCATACATGCTGTTAAAAGTAATTTTCCAGATAAAGAAAGCTGAACTAAGATGAACTGTGAATCTTCCAACTGCCTCGTGAGGGATTCATTCAACCACCCACTAACACAGCAATAAAAAAAAAAACAACAAAACCCAACCAAAACAAAGCATTGAGCAGATTCATTAAGACTTTCCTGTGGCATCAAATTCCAGAACACTGCCTACACACTTCTAAAGCTTCCCCCCCCCCTCAGATTGCTAACATTACCTCTAAATTACTTCGCAAGAGCTTCTCTTCTTCCAAATCCTTCCTTAGTTTTTCCAGTTCTCTCCTAATAGTTAAGATATCAGAGATACAAGTTACAGGGGGGGTGAAAAAAAAATTTTAAAAATCACATTAGTGAGAAAAGGAAGCACAGGCCTTGGCTAAATTTTACAAGAAGAATTCATGTAACAACTGTCTGATGCTACATCTTATAAAGAAAACTTAGATATAGTACATGCCCACTAGTGAGCTGGTACTCAAATTTGGTGGACCAAGCTTCCATCAATTCTAAACACTTCTTACCCATCATTATGCAGTTATCCCTAACTTATAATCACAATTTTAAGTAGGCTACTTAAAAATTCGTACTGTTATTTTACTTGGAAAGCTGAATTTAGGCTAAAATAACCTGGCAACTTCTACATAGAGAACAGAAACTCTTTAGAATGGAAAGTTCCTGAAACATGTTTTATTTCATAACTATGTTCAGGCAAGAAAGTGATAAGAATTATCAAGTCACTGAAGAACTAGTTTTTTAATCTCCAGAACTCATAATTCACTAGTTTGCTTTGGAAACCAACTGACCCTGATGCTTTATAGCCTCTCAAGAGGTCACTCTAAAAGCCAGTTTGGTTAGCACTAGTCATCATTTAAATAGTACCAAAATGAATGTCTGTGCTGTAAAACTAAAACCAGAAAAGGTAAATTTCCCCTAAATTCATCTTAACTATGTTTACTCAAACATCACATACATTTTTCTTCTACATCATTCTTCAAACACAACCCTACCCACATACACACAGATGATGGGGCCACCAAGATCACCGATTTGAAAAGCTCAGTAATATCTTTCCCTACTACCAGTCACGTCAATACGGCAGTTACTTGTGCACAGTGTTAGATAAGGACAACATGAGAATTTACGTTAAATATCACAAAAACTATCCACTTTTCCTTACAGTGAATGCACTAACTGTTTAAGCAACATTTTCAAAATGCTGCAACGAATGCAGGAGCACGAAGTAGGATGGAAAAAATGCGTACACATTCCAGAAATACTCTGCCATCAAATTTGTATGTATTTAGGACATCTAATTTGATCAACTTCTTTACTAATTCAGAACCTTTCTTTAGAATAGCCTTTTTTTTTAAAGAAGTTTGCATTAGAGAAATTTGAAAGATATCTATACATTCCTTTGAAGATTGAGAAGGAAATATTTACCCATGTTCTTTCCTCAGTGCGTCTACTAAATCCATCAAATCATTAATCTGAGTCCTGAGCTCTTCCACAGAAATTTTTTCATCATCTCTTTCTCCTTTAAGCTGGATGTCTCCAGGAGAAAAGTTGAGTATAACAGAACTTGGTCTCTGAGATGAAGATGGAATTGGTGGACTGAATGCAGATGGCTGAAAAAATACATCAGTAGAAAGCTAAGAAATGAGATCATACTGACCACTTACAGCATAAAGGTTGCACTGCTATGGGAGCTACATGTGCACAAATTTCCTTCATTTTCTACCCAAAAGGTAAAAAACAATGTCCAGTTCAAATGGACTACTGTAGTATACCCAATACAGTTATTTTATACAGCTCTTTATTAAGCATTTCCCTGAGGTTCCTGTAGTCGGTAAAATAACCCATGGTCACACTGCAGTTCTCTATACTTTAGGAAAAAACAAGCAATTTAATGGAGCCCATTAGTTAATTATAAACAATCTTTTGTGCACCTTTCTGATCTGCTCAGTTGTTCTGGCCGTCAGCCGGCTAAAGACTGAGCAGACATAAGCTTGTTTGAGAAACGAGACACCATAGTTTCAAGCTACCTGATACGACAGTTCTCATCGGAACTAACAAGCTTTATACTAAAGTATAAATGAACTTTATACTAAATGACAAGACTCACTTGCATTGAAATACAGTCATTTGCATTTATGTGGTTGCATCAATCTAAACTGGAAATACAAGCAAAACAAACAGAACACGTAGCTGCCTGGTACTTCCCTAGCTCCTTGGTATCATACCTTTTTTGTTTCAAATGGCTTTGGTTTGGCACTTTCTTCTTCTTTCTGCACCTTCAAATTTTTTTCTGGGCTCACGTTTTGACTTGCCTGGTAAATCATTTATAAAAAATGAAAAGGTTTTCAGAACTCAAATAAATAAAGCAAATAAAAAAAGAACTGTCACATGCTTCTAAAGATGCAATAGAAAAAAGAAAAAAAAAATCTAAACTTAAATTGCCAGACTGCCATGGTTCTCTTTCCCTGCCCATCAGGACTTTCCTTCCCCGGAATACTCATCCTGTTGAATTTAAATCAAACATAGGACTCTTGGGCAGGATTTTCAAGCATCTCTGCAACACTTAAAAGTCCTTAATGCTTTTGGGAGCCTGCAGGTGCTTCCATGAAACACGAACGTTAATAGGCAGTAACTGTAGATGGTAACTGGCACGACGGAACTATACAACACCTGTTGACATAATTTGATTTCAAGGACTCTGAACCACTGGTTCACACGGTCTGACAATCTCACATCTTAGCACGTGAGATCACAAACCCTTGATTACAGCAACATTAAATCACAGATTTGTTGTGGCCAAAGACTACATATTGTTAGGCTTGTAAGGCACTACGGACACTTTCAGAGTTGTGTGTACGCACAACCCCTATTGCATCACCAGTGACGTTAGAAGGGCTGAGTACTTACTGCAGCAATGCCCCCCAGAACAGAAAGACTCCTTCAGCTGCAACACAGTCGCGTTGTTTCTCTTACCCGCACTTCCCTCCTGGGAATGGATATTGCTATAGACAAAACCTACAGGACTTGAACCTCTGCGACATTTTGCATTTTGCTCTCTTTCCCAGTGCAATCCTCTTTCCTGGGAAGGCAGTTCTTAGTTCACTACTAAGAAAACACACCAAATATACTCACAGGACTACTGCAATTGAAACGTGACGGCAGCCTCCTACCAGGCATCTTGGGTCGGTTTGCAGTAGGGTGGGATAGATTATCTGAGGTAGCTATTACATCATCAAAGCTTAACAGATCTAGAAAAAGATGAAAACACAGACTACCATCAAGACCAGAAGGTTTTGCTGCATTGCTTTTTTTTTTAAATCACATTTTTCCTTAAGACAAAAAAAATAAATACAGAATTTATCACAATTCTTATTGTTTCAAAGATTTTCAGCATATACAATGCATAAGCCACATGAAACAACTACATGACTTTGACATCGGGGAAATCACATTTTCCCCCTTGAAAAAAACCAAGAGTTAATCAACTAGCATTTAAATTCAAGTTCTCAACAGAAGAAGCGCTGTAGCAACACAGCAGCATAAAACAGATCTAACAAGTATCCGCAGAAAAATGTATTTATGACTGATCTTTGAGAGGTGCCATATTCAACTATTGGAGAGCACATTTTCTTGTCTCTAAACTTGCATGAAAAGTGTGAAAATCCAAGTTCAGTGATTAAGACAAAAATAAAAGCAACATGGTAAGGTAAATGTCCACATGCTGGTGAAAGTAAGTTAACAAGACATTAACTGCAAATATTTCTGTGCAGAGAAGTTTTTTCATATGCAGTACTTCATCTAAAGAAAATACACGACTTCAGAAAGTCTGTAATAAAACATTTCAAAACTCTATTCTCATGCTTTATTAAATCTTAGAGATCTCTTCACTCATTAGTCTCTTTATGCTCATAGCTCTAGGTAAACTCCCTCTTAGATCAACAGAAATTCTTTACATCCTATGGGAAGAGGTAATCTCAGGAAAAAATACTATTAATAGGAAGAGCAGAACATACCTAATCTAGGAAGATTAGTACTTCACCTAGTTAACAACTGGACTTCTTAACTGTTTCTCCACAAAAATAATAATACTTACCTGACAAGAGATGTGTAATGAGATAGGTTTTTTTATTTAAGCATTGACATAAGATTATGGATATTAAATATCATTTTACAACACGTATTCATTAGACTTATTCTAGCGACTCTAAATGTTTAACTAAAATGCCATACAGCCTTTACTATGGGCACCAAAAGTAACATTCAAGGTTTTGGGGTTTGGTTTAGGGGTTTTTTTGATGATCTTCAATTTTTACATGACATTATGATTTTTCAAACAGAAACTATGATATTTCTTTCCCTATTCTCTCACTCATGCCACTTCGGTGTTTGGCTGACTTAAAATAACCACATCATATTAATAATAAAAATTAATCCAAGTTTTACTCATGCATTGTCAAAGCTAACTTATACCTGTAGGAACTAAGTTTTCCACTGAATGTTTTAACTGATTTTAATGTCTTCTATTCTGCGCTACTGTCCCTGAAGTCCTTAAAATATTCACATCTTCCAGACATCCCTGAACACAACTTTTTATCACCTGTCGCCTTGCTGAAATGCAAGCATTTACAACACTATCTGTTGCCAATCAGTTTTGCTGCTTTTTCATTTTATTGAAGAGAATGTAAAGACAGTCTTTTGTAAACATGTAATCATATCTGCAATTTAAAAAAAAGCGGGGAAGAAAAACAAAGAAGGAAGAAACAGAAGAGTGATGAATGGCAAGCGGCTGATGGAAAAGAGGATGAGGGAGGAATAAATAACTACAAAGCTATTTCTGTTGTAGTCTGTACCTTACTAAAGGTCAAGCAACAGTGACCAAGGGATATTCTTGATATATGTTCTTTACTCAATTGTCAGTAATCCCAGAGCACTAACCCATGCCAAAGTGCGAGTCAAGATTTATGTTAGTTAGGTGTTACTAAAAAGGTAACGAGAAGGCAGGGAAAAAATACATTTGCCTTTTCCCCCATCTCAGTAACTTTTGTCTTTAAACAATTTACCTTTTGTCATTCTGCAGAAATGACAAATCATTTGGCAGTAAATTTAAAAAAGAATTGTAAATTGAGTTGCTATTATGATTTTAATGCCAGCCCTGTCTCCATGAACAAAGTGACCATCAGGTGCACTAAGAATATTAACAACATATTAAGAACAATGTGTACTTCTGAAAAAAAATCACAGTACTTGACAAGGCTTGAAGGTGAAGACTGCTACAGTCTTGAATTCTATATGATTTAAATGCAGATGGCGAGAGGACGCTAAAGCCAGGGGTTTTATTTTTCCTATTTGTAAGAGCTTCTAAAGAAAATTGCTACACCTGAGAGCTGCTCAGCATTAAAATATTACCAGCCCATTACAGTCAGAGGGAATTCTGACTGCACTTCCATCTTCCTTTTTACCCTTCCATTTTGTTGCTTTGTTATATAGAGGGAAGAAATTAAAACACAGGCTGGTGGGGATTAGGGTTTGTGGTTTTCGTGGTGATGGGTTTGTTTGTTTTATTGTGGGTTTAGGGAGCTGGTTTGTTTTTCTGTTTAAACAGCATTCTTAGTTATTTTAGGAGAAAGTTTGGCCCCAGTGAAACCAACAGAGATACTGATGAAAGCCATTGAAAGTTCACAATTTACACACATTTCAATCAATAAAGTGATTTATCAATTAACTTTCTTACAGCCAGCCTGTGAGTAACTGTTAAAGGAAATCCCATCATAGTGCCAAACAAGTAATACCATACACTCGGGGATAATTTGAGTCAAAAAATTATTTTAAGGCTGAGCGAAAGCACCGTCTTTTCTAGAAAGATGAGCCAAGCGTAAGCAGTTACTTAGGACAGACTATTAGAAATGTCTCTTCTGCAAGCTTAACACGGATCTGTAACGGAACTGTTAGGAGCCTGAACAGATACAACTAGGTGAGAGATTTTGTTAAGATTTGTGAACGCTTCAAGTGTATCCATAGCAGTTTGTCTTAAAAAGCCTTCACAAAAAGAAGCAAAGCTGAAGGGGTGTCTAAAGAAATTATGATTCCAACATCTCATGTGGCTGGGGTCATCACAGAAGTGAAACGTATCCAATATTTCAGAAGACAAGACCTTACATTAATCTGCAGAGTAAGAGAAGATGGCAGCCCTTTTTCCTATTAGTCATCTTGCTGAGACTGCACCCCAAAAATTAGGGGACAGATATAAGCTTTAGAATATTTAAATTTACAGTCAAGCAACAGTAAGGTATTTGCTACAATTAAGCATATGCTCAGTACATAAATTTTAAAAATACTGTTTTACAAGACTCATGATACTAAAGAGCCAACACTACTGGATTCAGTGCCCAAAGGCTTCATAATTGCATAATTTGTGTGTACAGAAAGACAAAGCCATTCAACCTACATACATCAAAAGCGCTCTAAGTATTGAAGACATTTCACTATAAACACTAGGTTTGGCTTATCAATAGCTGGACTGTAAAGTGCTTCTTTTTTCTTTTTAATCCCCACCAGTTGCTAATTGAAAAGTATACTGAAAGTAACTTCTTCTTTAACAGCTAAGGAAAAGAGGCAATCAATCAAACAAAAAAAGCATTTCAAATTGAAACCCAAAAATTTTAGTATCAATAACTGCAACTGAAAATTACGCTTATGACGTTAAGAAGAGGCTACGTGTATGGCATAAAGCATTTGGATTTCCTTATAGTTTGTTATCTTACCAAAATGGAGAAGGGTAGGGTAATTTCCTGACACGTAAGAAGGGAAACATGGCAAACAGGATAGGAAACAAAATCTGGAAAGAAAAGTCAAGGAGAGGAATGTCTAGAAAAAGATTCTGAACAAAAAAATTATTTTACAAAGCAGGAAAAAGAAACATTTGTAGAAGAAACAGAATTGCTTTACATGTTCAGCATGCTAGTATTACAGCTTTAGTCTTTTACAGTACCTTAATCCTAATCGAGGAGAGAAACACTTATGCAATTTTTCAAATAAAGCTTCAAGAGGAGGTATTTCAACAAGATCAACGTTTCTGAATGTTTTTGAGTATTTGGCCCTATCTGATGGCTGGGAACCTAATTTTGGTGTGCAGGTGGGTTGGTTTTTCCCCATAGATACAGAGTATTTGCAGCTTCTCCTTACACTAAATTGAAAGTGGCGTGACCTACACCACACTTCACGGTCAAACTAATTTGCAAAAAAATAAGACCCATACTGAAAGGAATTGTTCTTTCTGAAAATAAGTTCACTTCAGGGTGGGGTGAGGGGAGGAAGAGAGCCCCTGGTAACACAGTCGCCAACCCTTGCCATATATTTCTCCCCATGTTTTAGTATCTACTCTAGTTCTTGTAAGATTAAACAATCTTAAACTTTATGGAAGGTCCCAACATCTTTGGAGCTTTATACAGCCTTAGCTGCTGCACAGAGTATTATGTCTTTAGCAGCAGAATGCATATGGAGACATAAAGCATGAGACTCATGAAATTTTACTGGCAGGAGTTTGGACTAGCCTCTCTTCACGAGAGAAGTAAAAAACTACAAGTGACTCAGGCAGATTGGTTTAAACAAGGACAGTTTCCAACAACAGAAGATTTTTCAAACTTTCTTTAAACAGCAGCTCCTCGATGCTGTCAGTGCTGCATGCCCACACGGACTGCCTGAGCCTCCTTTGCTTGCCTGCACCAAACAAGGACCACTGAACAGACCTCACCCACTTGCTTGTTATGCACCCTTGTCCCCTGCCCCATGTAGGTACTAAAATCTTGAGTTTCTCCATGAGCCTGTAAAATCTTACGTTAGCAAATCAGAATTCATAGATTTTTTTTTTTTCTAAATCTGTATAAAATTAGGGGGGGTATATATATGAAAACCTAATATAACAGCTATTACGTTGCCACTCTGGTTAATAAAATGGCAAGATAATTGCACCTAAAAAAAAAAAAAAAAACAAACAAAAAACCCCCACAAACAAAACAACCAGACGTTTTCCTGGGGATAAATGGTAGCATGCTATACATCTAGTACAACCCTAGAGATAAACATCTGAACGGTAGGACAAGGCTTACATCTTTAAGGCTAGGTTGTACATCACTCCCATCTCCCAGCTTACTCTGGCCTTAAAGTGTTTCTTCTGTACCCTCACTCAAACTCATCTTTAAATAGAATCAATACTTAAACTGTCAATTCAAAATCTTTAAAACAAGACATACCACACCATATGCATAGATTTTACTGAGGAATATAAAAAACCCTTATAAATACTTTAGGGTAACACTGATATTTATAATATTTCCAGGATATTTTAATACCTACTCAAGTCCAGCTTTTTACGGCTCAGAAAAACCTAACTTCTGTATTCAAATTATACATCAACTAATCTTTCCCCATACAAAGCATTTAAGCTTAGAAGCACATTTTAAAACGCTTAATGGAAAAATATCAGTACTCTTTTCTACTCATAAACTACTTCAGCTTTTTAATGCATTATTTTTATCTCTCAGATGAGAGAACCAATGTCAGAACCAACTATTCTACTACCTGAATATCATAATTGTCCTAAAAAAAGACAATTAAATCAAGTTATACTATTTCAAAATATATTACTACTAAAACTTTTTCTGTGACGAAATTGAGGTACGTAAGCCAAACACTGCAGGTACAATTCACTAAAGCTTTTCCTGCAGTGGTTAATTGTACAATAAAATTAATTTAGAGTTTAACAAAAATATATGCCTAAAGCAGATGTTCTCTGCCTAAGAGGCACACAGAGGATCGAAATCAATTGCGTTGTCAGTAAAAGACAAAAGGTAACTACATAATAGCTCAGAGAGCCTGGTAATCAATGTGGGCACTTTAACCAGTATCAAGGTTTTTACTGAACAAATTCAGTCTTAAAGAAATGCCAGGTTTGACTCAGGGTGCATTAAGCAAAGCCATAAGCATGAAATTCAAATGTACAGTGTTCCATGCTCGCCCAAATTTAAGGTATGATAAAGTCATAATCTAGATTGGCTATAAACTTCATCACAGAACGCTGAAGGTAACAGCACTACTAAAACCACACAAAATTAGCTAGAAAAGGGAAAGTTACCTGGAATGCAAGAGCAGAACAAACAGAACCAGTCAGCAAGGAAAATAATTTCATAAAAACGCAAGATAAAAGGGGCAGCAAAAAAAAAAAAAAGGTTTCAAATTAGAAGAACAAACCACGACCTACATTTCTCCCTCCCTGTCATCTATTACAACACAGAGCTCATCAGCTACCTCCAAACAGCCTACTGACATCTGTTCATCTCTTGCTGACTCTCACCTTCAGCTACCTTACAGCACTTCTAAAAAACCAGACTTTCTACTGAACAGGCATAATGTGTGTTCATAATGTGTGCCGTGCCCTCTGTGGCACTTTGAGTAAATTACTTTAAAAGTTTATTCTAACCTTGTAAAATACTGCAATTCAAACAGAAAGACCCGAAATAATTTTTCTTTTCTTTTCTTACCTGATTCTTTAGAGCTCTTTACCACAAGTGAATCTACCTCTACTGATTTTGGTCTAAGTGGTAACGGTTCAGAGTCTAACTTTGGTTTTGCTACTGGCTCAACTTCAGATTTCGGTCGAAGAGAAACAATTTCTCCATTAGATCTGTAGTGAAAAAAAAAAACAACAAGACAAACCTAGTCAAGAGATTAAATAGTTTACAACTGTTAACACACCAATTAGAAGTAAACTAGCAAATTTCAGTATATGCTATCATTTTCTAAAGCCTTGCTTAAAATCAAGTCTTTCACAGAGCAATTTCTAGTCCTATAGAAGCCAATTCTTCTGTCCCAGCTCTTGCAGAATTGTCAAACATGTACAATCCAAAACTTTTACTGCAGGACACATTTTGGTACTTAAATCTAAAATATTACACTTCAGTGCAACAGAAAACAAAAAAATTGAATAGCACCTTCAGTAACCTCTTGAAATAATCAGAAACAGACTCCTTGACATCAAAAACTTCCTGCAAAGAAAAAAGCTGCCAAGAACAAGTTATTTCTTTCTGACTACACAATAAAGTACCTTGTATATATGCCTTTTATTCTACCATGCATTCTTTGCATGTCTGGTCACACCATCCAGGGACAAAAAAAAAAAAAAAAAAAACACCAAAAAAACCAAAACACACACAGATGGAAAAAAAAGAATAGATGATATTTTCCTTTACAAGTCTTGCATTATCTATGCCATAGCATAAAAACAGCATCATTGAATCATTAAGGTTGGAAAAGACCTTTAAGACCAGAGTCCAGCTAACCTGGCACTGCCAAGTCCACCACTAAACCACATCCCGAACTGCCACACCTACACATTTCTTGAACACCTCCAGGGACAGTGACTCCACCACTTCCCTGGGCAGCCTGTTCCAGTGCTTGACAACCCCCTTGGTGAAGAAATTTTTCCTAATGTCCAATCTAAACCTCCCCTGGTGCAACTTAAGCCAATACCTCTCATTCTATCACTTGCTACTTGGGAGAAGAGACCAACCCCCACCTCACTACAGCCTCCTTTCAGGCAGTTGTAGAGAGCGATAAGGTCTCCCCTCAGCCTCCTCTTCTCCACACTAAACACCCCGAGTTCCCTCAGCTGCTCCCCATAAGACCTGTTCTCCAGACCCTTCACCAGCTTCGTTGCCCTTCTCTGGACACGCTCCAGCACCTCAATGTCTTTCTTGCAGTGAGGGGCCCAAAACTGCACCCAGCATTTGAGGTGCAGCCTCACCAGCGCCAAGCACAGGGGCACGATCACCTCCCTGCTCCTGCTGGCCACACCATTGCTGACACAGGCCAGGATGCTGTTGGCCTTCTTGGCCACCTGGGCACACTGCTGGCTCATGTTCAGCCGGCTGTTGACCAGCACCCCCAGGTCCTTTCCCACCGGGCACTTTCCAGCCACTCATCCCCAGCCTGTAGCGCTGCATGGGGTTGGTGTGACCCAAGTGCAGGACCCGGCACTTGGCCTTGTTAAACCTCATAGCATTGGCCTCGGGCCATCGATCCAGCCTGTCCAGGTCCCTCTGCAGAGCCTTCCTACCCTCGAGCAGATCAACACTCCCACTCAACTTGGTGTTATCTGCAAACTGACTGAGGGAGCACTCAATGCCCTCATCCAGATCGACTGATAGAGATATCAAACAAGACGGGCCCCAAAACTGAGCCCTGGCAAACACCGCTTGCGACCGGCTGCCAGCTGGATTGAACTCCATTCACCACAACACTCGGTGCTCGCCCATCCAACCATTTTACCCAGCAAATCATATGCCTGTCCAAGCCACAAGCAGCCAGTTTCTCCAGGAGAATGCTGGAAATGGTGTCAAAGGCTTTACTGAAGTCTAGGTAGGCAACATGCACAGCCTTTCCTTCATCCACTAAGCAGGTCACCTTGTCACAGAAGCAGACTGGGTCTTTTAAGTAGGACCCGCCTTTCATAAACCCATGCTGACTGGGCCTGATCGCCTGGCTGTCCTACAGAAGCTGCATATAAAGTATATAAATGGACCAGTTGTCAGCTTCAATGTGTCCGTGTAATTAACTCACCTCCCAAATCCTTTATTTGGAAGCTTTAGTGCAGTAGAAAAAGAGATAGCGGCCTTGTCTTCCTAGAACCATGTTTAACGTTCAGACATTTAAACATACTCCCAGCACTGTGCAGGGTGGGATCAGAGGCAGCTGATTCCTGTTGGGGAGCCAACTGTCCAAAGTGTGTGTTTACCTACACTCCCTTCCCCCAGTGCCCTCCTCCTTACTGGTTTCTCCCTTTTCGTTCACCTCTACAGGACCTGCTGTAAAAAAGGATAAACCTTGACAAATGCTTTCTGCCATCCTGTCTTTGCAGGTGTTTAAGGTGCAAGCTCGCTGATGCAGTAGCAGTTTGCTCCTTCATTTGTACAAGGCCAAGTGCATCATGACCTTACTTTCTCATGGTTCTTTCAAACCAACTAAACATCCCAAAGGGACAGTCACCCATCAACAGTTTGTTTACAGTTTTGGGTAAGAATCTAGCAAATACTTAAATACTTCAAGTACTTCAACGGAGACAGAAAGGGAAACTGGGGGGGGGGGGGCAGGGGGTTGTATATTGATGCAAAATTAGACTTAGTGAAACACACTAAATAATTGTTTAAAACTCATGAGAAAAAAAAAAGAATCTAAAAGAAAGCGTGAGTGATTACTTGCTATTATGCTCCATATTTCTCCAGTAACTCAACTGAGAATACTCAAGACACAGCATAGAGCCTGGAAGTGGTTCTGTGATAAGTGCTTTCTTCCCCAGAAGAGCACATGAGCAACACTGAGCACCTTTAACACAGGTACCAACCGTGCTCAACTCTTCCTTTCCATCTATCTTATTCTGCATAAAGTGCTGAAACATTGAATATCGACGCAGCTCAAATCTTCAGGGTTTTTCCAACACAATATTTCTCAAGTGCCATGTCCACACGTTCTTTTACACTGTATGCTACTGTAGCTACAACTTTTTCATTATAGGGCAGGCTTAAAGCAAAGCAGCCTAAAGATTTGTAACTTCATCTGCCCCGTGGTTAGTTCTGCTCTAATACTTACTCTGAGACGGATTCGATGTCTCAAAGAATTCAAAAGTTCTAAGTTCACATTGATAAAGACTTGGAGAACCAAGACACTGGTAGGTGCGGGGCAAAACTTTTCCTTGCATCCTTTTCACCCTTAAAACACACATTTCTTCCCACCTCATCCATGAAGGAAGATCGAACAACAAACCAAATAAAATATACTTGGTGTATATGATTTCAGTTATACTGACTTGGATACAGGTGACGGCAAAACAGGTTTATCTGGGCGTTTTGGGTGCAGAAGCCCTGCTCTCAGTAAGCTGTTAGTCTTGCTTGGAGGAATAGGCTTCTTGGGTGGTACTTGAGGAGCTTGTGGCTTCAAAGGCTTCTCCATTAGATCTGCAGTGAAAAAAACCAAAATAAGTCACCATAACATTTTAAAAACCCATGTTGTCTAGAATTCTTATAACGCTGATCAATTAGAAAGCAACTGCTGGCAGAAATACTTCCTTTGAAGATCAAAGTGAAAAAGAGATTTGCAAGTGTCTTAAGTGATACCTTATCAAAACACACAAACTACTTACCTGAACTTAAAACCCATCATGTTAAAGCAAGCAAAATGTCTTTCTACTGACATGAAACAGTGATAAGAAATTATGGATTCACATCACTGCACTGCAAATGACAGCTGAGAACCAAGGATGTCTCTGTACTGCTCTGCTTTTTCTTTTCTATGAATTCACCTTGTCTCCTCCTAAAAAGGCAGAGTTTGGGATTTTTCTGCTTTGTTGTAACTAGAATTATTCTTTATGCACAAGCACCATAATTTATCTATGGAAAAAAGGGGGGGGGCAGGGAGGAAGGGAAGAATATTATCTGAATAACTAAATTTATTTTACATAAAGTCTACCTTCCTACAAATTCAAAATACAACTTCAGTATGGATAATCAAACTAAAAAAAAAAAAATTATTTTTTTTTGTTCAATGACTGCATGACCTAATTGAATACTGCGCAGAGGAGCTGACAGGTAACATATGGGACACTGAAAAATTCAAGCTGCTTCACAAGTGTAAGTTGAACAGTCTTCAACCCATGTCCCCTATTCACACCCTGTGTGATATCCACAGCATACCTTCTACTTTCCTTGCAAAACTGTGCTACAGCTCAGTCAGGCACGCATGAAGCACTGAGGATTTAAAAGATTATTGTTAGGTTACAGTAAGGAGTTACAGTCCTTTACTGTTACTGCCCTGTAAGGGCAGTAAGCAAGCAAACTGGGATGGAGAGACTCACCTTCAGCTTTGATCCTCCCCATCTTCCCTCCTATGACTTTGCTTTTAACCAAGTTATTCATCTAATGTAAAGTGTTTACATATGCTATGGATTTGGGAGTAGGGTTGGAAATCTGCTTCGACTCCATCCCAGCTAAGTGCCTGAACTGCCAGGTTTACAACTGACTGCCTTTGGACAAGTCCTGCCGCTGTTGAGTGTCAGGCCTTTAACTGTGAAAAAGGAAAACACAGATTTTCTTTCACAGGAATACTTGGAAGTAAACAGATCATAGAGATACTTCTGCAAAAAAAAGCATTATCCAGGGCAGAATTGCCTTCCTGCTTTGTGATATTTGAACATTAGGAGGAGATAGAAACAAAAAACCTAAACTGGTTGGCATCCTCTCCCAGCCTCAGTATTGAGTTAAAAAACATTAAATACTGAAGTAGTGGAAGGATTTTGCCACATGGTGGTGCTGACTGTCCTGTGTAAAACAGCCTACTGACAGCACTAGCCACTTCTGCCTTTACAAAAGATTTAAATTTTAAACGCCTAATAGCAGTTAGCATTACTGAAGATCAATTCGCTTTATTTTAGCTATGCTGAACACAAATTGAGAATTACGCCTTCTATTTTTAAGAATAAGTGAGTTCATAAACTCTCATCAAATCTTATTCCTGAATGACCATGTTAGTTTTCCCTTCAATTACTCCCACTCAAAATCTGAATACAAAAACCATCCACAGCTAAATGGAAAAAGTTAATACCAAAGGTCAAGATTCACCATGAGCACAGACGCCAGACAATTCTGCTGGACAAAATGGCATGCCTCTTTTTCAGACTTTGTTCCGCAATGAAAGAGATAGGGGTTGGCTAAAAATGAGCAGTTTAGTAATGGAAATAAAAATACTGATCTGCAGATATCTAAACTGGGCATAAATTTCTAGATGATACCACTAAGTGTCCTGCACTATCAATACAGAAATACTTACAGGGAGTATCGCTTTTAACTTTTGATCACAGTTAAAGGCAGATTTATTAGTCTCCAAACGGGCATTAAAAATTACATGGTTTGATAGCTTGTGATTAGAGCTGCTTAATTAATTTTCTTTTTTAAAACCAATTGCAGTACCATTTCATACTTAATGAATTTAATCACTAGTATCACTATGTTTGCTTTTCCACAAGTAAAACTGCACTGATAAATGAGTATTTCTTCCAGTAAAACACTACTGCTATCTAAATAAGTAACTTTTAAGACCTGACCTTCGGCAGAATACAAAACAACCTCTTCCTCCATCATTTCCTACATCACAGTAAAGGGCAGTTCTCCATCTTACTTAATTTTTCAGAAGCTTTCATGTTCCTAAGCATCTTGGATGGTGTCACTCAGTATTTTTTTTCCCCCTCCATGAACAATTGAGCTCACTATGCAAAAGGTACAAAGTAGAGTACAAAGAGAACCAGCCTAAAATTAAACTTACTTCAGTTTAAGTAGACTTAAAACTTATAAAGAGGCAAGTGATCAAAATTTCTAGACTCACACAGCTGATCTCTATTCACAACCTCAAGATACTGTTCCAAGAGATAAAAATAATTCCCTCACATGCAGAGGAAACGTAGTTGATTTTAACAAGTATTCTTCATATGAAACACCTGAGAACGTGCTTTGTTTAAAATGTGGGTTTTAAAAACTGCCCAAGGAAGCCAAGAAATCCATTCTTACTTGTCAAAATGCTGTTCAGCCACACTCAGCCGCAGTTCCCTATTCACAGAACGGAGTATGTTTTTGTAATATGGTTAAGCTGCAGTAACAACAGAATTTCTTCTTTAAGACCCAACCAGCACGTTTGTTTAAGCTTCTGACTTTTAAACACAATCAAAACAGTTTAACAGTTTGACTTGGCAAGTTTTTCAAATATGAAAAGAAACCTTTTAGAACTGTGTTTGGGTGATAACAGTAGCTTTTCTCTGAAATTAAAAAAAAAAAAAGGTGTCCTTTAAATTTTAAGAATAAAGTGGTAACATCTCCAAATTCCACAAACAAGGAATATAGCAAGAATTAGCAGCACAAGAAATCTCGATTTCTGAGCGTTGTGACTGTAACATCTGTCTGAGGAGTGTTGTAACTGTTCCGTGTACTTCTTTCAAACATATTTTTGATTTTGGCCAAAACATTCAGAAGCAGCAGCAAACGTTTTCATTTCTAATAACTTACTACTGCCATTCAAAACTGCAGCGCCTGTCACAGAACTATATTCAAATGAATTCAACAGTAACTATGTTATTATGCTGTGCAATCTACAGCTTTCAGAATGTAATGCAATAGCAAGAAATACACGTTTCACAGTTCTTCTAATCACTCTGAAGACATTTCCATAAAAATCACAGACACATCAGCTTCAGTAGATGATATCAAGAGAATCTGTACGATGTCTTTGAAACAGGCACCTATTGCACACAGCAGCCAAGCTAAAAATTGCAACTCGTTTACAAGAGCATTGTCTGAAACTCACTATGAAGAAAACTGGTCTCACCTTTTTCTTCAGGCCTCGAAGAAGGGAATTTCTTCTCTCCAGCTGGCAATTCAGGCTTTGGAGCTGAATACAAAAACAAACCATAGACATTTCTCAAAGAGCTTTAATTATCTTAGTCACTAACTAAAAATATGACATACACCAATTTGTGTTTATATTTTCTCCTTTGCAAGGAGCATAATACCATTTTTAAATGCTCATTTGAGCCCACAAAACAGTAGGCCTGTATTAAACTGTTTCCAAAGTAGGCTCCATCATAATTTCAGAAAATATATAGCAGCAGCAGCAGCAACAAAATACATAAAACATAAAAAGTAACCTCAAACTGTGACTATGGATGGCTGCATTACTAGGAAATACAAAGCTACTTCTGAATTTTCTTTTGAAGTCATGCACTACTTCTGAACTTTAATATTTCCTCAGACACATACCACCATACAGAAACTACGTACCTGAGCTTTTAACTGGAGGTGGAGGTTTCTTTGGCTTCTGCAAAATGGAAAAAAAAAAAACCAACAAAAAAAAGTAGTCAAATACATAAACAAACATACTTTATATTGAAAACAAAACTCCTTTGTGTTTTGTTTTGCATACTGTAATGTCTAGCTTGTTTACTAGCTGATTTCAAAGTATCTCTCAAAGGAGGCAATCGATTCAGACAAGAAACACAGAGAACTGGAGTAATTCCTCTGATATCCCCCAGACAACCAGTTGCAAAAACAGGAACAAAATGTAGGTTTCTTCAAATCAGACTGAAGTGCTTCAGGAATGTGCATAAGCAGTAGAGGTACAAAGAACTAAAAACTAAGAATCACATCTTTTCTAGTCCAAAGAATTGTTCCAATCAGCCCCATTTTAATTTCAACATGTAAACCCCAATCTTAGTTAGTACAATGCAAGTTTAAAAGAGTAATCATGTAAACTTTTGAACCAAAATGGTCACTTTCACTAAAAAAAAAAAAAGGTTCTAAATTAAGTATCAGAATAACTATTAATTGTCTCCTAAATTACAGCAGTGTAAGAAAATAAAAAGCAGCATTTGCAACATAAACACCACAGTTACATGAAAAATACTGTTTTGAGCTTCCTTATCACTGTGTATTTAAGTGGGAAAGGTGGAGAAACTACTCTAGCTATTAAAAACTTACAAAATGTTACAAGGCCACATTTGTACATCGAAAATAACTATTTTAAAATGCAGTCACTCATTACTTTCCTTAATCCAGTAAAACTGAATTTGAATCTCTCTCCTGTTGAAGGAGTACTGGCACCTCTCAGGACAGACATCTCAAGCCACCTCATCCTCAGAATCTGATTCATGAGAATGATCTAGGAGTCTGTGTGGTTGTGCTAAGGACAAGACTCACTGATAAAACAATCACAAAAGCCTACAAAACCACTTGTTCTTTATACAAACATTGCTGAAACCACATGGGCTCAGTCTAACATAGCCCCTCCAAAAATGCCTTGTAGTGGGTATTTTCGAAACAGTTGCCATGGATGGATTTCACTTCTGTGTCCCTACCACTATTGAACAAGCTCTTCTTAATGCAGAAAGATTTTATTCTGACAAGTGAAATGTAATTAGGCAAGCATGAAAACCCATATTAAATGTCTTTCCCTAATTTCAGAGAACACAAAAGCTAGTGAACTTAAGTAACAAGACAGTATTTTCTTTCTTTCCTAAAAATGCAAACGCATTATCCAGCTGTGCAGCACTGCTGCCTGCATCAAACACAATTACAGCGAGAGTTCAGCATCAAACTTCCATTATATGATTCTGATCTGTGTTTTTATTAAGTCCATATCAAATAGCTAATTACAATAATCAGCCATCCAATACCTTGAACTTCAAAGCTGCTCAGTGCAAGGTAAATCCCTGTACTGAGACATGCTACACAAAGCAGAATAAAGGATCAAAGCAAGGTCTGCCTACAGGAAACATTGTTCCGGTAAAAGAACAATTTTTCTCTCTCTCTCAAGCAACCAATGCTCTTGCAGAAGAGTGATACTACCCAGCCACCCCTCAAATCAAGTCAGCCATACGTTACAGCACTTATGCCATCCTTACAAAGCTGAGAACCAATTTGAAAAGAAAATGCTGACTTGGAGTAACGAGACTTCCTGTGTCTATTAGGTAACTGAGGTTAAATGCTAAGTTATTAACTTTCTGACAGGTTATATCTAGCAATCCTCTGTGAATGTGTCCAATTCCAGACCACATGGCACTAAATTACTGTGAAACTCTGAAACTCTGTTCTGCTGAGATACTGGCTTCAACATTCAGATGAACTATCTGGAGCGGAATCTGTCCCATCTGAGGATGATGTACATTTGGAAATTAACACAACCATCTTTGCTAACAAATGTGTCAGAATCAAAACTTCACACTAACTTGAATAAAAAAATTATAAAGTAAGAACCAAAATGACAAGACCAAAGAGTACCACACGAAAACATGAGTTTCTACCAGGTAGCAAAGATGGTGAAAAAAAAAAAAACCATTTCTAGATCCCACCTAAAGATTATCCTTCACGCACTGCAACCTACTGGCAAGTCTTAACAACGAAAAATCCCAGTGAGTCCCACAGGGGTCATTCAGCATTTTGCAATTATAGTTACTGACAGGACTACAGATGGAAGAGACTGTTTATCACTTTTCAAAAGAGTAAGGGTTTAATTCAGTAATCAGTTACTCGTAACACCATGTTATCAGAACTATATCGTTTTCTATATGACGTAATCATCCTCATCAGTTAATCTTGAAAAGCATGCCTTGGTTTGATATTTAAGGAGAAGTTTACACGCAAGCATTAATCTTTAAAACTTTCCTCTTTGATACAGCTAATTCAAGATAAACACTGCCACAATTGTATTAATATTCTAAGCAACATAATGTGCTGTGAAGTCTTCTATTCCTTGCACTTCCATCAATACTTTTTTGTGATACTAAACAATACACATAAGAACTTACAGGGAAGTCTTTATCAGACTCTTGTATTTGAACAGCAAAATTATCTGGGAAGACTCCTTCTTTACCATTGAGTTCTCCTTTCCACCAGCCTGGCTCTCCAGTGTCCTAAAATAAAACCAGGACATTTCAATCAATATTTACTTTTTCCACAGAACAGATACACTTACAAGAACAACGTTTTTGCTTTTACCTACAATATAAAATAATTGTTTGAAATATCATGCATTTGTAAGAGGAATACTTTGGCCACCGTAGCAAGGGGAAACAGCTACGGATCAGGTCAGGTTTGGTCACTTTTTGTTTGTCTTCTAAAAAGTAGGACGAAATGATATTACATCATATATAAGATAAGGGTATAAGGATAAGGTCTGCAAAGGGAGGGAAAGTACATAAACCCAGTTATGTACTCAACGCACAACATTCAACATTCTCAACTTCCTTGATGGGCAACTTATTCAGTAAATAGTTCAAGTGTCATTGGAGTAACAAACTCCAACAAAATCTACCAAATAAAAGTGATTCTGATGTGATTGATCAGGTCCATTGGTCTAAAAAGGTTGAAGAAGCAAGACGATATAACTCACTGAGGGAAAAAATAACCACATTAAGACGCAAGAAAAAATTAATGGAGAATTAATTCAGTGATACAGAAATCCATTACATGATCTTACTGGATCGAGGCCTTCGTTTGTCCAAAACAGAAAGTATGACGTTATTTCAATCTTTTAGCAGCATAAATAACAGCTTTCCTCTGTGCCTCAGATCCAAAATACTGCAAATGTCACTCCTGCATACAAGTCCAAGTGGACTACTGCTGATATGTGCCACTGTTAGCAGCACCAAGTAATTCACCCCAAAGTTCACTACACAACAAGGACAACGCAGCACACAGTTCAGCTGAGGTAAAGGTAACTTTACCTGAACAGGAAAAGGAGAGGAGGAACAATAAAATATAAAATAAAACAATTTAAAAATAAGAATCCCACCCCACATTAAGCTAAAGGAGGAATCAGCAGAAAAAAGACCTGAATATGTGATCAGTGCCGAAAGTAAAAGTTTGCTGAAGTTTTCTTTCATTTGTCCCTCCGTCACCCTTTCAACTAAGTACCAAGGAGCCCACTTTCTGAACAGCGGACGGTCGTGAATGGGGTAAGGCCTCTCCTGTTAAACCTCACTTACCCCGTGCTGAGGCATGCTAGCCAGGCAGAAACCACGCCACAGAAAATGCAGAACAAACAGAAAAGAAATGGCCAAGGGGGACAGGCTTTACACAAAGTGTACCTGCTAAAAGTAAAATACCTTCACAACTGGCAAGATCAAAATCCCAGGCTGAGGCAGCCACCTGAAAGTTACATTAATATTCTCAGACTTCAGCAGATAGTTTTGGAGGGAGAGCTCTGCTCTGGATAATTTCTTCACTCCAGTTGGACCAGTGTATATGCTTTGCTTAAATTGGTTTTGAAAGGATAGAGAGGTGAGAGATTCAGTGAAGATGGGGCAAGGGCTGTTGCGTTTTAAAAAGTGCCTTCTGTAATTACTATTTTCCACTGTCATTACAATCAGTAATAATGATAATATCAATTTTCTTTTTAAGAAAAGTGCCTCCTTTCCATAAAATTAAAATCCTCCTAAAGAAAAAAAAGGGATTTTTTTTCTGCAACTGTGTGAAAGCTAAAGGAAAAAAAGAGAAACTTTCCACTTTTTTAGGCGTAATTCCTTAACGTAGCAGCATATAAACTAACAAAAGACTGCAGAATACCGCAGAGAAATTAACTATGTGTAGGTTCATTTCTCGTCTAAAGCCGTCTCTGCATCACGATGACCTTTCAAAATGGTGTTTTCAATATGCAACACAAATATCATTCAACTAAATGCTGATGTTTCTCTTAAATAGCCAGACAATACCATTAACTTCTGTATAGTTATTCTGAAATACCAAGTAGCTCTAACACCTGGACTTCACTTTCCTATTGAAAACATTTGCTCAGGGGTTGGTTTTTTTTTCATAATACCTCGATCAAAATCAGTAAGTACAGATCTTAATTTCTCACCATTTGACACAATAATACTCTCGAACCCCCACCTCTAGGCCAGCGTGATATATCACCAGAGAATAAGTACGAGTTCTGAAGGCAAAAGGGCTATTTGCAAAGCTTTTCCAATTTCCTCACTGAAAATGTATTTGCTACTGAGCGTATACTGATCCGACTGGCCTTTGAGGAATCTAAGATGATCGTTCCAGAGTGGCAAGTTTTTAAGGACATCCGTATCTCCACCGAGTGCAGAAGCAATGAGTTGACTCTCACATGAGATAAATCAGTCTACAGGACTATCTACTCCAACAGACTCTCCTGCTTTCACATTTTACACATTACCTACTTGTACAAAATCCACAAAAGCTATATAAATGGTTAAAGCAGACCGAACATCTTACCTTACTGATTATTTGAATGATCTCGCCTTCTTTAAAGCTGAGTTCATCATTTGAGCCTTCATAGGAAAATACTGTCCTGCAATACTCCTTGGCTGAAACAAAGCAGCACAATCAACAACATTGGCATACACCATGGGTAGTAACACACAAAGCACCAGCTCACTTATGCTGTCTGAAAGGAGAGAGCAGAAATCAACACCATAATCATAGTTCCCTTTGAGACCAGCAAGCTGAGATTGCTTTACAGATGTTCACAAGAAAAGTAAGATTATATATTTACAGAGCAATGGAGGTAAACTACTGACTTTCCAAAGATTTAAGTTCTAAAACTTTAATTTTCCACAACAGCAACTTAATTCAAGTACTCTGACTTCAGAGGGAGAAGAGAGGAGCCTACCCAGTTAAAATTATAACAGCCTATCTAACAGTCCCCATAATACTATATATCCAATTATTAGCTACTTCAGATGAAAATGTTTTCAAGCTTTTTATTGAGAGTCTGTATGATATTTTCTCAAATTTTATCTAAATTTCAAATTTGCAATCCTAATTAAACACATTAATTGTTTCACGGTGACATCCTTTATTAACACATACGATTACAGAAACTTCAAATACTCAAGCAGCACATTTGCTGAAATTCTGCAGTGAAATCGAGTAACTGAAGCAAAGGAATTCCTTGGCTAAGGACCTGAAACCAGAGCTCATCTGAGTGATCAACTCAGACAGTCACAGCCTCTTCTGCAAAAGTAGAAAGAATAATTCCTTTCTTTCCATTTGGTACAGTTCAGTA
The DNA here is from genome assembly GCF_034619465.1 of Leptosomus discolor. Lineage (NCBI taxonomy): Eukaryota > Metazoa > Chordata > Aves > Leptosomiformes > Leptosomidae > Leptosomus > Leptosomus discolor. The sequence continues at coordinate 120,628,343 of NC_141392.1, forward strand.
ACTAATCCATTTAAAATTGTGATAATCATTTCAGGTGAAAAAGCAGGAGGATTTGTTTTCCTTTCCCACACTAGAACAAAAACAACATGAGAAATGCCAAAATATATTAATACGGAAGTCTTGACTGCAAAGCATTTTTTGCACTTTTTTTAGCCCAGTACATTTAAAATAATTCAGCAGATAAGAAGGCTGGATTTCTGTATCTGACAGATTAAGGAAGAGGAAGTAAACAAACAGGACTCTCATGTGCTGCCATAATCTATCAGGTATTTGGCACTGACGACACACACACACGAGCAGCTGCATCAACCCCCAGTTAAAGAGCAGCACGACAACAAGTCCTCATTAGGATCCCCTGCAAGTCTTAACGACTGCCTTTTGCTGGATAGTAAGAAAATAAACAAGTTGCAGTTGAATATTTTTGTTGAATTTTATTTAATCAAGACATAAATCTCTAGCTAAAAAATGCAAACCGTATTCTTAATAAAAATCTACCTTGCTCGGTGACAACCACTATGTTAAAATGCAAAAGTATGCCAAGCTTAAGAGAGAGATATATAGATATCTATATAGATGTATAACCACATGAGTAATCCTAGGTACCAGAACTTGCATTATTTTACTGGCTTATCTAGCGATCAGAAATGCTCAACTACAGACTGACTATATTGTGGTTTGTGAAGAACTACAGAAACAGAACAACCACCACGTCAGAGATGAATGTTTAAATTGAGGTCCCCCAAAAAAAAATCACACTGACTAGAAAGAAAAAAATTCAACAGGTACACTACAAATATCTATCAGCTTCAGGGATTTTATTCATTAATAATGAATAAGTGTAACAGAAGTGTAATACATTTCTATATTTCCTGATTCTGTAAAAAAAATGCATGCATGTCCTTACTGCCTGGGGGTTTGGGCAGTACAGACGAACTACACAATCCTTCTTTTCTCCTCTCCTCCTCCAAGCACTTCTCCCCTCCTCCAAGTCCCACACCACTTGGTGTGTGGGACACCAAGTCCCACAACAGACAGCAAACCACCCCAGAAAGGGGACCCTTCACTCTGCTCCAGCTGCCAGGAAGGCTGGAGACAGGGAGCCCTGCAGCCTGCCAAGCTCCCCGTATGTGCCAGGCTGCGACCCCCAGCAGTCAGCACCACCCCAGAAACCCTGCCACGCACGTTAAGAGGATGTACAGTTTGCCACTTCAGCATCTTATTTTGTGAGCCTGATGTTCTACCACTAGCTAAGATGAAGAAAGTGTCCAATTTAACTTTCCAGCACCTAAATCTAAAATGATATTTACAAAAGAGTAAATCTGAACTTCAGTAAATACTTTTAATAAGGTAGTTTAAAAGGTAGTTTAAAATTGAATTGTTTCCAAAGACTTGGAATAAACAACACAGTAGCAGGAATCACAGATGTTGTATTCCAACATAATGAGGGGAAAGAGGAATCAATTTGTGATTAATTTTTTTTTAAACAAAATATTTTTACATACTTGCACAAGAGACCAAAATAAGCTTCCCAGAAATAGCAGAGCCACACCAAAATAAGCCACACTAGTCTAAACATTTTAGAGATCTCTGTTTATTTGCTAACATACTGAACGGTTTATTTTAAACTTGCTCTCTCAAAACTGAGGATGATATATATAAACTATAATATGGTCTATATTAAAATAAAACCACTAAGGAAGTAAACTAAGCTGTCTTCCAAAGGTTATAAGATGTTCTTAAATGGTGTCTATAGGTATTACCTACTGATGTTTTCCTACAGCATCTATTACTACCATATTTAAGTTCCTCTGATGTATTTGTTCCTCTGAGGAGCAGAGACTCAGCATGGCTACTGGCTTAGTCCAACTTCTATGCTTTTAGCATGAGATCCACCCGAAATTACGAAAAGAGCTAAATACTGAGTATTCTGAGTGTTCAGTACTGAATGTTCAGATTTTTTTTAGGCAGAATTTTTATGCAAAGTTTTAGACAAGTCACATTTCACAATGGCTCTTCCAGCAATAGCACTGGAATGGTTTAAAAGCAAGATCCCAAGATCATCCCAATTTTGAAGTTTAATAAAGATCTCAAAGCTGCAAGTAAGCATCAACTTCCATCGAAGGCATCACGCACAAACTTTTTATGCATGCTTGGCAATGGCAAAACTGAAGTATTAACTACTCTCAAGCCATGACATCAAACACTTCTTGACAGTAACCAGCTGTTTGCAAACATGGCAATGCTATTTATAGCTTCCAATTCAATAATGCCAAAATACGGCTAAAATGGCAGGAATGCCCTATATACTGCTATAGATACAGATAAACTAGGGCTCTGACTAACAAACCTGCCATCTCAAGTGCCCTGTTGTGCCAGATTACACAACTCCTGAACACAGGCAAAAAGTCAATTGTTTGCTGCAGTTTTCTTATTTTTGCAGATTATGCACTCCATATAAAACAACACACATCAAAATAAGGTATTTCCATATAAAACAAAAATATACTTGAAATTACAATACAGAAGTTGAAAAAACATCTGCTCTGGAATCCGGTGAAATGAGCTGTCCACACATCACATAATTGAAGTTAATTTTTTATATGGGGTTGGCATTCCTACAAGATGTTTTGGGTTGGCTTAAAAATATCTCTAGATGTAACTACGCAATTTAGTAGTTAAATGAAGTAATAAATTCTTAGAGATAATAGAAAAGAAAAATAAAAAAGAAGTTTATTATAAACAGAACCACAATGGAAATGTATTATGTAGGGAACAGACTTCAACAAAACATAAGTACCAACTTTCTGATGCAGGAAGATTCATATATAGTTACAACAGCACACTAGCAACTCCACAGTAAATCTGGAGTCTAGAAAGTAATTTCTATAATTTATGGATACAAATTGAGTTAGGGGGCTGTTCCAGAACAATAGATTTCCAGCATCCCATCTGAACACTAAAAGCCAGGCAGAAAGGGAGTCAGTTTGAGCATAGCAATACTGCTGCAATAAAACTTCATACCCCAGCCTTATTTTGTTCTGGGAGACAACAGCACAAATGGTTTTTATTCATTTACCACAGAAATGCAAGCAGAAATTCCTTTAGACACTTCTGCATTTGCATAAATCCTCAAAGGTACAGAACTTTACACAAAACCCCAGTATACACTAATTAAACACAAAAAAAGCTGACAACAAAATACTTCTCTAGAGAGGACTACCAACTAATAGATGTAAATTTTCATGAGCCTTACCTTTTGGTTTACTTTCAGCTTCTGATTTTACTACTTCTGATGAGTTTTCAGGTTTTGTTGTACTGGGAAAATGAATTAGCTTTGTTCCAGGGGGATGGTTAGGTAATGGCTAGAAGAGCAAGAGAGACCGTCGTTAACAAAAATTCTTTACAAGTTTTATTTCTGATTAGGCCACAGAACACACTCAGGTTTTCATTAGCTGAGATGATGCAAATGACCATCTCCAAGAGATTCAATGAGCTTTCCTATTAAGTACTTAACTTACTGTAGTTACTTCAGTGCAGGCACAGCAATTATCATTTTTTCTACTGATTAAAGACAGAGCACGGCATTCAAACTGGAAGCCAATCTCAGGACATTGCCATTTGCAATCATTATTTCAGTACTTCCAAGTGTTACTCTTCCATTATCCTGAAAATTGCCTCCTCCAGCGCAGAAGAGCAGCAGTTACTTAACAGCTCTGCTGAAAGTAACTCACTGACCACGTTTACTTTGCACTCAAATAAACCAGGAATATTCAGTAGCCATACACCACCTCTGCTGAAGAATGCAAGAGCACATGAAAACCTGTCCCAGCTTCCCTTCACTCTTAGTGATTCGTATGGAAGAGAATAAGTAAGTGTCACTAGAGATTTCTCCTGAACCAAAGAACCACAAAGGCATTGCAACCAGTAACAAGTTTCAGAGTTAATATCTAACCAAAATAATTGTTCACATACATACATATATATATATATATGCACTCACACATATATTCCCTGCCCCGCCCAGGAGACTTATTGAGCTGCCTGGAAGACTGAGACAGCTTCAGCTGCACATACTTCTTCACAGCCCTATGAGCTACAAACACAGAATATGATCTTACAGTCAGTACTTACCAAGGCAGCCCTAATAGCGTTACTGATGTGAAAAATCCCATTGCCTTTAGTTACTCTGTTCATTTTCACTTACAGTAGAACTTTGCAGACTTTCTACTGTCAAAGAAACTAGATTTACTCTCCTTAAAACCAGACGATGCCTGTGGGCTGGTGTTTGGTACCTCTGACATACCATAAAGGAAACCACAGTCACTTGGGATGTTCTTGGGAGTACATATGCAATTTAACTCGCTCCAGAATGCTATATGAAGGAAGCACTAAAATAAACCCACCTCTGAGATTAAACAAGTCCAACATGGAAATAGTTCTCTACATTTCCCCCTTCCAAAACAAGATGCAATTAGAAGTACGAGAGGAAGTTTAGGTAGGTAGGGCATAAAATAGCCTGAGCCCAAGCAGGATGCTGGAACCAGCTGAAACTATCTCCTGCAGGAGCATATATACTCTTGAGCACTTCAGATACATCAGCACTCAGCCTTCCTGCGTGGAACAGTCTCCAAACTTCCCAAGGGAAAAAAGCCCTCTCTACTCTAGAGTTTCCCGATGCCAGCTTTGGTCCTTACTGGCTTCAAGACCGAGAATGCCCTTTCAGCACCCCTCCATCTAACTCCAAAGGGAATTGGGCACAAATCCAAAGAAGCCATCCATTTTCACAAGACCTTCCTGAGAATTATCCCTATAGGGCTTTCCATGCTGTCTGTAAGTCGGGACAACTTTGGCAACTAGCGTAAGTGGAATATAAACTCAACTGTTTATTTCACTGTCTTTAAGCTATGCAAAACTGTTTTCTCACTTCATTTCCCCCATCCTGAGAAACTGCCTACAACTTCCCAGACGAGCCAACCAACAAAACAGAGCATCAACATATTTTAGTGTTTATACACAGCCAAATAACACAATTCGAAGACTCTGAGCAGATTTCATATTAATTTAACATATTTTAGATAGGCTCTTTACACTCCCAAGTTACAAGGCAGAAAGCAGGGAAACGTGCCTTTGAACGATCAATCTCATGACAAGAAAGCAAATTAAATCTAGCCCCTGAAACCTTAGTGTAACAGCACTCACACAAAGATGTAGTGATCCCACAGATTCCTACTGCAAAGGATAAAGCGCTGCCATGGGCAGGGTCATCCTTCACTAAGACTAGGTTGCTCAAAGCCCCGTCCAACCTGACCTTGAACACTTTCAACTACAGGGCAGCCACAACTTCTCTAGGCAACCTGCTCCAGCGTCTCACCTCCCTCACCTCATGTCTTCCTTATGTCCAGTCTAAATCTACCCTCTCTCTGTTTAAAACCTTTGCCCCTTGTCCTGTCACTACAGACCTCGGTAGCAAGTCTCTCTCCATCTATACACTGAAAGGACGCAATAACGTCTCCCCAGAGCCTTCCCTCTTCCAAGCCGAACAACATCTTCCTTCGGAGACAACATTCCCTGAGCCTTAAAGGGAACACATCTGTAACTTTCATCTTCTGAATCATCTGGTGTTTTGACTGGACCAGAAACAAAGAGGACACATACCATGTCTATAGGTGGATAAGCACTGCTCTTAGCACTGCTACTGAGGGACAACACGTTCAAGGAAGCCTCTGTCCCTACCCTATTCCCAGGGACTCATCTCACCTTTTGCCCTACACCATTGCAACTATTTCCATGGCAGCAGAAGAAAGGACATCAGGCAGCAAAACAACATTAACGGTCATAACCCACAGACAAAAAATTGAAACCGGACAAAGGTTTTAAAAACTTTCTTGAAGTGATTACTTGAGTAAAAACTGAAACACTGGATTATCTCAGCTGCCTCTAATTTATCAAAAGTTGAAAATCCATATATAAGCTCTTGGTATAAATGATCATAAGTTCAAGACAAAGGACTGAGCATCACTGTTGTGCCTCCAAGTGGAAAGAGCGCTCTCAGGACTGGATCAAAATAAAACTCAAACTAAAGCAACTCCACTATCATCACATTTTCTGCTCTCTCCTATGCTTTAAGTTTATTACAGAGAATAAAAGTGCTCCTTTCCCACTCACAAAAATGTGGGCAAAAAAATGAAAGAGGGTGCAAAATTTGTAGAACAGTATTTTTCTGGTTTACACCATCAGCAGTTTATATAAGTCATTAACCTAAGACAACACCAAAGCCAAAAGCTTGGCAGCATTCACTGAAGGACATTTGCACTGGTAATGATGGTTGACACCTAGAATCTCAACATCCACCAAAAATGGGAAAAAAACCAAAACCAAAACCTAAGGAAACTCCAAAATATTCCTTGTTTTAAAGGCCAAGCTGTATAGGAAGGCTTAACAGTCTTGTCCCAGACTAGATACAAAGACTGCTACAAAGAGAACAATGAGAGACCTTGTACTGTAGATGTATTCAAGAAGTCATTGTGTCTTATACGGCATGGTTTTGAAACAACAATTTTTACATCAGCTTTGTTTTCCCTCTCTAATGTCTTAAATACCAAGACATTTGACTAGACCTTTTGCAATCAATGTTAAATATAACCTACTACAAAAGAAGTTTGAGGAGGGTTGTTTCATTTTATAGGCAAGAGCCTGATGAGATGATTATGGTCTGATTATGGAACAACATTGACAAATTTTAAAATGGCCAGTGTATTCAGCATCTGTAAGATACTACAACTTCAGATTCCACACATTTTACGTTATTTTTACAAGAAAACAAAAAATAACAGTATGAACTGCTACAGACCTTATCTTGCTTTTTATCTTCCGATTCATTACTGGATAATCTTGTCTTAAGTTTCACTGAGCCTTCTTTAAAAATATCTCCAAATCCAATACCTCGGATTTTCTTTGGCTGTGCTGGTCCAGATCCAGGTTCGCTCCCATTTCCTGGAGAAGCCACAGGTGAGGTAGGACCACTGAAAACAGACTCTGAAAGTAAAACAAGGAAGAAAACGTTGTTTTAATATCTGAAATTATTTATTTGCTCTTCTGAGAAAAAAAGTGGAAGTAACACAGCTGTGTGCATTGCTCTTGCTAAACAGTTTTTCTATGAACATTATTGTAGCTGTAGTATCTCGCATTTCTTCTAGTTGCATATTTGTCGTAAGGCCATTTGAAATAACACCAGTATAGCACTGAATATTCTGGCAACTAAGTCATTAGATCACTAAATTTCTTGCTATTTCAATTATCACTCAGGCTCCACAGTCTGTTAACGCCAATGTTTTCCATTAGTTTTATGAAACATTGCTTACGCGCTCTCTGAAGACATGGGTTTAGTCCAACATTTAAAAGCTTGTCATTTGCACAGCTATAGCTGCTGAAAGCGATCATCAATAAAGGTCCATAATGAGTCCTACCACGTTTCAACAGCCACAGGAAAAAACGATGTGTTTCAGTAGTAGAGTGATGCCTCTCAAGGTAAAGTGAACTTTTCCTATTGCTCAAAATGCACTATCAAAAATACCTGAAAAGAGCCTCTTGCAAATTTATTTAAACTACTTTTTAACCTGGTAACACTCAAAACCTATTTCAAATGAGTTAAGCATTCAAATTAGATACAGTTTGAGATTCATCACTGGTAGATAACACAGGTATTATAAGTCTTTTAATCTTTCCGTGTTAAGGGACAACATTTATCCACCTCCAAAAAACGTAGTTCAGAGAAGAACTTAATTCAGACGTTAGGAGCTTCTAAGATTTTTTCATCTTTATTTATTTATTTTAAATTTTTAAGTTACAGTCAAATCTGCTACAACCTACAAACTAGTATTCATGGGCAAACTACTTCCACATGCAGAATTCCAGGAGACAGAAAATAGACAGCTTTTATAAACCAAATTCAGAATAGCCTCCACATCTTTTACCCTTTCAGTCAAGTTCTTTTCAGCATATGCATGCCTGGGAATCGCAATAAAGATTAAAGCCTCTTCCCTCTACCATAAATTTAAGGGGTTTTCATAATACATAGCTCTTGACCTCAGTTTCTCACCTTTTCTCAACCAAGTTACTCCTCACTTAGTTATATCCCTCTAAGATATCTAAAAGGGATATAACTACACATTTCGTTGATTAGAAAGGTCCAGGTTGCATGTTTGAAGACCACAGCTCAGTGAATGGGGCATTTATCATTTCCCAGGAGTAAGGAAAGAACTAGCAGATACTTGAGATCCTGACTGTGAAAGTACTGAGCATCAAATACAACCCCTGGGGGTACAAGGGCTGAAAATAGTAACTTGTTTGTTACTGACAGAAAATACAGATACTTAAAATTCCTGTTCAGTCCCGCTGACCTCAGTATTCAGGAATTAAGACCAACACATACCCATTTGTAAATTCATCTCACTGGACCCCACAAAACTCAGGGAACTTGACCTCCAAGATGACAGCCACTGAGCTATTTGGGACTGCTCACATCACACAGCTCTTGTTTTATGCTACTGCAATTATTGCCACAATTTACCAAAAAAATCCAAGCCAGACTTTTCTTTCCTATCCCTGAGCAAACCCTTGTTATAAGCAATCAATACTGAACATCTTGTAAGCAAGGGTGCACATTACTACAAGAAAAAACAACCCACCACTTTTTCCCTTGAACATTACACAGCCGTCTTTAAGCATCGATTAACTTGTGACAAGACGTAGTTCCCAAAGAGCGCTCCCATTCCAGTAGTATGATATCACAAGTCCTCAGCCTTCAAACAGGTCTTAGACAGAACCCCTCTGAAGTGCATTTCAAGGGAACAAAGTACCTGCGGTGAGGCATACACCTGCCTGGCGCCACTCAGCCACAGCCCGCCTGCTTCTGCCTCAGCTATACAGTCACAGCCACAAAGAAGTGACTAAAGGTAAATACTGCCTTAAAAACATTTTATTGTTAGATTAAAACATAACGAAGAACCAGAGTCCCCTTCCCAGGATTCAGCTGAAGTTGAGGCTCTCTATACTGTTTTGATTCAATTCAAGTTTTAATTCTCAACTGCCATGGTTAAAGGCTTAAGTTTTCCATATTCGAGACCTCATGTCTATGAGAATAAGACTCAGAAAGGCTATTAAGCAGAAGAGTCATTTTAAATCCAATACTAAAAGAAAGCTCAACTCTGAATATGATAAAATTTCTAGTGATAAAATGCAGAATATACATTTGCAAGATCAAGACCTTGACTGCAATTTTATTAGAAGTGCATTGGGAGCAAGACAAGTATCTTCGCACTCAACATCAATATTTTCTAGAATGAAATTAAATACTTATCGTTCTTAGGAAGTTTGAATTCTTTACAATTTTTTTTATACAACTACAACCATAGTACTCCAAGTTATACCAGAGATCTAAAATGATTTGGCTAAGGGTTTACAACAAACAGAATACCACCTGTGTCATCCAGAGGGTCCTGTGTTTCTCCATCATCTGTCAATTCCAATTCTTTCACGAAGTTTGAAGGAAACAACCCCAGCTTGCCATTCAGTGTTCCACTCCACCAGCCTTCTTCTACCTGTATAGAAATATTTCGCACATTATCAGTAGAGCAAAAAGAAATTAATAGAAACATAGAATGGTTTGGGTTAGATTAGACAGTAATTCCTATCAATTCAATCCATACTTCACTTAGAAAACTCTACAACAGCTTTGGGAAAGTTCAAATGGCCATGATTTCTCTTTAAAGAAAGATGTTGAAACAGCAGGTAAAAAGAAGAGCAAGAAAATAGTTTACTGTCACTTCTACCACTAGAGCAATGATCCTGAAACATGAGACTAGTGCCATGCCAGCCCATCCAGAAGAGCAGCGAAAAGTTCATCAACTTCCTCATGTTAAGACAGAATAACAGGCACTATACATCTAACAGAAGAAGAAAACATTAAACTGTTTGTGAAACAGATGCACTTTTAGCCTGGTTTTCTAATGAAATGTTTATGTACTCTTGCTGTCCGTCTGTCTTTTCCTCTGTCTTGTTCAGTTTCCACCAGTCCTATTCCCACTGGCCTCATACCCCTTGAGCAGCTTCAAACAATTTTGATCAAAAGACACAAGTTTCAGAGATATAATTTCTATAGATAATGTTGGGTAGAAAAGAGAAAATTCCTTAAGGACATCAGGGAGTAATGGAAAACTAAGCTGTCTGTTCCTTCTAGCAGGAGGCAGCTGGCCGAACAGCACGTCCAGCTCTAGCTGTGTCTGAAGGTGCAGGTACTTCCCCACCAGAGCTGGTCGGCCGACGGAGGCAGCAGAGACACATGAGGATTCTGTGGTGGCACACAGCAGTCCTAAGGACAGAAGTCTGTTGGATGCTGAATTTTGTTGGCTTTGCTGTTCACAAAACAACTCATTTTTGCACTGGAAATAAACCTGTTCGGGAATTAGGGAACATGGCGACTCTAATGCTCAGTTCTGTGTTTGGATTCCCAGTGTGTCATTTACAGTGCAATACTCCAAAATTTAATGGAATGTTTGTCAGGAATACCCCACAGTCCAAAGCAGAACAAGCAAAAGCTGGGCACGCATAGGTGATGGTGTAAAACAATGCCAGAAAGCTCAGTAAGAATTGTGCTTTTCAAATTTATGAACAGTTTTCAAAATGTTTTAAATAAATCAAATGTATTTGCCTAATGAGCACTACTTAAAACCTGGAATTAAGATAAATTTTCAAAATATTTCATTTTAATTGCTTTGTTTTGGGGCTGGAAAGCTGTTTTTAGATAAGAAAGAAAAGCAACACGGGGAGGGAAAAAAACCCCAAACAGCAGTTGTTTACATTATATTTTTTTTTAGCCTGGTTTTGTAGGTCACTACGCCTGACACACAGGCATAGTTTTTAAATGCTAGCTTACCTCCAGGCAAGCAGAACGCATGCAAAACCTGTCAGCTACAGACCCAGACAGGCAATGAAAAGAGCACTGCTATTTTTAAAGGCATCCTGGTGCTCAAATGTAGCTTTGCTGTGGGTGGTTCAAATTCAGAGTCTGGTCCTCCGAAACAGATTTTAAGCATAGATTAGTGATAAACACTGACCAGGCTCTGGTGCCTCGTGCTTTACATAATACATTACACAAAACGAAAATTCAAATGCCTTGACTCGCCCATACTACACCCCAAGAGCCATGGGAAAGGGACTTTTAATGCTTACGATACAGAAAGCGACTCGAGCATCCATTTATTCTTCTGCCAAGAAATAAGGTCAGCAAAGCACTTTACAGACTTACAGGGTGAAGTGATGCCAGTTTGGAGACAGTCATGAATAAACCAAAAATTTCTTGAGCGTACTTGCTTCAGCCTCCTCAGCATGCTGTCTTTAAAAAACCTGACTATATACAAACAGCATTACCAGAAAAGGCATCTTTAATTGACATTAAAAAAAAACAGGTTAAAAAGAAGTTCTACACACTTTGGTGGACAGCATCTGTGCATCTCTGGGGGCTAGCAACACAGATGACAATTTCACAACTCTTCCATTTCAAAATCTTACCACGTGATAACAATTTCCCCAAAACAGAGTTACAGCTCTGGTACGCACATCAGTACTTTTTTTGAGTGTGAATTCCACCAACTTATTTCTATAAGAAGATGAAAACTCAGACTTCTAAACAAGGGGTGGGGGGGAGGCTGAAACAAGCAGCTTTGCCAATCTGAATTTTTTTTTTGTTTTAGTAAAAGCTCCACTAATGGAGTCATACCAACTTCGATTATGCTTGATAACACAGCATGCAAATACAACAAATACTAGTACTACAAAAATAAATCTGCTATTTAGTGCTGCATCTGACAGGAGTGGGGGGACAACATAAAGGAGAAACAGAAGTTTTACAGCAATGATGTACAGTACAGTCTGTGTGTGTATTTTGCATGCAAACCCCCACCTGTTCCATAAACAAAAACCCTGCAGATTCAGCCAGCACATAGCACAAGGGCCTTCTTCCCTAAGAGCTACTTCTGATCCTCGTAGCCTGCTCTCTTCAGCACTGGCCATTTAATTTGTGAACCCATCTGCCTCCACCTTTGATTTCTCGATCAGTAGTGTCAGTTGTAACTACTCAATTATGACAACAATTGCAAGGGCTAAATACCGAATTATTCTCAGGTAACTGGAAGAACTGATCCCCTTGTGGAATCGATTTTACCTTATTTTCCCCATTAAAAAAAGCGACCAAATGATCTTTCCTTGAAGTAACAGTCATGAGTTACTTGCATATATATAAAACCAGCACTTTTTATATATAAATGGAAGCAAATTGTCTCACAGCAGTGAGGACAAGTTACCTACGACAGGTTATCCCAGCATATTGCACAACCAATAGTATTTCCTACCATTCTTCACATTTCTAGCCCATCAGTATGGTTTTGTGAAGCAGACTTAGCCTACACCTGGCCGGTCTATTCTAGATCATTATAAGAAAGAATGTGCAAACAGGTCTGTGCTAATAGCTGCAATATTTTTCTACCTGGTAGCATTTTCCTAAAAATTTGATTAACAGTTTTTCTCAGAAGTAACAAAGGCTGGGTACTACAAATACGTATTTTTCAAATCATTAGGAAAGGAAGAAGCATGGGGACTGACCAAAAAAAAAAAAAAAATTAAAGAATAAAATAAAATCCATGTTTCCTTAAGAAACCAGATGATGAAATACTTTGATCTTTTTATTCTGTTTGGCTACTTGGTCATCTCCGATACATCACACTGAGTACCCCTCCCAAAATAATTCCAGATGTTGACATGTGTGACCCAAAATGGCCGCTTCCTCAACAGTCCACTGCACATGCTACCTCTTGTAAACGCTTACATTGAATCATTCAGCATCGAGACTGCTGTGTACCCGCACTGCCCACAACTTACACTGGTGAGGTTACCCAGGAGCACTCCTTTACAAAACACCCCCACACAACAGTAGTTAGGAAACTGTGATTTTAGTGATCAGGTTTTACATGTTGTTTGCCCTGTGTTTTCAGAAAGAACAAACTCTAGAAGTCATCAGTGCAAATGCATCTAAAAGCATAATTTTTTCCTTGCTAGGAGAATGGAAAAGTCCTTTCTGGCAACTGTTGGGATCCTAGAGAGTTCTTCAGAAGAGGTCATGCCTGTGAAAAACACAATCTTATAAGGCTACTTAACAAGCACCACCAGACACATGGGTAGGAAGGTAAGTTCAGCCTCCTTCCTTCAACCCTCAGGGAGGCAGTAAGAAGAGATGGCGCCAGTGAAGGTCAGAGCGCGCCATGCAGAAGTTTTCCAGCCCGTTCTGAAAAGGTTCCTTCCACAATTGCTCTGGTCAGATACCAAGGAGGCACAGAGGTAGGAAAAGATAAGAAACCCCCATCCCAAAACCCCACTCAAATACAAAGGGCCATCGCCAAAGTCTGAACCTCAAGACCTCTTTATCTGTATTTCTTGCCTAGTGGAAAAGGAAGGCAACAGAAATAACAACGTGTTGTTGACTGTATTTGTATGATCCATATTTTTGTGCAAGTGGGTCAAAGTATATTGTACTACAGGTACAAGCTTCTGTGCTGAATACTGTTACTATTAGTTCAAAGCTTCAAGTCTGCAAGAAAGCATGAAACTGGAAAATCAGGTCAAATAACATTTTTCACCTAAACCAAGTTAGAGTATGTCAACCTAGAGGCAACTGGTCAAACAGTTTTAGCATAAGCATCCTAAAAACAAGGATCACACAAACAGGGCCTAAGAACTGCGAAAGTCTTCTGAAAAAGGCATCTGTGTAACAGGTCGCAACCTGTTGCTGCTATGATCAAACAGTCCCCCTAAACATCTAACATTCACTGATTTAGGACTAGATCCTGAGAGAAAGAACTCCTAAAGTATTAACTCTAGCTTCAGCTTCAAAAACACTACTACCCATGCCATTTTTCCAACATCCTTGTAATTCAAGTAATCGGCCAAAAAACCAATCTGACTTTTGGCCACATAAAGAGACAATCAGCTCTGTAAAACAGCTTACCTCTTCGTTGATGTCAATCACATCCCCCAGCTTGAGTTCCAGCTCATCGTCGTTCTGCGGGACGTATTCGAAGAGCACTTTGCACTGCCGCTTCTTAGACCCTGATTCAAGGGAAACGGCAAAAGTAGGAACGCTTGCAAAGGAAAACTAGTTTTTCCCACACTCAGCTCCTGAGGACCGAATCTGACCAGAAGACCCATAAACCATCCAAAAAAGCTACACAGCTTTTCCTGCTGGTTTTCCAGTTTGCTTGTGTCACTTTAGGCTAGGCAAGCCATATCTAGACAGACTGCAAACCACTGAGCTTCACAGACTGCCGATTGCAAACAAATAAAGACTACGCTGCCATTACCAACATGCTATAAAAAACATGTTGACGCAAGCAAGTCAGATAAATCCCCACTACAACGATTCTTCAAGCTGCTTCCTGACCAAAATCTGCAGGAATGACAACCGCTCCCTGTTGCAGTGCTAGCACCTGCTTGGAAGAAAATGTGCAAGTTTGAGCCACCAGCCTTTAAGCAATCCTGAAAGAAGTAACATGTTTTGTTCTGCACAACACTGAACTGCCGACAGCCCTTCTTCCCTCTAACAAAGACCTTGCTAACTACAGCTCTGAGGTAATGCCAACATTTGCTCAGCTCGTATTTCAAAATCCAATCTCCTTTTTCTCAGTGCCAGTATGGACCCAAGAATTTAAACCTAAGCTTCCATTAGCAGTGTTTGACAAAGGCAAAATTATAATGAAGTGCAATCTTTAGCTGTTTGCCATATACCATTAAAGCTTGCAGGCATTAAAAAGACAAAGTGACGTCTCGAGAGGGGGAGCACTGAAGCAGGTTCCAACAACCCCTCCAGACAGAGCGGAGTGAACCTGCAATTGCTCGATTACTCTGCACATATCCCGGAGCTACTGCTGAACAAAGAGAGTTTAGGCATTTCTCCTTCAAACAACAGGCCATTTCTTCAGATTTTTTCCACAACAGAGCAGCCAGCATGCTTTTGAAGGCAACTGTCATCCTGAGCTAGGACCCACATACACTCCCTTATCCTCCTCAAAAACAATCTGCTACAGTTTATGTGAAAATATGAATCAAAAGCTTGAAGTGGTAAAGCTTAAGCTTGTAGGAGCTGATTAATTTCCATACTCTTTCTTATACTTTGCGCTCTTTCCATACTTAAGCTTCAGCAATTAAGATTAGCTAGTAAAAACATTTCAAAACCTAGATTCTGCCTCCAAAATGGATCCTTGTCTTATTACAGCAGCATTGAAAGTCCAAAGTCAGACATTTAGAAGACTGCCACACCCAGTGTCCTCAGTACAAAACACGCCAGACATCCGAGTAATAGTCAGCATCTAAAGTTTCTGAGAGAGGGCTCACCAAATCAAGAATTTTCTACATGCTGGTATACGGTCTGTGCTCTAAAGAGCTTAAAAGAAGAAGGAAATAAATAAACCAGAAGTACGAAGCTCTAGGTTTATTTCTAACACATAATACACCCTTCTTTTAACTCCACTGAAACTCATACATCAGCCAAGAGGGATTGTTAAGTTAACAGTAATTGCAATAAACGGTTCACTGGCCTTTACTACCTCCTACAGCGCTTTCAGGGCTCCTCCTTTGTACGAGATTAACTGATACCAAAAAAAGGCAAATTAAAAAGTCACGGTCATTTGGTATAAATCTGATCTTAGCATTCCTTTTCATATTGTAATTCTATCTAAACGGGGAAAAGGGGGAGAAAACAAACCCCCCGATACATTTCACATCCAGAACTCTCTCTCACCTGAGGTCTGTTTTCAGTGATATCCTGTTTAGGAAGTGCTGCCTTCCAGTTTTGAAGCTCCCTGGATTAACCTAGGAAGTTCACCAATCCGCTCAGAAAACAATCCTCCAGCTTCACATTGTGCTGCAGGACTGCTGGGCTGGCAGCCCCCGGGGGAATTCTGTCCGTTTCCAAAACACATTGTCTGGCTTCAGGTTTTATTTGTTTTGTACAGGGTAAACCAAATTTAGCCCTTTGTTGCCGGAACTTAGCACACCTTCTGTGTTTTCCTTTTCCTGAATAAAGGCAGCCATCTGACTGATCGGAATGCTGCCTGCAGCTTACTACCCACCTGATATAAAATACCTGAATTCACCAAGAGCTGCACGTGAGAACACTACAAAAGGCTTCGCAGGCAGAGACAAGCTACCTCACTGCGCACTGGAAACTTGTTACTAAAGAAGCTTAACTTTATTTTTACCATTATAAACCTTATGTTACCAGGTTAGGAACCAGAAAGGGAAACACAACTAAGTACTGGAAACCTTTTGAAGGGAGTGAGCGATTGCCCAAGCACCATGCAAAC
Source organism: Leptosomus discolor (assembly GCF_034619465.1). Classification (NCBI taxonomy): domain Eukaryota; kingdom Metazoa; phylum Chordata; class Aves; order Leptosomiformes; family Leptosomidae; genus Leptosomus; species Leptosomus discolor. Next base: position 120,644,752 of record NC_141392.1, read on the forward strand.
AGGATCTGCAGCAGCTATTTAAACAGTCCTCAAGGAAAGAGGGAACAGCAAGTAAAATGGAAGCGCAGAGATTGTCGTTGTGCTGAGTAAACAGTTGTGTGCTGAAAGGAAGATGCTGGAACACCAGTTTCTTCTAGGAGGATGAGACTAACCAGAGCACTGCAGAGTTTGAGACCAAGTTGTACCTACTACCCTGGCCCCAGCCACCAGCGTGAGGACAAGACATGCCGAATATGGCATCATTCCAGGGTTATGGAGACCAGAATGAGTAGCCAACACCTGAACTTTTACCAGAGCATGTTCACAGAATCACAAAATCCTAGAGTATCTTGAGTTGGAAGGACCAGTAAGGATCATGTTGATCCCCATTCAGAGCCTGGTTGCATTAATCTAGGAACAGAATTAATCTTTCAGGCTAGATCTTCAAAAGCCTCCCTGCTAATGCAAACATCTAACAGGCACATAGGAGTGCACAGATCAGATTCATTAAAAAGTGATTTTAAAGGTGACATCCTTAGTTGCCTAGAAGAAAGTTTTAACAATTTGTAAAGCTGGTGGTCCCATTTCAGGGCTCTAAACAACTAGTGGCTCTTCTCCTTTTATGGGCAAAAACTCAAAGCATAAACATACCAGAAACAGTAAGTTCTGAATTCCTTCTTTCAAAAAAAAAAGCAAGCTTAAATCATAAATGCCTGCAATCCCTTATAAGAGAGAGGAAGCCACAGCAATTTAAAGCAATGTATCTTATATGACTAAGGAGTCCAAATATAAATCACAAATCAATTTTCTGGAAGCAGGAAACACTAAGTTTTCTGCTCTAGGTTTTACTCACCTTAATTTAAATATTGGCATTAAAACAGAGAAACCACGGGCACAGATGCACCAAATCTGCACTCCTGACCATCCTGGGGGCTGAAATTACAATCAAAGGAAGACCACTACTTTTTCTCAGACACCACCAAGTCCACCTAATTTCACACTAGAAGCAAGCCTACCAAACAAGAGGAACCTAAACTATGCAGTGTTTCCTTGCCAGAAAGCCCTGAATTTGTAGGAAAGCTTCTATGTTTAAAAGAAATGACCATGGGAAGATTTTTGTTTACTGTGAACAGGCCTGCAGGTCTCATTCAGGTACCTGACAATACAAGCAGAGCTCAGGTGGAAGTTACAGAGCAAGTCTCTGGAATCTGGAAGGGGTCTAAATCTTGCTCCCAGGAAAATTCATCCTTATTGCTGCTGTTAAGAACTACATATAAGCTTTCTGCCCATGCATCCAGGAGCAGAATTTGGCTTAGAAGTTTTTCCTCCTACGTCTCTAGTTTTCCACACAACCTTAACACTAAGTCAGACGTTAAATAATTAATGTTTATTTAAAAAATACATGTCAGCAGCTTACACAATTGAAGGAATTGGAAAGACTACATACTTTTCTTGAAGCCTTTGGACGGGGGATGAGGCTGAAATCCTCCTGCTGGAAGGCCATAGCTGCTCATACGCTGCACAAGACTGGCTACATTGCCAGATTTCTCCCTCCTGACTGGTACGGCATCATCCTTGGGTTCTACATCCTTCTTAACTTCCTGAAACAAGAGATTTGAAAGACTGAGAGGCCATTTAAATTACCCAAGAGGTCAGTGCTTTTAGACAGGAGCTCCATAGACTAACAGATTTCAGATACTTACCATTGGGTGTGTAATGATGTATTATACTCAAAAATCATGGCATCCTGCACCTAAACATACTAAAGGCCTTAATAAACCTGACCCTTCCATACAATCATGTTAGTAAACAGGTAAGCTGATGTGCTGAGAAAATTCAGAAACAGGGGCAGTATTTTAGCCATCTACTCCAATTCTACCAAAGGAGCTCAGAGCCCAGAAGTCCCATATTACAACTTTTAAATCACAGCTCATATTTGGAAACATTTTTTAAAATATAAATATTACTTCAATGACAGACCCACAGGGTAGGGCACTAAATAAAATATTTCAGTATATAAAACTGATCATCTCTAAACTGCTGAAAGACAAGAGTGGAAAAGAAAGTGAAATACAAGAAATGAAGCAGGAGGAAGTGAGGCTGGAAAGGTGTAGGAGGAAAGTAAGAGACATCATTTTTTGGATAATTGTCTCCCACCTTCATAATTTTTTGGATAATTGTCTCCCACCCTCCTATCTTTCTAAATTAAGGTGTTAGCACCGGAATTGAATGTACCAATCCAGACTAAAAAGCCTATAAACAAGAAAGCATCAGTTCTTCACAGAAAAGGCCATGTACTCAGCTGTTATCCTACTGTGCCAGCTCATTAAATGAGACTCCACCAGAGAACAGATACTCTGAGAGAAGGAAATTGCCGCTTTGCACAAGAAGCCCATTAAGTCAGATCGATGGCCTATCTAGTGCACAACACAGCTCCCAGCAGCCACAGTCCTAGACGCTCTTTAGAGAACTAGCCTGCAGCCCAGATCCTCCCGCCTCCCCAGAGCACACATAAAGGTTTCCTTCAGGAGATACACCGCCTCCCTTCTCTCTTTCATTTCTGCAGATGAAGCTGCCTAATCCCTTTCTGCACCCATGGTCCCGTCTCCCTCCACAACTTCCTTGGGGAGAGACACCAGATTTGCTCTCTGCTATGTAAAGAGGCTCCTCTCTCTCATCTGCCTTAAGGTGACACCTTACTAGTCCCAGTGCGTGCTCCCCACCACTGCATTTAGTTTACCATTACCTCCACGGCTGTGTAAACCTCAATGATATCAGCCCTTGGCTTTATCCTCTCAACTGAAGGGTCCCAGCCTTGTCAGCCCCCATCTCATCAGACAGCTGCTCCATCCCCTTAACCATCTATCTAGCCACCTGTCCCAATCCTGCTCTCAATAGATCTGGTGACACCTGGCATCCTGCTGGTGTTTTGGGCTGTCACTGCACCCAGAGCTGAGGATTTCAGAGAACTGAAAGCAACAATACCACATAGTCATGAGCTGATGTTTAACTTGCAACTGGCAGTTCCGGGTAGGCACGATAAGGATTACTTTCCTTATACACATTACTTGGCATTTACTTACCTCGAAGCTCATCTGCCACCCTTTCTGCCTGCTCAGCTCCTTACCATCAGCATGGCATTGAACTACGTAACAGTTTAATAGCACTCACAAAATGGGAGTGCCTGCCGTTAAATCCCCTCTCCAGATGACCAGAGATTCTGAACAGAGCTGGTACCACAACCAGCTCCTGGGGGATCCCATGGCCAACTCTTCTCTATCCTGACAAGTCACTGGTAAGTCCTTTGCTTCTTATTCTTTAGGTATCTTCCAACCCATAAAAGAATTTTTCCTTCAGTCTCACAGCAACTTCATTCCTTCAATAACTTGATGCAGAATGTTATCAAAGACTTTCTGAAAATCCAAGTGTGTTACATCCACTGAATCTCACAGAATCACAGAACGGTAGGGGTTGGAAAGGACCTCTGGAGATCATCTAGTCCAACTCCCCTGCCCAGCAGGTTAGCCTCGAGCAGGTCACACAGGAACACGTCCAGATGGGTTTTGAATGTCTCCAGCGAAGGAGACTCCACAACCTCCCTGGGCAGCCTGTTCCAGTGCTCTGTCACCCTCAGGGTGAAGAAGTTCCTCCCCATGTTCAAGCGGAACTTCCTGTGCTCCAGTTTGTGCCCGTTGCCCCTTGTCCTGTCACTGGCACCACTGAAAAGAGCCTGGCCCCATCTTCTTGACACCCACCCTTCAGATATTTATAAGTATTGATAAGGTCCCCTCTCAGTCTTCTCTTCTCCAGGCTAAAGAGCCCCAGGTCTCTCAGCCTTTCCTCGTAGGAGAGATGCTCCAGCCCCCTAATCACCTGTGTGCTTAGCAAGACCCTCAAAGCCCATCAGCTTTCCCACCACCATAGCATTACAACGTCTCGAGGAAAGCAAACACCCATAAGAACTTCGCAGCTTTTTGTGATCCACTTCAGAACAATTCTTGCATCCACTATCAGTCGCCACTGGTTAACAGCTCCACCAGTTACTGCAGCTGTAGCTGCAATATTGGCAATGCGTATACATACACACTTACTAATGTCGTGTGAACTCTTAAACATGAGCTTTAAGACAACAAAATCCATGCATTGACAAAATGCCAAAAATATGAGAAACATATTCACCAGGACCTATCTGGTGCCTTCTGGAACATTAAAACCCAGGTTACTTACTGCAGCTGTCCATCTGGAAAACTCAGCAGGTCTGGAAACCTACCAATGCTTTCAACCATACTACAAACCTCAAGTCAAACAGTCCAAAGCACCTTCCTATTCCCCAAGAGAGCAGAGCAAGCAGAATAAGACTACAGACAGCACAATTTTTCTCCCAATCACCTACACAACATAAAGAGGCTTTTCAGAAAACAGGAGAGTAGTTCCTGCTGTTACTCGCCTTCATCCGCAGGGACTTCTGCCCTGGAGATCTTAGCTCTGCTGAGATCCCATCTTCCAAGCCAAAAAAAAACAAACCAAAAACTCCAGAGCAGCACAGCATCATGTCTACCTCCCATCTGAGCTGACATTTCACATTTCAAAGACTCCACCACTCTCAGTCCTGTGGGTGTTTGTCCAGTTACTTACAAGTCTGATAATCCATAAGGAATTAAATTTGGCTACAGCTGAAAAGATTGCCACCTCCAAAACACCCTTCTAGCTGCCTTACTGACAAGGCCATTCAGCTCAACTTTCTGGGAACTTGAAAGCTTGCCTAGCGTTGTTCTGCCCCCAGATTTTTAAAATTATACTCTTTTGCTTTGTATTTTATACAGCCTCCAAAGGCTTCCAGCTGCTCCAGGAACTAATGCTTCCCCAGTTAACTGGTTTCTCAGTTGTAATGCTTTCCGGTGAGGAGTGAGCTCCGGGCTCCTTCCCCGGGTCTGCACTTCACACAAGACTTCAGAAGCAGCTGCTTCAATAACTTTGTGAGATACTCAGAGATGCAAAAGGTAAATGAGGAAGGCATACACAGGCAGTCTGGTCAAGAACAGGACCTCCTCCCTTCCCCCCCAATTTATTACAAAAAAGAAAGAAAAAAAAAACCAACAACTAAACACCTCCCCACACCACTTCTAAATGCGAGAATATGCTGCAAGGTAAGCATCACCTTTACTAATAATTTGAAGTAAAAAGACAACAGGCTTTTAAGTTCAGAAGCAGTATCAAAGGCAGCAATGTAACTGAGAGGTTACAACCAACAGGAAAAGATTTGAGTCAAAAGCAGCGACCGCTACGAAAGACGGAGACCCAAAAATGAAAGGAGCAATGCTTGAGCGACTTTCTTACCAGGCTTGAGTCAGTAATTGAAGTGGTGGCAGGTAGGAGATACTGAAAGGCTAGCAATGGCAAATATAACAGAAAACAGAGTGAAATTAGATTGAAAGGTAAGATGTAAAATAATTCTGTAAGCAACAGTTATATGAAGAAAGTCTTGCTAACAGATTCAGAGGCTGAAGATTTGTTTAACAATTTCATTAGCAGAAACCAGAAAGAACAATCCAGCACTGGGAGAGATTGGTACCACCTTCCTAATACAGCCAAGATACCAAAGTTGAATACTTCAAAACACAGTTAAAAGAAACCTTCCTAATCTAATATATATAAAAGGAAAGAGGACGCAAGAAAAAGATCAAGATGCTCATGTGAAAAAACCAGGAGCAGAGGGCTGCCAATAATCAGCAAATATTTGCAATAAATAGACATGGGTGAAGAATCGATGCCAGCCACACTTGAAACAGACAGCGGAGGGTGACATTTTACTTTGTGTATCAGAAAGTACGCTGTGACCTTAGCATCAAGTGAGGCTGCTTTGCAACAAGGGGAGGAAAAATAACCTCACAAGACTCTACTCCTATAGCAACCAGTGATAAATCTAGTTTTGACAAAGAACCACAGAAGAAGGGGTTAGTAAGCAGCGCATGCATAAGCCAACTGCTTTCTCAGTATTTAACCTACTGACCTTTAGCACATCCTTGTAAGTAAGAACTTCTTTTTTTTTCCTTCTTCTTGTTAAAGAGGAACTCCAGCACTAATTCTCCTTCCTCAGGGCATTAAAAACCACATTAAAACCAAACCTAGTTAAAGCAAATTCAGGAATCCCCAGTCTCCACACCTCCATGTGGTTCACTACATCACAAACCTGTTTCGCATCAGTCCTAGAACAGCAGGAAACTGCTCTAAGATTCATTTTCAAATGCACGCGTCAGGATCCTCTGACATACGCACCCATCACCGCTGCCAGCCATTTCATCCTGAGCATCATCGTTACGACTCTCTGACCTTTTGGACATTGTGAAGATTTCACAAAGGAACTAATTTCTAAACCAGACACCTATCAGTTTGGATCTCTGAAACCTGATGCCAATTGATGCAAACATTAACACATGCCCCATTAATAACATTAATAAGAGTCTGCAATTAACATTAAACATTACGAAGAGTCTACAATTCTTACACCTCTGCCTAAACAGCTGGCCTGTTAGTTGGAAAATGGCACTGCCCACGGGTATCATCTCCCAGGTACCACTAACAACAAACCTGGATGTGCCCAAGACTCCTGTTCCTTGGCTTCACAACAAGTAAGGCATTTTTCTTTTGTTTGTTTTTGTTAAGTCAGCCTCGTATATCCAAAGCATCAGAGTCTGTGCTGTGACAACAGCAACAAAGAAACTTCCGGGACACTTCAGCTTGTTCCAAGATGAGGCCACCATCAGCTGCCAGCCAGCAAAAATGAAATGAAAATCTGACATTAACTGCAGCTAGAAATTTTAATATTTTTATTATGCCAGCCCACTGCAGTTCAAGGCTTGTCAGTGTTTCCATTAGCAAAACAGATTTTACGCATTTATGACTTGGCAGTACAAGGTCAATACAGACTGTCTCTTGGCATAAAACACACTCAGCTAGGAAGTAACCACCCACTCCTTCTGTTGCAAACTACAGCACTAGTCATAAAGGTTTGAAGTTTTCATAATCTCCACTAAATGTCTATTTCACAACACTTACAACATTTGTTGAAATCACCACAGAGAGATATGCAAAAATGTGTATAAATCTAATTCAATAGTGAAAAAAAGATCAGGGTGATCTTAAGTGGCTTTTGCTTTAATTGCAGCTATCACAGTTTAATAATTCCTCACGGAAATGTACATGTTTATATATAAAATCTCAAAATCATTTAGGTACAGCAACATGTGAAACAAGAATTAATCTTCTTTACACACAGACAAAACTCTAACACATCTAAATTAATCTACAGCCTCATGATGCTTATTAAAATATACAAATAAGTAGGCGGTCCTGACCTACTTCTCAAGCGAGCGAGCAAGCAGCCCTCCCACCATCAGCCGCTTGCCCACGCATCGCCCCAGTGGGGACAGCAGGATCCTCCCCACTTCCCTCGCCAGAAGCCAAGAGCACTAAAATTAGCAGGGCACTGGAGATAAAGCAAGCACGTCAGATCGTCTGAAAGGACATGAGGAATAGATGGTTATAAATAGGAAGCCCATTCCTGAATTACGGGGCACAGAAAAGTTCATTATCCAGTAAACCTAAATCCCGAGCTAGATTTTTCAAGCATAAATATTAGGACCTTAGCTGCCCATCTCCTTCTACATATGTCATTATACCAAGAACAATCATCTTCAGACTTTTCACGTTATTTCCACTGTAAATGACGAAACATCAGCTTGTACAAAAGCTACGTGCATTCAAGTTACTCGCTGAGTACATTTTAAAGCGAGATCTCAAGCATCAGAAAATAGTGTCAACCTCTAAAGAGGCTGAGATGAAGAACACACAAAGGTAATGTCTGAGCATCCACGTAAGATTATCTCATCTCTCTTCTTCCCCATCAGAACAACAGTAAAGGACCCAGGGACTGGCAAGCTTATGATTCACGTTTTACTGGGCCGAAAACGAGGAAGTCAGAATTGAGCCTGTCACTTATTTTAGGTGAGAGGGAGGAATTGGAAACTTCTGATAAATCTACAGGCAATAGTTTTGCTTATACAAGTTTGTCTTTCTCTTTCCCTCACAGCCTGCAAAACCCCATCACTGAAATATGCGTGTGACCGTATATAAATACTTATAAAAACCTGTACAGCTGCACACAGATGAGATATTGTCAGCCACAATCCGTTCAAATGCAACGTGGCTCCTGGAACACAGAAATCTTCACACAGCTCATTATTTAAGCAACTCTTGCATTTACAGTCTTAGTTTCAGCAACAGACAGGCAGGCACAGAGCAACTTTAACAGCTCCAGTCTCTTAAATCTTTGATATCCCACGTCCTCTCATTGTGCCAGCATCTCCTCCCTGAATACAAAACATGTTTTCTCATCCCCAATGCAGGAGCCCATAGAAATTAAATATTTAATAAAGGCAAAGAAAGATAGATGAATGATTTGCAGCTATTCCTATCTGCCCCATTCCTTTGCCACACCTGCCATGAACTAAAAGGACAGATGAAGACAATTTATGAACCAAATAAACCTGAGAAGATCCCAAGCTCTTTCCCTGCAGCATTTGGGAGGCCAGAACAGGTTCCACCTCCCAACACAAGAGCTCGGCTGGGAGAGGTCACAAGCTGCCCCTGACTCCCCAGAGGATTAAACGTTATTCTTGAAATCAGAAACAAATCACTTTAAAGACTAAAGTAGTTACCACCTGAAGAACAAACAAACTTGACAACCTTTGTTTTGCAAGACAAATTACCTCCTGGGCAGTTTAACATGTCGATTTTTTTTGGCCTAATTTATGGCCAAAGTAGGGACTGTTTTAATAGTAAATCCCTGGGTTTGTGCTGACCCACGACGAGGCTGAACCAACAGTAAGGCAGCATCACTCATCTTTGCCTCTTCCAAAACTGAAAATGCTTCATATTCTGATGTCTGTACACGCCAGTCAAAGGAATTTCTGTTCAAGACTAAGGTTAGAAATAGGTTTCCAGCCGATGTGAACCTCCAACAATTTTCACAGGAGCTACAGACACATACTGCTATGGCAGCGACTGTTGCTGTACTTCCTCAACACAGCACACTGCTTGCTCAAAGGTCATTATCCGTGAGCATGGCTTTGGAAATTCCCCTAAGTGTTTCTTGTAAGAGTTTTATGCAGAGCTATCCATTTACACCTAAAGTTTTCACATGCTTCAAACATGAGAGAACAGAAAGCAAGGATGTAAAGTCCTGGTAGGTAAACTTCTCCACCCGTAAACGATGCCAGAAGACATCTATGAGCTCTCTGTGCATAGCAGAGTTTCATAAATGGTTGGAGAAATATTTGCAGAAAGTTGAATTATTAATATTTGTGCCTGCTGCATATTTAAATCACAATTTCTAACTTTTTCTCCCCCAAGAATATAACACAATTAGCTACAGAAGAAGTGACTCAAGCCAGGCTCACGCTTCTCCAGTGTGCAGACAGAACCCCAGCATTCGTTCTGTTAAATCACACCCACATCACACCACTCAGCATGAAGTTTAACAAGTTACCAACATTTTTATATGTGTCATTCTATGCTAAATAAAGATCATCTCATCATACTGCCTCCTTATTAGGAAGAAGGGCATCATCCATCAGGCAAGGTATCACTTCTTTCTCACAACAGATAATGTGGAATAAGCAGGATCTCTGGGAAGCATAAAAAAATTAGAGTCACTTCAGACTTACAGACTAAAGCTCAAGCTATTAAATAAATGTAGTATTTTAAAGTGAAGAGCAGGCAAACAAGTGGACTACCCTAAATAAAGGTAAACTCATCTCTACAGAGGGAATGTAGAAGCAAGCTTGGAATTTCAGATCTTGATAGAGATTATATACATTATTATACATGCATAGATTTCATGTTTATATATATTTAAAATACATTTTTTTTATTGTGGAGAACTGGATACCTGTAACACTTGTGCCTAACAAGTGTCAGAACAATTCTGATCTAAGGTCTTGTTAATATTTGCAAAATACAAGAGACCTAAAAAAAAAACATAATGACTTAGCATCCTAAGATGCTTTTGCTGACGTTACAAAGATTCTTTCCATCTACTTTCAACAAGGATCAAAGTCCAAACGCAGAAAAAGCACAGCAGTTGGATCACCAGGCCCACCAACAGTGGAGCAAAGAATCCAAAATTAACAGGAGTAACTAAGGGAAGCACAGATGTGTACAGCAATGTTTCCCAACCATTTAACTGAAGAAAAAAAAATTAGTCTTAAAGTACTTTTAAAAATTATACCTAAATAATATTTCATGGTGCTCCCGCATCCACAGCCAGATAAAAACATCTTAAAATGTTAATTGCATTTCTTTCCTATTCTACTTGTTTATACATATGAAAATTTAATTATATTTCTTGTAATTGTTTTATAGACTAAGTGTTATTGTCCTGTCAATGACTAGCCACAAAATAGTGCTTTAGATCAATGAAACCAAGAATCACACGTTGGCTCCTACAATATGTGGTGTTTTATCAAGTTCTCCCCACAAGGGAAGGCAGGAAGACACATTTCTTTGCCTTCTCCCAGTTAAATGCCTCTATTGCTGGTCCAAAGAAACGTGTGATCCATTAACCACTACGGGTCCAGTGTGACATTTATAACTCGGAACATCCCTTGTTCCTTCTCACCATCATCCTGGCTTCCTGCACCCGCTGTCGTACTCAGCTTCCTTCTTCCCTGCATACCTTTTCCAGGGCACCCATCTCTTTCCATTCCCCGTAAAACCTCCAGCCCTTCACTTCCTTTAACCTTTGTGCAGAGGTGGCTGCAAGTTAAAACATTGCCACATCTATGTCCCATCACAACTCTTGCTTAAGACACAACATTAAATGCTTAAGAGATTTGCCAAATAGGGACTAAAAATAGAAATCTCAAAACAACAGTGGAGATTAAAAGAGGTTTAAAGAGTAAGTTTTAGCAAAGATTCACGCACTAACTAACATTTTTAACTGAAGATGTGTCTTGCTTTCTGCTCCTGTTTTGTAAGCAGCTAGGTGACAGGGCAGCTGCCCATCATCATCAGTTTCTAACAGTTTGAAAGCCTATTACACCAAGTCCAAAGCTAACAAACTCACAAAAATACACCAAAATCACATTTTTAGGAAAAGTATCCAAAAAGCTTGTTAAGCCTAGAAAACAATTACCACTCCTAACTGTGAGATCAGCTCACAGTAATAGGTAGAGCCTAGTGTTCAAGGAAGGAGAACATGCATTCAAAAATAAATTTAATACTGAACACACTACAGCAGAGGACAGCTAACTTCGTCCCTCCAAAACGGTGACCCATCAAAAAAAAAAAAAAAAATTCACAAGTGGTGCAAACGTGACGAGATGACAAGCCAGATCAGCTAGCCCCACACAAGTTTAAGATTCAAGTTCACAAGTAGATTACTTCACTCAACCTCATCACAAAAAAAAAAAAAAAAAAAAAAAAAAAAAGGCAAAAGAACAGATTTAATATTGAAATATTGACTGTGTTGGGTGTACACATATGTAATGGGTCTGCCTGAGATGCAGCCCTCACCGTGCTGTGCAGTGGTAGCTGACAACACACCCGTGTTTTGACTGCTGCTGAGCAGGGCTCACACAGCATCAAGGCTGTTTCTCCAACATTTCCCCAGCAGGCTGGGGGTGGGTAAAAACTGGGGAGGGGATAGAGCCAGGACAGCTGACCCAGACTGTCCAAAGGGATATTCCATCCCACATGACGTCTGCTCAGCAATACAAGCTGGGGAAAACAGGAAGAAGGGGGAACATTCGTTTCACGTTTGTCGTCCAGAGCAACCGCTACGCGTACCGGAGCCCTGCTTCCCAGAAAGCGGCTGGACATCGCCTGCTGGTGGGAAGTAGAGAACAAGAGCTTTTGTTTTGCTTTTGCTTCCGCGCACGGCTTTCGCTTCATTAAACTGTCTTTATCTGACCCACGGGCCTGTTGTTATGTTTTATCTCCCCTGTCCAGTTGAGGGGGTGAGAGCGATAGAGCGGCTTTGGTGGGCACCTGGAGTCTGGCCAGGGCCAAACCACCACAACATGCATTGATTTAACAGACATATGGCAAAGTACTAAAAGTACAGCACTGAAGGCATGCCCAGAGCCCCCCAGGATGTCACAAACATTACTTATTACAGTATGTGGAGAACTGATCTTTTTGGTATTATTAGATACGCTAATTCCAGAGCACATATTTATGGCTGTATTATAAACTTCTGTACACAGTGATTGTCTAAACTCTAGCGTAAGTTTTCTGCACGTCCAGTCAATTATTGCTGACCAAGACACCGGCGATGCTTTGTGAGGTTTACTCACTGATGGCACCTGATGGAACACACGCTGTTTGCAAGCTTCCAGCCAGAGAATGGTTACCCTTCTCCGGGGCTTGGAGAGAAAGTTGTAAAATTACACACAAATGAAGTGTCAAATCTAAATAAGGAAGGGCAAAAGAGCAGACTGTTTTGTGTGGTTAAAGGAACAACTACTTGTATATACCTGTTGCCCTTTCCAGACCAGCTCGTGCAACAAACCATCACACCCAACCCGAGCAGCACTAGGAGTATCCAGGAGTGTGCAGTTACAACAGAGAAACAACACAAGCTGACACGACAGTTAGAAAAACAAGAGGAAGCAAGAGGCACATGTGCAATCAAGAAACTCAAATAACTCAAATCAGAGAGAATAATTAGCATATTAAGCAGGATTCACATGAGTCATTAATCACATTTTTTCCTGCTGTCCTTTTAGAACAGTACCTCACGTTCCCTTCCATACCAGTACTGCCTCTGAGGCAAAATTTAGGAGCTCTTTCTATTTCTCTGATGCTCTTGGCAACACAGTCTTTTAAAATAGGGAACAAATATTTTTTAAAATCATGAATATTAAAAGAAGCACCAGTGTTTTGTTCATTCTGTGTTCACATTCAGCTACGGAAGACTTTACGATGCTACAGATTTTTACAGTGAAACAACAATTTTCAAGTGCAAACTGAAGCCTTCTTGACAGGTAATGTTTTTAAACATTTTAAAGCACTGGTGCTCATCTAGAAGACGGAAGGGGCCACAGTATTTCACCAAATTTTCTTCACTTAAATAGTTAGCTTTTGAAGAAAGAATCTGTGACATTTCAGATCTAACAGTCCATCAAGATAAAAAATTCACATAGCCACATAACTTTCTCATGTCATTATCTTTCTAATCAACATACCCACACTGCGTTGGAATATGAAATAATCCACACATCCCCAACCAACACTGATACGGCAATAAAATCCCAGTGTGGACACAGCAATGATACGAAAAGACAGCCTGGCACGCAGGTGCCCACCAGTGGCTGCGCTGGCATTGCTGTGTCAGCAGCAGCAGCTCTATGGTGCAAAGTCTCAGACCATCTGCAAACTCAAACCAACCTCAAGAGTTTCCTTTTCCCCTCTATATGCCAGATACAGTCAGTTTACAAAGGGAACTCACAGGATCAGGGCCTGACTGGTATAAACCCAAGCAGTCAATCCAGTGATTCAACTACAAAAGTCAAAGGAATAAGAATAATCCATGCTGAGCTCTGAATCTCAGTGAAAACTGCGATATATATGACTACGTGCCTATGTATCAGTGCCATTGGCTGTATCTGCCGAGGTTTTCAGCTGGTTTTTAGTATTACTTTTAGAAGCAATGGTTCCCCATCATAACCAAGGTTCACCCAGGTCATTTATCCTGACATTCCGGTTGGAAGAAACCCATTCCCTTGTTATTCAGGCCAAAATATCTGGCTAGCAGAGACCCATCTCTCACCCCACAAGCACAGGAATCATTATCACCATTCTCGCAAATCCCAGACGCATGCCGATGGACACGATTAGCGGGAGCAGCTCAGGCAAACCCACATGGCTTCCCCTGATAACACACTCTCCAGTGGCACTGTTTTCTCCCAGAAGAAAAATCAGCAGGAACAATGGATGGCACCATCACGTTGGCAAAAGGTTTTAAAGCACCAGCCTGACTGCTCAGCTTCACCCCTTGCCAGGAGACAAAAAGCCACCTTACACCCATTGTTTCTCTCATATACTCAGCACTGAAACCAAAACTACTTAATATGGCTTTCAATCTTGCATGTTATCTTTGTTTCTGAAAAACCAGAACTGCCAGCTTCAAAGCAAGCATTGCCTTCTTACTGGCAGGGCTGCCTACCTCTCCCTGGGAAGCTCACGACAGCTCTGAGCTGCTCAGTCTCACCTCCCTACACAACCCACTGCGATGACAGTTTCCTCAAAACAACAACAAAGCAAAGGAAAAAGATGCATAAACTGAAATATCTTTTGAGAGATAAGGTTGATAAACTACTGCATATCTAATTTTCTCCAAGCCTTACTTGGACACAAAGAATTCAGACAGAATACCTAGCAGAGGGCAAACCCCCAAATTCTGCAAATACATATTTGTTTAATTCCATTCTATAAAGACATCCTAATTACTTCAAACTAAATGCACATGGTTTATCCTATATACATTGCTTAAAAGCTTACAGTTATTAATCTGGGTTTTTTAACTAATGTTACTACACTGTTTAGTTATGCCTAGGTTAGAACTAAGTACAACCCAGAAGAGAGTGACACTGTCTCGCTCACTATCCCTCCTGACTCCACGATTCCTGTTCAAAGTTCTGGGCAAGGTCAATTTGCTATTTTTGAAAAGGAATTAAGGAAGACGCTACGCTTGAAGGAGTTTTCAGCCAAAACTTCTCTCTCTGGTTCACAGCATGCTCAGTGCTTAACAGCATCCCACCAGCAAGAACGTAGGAAGGAGGCAGCAAAGACACAGTTGTAAAAAGGTAGGTCAGCTATGCCAGAGTTTGGGTCAAGGAGGGCTTTTAAGGGAAGGAAAGGGGCTTGCGTTTTGTCTTGTTTACATGGACAAACACATAGACCAGGAAGCTGAACAAGAACGTAATCCCTAAAAACAAATCACCCTTTTTAAAAGAAATCCCTCGTGCAAGCACCATGGTTGCCTGCAGTCCTTATGCATCTCTATACACTACAGAAGGTAGATAAGCTAAACCAAACCCCAGTAATTTTATTACTCAAACAACTCTAAGGACAAGAATTTCCACTATATATTAAATAAAATCTAAAAATTATATCGCAATCACAACTTTTAAATTTGTGCTGCTGTTCACGTTCATTACCCTGAAACACCAAGTCTGTTTACGATATTTGATGTTAAGAACATACGGAAAATAAAGCAAGCTTACCTCTTCCAAGGACATATTTGCTCGAACACACCCAGCATTGCAGGGTTTTTTTATTTAAGGGGAGGAAGAAAAATGTCGCAGCGAGCAAAGTTCACGTGTTCACCTGAAAAGGATCCAGGCTCGGCGCTAAGCTAAGCGGGAGCAGCTGCACACACCTGCGCAGGCAAAACATTTTCTCCGAACCAGTTCTATCGCAGACACGTCCTCGGCTGAGCGGGCGGCTGAAGCGGTACATAGCCCAAACATGCTTGTGGAAGTGTCCAGCCTGCTCACCAGCATGCCCCCAAAGCCTACCGGCAAACTCTTCTACCTTAACTGATGGAAGCTACTAATTAATCTACCCACTGCTCCTCCCTCACTCGAGTTCCTGCCTTGAGCTTATGATCGAACTGGTTTTACTACTGGGAAAAGCCGTATTGCTCACAATATAGCTAGTTACAAAACTAAGATAGCAATAAATGAAATAAAACAAGGAACTTAAGTTCTAAAGAACCTTCTTAGCTATGTATGGACAAAAACGTTCAAAAATGAGCAGGATGAACACCAAATCATCACTTCCAGCTTATCAGCACTGGGGGACATCAGCATTGGCTGGAGAGTGACTGGAGCTATTAAAAATAAATAAACAACAAAATGCAAACAAACAAACAAACCAACCAAAAAAACCAAACCAAACAAAACAAAACAAAAGCCTTCCACATCCCACACACCTTAACATCTCCAAAAACCTCACACGTCCAGGAACAGCATTACTGCACTGCTGTAACCCACACCGGAGATGAATGTCTGTCTGCAAGGTGATGAATTTTAGAAAGGAAAAGCCACTCTCAAAGAAAACAATAAAAGTCTGCTAGGTTTCCACGGCTAATTCCTTTCAGGAATTTATGAAGTTGTTTATTTTAAATTGCCCATACAGGAAGAGGAAGAAAATTGGCAATAACAATGTCAGGAACAAGAACTCTTAATTCACATATTTCAACCCCACTACAAGCTTATATGCACACAGTTCAAACAGGAACTTCAATTCAGGTTTTGTTCATAAAATTGGAAAACTATGCACTCAAAAATCCAACACTGCAATACAGACAGAAAATCTTTACAAAGGCCAATTACTGAAGAGTGAATTCAAGGAAATGAGCTTCTCATGTGGGCAGCGTAGTTACTTGTACCTTTTTTACCTACTTGTTTTCAACTACACAGCCACCGCAAGTTTCACCACCACCCCTGAGCTCTAGTTTCAGGACTGCTTTGGACATCCCACCCTCTGACTTCCCTCCCAGCCTTTACAACACCTCCTGCTCTCCATCCAACACAGTGACACTGTCACAATAGTATCTGAGAAGAATTTGAAGGCTTTATGGGGTTCCCCTTAACTGAGTTTACCTGTTCTCTTTCCTTTAATGCAAAACTATGCAAGTGGAAGTCAGCACCAAGAACCGCACCTTTTGGGACAGACCGTCTCAGACTGCTAGTTAACCCGTCATGTGATAAGCTTGCAGAAAACGCCCAGGTCCCAGCTGCCACCACTAAGCTCTGATCCTTCTGTAGGATCTCACCATCGATGGGCAAAAAGTTTGGGTAGAATAAAAAAAAAAAACAAACCCAAAAAAACCAACACACCAACTAAAAAGTTGCCAGCAGATGTTATAAGGTACCAAGCATCAGCATCCCACCAGTATCTACAGGAAGCTTCCATACATTCCCTTCTGCATAGGAGTATTTCAAAGTGATATAGTGCTTAGCTCACCTACTTGCCTGTACAACAAATTAATCCATTTGAAACCATGTCAGCTTCCTTTGCTGCACTTCTGACAGCAAAGACCCAATCACTACTACTACATGAAACATAAACCCACTACCACTACATAAAACTATTCTGCAATATTTAGAAGACTTGAGAAAAAAAGGAAAAAAACTACTTCCTGCATGACTTCAACAACTCAAACTGAAGTTGATCGCACTTGGTCATACTTCAGACAGAAAAAACACATTTGTCAAAGCATGCAAAAGTCAAAGTATAAGGAGTGGTGTAAAATGTCAGTAAATCCTGTGTATTAGGGGCGCCCAGGAGGAGGGAACAGAAGGGACAGATCTGCTTTAGCAATGGCGATGCAGTCTGAATCTGGGGCATCCAACACATCCAGGCAGCATGCAGCCATAATCCTGCTGTCGACATTTTGGTTGTCCTTCGAACAGGCAAGAAGCAGCGGCACACTGCCTGGCAGCCAAGGACAGCTTGCAGCTAGCTGCCACCCAGGCAACAAGCTCTTTTCCTGCCCTCCGAGAGGATGAAGAAGGGACAAATTAACAAAACGAGCAAAAAGCAAAGTAGCTGGAATTAGCGCCTCCCATCTCAATTTTCTTACAGTTGTCCGATGAAAATCAAAGGCTTCTTTCAAAGAACTCATTTACCTTCTCTAAAAACATGTAACATTTGAGAAAGAAAACATGTCCACCTCACCCAGTTAAATCTGTTATATGTTTGTTATGTTTTTCAATGTAATAAATACGTGATGAAGCTAGGCCAATCTAGTGGGTAACATGCACTTTCAGCTTCAAACACTAATCCTTTTCAAATCCGCACGGATTATAATTTACCATCCAAACTCTGCATGGAGAGGTTATACCCTGGCCTCAATTCTTAACAAACCAGCATATGTATCACCAAAAAAAAACCAAACCCCAAACTTATCCATACAACGAGTTCTGGGCAGATCCCCATCTAATGCATGAAATTACACTCATAAGAGCAGAAAACCCTTTCAGGAAGGAATAAGTATTCAAGTATAGTCCCAGAATTTTGCATCCAAACATGTAAAGCTTAGTGCAACCCTTGATCCTGCCCACACCGACTTGCTCCCTCTGGTCATATTTCTACTGACCTGACCTGGGAGATCCACCCCATGCACCCAAGGTCCCCCCAGTCCTAACTAATTGTAACTAACTAGTTGTAACTAACTAACAAATAGGTGTGTACTCAATAGTACATTTAGAAAATCTGCAGAGAACACAGGAAAAAGATGAAAGGTGCAAAGAAGAACTTCAATTAAAATTAGGACGTGATCACGGAATAAAAATGAAAGGTTCAATAAAAAGTTTGAGATGCAGCATCTCACAGCAGAAGACAGCTACAGCAAGTCAGTCGCACAGCGCTGAGCGAGACAGAGATCCCAGAGAAGAGACTCATATTTAGACAAACTATGACTAATCTAAAGCCCCAACAGTGCTGCAGCCCAGTGGAGCACTTACCTCACACCCTTCCCGTTTCAGGTATTTGCTGCTCATAAACAGGGAGCCCGGTCAGGAAAACAAACAACCTGAAAGCCAACCTGATTTCATAGTTACCTTTTAGCTGGACACGTTCCCTGCCCTGTCCCTTTGCATGGTCACGAAAAAGGCAGTGCCAGCAGCGGGGAGCGCAGAATTGCTCCTTCTAACAAAGCAGCTTAATCCAGGCCGAAGCACCCACACAACCACAGCCTGAGGATGTAGGTTTTCATTACAGCTGAGCCAACTGAGCTGTGACCCCGCTTTCCCCGCTTTCTCACAACTTGCTGTTTTCTGTAGGGGTACGTTTGGGGGTTTTGTGTGGTTTTGGTTTTTGAATCAGTTCAGCTCACTAACGCAGGTAACTATGGCTACAGACAACTGTTGGTGCACTGCAGCAGTAGGAAGGAGACAGAACATAAGAGTGCAAGAGTGCAGACCAAAAGAAATGCTAAAGTGAGTAAGGACAGCAGAACTTACTCAACAAAAGAGGCCTTCGAAAGCATACTAAAAAAATTTTAGTCACCTAAAAGGTCTTCCAGTTCTTGTTACAACTACAACTGATGTGTATTCTAACCATTTCAGTAAGAACTACCCTACTGTACCAACCATCCCAGTGAAACCAAGTCAATGCAAAAAACTCACCTTCACAAAATTGTCAGGGAACATGCCCCTTTTGCCATTTAGCTCCCCTTCTAACCATCCTTCCTCTTCCAGTTTTTTCACATTCCTGATGATTTCCCCAACTCGGATCGTTAACTCATCATCATGCACTGCATCATAGTCATATTCCACAATATAGTCCACTAAAGAGAAAAACAAAACAAAACAAAACACAACAAACCACAGTGAATGCAACTCAGATGTGGAAATGCAACTTGAAAGCCATGCATGTACAAAAAGGCAGACCTAATGACAAATGCTAAGACCAAATGTTTTTCTTACAGCAACACTGATCTGTGAATTGTTGTGTTCCCAGTCATTTTGGAGATGGGAAAAAAAACTGGGCAGTCACCTATGAGAATAAAGTAAATTTAGGAATATGACACTGGGTCATATTTTGTTGGTGGTGGGTAGGTTTTTGTGCACACATGGTGGAAGGTATTGCTGGCAGTCATTTCCCCCCCCCCCCCCATCCCACGAAGTCCCAACCCAAGATTTACCAACTATGAATCACTGCCCACAGGGCAAGCGTTTGTTACTCAATGCATATTTGGGGCCAAAGAGGAAAAAAATTATATTGTGCACGTATGGTACATACATGCAATGCTTTGTTAATTCTCATACTCGCATCTGCTATTACAGCTGCAGAAACCTGAGTGCTGCACACACAATATTTTTGCAGATTTGACCCAAGAAATGTAATACGGCCAGAAGGTGTACGATTGATAGTGTCACACAACTTAAATTGCACAGACATGTAAAAGGCACCCTCCTTCAGATTCATCTGGGTTTGTATGAAGAAGAATAAGCAAGCGAGCTCTAATTTTGATATAATTAAGTTTACTCAGAGGAGCATAGCAGTGTATTTACATACTTGTCGTTCTGTTGCACAAGATTCACGAGGGTTGCTTACTGACAGCTTAAGGCTTGTTTGGCAATAAAGGCTCATTTGTTTGTCAAGAAATTCTGTTTATGCCAGAAATTTCCACAAACCTGCAGTAATCAAATCATCTTCCCTCTCACTCAAATCCAGTCAGGATACCCAGGCACTACCAAATGTAACACTGTTCTCACCGAAACCTCCCTCTCCTCTGCAGATCACAACAAACACGTACAAAGACGAGAGCACAATAGGGTTAAAAGACAGAAACCCTGAATGGCTGTAAAAAGTTTTTTTCCCAGATTAGTCTTTATTCTATCAGTGCATACTAATACCCAACAATTAATTCACAAATTAAGGAATCAAATGGGAGAAAGTATAATTTCCTGGTATTGAACTTACAGTTCCATTAAATCAATGTATAATTCTGACCTGTGGACAGTTTTGATCAAAAGTGCTGCTGCATATATGCTGCACTGTAGCCTTTATCCCTCTGCTGCTTATAGACGAAGTCAGAAAACCCTTGGCAAAAAACAGAACTACATGATGGTGCCATGAACACAAGAGAAGCTAGACTGATCTGCCCGGCAAACTATTTTCTGAATATGCCCATTAACGAAGGAACCAGTTGAATATAAACATGAAGACTTCGTTTCGCTTTTTTTCCTTTAAGAAAGAAAATTTGTTTTCTTCATTAGGAACAGAAGCGATCACCAGAGTGAAGCCATCACCAGAGTGAAGCCATCATCCTCGTGATACTTTGGAACTCCTAACACATGCTTTTTTTGCCAAACGTATCCTCTAAGCTTCAAAGCATCATATTTCCCCATTACAGCCTGCAGCAAGCATAGTAGTTTTGTCTTGCTTCTGCACTGCACTGATATTTGAATGGCTGTCATGAAATATTGCCCAAGAGATAGGAAATTCTGGCAGCCACAGATCATAAAGACAACGACCATTCATCACCTGCAGTCTGGAAATAAAACTGTCATCTTCCAACCAACTCAACCCAGCCATTTTGGAAACCTACAAATGCATAAAAATGTAAGAAATATGTACATTACATATTTCTCTCATGATAAACTCTGTTTTGAAGCACATTAGCAAGTATTATCTTTCAATATACTCACTACAGGACAGTTTTATGAAGTTAAATATGGAAAATGGATCAGAACACAGTGTCAGTCATGGTAAATGCTTACAGCATTGCAGACTATGACTCAAACTGACAAACACCTGGTGCTTTTTCCACAGAAGTAGTAAGTAATCATATCCACACTATGTCAACATGAACTAATTATTTTAAAAGCTTTTTTTTTTTTCCTTGGGGGAAACATTTCTGTAACTGTGCTTGAAATGCACAACACGTTCATTTTGGTCACCCTTCCAGGCTGTAAAAACCATGCCAACAACTAAAGGAGGATCTCAAGAACCTCCTAGTCATCATCCTTGTGTCTCTGTGTTCCAAACACAAACAGCAGTAAATGAACATCAGCTTTTTATGTTTGAAATTTAGGTGCTGAATTTCCTCTTGTATTTGTCAGTGACACTCAATACCACCCTCACTCTCACGGATATGCATACGAAACAGTTCTAAACTCTGTTGTCCTGCCTGTAAAGTGGGAGGGGTCATTGGAAATGTCGAGATAGTTTCATCCCATACATTTTATTTCATGAATCAGAAACAGCAAGAAGCTACACACCTCACGACTATGTGGTCCTCAAGAGGAACGCTTACCAGTTTTGCTTTTCAATATTAGTAAGTGGCACTAGATGAACTTTCCAGGTAATTTGCACTGCATTGTGATGGGCAAGAAACTATCCTACTACCAAAACAGTCCAGATTAAATAAACCTCTGAAAGGTCTTCAAGTATAATATTTACCCAACCAAAAAGTGTCCAGTGGTGACAGAAAAGGTTTTTAAGGAAGCACAACTCCTTATAATAACAATAATGAGGAATCACGTCAATCCACAGATTATACTTCTGAATGCTTGAAGTAGTTCCGAATGCTTCAAGTTCTCACTTAGAAGCTTTACTCAAGAACAGATGCAATAGTAAAACCAGTCAGCAATAAGTTGGACTGCAGTAATAAAAGCTGGTCAAAACTTTCAAAAACCAGAAAGTCTCAACTGGTAGAAGGTGCAGCAGAACAGCCCAGTAACAGACACTTCCAAAACCACCCATCTTACCTCCCCTCTGCTCTTTGCACAGGGCTCTCAATTTAAAACCCAACTCAAATCAATGATCTGTAGCTTAAAAGTCCATAATGACCAAGTCTTGGATAAAAAATAGCTTCTCAAGCTTGAGCATAAACACTGTGAGGTTAACCGTGCTTTTCTTGCACATCCGTCAGGATCAAAGCTCACGTGAGAGGGAGACAACATTCTGAGTTTTCAAAGGCAGCATGGGCTATCACAAACCACCTCCTACACTGTGTGCAAAGAAGATGTCTTTAACCTAGATCTCTAACAAATAAGTGGCAATCTAATTTTGGCAGGAATTCAAATATAAACATAAGACATCACCTGGCACATGCGCCCAACCAAGGGAAGAGGGAAGGAAACAAAAAAATGACAAGCCAAATCAGAGTCAGGTTGATTAGGGTATTACAGAAAATAAATTACAACAGATTAAAAACTGACAGAACAGATTTAGAAACACAGGACAACATCCAGTGCCCTGGTAGCAATCAGGGGCTGGAAGCTCTTTTCAATGAAGTATCAGAGGCACCTGAGCCAGTGTCACCCAAGAGCACCAGGGTGGTGATAGTGGGAATACAGCAAAGATGTATGAAGAGGAAATCATGCCTGACCAACCTGACAGCCTTCCACGATGAAATGACTATTTCGCTGGCTGATGGGAAAGAAGTGGCCGCTGTCTCCCATAACATCCTCATGCACAAACTGATGGAGTACAGCCCACAAAGTGAAATGGGCTGGAAACAGTCCAAAACGCCAGGCTCAAAGACTCGTGCTCAATGACACGTAATCCAGCTGGAGGAGAGTCACCAGTGGTGTGCCCCAGAGTCATGCAGAATTGTTCAATATCTTTATAATGACCTGGATGATGGGACCGAGTGCACCCTCAGCAAGACTGCAGATGATACAAAAATGTGACGAGCGGCTGACAAACCAGACGGGTATGCTGCTATTCAGAGGGACATCAACAGGCTGAGGAAATGGGCCAACAGGAACCTCATGAAGTTCAAAGGGAAACGCCAAGTCCTGCCCCTGGGGAAGAACAAGCCCATGCACCAGTATAGGCTGTGGACTGCCTGGCTGGAAAGCAGCTTGGCAGAGGAGGACCTGGTGGACACCGAGTTGACGTGAGGCAGCAGTGTGCCCTTGCCGCAAAAGAAGGCCAACAGCATCTTGGGCTGCATTAAGAGGAGTACTGCCAGCAGGTCAAGGGAGGTGATCCTCCCCCTCTGCTCAGCACTGGTGAGACCCATCTGGAGTGCTGCGTCCTGTTCTGGGCCCCCCAGTAAAAGAAAGATGTGAACATACTGGTGTGAGCCCAACAAAGGGCAATGAAGATGACTAAGGGACTGGAGTATCTTCATACAAAGAAAGACTGAAAGAGTGGGAGAAGGCTCAGGTAGATCTTACTGATGAGGGTGTGGAGAAGACTGAATGGTGCCCCGTGAAAGCACAAGAGGCAGTGAGCCCAAACTGAAACAGAACAAATTCCACTTAAACATATATGTATACACACATACTGCAAGAGTGATCAAACAAGCGAACAGTTTGTCCTGAAGGGGCCATGTCATCTCCTTAGAGATGCTCAAAACCCAACTGGACATGGTCCTGAGCAACCTGCTGTAGCTGACCCTGCTCCGAGCAGGAGAGTTGGACCAGATGATGTCCAAAGGTGCCTTCCAGCCTCAGCGATTCTGCGACTGATTCGAGTCAATGATATACCTTGGGTAGAAGCTTTCTGTCATCCAGCCATGACAGCTTTCCTACATAGTTAGAGAACTTCTCGGTGCTTTTTGAAGGTTTTGACCCATTTTCAGGGTCAGGGGATTGATCAAATCAACAGTGAAAAAATACTGACTGGACATCTTTGGAGGAAAGGTGGTTATAGCAGGCTTTACGGGAGTGGTCTGTTCAGCTCTTAGTTTCGATTAAGATGACAACCTGACTAATGAAACAACAAAACAGACGACACCTGTCAAAGCTAGTCAGCCCCAGTAATAACTACAGACTAGGCTGCTCCCCGTGGCAAAGATGAAAAGCGTCCTATCTAACAACACTGCCTCTTTGACAAAGCAGCTCACGCTGTTAGCCAACATAGCAACGCTGCCTGCACAAGGCATTCAGTCACTGCTGGCACAGGTGGACTATCCACTTCTCCAAAACTTACACAACCAGCTCTTCTGCCAACCACATCCCAGTGCCAAAAGGCAAACCTAATAAACATGGCCACATAACACCCATCTTGACTGATCTTAAACAAAGGAAGTCTTCAGCTACTGAGACTTTTTCTGAAGTTGACTACTATAGGTAACTAAGGCCCTCTGGGAGACCTACAAAAAAAAAAAAAAAAACACAAACAAAAACCCACAAACATAAATAAATCAAGGAAAAGAGTGGAAAATACACTGAAATTCTAGCATGCCTGTGTCTTCAACGGAAATAACCAAGTGTCAGACACGCATCCAGCAAAGAGCAGAATCTCACATTCTTGGTCTTGGTGTAGGCTATTACAACACTGGCAGAATCCAGTAACCCTTCTGTAGTAGCCAGAAAAAGATATAAAACAGATATAAAATAAATCCCAGAAAAATCACATTCAATAGCTTATAAAATGAAAAAAAAATCATTCATGGGATAACTGAAATCCTTGCATATAACTCTCAAGCTATTCAGGAAGCCTTGCTGAAACTTGCTGCAGACCTGGAGGGACAGAGTCCAACATCAAGCAGCAAGACGAGCTTGAGTTGCTTGCCACGCTCCATGAAGGTCTCTTCAGGCAGGTTTTAGGTCAGTTCAGATTCAAAGCCATTTACTGGAACATGAACCCTGGAAAGTTGTGTGGCCTCCAGAAGCATCTTGCCAGCAGAACTGCTGTTACACTACAAACTGAGATTTTGTTTTTCCGATTTATCATAACAGACAGTTGCTAGATGACCAAAACAAACTTTATTAGTATTCTTATTTCCACTGGCACATTTATCACAAAACCCCACAAAGTTCAGTCTCATTTTTGTTATTATGCACTATGAATACATACACACAGAATTACAAAGGTATTTAGTTTTATAGCAGACAGCAAGCTTACACTAGAGACAAAAGACATCAGAAGACACAATGTTATACTTTTAACTATCATACTTTTATTCACAACTACCTCAAAATCAGGTGTTGGACTGAAGGAGAAAGCTCCTTTCAATTGCTTTCGCCCAGAAACATTCCTACAGTTGGTGAGATATAAGAGTTCCAGCTGCTTTAGTAGTAATACCATAGTATACATTCGGCCACTGAAGACAGATTTTACACTGAAAAAGTAGTTCAGATGTTTAAATGCTTAACCACGAAAACGCCTCCATAAGTGTTAAACATAAGCAGTGGCTGTAAGAATGTGGTTTTTTTCCCCCCACTTCAACACCACATAACTCCCTGTCACCCTGACCTGAGTCACTGATGACAACTCATATGCTCAAATAAAAAGATCTGGTGGACTCCCCATGGCCCTTAAAATTCTAGCCCCTGCTCCCAAAACTGGACACATTTTGGCCTACGAAGCTCACCTGGTAAGGCACACGCACAAGGTGAGCACCAGGGTTTGGCAACCAAAGACAAATCCCTCCTGGCCAAGAGGCTCCACTGCTCTGCAGCCAGACTGCTCCTTCTGTGCTCTGCATCTGCTCCCGTGACTCACTCTCCTGCTTACACCACAACCCACAATGACCATAATAACCAGTTCCCCAAAGATCAAAGTATTCTTTTGGGGTACAGATGTGGGTTTGGTCTTTCTCACTATTGGGGAAGCCACTCTGACCACTGGTCTTCTGCAAAAAGGTACTTCCCTTCCTTTCACGCCCCAGTA
The DNA here is from genome assembly GCF_034619465.1 of Leptosomus discolor. NCBI lineage: Eukaryota > Metazoa > Chordata > Aves > Leptosomiformes > Leptosomidae > Leptosomus > Leptosomus discolor. Next base: position 120,670,882 of record NC_141392.1, read on the forward strand.
GCCATCAGCACAAGAACTAGCCTAGGGACCGAACCCTGAACAGGTGGAAACATACAGCTTTTCCTACTTTCCTTCTCGTGGTGCTCAATACAGCTACATCAGCAATGGAAAGTGGGAAACCTGCAAAGTTGTACTTCCAAGACATCTTAACCTAAGGATGCTGTGATCCCATCATCTCTTCTGTGTTGCATTCACATGGTCTCTCCGCCCCTGCTCTTCACTTAAATCACTACCTATTTATACTACTGGTGAATCAGATAAAGAAAACAGCCTATGAGAAAACTATTTAGCGCCAACTTCCTGCAAGTTTATCTCCCTAAGATGGCTCACTGCAGGGTCAGAGACGCCGGACTGCATCAAACCCAACTTAGATCAACATCTACATCGCTGTTACAGTACAGATCAGGAGCACACTTCCCAGTAAAGCTCCAAACCATCCTCATTTGTTGTCCTTCAGTTCCCTGCGCGGAGCAGTCTCGCAGCAAGTAATCTGGATTTCTTTTCACTGAAACTAAATCAAAGATATACAGCCCAGGGACACTCTTAATGCATGCTAATCTTCAATAAGCTTTAAGTCCATGGGATGAGACTAGAACTACAATGATATAAAAATGTCCAAAACACGCAATATGAATGTCAGGTCCCTAACACCACCAATTTCCCCCTAGGGATTCACTCATCTTGCCCCTCACCACTTGCTGCTTTGCACATTGTCAAAATCTGCCAGGAAATCACATCCTAACAGAATGCATAAACAATGAGGCCATTGGATTCCTGTCAGCTCTGACGGTAGAGACACAGTTTCAAGCTATTAAGAAATTGAACCAGGAAAAGAGTAAACTAACAGAGGCCATGCAGTCTACACGCATTTTACAGTACAGTTCACCACAGCCCTCAATAAGTCAGTAGTTTGAAGTCACGCTATACAGAACACTTAACCAAGCTAAGCCATGCAGAGCCATCCCATTTTCATGCTCCACATGGAGGACTTGTAAAACAGTTGCATCATGAGGACTACTGAAGGCGTTAAGCACCCCAAGTAAGACGTCCTACCTTCACAGCAGCTCAAAAGGAGGTCAGCGCCTCCTGCATGGCCTCGGCAATAGCAGTGACACATAGCAGAGCCATTTCTACCTGTGCCTACTCCCAGGTAAGCCATACCAGTCATGCCAGCTCCAGTCCTGATAAACAGCTCTGCACCAAAGCAGTCACATTGCTTCCTCCTCCTGAAGCTTTGATCCCCTATATGCCAGCCAAGCAAACTTCTGCTCCCACAGGAAGGGATGTGGCAGATGAGGTACTCCGCAGTTTAAGATAAGGCCGACGTCATATATTTAAATACTGACTTAAGGTCTCACTTTAAGCTAAGTGCCCTGAGCCATATGGATTCTTTCATTAGTTTATAATTAAAAAACATAATGCCAATGGAATGGAAAGATTTTCATGCCATTCTATGTACATTTTCATGTAAGCATATACAATTAACTCCCAATTTACTGTAAATTGATTATTCCACTAGTGGATTATTTCAAAGACAGAGAAACTTAGTCTGTAGAATTTACTAGCTCAGGTGCTGGGCAAACAAAACACTGCGTTCAAGCACTAAAGACACCTTCAATACAAACAAATACACACTGTTGGACCCAAGCTGATTCTGCATAAAACCAGCTCAGCTGTGTCCACCCAAACTCTGGAAGCACCATAAACACCCTGCTGCAACCCAGCAGGGACTCAGTTTGGATCCCAATAGGATTTGAAGCAACAGCCTTCATACTCGCTCCAACACAGCCCACATCTCAGAAGGTTCACTAGGTTCAATGCAGCGTTAGATGAGCAATGGCCATCAGCCACTATGCTAGAGTCAGGCCAAACTGCCAGCAAGCCCCCTTTCCATCTCCCCAGCACAAGAGCTGATCAGCCAGAGCACCGTCCCCCCCTGAGCTCGTATTCATGTAGTACTGTGCCAAGGCAGCTCAGTCTTCCAGCCCCAGCTCCTCTTCCTCTGTCAGATTAAAAAAAAGTTATTTTTAGAAGAGAATTTAAAAATCAAAGTCTTCCCAAACAAAAACCATAGCACTGGTTATCAAGAAAATATATCATTCTTCTGGAATACAGTATATCTTTTCTATCACAAGTCACCATCAAAAAAGGTGCTGGATATACGTGATGGTTTACAAGATCAGTTAGAAACTGAATGCGTACGCTCCAGTGCTTACAGGGTAAGGGTATGTTAAGCTGTTATAAAGACAGCTTTCAGGGGGGGGAAAAAAAAAAAAAAAAAGTCAGAATAAACGAATAAACACACCGGGGGGGGGGGGGGGGGGGGGGGGGGGGGGCGGGAACGACGACGACGACACGGAACAGACGACGACACCAAACAAACTAACAAAAAAAAACCAACACAACCCAACAAAGCAACTTTCAAACATATTGCTTACATCTCACAATATCCAATATCCCATTTAGGCCTTTGCTTGCCCAAACTTTAGCATCAGCAGCCTAACTACTGTCAGCTCCCTGTTTTGATTAAACACGATGAGCTTCAAGGGAAAGAGGGAAAGGAAGGTAGTTCTGTTCTTCTCCTGAAATACGGGGTCCCATCATTGTTTATACTTTCAATGATAATGGAGACCTTACTGTGTCCTTTCAGTATATAAAAGGGGCTTATAAGAGACTTGGAGAGGGACTTTTTACCAAGATCTCTAGTGACATGGCAAAGGACAACGGTTTTAAACCAAAAGTGGGTAGATTTTGACTGGACATAAGGATGAAATTCTTTATGATGAGGGTGATGAGACACTCAAAGCAGTTGCCCAGAGAAGCTGTGGATGCCGCATGACTGGCAGTGTTCAATGTCAGGCTGGATGGGGCTTTGAGCAACCTGGTCTGGTGAAAAATGTCCCTGTGCATGGCAGGGGGGTTGGACTGGGTGATCTTTAAGGTCCCTTCCAAACCATTCCGTGATTCAGACACAAAAATCTTTTAATGAGATTTTACCTACGTGTTAGATATACTATACAAATAAAAGAACATATCAGCAACTGGCTTTAGCAGTTATCAGAGACATCCTGTGACTTTCACAGGCTGCTTGTGGTCCACAAGATCTGTCAGATCCCTCATTAATGTTTCTCACTTTTGATTCCACATCTACAGCTGACAGGCAACTCTGCAGAAGTTGGCCAAACTGAAATTCATTTCAGCCACTGAACATTTCCCCTTAAAATACCTTCTTGCTCCTGTGCCACTGACCCAGTCATGAACACTCAGACAGTACGATCCCCAGCCAGCTCCAGTCCCTGTCAAAGCCAGTGATAAGACAATTTGAGTAAGTTCCACTTTTTTCTTCTTTTTATTTTCTTTCTACACTGCAGTGTCTGCTATTTTTCCCTCCTCCTTTTGTAACTTGCTCTATGCTGCATCACCCCATTCTTGCAGAGACATTTTCTGCTTAGAGCAACAATCCCTCTACATCAATAGCTTGCCTAAAAAAAGCAAAACAAAACCAAAAATAGCAGTCTACCCATGAGAGAGTCTAAAGCCAGGAGCCTTGGTTCTGTCAGCAGAGAACTAGTACATCTGGAAGCTGCCCTGGATCCACCTGGCATTTTTAGATTGGGCAAGTCAATGGTGCATTCTCCAAGAAATGACGCACACTTTTAATAAAAAAATATATCTAATTTTACAGCCCAGTAAAAATAGCTGAAATCATTAGGAAAATGAACACTTGAAAACTGTAAAAAATGTTTGGTTTTCCTCCCAAACTATTCTAAGTAATAAGAAACTCATTGCATTCTAACAGCAACCATCTCAAACACCAGCTTCTCAAGCTGACTCCAGTACAATTAGCAAGATACTTTGTGAAGGAAATTAAACAGTATAGCAGAAATCCTGCCCAGCAGCCTGCCCTGAAGCATTCAAGATGCAAACCACGCATGCCTCATTTTCCTACTCCAGGCTCCTGAAATTTTCTAGAGTGCATTCTAGTGCTACCAGTGTGTATGATAGAGTACACTTAATATAACTGCAAGTTTGTCAATTTTCACTTCCCTAAAGCAAATAATTTCCACACATACCATCACAATTCCACAACTGTGGGATACCCTGCAGATAAGCCATCGTTACCAGCCAGCTGGGCAAAAAGCCTTTTAGTGATACATTCCTCACTGCAGGTACACTAAACCAACGCCAGAAGAAGCATCAGGTCTTCTCCAATATTACCAGAAATACCCGTCTCAAACTCAGTCACAAACTTAATAAATGTTAAAATTGTGGATTTGATTTACCTCGCTTCTATGAGCGGGAATTGCCAGACTCCTCCCTGCATAGCAAGAGAAGACACGAAATAGGAAGTATTAGAGCAAAATCTCTGTATTTGATACTACCTTGTATCTCTCCTTGTAAGGACAGAAGAGGTCAAAATGTTTTATGTTAAGCAGAAAGTGATGTTTTGTGCTACTTGCTATCTCCTTCAGTCTGAGTAGAGCTCCCTGCAAGAAGCCAGCCTGGAAAATGAGAGGTAACACCTGCAGGAAAGGTAACATATGCCTTCACAAGAAAAAATTTAATAGGCAGAGAAAATCAGGGGTCTTTGAGGGCACAGGGGAACGTACTTTAAAAAAAGCACACCACATTTTCTTCATTCATGACTCAGACACTGTTCCATATATAGATTTATGCTCTTCCTCTGTTCCTTCCTTTAAGTTAATTTTACAACATCTATTTGGCAAAATCTTCAAGGTGAGTCACAAAACACCAAATTACAAAAGCTGCTAAAACAAAGCCATGCCAAAAAGCTCTGAAGAACAAAAAGATCATACCTCATTTAGATTTAGTTTTTTGCCTTACAACCTCCACTAGATAATTAGCTGACCAAAAAAAATTAAGCTGAAGACTGTTGCTTATCTTAGCTAGAATTCTTTTTGCAAAGTTCTCCTCCACCCCTCAGAAAAAAAAAAAAAATCTGTATTTGAATTATATAAAAGTTTTCTTCCTTCAATAACAGGACCCCATGTTACTACAAAAGCTTCAGCTTCTCCTGCAGATATTTTTTTTTTCAGGACTCTTCTAGCCAAAAAGGACAGCATGATCATAGCTCCAGGTTACAAATTCATGAGTTACAAAAACAAGAAAGTCTCTGAAAGCTTTTTGGGTTGAAACCAAAAGAAAACTCCTTCCACATTCTTTCAAAAAAAAAAAAAAAAAGCTTCGATAGATGGCCTACAATTTGGCACGTATCTAATTCAGAACGACAATTAGTATTTCTGCAAACACGGCAAGAATCTGGCTTTGAAATAAATTTATGGAAATTTAAAAGCATCACTCGAAGCATGCACAAAGTGTTCCCTTCATCTTTTAAAACAGGCATGATGCAATAGTCTGAATGGTCCCAGATTGCAATCTTGCAAAAACCACAAAATATGCTTAGTATTAAAAAAGGGAAAAGTGTTCCTATCTGACTTCATGCTGTCAGGACAGTCCATACTAATTACGGCAGTAATAAAGTTAATTTACTTTCTAGTGTGGACATTTTAGTCAATACAAAAACTGAACTGTTGACTGACAAGCACAGAGAGAAATCCTTAGACAACGGATTTTTACAAAAGCCAGTCAAAACCACAAATGCTTAAGGGCACCCTGCAATCTCAATCAGAACATTTTAAAGGAGATAAAATTGCTTCATTAGCTCAATTATGTTCTAAAAGTTAGGAGATCAAGTCCTTTGAACATCCATTTGTAACTTGAATTCAGAAGGATTTAAGCATATCTTTTAACCATGATTTAAATCTTCATGGCTTGCAATACTTCCCATCACAGAAAGACAAGGTTTGAAAGGACGTCTGGAAGTCACTTACTCCAAACAGGTCAGAACAAAGCTAACCTCAAAGTCAAATCAGGTCACTCAAGGCACTGTCCAGCTAGATTTTGAAAGTCTTCAAAGGATGATGATAAAACAGCCACCCTGGGCACCTTTTCTGGTACTCAGCTCTCATAGTAATTTTTCCCCATTATATTCAATAGGAATTACCATTTTCCTGACTTGCAGCCATTGATTTACATTTTTTCACTGTGCCTCCACGGACAGTATGGCTTTCTCTTCTCCAGGCTAGACCAACTTCTTCACACTATATGCACTAGCCTCCTAACCGCACTCCGGTATGTTGGCATCCCACTTGCATTTGAGGGGAAAGCAGAGCAAAACTGCACATGGTATTTTAGAGACAGCTCTGTGAGTGCCAGGCAGTGAGGAGCAACTACTCCCCATGACCTCCTAGCTACTATCCTGCTCGTGCCACCTGGCAGACAGCAAGGTTGTTCTTTCCCAGATGCTGGATTATGCATTTGTCTTTTTGGAACCACATGAGGTTTCTGCGGGACCATTCGCCCAGTACTACTGCAGCACATCAATCATCCCTCCCCTCGTTCACTGTGGGTTTTTTTTAGGTATCTGAACATAATTTTGAACACTTGAAGAAACCAGGCGCACAGGAGCATCCCTATCTGCCTACCCTCCTGCTTCGCTCCCAGTAATCCTTCCCCCGTACACCCATTTGGTTGAAACATGCCAAAAGAGCAGCACCTCAAAAATAAGAGTTGTTTTTTTGTTGTTTTGTTTTGCAGGGGGTTTTTTGTTTGTTTGTTTTTGCCGAGTCAGCACTGAAGCACCCAAATCACAGTTCTCCCTGAGGAAAAGACTTCAGGACTGCTCCGACACTCTCGTTCTTTTAACCTGATGGTTGGCTAATCACCAAATATGTAGCGTGGAAGCAGCTACAGCATGTGCTGTGTCTTGCCGAGCTAATTGACAGTAACATAGAACGATCGGTATTTGAAACATTTGAGGAGGGAGCAGAGGCATTACAGGACGTTATGAAAAGCTGTCTGGGGCAAGGGATACTCGTCACTGTGGTCAGGAGACAAAGCACCCAAACACAAGAAAGCCAACCCTCACCTCCACGGTTCTCAACACATTGCTTGAAGTAGTAGTTTGGATTTCAGTAACACAATATGTCACAACTACCAGGCACAACCCTGGTCTCCCAACTACACACAAAACCAACTAAAATCAAGAGGACAGAAAAATCAACAATATAACCTCAGCTTTTTAAAACACACAGGTCAGGATTTACCACTTCGACCACTGCTCAGAACCGCAAAAGCATGATACAGCAGCATACAGCAAGATCCAGCAGCTCTGTCTTGATAGGAAATCAGCATGGTCGTCTTGCCGCACGGAGACGGCGGGCTGTGTCTTAAATCTAGTGACAGCACATCCCATGTTTCATAAACAGCATTATTTCATCTGCAATTCATCAAGCCTGAGGCTTCCTGTTACTACTTATCTACCAGGGCAGGTTTTCTTCTACTACCTACACATTAGAAGCCATTTACATTACAATCCATATATATATATTCTATGATTCTCTCTAAGTAAGGATGCAGCATTAACATTGAAAGAGCAAAACCTCTTCCGACAAAATGAGCATCCAGTAAGATGATGAACACATGAAAATTAAAGGAAGCAATTCTATGCCCTCTCAATTGTGCTTTTGCTTGAGAACAACCACACTGTTAATTCACATACAGCCCTACAGCACGTACAGCTACAAGAAACGCCTCCAAGCTCTCCTCAAGATGCAAAGGGTTTCATCCAAGACTGTTACCAATTTACCTGCTTCCCTGCGCCACATCCTTATACAGATACTAATACGCAGTAAAAGCAGATTCTGTTATACCCAGGCTTCCCATAAGGTAAAAACGTTAATGTAATGTTTTTAACTATCGTCTTCCACTTCACAGACAAACTCCCCTTCCCTGTACTGAAGGACAAGGTATATTTGCAGTATCACACGTAGTTTGAGTCAGGCAAATGAAGCACTGTATTTGATTTTCAAAAGCAAAACAGCACGGTTTATAATAGTCTACGCTTAATAAAAGAACTATATTCTGCTGTTTGCACTTTTCTGAAAGATCTGCCATCTCCTTATCTACCATAGCCATGATATTATGGGATTAACATATTTACTTTTCTCCTTATATCTACAAAAGACTTACTCCCCTCAGTACTTCCACTGCCCCAATTTCAGAACAGCATCTCTTTCACCTGGCTTCAGAACAGCACTCAAACACAACATGAAGTGTTGTTTGGGACACAGAGGTCTCAAACAAAGAGCCCATGGCCCAGTCAGTCATCTGAGACTCTGCCAACACTCAGAGGCAGCTTGCAAATTAGCTAAATTTGTGAAGTCTTGTACTAAAAACTCTAAACAAAAGAATATTCTTCACTTAACCACTTAGGAAACCAAACAGATGGGCTCTGCTTTTCAGGAACGGTTGCTTTAGTCATTTAGAGAGAAGAGTTTCTTACAGCAATTCCAACAATCTAAAGATGAACGAGCGACCCTGCCCACTCTCTCCCTCCTCATTCCCATATCGCTGCCTCTTCCCTTGTGCTGGTCTCACAGTTGCGCTGCTCCAGGGTGTGCCGGTTTAGTTTGCTGCCAAATCAGCCAGCTGGTTCTCTTCCAGTTGGATTCAACTCTGGCCAGCGTCTTCAACTAGATCATCCCATGGACACATGATCACAAAATGTGCCAAAGGGGAAGATTAAAGAATGCACTGATATGGGCATCATCCAGGGGACTGACCGTATCAAGAAATGACGGATCTAGCACTTCCCTTGGCAATTTGTTCTAGTAGTTAATAACTTCCCCGATAGAAACATTCAGACGTTAAAATGTGTGCAAACAGCAACATAATTTACCTTAAGTTTTAGGCAGGCTTATTCTAGTTAATCTTGCATTTATTGATTTACGACAGTACTAAATAAGCCAAATTCCATAAAAGCATTTAAGTGATGGGAACGTTAAAATCCAGCCTGACTGCAGAAAATGAGGATACAGGAGGACAGATGCATACTTTTACATACTGTGCTCAGTCTCCTTCTCAAAATATACACATTACTGGGACAACCAAAACCAAAATCCATAGAAATACAAAAACTACCTCAATAACAAGTTCTAGTTGTTTAAGAACTATTTTCTCTTTAAAGGTATTATTAAACTAATAAAAAAAGAATGCAAGTTAAAGGCACAGTTTAAAAAGAATACTTGGTTAGCTCAAACTGGATGGGGAGGATGACAAGGAGTTTAAAAAAGCAGCTTAAAGATCGGGAACAAGCAAGCTGTAAATGATCAGTTTGCTGGATCATGAACACTTCGGGAGAGCAATTAATGTAGGCACTCAGAAAATTGGATCTAGTGCAAAGTAACTGCAGGCTAAAATGGAAAAGGAGAAACACTCCCTGTTCCCCGGCTCCTGAGATACATTCCCATCCGCGTCTTGCACAGGAGCTAATGACTGTGCAGAGTAAGGCCATTCAGCTTGCTCACGTGATGGCAAAACTGGCACAAGAGCTTCTTCCACACCAGCCAGCTTGTCCGCTCACACCCCAGGCTCACAACCACCAGAGCCATGGCAAGCCAGGAAGAGGCATAGCAAACCTCTGGCCCTTTTTAGCAGCAGCCTAAAGTCATCTGTGCTGAAGTACAGCGTGAAAACTGCACCCACAGGATGAACTTAAGGGGAAGAGAAATTACATGCAAAGCAGCCTTAAAACAAATCCTTTCACAACTAAGATACAATTTCAGAGTTAAGTGAAGTGGTTGTCCTTTACTAGATTGAAAACTTCATGAAACTAGCAGTGTCATTACTTCAGGCAGCAAAGACGGAGACTTTTCTCCCCCCAGACCCAAATATACACTGAGTGGAAACAACCTGAACCATTCTGAAAAGTTTGCTTATTCTGCTTTTGTATTTTTCCTGAAAAATGAAGAAACAATGCCACTTTGAAAACAAAACAAAGTGGAATTAAGGTAAACTGGTATATTTCCAATAAATCCACAGTTGAACTGAAGAGCTAAAATCTGGAGACAGCAATTTCTATCAGGCATGATTTTGATGAGTGCTCTAAATGTGCTGCACTGTAACAGTATCCTCACCCTCCTCCTGCTTCCATTCACTCTTTCTGCAACCACGAGCTTAGTCTCAGTTTCTGCAGAGCCAGCCTGGCTGAAAGCTAACCTAGGAAGCCAGGGAATTTTCAGAAAATTCAGCTTGTACAAGCAAGGGAAGAGGGCAATACTCACTAGCCAGAGATAAGTGAGGAGTGAGACTTTATTTCAGCACCAGCTTTAAAAGATCAAGCCATATATCAGTCAAAAACATTTGTCTAAGACTGACCACTTAGTAATTTTATCCAAGAGGTAGAAACTGATGACTTAAGAGTCTTCTTTAAATGGTAAGTCAGGCAAGTTTCCAGGAACTTGGGCAAAACTGCCTTCTTCAAAACTAAAATAAAAATCATTAATAACTCCAATCCACAAAAACCTATTCGCAGCAGCCCAGTCTTGGCTGCTGCGAAAGCAAAAAAGAAAATGAGATTACCTAGTACTGCTTAATTCCAAAACCATTTACATATTCCTCTGCTGTCAAAAAGTATCATGTTCGTGGTGATTTAGGTACTGGTAAGAAAACAGCATGAGTTTAAGCCATTTAAATAATTTAAAATAATACTTTATCGGGTTGAAGCAAAAAAGGTGCTAAAATTCATTTTGAGTTTCTTTAACAATAATGTCAATTTCGAACTCAAAGTTTACAATCACAAAGCTCTTTGGCACTAAGGCACACAAGCAGATCCCTGCTTCTTTCTCCAGAGTTCGATGGAGAGCTCCAGCTGCAACCTTCTCCTGTAACATTACAAGTCACCACTGTCCAGACTGCTGAAATTAAAGGAAAATGGTTCTTTTTTTAAAAAAAAAAAAAAAAAATACAAAATACTAGATTAGGTAGGAAAGCAACCCTACTTAATACCTTGAGCATGTTATAGGCAATATATAGTCTTTTAAGAAAAGTTAATATTCTAAATGACCTCATATTATATTCTCTCCAGTGTACATTACCCCAAAAGTGGAAAGATATAACACATTTGGCAGATAAGACATATGCTGTGACTTCTCCTTCACTCTGACTTAGGACTCTGGCAGTGGCAGATCTTAAATTTTTCAGGCAATGCAGATATATTGTTCAAAAATATCTACAACATTTTGTTTTCTTCATTCGGGATTTCTGAAAAAAGCAACATTTCATATTGATTTTATATAAAGGAAGTCAATTCTGCATAGAGTAATAAAACATAATCCCACCCAAAAAATACTTGTTGGCATCACTCAGAGAAAGTAAATAGCTGTGCTGGTGTCACAACGTGATTCAAATGAACTGAAGTTTACGCTAAGAAACACAGAATAATTTAGGGCGAGAGGAACCTACAGAGGCCATCTAGGTGAACATCCTGCTCAAAGCAAGGCTAGCATCAAAACTAACTCTTTGGTACGCTTTTATTGAATGTAGCAAGGGATTGCTCTAGAAAAGAGGTGACAGAATAGGCAGTTCTAGTACTTCAGTCCTGCTAACAAGCAGTGAGACAGGACAGCCAAGGGTGACGCACAAGCAGGGTCACCCTTGCACCATCACAGCAACAAAGTTCAATAAAACTACTTCTCAGCACTGTATGTCTAAGAAGAAAAGGGACAGCAAAGGCATGGGTGCCCCCTTCACAAGGAGCGAGGCACATTTTAGATTGCTAGCAAATTCACAATTCAGAGTAGAAGGGAAAAGCAACGTTCACGGAAAGGAAGAGCATCAGGGAAGAAAAAGCTGAACATGATTTAACTACATTGCAAAATGTAGGAAGCCAGTTTAAAAAAATATATTAAAAAAACCCAAACAACTTTAAAAGGAACAGAAGGAAAGGGCTAAACCCCTGTAGTGGACCAGAGACACCTTTTAAGTACCCCTGTGGTAATCACAAACTGGACTAGCTGCTAGAAATCACTACACCCAAAACCCACTAGCAACAAATTTCACCCGATCGACTTGCCCACTTCTGTCAAGATGACCTAAGTCACTTTAAGCACTTTCATTGCTGCTCTTTCCTAACAAATCATTTTTATGAAACAGTTAGGGAAATACCAGACCAGCAGTCGTATGTGACGGCATCTCCAAGGAAGCAAAATAGGGGGGAAAAGCAGAGCTATGACAGCCAGAGCTGGACAGACCAGGCAGCCTCCTCGCTCAACCCCAGACAGTACAGGGTGCCTGGCCACACATTTCTTGTGTTTATGCAACAAAAACCCACTAAGGGTCAAAAGAGAAACCCACTAAGGGACAAAAAATCCTAACTCAGGCAGACAACAGAGTGAAGAAGGCCAGTGAAGGTGAAGAGACTTCAAAGGGAAGATCCTACCTAGCCGAAACAAAATCTCTAAGAACGGTTAGCAAAACAAAGGAAACTAAGACGGCAAATGCAATTACACCCCTGCATGGAGTTAAGTCTTAAATAACAGATACAGAGTCCTGAACAACTCTCCACAACAAGATAGAAGTGCTATCACAGTTAAAATAACCACCCAGTAGAGGTGCCCAGCATCCAGAATGGCTGGCACACAAGGAAAGTAGATGTAGACACGTCTCAGTCCGAAGCCACCAAACAATCATCCACCGTTTCTCAAAAATACAAAGGAGTCAGGCAGAACAAGCAGCAGCTTCAGGGAAAAAACCTCATGCTGAAAGGCTGCATTTCCCACACATCCCCCCATTCATGTGAAACAGGGACTCTCACTGCCACATGTAGTTGTGGAAAGCAAGAGAGACATTCTTCTCTGTTCCCCTTTGTACAAGCCCCTGATGGTCCACCCCTATCTACAAAAAGGTCCATCAAAACTACAAACACCCTTGAGCAAGTCCATAAATCACCAATTGCCAGACCATGGGTTTTTATACAAAAAAAATAAAGAACTTTCCATATCCTTTTCCTCCCTACCTGCCCCACAGACAGGACTCTCAGCACAGCTGCTCTTACATTCTTGGAAAAACAAAAAAGGCAAGAGAGGAGCTGACAATCTCTAGCACCTTTTGATGGGATTTCTCCTCTACCTTGACCCAAACCCAGTATCCATGAACTCTTCCTAGTTATTGTAGTTTGGTTTCGCAGTAGCTTAGGCACCTCTCTTCCAGAGGTCAACTTCCCATCACCTTCCCTTTTAGTTTTGTACAGAATAAAGAAAATTATAAGAAAGCGTTTTGCTCAACATTGCCAGTACAAGTACAGTTGGTCTGTCAACATTAGGCTCGTCAAGTACCCTAGTACAGAAGGGTTGCAATAACTTGTACTTCTGATGAAATCATTTTATTCTTCAGTAGTTTACCGTGAATAAAGTTCAACTGTACATCGCATCTTACATATTTCTTGGTAAAAATATTAGCAGAAGTACTCTTCATCTACCCTATTCCACTTGCTTGGTGAGTTTGGAGTGGATTTTTGGGGGGGGTGCTAGGTTGGGGGGTTTTTTGTTCATTTGTTTTAAATCAGAGAACAAACCTTGAAGTAATGTTTTAATTGATTCTTGTAATACTACTAGTGAATACTGAAATAATCTGTCACTGTGCCCGTGAAAATACGTTAGAAGTATTCAGTCTGCATACAAAATCCTTCTAGATTTTTTTTCTGTTGCCAACATGAAGACGAAAAAAGCAAAAGGCTCCACACAAGTTCACTGTCTGGTGAACTTACTAAATAGTTTTTTGTAGACCAAATATATTTACATGTATTTATACTTCTTCATGGCTCACAGAATGAGTATGTCTGGCTTCTCAAGGTATTGCAAAGTTATAAAATTTTCTAAAGAAATTTTTTGAAATAAATAAAGAGTGGAAAAATGCTTATAGCTAAGACGACACTGACAGAAGTCCAGTAGATTTCAGTGTATCACCGCAGCAATTTATCAACTGTTGCTGGAATGTTTCATTCGTATTTGTGAAGCCATACAAAAATTAGTCGGACACTGCAAATTTAGCTCAACCTTCCTGTTAATGTGCAAGTTTATAGTTGAGAAATGGTTTGATTATACGTTAGGAAAATTACCCATTATTGAGACACAGAAGTAAATCGGGTGGATGCTACAATGCACCAATACATGGAGCTTTACCTCCCTCTAAGTGGCTATCAACCCAAGACAGCAAAAAAATAACCCAAAGTTTTTTTCCCCAGAACATCCAAATACATTTTTTCCTTTAATTCTCTATTTGTAGAGCCATACAGTGAATCTACCTGATTAATCTACTACAGAAGGCAAAGAATTATAATGACAGAGCTTAAGCATGTAACTGGGCATTAGCAGTAGCTATATGGTCTAGTGTCTGTCACCTGATAACATCCTCCTCCCCCCCATCTTCCAAGTGCCTGAGTGACACATGCTCTTGCAACATTAATTTCCAGCTACTACATGAACACAAATGAACCTGTTTCAAGGCTTTTTGTATTTCTGCCCTTCTCTCTTTTGTTTCCTCCTTAGTCATACTGCCCTGTTCTTACTTCTCCATAAATCTCAGAGACACTTGAGTTTATCAGATACTCAACAGTCCCCTTTAAGCCACCTCTTACACGCAAAATCTCTTCCATAAGCTGACATAAAAACCAAACAATCTCTTATGAAGAGCCATCTCTACCATGATGTCAGTAATAAAATAACCAAATAATGACTTCTCAAGGTAAACGTGAGGCCATCACTACATACAGTGAGTGCAGGGCAAACTAGTCAGTTCTTTTTCCACTATTATTTTTAGAGATGTTTTACTGTACATTCCTCTCCACTTTCAGTCACAGGAGAGTAACACTTGAAAGTCTGAATAAAGGATGACACTTTCATATTTAAAAGGCTCTGGGATCATGCTGCAATCATTTATAGAGGTTTGCCAGCGTTCTGGCAAGAACCGTTCTGTAACTGCACATGCACACAAATTGTTATGGTTATAGCAACCCATGCAATCACAATACTTGACACAGACTGTATGCACCCACTCAATTCAGTCACCTCTGGAGCAGTAACAACATGCTCACTGCTGTAATCAGAAGAGGTAGAAAAAGAAGCCACACTTAAGAGAAGGAAAGGTGAGATAAAACTACAGAAAACAATGTCATATAGTAATCATTAGTCATAAACTGGAACCAGTCCTTTATTAACAGTCCTATACACTATTCCTAACAGTATAGTAAATATTTGAATAACCCAGACCTACTATATGTAAATCCTCAGGTATTTCACATTTCAGCACTACACAGCCTGAGTTCAAAATGTTCAATGAGCACACTAACCCTTTACGCTTTAGGAACTACTGTCACAGGCCACAGCAATGACCTGGACAGACACTTGCAAGTAAGACAATGAAGCCCAAAAAGAAACAGTAGGTCTGAACGATCACAAAAAGCATCAAAAAGTGAGCTCTTTAGAGTTTGGTTTGTAACGGAAGCTAAAATACCAATTTCACTTTATATTTTCAGACTTCGTTTTAAGTGTGTTTCAACCACGTAAGACAGCTTTCACCGAGATGCAAACACTGAAAGCACATCTTTGTAATCAGGGGGAACGCAAGGCAGAAGGAGCGCTTATCGCTTCACTAACATTTGATCCGCACACCACACACTTCTTCCCTTCTTTTTACGGCCAAGGGGGAGGAAGCAAAGCTACGCAAACCCCAGCTATCCTTCCACTTAAAAGGCTTAAATCATGCTCAAACGTTTGCACACAGCAGCATAAGCACATGCACGCCTCCACACCACACACTCTTGCACACACCCCTCCAAGAAGTACATTAAGCACCTGATGTTACACCGGACAGCAGAACAAGGGATGCAATACGAGTGGAGATAACCGAGACAAAATGGTCACTGGACCCTTTTGGATCTCACTGGGGGAACTCTGAATAAGGAAAGAGGGCTCTGAAGAGTGGTGTTTAAGTCACTCCTTCATACTTCCCTATACAGACACTCTTACATTAAAAATCACTGCAACTGATTGTTATGAGTGTAAAGCTGAACTGGCATGTTATGAGAACGGGAATACTTTGAGTCGTTGTACACTTGTTTTAAGCCAACACCTTGGTTGAGAAACGGGTGAAGGTGCAGCTGAAGCTGGGTAAAAAAAGGCAAAAGGGCTGGATTTAATCAGAAAAACTTTTACTCTTCACCAAGTCACTCCAACTAAGCTCCCTCCAACCAGCACTGGACCAGCGCTCGCTATACGGCTGTAAACCCCGCTCTCCCCACCAAAACCCATGTAACCCCCAGCGCTGCCCCCCGCCTCCTCCCGCCCCGGGCCCCCGCCGCTGCCCTCCGGAACAGGCCGAGCAGGAGGGAGCGGCCCCGGCCTCTTCCAGCCCCGCTGCCCCTCCTCGTCCCGCCGAGGAGGCAGCGTTCACCCAAGCACCTGCGG
Organism: Leptosomus discolor; assembly: GCF_034619465.1. Classification (NCBI taxonomy): domain Eukaryota; kingdom Metazoa; phylum Chordata; class Aves; order Leptosomiformes; family Leptosomidae; genus Leptosomus; species Leptosomus discolor. The sequence continues at coordinate 120,687,207 of NC_141392.1, forward strand.
GCACCTGCCGCCGCCAGCTCCCTCCCTCCCTCCCGCCCGCCCGCCGGGCCTGGGCAGCCGCGGCAGCTCCTCCAGCCCCTCCACCGGCCCCCGCCTTCCGCGAAGGCACCGGGTACCAGCAACGCTCATTCCCGCGGGGGAACTCCGGGGGCTGCCCTGAAGCGGCGCTTCCCCGGGCACCCCAGATCCGCGCCCTCCCCCTCAGACAAAGGGCGGCGGAGGCGCCTCCGAGGGAGGGGGAAGAGGGGACCAGTCTCGCCGCCTCCCGCCGCGCTCACCCATGCTGCGCCCGCCCGCCCGCCCGCCCGGGCTCGGCGGAGCGGCTCCGGGTCCCGCCGACGCGCTCAAGCCGGGCACGGCGGCTCCATCCGTGTCGCTACGCGTGCGAAAGGGGCTGCTCCGAGCCGCCGGCAGCCCGGGGCAGAGGCGGCCGCAGACCCGTCCCCTCTCTCCCGGCCACCGCCGCGCTTCGCCTCAGGCGAGCTCCGGCTCCGGCACCGGCGGCACCTCCCCCGCCCCGCCCCCAAGTCGCGGGGGCCGCCAAATCCCGCGAGAGCCGAGCGCCACCGCCCCCACGCCGCGCCGCCGTTGCCAGGCGGGACGGCGTTACCGGCGCTTCTTCACCCCTCTACCGCCTCCTCTCCTCCGCCGGGAGGAACAGGACGCCCCGCTGCCGCCTCCCTCACCGCCCGCCTCTCCTCCTCCTCCGGCGCCGCCGCCGGCGGGAGGAGCGGGACGCCGCGCTGCCCCCTCCCTCACCTCCCGCCTCTCCTCCTCCGCCGCCGGGAGGAGCAGGACGCCCCGTGCCACCTCTCTCACCTCCCGCCTCTCCTCCGCCGCCGGCGGGAGGAGCGGGACGCCCCGCTGCCGCCCCGCGTTTCCCTGCCCCAATTCGGTTTCCTGCCCAGCCTCCTGCCCGCCCCGCGGTCGCTTCCCCTCAGGCCCTGCCGAGGAGCCGTCCCCCGTCTCGGAGGGGCGATGCCGTCAGCCCCCGCACCCCCAGGTCCCGAGCGGGAAGGGGCTGCTTCACGGCTCTGCATCCCCTCAGCAAAACACCGGCCCTTTGAGGCCTTCGGGCTGCCCGGTGCGTCCGGCGGCTTCCCCACCTCCTCCACCAGCAGCCTCCTGGCTCTAGCCCATCCCCAAAACCACGCACCCTGCCATCGTTTTGGGAAGCCCCTTTTTGGGCAGTTCTGGCTGCATCCTCCTGGCTCAAGGAGGGTGGCGCGGGTGCGTGCAGGGAGGCCTGGGGAGGAGAGCAGGCACATGCCCTCGGCCTTCGAGTCTGCGAACCTCGAGTGTGTGTTTGTGGGCTCGTGCGTTGCTTTTGGAGAGTTCACAGGGTAGGTGTATGGTTTTATTTTTTTTTAATTATTATTTAAGATGTACTTAAGAAACGAGGAAAGTGTTCAGAGCTATATCAGGCTGCCACTGTTTAGGTTTTTTGTGGGAAACTCAGGAATGAGTGAAAATGACTACTTCGAACTAAACCGATTTAAAGAAAAAAACCAGTGACCCTGAGGCCCAAAGGACAAGTAAACACGGTCTGGTTTTGATGAAAATCAGGGAATATAACACAGCAGGGCTCTCTGAAATGAAAATACTCTTGTCTTCCCTGCTGCAGACATCCTTTTATGAGTGGTTCAAAAGGAACCATTTCAGCCAAGCTCAGGACAAAATTAGCTTAGAAAGAATGTCAAGTATTTCCAGGAGTCAGCTTTTGCTTAGCATCTTTCTCATGGCATATAAACAGAAAATGAGGCATATAATGAGTACTGACGACAAAATGTGAAGTCTAATGGTGTAAACAAGCATACACCATGTTTTAGTACGGTATTTTATCTCCTTCACTGTACTTTGAGGCAGACTGTGCTTCCATTTCTTCCAACAGCAGAACTGGGAACAGACAAGTGACAGTAAGAGTTTCCTTGAAGCAGGTACAGTGTTTAACGCTGATGAATGGTCCCGTGATACTCTCCTTAAAAGAAGAATCTAGTTTTTATAAAAATACAACCTCCCTGCACCCCCAGATTTACAACAGTTAATAGCAAGAGGAGATTCAGAACAGAAAGGAAACATCCTTACAGTTTGAAGTCACTCCCAATAAAAATTCAGAAAATAACTTCCATGGCGATGAATTATCCTCATCTGTCTTCTCTATAGTTATTTTCCACTTCCTCTGAAGAGCTACGTGCTAAAAAAAAAGGATAAAGGATGAGAGGAATTATAAATTTGACCTGATGTAGCAATTTTTACCTTTTTAAACCTTTCCACAAGGCTAAGTATGCATGAAGGAGAGGTGAGAAATAAAGTATTCATAGTGTACGCCTTTGCAGGAGTTGAAGGAGCTCCATGTAGCCGTCTTTTGGGAAGCTGGTCTGAACTAGGACAAAAGCCCATTTCCAGTTTATTTAAGCATTGTTACTACCTTTGGATCAGCTCTGGATGGATACTCATGCTGACGTAAAGCTACCTCTGCCCTCCTCTTCAGCCTAGAACGTGCTGGGGAGCAAAGCGCTGGTTCTCAGTTCTTATGCTGTGGACTAGCAAGACACTGGCTTTCTGAAATTCTCTTTAATTTATTTTTATGTGTCTTGATAACTGTGGCCAGGGCTGGCTCAAAGCTTCTTAGCAGTCCGAGTACAAAACCTGAATTTCATTCAGAGCCCATCTGCTCTGACAGTAGCGCACCAGCACCCAGCCAGTCCTGTGCTTTAGCTTCCATCTCCTTTTCAGTACCAGTGAGGCAGAAACGAGGTGGTTCCTGAGGGAGCCCCTGTGGCTGCTGAGCCCAGAAGTCCTTTTCTCTCTGCTGAACCCATCATCTGCCACCCTCTACAATTTTCTGTTTCACCCATGTCTAAAGCTGGCCCTTCTGTGGGGCTTGGAGCTACGTGGCGCTGAACAGCTCTGCCGGCCTCATGCTTCGCTGAGTTTGACAAGGCTTCGCTGCAGTGAGTCTTGCAAAAACGCAGGAGTCCGCTCATGTGTAACTCCAAGAGGCACAGGGACCCGCCCGTATTTAGCATTCTTCTATGAGTTGGCAGTTATAATGCATATAAGGAAATACGTCTGTGCTGGGCTGTTAACTATTAACTATTACGGCTCAACCGTTAAGCCATGCGACTGCTTCGTTTCTTTTCTATATGCTTTATGTGTGATGTCATGTGCTAAATGCTTATTTACCAATAATTACCTTCTAAACCACCTGCAGTTGAGTCCCTTCCTCACTTTCCACTTCAGTAAAAGATGAAAACGTTCAGTTAGCCCTTTTCACTTGGGTGTTACGCCATCATCGGTATTTATGCAGTCCTTTGAAAGTAGAGTCTTGCTGCTATACTGATAGATATAAAGGGGGTGCTGGATCTTGCTTTTTATTCAATCATTCCTTTCGGTTCAAGCCGAGCATCGATGTTCTGACTCTATGGCATTACAAAAGTGCGTATTTGTGTCAGGGTATTTTCAAATCCAATTAGATTCCCCCAAAATAACTGCGACTATTTTCTCTCAAGGTGGAATTTGTTCCACAGAACTTTAAAAAATGAAAGATTAGCATTTTAAGTGCATAATCAATTATGATTGAGCTTAATGGAATATCTGAATTTACTGCTTTCTTTTCAGAGAGGAAGAGTTGTGATGTGTTTCACAGATCAAGAAAATACTGATAAAATTGGTAACAGCTATCGTTTTATTTTACAAGAGGGATAATTGTGTAGACCCAGGTAGGTAGTTTTATAACATAAGAACAACACAATTTATCACCACTGGAGATGCTTTTTTTTCTCTCACAAAAAGCTAGGAATAATGACAGACTCTTTTCCTGGTAGTGCTACAGTGAACGTTTCACTTGCACTTTCTTGCCATGGTGGTAATCTTAAAATTACTCCTTTTCTTCCAAACAAAGAAACTTAAGCCAGGAACTTTCAAAACTTTTCCCTAGAGTGCAAAAAAGTAAAGGAACTGATTTTTTTTTTTTTAAACAAAAATCATATGTCAGCTGTTACCAAGTTAGGGTTTCGTGCACATTTGAGTGGCACATGCACTGCAATAATTGTCCGTTCCCCTTTAACCTAATAGTTTGCTCCCAAACATTCCAGCTGAGTCAATTTTTCATGCTTTTGATACCCAGTTGCATTTTTCGTGACAGCAACTTCTTGCACATAGTACCCATAAAAACCGCCTGGAAGCATACTGCCTCTAGCACTAAGGAGCTGAACAATCTTGATTGTACAATTTCACCTTCTGTTTACAGTAGCAGTTCCTACTAGGTAACGTTCGTTACTTTACTAAAAAAAAAGACAGGTTTGTGTTTCAAAAGTTAAAAAATCATTTAGATGAGAAAACTCCCTCTGCTGGTTTGAAGAAGCAGCAGAGATATTTCATTTAAAAAAATACAGAATGTGGGAAAATACTCATTCAGCATGCACAGTGTATTTCCCTTCACGGCATACTCAGTGGAGAGTGAATCTGCTTATTCCACAGGAAAAAAAAAAAAACAGAGAATATGAAAACACAGAGCAGTTGTACTGTAAATAAAACTATATCAATGTATAGGTTTTCAAGTAGGGCGCAAATGAAGCTTGCACACTAACATGTAATCCTATTATTTCTTTTAACTGTTGGGGGGGTTGCATTATATTAAGGAGCAAAACCAACTTTGTCTTTCTTTTCTTCCTACCCCCGTACAGACACTCCATTGTGCAGCATCTTCACAGCTACGCAGGGCTCCTCGAGAGGCTGGACCCTTTCCAGCTGCAGCACAGCCCCCCCCATCCAGGTAAAGAGCAACCAGTCATCGTCCTTCTTGCAGATTATTGCTAAAGAAGGGTGAAATACTGTGTCACTGCAGACAACTGATGTTACTAAGGAATTTGGGGTGCCAGTTTTCAGGCTGTCGAAGGAGTCACGCACTGGTACCACATTTCTCAAACTGGAGTGTGGATCAATGATGGTCTGTGAGAGCTCAGGAGCTGGCCTGCACAATAATTGAAAATGGCTTCATAAGCCAACTACACTTGCGTTCTCACGCATCGAAGAAGCAAGCAACCAAAATGAGGGAAATAATATGGGCACTGGAAGTTTATCCTGATTTTATTTGTCCTTAACTGGAAATTGTTGTGGTGATGCCACAAAAATGGTTTGTTGTTTATTGCTTAAGTTCTTGGTTGAAAAGGTTGAGGAACATCAGCCAGCGGAAACAAATTCCTCTGGCCTTTGTTTAAAGTTTAACCACTCTTGATCTATTTCCTCCAGTATTATCAACCTCTTCAGTCAGTCCCATTCTCTTCTTCCTAATCAGTTCCAGCCTCAACTAGCAAGTACTGTTCTTTTCCCTTGTCTTATTCCTTTGCCTCATGCCAAAAACTCCTGTGCCTTACTCCATGTTGCTAGGCTGAGCACAAGACAGGAGCCAGGCTAAGTTTCAGTTCTGTGGCCTCATGTTGTTGTATAAAAATAATTTCCTTCCAAATAGGATCCGATGTTGATTTAAAACATTCTTTTAAATAACAGCTTGTCCAGCCCTAAATACTTTTAAAATCCTGAATTAAGTACTAGAAACGTCACTTCTGTTGCACAGGTACGAAATAAAGGACTTAACTGTTGAATCTTGAAAGAAAACAATTAGGGGCATGGGGGATGTATCTGAAATTCAGGCAACAATTAATCATGTTTCTGCCATGAGGCCACTATAATGGTAATCTGAAAGGGTAGTTATCCTGATGGCAGCTGTTATGTTTTTTCTTTGACATCTCTTCTGAGGTTTCACATTGTTTATGCTGGGCTATTACAACTAATTAATACAATGCTGCAAACAGCAGGGAGTTTGTGGAGTAGCTCCAATGGTGTCATGCTAATAAAAAACCATTTCACGTGGACGTGGAGTCATTAACGGTATAACCATATGTGTAACCACAGATGTTGTTTCAAAGATACTCTGTCTGATTTAAATACAGGAGAGTTTTCATCGCCGCAGTTTGGTCGTAGTACATCACACTGCACTTAAGAAGCAGCAGGGAAAAAAGCAAACTGCTTTTCACTGGCATATTTATTTTTTTCTCCAATAAGCAACCGCCTTCCTCCTTCCCTTTTAGCTACGTTTGGCATTTTGCATCTGTACTAAGTCCCTTTGGCAGCCACTGTTTGGGATTTCCTTATATTAACATCTAGCACAAAGAAATCTCATCTTCAGGGTCCAATGGGCTAATGGTTTCCTTCGGCATCTGAATAAATCCACAGCTGTGGCCTTCAGCCGTTTTGTCTTACCAAAATACAAGTAACGGAAAAACTGCTGCTTGTTGTAACAGTTCTCACACGTGCTCCGAGAGGGGGTGAGAAGCCTTTTCTCTACAGAGACGACTTCACACAAAACGTACGGTATTAGCAATGCAGTTTTTCCCTTGCTCCATCGGTAACAGCAATGCGGTCCTAATTGCAGTGGTCTAAAGATGTAAAGCTTGCTCAAAAAGTACTAAGTTTTATTAAAGCATTTGATACATCATCATGAATACTTGTATCACTGCAAGTGGACGCCCGTTATGTGTTAGGGTGCCTTTCTGTGCCTCAGGTAAGACGATGGTGTCAACTGAAAGTGCTCTTATATTCAAGTGGCAGTCACTGATACCTGTACAGGCCCTTTGTGCTGTAAAGGTGGTGCCAAAAGCAGCTGAGTCACTGCCACCGCAATTGGAAAGTGTCACTCTTTGACCAAACTTCTGTTTCTGGCTCTCGCTCCTGTGTTAGTTCTAGTGCTCATCTGATGGTTTTGCTCACTCAGTTCAGCTTCCAAACCCAGCAGGAGACTTTCAAAGCAGAGTATTGTTAAGTCTTCAGAGCAGTCTGGACTTGCAGTTAAACTACGTTCAACTGTAATTTTTAAAATTCCAAATCAAACCAGTCCATCACCAAAAAGACTGATCAGCTGCAGAAACTCTGCACATATTGCTTGCACTCAGGGAACTGTTTTGAGTATGATTGTTGATTGTCTTGGGGTTTTTTTGTGGTTTTGTTGTGGGGTTTGTTTGTTGTTTTGTTATTGTTTTTTTTAATGGAAGTACAGCAAAGCCACACCCTGCAATCTCCAGGACATGAAGACACAATAATCTCTATAGTGATCTGCTATAGGGGACTCTTGGGAGCCTTCTGTAGAAAGGGATGTGGAGTTACCTGTATGTTTACATTTTCCTGTATTGATTTTTCTAAGCTGACAATGCAATGAGTAATGCATTTTCATCAACAGCACCATCTTCAGTAGAGAGGTCAAGGAAAAGGAGGGCAAACATACTTGTCTATCGCTTCCTGCTTTAAGCTTAACACCGTGCTGCTTCTCTCTTCATTCTCAAAGAATATAAGATTGTCATCAATTTTCTTGAAAGTGGCAGCCTTTTTTTTTGAGTGCTGTTCAGCCGCCTTTGAGTTTATAAGTAGCATTCCCAAGGCGTGGTCTGTACTTCTGGGGACTTGCCAGGGTTGACCAAATACCCACTGTTCAGAAAGTTCTATAATAAAATACTACTTCCCCTGACAATTACACACCCTCACCTTCAGCTATACTAACTGAACTCTACGATGTGTTGCTATAATCAGTAGATGCCTCTGTAAAGTGTGTAACTATTTGCAGCAAGCTACTAAATTTTACAAAAAAAGTTGGTTACGTGCATTTTCGGTTCGGAAAAGTTATCAGGTAATTACAACTGACAGAACCATTAGGCATTACTGCAGAGAAAACATGGCCCGGATCAAGGAAGGACACACATTTCTCCCTCCCCATCCCCAGACAAACCAAACCCTATGGATTTTATTCGTTAAAAAAGTCAGAATTGTGATTGGAGCTAATAAATATGAAATCTATTTAATTAGAAGGGTTAGCTCTCCTCTTAGTAAGGTACTTGTGACTGTGAAGAAGGGCCCCTTGGCAGAGCTTTGGAGGCTTTCACTGATTACTTTTTTGTTGTCATGCGAATAAGGACTTAGATATTTATCTGCATTCCTGCAGGCTTGTATATCCTCTCCCTCGGGGCATTGTTGCCTGCTGCCAACAATGCACGTCAGGCTTTCTAGAGAGACAGGGAGCTCAGCCTAGCACAGACTGAGCATTTCAGAAGCACCTGATTGCTTTATGTTTTCCCTCCTAAGAAGTTAAAGTATTGGGGATTATTCATTTTACGAGAGCGCATTCCCACAAAACCAGCAGAAGATGAGTTTTCTGTTCCACTCCCTGGCTGCAAGTGGAAATTTTTACTCTGTATTTCCACTTTAACAGTTATCAACCTCTCAACCTGAAGGAGGAAAAGCAGCTCCTATTCTGCTTTCAGAGACAGTGCAGGTAGAGAGGCAAACAGGAGGTTGGATTTATGTCTTGGTAAGTAAAATGTTTCTCAGTTCCCATTTTAGGTGGGACAGTGAACTGAGATTATTTCTACTTGTCATGATTCAAGGTGCAAAGAATTGCAGGCTTTTTGTGTACAGTCAGAGGAAAACACCGCAAATAAAGTAATTATATGGAATAGTTTGTTGTAATTTTGGACTCACATTTGCCCAGTGCAGAGGGAGATGTGTGACAGAAAAGGGGACTGTGCTCCAGCAACAGTATCTTGGGTCGCCGACAGTGTGTCACCAATATACTCACCGACTTGAGTGTTCTTCCTGAGGAAGCGACATTAACTAATCAGCCGATTTGTGAGTTGAGTACCCATAGATATAGGCATGGATAAATCATACTTTTCCTACCACAAATTGAATCCTTTAGCTGGCACTCTCCCAAAAACACCCACACAGAGGACAGTTTGCAGACACAATGTTTTCTATTCTTTTTCACTTCTCCATCTGTGATATTTCCAGTCCAGACTACTTGAAAGTCAGCATCGCTTCTTGAATCTAATTAATCCTTATGACTTGGCCCTTCACATCAAATTCCTTCCTTTTTAGAAATCCTAGTTTATCATTGTTCCAGAGCTCCTGCTGTACTCGGGAACTCCCTCATTTCTCTTTATGACCTTTTGTCACAAACAAGAGTGAAAACAATAGTTTTGTTTAGACACACCGGTTTGCTGAAAGACCATATTTTTTTTCAGACTGAGCTCTTAGAAAACAGGATCGGTCTGATACAAGGACAGATGGCAACATAGGATTGGGCAGAGGAAATGTCACGTCTCAGCCATTTTCTACACCAATTAATCAGAGCTCTCTCATGGGAAATCAGAATTCCAAAACTTAATCTTGTTCCAATTTGAAATTACAGCAATTCTTGCAATGAACATTCTAGAAAACACTTGCTTCTGGAAAAAAAAAAAAAAGTATTTTAAATGTCTTATGTTTTTCTTCCAGTGTTTATAATTGTCTTCTGACGTGTTGGCAATGACCAGATTTAGGGAGCTTCGTGCTTTTGAACAGTTCTCTGACATCCCAGGTGATTGCTCCATGATACATTTTCTTCTCAGTGCCTGAAAAAATCCAAGTGCCAGAGCCTCAGCGGTTTTCGTTCTTGCTGATTAGCTCTACTCCTGTGTTATACTGGAACACTTAGTTATTCTAGAGCTAGTGGCCAAAAGGGACACAAGAACACCCATGCATGAAATCCACCTTGTTACAATGTTCAGAAAAGTGCTGATGATGTCCACCTGTAGTTTTTAGAACAGCGCAGCATGACGTACTTCATATACCCAGCCTTTTCAGTCACTGACAGGAATATTGTTTTGAATTTTAAGGTAAACAGTGAGGAGAGGCTTATTTCAGATGATTTTAACCACATGCTTCAGCTGCTTTGCTGTTGCAGATTCATTTGACAATCTGTGGAAAGGAAGAAGCAGGCACTGATAGGAAACAGTTCATCAGATCCTAAAATAAGTGCCTAAGATATGAGTGATAAAAACCCTGGAGAGGTGCCAGCATCTTTCTGGTGGCTGTAGAGGGAAACCACACAACTAGTGTCGACTTGGATGACTAAAGTTTGGTAAAGCTAATGCCATCATTACAGTAGATGGATACGTATTCCTCTTCCAGCATCTCTGTATTATTGCCGCCTTTACATTCTGCTATTAAAATGTTTTCCTTGCAAACAAAATCGGCAGTGCATTTTCGACAATCTAGAGTTAAATTTAGTTCATGTTTCTGGAGATTGCATCATATACCCAAAAGTGATACAAGACCTAGAGACAGCTGCTTAAAGAGGAAGTCTCGAAGTGGAAAGAAAGTAGTAAAATATTGGCCTCATCCAACTACGCTCCTTCTATTTTTAAGCCTTATGGTGTGAAAGACAGTAGTTCAAAGTTCAGGGTCCTGCACTGGTCCTCTGTTTGAGCTAATGGTGAGAAGTTACTCGTTTGAAAGGATAGATGGTGAGGAGAAAAACCAGAGCAGTCATTGGCTGTACCTGCTAACATGATGCAGGCACAAAAATGACAAATTCGGTTCTTCAATTTATCAGGAGAGTTGTTTCCATTATATAAGGAAATGTTGATGCCATCATGTAACTAGTAAGACTTACTCTTGAAAAACGAATGCAAAAACCACATTCAAGAAGAGTGACTTCAGCTTGGGATAGGTATGGAAAAGGGCCATTTGAACCACATTGGTGTGAGCAGGCTAAAAGAGGTTGTTTAGCCTCACAAAACAGTGACAGAGAAAGGAGGGATTTGCGCTCTGTAAATACATCCGTGGGTGGATCTGCGGGAGAGGCAATGTCGACAGCTTACGAGCAGCACTGCTCAGAGTCAATGGACACAGTATGGTGGTGGGTGTGCTTAGACTGGAAATTAGAAAGGAAATACCACTGCAGAGCACAGCCATGATATTCTGGAACAACATTCACACAGGAGTTTGGGGAGAAGACACATAACAGTTCTCAGGATGAGACTTGCTCATTTTATGTAACGGATTATTGTTACGTGGTTTCCTTTACTAGCAGGAAAAAGGATTTGATTACTTGATTTCACAAGTTCATGTATATACACACACACATATATGTAATGTGTGTTTGTGTGTATGCATGCGTGTCCTGTGTGTATACACCTATATGTCTGGTTTTGAGAAGTTCTGTGCACAAGGATCAAGTTCCTGCCATTCCATGAGACTCAGAGGGCACAGGCTCCTGTGTACCTTTATAGGCTGCTACGATGCTTTGCGTGGCATGGACTTCACTATCACCATTTTGCCTTTGACATCCAGATATTCAGGAGTGATTGCAAGATAGCACACAGACGCCAGAGCAAGCCTAGCGTTATCAAATCCGAGTGCTGGTGACAGTAGTCAGTATAAAGATCACGATGAGCTCTGCCATCTCCAATGGCTTATCGTGGTCCCACTGTTTATCTCCTTTTCAGGAAGGACCACCTTCCAACTGTCAGAAGGGCGTCCCTCAAGGGGCAGGTAGAGGTGCAGACCTGCAGCTATCTCTCCTTCCCAAAAAGGAGAAAAAAAAAAAAAAAAAAAAGACTGAAATAAAGAACTGAATCTTCTATCAGCTTTGGCTGTGCTCCCGTGCCATTAACCAGCTGAGTTACCGCCCCGGCCCAGAAGCAGCGCTTGAGCAGTGCTGTTTGACAGCTGCTGATTTACCTGTGTGGTCGAGCAGCAAAGTGATAGGTGCCAGACAGAAGCCAGGCACTTGAACTGTCACCACTTGTGCAAGCTGGTGGCCTGGAGTATCTGGTTCTGTCGGGCCTCCAACCCAGCATCTGTCATTAGCGTCTAGTTCACAGTGAGGAAACAAAGGGAGGTCCCAGTGACACATCTTCCAGCTGCAATCCCAAAGAAGTGTCATAGGAGGGCAACAGAATGCCTGTTCTGCAATGAATGAGTGGGTATTATTACAAGGCACATCAAATATGCACAGGGTTGAGTTTCACCTCTACCAAAGACAGCAAACAGACGCCTAATGTGTCTAGTGGAAGGAAGCTCTGGAGTTTTGCTCTTCAAGGTCCTTGAAGAAGGCTAGTAGGATAAGTAGTCATGGTTGCATGTGATAACAGCATTGCAACTTCCATTAGAAATTATGATGGAGATGATGTAGAAATCTCGTTCTTTTGTGCTCCCAGGCTGTGTCTGCAGGAGGGGAGACAGAAAAAAACAAGAGCCGTGATGTCACTTTGACATGGTAACTTTCCTGTCTTAGAACAGGAAAAGATCCTTATTCCTTCCATTTACTTATTTTTGTAAGTACAACAGCACAGCCCTATGGAGTCCTCCATCTCCTATTCCTCTGCTTTGTCTCCTTTAATGTGTATTTGTTTGGGGTTTTTTTTAAAACAGAGTTTATTCTCCGTTGATCCATACCACTTTTTCTTCTCCTCCTCACCTCTGCATACTCTATTTTTGTTTAAATTGTGTATCCATTTTATTTAATTCTATAAAACCATTTGCAAAAGAGATGATATTCAATCCACAGGTTTGTTCTGTATCTTGCCTATTTGTAGGGGATGCTGATAATCTTTGTAATAGGCTTTGCGATGGTACTTGGTTTTGAAGCACTAGCTATATACCTGTTGCCTTAAAAACCCACTCAAGTCGTTTCCCCAAAGAAGTTAATAACAGTCACAAATGTATTTTAGTTGCCTCTATTTTTGACTGCCGAACTGGTTATTTTATAAATCACCCAGTTTTCATACACTAACTTCCGTAGCCGATTTCAGACAGTCCAGACATCGGAGCCCAGTCTGGTCAAAGCAGCAGCGGGGCCATACCAGAGCAGAAGAATAGAAAGTCCGTGGCCTGGGAAGGCAAAGGAGCTCCAGGCACAGAGGTAAACCGGCGAGAAGATGAAAAGCCTGGAGCCTGAGGTCAGAGGGAGGAGAAGGCTGATAAGGAGTTGTAGCTGATACAGCAAACACAGGCCAGGCAAACAAATGCCTTTCTCAGGAAATGAAAGCACAAGCACTTGAGCACGAGTGTTCCAGAGGAAACTTACCTCATACGTAGTGTTTGTATCATCAGATCGATCTGACCCAGGCCTCTGAGCCATAAGCCTGATGGTTGAGGTCTAAAGGAGAAGGGGAACCCTATCCAGAAAGCTCTAAAGGGTGGCAGCCTGGAAGGAGGGAGCAAATAGCTGGAGTCTGGTAGCAGGAAAGGGACCTAGGGAAATGGATTAACAGTCATGTTTGAGGCAGGCCTCTGAAAGATGTTGGATTTTCCTTGAAGTTTTTCATATTTGGAGCATTTCTGTTAAAAAAAAATAAAAAATAAAAAAAATTGGGCAATCACCCAAGCCAAAACAGGCCTAGAGTGACTGGTCTATCTGATCTTTCACATCGCTTGTAGCTTCAGGGCATGAAAGCACATACTACAAAAAGAGAGCGAAGGAACCATAGTTTAGAGGATCCTTTGGGAAAATTTGGTCTTGGGGTAGAAATCATTGAAGAAGAGGAGTAATTGTCAAAAAGCTTGCTAGAGAAGCCAGAAGAGAGAAGGAAGAAGCTCAGGTGGGCTGAAGGGCAGTTGAGACTTCAGGCTGCAGTAGGGTGTCAGTACTGGAGACACAAACCAGCCCGCAGTTTGCTTGCCATGAAATTATAGAGGAAGACTTCAGATTGTTTTACTTTGTTTATGGCTTGAGTTTGCAAAAAGTCCATCCGGTCATTACACACTATTCTGTTTATCTTTTCTTCTCAACCTTTAATAAGCTACTATCATTTGAAACACTCTGATTCATTATTGTGATGGGAAAGGAGACTTTCCCAGGTGTTTGAGCTGGGGCTCAAACCAGTCTTCACAACAGACCTTTGGAGATAACCAAAGCCAGCCCCTATGGCCGTCAGCCAGGGCCTTCCAGAAGTGTTGCAGAGAAGCTGATAGTACTTTTATGATTTGCTTGGCTGTTGGCAAAAGCTGCAGCTGTGCTAAGCGCTGTGAAAGCAACACCTGTCCCCAAAAATCATTGAGTTCAAATTGTAGGAAATGGCATGGGGACACAATTCTGCCCAGGACCAAACTTTATTCCAAGAAGCAGAAGAAAACAGTGCTAATTCAACCCAGGTAGAGAACCAAAAGGACTTAATGACACCAGAGGGATCCAGCCACAGGCAGATTTTAGGAAAGCAGTTTAGCCCAGCAGGAGGGAGTAAGTTCCTTCTTCAAAATATAAACCCACAGCCTCAGAGTGTAGTTCTTGCAATGCCTACTAACATTATTTCCCTATGACAGTGTATCGTTGTTTTTTTTTTACAAAGCTTCTTTTGTGTCCCTGTGTTTTTTCTACAGCAGATATTTATAGAAATTGTAGTCACAAAGCCGCCAAAAGCACTTCCTGTAAATTACATAATGCGTCTGTCTCCCTCCCAGTATCACGAGGACCTATTCACAAGCTTCCCATTACTTTTAGGACCTTTATTCTGTAAGATAGAAGAGCTCTGACTGTTGCCATATGCTACACATGTGCTCAAAGAAAACACTGCTGATAGGAGAGGGCTGAGGCAGAGAGTAACAGGAATAGTGACTGTGAGTGGTTCACGTTGTCAAGGGTCGTTTAGTTGTTGAATGTCGTGGTTTAAGCCCACCCAGCCAGCAACAAAGCACCACGCAGCCACTCGCTCACCTGTACTGGGCTGGGGAGGAGAAAATATAACCAAAGGCTCGAGGGTCAAGACAAAGGACAGGGAGGGCTACCTCACCAATTCTTGTCACGGGCAAAAAACAGACTCAGCTTGGGGAAACAACATCAGTTGAATTTAAACACCACCAGCACCACTGATTTACCAACCATATCAAAGTAGGATAGTGAGAAATACACCAAGATCTCAGAAACACCTTCCCCCACCCCTCCCTTCTTCCTGGGCTCAGCTCTGCTCCCGATTTCTCTACCTCCTCTCCCGCAGCAGTGCAGGGGGGCAGGGAATGGGGGTTATGGTCAGTTCATTATGCATTGACTGACAGACTGGATGCTCCTTTCTTCTCAGGGAGAGGGGTCCTCACCGTCCTCACCTGCTCCAACGTGGCATCTCTCCCACAGGTGAAAGTCCTCCATGAACTTCTCCAACCTGAGTCCTCCACGAACCGCCCCAGCACGGGTCGCTCCCGGGGCTGCCGCCCTCCCAGCGACGGGCTGCTGCAGCACGGGCTGCTTCGGAGTCAGGGCCTGCTTCAGGTGCGACCACCTGCTCTGGCCTGGGGTCCTCCACGGGCTGCAGGTGGGCATCTGCTCCACTGCTCATCTTTCTGGCCTGCAGGAGCTCAGTCTGCCGTCTCACTACAGGCTGCAGGGGAATCTCTGCTCCGGCACACCTCTCCCCTTCCCTGGCCTGTGTGTCCGTAGGGTTGTTTCTCTCACATCCCCCTCCTCACCTCCACTCCCAAGCAAAGACTCTCAAACAAAATCTTGCCCAACACATTTTTCCCCTCTTAATTGGCAGAGGCACCGATTGGCTCAGCCTTGGCCAGAGGCAGGTCGGATTTGGAGCTGGGGGAGCTTCTAGCAGCTTCTTACAGGAGCCATCTCTGTAACCCCCTCCTCCACTACCAAAACCCTGCCAGACACAAACTCAACACATTGAGTTTTTTCTGATCTTGAAAATGTTTTCTTGAGCAGTTTTTTCTTCTGAAGAGGCTTAATCAGATTCACCAGCATACCCTATGTTGGGCTGTTGATTTGTCCCAAGGCAGAAGTGCCTGTGACTGTAGCCTCTCTTTATTATCTATCAAAATGCTGTATGCTCCCACCTCACCCAGTATTTTCACAGTAAAATAGTCGTGCAGTTTTCCTGTTTAGATCTGGGCTATGTTCACCTTTATGGATGAGAAGACCCTGGTGTATTCCCAGCAAAATATGCAACATTCTGAAATAAAGCTAATTTGTCGGGGTTAATTTTATATCCAACCGAGCATAAAACAGTTGATTATAGTTTTCAAGGGGAAAACATGAGATTAAAGAGTTGATCTAATCTTCGTTCTAGTTGGTAAGAAAACATCCACTTATTTTAGTGGGGATGGGTTTGGGCCTAAATGTGCATGTTGTCTGGAGTTCAAAGGAAAATAAGATCCAAGGAAAAGGTATGAAAAATGTGGAGAACATGTTACGTAGTAAACAATCCCCTGAGCTCATGCTGTGTCCTTTCTTTGCCTGCCTTTGATGTTGGAGCTCCCATTTTATTCGTACAGACTTGGTCCTGCTGCTTTTGAATTTCGTGGGAAGACCTCTCATTGACTTTGTGCAAAACCTGGCTTTGTATTCTTACATGGCTTTTTGGAGCAATGAAGCAGTTTTGTAACTTTATTGTGACAGGATCCTAAGTGCCCCCAGTGGAGGAAGAAAACAGAACTGGGGCTGTATTACTTGCACTGGCTTTCTGCTCCAGGCAGGCCCAGGGATGGGAGGGGAGCTGCACCCCCATTTTCCATCTGCTGTCCTCTTCCTCCACCAAAATGCCAAAGCAGGCAAGAGCAATGGTGCAAAAAGGGATCAATGGGGGTCCAAGCTGGGGAAGGAGTGAAGGAAGGATGGAGGGAGAGGACTGTACTGGGTTGATATAGAACCACAGAATCACAGAATGGTTTGGGTTGGAAGGGACCTTTAGAGGTCATCTAGTCCAGCCCCCTGCAGTGAGCAGGGACATCTTCAACTAGATCAGGTTGCTGAAATCCCCATCCAAGCTGACCTTGAATGCAGAGAGCAGGTGGCTCTAACACTTCCCACACTGTGTTAGCCTGCAGCCTACTCTGGTCCTGCATCTTCTTCAGGAGACCAGGTCATCTGCAGAGGGTATTAACCCTGAGAGAGACAAACCCTAGAGACAGGCCCAAGTCATGCTGGTGCACAGGTTTAACAGCGTACAGCTGTAGCACGGTATTTTCGAGGGGGAAGGGGATATCGCTTCACGAAATTCAAACAATATCACCCATTGTGGATGTAAGGCTGCCTGCTTTGTCTCAAATGTGTAGTATTACTTGTTCTGCAGATGGCCGTGAACACAAGATGTGTGACACTACCTACATTTCATAATTGCTAGAGAAGGGATTTGACACCATGCTTCCCCCAGGAAAGGAAGGAGAAGTTAACTGCAGCCTGGAAAAAAAAGGAAATGACTTTCCTGGTCCAACTTGCATGTTCCTGAGCTCTCTCATCTTCAGAAAAGAACAACTTCCCTTGAATTTGACTGCGCCTCTGCCTCAGACCACTGCCAGCAGCCACTTGCAATGGTGGCCTCCACCAAATGAATGATCATTGGATCATTGTCATGAGAGCCTGAGGCAACAGTTAACTGAGGACAAAGTCCTGCTAAGGCCGCTCACAAAAGCAGAGTAAGTGAGATCGGCCCTAGTCTGTACAGCTCGGTTTTGATTAAGATTTACAGTGCTATAGCAAGGATTAGAAAGTGCCAGTGGAAGTCAGCATGTCCCAGCCCCGGCCACGGCTGCTGCCATCGTAGAGAGGACAGAAAGCTCCTGGCTGTGGAGCGAGCAGGAGCACGGAGGGATGGAGACCAACAGTGGAGGGCACTCAGTGGGAGGGGAGCGGAGGGGCTATGGGCATTACACAGCTCGTTATGGCTTTGGGGCTTTCTGGCAACATCACACACTTCTAATTTAATTAGGAGTCAAGGTGATTTCCCAACACAAATTTTTGCTCTTGAAACCTCTCCCTTAACTCCCCTTGTGTTAATTCATTAACAAATTAGCATGCTTTTTGTCGATGAAACAACTTGCATTCACAACTGCACAACACTTTTAAAAATAGCAACGAGAAATTTGATAGCTCAAATACAGGGTGTCTTCTGGGAGAACAAACACGTCTCCAGTGTTAGCTCAGCTTTTACAACAAAATAATAATTGCTTCCAGAGATAAAATATTTGCAAGCTGTTATTACAGCACTCTTTCATTAAAGGGAAGGAAACACAGCTGTCTGTTTGGAGCAGGCAGACAGCAACAGAGAAAGTTGTGCTCCATAATTGGCCTTCAATAACTGTCAGGTACCCGTACCTCTGGCAGCTCAACATTAAAACCACATCAGCAGAGCATTCATCCATGCTGCTGCTTCCCAAGCCACCCAAAAGCAGTTGTGAATTTGTTAATTAATTTCTGAGAAACACCATGGTTCTGTCTCTGAAAGCAAATGTCCTAGGGAGATGTAAAATGCCTTGAACAGAAGACCCAAGCCTGCAAGTGATTTAAGGGTTTGAATATTGTGTATTCTTCAAAAGCAGTGGAAGAGGAGGGACTGTGTCAGCTAGCTCCCGTCCTTACACAGAGACGTGTTTTTTTTCTTGAAAATGGCTGTTTTACCTTAAACCATCTGATCCTGTAGCTGCTAAAATTGACAGCCAGTGGAGCAGCCTGGCACCTTAACACCAGGGCAGGTTGAGTTTGGGACTGTCTGAAGGTGATAGAGGTAACGCATTGCTTTCTAGAGATTTCTTTAGGGTTATGCAATACAACGTATCACTGGCTCTTGTCTACAGAAACATCCCTCATACACAGCAGCGTTTCTGATCACAGTTTTAGTTCAGCTTCGCCTGTTCTCGACATAATTTGGAACAATTTTGCACTAAAAATAACCTGGCAGGAAAAAATAACCAAAACAAAGAACTCAAGCAAGTCATAAATCTACATTGTTTCCCTCCCAAGGGATAATAATATTGTGATATGGCAATAGGCCACAGCAGTAAATTGCCCCATATCTACTTTGCACACATGCTCCATCAGAACGGCACATTTGTGTCCACAGTGGCACAATCTAAAATTAACTACCAGGAGCTCCATGCCAGAGCAAGCTCAGTTAAAATGATGTTTAAAAGCTAAAAGAGCCTCACTAGCACTGAGGAGGACATCTGAAGTACACAGTGGGAACCTGCTACACGTGAATCCCAGGATTACTCACGTTTTACAGTAAACACTTGTCAGGATTAAACCTCTCTGGACCTAATTTTTGGCTAAGGGCTACTTAGAATTTAGAAATTAGGCAACCCTTGTCAAGGCTGATTCTCTCCGGCTGTGTAACATACACTACAGTGTTGTGTTCCCCCGTACACAGCCGAAGGCAATGCTGCCCAGATCTTTTGCCCAGGAAGAAGCCTTCATATTACAGTTGGAGTTTTTTTCCTGAAATGCTTTGAATTCCCACCTTACCGTACTCCAGTTGACTAGATCATCTCAGCAGAGACGCCTCCGCCACCTCTGTGAAGGGGCCTGTAAACAGACTGCGTGCAATTGAAACACTTTTTTCTGACTGGGGAGTCTTTGTTTGGGACTAGGGTGCCTTAGGGAACTGCCTGCTGGCTTTTTACGTGGATCTATAAAGCCACCACTTGGTAAAGAGCAAAGAGAGAGACCTTCAGGCAGCTCCTACACTCGTTGTGAGCATCCCGCTGGTGGTTAGCATCCTGACATTGATCTGGAAACTTCTCCATTTAGCGCACAAAGGATTAGAGCGTTGTGAATTGTGCTCCTGAAGTGTCAGTTGCTACCACCCGCCTTTGCAGATCTGTCTTAGAAACACGCTGTGGAAAGCAAGCCAAGATCTTTACATTCCCAGAATACTACCTTACCCCTGTTTCTGCCATCTTCTCCCCTCTTGTGTGCAGGTTCAAGGAAAAGAGCTTTCCCCCAGATGGTGGAGCGCTCGTTGGAAGATATTCTTCTACCAGGAGCAATATGATTTGGTCACCCTGGTTCTGTACCGCTCTTCGTTATTCAGAAGGAGCCTCTGTACCGAGGAAGGAAGTTTTAAAACGATTGCCTGCAAGGATCTCCAACAATCAGAACTCATGATCCATGGGGATTATTTGTAGTTTATTGTGAACCGTGTCTCATTTGTCCTTCTAAAGAGGAAGCTCAGTGACTCACTGTTTGAGGTATAACATAATAATTTTTGCCAGATCAGCTTCCAACAAAGGAGAGCATTTAGTGTAAACAAATCAGTTATTGTGGAGCAGGTCTTTGACTAGTTTGCAGTGAGAAAAAGGACAGAATTTATTACACTGAATGCAAGCTGGAACTGTTCCGTCACTTGGGACATCAAAATGTTAGTGCAAGTGTAATTTCTGTAATTTAAGCTGATTATTTTATGTCCCTTCACAGTATACAGGAAGAACAGTTCTTTTCCTCTTTTCAGGAGGCTTTTTGTGTCTATAAAGGTTGGTATGATCTTTTCCATCCGTTCTCTTTTCTAGAATTGTCTAGAAGTTTATAGAAATGGATTAATTGTCTGAAGTGGTTTTTTTTTTCTTTTCTTTTCTGGAGTGTTTTCCCCAAGCCAAGCACACTTATTCCATCTGCAGCCTTAGCAATGCTATCTAGACTGGAAAGATTATTTCAGCATCTTACATGCCATACATCGACTAGTTGGACAAATTGATTCTTTACAAATCTGCCTCGACTGTTATTAATTAGGTGTTTCCTGCATTTTACAAAATTCTTGCAATATTTTTTCAGAAAATGAAGTCAGAATGATTAATGACAATTCCTACGTATCTCCCTTCCTTCTTTTTTTGAAAATATTCACCATGGTTGCTCTTCTCCAGTGCCCTGGAACCTCATTTGTCTTCACCACCTTCTCAAGGGTAATCACTAACATCTCATCCTGCTTACACCAGCTACTAAGGCATTTTAAATAAACTTACTTTTACTTGAGTGACTGCTGAAGGAAAAAAGGCACTACACCTGTCACCCATTATTATTTCTCCCTTCCCATCACGTGTTGGACTAACTCTTTCGTAATTCATATCTTTGGAGACTGTCTTCATTCTTCATCCCATTTCCTTGTTGTATCTTACTCTACTCTTCATTTTTCTCCCTATGATTGTACTAGTCATAGGAGTATCTACATTCTGCCAAAATCCATTTGATACAGGACTTCTGCCACATAGTGCAGTAACTTACCTTTGTCTGACAGATAATAGTAAGCAAATACCATGTAAGCAAAAGTTTTTTTGCAAATACACCACTTCTGTATTCTTTTTCAAGGGGACAACTAGTCCTGATCCCCTTGAGCTCCTGATGAAACCCCTCCTTACATCAAGGGAGGTGAAGGTGTTAGCCTGAGCCTCAGTAAAATAGGAGGTGAGCGTCTCTCTCTCACACTGTAAAATTACTGACTATTTTCAGCGTGTGCAAAGTCAGCAGGGAGACACCAGGTAAGTGCAGTAAAAGGAGAAGGAATATTGCATCCACTGTGATGTAATGGCAACTTAGTCATTGAAAGAGAATATAAGACTCAAGGTTAACTGCCAATGGTGAAAGTAGTACTTTGCTCAAGGATTATTAATAAACATGAGAGAGAGGAACATTTTGACCATTTAAAGCATATTTTTAATGTATTTGTATACCTGAAACCTAACAGTATGATTAAACAGCTGCTCTGGTTAAGGTTGGATACACCCAAACCCAAGTATTTTCTGAATGTTTACCTGTTTCCCACACTAACCAGGAAACAGTATCTTGACGGTTCTGAAGTATTTCCTTAATACTCTTTTCCTCTGTTATTTTTCATTTCTACCATTTAAACTGTTTTTGTTTAAACAGAATTGAGGGGTTTGACAGTAATTTTTGCAACATTTCTCTAAGCGTGATTCAAAACACAAAGTGAGCCTGTTCTAACATATTTTTACTAATGAGCAAAGGTGTAAAAAGCCCAGATGCCTGTGTGAGCCAAGGGCAAAGTTTGAACCACCTGGTATTTACCCACAACCAAATTTAACGCCGCACACTTCCCATCTTTAAAATCCTGTTCAATCATTAACTGCTTTCTCACAGTTCAGCAATGCAGGTAGATTTCTTTCTTCCTGTCTTGCAGACAATAAATTGAGACGAAGCGAGTTGAAGAGCCGCAGAGGGAGTTGCTGTCAGTGGCCTCATTCAGAATATGATTTAATTAATCTTTACATGATGGCAAAAATGGCTGCATCTTCCCTTTCACTCAGTGTGTCATCCATCTCCCTCACATTTTCTTATCTGCATTACACATCTCTCTCCCCTTGCTTTTTACAAAATAAATTGTTTCTTTTTTTTTTTCCCATCTGTTTGGTCCCTTCTTTCCCCATGAAAGCTCTGGCCTAGGGGAAAGGATCCTGTGCCTTGCTTTTGGATAATCTCTTCATTTCTTGGCAGACAGTCAGCTAGAAAGCAAAGCAGAGGCCTTTGGCATAAGACAGAGGCTGAATGTTTGCTTGTTTGGGAATTTTTTTTTATTGTTTCTAGGGGAATTTTTTTCCCCGTCTTTTCTTGGGAATGTTTCACTTAGGCTGCCTTTTAGTCTGGGGAGAGAATAGGAACCCATTATATTAAAGGCTGAAGTTTGATGTTACAGCTATTCACAGGAAAGTGGGACTTTCCTTTTATTGTTCACAACAAACATTTTCCTTTATGAGAAGCATAATAGAAAGGCAGGTCTGAAGTTACGGAAAAAGATGTTTTGCCCAACTTTAATCAGATATAAACCGCTTGTGAAGTTTTACAAATATGTTTTTTGAGGTAAAGAACACCAGCTGATACTTCCTTCTCTTTCTGGATGCATCATTACAAAATAAATATGGGAAAAGATAAAGTGTAAGTATTCTAATGTTTCACAAAAAAATCCTGTTAAAAAATAACTAGTAATAATTTGCGGTGCTGGGTCTTTGTACACGGTCCGTGTCTGCTCTGGGTGAGCTGGTCTGTTCCTGAGTCTGTAGCACCTCCATGTGGGCTGAGCCAAGAAAAGATTCAAACCAGGACGCTCCTCTCTGGTCGCAGGATTCACAGCAATCGGTTCCCACCTGCTTGGCAGCTCTCGCATGAAACATCTTAGAGGTGTCCCTGCTAACTCTTTAACTGCCAGATTTCCATCATTTGATGGAAACAAATCGCTGTGCTTTTTGGAATCAGACATGACCCAGAACATTCAAATTTTAGCACTTTCCAAGCCTTGAGTGCTATTAATCACAGACAAAGCTTACCTCCCGAGTCCCCATCCATTGCCACCACACAGCCCATCCTCGAATTCACCACAAAGAATGTCTATTTCCTCATCCTGATGAAGTCAGACTTGGCTGACACTGAGAACCTCTTGAGGCAGAGAAACGGTGCAGAAGGAGCAGGAGAATCTTCGGCTCCCCATGCCCCTACTCCATTCTCTAGTTCCTTCTTCACCCACGCTCTGGGGCGGCTCACAAGAGTAGCTGAGCTTTACTTTCTAACTGCAGCTATTCAGTGTGGATCAGGATCACAAAGCCAATGACTCCATCCAGATGCAGTCCAGTCCCAGAGTAGCCAAGTGGGCTGCTCAGCGATGTGGCTATTTTTCTGTATCATGGCTAGCCGATGGCATTAGCAGTCATATTCGTAGGGGAAAAGGACTATTCAGTCATGCTAGCAGCTGGTCTTGCAGGTGTAGGTACTTGAGGGCACGCACACACACTCTACAGGTGTTATATGGAACTGTTCTTCCTTTTTGGTAGAACCCATACCCCTGCATGATGCTCGTACAGGGTGTGCAACAGTTGGAGTTTACAGGATGGTTGAGCTTCAGCTAATGTCAAGTCCCTTGGCAACAGCTCTAATCTGAATAGTCTTTAAATCCTGAACAATTCAACCACCCTTTCTGTAAAGTAGGTATTTTCTAAATTATACGAGGTAGGTGTGCTCTCTTTTCCTACGTGCCCCAGGTCTGTATAATACATTCCTGGAGCACAGGGCACAGTGTTTTCAGCAAATCTTGGGTTTTGTCTTCATACAAGCTTACTCTGAAATAATTACATCAATGTTCTTACAGGTTCCTTATTACTTCAGGGAAAGTCCATGAGTGAACAAGTTTCTTTCAGAGTAAACTGAATTGTCAGCGAACCAAAGAAATAGCCTGTGTGGGAAGGTTGCTAGAGGGGAAGAATAGAGCTGATCTAACTTAGGCAGATATGGAAAGGTAAAGTTTGGAGGCATGAAGAGCCATGCTAGAGCCTACATTCCTGGAAAGCCACTCTGTACTGGAGCAAAGTTCATGGGGAATTATACAGTGAATGAATGATGGGCTGAAGAGGGCAGAACTGATAAAGGATGAATTGACTCTGTGTGCCCGCAGGGGAAAAAAAACTAGTCAGTGTTCAGATTAAACCAGTTTTGAACTATGCTCACTTCAGCCCCTGGTGTTTCTGCAGGAGATGTTGGCAGGTGTGTATTCTGATTCACGTCAGCAGCATGGTTGAAATCAGGAGTTTATTGCATAATTGCAAAAGGGGAAAAATTAATTTCAAAAAATACATTGTTTCAAACCTTGGCCTTGTTTTTTCTCACTGAACACCAAAGTGAAATTTCACAAGACTCATTCTTCATCTGAAATTAAAAAAAAATAAATCTGCGTCATATTTTGTAAGAAGTCTGCATGGATTGTTCCCCAGCCATATATTTGATATTCCTGTCATAAGGGATAACATATAGTAAATTCCTTATTTTAGGGATTAGATTATATAAAAAGTAAGTATCTATTATTCACACCATCTACATATGCCAGTGGTGCAGAAGGATTTACGCTATGCTGACAGCTGATGGTCAAGTTTGCATCATACCTGTTTTCAGTGTAAATGCTTGCATGTACAAATACACTTACAGAAATTCAGTTTTACAAGTTTGAAATCGTTTTTCTAATATGTGCTGGTGTAATTCAGTCAAGTAAAATTGGAAGACAGTGACTCTCAAAAGAGCACGAAAACCATTATTTTTATTTATTTTTTTAATGATCAAAATACTTTTCCTATTCAGAATGATTTAATAAACTCATACCAAAGATTAAATTGCACAAAGAACATGACTTGTGAAACGAAACCTTTCTAACTACCATCTGACAAAGTATAATTAATGCTGACATGCACAATCCTTGATTAAACACAGGGTTTTTACAGCACTCGATGTTTTCAATAGGAAATTTCTAGTAGGAATATTAAAGTTACTCTAATATACAAAACATCCTGTATTAAGGAAATGCATGAATAATTCGCCTTCCAGCATGACTCTCTAGAGAGACGTGTTTCTCTCTGCGCATCCTTTCGTATCTGTAAACATTAGGAAAACTCCCTGAGCAAAACCGGATGCACAGAGTTAGCTTTATGCCAAAATTTCTCTCTGTGTGATCACAGCTCCGTTTGAGAAGACACTTGGCCATTTTTGCACATCCAGGAGACCCAGCAGGAAGGTCGGTCCACCAAGCCTGGTCTGGTCATTGTTCAAATGGGGTAACAGTATTTCAAAAAACTCATCAAAAACCAGGCCAAACTTGAGATCTCACAAGGAAATAAGCTGAAAGAAGCCTGATGAAATTCAGACCGTGAAGGGCAAAATTTACAATCGTACACCATGATCACACACCAGCCTTGAAAAAGGTATCTGCTTCTTCCAGTTCAGTTTTACTGCTCTCATGGAAAGCCCCAGTGCCAGCCACCAGCAAACCAGGCTGCATCTCCCTCAGGTGAACAGCAAACTCAGCTGGCATAACAACTCCTTCCTTATGCTGTCTCAAGAGTTTTGGTTGATTAAATTCATTATACAGGAAATGTAAGGCAGACCTAGGAGGAAAATTCACATTTCACCCTGCTATGCATACAAACTATCTTTCCTTTCTTTGTCTTTCTGAAAGTGTTATTTTTTCTGCTTTGCAACAAAATGCTTTTTAAAGGTGAAGTGCCATAGAACATTTTCTTAACAGGTTGGATCAAAAAGAAAAAAACAAAACTGAACAAAAAACTCCAAACCCAAGACCCAAACCCCAGCCACCTTGTTCTCTAAATAGCAGCTGTGCAGCGGAATGTGTATCTTGGCTCACAACACGGCAGTTTCACTTGATTGTGCTGCAAATGGTTAGAAAGCAGGTGGTGCTGAATAGCACTGTTGAAACAGCTCTCTTGCAATTCAAAATCTGCTGACTTCGAAAGCTCCGCAGGACTTCTCCTACCAAAGCATGATATCTAACTTTGGAACAGCTATCAGTTTATTTTAGAAGTTTTTAAGACCTCTAATATCTCACTCTCAGAAAGAGTCTATATTTCAAGCTCTGTTGCCTTTGAATATTCAACAGTCCTGATCAACCTTAACAAGAAGTAATTTACAGACCAGCCTCAGTCTAAAACCACAGGTGAGTATCTTTGGCAGACTCCTTCACTAACATTTTTCCCCCATTGATGTGGAATTCTTACTTTGACAGCACTGGATCTGATCTGAATAAGGGTTAAGTGTTTTGATTCCACATAAGAAAGATGGGATATCTTATACAGAAACTTTAGTTTGTGCACACTGTGGACATTCTGCTTCAAGAGCAACGTTATAAGGGCTGTTTGCATATGGATGGTGTTTTCATGGGCACGTCACACGTTAATTACAGGGTGTAGAAATGCTGCTATACAACCCTGCCATGCTGCTGAAGAGCACTGGCTCTGCAGAGCTTGTTACACCCCAGTAAATAGGATCTAATTTATCAAGAATTAACAGCTTCAAAACTTCTGCTTATTTGGTAAGGTTTTGCCAAGGTAAGATGACCCATCCTGCAGGGTAAGCAGTGCGGGCCCGGTGTGTGCCAGCCCTCAATTTTACTGTTACTGGAGACCTTCAGTGGAGCCTGTACAGCGTATTAGGAGGAAGAGGAGTGGGTGAAGGTTTCTTTTACTGTAAAATACTGCTACAAGCCAAACCTACTGACTTGAGCTCTGCAAAGCATGAATGGCTCATGCTTTCAGCATGCTTCATCTCCTTATAGGAGGAGTCCATCTCATGTTCATACATGGTCAGGTCTCCCATTTTCAGAGCCATCAAAGCCTCAGTAAGTGTCAGGACCACTGATGCTGTAATTTTTTCTCCTTTCTGAAGGTCCTTCACAGCTGTCAAAGGACAGACGTTTCTCATGCAGGGTCTGCACAGGATGAGAGGCAGCTGCACAGGGGCAGCAAGACAGAATATTTGAAGAGGTTTACTTGCTGATTCCTGTTGAAATAAAAGCCATTTGACAGTTTAGACCTTTCCAGTTATGCAGCCTTGCATGGCATATGAAAGTGTTGCGGATTGGTTTTGTTTTGTGGTGGTTTTTTTTTTTTAAATAAACCAGACAAGTAGAGCTTAGCTATCAAGTCACAGTGCCTTTCCTGCCTCTTTCCTCCCTATTGGTAAAAGTGAAGGATCTCTAACTGACAGTGATTCAACCCATATTCTGGGGTGCTAGGAGAACATCCACCACCACAGTGAATTGGTTTCACCAAGCTGTGCTCTTTGGCAGTGTTCAAAGGAACAGTTTGTTTCGTCACAGAAATGGGAGACGAAACGAAATTTGAGGCAGAGCTTTCCTAAAATGGAAGTGTCTCTGTGCGCAAGGGGGAACCAGACCTATTAGCAACATGCATCGTGACAGCCAGACCTATAATATGTTGCTTGAAAGCAGCCCAAAACATCACAGGTGCTGCTTGCTATTTTGTCAACAAAAATGGGAAAATAGAAACCATGTGAAAAAAGAACAACTGTAAAACTAAATAAGCAGCTCAGCATTTTCAAAGGGGATTTAATTAAAATTTGATACACAGTTCTTAAAATCAGAACTGAATCAACAGATTAAGAAAAAACCAAACTTGTTTCTACCTCACTTAATTCTTCATTTAAATCTTCATTAAGAGATTGAGTTAAGTAAAATATAAATCCTCTCATTGTCTGAATTTCATCACCTTCTGAAACTAGTCTCTTTAAAACTTCATTCATGGATAAACCCGACATTCTGTAGTGTGGCAAAGCAAGGTGGTAATCCTTTGTGTCAGACCTGAAGGAAGGAAGAAAAGAACAAAACAGCTAAAGGCAACACTTTTGCCATCATTGTTTGTAAGAACTAAAGTAATACCTCACACAAAGTTGCAGACACAGCAGTGTCTGCAAATACATAGCTCATATTTCACCTAATGTCATATTCTGTGTTCAATGGCAATAAAGACAACCAGATCCTGAAGAGCTGACTAGATTAAGCTGTTTTTGTAGAATGTCAAGATTTATATTATATATGCAATACTAACGCAAAACAGCAAAGAATGACGGATGTTTGCTTTCGGGTGACATTATTGAAAACAAAAACTCACCTATATCACTTTGGCATCTAAACCATACTGCTGTAGCAGTCTCCTAAGAAGGCCCAACCTTCTTTGAATGCTTTTAGAAGTTTTCTCATCTGATCTAAGGAAACGAGGGCCCGTTATAGCTGCTCAGACCAGTAAGTGAGCCTCACTTAGAAGACGGTTGCAACTCTCAGTTTTTGTGTTTCTGTAAGTTCTACTATAATCTCCCTAGGACAGACACGGGATACACTTAAGCTACTGACAAAAATTCAGAACATACAGGAACAATTCTAATGAGGGCAGCAGCCATTTGAAACAGGACTACGGGCTGTTCCTGAGAAATACGTTATGTTATATTCAGCAATGACATGCATCAGAGATTTATTCACAGTACTTAATTTTAGTCACCAAACAAAAAAAGCAGGACTTTTGGGCAATACCGTTTCTCTGTAAAGCTGAATGGTTGAAACAGTGTTTGTAAGATATAAATTCCAACCAGGCTTTGACTCAGAATGTGCTCTGGGTTCGATGCTGTCAGCCCTTCTGGAACTAGAGAGAAGGAAAAGATTGGAGTTGCCAGTGTCTAAATAAACACTATTTTAATAAAACCCCACTCACTTGATGATTTAAATGCATAAACAGGTATGTTTGCAGGCTAGTAAATGCTTAAAAGTTAAGCTGTGAATTTAAATCGGAATGGCTAGTACAGAATGGGGATAGGCATGTTCATACACCAGGAACATCATCAAAACTATCCACTACGTCTTCTCCCGGGATTAACACCACGTAGTATC
This sequence comes from Leptosomus discolor, assembly GCF_034619465.1. NCBI lineage: Eukaryota > Metazoa > Chordata > Aves > Leptosomiformes > Leptosomidae > Leptosomus > Leptosomus discolor. Next base: position 120,715,967 of record NC_141392.1, read on the forward strand.
AGATACTTACAAGAGGTTAACTAATTCAATTTAGCTAAGATGTTCACTTACTTTCTGTAAGGACTTACTGCACGTTTGTCCCTGCAGCTCTATTAAAGTGTTTGCCAAGACATGGCATAAAAATATATTTGAATGTTTTTACTCTTTACGGATTGGCTAGGTCTGTGATGCCCTAAAGTTAAAACACTGCAGGAAAACAGACTCCTTTTGTTCTGGTTTTTTTTGGGGGGGTTGGATTTGGTTTAACTGTTCTGGGATGTTTACATCTCTGTTTTCAAATGACGGTGTTAAGTAGACTAGTATTTGTTCAACTACGTCCTTTACAGAAGGCAAGAAGTGTATCTTCCTCCAATACCAACTATAATCTTTGAAACAACACAATTGGCAGAAGAAACTGTGCTTTACAGACAGAAGGCTACAGTATTTTGAATTACCATTCTCCTTGATGGGCTTATCCTTATCTTCTCCTGAATAACATCTGCTCTAGGCTTTAAGAAATAGTGGTTCAAATAACTCTTCAATCAACTGTAGTTGTCCCACTTTTGTTAATGAGCTTGAACTGACTTTAAAAAATGTGATTCCTGAACAGCTCTTTCAGAATAGCTGTTCGGCTCTTTCATGAAAAGCCCTCAAAAAAGAACAGGAATAGCACTTTACACGGAAATAGATAAAAAGTCACAAATGCCTCTGGCTACGTACATGCTACAAGAGCATCTTGGGCCAAGTCTGATCCTTCTTTTGTCATGGATTACTACAGTGATGTTCAGAACTTTTCTTGGAAAGAACCCTTACCCAAATGTAAGACATTTGCCTTTTGTGCTACAACACATTTTGTTAGCCTGTAGCTTTGGAACTCCTGCATACTTTTGTTTCTCAAGATAAATTTTTTTTTTTTTTTCTCAGTAGCAGATACGTTCTTAGTAATTTCATTTTAAAATTACTTACGAAAGGTAAGTTTTTTACAGTCTTCAGTAACTTATTTTGTTGATTTCAAGCATTGTGTCTGTACCCACATTTCTTCTGTATCAGTTAATGCAGTAGAATTGAAAAAAACCCCACTTCTTGATTTCTGTTCTCATGCACTAACTAGGGAATTATTTCCAAACAGGTTTTCCAGAGGAACTTCTCTTCAACTCCGACACGCACAAATTCAGCACTGTACACAGAGCTATAAATACTGTCTCCCCAAAAGACACAAATCCTTACAGCATCCTTCTCGTAGGCTTTCTTCTTTCCGTAGTATCTTCTGTGTCCGCCTTAGCCAAAAGAACTATATGGTCTCTGAAATGACAGATAGCTCTTGGTCCTATAAAAAGCTCCATTCTTAATGTGCAGACATCAGGTGTGACAGGTCCACAAGGAAAGTGATTATTTAGCAATTTCAGTTAGTATGTACTTTGAGTCTTTAAATAAAAATTAAAAAAAAAAAAAAAGAAGAAAGAAAATATGTCACCTTTGTCCACTGAGCTGACACCGAAAATATTCACTGGCTTTCCTAACTTTCAGCGCTTCACTTAAGCAAGAATGAAAATACTCATAAAACTATGACATAAATCATTTAAGAATAGGTTAAAAAAAAAATCATTTCACTCTTCAAAGCAACTACACGGTTTTAGCTGTGTGTCTCAAAATGACTAAGCCTGAGGGAGATGCCTAACATGGAAAACTTAATCCCAAATAGTTTGAATTTGGCCAAGTCGTAAAAGATTGCCTGACGTGGTTGTAAAAGTCTTGATTTCAGTTGCTTATTAAAACCAGTTTTAGACAGAAATCTTGTATTTGCTTGCCTATTGTTACATGGCATACCCAGTATTACAACCCCGCTTTGTTCAATAAGCATCTTTCAGGGAAAACTCACCATATTGTCTACATTGGACTGAAAACGGGAAAATGCAATCTCATTTGCCCAGAAATATTCTAAATTTCCAGCTTTAAGAAGATAAAATGCCATAATTACAAATTAACATATGCAGTGAAGCAAGGCAACACAGCATTGGATCTGTACCCTGCTTTTTGAAGAAACCTCCAAATTTCCAGTAAAGAGGCAGAGGGCTGCAGTGGTGACCAGGGGGCTCTGAACTGCCCCGGGCTGGTGAGAACCAGAGCCAGCCAGCTCTGAAGCGATGTAAAAAAAGACAGCAGGAAAAATAAGAATAACGAAGAATAACCACCATCATCATCACACTTCCAGTTCCACACCGGGGCAGGATCACCCCTGAGGGAATGCACCCACACCAGAGCAGGGGCACCCCAGAAGGACTGCAGCCCGTGGAGGACTCACCCCAGGGCAGGGATGCCCCTGAGGGCGGGTAAATCACTGCAAATCACTCTGTAAATTACAGAAGAACATAAGGTAGCTGGACTTAACTGGCAAGTAGCCCATTTTCTTGAGTCAGCTGCAACTTAAATGAGGTTTTGCTCCTTAGCAGACCCCTTATAAAAACCCCAGAAGTCAAAATACCAGGATTTTTCTTTCAACAAGACGTGAGCCACAGCTCATGTTGGTTTCTTGCAGTAAATTAACATACATTTGTAATAAAAATACATTTTGTAATACCTGGAAGGCGGTTACTGCACTTGGAAGCGCTCTGTGTCTTCCGTAGGTAACTGTGGATTCCTGTGTGGTATCTCCCACAGTTTACTTTCTTCCCCAAGCAGTTCCGCTGACTTCTGACATACAATGAACTCAGCTAATTCAAGCTGCAAAGTATGCGCCTTCATTTTTTGCACCGTAACAATGAAAATGCTGGATTAATTGTTCAGACCCTTCCGTTGAGCAGTAAGAAAGTGATACGACCCAGTATCAATTAAATACTCTGCTTACAGCTACATAGCTACCATTGGCTTCCTCAAACCGTGAGATTTTGAAAACAGCTATGCTAGAAGCTAAGACCAATCCTTCATTTAAGCTTCCACAGACTCAATACCTAAGAGTCAAGATTTCTGCAAGGACAGGTCAACTGTTCGTTAGAAGGCAAGTCCAAGGCAACCTGTGCTGCAAATGGCTGGCCATCAAAAAATGGTGTCACTTGGCTGGAGAGGTTTTAAGAAGGAAAAGGCAGCTGTGGCAGAAAGTTCTGTTATCTTAAACTCACTGTGAAGTTCTGGAAAGCAAACCCTAACAGCACTCAGAGAGTAATTTGAACTTTTCTGTTTAGTTTTCAGTAATAAAAACAACTAGGGGCAAGAGGCCATTATCTGAGTTAAGATCCATCTTCACTCAGTGAAGAACATCCCAGTTTATATTTTCTGTCTGACAAGTCTGATTTACCTTTACATTTTTTCTAGCTACAATTTCCATTTCTAAAAGACCATCCTTTTGTTTTCAGTTTCTCCAATTATAAATGAAGGATTTTCCTAAGGTTTGTTGGTGTTCACCTGATACTTTTGGAAAGGCAGGAACTGGGTACATATGGATGGATTTCTTGCAATACACAGGAACGAAACCTACTGGGTAAATCTACCTCTGGGCTTTCTAGGATTCTAAGACAAGCCCCTGAATAAGACAAAGAACTGAAAAAGGAGAATTTGCTGACACCTTGCTTGTGCAGGTTGAGCCTGCTGACAGTTACAAAAGTGCACAGGCAGCGCCACAGAAGCATTTTTAAATGTGCCAGCCGGCTTGCGTGGCCGGCAAGGTTTGGGAGATGCTTCTTCCATTTGGCCTCCCACTTGTCCCTTAGAAGAGATGCAATTACTGGGGCAGTGACACTGATACAGAATAATTTTTCTGAACATAGCACACTAAACTACCACCACTTGGATTTGGCCCATGGTGGCACCCCAAAGCAGGGACCTAATTCTACGTCTGTAGAGGCTGCGCTATCCTGAAAGTGCCTGCAGAATGATGGCGTATTTAAGTGTTACCTCCAGCTGCAGGCGGTACGACTTTTTCATGCACACGAGTATTCAGCTGACAGTCCTAAGATGATCTGGAAAGGGCAATGATCCTGTCTGAGCCTGCTTTGAGAATAACAGGAATCAGTCAGCAGATTCTTGGAAATAAAAAAAAAATAATACTAATTTCTGTACTTACCTCCACCCGCGGGCTTTTCAGGCGTGCTCGCTCTACGTGCACGCTGCTGTCCCGTCTGCACGTTGTGGGACCAGATTCAGGCTCAGAACGTCCAGCTCTGTGTTTCTGGCTACATGGCTGGCACAAAGTGCCCCTTCAGCAGGAATGAGGTTATCAGTGTGTAAAATTAAGCAGCGCTCAAAGTCTAACGGAGTCAAATTCTGGTTTATGACCAGACATTTCGAATAGAACATGACTAGTTTATTTTTGCAGCCCATGAGAGTATCTCCATTGACAGCGCAACGTGAGATGGACTAGATGACCCTCACGGTCCCTTCCCACCCAAACTGCTCTGTGGTTCTACACCATGAAATGCACAGCAGGGGATCTGAAAGCGGCCTTTCCACAACTGACACCTTTTCGTTTGAGGTTTCACTGTGTGACTTTTCCATCTTGGGACCAACCGTGAGAACACAACAGAACTCCCCACAGATCTGCATCTCCAGCTCATATGCAGTCTTAGGAACGTCGCTTTGCTTTTGTCTTCACTGGTCACCAGATGGTCTCCTTAAAAGAGCGCAGCGGTGCTGAGGTATCATTAAAGACAACAGTTTTCGAGCTCTTTGCCTGCTGTAGTGCAGTACAAAGAACATCTTAAATTCTCAACTCTTACCTAACATTCCAAAACGAGTTTTCACCAATTTTTCCTTGAATGAAATCCCAGCCTCTGCTCGCCAAACCCCCCACCTCTGCCGACGGCTCCGGCTGGCAGGGCGCTGCCCGCTGTGGCCCACACAGGCGCCAGCTGTAAAGCTGCGCCCTGGGTGCCCGGAGGGAGCGAGCGCCCGGAGGCCCTTGGAGCACCCTGCGTGCTCGCAGGGCGGAGCGCGGCGCCCGAGGGACCGGGCTGCTGGGCCTGGGGCTTTGTGGCCTCCTGAGTGAAAATCCAAAGGCACTTTTGGTTTTAAACACAGCAGTTCTTTCCTCCGAGCTCCCCAACCTGTGCGTACGCGGGGCGCTCTACACATATTGGCTGCTTCTGAAAATAATTCGCTTCCAGGCATCTTGAGCACACACAGCCCTTTTCCTCCTTCCAGGTTTGGTCGAACACGTAGGGAAGGGAAAAAACCAAACCAAACCTGCAAAAACCCCAAATAAAATCCCGAAGTTTTTTCTCCTTTTCAGAACTAAAAAATTGAAGATAGTGGGTCAGCGGTTTTTACCCGAGCTGAGCATCCCACGACTTAACTCTTTCCAAGTCCCTATATAAAGCTATATTCATTTGAACACACTGCTAAAGGACATTTTAATTTATTTTTTTTTTACTAGGCTAGCGCAGGGACGTAAAAAATGACAATGCTCCTTTAAAGGAGCATTTTCCTTTTATCTGAATCAAATGCAAGCAGGTATGCTGGTTAGAAAATTTTTTTCCTCTGCATAACGTCACCCCCTCCCTTTTTTTTTTTCTCCAAGTAGCAAGTTTCAGGTTGTTAGCAGTTAACCTGGTACCAAGCGCTAGTTCTGTTCCAATGTGTAACAGCGTCTGCCTTAACCAGTCAGGTAAGCTACTCAAGTACAGCACTACTCAGCTAGCTACCTCTGGGGATTCTAACACAACTCTTCTGAGAAGCCAGCCCCACGGGGACGTGCCTTTAGGAAAAGACGAGGTTCCCTGGTGTTGAGCAGATGGGCTTGGAAGAGTGACAGGGCCCGCAGTTACCCGAAGCAGGGCAGTGTCCTGCTTGTGGGAAACCAAAAGCCAAAGAGAGCATGTCTCAGAACAACTGGGATCTCAGGGGAGTGCAAGCAATTTCCAGATTTCTTCTATAACTGGCACGCGACTAGGTGCTACCAGAACCTGCAATCTCCGATGGTCCTTAGTGAGTATCTGTGTAAACAGTAAAGAGGAAAACCAGGAGACAGAACCTTTAAAACTTTATTTGAAAACAATCAAACGAGTGAACAAGGTTCTGATTTCTCCTTTCATTTGCACAGGGCTGGATGCTACCAAAACCTGCAATCTCAAATGGTCCTTACTGAGCGAGCAACCATGTAAATTGTAAAGAATTAAAAACCAGAAGGTAGAACTGTTAAAACTATTCAAAAACAATCAAACAAGTGAATAGAATTCTGCAACTTTTGGGTTGGCTGTTTTTGTTGGTTTTTTTTTTGGTTTTTTTTTTTTTAAGAGAAATTTTATCCAGACTTCAGTTTTCTAATATTCACCTTCTTCTTCACCCTCTGCTTCTACTGAGTCTATGCCAACTTCTTCATAATCCTTCTCAAGGGCAGCCAGATCTTCCCGGGCTTCAGAAAATTCCCCTTCCTCCATGCCTTCCCCGACATACCAATGTACGAAGGCGCGCTTGGCGTACATGAGATCGAACTTGTGGTCGAGGCGAGCCCATGCTTCAGCGATAGCCGTTGTGTTGCTCAGCATACACACCGCCCGCTGCACTTTGGCCAGGTCCCCACCCGGCACCACGGTTGGAGGCTGGTAGTTAATGCCCACCTTCAAGAAAACAAACCAAAAACTCTCCTTAGGAGCGCGAAGGCATTTTTTCTGTCAACAGTCAAAAATCACCATGGTTAGAACAAATAACATAGCTTAGTTGTTTTGCACTTCACCAGACTATTTGACAGGACACGACCACACTGTAGAACGACCGTGACGCTCAACGCGATACAATCCCTAACGATTCCGACCTCGAGCACTGCAGAGGCTGTGCAAGTACCTTGAATCCCGTTGGGCACCAGTCCACGAACTGAATGGTACGCTTCGTCTTGATGGTAGCGATGGCCGCGTTGACGTCTTTGGGGACGACGTCCCCTCTGTAGAGCATGCAGCAGGCCATGTACTTGCCGTGGCGAGGGTCGCATTTCACCATCTGGTTGGCTGGTTCGAAACAAGTGTTGGTGATCTCGGCCACGGACAGCTGCTCGTGGTACGCTTTTTCAGCGGAGATGACAGGGGCATATGTTACCAGGGGGAAATGGATGCGTGGGTATGGAACAAGGTTAGTTTGAAATTCTGTCAGATCTACATTAAGGGCTCCATCAAAACGCAGTGAAGCGGTGATGGATGAAACAATTTGCCCAATTAATCGGTTTAAATTGGTGTAAGTAGGACGTTCAATGTCAAGGTTACGACGACATATGTCGTAAATGGCTTCGTTATCTACCATGAAGGCACAGTCTGAATGCTCTAATGTTGTGTGGGTCGTTAGAATCGAGTTGTAGGGTTCTACTACAGCAGTGGAAACTTGTGGTGCTGGGTAAATGGCAAACTCTAGTTTGGATTTTTTGGCGTAGTCAACCGAGAGCCTTTCCATGAGCAGAGATGCAAACCCTGAACCAGTGCCTCCTCCAAAGCTATGAAAGATAAGGAAACCTTGCAGCCCTGTGCACAGATCAGCCTATAATGGGGTGGGAAAAAAGTGGGAGGGAAAAAAAAAAAAAAAGTTATTGATGATTTTGGAGAAAGCAGCATTAAAATAATCATTCAAAAGCATTTCTTTATGTCTGTTAGTTTTGGATTGTTACAATAAAACCCCAGCGTCCTTGAAAGGTGACCTTCCTTTTTTCTTGCATGTCTTTTATGTCTTTTACTCAAAAGTACCAGTGCCTCTGCATAACTTTGTCAGAATAGTAGTATTTTAATATTTAAAAGTTGCATTATTGTTTTTGATGCTACTTTAACACTACTGTAAGCAAGAGGAGCCATGCCCCACTGTGAAAACTTACTGCACATTTCGGCTGGGTTACAGCTTTAGAATCCATTTATGTTCCCGTTCCAGCTTTCAGCAAGCATCAATGAAATGTTGAAAACAGTATTTTTTTATTTTTATAATTTTAAAAAGACAATCACTATTTCATTTTGAACTATATTGTCCTACAGGAGTTTCTCACGATGCAATGTCAAGATAAAGAAAAACTAGAGAAGGAATTAAAATTGCCAAGCATTCAACCAAAACCTGAGTTTCAGGGTACCAGAAATATGTCGTTATGTGTCATGCAAAATTCAAACTGAAAATAACAAACAAAAGTATAAAACGTTGTTATATTATAAAAGCCTTAAACAAGTGTGTTTCAGAGTATCCTTAAAATACTTTCAAATAAGGGTATTTCAGAGCGTAAAACATTTTAAGTTTTACTGACTGAATTTTTATTTAATTGAGCAGGGGCGGGGAAGGTGATAAAAATTTTGGTTTGTTTTAAACAACCGACCATGCGCAAAATTCTTAGGGGGAAAAAAACACAGCAAACCATCATTATAGATAAAGCTGTATGAATTATTTTAAATACTGAATTGCAGCATGAATTCTTACCAGTTTGCGAATGCGGTCTAGCACTAGATCAACAATCTCTTTTCCAATGGTGTAATGGCCTCTGGCATAATTATTGGCTGCATCTTCTTTCCCAGTAATGAGCTGCTCGGGGTGGAATAACTGCCTGTATGAGCCTGTACGTACTTCATCTACAAAAAACCCAAAATACCACAAACAAATTGGATCCCTTCAGTTCTGTGTGTGCTGCTCGGTGATGACATACTAAGTGCACGTGTCCAAAGACTATACGCAGCTTGTCTGACTTGCCTTTGGCACAACTTCAGCCCCTTTGTTTAGCAGAAAACATCGGGCACTCACAAAGCAGGGTTTCCACTCGAGAACACAGAGATCACTCGGAAAACTACATGACAGGTACAGACACGATTTCAGGTAGCAATTAAACAAAACTCTGGATGCAGTGCAGCAATCGAGAAAGATTATCCAGACTGTAAAAAAGTTCTGTTGGTTTCCAAACGTTGTCACCTGTAGATCATTATTATATCATTTATTTCAAACAACAATAATCTCAAAATGGCATCCAGACACACACCTTTTAAAATCCATAGTGCTCTGAACGGACAAAAAAGACCATAGGGAATCTTCACTTTTACACTAATGATCTTTAACATCAGGTACATACCAACTACGGTGGGCTCTAGGTCCACAAACACTGCTCTGGGAACATGTTTACCAGCTCCTGTCTCACTGAAGAAAGTGTTGAATGAATCGTCTCCACTTCCGATGGTTTTATCGCTTGGCATTTGACCATCAGCCTGGATCCCATGTTCAAGACAATACAGTTCCCAACAGGCATTGCCGATCTGAACGCCAGCCTGACCAACGTGGATGGATATGCATTCACGCTGCAAATCGAAAACAGAACAATGACAACGAGATATGGAGCTACCTGTCTTCTAGATTTTCTCCTCACCATAACTAGCTGTCTGTGGATTGCAACTTTCCCTCTTTCTCTGCTGCAGTATGCCCTGGCTGCTAGAGTGCCAATTTCACTGATCCAACCGTCCGCTGCTGGCAAGACTCTACTCACCTTCGTCGACCTGGGCTGACACTGAGACTATTGGAAGATCTTAAAGACAACACAGTCTGTGTGAACACAGATTCATCATCCCTTACCGTGCTGCAAGTAAATTACATCTTTAATATTCTGCCTAGTCTCTTTTTCACCTTCCTTTAGTTTTGGAAGATTTCCTTATATAATATCCCCAAATTTCCTTCATTTGCTGCCAAATCATGTACTGGGTAACTTTTGCAAGACTCCTTCCTGCACAGGACCACTTAGTATGTTTTCCCTGATAATAAGCACAGCGATATCAAGCCCCTGGCAATTCATACATATCTGAGTTCCTCTGTGAAATCGTCTGAGTCCCAATCAGATGTCATCTGCCCACTTTTAACCAGCTGCTTTGATTCTAAGCAACTGTGCCATGCGTGTTTCATCTCTCAATACCTCCAATTTGTCTTACCTCTGAGATGGAAACAAGCTGGCATCCTGGCCTGTATCAGCTATGGTGTGGCCAGCCGGAACAGGGAGGTGATCGTGCCCCTGTACTTGGCATTGGTGAGGCCGCACCTTGAGTACTGTGTGCAGTTTTGGGCCCCTCAATACAGGAAAGACATTGAGGTTCTGGAGAGAGTGCAGAGAAGGGCGACAAAGCTAGAGAAAGGCCTAGAGAATAAGACTTACGAAGAGCAGCTGAGGGAACTGAGGCTTGAGAAAAGGAGGCTGAGGGGAGACCTTACGGCTCTCTACAACTACCTGAGAGGACACTGCAGAGAGGCAGGTGCTGGTCTCTTCTTACAGGTAATTAATGATAGAACAAGAGGGAATGGACTCAAGCTGCACCAGGGCAGGTTTAAGCTTGACATTAGGAAAATTTTTTTCACTGAAAGGATTGTCAGACATTGGAATGGGCTGCCCAGGGAGGCGGTTGAGTCACCATCACTTAATGTGTTTAAAGGTCACTTAGATGTGGTGCTTGGAGATACGGTTTAGGGGTGTACTTGGGAGAGTAGGGTTGATGGTTGGACTGGATGATCTCAAAGGTCTTTTCCAACCTTAATGATTCTATGATTCTAAGCTCGTTTTCTCACTTACTGTTACAGTGTCTCTAGGAAAAAGCAAAGGTGGAAAAGAAGTAGGGTGCCTGGGCTGCTCTGTCCTGTTTTTTTGATAGCTTCATCAAAACTTAGATCCTCGACTCCATGTTTTAATTCTCACCCCCGTGGTTCTGTCCGAAGTCTTTCGCCAGCGGGACTAACTGTGCTTACTGCCACCTCCATGCCGCCGGCACCCCGTTCCCAGAGCTTTCGCGCCACCTCCCCGGTTCCCGCCCCCTGGCGCGTCACCGCACGCTGCTCCGCAGCCGGCGCGTGAGGCTCCGAGCACCGGCCGCCGGTCCCGCCCCTCCCGAGAGCGCCGGTGTCGCGGGCTGCCGGCCCCGCTCCTCTCCTCCGGCCGGCTACGCGGGCGCCTCCACAGCTGGGCACGCCGGGGCAGCCCAGGAGCGGCGGGGCGGTGCGGCCCGGCCGGCGGCCGCCCCACTCCTTCCCGCCACCCCGGGCTCGGGCCCCGGCCGCCCCTCACCTCTCCCAAGCGGGAGGCGCCCACTACGAACAGACGGCCGCGGCCCCTCCGCGGGTCTCCTCTTACCAGCCGCCGGCCAGCTTCTCCGTCTCGCCTCCCCCGGGCCCCTAACGCCGGCGGTGGTTTCCCGCCTTCGCCCCAGCCCTTCTGCCTCACCGCTACGGCGGGGACTCCACGCAGAGCCCGCCTGCCAGTCCCGCCGCGGCACACTCGGCCATAAACCCGCCCGCACTGCCGCGGCAGAAGTGCCCCCAAACGCCCTCCCGCACCCCAGCCGCGGGGACCCCCTCCCCACCATGACGCCTTGCTTAGCTGGGGGGCTCCTCCTCAGGGGATCGGGCTCGGGCTCCGGCTCCGCCACACGGCGACAACCGCTACCCACCGCCGCCCTTCGAATGGCACCAACTGCCAGCCGCTCGCCGTCTCGGGCCCCGCACCTGCGCGGGCTGGCTCCCCATTGGCTCTTACCCGGGCTGCCTAGAGGCCAACGGAGACCGCTGATTGGCCCAAGGCGCTCTTCTCCCCTCCTCTCTCTCGATCTCGCCTCAGCTTGAGGCGGCAAACGGGCGTCGGGCGGCGCTTCAGGGCCGGGGCCGCTCGCGCTGCCTGCGGGGGCCGCTCGCGCTGCCTGCGGGGGCCGCTCGCGGCGGCTCTGGGCGCTGCTCGGGGCCACGGGCGGGAGGTGGGGACGGCTGCGAAGCGCTGCTTGGCTGGGGTGCGCACCCGTGGCGGCCGTTTTCGTAGGCAGCGAGAAGGCCGCGGCCGGTCAGGGCAAAGGAGTGCCTGCGCCCAGCTCCGGGTGGGGAGAGGGGGCCCCCGGCAGCCTGGGGATCCCTTTGGGCAAAAAAAAAAGGCCGGTAGTTGCATGGGTGTAGCTGGATGTCCAGAGTTGAAGTGAGCACACTCTGAAGCAGCAACCATGCCACGGATGGATTTTTTTCCTCTCCCTTTCTTTCTTCTTTCTCCTTTTCCTTTCTGTCAAAACTTACTTCTTTTCCAGTGGTCAAAATATCCCCTGTGATGCTCCCCAGGTAGCATTCCTGCGTGGAGGTTTTGTCCTGTGGGTACATGAGGCTGCAGTAGGAGATCAGGTTGGTCCGTGAAATGCAGCAAATGCTCTGTGACTTTTTTGACTAGCAGCAGCGAAGGTTGTGTTGCTGTAATATTAGTTCTGCCTAATGGGCCAAATCTCACAAAAAGAAACAGAGCTAGAAGTCTTCATTTTTATTTTTTTTTAATGTACTTCTAGTCAAGATTGGACAGGACGGCATTACATTCAAATAGTACTTTTTTTCTATCAAGATTTTTTTGTTTGTTTTATCTTGGGCATAGCTTATTAGCAACGTTGTACAATAGAAATATTCAGTCTAGATGATTATGACAGAGTGAATGAAAGTTGAAGAAAAAACTTGTTGAGAGAGTTGCCTGAAAGTTGAAATGTGGAAAAAAATTGCCATGCGTTACTGTAAATGTCAACCTATTCACATTCTGTTCCTGTAAATTGTATCCCCGCCCTGTATTTAAAGAATGCTGTGCTGAGCAAAAGGTGTTCTCTGTTTCAGGAGTCTGCCCACAAGGCTTGATCTCAGGTTCCTGGGGGTATTTAAGTTCTGTTTCTCTGCAAAATACAAGCTCTGTATCTGTGGTTCTAGGAGAAAAGAAAACCTTTCAAAAGAAGCTACAAAACTCAATAGTGTTTTGTTGTTTTTGTCTGGGTTTTTTTAAGATTGAAGCTAGGGTATTTTTCTGAGATTTCAGTTGTTCCAATGCAAGTTTTATGCAATTTTTTTAATATGAGGTTTTCCATAATTTACAACTAATTGCATTTAGAGCAATTGCTGAGCATCTTGTTTGGAGAAACACAGAATTACTCACAAGCAGAGTATGCCTTCATTGGCAGAGAGATTTCAAGAATTACTGTAATTCACTCATAAATATTAGAAATCTAGAGAACTTATAAACAGGAAGACAGTATAAAAATACTATAAACTAGTGCATCTGGTAAAGAAGAACCCACAAATGCAGTTACTAAAGCCAGCTGTTGTGAGGGTTACACTGGTTTGCAATGGGCAGGTTATACATCTTGGCAGGCTATAAAAGGCGAGTAGAACAGATAGCACTGTGGAGTTCCATTAATCAGTACCTCTTGTTGATTCATCAAACATTCTTACCATATAGGCTATGCTAATAAATAATTAATGACCCTTAAGATCTAATACTCATTATCTATTCCTTTGTAGTGTAGAATTTTTAATAAGAAAATTGCTACTCCCATTTATTTTCAGCTGCATCAAGATGATAGAGTACAATAGGGGGTGTATTACAGTGCCAGTTACAGTGATTTAAAATATTGTTAACGTTACTAACATTCTTTACATGAATTTATGGATTTCTAGACCTTTCCTTATATTGCACTTTTGTAATTAGCAGGCAAAACAAGGTACTCTGTGCAGTAATTAATGGTATTTCCTGTATTAAGTGTAAAATCGTAAAATAAAACCCAAACAAAACTCCAAACAAACAAACAAAAAAAGACAAACAAAAAACACACTGTAATGATTTTAGGATATTTACGATGAAGATCATCAACTAATTTCTCCATATATATTTTTTTCCTATTAAGCAAGGAGAACAATGTAATAATATCTTTTTTTTTTTCATTTTTACCAGAAATGACAGCTAGAATAGTAGTGAAATTAGAGTAAAACTGATGCTTTTTATGTATTGTTTTTGTTAAACTGTATAAAATTATAGGATAATTTAGAATAAAACAGGCTTTTTCGAGACTACCTCAAATGAGGTTGCACCCAGAATAAATGTACCACACATTTGTGAAGCGAAGCATCTGCTAACTAATGTCAACCGGTTGCATCTTGTTTTCACCAAAAATGATATAGCAGTTTACCTTTTATTTTTCTCAAAAAAAAAAACCCAAAACACAACCAAACCCAAACAAACCAAGAAAACCTAAACCAACCAATCAGGAAGATTTTTCACCTTGACTCTTCGTGGACGTAAGTCTTTATTAGAAGGCAGTTATCCTACACATATAGCAATGACTGTGGTACAGAAGAGAAAAAATGGGTCTATGCAGCATTGCCATCAAATGGTAATGATGGAAAAAATGTTGAGCGTCATCAAAGGGAGAAATGAAAAGCTGAAGGAAATGAAAGGCTTGTTTTGGCTTCCTCTGAGGAAGGAAGCATTTGGCAAAAATTCCCCTCTATTTTTCCTTGGTTTCTTGGTCATGGCACTCACTCAGGATTTTAGATGAGAATAAGATCTTTGAAAAATCAAAGGAGTTGTACTTCTTACACCAAGGTTCACCCTAGCTCTTGTGCACGGAGGAGAGGGAGTCACAAGAGGCATTCACCTTCTTCGTATTCCCCACGGGCCTGTCAGTAGGATGAACTGAGCAGGAGAGCATCCCCACAGTTGATTTCCCCTGAGCTCTGCACGCTGCCTGTCCCACAGCCTCCATCCAAGCACGTGACGCCAAGTGCCAGGTTTCTCTGGTTGAGTGAACATTGTTGCCTACCCACTTTGGCCGTGCGAGATACCCTCAGAGATAAGGAGAGACCATCGTCTCTAGGTGCCACCCAGACCCGTGGTGCTTCTGCTGAAGCGCAGCCAAAGGCGCCAGCTACGTCCCTCGGCCACAGCGCTGTCGCGGCACTATCCTGAGTGCTTATGACCTACCTGTGTGGGGCATCGCACGTTCCCAAAACACGCCTGCCTCCAGGCTGCCATGGCCAACCTGATGCATCCCACCGCGCGAAGCTGTCCTGTTCCATTAAGACCCGCGTGCACAGCTCGGTGGAGACTATGGGCGGCTGGTTTGCGTGGGGCAGGGGGTCAGGGCCCAAGGGATCTGATATTGCTGACGGGTGTTCTGAAGTGCTGCGGCATGGTGTGATAGCCGTTCCCCAAGGAAGAACGAGGGGGAAGAAGAAGGCTTTTAAAGAGAGAGCTGGATCTTTGTGCTATTTTTGGCTTGCCCAGAGTGGTTCAGGCTGGAAGAGCGCTGCTTGCTTACTAGAACATGCAGAAAAGGTAGAACTTGATCACAACGTTCCTGACACAAAAGCTGTCCCCATGGCACAGAGCAGACATCTAACCTCTTGTCCCTGAGAGTGGCTTTCGTGCTAACATATCTACCCTTCCATTGGCTGGGGCTGACATCCGTAAAACAAGTATTTCAGTTCTGTGTTTGTACAGTGCAAATACGGGATCCCTGATAGGAATGGCCAGGTGCTATATATTATAAACACGTTAATAAGCATGTATATAACAAACACATATGTAATAAACATGTTAATTCTCTCTAAAAAGCTATATATTACCTAAATAATAAACACGTTAATTCTCTCTAAAAAGCTATATATTACATAAATAATAAACATGTTCTCTCCAAAAAGCAACCACACGTCAAATAGCATGCTACATACTCCAAAACAGAGCCTTAACTCTGCCCGTCATATCGAAATGCACCTTCGTTACATGTACCTACATCTTTGCATTTCCAGACTGAAGTGTGCAGAATGCCCTTCAGGTAAAGGTTACTGACTTACAACTTTGTCTTTGTTTAGGTTTAGGGGATTTTCATGGTCCCATAGCTAGCCCAGGCTGAAATGTAGTATCTCCGGAGCATTTTGGTTAAGGCAGCTGTTGCTGGAGCACCTTATTTGCCTAACTGTTGTGACCTCTCTCTCTCTCTCTGTCTTGCACCACATTCCTTCTAAAGTTTTATTGTCTTATTTGGTGTTACATTAAAGAGCAGTTACAAGTCAGAAACATCCTTCAGGGCCATCTAACAACAGGCCCACTGTGACAGTGCTGTTCTCAACCTGCTGCCATGGGGGGACACGATGCTGCAGGTGACAAAGTACCCTCCTTTGGTGAATGATGAGAACAGTCCATAATCCCCTTCTGGGAGGGCCTCTACGGCTAAGGAGAAGATGGAGCTGGTAAAGAACTAGGATGAGAAAAATACTGGCACAAGTCAGACAGCAGATCATAGAATTGTAGAATCATTTAAGTTGGAAAGATCTAGTCCAGCCATTAACCTAGCGCTGCCAAGTCCACCACTAAACCACATCACGAAACACCACATCTGCCTCTCTTTCAAATACCTCCAGGGATGGTGACACAACCACTTCCCTGGGAAGCCTGGGCATGAGTCTGAGCTGGGCCAGTCTTCTTAATCTGCTTTGCATAAGCATGGTCTGAATTGCAAATAGACTTGTTTTCATTTTTCACTTGACCCCTTTCCCCCAGAACTGCTGCATGTCAAGGACATCAGGTGACAAACACTTGGAGGGCCACCTGCTGTTTTGGAAAAAATACAGTTTTCCCTACCAAAAATGCCATGATGCATTTTGGTGCGGTAGGAATTTGTATTTCTCGACTGCTATAAGCTCTGCTTTCCGTGAAGCATCAGCTCTACAAGCTAAGAATTGCAGCATCTGTTTATAGTTTTAAAGAAAAGATGCATTTCTACCCCAAAGCCATGGAGCACTTTGAAAATGGGAATCGTACCTTTTCTAAAGCCTGCTGTTCGCACACAAAAGAAGTTGGTGCTGTTGTGGAATAAACGTGCAGTCTGTTTTGCAGACTCAGGTCAGGCAGAAAAAGTTTATTTCTACAGCTATCAGAGAGAAGGTGCAGTGGCAGGGGTCCAGCCCTCTATCTGTACAAACCGATGTAAAACAAAAGTGCTCGGGCTTGTTTACATTTACAGCAGAGAAAAAACTGCCCCGAGAAGGGGCATCTGCATGGAAAGAAACTTTGTTAGAGCAGATGTACCCTTGCCTTCCCGGTAACTCAGGTTCTGCAGCCCTGTGGCCTCAGCACACCTCTGTTCAGCTCATCCCTCTCGCTCCTGACGCTGCTGTGTCCTTGACCAACTCACAGACCTGTGTCCACGTTACGCACGGTTTTACAGTATCATGATTTTCAAGCAGAACTCCTGTTTGAGGAGGGAAGGGTCTTTTTCATAATTCCCAAGGATACTTCAAAATAATTTTCATTTTTTCCTTCTTTGTCTTGCACCATTTAAAGATGGGGCAATATTTAAGCGTTTTTTACTGAGAAGAGCAGATATAAGATTGACAGAGTAAAACAATTCCTGTGTTGTTTGCAGGAGCCAGACTGTACCAGCCATACCGCCCACTGAGTGTACTTTAAGAAACTTCTCAATTACATGGACAAAGTTGGAAAAAAGATGGACATTAGGGGAAAAAATTAATGCCTTGTCCTGCATCTCTCTGTCAGTAGATGGCTCTGCAAGCCATAGTGTTGCCCGGTTAACCACTGCGCTGTGGAGACAGCTGGGGCTCAAAATGAGTGGGGAGCCTGGCTCTGTGCCCTTCTGCGGTTCTTGCTTTCTGCCTGGGGAAATTTGAGATGCCCCAAAACCTGCAGACAGCCACGGGTTTTGTCTAACCCTTGTTCTTTCTGGCACCTCTCTCACCCTGCCCTTGTTTTTTTTCGGATGGGCATCCATCCCATCCTGTTCTCTCTGGAGGTCCAGCCCACGACGAGCACGAGAGTCATTCAATCACACCCCATCCCAGCTGCGCTCCGATGTCTTTAGCTGAACAGCGATGACAGTAGCTGGGTGAATACATCAGCACGACGGCTCCTGCAGCCCCCGCGGGCCTGTGCGGGCAGCGCTGCAGCCCTGCCCTCCTGCCCGCAGCGCCTGAGCCACCTCACATACAGGGACCCGTGCTGCATCCCATCTCTGCCAGCAGTGGAGGTACAGCTGTCAGCTGCGGTGTCCCGTCAGGCACCCAATAGGTTAAGTCAGCAGCTGCCATCCAACATACTGCAGAAAATATGACTTGGAACAGAGTGTTTTATCATCTCTTTTCCACGCCTGATGCCAGCAGCCTCTAGAGGTCCAATCTGCTTGACTTTTTTTCCTATGGCAACTCAGTTTTACCGGCGTTTCTCTCTTGTGACCGTGCGCAGTCAGAAATTGCATTGTGTAGATAATACATTTAGGCTGGGGATGCAAGCCAATTTAAAAAGCACTCTTACAGAAATCTAAACAGCGCAGGCTTGGAACAGTGAGGGAGAAGGTGCATCCCTTCCAGCTAGATCCCTTTGCAGCAGATTGCTATGGAGATAGCAGGAAGGTTTGTCATGGGTGGGGAGCCTGGGGAGTTTAAATTGTGTACACAGATCATTACCTACACAGTAGCATCCAGGCTGGGCATAAGGGGTTGCAGCTTTACCTGTTACCTAAAAAGATGGGCTTGTTCTAGTATTACACCTGTAACAGTGTTTTGTGTCCTCTCTCTTACCACATAGGGTGTGGATAAAAAAGGTCTCTGAAGTTGCCCGGATAGTGGATGGTGCCATTTCTACACTGTCATGTACTGAAGAGGCACAGAAATGTTTTTCTCAGGGGGTTGAAACATGTAGAACTGACCTGAAGGAGGTTGCTTCTGAACTGGTAGCATGGTCATCAGATCTGGGCTGAAAAGACCACCCTTCCCACACTGAGCCCCTTCAGAGATCTTCTCTCCCCGGGGGGTGCGTGTTGTTCTGCGTGTGCTGGGACCTCACCTTATACTGATACTACAAGACTGTCATCAACATTTTGAGGTTTTTTTTTGTTGTTGTTGTTGCCTTTCCTCCCACTAGTTCCACTTTTCTATTTATTTTCCCTATGTCTGAGTGCTTGCATTTATGAAAGTAAAAGCCACGGAGAAGTGAAGCGAGAAGCTTTCCCACTTGAATTTCCACAAACGAAAATCCTTACCCTTGAGGTGCCAGAGGAGATACCTGCTTGGTGGCAGTGTGCCTGGTACCAAAGAGGGACACAAAGGGACATCTATATGAGTGCAATGTCCAGCCACTGGTGCTCAGTTGTTGACGTGCTTGTCTTGGTGGGACAGTCCTAGGCACAAATTTGGCCCCAGCTTTGCCCAAGCAATTCCCAGGGAGGATGCAGGACTTAACCCAACACAGGGTCCATCCCTAGCTGCAAATTAGATGCACCCAGCCCTTTAAAGGGTAAAAGTGTAATAGCATGGAAGTGGCCTTATCACACCAGGCAACATCAAGGTCAGAGAAAAGGCAAAGAAGAGTTTTATAAGACAAGACTGCAAGGGATGATGTTTCAGAATAGAAATCAAAATGTTCTTTTGCAGCAGTGCTGAGTTTTGGCTCCCTTGACAAATTCCAGGCAAATCAAGGCAAGAGTGTGCTCATTTGGAGAGACAGTGCTTTCCCAGACAAAAGCCATTCCTTCAGGGAAGCTGGCACAGCCTGCTCAGTGCGCAGAACAAACCACGCTTTGCCTATTCCCACCTGCCCAACGCAGCCCTGCATTCATCAGGGTCAGCTTCTCCAGGGTTTGCCTCGTAGGCACTGTGTCCCATGATTTGGAAGGGAAATGTAAAAAGCTCCAGCTCACATGCATTGAAAAGATAGCTGCATCCATCTACAGAGTCCTTGCCCTGCTTTTCAACTCAGTGCCGTGTCCTCACTGGAGCTACAGCTCCCCAAACAGATCTGACTGTGCAGAACTTGTGCCCGTACCTTGGCTAGGCCAGACTTCAGTATGGGCATCTTCCTGCAAACCCACCTTCACAGACCGGTTTGGTGGAAATGTGAAGCTGTGAACTAGAGCAAGACAGGCCCCAGGTGCCTTCCGTTCTGTCCCACCTGCTCTGCTTTTGCAGGAGCGATGGTCACAGCCAGGTGACACGAGAGCCGTGTCAGGCACCACGGCTGGATTGGGCAGAGCTTCTGACCTGCCCGAGGCTAACCTGCTTTGGCAGGGGAGTTGGACCAGATGATCTCCAGAGGTCCCTTCCAACTCCTACCATTCTGTGATTCTGTGATGTCTCAAGAGCCCAGATTGCAGGATACGTCCCAGGAGGTCCAACCCCTAAGTGCCGTCATCGTTTGTGCAAGTCATCTCTGTCAGCAATCACCAGGGGACTTCAACGGCTGCTCAGATTTCCAGCTTTTGCCAAGCAACCTGCAAAAGGCCCCAACACCGCCTCTGGAAGAGCCCCGTAGCTCTGAAAGGGCCAACCAAGCCATGTGTGACCTGCTGCTGCAGGGGCTCCCCGGGGCTGTTGGCACCCTGCAGTCGTTGACGTTTCCATGCCTCACTTCTCCATCCCTGAGCACAGGGAAGGAGATGTCCTCGCACCATTTGATGAGGCTGTGTAGGAGGAAT
Source organism: Leptosomus discolor (assembly GCF_034619465.1). Taxonomy (NCBI): domain Eukaryota; kingdom Metazoa; phylum Chordata; class Aves; order Leptosomiformes; family Leptosomidae; genus Leptosomus; species Leptosomus discolor. Next base: position 120,736,117 of record NC_141392.1, read on the forward strand.
AAGGCGGGGCTCAGCAACCCTGTAACTCAAATCAGGGCAGCGCTGCATAGTGCTGGGGCTGTGCTTTAGTGAATAGTTGCTTTAGGAAAGTACAGCAGTTCCTCCCTCCTCATGTGTCTCCTCGGCTGTCTCTCCACGTGTCCTCCAGTCACTCCTTTCCTCTTTCTCTGGTCCCTGTCTCCTTCCCACTGAGCTGAGCTGCAAACCGCTGGTCTGCTTTTGCATTTGCAGGCTCCACACTAGCACCATGGCCAAAACCTTTGCTGGGGCCCTTCTCCCTGGGCTCAGTCGTGCTGAGTGAAAATAAAAGCAAACAAGAACTGGCTTCCTTGCTGGGTTTTATCATTACTCATCCAGCTTGGGCAAGATGGGACAGGATGAAGGTTGCACAAGGAAGATGCTTGATGCCATGTAAAGGGCCAGCTTGGGGGGGGGACACACACTAAAGTCTTTGGATGATCTGTTGACTAAGGATGTCTTCGTGACTCCTGGCAACAAGAAGGAGCCTTGCTTTCAGTATTGGGGCCTGGAGTGACCTACAAAGGCATCCCAAAAGTATACTAGGCTGGGCTGACTGGTAAATGACAAAGCTTCTCAGGCATTTTTTAGTGGAAGGTGTGTTTGATGACTGGCCTTTAGCGTATCAATGCCTGCTTTACCCTGGGTTCCACCATTGTAGAATTATGATCTTTTTGGCCCCCAAGAGCTGTTTCAAAGCAGCCCTAAAAGATAATTGCCTGTGTCTGAAAAGCTTGACATGGTGATTTGCCTCAGGACCCTGACTGTGTTATCACTCAAGGGCTGAAATCTGTATTCAAAAATTCAGCTGAGCCTCCAGTTTCCTTAAAACATCTCCCTCCCTGAGCATCATCTTCACATCAGCCTGCTGGTACACGGCAGCAGGGAATACAGCAGCTCCTTCATCGCTGAGCAGGACCAGCTATGCGTGGCTGCGATTAAGTTCTGACACGGAGAAGCAAAGGGCCTTTGGAGCTGCTTCTTTCAGCAGTAAACCCCTGTCCCTATTGAAGCAGCAACACTTACTACTGGCAGTAGCCCCCAGCCTCACATTAGCATTGGGATACCCTGAGCTTGTGCACAACAAGGGCCCGTGGGGTGGAGGAGCAGAGGGAGGAGTGGTGGCAGAGCTGGGTTTCAGGTTTGTGCTCAAAGGCAACTCCTGCACGTGTGTTGGATGGTCGGAACAAGACAGCGTCCTCAGCAATGAGGACAGTGATGTGGGTGGGGGATTTCTGGCTACGTGGCAGTGCAGGCTGGCTGCCCATGAGTGCAGGAATGGAAGGGAAAAGCCCCATCTGAAAGAAATGTTTGTTCATCAGTTCAGAGCTCATCTCTGCAGATGAGTTCAGACCTTGTCTGCACCTATGTGCTCTGCCAGCCTCACGATAATTTGAAGGGAGCCTGGCTAAGGCCCCTTGATGGGTATGAAATCAGTTATTCCCTTTCCTACTAGCCCTCCTTCCCCTCTCAATGATCTCTGTCATTGACCTTCAAAATCTGACGTCAAATTCAGAGGCTTTCTATAATGAAATAACAAAACCTACCAATCGGTAACAATTCTCCACATACCTATTGTATTGAATGGAGGCATCTGCCATGGTCTGTCCTGGCAGCACCCCCTCCCCTGAGCAGCCCTGAAATCACTGGGAATCCGGTTACTTTTTACCCAAATGCTGCCAGGTATCTTGGATGCCAGTTTCAGCTTCAAAAATTGCTGTTTCCAAAACAAAACTCTGCAGGATTTTGGTTCCATTAGTGTTGTTTGAGGTTTCTTTCCAATTCCACATGAAAATAACTGCGAATTCCAGAATAATACCAAGGAAATTTGGCTTCTTGGTCTGATCTGGCATGGTCAGCCCTCTTATCTCCTCTCTGTTGTGTCTCCAGTTGCTGTGACATGGAGGGACCAGCATGCCAGTTTTAGGGAACACTGTGCCCATTTTCCAGAAGAGCAAGAAGCAAGGTTGTGGGAGAGGACAACTAGGTCTTACACTAAGCCAAAGCCCAAGACTTTCCATATTCTATCACATTGCTCCCAGCAGCTTCCTTCCCTTCTTCTGTTAAAGATGAGTTGTCCTTGAGGTCTTCCCATGGAGGGGCTGCTATAGGGCAGTAGCCCGTGTGTTGGAGCCTTACGGGGTGTAGGATAATCCAGGCCTACCGAAAGGAATGACCTGTGCAACACCTAGTTAGCTTGAAATGATGCAGATAGCTCCAGACAAAATAAAATACTCTGTTTCCTTAACTGGAAACGGGAGGGAGAGCTGCTAATTCCTGTACTATGCAACTCTGCCACTAGTTCGAGCGCAAAAATAAATATCATTACTGGTGAAAGTTGGGGACTGCAGGAAGATGGGTGGGATAATCAGTAACTGAAGTGACAGAGCAGTTGTACTGTGGCCTGTCTCTCTTCCAAGAGTAGGATGAATATCACTGCATGCAGTGGGATATACTGAGCAACAAGGCACACAGGCAGTGCCCATAGGATGAGGACTCAATGTATCTAGAAAGGGACTTGAGGGGTTTAGGGGGATCATCTGTACCAGCTCGCAGTGCGATGTTGCAGCGAAAAGGACTGAGGCTGAAGAACAGATGGGAAATCTGTGCTTTAGTCAAACACAAGCTGTTGAACTCAACAGGAGGAGCTGGTTACATGTTATAATTCAGTGTCATACAAGAAATCAAACTAGATGTTCCAACAGAATGTAAGTTTATGATTTGCCAAGGGTCACACAAGATGTTTGTCATAAAGAAGAATCTTGAAGACATGTCTTTGAAGCCCCATGGCCAATGTCCATCCTCTGAATCTCCCTCCCTTGTATGAGAAATAACAGTTTTCATTCCCTTTCCCTTCCCCTCACCTCTGATAAGGAGTGGACGGGCTGGGAAAGTTGTGTAAAGGCTGCACCCAGTGCTGTTAGTGGGAAAGCTGCTTTTCAGCAGAAATTATTACAGCACAACCTTGTTGTCCTGCTGCACCTCATGCTCAATCCTACCTGGATCCCACAGTAGCAGTCTTCTGCAGAGCCCGCTGCTGTAGGCACCCATTGCAATGTGAAACGTGGGTCCCAGGACTTGCTCCAAATGTTCTGGTCTCTACTATAATTTTCCGGGGTCTCACCTAGTTTACTGTGCCTCACTGCTCTACAGAAATGATGGGCCACCAGTTCAAAAGGGCCCAGAGCTAAGATTCAGTTTGGAAAAACCTCCAAAAGGGGGAATGCTCCTGGCATGCTGGCAGCACTTGGTGACTTGATGTCAGTGCTGCTACTCCAGAGACGTGGGAAGTGACATGCGGTTCATCTGGGAAGCTTGGCAGTGCTTTCATTGCAAGCAGTTCAGCTGTGCTCCTTAGGGAGAGAGTAGGAAGTGTCCTCATTTCCCCGGCAGCACGAGGCACAGTGTACTTTTAGCATGTGTGCATGAGAGCCATACCTCACCTGGGTACTGGGACCAAAGGACATTTCCTTCCCTCTCACAGAACCACATCACAAGGGAGACAGAGTAGTAATACACAAGAGATCAAAGATTTTTTTGCTAGAGGGCTGGGAAGAGAAGGGTTATAAGGTCCTTTTCCCATCCAAGCCTTTGGGAAATCTGCTGGTGTTGCAGAGAGAGCCTCTGTGTCCCTGCTGGCTGAGAGCTGAGCTGCCTGGAAAGGACAGGAGGAGCTCCATGGAGGAGTGCTCTGGACAGGGTTGCTGGCAGGTTCTGTGCACTGTGAGATGGAGCCTGAAGAGCAGCAGGGTTTGCCTTCTCAGTCATGGCTATGTTCAGGCTCTCAGCTGTAGGAAACATCCTCTTTTCCATGTCTTTTCACACCCAGCTCTTCATGGCAAAGCCTGAGCTAACGTCACCACAAGCACAACGAAAGCCCAGAGAGCTGTGGCTCCCTGTGGTGAGATCTCCACACTGACCTGCTCTGGTAGCCGAGGAAGGTGCATCCTCCTGGTTTGGACCAAGGATGACGTATGGTCTTAGGAGAAGTGGGAGGAGGAATGAGGCAGGCTTCACGGGGCTGTTCCTTGTATGGGACCTGCTGAATGCTGGGTAATTTTGTTGCAGATCCTGTAAAAGCAGATCTGCTTGATCAACCTGATAAGTAGAGGCTTGTATTCCCATTTCAAGGTAGCCGGTGTTGTTTTGTGACTATCATTCCTCAGGGTGGCCTCAGCCATCCCCATCTTTGCTCCCAGACTGGAAGGACAGCCTAGCTGTTCCGTTGTTAACCCCCACTAGGAAAGATCCTGCTTTGCCAAGGCATCCTGTACGGCCAAGTTGATTTCCCCAGACATTCAGATGCCCAGCACCTGCTGATTTCCATAGGGTTCACTGGCCAACATCGTTTTGGTGAGCTGGATTGTGGACACAGTTGCACAGCTGGCATATGCTTTCAGTGGGCTGCCACTGAGAGGGGAAGGCATGTCCCCTTCCCCCTTCCCACCAGCTCCACATCCATCCTCTTGCTTGTGCCTGCGTGTGGCCATCAGGTGGCTGTACAGCCTGTCCCATCAGTGAGTTCAGGTCTGCTCTGAGCAGCACTTTAAGAGCTGCTCCAGCCCAAGGGTGCTGACTTGAGTGGCTCAAATCGTGAGGAGTATTGGGATGGAAAACTCCAAATGAATGGAGGTTTAGCATGGTTTGAGGCTCCCCGATCTCTGGGCAGTACAGGTGTACCTCAGGTTGCACACACCCACTTCAAAGTGGTGTTTTTTAAGAGAAATGATGACGAAGCATCAGGTATAGTGATGATACTGATTTTAGACAGAGAGAAACATACTGCAATGCTGTGGACAGGAGAAGGACATACATGCTCCCATGCTACCCACGGCCAGGTAGAGCCTGCTGTGATCATCTACCAACATGTGAATCTTGGGGATCTTTCCCTTCTGATGACAATGTAGAAAGAGCAACTGATGGATGCAGCTGAAACTAAGCTCCCACAACACCAAGTCAGGTTGGCTGCAGGTGAAAACTGGACAGACCCTAAAGAAATAAAGAAAATCTCAGCAACAGTGAATGATGAGTGGTGATTTACCAAAGTGGCAAACCAGCGAGATGGGGGATGTAGTCAGAGAAGCTGCCATGGGATGGCGTGGAGGACGGAGTAGTGAGAAGGGGAGACACTGCAAGAGCGACTGTAAAGCTTGTGAGTGTGAAACACAATCAGATGTCAGGAGAAGCCACGGATGGGCAGTGTTGGAGGGGCAGCGGGTGGGTAGTAGCTAGGGGTGATAAGGCATATCCCATACTCCGTTGGTTTCCGTCAGATCTTTCTAGGCACAAGGACATAGTCATTATAAAATGGTTGACAAGGTGCTGGTTATCTCTTACTGAGAGAAATCCAGTGCCATGGAGTATGGGTGAGTCCTCCGCGACCAGCTGAAGGATCAACGCTCCAGATAACCTGACAAAGGCCTCTTCCACACTCACTCAGTCCCTTGGGGCTGTTACAGACCAAAGGCCAAGGTCAGATCCATGACGGTCCTGGCACAAAAGCCACACGATCTTCTCCACTACTATCTCCGTTAGCCTCTCGTGAACCTGAGCCATGACTTTTGTCAAACAGTGGCCTCCTGTGGATGGCAGATGCTCAGCCTCAGGACGGGAACCCTGCAGGGAGGGAAAGCCTGGAGGTTTAAGACTGGGCAGTCAGTGGTGGAGAGGGACGCATGAGATGTTTGCTGGACCACTCATTTTTCAGGGGCAGGGAGGTGTCTTCAGACCAACAAGTCCAAGGGCTGGGGTGAGGGGATGAGGGAAGGACAGTGGTGCTGGCACATCTCCTGCTTGCCACTGGCAGGAGAATGCCGAGAGATTTCCACCACTCTGTGCCAGGGCAAGGTGAGACAAGCCAGTTGGGCCACTGGTCTCTGAAGGACACTGTGCCAAGGCCAGGGCTACAGCCATGCCCTCTGCCTGGGCACTAGCAAAGCTGTTGCTCTGTCTGGGCCAGCTCTTTGCTTCCTGAGGATTTTGTCCTCTGATACTGTCTTTTTCTCCCTCTCTGTCACACACATTTTTGGCATTACTGATGCTCATTCATTTTTAACGCTGAATACACTTTTCCTACTCAAAGCCTTTCCTAAACATCAGCTAACGAAGCTCTGTGCTCCCCTTGGAGACTGGCATCAGGCATGATTATCCCCGTGGCAGGGATTTGCCCAAGAGCATGAAACAGGTCAGTTCCAGAGCTGGCCTTGAGCCTGGAGCTGGAGAGCCCCAGAGCTGTGCTCAGGCCAAACGTGCTGTGTTCCATACTTCTGGAGCATCCCACCCCTTCCCCGTGGGAAGGGCACCCACAAGTGGTGGGTAAGGCCTTCAGCCAGGGTTAGGGTACAAAGTGCCGCGTACGTTTTCGGGCTGAGCTTCACACCCAAACTGCCACAGCAGCTCTAAAGCCATAAACAATATAGGGCATAAGAAAGGTTGTCCTGTCTGTACCCAACTTGTCAGCTTCAATTGCAGAGATGTTTTGTTCCCAGCAGAGACCATCAATCACCCAGTTTAAGGCTATAAACAGCACTTCCTTGTTGAAGGATGTGTGATATTAGCCCCAAAACCCCTGTGTCTGAAAGGTAAATTCATTCACCAGCCTGGCCAGGTTCCTGTTGCCTTGGTGTGCCTGGCCCAGGGAGCTTCTCAGAACCAGGAGCTATCTGCATCCCAGCACTAACCGCCTTCAGCATTATTATTATTATTATTATTATTAATATTATTATTATTATTGTTATTATGGTGTCCTCTATGCCTGCCTGCAGTTTCCAAGAAATGGCAGGTCATTAAAGCATTGGAGGAACAGCACAAGCAGAGATGGAGGGGGTGGGGGAGCACCTCTGTGCAAAAATGTTTCCTACTTTCCAGATTGCTTGCAGGTGGCAGCCGGATCACATAAGACAAAACTGAAGAGCAGGAGCCGCTTTGATCTGCAGCATGGAGCCCGAGCGTCTCACCACCGCAGCCCAGAGGTTCCGGGGACGGCACAGAGGGATGCCTGTGCCTGCAGGCTGCCTTGCACATTCCCAGTCACCCCTGTTGAAGGATGCCTCATTCTTTATGTTAAGCTATTTCTTAATGTGTTTTCTTTCCTAGGTGGCATCTCAGGGAGTATGCAAATGTCACCAGTGTATTAAATGAAAGACAGATGGAATACAGTGAAAGGTCCATAAAAATGAAATGTGGGTATGTTTCACCCTCCCTGTTTTCTACTCGCATTTTTCTCTCTTTGCATCTAGAGCAGAGCAGCTAAAACCAGCAACAAAGGAACTGGGCAGAGAGTGGGCTGGGAAGAGGGAATGTCAAATTATTTGCCTAAGCCCAAAAAGCCCATGAGTTAGAGTGGCAAAATTCTTATTTCAGTGCCAGCATGACCCTGTTACAAGGTGTGTTTAACCATCAGCAGCAGACCCAAACGGTCCTCTCCCCTCTAGGTCAGGGTGTACAGGGGCTGGCGTTCCTGCAGCTCCTCGCCGCAGCCCCGTGCACCTCCTGCTCTCCCCGGTGATGCCCACCTGCACCACGAGGGACAGCATTCCCCAGTGCTGTGTGTAACGAGGGGTGGCAGGGGTGCTGCACGTGTTTGCCATGGTCCTCCAGGGGCGGGAAGGCTGTAGCCATTGCTCCCAGTGGTGTCCTGCTGTTTTGCTTTCCAGGTCAGGAGGAGCAAACCTGTCCTGCAAGTGAAGCCATAGGGATGCAAGCCAGGGCTTGGGCTGCTTAAAATCCTTCTGAATGGGATGCTGTGGGGCAATATCAGCTCTGATGCTGGTGTTCTTAATTACTCCAAAACTCCTACCAGTGCCTTGAGTCACACAATTTATTTGGAGTGTCAGTGAGGAGAAATATTACACATAGGGCTTTCTTGGTAAGGCATATAGAGGCACTGCAGTACCAGGAGACGCTGTCATGGGGAAATGCAGACCCACAACCTTAGCTGGCTGTTATTTGAAAACCAAACACACAAACAAAAAGGTGCAGAAGTTATTTAGTGTTGAGGTGATGTGTAATGATGCGGAGTTCTGTGTGTGCCTGGGGAAGTTAGAGAGGGGTCTGTAGCATTACTTTCCTAGACCATATGTTACCCCAGATTTGCCAGAGAAACGCAGCAGTGTGCAGGAATGGACACACTTGGAAGACAACACTTATTTCCTGAGACCTCATCTCACCCCACAGGATTATGCCCGATAATCCCGGTGTGATTATGGCCGCGATTTTTGCTTCATCACCTTGTTTGCTTCCGCCTTGCTCGGAGGGGAGTGGTTGTGTCACATCCCAACCACAGCAAAGCAGGAACACTTCTGTTCTCAGTCACAGCCATGGAAACATTTTTCTAGGTTTTTTTTTTTGCTTTTATTTTCATCCCTTTGGCCTGAGATTGCTCTTACTGCAAACGAGTCACTTGAGTGCATATGTAAGAGATAATACTTGGCTAAATGCAGAGAGGAGCAAAAAGAAACATTAATATGTGTCAGAAATCAATAGATTTACACCAGTTTTCACTCTTGGTGATTTCAGCCTGTTCACCAAGCCAAAGTTGAGTTTCTCACTTTGTACATAAGCATCTATAAAATTGACATGTACAACCCACAAGGAAGTATATCTGAGCATATTCCTGTGTCTCCACAATTTACTGCCTTCCTGAAATTGTCCCTCTGTGAGTACAGAACAGAAGTCGACTTTATACTTCTAACGAATTCATCGACCATCCCGTTTTGCATGCAGACATGCTGTAATTTTTTTTAAAATGGGACAGAATACAACAGAGGACAGAGTTATCAACAGCACCCTCCAAAATGAGAGAGTGTGTGAAAAGCCATAAGGCAAAGCAGAGCTGGGAATCTGGTGCCCTGGGAAGTCTGTGAGCGGTTTTATGTATATGTCATATTTTACTGTCTTGTCCACTGTATCATGAATCTCCCCCCAAATCTGCATGTAAAAATGCCACTGCAAAATTATTAGCTATTAATTATGTGCTGGATTCAAGTGAGAATTACCATTATGTGCCACAGCATCCATAAATATGAGATCCAACAGGGGCAGAATGGCCTTTTGTTTCCCTCTGCAGAATTATATGCATGACCCAGTTTTTTCTAATACTGCAGTGGCAGGAAAGACATAGCATTGTTTGTTCAACACAAAATGGGGAGGGAGGAAGGGCTCTATTTTGCAACGTACAGTAAATAAACTCTTGGATTGCAGAACAAGACCAGAGAAAGGATGCTCAAATCTCTTGTGCCAGCCAGCAGTATTTGCAGCGGCTTCTCACAGTTAATTATAACATTTTCCTGAACTGTTTCGGGCCAATCTCAGAACCCAGTTTCCATTTTAAATGCCCCTCTCCTATATCCTGTGTCTCTTGTTTGCAATGCAGGTTGGCTTGACCGGCTGGTTTGGGTGGAAGATGAAATCTGTGAGCGCCAGCCCCTGGTGCCTGTGGGGTTTGGAGGGGCTCAGGGCTCCCCAAGTGGCAATGAAGTTAAGAGGACTCAGTGCTTAGGCTTGGATGCGACGAGTGGGACATCAAAGCTGGGAGGTGCACGGTCCTCACCCCGAACAAGGAAAACTCAGCCTTCAGCCTCTGTGGTCATTGGGACGAGCGGTGCGAGACACATCAGCCAGCTCTGGCTGGGGACAAACATTTTGGTGACTGAATTGTAACAGCTGAGAATGCCCCACCCTGGGCAGAGGTACATAAATACGGGAGACGGGGGAGGATCCAGTTTTCTTGGAGAAATTACAGTGCTGGTTTAAGGATGACCTGATGAAGGGACAAGGGCAATGCAGCGATTATCTCCTACATCTATACAGCCTCCCCCAAGAATCTAGCAAATACATAAGTACGACATGGATTCTTAAGACACAGCCACAATGATGACATTATGCAGAAAGGACTCACAGCGCAGAAACCTACTTATGTCCTTACAGAGGTAATCTGGGAAGAGCAGAGGAAAGGAAGGCAGTGCTGGGAGGGCATGCAGCTGTGCCTGGGATGTGGCCGTGGCAGGAGACGTGAGGACAAGGTAGAAGAGGTTCTCTCAATTATCAAAACCAGTCAAAGCAAAGGATGTTATTTTAATTACCCACAACTGGAAATGAGACAGGCAGGGACACAGTCCACCGGGTCCCTAGGATGCTGGGAATAAAGTTTCAGCTCAGATGGACAAACAGCTTCCTGGATTGGACTGTGACCACAAGGAGCTGACTGGGAACTGGAGGGGAGAGTGGTTTTGGGGAAAGCGATCACAAAGTGGCAGAAATTGTTTTTCTCGCAAACAGGGAGACGCAAGAGCAAGGGCAGAGGGACACTGGACCCAAATCAGCTGATTTCAACACACGTGGGGAAGCCACGGGTAGCTCCTGGGGAAGCAGGAGGGCCGGCACAGCGGGGGAGAGCCCTAAAGGCGCCGGGTGGTTTATCCTGCTGGGAGGAAGACAGAAAACATGACCACCAACCCCGACACCAGTGGTCTTGCTTCAAATCCAGGGCAGAGGGAGGTGAGAACCGTGGGAGCTCGTTACATATTTGCAGCGAAAACCACCCTATTGCGAAACGATATGGAAAAGCATGAATAAGTTCCAGCTAACAAGGGTGGGAAGGCAACAGGAGAATCTATAAATACGTCAGAAGGAAAAGAAAGAGGAAAGAGTAATCAAGGGATGACTCAGAAAAGGCCAGTGCTGCGTTCACAAAAAGGGTTCCTCTTCACCAGCTGATTCACTCTAATTACATGTTAATCAAAGCAAGGAGTGGAGCAGAAGGAAACTGGCTGGAGACAATTTAGGTGGGATGGAGGAGATGGAGTCAGCACAGGTGGAGGACGGTCCCACGGGAGGTGAGCGGAGGAAGCAACTGTGATGCTTTTCCCAGCCACCTTGGGCTAGGAAAAGTCCTGCAGGGAAGAAACTGCAGGCACAATAGCTCTGTCTAAAAAGTGGGAATTATATACCATAACTTTGAGCCTTGGAAAACTCCCAGAACAAATTATTAAACAAACAGTTGATAAGAAGCTAGAGGAGAATATAGGGATAAGAAGAGAAGATGAATTTGTCAGAAATAAAGTGCCGAAAGCAGAGTAATGTTCAGCTCAGGTTCCCTCTTGGACAGCTGAAACGTGCTGCAATTCAGGTAAATCTTTTGAAATAGTCCCATCTGACATTTCACAAATTCTCTTAAATTAAGGAAATAGGGGAAAGTGAATTTAGGATCAAGTGAATAAAATACACTTGGAGTCACTACTGGTGGTTTTCAGCCAGACAAAGAGGAGATTTTGAGTAGTCTCCTTCTGGATTGGGCATAAAGGTGCTTCTATCCGATATTTCATTTACTCAAATGATGGCCCACAGAACACCTGCTTCTAAAATATGCACGTCATGCTGGACCGCACGCACCTAGGAGGACTGGATGAAAATTCAAAATGACCTCAAAAAATTTAAGAAAAAGCCTGAATTGAACAAGATGAAATCCAATAAATAACAGCACAAACTGTGGCTCTTAGAGGAGCGATATCAAATGCACGATACCCACTGTGGAGCTCTTACCAGGTGATGGTGCAGCACAAACGGAGGAGGTAATGCAGGTCACAAAGGATGGGGATCAGAAATCTGCTGTTGGGGAAACACAGAAGCAGCAAACCTCTTTCCAGGATGCAATAACAAGACTGTTGTGTGTGAGCCGGAGGAGGTAATTATTCAACTTTCCTCCGTGCTGATAAGGTCTCAGTTGGACCAAATCTTCTATTTAGGGTACACTTTGAAAAAGATGTTAATTAATTAAAAAAGATTAAGATATGAAAAAGTAGAAAGGTCAAAGGATTTAACTTTGTTTTGCCAGGAAGGAGAAGCTGTGATAAAAGCTCTAGGATACAGCCAACTCTTACAAAGAGCAGATATTCGAGTGTTGCAAGAGGAAGTCACATTAAATTGCAACAGGGCCGCTGCTCCATCCCCATTAACCATCTAGCTGCTTTCTTCTGTCCCTTCTTTCCCCAGCAGACCTGCTTTGGGGAGCAAGGACCAGAGCAGCACAGTGCTGGCCATGTGGGTGCACCAAGGTTGAATATAGCGGCAGAAGGGTACCTGCTGCCCCGGTCTCCACCTCCCTGCTTGGTGTCCTCTGCTGCCCACAGCTCCCAGGCTCTGGCAGGGACATCTCAGACGGACTGACTCACCCAGCGACATAGATTTTAGCACTGCTGAGCACAGAAGCAGGGAAAAACGGCCATGTCTTGAAGTGAATGAAGCAGGACAGGGGTCTGGAGCCGGATGGTCCAATTTAAGCACTAGATCATGGGTATGTGGCCACCCTTGGAGCGGGTCTTCTAGCCCCCTGCCTCAGCCCTTTGGGCTCAGGGTTCAAGCTGTTGGATACGCATCAGTTGAAAATAAACCCAGCAATAATTAAGACACTGTGCAATGCCTTTCCCTTTGGGGGGGAAGAAAGAAAATAAATCTGTTTGTATTTTTGGCCTGGTTTTCCTCATTTTTTTCCACAGAAAACAATTCTCCTTAATGATGACTGTTCCACGTTCCCGCTCGTGTTCCTCGCTTTTGTTAATGTGGAGATTTAAATGCACCATTTAATACTGACATGGACCAATGAACTCATGGTTACACTGGCACTCCCAGACGGCGAGGAGGATGCACGATTCTATGACAGGCAATTAAAAAACCTATTAGAGGATCATGGAATAAGAAGTAGATGATATATTAAAACAAGGAGCATGTTTAATTTATAAATCCAAGTTATTGCATGCTGTGAAGTGCTAGGGAGAGAAATGAATAAAGAAAGGACTTTGTAGTGTTGTTCGCTATTAAGTATTATAAACAGCAATATATGTCTGGCTGTCAGAACCTCCCGGCAGCTTTACATCTCAGGCAGCCCTCTGCCTCCCCTTCCCCCAGGGCAACTTGGTTCCTGTATTTCCAAATCCAATAAGAATTTTTGTTGCATTAGCAAAAAAATCCCAACCTCATCATTAGGGACTCTTTGATGCTAGCAACCTGGCCTTGGGGCTGGGATGTAAAGTGGAATTATACAGTTTCTCTATTAAAATTCAGCCCTGGTAATTAAAATTTAATAATAAAGACCAGCTCAGCACCCAGATGCTGCAGGGATTAATTTCTTAGGCATGCTCCTGTCCCACGTGTGCCCAGTGTGGTGGCCCAAGGCATTTCTCTCCTGGCAGCCGGACGCCTAGCCAGGAGAGAGTGCGCTGCCATGGGGGCCCTGCTCCTCATTTCATTTTCAGAGGGAAAGGGAGAGGTATATCGTGCAAAACACACAAATAATTGCATGGATGGCAATTACATGAATGTCTCCATCCTTCCAAGGAGGATTGATGCAGTAGGGTGCATCCCTGGTGTTAAAACCCCTCCAAGGCAGGCTGTCAGGTCGTACTGAAATCCTGGAGAAGTGCCTGAGCCCATCGCTGAGCCCACCTGGATGGGAAGGCTGAAGCTTCTCCATGAGGCCGTGCTCCATACACACGTATTGCAGCAGTAAGTTATCCTCTGAAGAGCAATGCCTCTGGCGACAGCAGCTCTAGTGACAGAAGGATGCTACCAGGGACACTAGCCTGGGATGACCGGAGCCCAGCAGCTTGCTGAAGGGGGTCAGAGGAAATCCCAGAGAGAAGAAGTCAGGGTGAGAGATAACATGAGGGCAAGACATCTCCAACCGCAGGGAGGGCTGGGAGAGGAAACTGTCCATTAGCAGCTCTCTGTCTGGGGGAATCAAAGAGCCATTGTGCATTGGTCTCTGCATCCAGCTTTCTCAGCGTGTTTCCACCTCCCTGGGGACAATGCTCCAGCCTCTCACCTACTTCTTACGTCAATGCATTTCCCAGCAGATTTCCCCATCTGTTTATCATCTCTGGTGGCAAAGGATCTCATGGGGAGCTCTGCCTGCTCTGCATCTGCTCTTGTGACAGGCTCCGTTCTGTCTGCAAGAGATGAATGAGCAGCCCTGGGGCAGGGAAGTCCTGGGAATAAATACTCTGGTCTGGGGAAGGGACCTTTATGGTAAGGGTGAGACCCTGCACTGCGGCCGTGGTAAGCTGGGGAAGAATGGGAGCTCCTTGTCAAAGGAGCCAAGGGGGTCTTTGTCTTCATCCACAGAAAATAAAGGGTATCTTCCCACATGTCTCACTTCATATGGCCTTTAAAGATACTGTCGCTCCTTGATTAATTAGTGGAGAAGAATGTTATTCTGCCTTGTCTCTACCTAATGCGATGACCATCTCCCAACACATTTCTTGGCCAAAGGACTTGCACACGGCAAAGGGAGATGACTAACAGATTCTGGGACAAACATACTCCACACCAAACTGGCTCTGAGGGTCAGCTCAACCGGGGAGGACCTGTGTAACAAGGGGAATATACCAGGAAGCAAGGACAGAGAAGTCCAGACCACCCGAAGCCCAGCTCCATGCCACACACAAGCATGTGCCCCCTGCCTCCTCAAAATGGCTGCGCAAACAGGATGTGTGTTGAGGGGTGTCTCACCCAGGCAGCCAAACAGGCTCCCAAAGCCCAAAAGGACACAGTTTTGCTTCCCTCCTGATGGTACCATGCCCACTGGAGGACACAGAAGCCCCTGAGGGTTTTGCAGTGAAGCACTGGCAGGAAAAGTCCTATCTGATGTCCCCCAGTGCTCCCACTCACCTTGGCACTGGGTGGTGCAGAAGATTTTCTTGTGAGATGCAGTTCTGCTGTTCTTGGTTATTTCCCTGGCCTACATTGCATCATTTCCTGAGCTTCCAGCCATCGTAACAACCTAAATAAGCAGGTTCCACTAAGACGCAGATAGGTCTTGGAAGGGACTTTCCAAGCCATTTCAAAGCAAAAATCCGTGTAACTAGGGCAAACCCAGAAGGCACGTGCTGCCTGGTCACTCTTTTTGACTTGATACTTCAAGGATATTTACGAACTTCATCAAGGACAAATGCCAAGTCCAGCACCTGGGAAGGAATAACCTCCATGCTACAACACAGGCTGAGGCTGACTGGAGGGGGAGCAGCTCTACAGAAAAGGACCTGGTGGTCTTGGTGGACACCATGTTGACCACGAGTCAGTAATGCATCATCGAAGCAAAGAAGGCCTACAGCCCCTCGGGCTGCATGAGGCAGAGTGTTGCCAGCGGGTCAAGGGAGGGGATCTTTCCCCTCTGCTCAGCCCTGCTGACACCATGTCTGGATATTGCATCCAGTTTTCAGCCCCCAGTACGAGAGAGACAGGGACACATGGGAGTGAGTCCAGTGAAGAAGCACCAGGATGGTCAGGGCACTGGAGCCCATGGCCTGGAAGGGCAGGCTGAGGGTGCAGGGCTGGAGAAGAGAGAGCTTTGGTGGGGATCTGGTAGCGATCTCCAGTACCTGCAGGGAGGGTATGAAGATGATGAAGGCAGGCTCTACACAGTGGTGCATGAAGGGGGGACAACAGACACTGGGCATAAGCTGAAACAATGGAAGTTCAGACTGGCTATGAGGAAAACATTCCCACTATGAGGACAGTTCAGCAGTGATACAGGATGCCCAGAGAGGCTGCGCTGCCTCCAGCCTGAGAGGTTTCCAAGACCCAACTGGGTAAAGCCCTGAGCAACCTGGTCTAACCCCAGAGCTGGCCCCGCATGAGCAGAAGGTTGGGCTGGAGACCTCCTGCAGTCCCTTCCCACATGAGCTGTCCTGTGATCCCAGAGTGCCCGAGGGCATCCTGTGCCCAAGACACACAGTGCATCCGAACGTTGGCCTTCCTGTCTGGGAATAGGACTGGTGACTGCTTCTTCTCCCTTGCTGGGGGACCTCCACCAAACCCACAGCTACCAGATGGCCGAAAGCTGCCTGCCCCCCAGCGCTCGCAGAGAGAGGGGGAGCAGGGAGCCTCCCAGCGCTCTCCCAGGCATCCCTAACCACAACATATTGTTCTGGGCATCGTACAATAACCCCAAACGGAGCAGGGCGTCGTGGGGGGGTGGGATCTGCAGTCACGTCCGGGATGCTGCGCGTCACCCCTAGGAACAAAGCCTTGCGGGAGAGAGCAGGGGGCTGTGCCCGCTACCCCTCCCTGCCTAGCGTGGGGTGCAGGAGGGACGAGGAGTGCAGCCCTCCTTCCTCTGTCGCAATCAGCATTTGATTATCCAAATCCAGCGATTGTAAAAGTCTCCCACTCATCTGGTAACAATAATGAGCGGGGGAACAGCTCGTCCCTTGCCTGCCACTACGTCACTCATCAGGCGATGCAGCCAGAAGTGCATCTCCCCATGTTCCTGCTCCAAGTCTCTCCTCTTCCATTTCTGTGTGAGCACAAGGTGAACCTGGTGATGGAAATTGGAGGTGCACAGGCACTTTCATTCCTGGGTTGAATTCTTCTCACTCCATGACCTTGAGACCTTAGCTCAGCACAACTGCTATCGAAAATTGTGCATTAAAAATGGGCTGCCCTTGGGTTTTGACTTTATTTAGGAAGTCTTCTTCTGAGAGAGGACCTCCTGCTAAAGGCATCACTGAATAGCTAATGATGAGTAGTAGCTAAGGGGGTGGGTGGGTGGATGGATGGATGGATGGATGGATGGATGGATGGATGGATGGATGGATGGATATCTGCTGCCTGGGAGAAATGCATAGCCTGAGGCTTGAGACCAGTGAACCGTACACAGTGGGAGGCTGTGAGACGGAGGCAGTAGCTGGCTTTCATAGGGGGCCCCGGAAAGGCAAAGAAAGAGGGAGAGATGAACATTTCTCTGTGTACTTTGGATGGGGTGGTTGTTTATTGTTATATTATCTGCTTTCCTGTTTCCCTTGCCTCTCTTCCTTTCACTGAAGCACTGTTTTGTTAAGTTTCTTTGTTCACAAGTGGGGAAGGATGGCTGGGAAGGGAAGCAGGGGAATGGTGGTAGGGGAATGAGAGCAGAGGCAGAATGGTGGAGAAAGGCTTGCAGGGCAGGATAGTCCCTTGAGTACCCAAGCTGGTTTGACTAAAGTTTCCCAGGTTTCTGTCTGGAGATTAGTGATGTGTTTGTAAAGACCCTTAGAAATTCAGGGTTCTTAATTGCTCTCTTGTTGCTGCCAGAAAAGTTGCATTTATTACAGCATTACCCCTAGACAGGGCAGCATCTAGAGCTTTTAGTGCTGTGCCCTGGCTCATTTTCAAGGACAACTTGCTCCATAGACACTTCAGAGCTTGAAGAGGATGTTCCCAGAGGTGAAATGGAAATAACTGGGCTAAGACTGGGCATGTGGTGGCTAAATGTTCAGCCCTGTGCTACCTTTAACTAGGTTTATCCCATAGGCATGGCACTGGGCATCCCACCATCCCACTGGTACTCAACCAGCGAGTGCCCACAGTGATAGAGCAGAGCTCAGGGTGAGATGAGCTACAAGCAAGGCCTAGTGCAACCCCAGAGCTCCCATGGCACCTCCCAGCCATCACTGTGCCATGGTGGTCATTCCTCAGCTGCTGTTGGGATTGTCTCAGCAACCTGCCAACATCTCTGCCCAGTTCCTCCAGTCTCAGGCCTTTTACCCCATTGTAGCCTCAAATGACCATCTCTGCTTCTCCTCTGATCCCGTATGACCTGGGAATAGGCTCTGATGGCTTTCGCATCCATAGTGACCAATCGCCTACCCACAGGCTGCCTGGGACCATCCTCCACCACCCCCCCGTTGCTCTCCCTTGCATCAGCTTTGGTGTTGCACAGCCACCACACACCCAAACTACTAATCTGGCACAAAAATAACCGAGCAAGAAAAGGGAACAGGTTTCTGCTAAGTCAGTGCTGAATCAGCCAGCATGAGGGCTGAGATAGAGGGGAGGACAGGGGCTGGTGGCCTGGAGCTGCAGGAGAAAGGACAGGAATGAGACCCCTGTGTTTGGCAGTGGCAAACTCTTAGGTCAGTCCAAGCTGATCTGTTTAAGCCATGGCTGAAGGTGATTTGAGCTTGGGGAGTTGGATTTATCCTCCCTTTTCCCTCTTATCCAGCCTAAGTGTAACTGTGGTGGCAAACAGGACCAGAAACTATCACAGGAGAGGGTCTGAATAGCTGCCTGGAGGCTGGTGAGATAGGAGGGACGTGTACTTCACATGAGCTGGCCTGTGACCTCTGCGCTACTTTACACATCAAGCCCAGAGAAGGGGTGTTAATCTCTCCAGCAATAACCCGTGCTGAAGATGCTCTCTTCCAGAATAATTTAGCACCAGGGCTAATTCTAAATTTCCTGGAGGAGGATTTGCACGCAGTAAAAATGTGTGAAGGCAGGAGAGTGCCAGACTGCAGGGAGTTCCCTGCAGGCTCTTCTTGCCTCCTAAACTGGTGCTTAATGCAAGGCTTGAGCTTCGTTGTGCTGGAGGTCTTGCTCCATGGGCCTTAGTCTCCATTGAAAGCTTATCCAGCTCCTTATACAACCCACCAAGTTACTCTAACCAATGTTAAGTCTATAAATTAGTCTTTAAGCTATGTCTGCTTATGTGATGATTAAATAGCCTGAAGCAATTTAAATCAGCCAAACTTGGGCAAGGCTTTTAAATAGTTGTGCTGGACTGCAGAAGCCCATGTAAGATGTGAACATCTCACTATCTCCAAACCACTTTGCCCTGCTCCCCATGGTGCTGAGGACACCCAGTCACCGCTTGGACCCTAGGCAGCTGCCTACAGTCACAGCAGGCTGCTTCCTGCATGCTTTCTACCGCCGACCACTCCGGGGAAAAGGCTGCCTCGCAGGGAACACCCAGCATTGCCAGGACTGAGGTTGCACAAATCCCGGTGATTCAGAGACCTGGCATGTTCCCAGGCTCCATCACTTACATGCCCTGTGAGTGATACATTGCTAATTTCCCTGCTGGCTTTCTCTGTATCATCCATGACTTCAGCCTCATGTCCCCTACACTACAGTGCCTGCTGAGCCCTCCCCATCCATGGGCTCCTCCATACCCATCACCATCCTCATGGATGCAGGGGAGGCTGTTTGCTTTCCTCACCTGCCGCTGTGCTGTGACCTGATATCCGAGGGAGCCTCTGAAAGGCTCTGGGATCTCGTTCCTGGGTGGCAGTAACCCACGAGGAGGGAGTCCTTGCCTCTCTTCAAGGACACTGAGTTTTACCTGTGCTTGTATCACCTGCTCAGGCATTATTTTAAGTTATTTGCATCTCTTCGCTGTCACCCTTAGAGACAGCCCTGGATAACTCCATATCCTGCGCAAACACATCGAATATGATGTACAGTGCAGGGCCAGCAGAGCCCCTGTGAGTTATTTCTCACGCTGACCATCCTCCCACCATGAACACCATTACCTGGTGGCCATAACCCCCTTGGCACAGACATGTCCATAGCCCTGCGTGCCCTCAGCCCTGGGGCAATGGAGCCATGGGGTCTCCCTTACAAGGCAGGGCGGGGGAGGGGGGTGTGTGTGGGAGGAGGATTTAAACTGTGACTAAGATTATCCATGATCACTCAGCAATGAGGTCCACCCCACTGGGTGCAGCTGGGGTGGCTGAGCAAGGTCGCTCGGGAAGTGACATTCTCCTGGGGCTCCAAAAAAAAACCCCAAGGCTGTACAGCTGGCTTTGAGCTTTTGCTCGAGCAAAAAAAAGCGCTGTGCTGAGCCGAGTGAAATGAAGCCTGCTGGGTTAGAGGTGGTGAGAGTTATTTGCTGGTTCATCTCCGTACCAGGAGGATTTAGGCTGGATTAGGCAGTGGCTGCCCGTGCCACTCCGACAGTCCTGCAGGCGACACGAAGCGTAAAGCCGGCAGCATCACGTGCACTGGGTAATCTGACACGAAAAGGATCTTGCATCCACAGCTGACATGAATCACAGATTTGCAGTGGGGGTTGTTCGGTGTCTTTTTGAGATGTTGAACCTACAAGACCGCACAACCCTCCCAGGAAAGCACTTGGCTTCAGGAAAATCACACTAAGTTGTGCGGTGCTCTCCGAAAGCTCTGCAAACCACCCTGTCACCCTTGCCACCTCCCTGTCCCCCTCAGGCTGTGCTGGGCTCAAAGGAACAAGACAACACGTGGTCTTCTGTTTAGCGTGAAGCTCTCGGCTTTGCTGCCAACTCTCTGATGGTGGCTATACCGCTTAATTCGCTGCTTTGATTTCTCCAGTGTAAGCTTAGGGACATTGCAAGACTTTCAGATATGTGCATAAAAATGATCTTCGTAATTTTTCATCCCCAACTTCATGACCATCAAGATGCCCTGGATGAGAGCAAGGCTCGACATTAGGCACTGTTCAAGCCTCAGCCCCAGAGCACTCGCACCCGAGGAGAAGTAGGACAGTAAATGAGGGCGCTATGTGATGTGCCCAGAGTCATAGTGGTTTTGGTGAGGTTGAGATGAGCATCCAGGCTTCAAAATCTGGGCCTCGCTCCCCAGCTGAACCAAAGGACCTCCTGCAAAACAAGTCTCCATATAATCAAAGGGATAAACCCCCCAAAAGAAGCATTAACTTTACATACGTTCATGATTTTTCCTCTGAAAGGTACAGTCATGACTGCTGGGCATGCTCCACCTGCACTGAGCTCGGCGCACAGGCAGCCGTGGCTTTCAGGTGGAAATAAATGGTTCTGTTTTACAGCACCGGTGTTACTGTGCTGCTCTGGGGGCAGAAGGGAAAATTCTTTACAGCAAGTCACTGACCTGGAAAGGATTTGACGTGCCAGCCCCGTGTGCCCCTCTCCCCTTTCTCGCCAGAGGTGAAGACGCAGCACCGGTTGTGCTTCATGTGCAGCCTCATCTCCCCATCTCACCTGCTGGCTGTCTCACAGCTGTTACCCTGGGTGCAGGGTTAAAGTCATGTTTATGCACTTAGCCTTGCCATCAGCTGCTGAGCTTCTCCTTTCTTAAGGTCCTCTGAGAAAAAAAAAAAGGCTCTTCAGCTGTGCATCAGCCTTCTCCAGAAGAGAGATCGGCTCAGGAGTGATGGCCACCAAACCTGCATTGAACAGTGCTGCGTTTCATTTCCCAGCCCTGGCCCCTTGCCCTGACATCCCATGGGGTACCTAGGCAGGAGATCCATCAGTGATAACACACCTTCATTCAGGAAATCCCTCTCCTTCAAGATTCTTCTCAGTCAGTGGAATCAAAATAATACAGAAAAGCAACTTGCTGATGGCAAAATTTTAAGGCAGGAAGTGAATTCTCTACAGGAAGACCCAGATTCATCTCAGCCCTGTAAGGGAGAACGTGATTTTGTTTTCCCCCAGCATAAGGTGAGAAAAGCTCATTTGATAAGGAGATGGCAGAAGTGCGCTCTGTCCCAGTCTGGACAAACAGCCACGGGGAAGCTGCTCATTCTGCTGATCTGGAGGACAGTCTCATGCTCTTTTTCAGTTGCCATCTCACACTGGAAGACCAACATTTTTTCATCTCACCTCAACCACCTGAAAGAGCTTCCTGCAGGCAATCCTGCATTTGCCATGGAACGTGCTAGAAACCACTGTGTTTACATATACGTGTGTGTGTATATATATTTCTATATGTTCCTGCTGGGAACATCTGCTCTTGGTAGACATTTCCCTTCCCAGTTTCCTGGAGTTCATAAGGAGGGCCAGAAGGGTGAGAACTCTCACCCAAAATCTCCTTTCCCTCACTCAGAGAAGCCTACAGGCTTTGTTGGTTTAACTTCCCAATTTATGATAACGGAAGTGATAATTGCGGTTTCTATATGAACTGGAGCTGTGAATTTTCCCATGCAGTGGCTACTTTCCCGTAACAGCAACAGAACATAGAAACAGGGATCCATCTCCTGTTTCTACAGGAGATGTGGAAGTGATGGTCCATGTACAGAGAATAAAAAAGCCTGAAAGTAAATTATAGTCAGCCCCGTTAGCCTGGCTTCTCTTATTGCAAATTAGTGATGAGAAATCACTTCCCAAAACGCTTCTGGTTTCTGCAGGATGAAGCAAGTGACGTTTCTGTAGCGTATTCTTTAACGTTTACCAAAAAAAGTTCTTTTGGTGAAACAATTCCTCCCATTTCATGAACGTGTTTTAAACAGCCTCAGATGACTAAGCAGGACCACAGGCTTTTCCTCCCAAGAGAGGAGAGCTGGCCGTTGAAGAGAAGATGGTTTCTGGTGGCAAACCGGGTCAGTGGGTGTCCATCGCTCACTCAGACTCCTGCCACCATCTAAGCAAAGACCCAGGGGTCTCTGGTCAACATGAGCAGCGAGGTTCACCAACTTTGATTAAAAATACCCTTTTTCTTGGGTTTTTTTTTAACAGTTACCAGTTCACTGACCTGGTTGATCCCGCAGGCCTGTATTTGCATGGCTCATGCGGTGGCACAAGGGGGAAAAAGGAACCAAATGCAGGGAGGGGGGGAGGAACTTCTTGAGCCACTGCTGCCACAAACACATAACATGAAACTCCAGCCTCGGTCACTCACTTCCCTATTTTCCTTCCAAAGAGTGAGAAAAGGAGATGCAGCAAGCTGGACATTAACAAGCAACTTATGTTGCAGCCAGTATGAACCAGTCTAGGCAGTGGTGTTTGTCATTACAGGGGCTACGAGGGGGGGTGGGATGGGGGATTTACAGATCAGCCTGCGCATTTTTGGATAATCTGTGGACTGCCTTTAGGTTCTGTATAAATAATAATAATTAAAAGCGGATGTAACTAATTGGAATCCATTCCACGGCAGTAATATGATCCATCTTATTGCCAATCCCCTGAGTCACTCCAACCTCCGGATGATTATTTTTCTGCTTTTCCCTAATACAATCTGAACACTGCCTTTCAAACTGCTGGTGGATATAGCGTGGGTTGGTGCTGCCGGGGCATTTCAAACTCTCTTCTAGCCCAGACACAGCCAGCCCGGTTAGCTCGACACCAGCAGGGCAAGACTTTTATCAGAAGCTGCATATTTTTAAACTTAAAATCCCCTCCACCATCCACAACTCTGGTGTTGACACAGTTGTGTTATCACCTATTATTTGCCCAATTTATTTCCAATTAAAAGCAGTGATGAGCATCCCAAATTTCCTTCTGGGCAGCCTTACTGGGTCTTGCTTTGCATCGTGATCTCTATTTGGGATGAAGCTCCCCTCCCTTGACCTCCTGGGAAGAGCATGTTGTTCCTGGGTTTGGTGGCCCCGGGGGAAGGCAAAGCCCAAAGCAGGGCTCTGCAGCACTTGTGCAGCAGCACAGCCAGCTGTGGAGGAAGGTCCTCTCCCTGCACATGTGACACGGTCTGTCTTGTCCCCTCCTGGGAGCTGCAGTCCTGCCACTGCCACCTCGGCTCAGGGAGGGAAGCTCTTCTCCGGGCTCATTCCCAGGCTCCCAAGGATCATTGCTCCCTTCCAGGATTCAATATGGAGAAAGTACAGGGAGAAAAAGTTCACCTTGGCTGGAAGAGGAGCTTTCTAGCTGAATTCAAACCTCCCTGAAATCAGGAGGAGGCTTCTTGTGGGCTTCAGAAAGGTTTGGATGAAACTCACAACCTGGCAAAGCAAGAGCACCACTATTTTTTTGCTTTTTTTTTTTTTTTTTTTTAGATTTTCTGTCATTCACAGGAGTTCTGTGCTGTTCACTTGGTGTGGCGCTGAAACACACCCTTGTTTCATCTGCCTTCAGGATGCCTCCAGAAGATGACTGTTGGTCAATAGGACTTCTGCAAGCTCTGGAAATCAGATGTTTGAATGTTTTCCTCAGTAGACACCCAGCAGTGTAGAGTCATATAATACCTTGATTTGGTGCACTCATAAGCCTTGAAGGCCCTGATCAGCCTTACCTAGGGCTTCCCCTGCTCCTGACCTGGTCTCCTGTTGGACCTTGGACCCTCCCTGAAGCCTCATCTCTTTTCCTGTCTCCTGGAAACACCTTGTACTTGTGTTGCAGCCTTTCCAGCCCTGTCTCTGGCCCCATCTCCTGCTCCTCCTGAGTCCCTGGACAGACCTGGACCTGTTTCCATCATTTGCAATGGCCATCGATGGACACTGTGCCCAGCACCCTGCTCTGCCCACTCAGTGCAGATGCTGCAGGATCTGCCTGTGCTGTGGCCACCCTCAGCTTCCACCTAATCCTCATTTATGGGGGGATGTGTCTGCTCCTTGACGCACTCCTCCATCACAGAAAACGTGCTACATGTTCATAGAATCATAGGGTGGTTTGGGCTGGAAGGGACCTTTAAAGGTCATCTGGTTCCAACCACCCTGCAGTGAGCAGGGATGTCTTCAACTAGATCAGGTTGCTCAGAGCCCCGTCCAACCTGGCCTTGAATGTTTACAGGGATGGGGCTTCTACCACCTCTCTGGGCAGCCTGTGCCAGTGTTTCACCACCCTCATTGTAAAAAATTTCCTCCTTATGTCTAGTCTGATGCTGGAGAACAAGAAGAAAAAAAAAAGAATATAAAAATCCCACCCCAAAATTTGTCGCTGTTGGACAATTACCACCCTGCTGTTTCTACATGCTTGCAGCCTTCGGGTGGCTGAGCTGCACCGAATCACAGAATGGTAGGAGTTGGAAGGGACCTCTGGACATCATCTGGTCCAAGCCCCTGCCAAAGCAGGGTCACCCAGAGCAGGTCGCACAGGATCAGGTCCAGGTGGGTTTTGAATATCTCCAGGGAAGGAGACCCCACACCCTCCCTGGGCAGCCTGTCCCAGCGCTCCGCCACCCTCACAGAAGTTTTTCCTCACGTTCCCCCAAGCAAAACCACCGCGGGGCACAGAAACTGCCCGGCCGCGTGTGCAGGGAGGGGACGGAGGGCGATGCCCGAGCACAGCCATTGCCCCCGCAGCCCTCCGCAGCGCTCCCACCCGCGGGGTCCCACACAGCCACCCCCGGTGGAAGGGCTGGAGGCGCGGGGGGGCAGGGGGAGGGGGGGGCGCTGCTCTGCGCTGCGCTGCGCGGGGGGGGGCGCCCTTGCGCGCTGCCTTGCGCGGCCGGGTGACGCCACAAAAGGCGCCCCGCCCCGCCGCGCCGCCCCACGTGCGCGCCGCCCCGCCGCGGCAGTGCGCAGCCGGCGGCCCCGCAGGCAGGTGGGAGCGCGGCGGGCGGCAGGGCCCCCGCCCCGCCCGGCCCCGGCCCCCGGCCCCGGCCCGCCGCCATGGGCGCCTGCCCCCAGCGCCGGCCGCCGCCGGCCCCCCGCCCCGCCGCGTAAGGCAGCGCGGCTGGACGGGCAGCGCCTCGCCCGCTGCGCTGCGCGGCGGCTCCGGCCCCGGCCGCCGCTATGGGGGCCGCCGCGGTGTGCCGGAACGCCGCCGCCGCCGCCGGCTTCCTCACGGTGAGTGGAGAGGGGGTGGGGGGTGGGTGGGAGGAGTGTCGGTCCGTCCGTCCGTCCCTGCGCGCTCCGCGGGCGCAGCGGCGCCTCCCGCGCAAGATCCGCGGGTCCGCCGGGGCGGAGGCGGGGGGGGGGAGGGCGGTATGTGCTGCAGTGCGGGGCTGCCCGCCCGCGCCTCCGGCCCCGGGGGGGGGGGGGGGAGGGTTGGGTGTGCTGCCTGCCTCGTGGCGGGGGGGGGGGGGGGGGGGGGGGGGGGGCAGGTAGGTAGGGGTGTGGTTTTGGGGGGTACGTGTGTATTTAGGTGTCCTGCTCTCCCCCCTCTCCGCGGCGCCGTGGGGTGGGCGGGTGCTCCCCTGCGCCTTCCCCGGGGGTGCTGCCTGACCCAGCCCCCGCAGCCCGGCAGCGGACACCGGCTGGGTGCGATATCCCCAGCTCCGGCCTCTCCATCCCCGTTTTACTGCAGGCGGCATCCTCCCCCGAGGCTTCATCCCGGGCAGTGCCGCACCTCGAGGTCTGAGCGCATCCTTGCGTCGCCCCCCTCCCAAAGCTCACCGCTGGGCTGGGGTCCGTCCATCCTTCCATCCATCCATTCATCCATCCATACCCGCCAGCTGCTTTTCTTGCCACTCTTTGGACAGGCAGCAGAACTCACCGCCGCTAATTGCAGGCAGCTGCCCTGACTTAACACAGAAATGGTTTTTTTGGCAGGTTCCTCACCTCCAGGTTTACCTTCCCAGGTAGGGCCCTTCCCAATCAGTGCTTTAGGGCTACATCCTGTCTTTTTGGGGAGAGATGGTAATTCGGTGTGTCAGGCACACGCCGCAGCTGCTGCGGCTGGGTTGTGTAACTGAGGAGTGCACTTGCTCTTGAACTCAAGGTGGCTCTTAGCAAGCTGGTGCTGGCTCGACAGGAATCCGAGTAAACAAAAAAATAATCTAAAGCTGGGAGAGCATTAGCCGGGAAACAGCCTCATTGCTTTGAAGGCAAAGGGTAACTTCACGTGGCAGCGGAGCAGCCAGGGTCTGTGCATGGTGCTGGCTGGGTGCTCCTGAGCACCAGTTTCCCGCTGGGAGAGGAGGGTGCTGCTGCGTGTCTGGAAGATGAGATGCTGATGCAGAGCTTGAGGTATGGAGCTCCAGCTGGGATCCTGGAGGTCAGTTGGGAATGGCGGGTATAGAGGGAAGAGAGGGAAAAAGTGATACAAAGGTGTAGGGAAATACAGCAGCAGTTTTGCAAAATGAAGCTGAGACTCTGAGCAAATGTGTGCATGTATTGCTTGTGCACGCATGTACTCAGACCTCTGCATGTGCTGATCATACAAGCAACGAGCTGTAAGACAGGATTCCCATTTGCTTGCGAGCTGGCAGGATGCTCCCTTGGCCATTGGCCAGGCTTTCTTCAGCTGACATCTTCATCTTCAAAATTTTGGGCAATTACCTTCAGCCCCACAAGGAGTTAAAGTCTTTCTAGCCCCATGGAAGTACTTTCAAATCAGTAGTTGGTGGGTCTCTTACTGGTGCAGCAAACCTGAAACCGCTCGGCCGTTTGGTTTTTGGGCGATAGGCGCTCAGCAGTGGATGGACGGAAAGGCTGGTGTTGGTTGTGGTTTCCATTGCTTGCTGTGGGCTTCGGGGACCCGCCAGCTCCCGCAAGGTGGTTTCCAACATCTCCCCAAATGCCCTTGCCTTGAACCTTGGTGATGTTGCCTTGCTTTGACTTGAGGCTTACAGGAGCCTGGGGGATTTCATCTGCTTGGAGCAAAACCGTGGCTGCCAGGGGTGCTTGTGAGCTCTGGTCAGTGCTGGCTGCAGGAATAGCTGCTGGGGTTTCCTTTGTGGGGACCAGATGTGCCGGTTGGTGCTGCTGTTTCAGCATGCTCAGCTGCCTGCGTTTCACTCTCAAGAACTAGTAAAGGGACTGCTGAGCAGGGTAAGCCCCGGACTCTCGGTTTCACAAACCCCAAACCAGCTGAAATAGCTGGTTGTGTTGCAAGAAGCAGAAACTTGCTTTGCTCTTCGATACTCTCTTCACAGGCAACTTTTTTTCAGAGTGAGTAACTTGATCCTTTTTACAGTGGGCAAAGCAGGAGTGCAGGGCTCCTCCTGCTGCAAAGTTATCATAAAACTTCCAGACCGGTTTATTTGTCTTTCTGGGTTTGTTTTATAATTTATTTTTTTTTCCTCCTTTAATGTCGTAAGGGACTTCCCGGTGCTGGTTGGCAGAGGGTGCAGCTGACCTGCCGGAAGGGCGGTGGGCTGTGCAGCCCGTCCCCGACCTGTGCCAAGGCATCGCTGTGGAGTCAGCTGCCATTTCTACCAAATTCTGCTGGTTTTGCTTGGAAATAGTTCCCAGAGTATCAGTTTAGCACTGCTGGTCCCTGCTCACTTGTGGCTCTCTGCTCCTGCTCTTCTCTACTGGGGCCAAGTGCCCTGCATTTAGCTGGCTTTTGTCTTTTTTTTTATTATTTTTTTAAATTATTTTTACATTTTAAAAATTTTTTTTAGGTTTATTGCTGTCTCCCGGCAGGGCTGACAGCGGGGCAGCACTGTACACAACCCAGGATTATGACTCTCTCAAGGTGTCACCCCGTTTCAGGACACAAATACCTGTTGATCCACCGATTTTCTGCTGGTGGTTTGACTCCTTGGGCCACTGAGCGGGTTTGGGTCCTGAAGGCGCCGTTGCATTCCCACCCACACCCCCTGTGTATGTGCCCAGCAAGCTTGTGGGCCCCTAAAAACTATTTACTGTGCAAATTGCTCATCTGGTCTCTCCTGCAGCATGCAGTTATTTGAGAGGGTGATGGAGGCATCAAGCTGGGCGGTGGTGAGGTGGGTCATGCCCGCAACAACTGCAGGAAGCTGCTGGCTTGGGGGTTTATTTGCAGCCAAGCACAAAGGTCCCCTGGTCTGGGCCTTTTCCTCGGTGTGGGGAGGTGAAAATGAGTGTTCCCCAACCTGATCTGCTTTCCTCATACCATAAAACCTCCACGTGTTGGAATAGGTGAAGGTGGCTGGGAAGTGCCTTTGCCCATGTGGCACAGGACATTGATGCTGAGCTGGGGATGCTCTTTGGGATCGTGGCCACCCCATCTCGCTTGACCCTTTTGGCTTCTTTGTCAAGAGCTGCTCCTGCGTCGGGCACAGAGAGCAGCACCAAAACTGCTTGAAACCAAATCTGCTTTTTGGTGTTATCTTACACCGATTGCTTTTTTCTGTGTGGTTTTGTTACCCTGTACACTTTCTTTGGTATTGGAGTAATGAGCTGAAATCCAGTGGCTAAGCAGAGCTCGTTTCGTTACTCCGTTGCTTTTGCCACCAAAACTGGGTGGAACTGAGTGTATCGGCCAGAAAGGGCTGGTTTTGCCTGCTGCTGGGCAGTCCTGAGGATGAGGGAACAAACCAGCAGACACCCCTTTTTGTTGAAGGTGTCCTCCTGCTCCCAGCTGCCTCTTTCAGAGGTTTGAGTGGTGCCAGCCACGAAATCCGGGCAGCTGGCTTTTTTTAGGGACCAGAAGTGCCAATCTGAATCAATAGTGAATGCTCAATGCTGCTTAGCCCTCCCCCGCTGGGACTTGCTGTTGTCCCTAAGCTTGGAAGAGCATGTGCAGCTGAAGATCTGGAGATGTTCAAAAGCGCCAGTGCCACTTTGCTTGAGATAGATAGGGTTTAAAAAAAGCCCCACAAACCCAAAACCAAACCTGGTGCCGTTATGGTAGCACAGGTCCCACTGGCTTTAGTTACCTGGATCAGTGATGGAAGGATGCTGGAAATGGGAAGAAAAGGGAGAGCAGGATGGGACCCGTGGCATGTGCTTATTAGTGGGGTTGTCCGTGGGTTTCCTGAGGTCTGGCTTGATGCAGACGGAGAAATCTGGATCTGAGATGGCAGCATGCAGCTCATCCCCGGCAAGGCAGGAGAGCCGCTGCCTGTCTTGCCTCTCCCAACACCCTGTCCTGCTTGGCGCTGGCACGGGGAGGAGGATGAATAATGCAGGTGACCCCCCACGCAACCTCCGAATCCTGCTGCATCTGGTTTGCTAATTCAGGGTGGCGTCATGAAGATTACGGGTGGCAGGTTTCCTTAGAGCCAGCTAAGCACTTGGTTAAATCATGTCTTAGGGGAGGGGAAAAATAAAATGCATCCTGTAAGCCTTTGCTGCCTGCCAGGGCAGCCCCGCTTTTTAATTTGACGTGCTGTAATTAGCCTGGCCGCTGCAGGATCCTCGTCAGCTCCTGCGGGCTTGCCTGCTTCTGCCTGCTCTGTAATTGCTGCTTTAGGAGGAAAAAAAAAAAAAAAAAAAAAAAATTGAAGTGTTTTGTACAAATCCCGAGCTGTAAATTATTTAGCAGGTGAAACAGGAATGTGCTGTGTGTTTCCAGGAAGCAAGAGACTGCACCAAAAATGATGCGGTGCGGCTTGCGGCTCTGCCGCGGTGGGCCTTCTGCAGAGTCATGTTGTTGGGAGGATTTTTGTTTTTTCCCTTCTGAATATATTCTTGCTGGCTGGTATCCCAGAATAGGTAGCAGAGCAAGAGGCGAGGAGTTGTATAACATAGCCAAGTGATTTATGTGCCTGGCTGTGCAGTTGAAAAGCATTAGGGTCTCTGGTCTTTTTACCTTCAGTGTAGGAAAGCACCTTTGGAAATTCAGGGAGACGTTGGCTTGTTCCTCTCTCCTTCCGAACTCATCCCACAGCTGTTTGAAAATGTGGGTTTTTTTCCTCTTGCCTTGCATGTTGTAGAGGTTGCGTCAGCCTTTCTTTTCATACGCCTTTTGTTCTTGGTCTCTTACCTGTGCTGGCATAACTGACATTAAATCCATGCACCAGAGGTCTTCTGGAGGAAGCAGAGGTCCCGCTTGGTGGATGGAGCAGCCGCGATGCAAGGGAATTAAGGGAATAAGGCCCTGAGATTGGAAATGGGTAAACAGATTCGTAGCCATTATCTAGCCAAGCCCAGCTGGGTGCAGTTCAGTGTCTAAAAACTGGAGACCTTTTTCCTGTATCTGATGCAATGAGGAACCAAGTTACAGCAGAGCTCCTCCGAGTGCCTAAAAATAGCATTGGGTTCTCTGTCCTGTTGCTAACACATCCAGTTTAACGTGGGTTCAGATGTGGTTGGAGGCTCGAAGCAGAACATCCCTTGTGGTCTCACAAAACCTGTGCTTGCACAGGGTCATAAAAAAATCACGGAAGGGCAGAGGGGCTGAGAAATAGTCCGGTTAATGGCTGCTAGCCCACGTTTCATCCTGGTTTGTGTTACTTAGAAAGGTAACTATTTGAACAAGTGCAGATTAATAAATACAGAGGAGGAAAGTTTTACAGGTCAGAGCTACCACCTGCGTGTGTTTTTTGGCTTCTCAGCAAGCGCCTGGCTCGTGCTGGAGCCTCTCAGCCTTGAAATGCAAAGCTGGTCTGAATTCTCCTGGGGTGGCCAGGTAGCACGTACTGCTGAAACACAATTAGCAGTATTTACCGCCCTGGCAGGGTGTCAGTGTAAATGATGCTTAGTCTCTCTGAGAAGTGTGGTGTCAAATTTAAGGAATTATAGCCGTAGCTGGCGATGCATCTGGAGAGCATGCCGCTGTCTGTACCAGTTCTCTTCTACCCTGATCTCGCTGAGCTCCCAACCCTTGGTGTAGAAACATCTCCATGGTCCCATGGCTCTGGGACATCCCTTGTGATCATGCAAGGGAATCACCAGCAGAGAGGGCTCTGGTCGCACACTGTTGTTGACTAATACCTCCTGTCTGTCTTCCAGCTGCTCATGCTCCTTGGCACCACTGATGGTCAGTCAAAGCTGACCTCCGAGCAGAATGCCATCAGCCTCTCCCCTGGCAAGTACCGCCACTTTGACCATGCCACCAACAAAGAGCTGATCTGCGACAAATGTCCTGCAGGAACCTACGTGTCTAAACATTGTACGAAGAGTACCTTAAGAGAGTGCAGCCCTTGTCCAGATGGAACTTTTACCAAGCATGAGAACGGCATAGAGCGGTGCCACCCCTGTAGAAAACCTTGTGAACTGCCAATGATTGAGAAAATTCATTGTACTGCCTTGACTGACCGCGAGTGCACTTGCCTGTCTGGTACGTTTCAGACGAACGATACCTGCGTCCCTTACACGGTGTGCCCGGTCGGCTGGGGCGTCCGCAAGAAAGGAACCGAGACGGAAGACGTTAGGTGCAAGCCGTGCCCTCGTGGTACCTTTTCTGATGTGCCTTCTAGTGTGATGAAGTGCAAAACATACACTGACTGCTTTGGGAAAAACATGGTGGTCATCAAGCCAGGGACGAAGGAGAGTGACAATGTCTGTGGTTCTCCAGCGTCTCTTCCGAACACGTCTTTGACTTCGTCAAGCACTGAAGCAGGTGAAGAGCCCTATGAAGTTCCACCAACCGCTCCTCTTCCCAAAGGTAATGTCCACCACTGAAACGTGGATGTGGTTTTGATTGTGGGATTGGATTCCTGCCCTGGTCAGGGTTGGCTTTAGGCTGTTAAAGGGCAACCTGGTCTAAAGCATGGGTAGTGCTTTTGCTTGCTGGCCAAAAGGGAGCTCTAGAGTGCATCAGGTTGCCCTGACTTGTGTTAAAACGTGTTTAATAACATTTTCACTGAGACTATAGTCGTGACTAGCCTCCTGGCTGGCCTGAAAGGAGACCACGTTCCCTAGCCACTTTTCCCATCTGTGTGTTGTGCTGGCACAAGGCTTGGTGCATTTGTGGCAAACCTGAGCAGGGTGCAGCAGGGAAACTCCAGCAGGACAGGAGCTTTGCTCCACCAGACTGCTTTCCTGATGAATTCACTGCTTTCCTGCCCATGCTTTCCCTGCTGCGTTTTGCCCCATACTGTGCCAGCATATCAGCTTGACCAGGAACCATTGCCAAAACAGGCCTCCAGGAGCCTAGGCTATGCCATAAATTTTTTCTTTAACCTCTAAGATTTCTATTAGTTATCACTGGTGGGGAGAACCAGATTGAAATCCCCATTCTCTTGTTTAATTGGGAATGATACATCATCACAGTCTTTATGGAGGTGTTTTAGCCAAGGCTGATTGCAGTGGGACTCCATTTGAGGTGGTCCTCAGCACTCCCTGGGAAACAACCTCCTTACAGTATCTCAAATGGGGCATTTTATTAAAAAAAATACAACTTCTAGTAGCCGGCACACCTGAGCTGGTGAATACAATAGCAGGGAAGTGCTGACAGTGGTAGGCTCCCAGTGCTTCTCCTTTGTTAGGTCTCAAAGCTTGATATGACTTTGAGTCACTGGGAGAGGACAGGAGGGTGTTTCCTGAACTTTGAAATCAACTGTAGATAGTTGGGAAAACACTTTAACTTTTACCTTGTTTGTATCCTGATCAGAGTGTTTTGGGTAACCAAGTCAGAGGCAAAAACTGGGTTACAGGTGGTTACACCCGCTCTCTGGCTCAGCTGGGATGAGACATGATCTTCAAAAGCTGAGTTTCCAGAGTAAGCTCTAGTTTTTGCCCCAAGAGCCCTTCTTCTCACCAGACTTTGGTCATCCATCTTGCTGGGACCTGAGAGCGGTGGGCTGATTAAAAAACTCAATAAAGGTGGAAAGTAGCTCTTAGGGAGAAGTTTGGTTTCTTATGGTGCTTGAGAAACATGTATTGTTGTTGCATCCACAGCTGCTTACAGTGCTGATAAAAAATTTTGTGCTTCCTTAACACAACCCACTAGAGAGATGCTAAGCCTCTGAATTGTCATGTATTTCTAGCCCAAATACCAAAGTCCACAACTGGAGTAAAACTAATGTTGATAAACTTAAGAAAGAAAAAACAACTCAAAGTTGTAGGTTTTCTGAGAAACACTGAATGTGGGGCGAACACAGATTGACAACATGCCTTTAATAATATTTTTTTTTAATGAGCTGCCACTAGCCTTAACCAACAAGGGTCAATTTTACTTTGAACCTACCTCTGTAACTGTACCCATCTGTTCCCAGAGCCAAACCTCAACTTCACCTCTTCCCTTTCTCACTGCCTGGCGTTGGGTTTCTGTCTGCTGGCCAAGCAGATGCTCAGGCAGGTCTTAGACTGTGATGTGATGCTCTATCCTGTCTCCGGTGCCGTGACGCTGAACTCTCCTCACCTTTTGCAGGTCTGAACTCTTCAGTTCCTGACTTTGTCCCCTCTCCAGTGCCACGAGCGTCCAGCAGCATGGTGGAGCCGGCAGACTACTACAATGAAACCTCTGCCAACGAGACGGTTGGTGCCGGTGGGACCCTCACAGGCTCCGGCACAACCAGCCAGGCACAGAGCTACCGGCACAAGCAGACCAGCCAAGCGCTGGAGAAGCAGCCATCGCTGGAGATGGTGGGGGGTGAGAAGTCCAGTGTCCCATACAGGCCCCCCCGGCGAGGTCCACAGAACATCCACCAGCACTTCGACATCAATGAACACTTGCCGTGGATGATTGTCCTCTTCCTGCTGCTGGTCCTGGTGGTTATTGTCGTCTGCAGCGTCAGGAAGAGCTCACGGACTCTGAAGAAGGGACCCAGGCAAGATCCCAGTGCCATTGTGGAAAAAGCTATTATGAAAAAGTCCACCACCCCCACGCAGAACAGGGAGAAGTGGATCTATTACTGCAACGGGCATGGTGAGCAGTAGTGACTGGGGGCCGTGGCGAGTAGTGTCCTCTCCACTGTCCCGCACAGTGCTTTGGAGAGGCCACCTCCACGTCCAGTGGAGTTGACCGGTTGCTTTTCTGACTTGCTGGGTCTTGTATTGAGGACAAAGCCCATATATATTGATTCCTTAGATATTTCTTTGTCCTTGGCTTGTTCTCATGGTGTGTCCCTGCTCCTGCAGGGAGGGTTAGTGGAGGGAATGTCACCTGCTCGTCCAGCTCCTCTCCTTCACCTTCCCACCCATCCTTGGTAGAAGGATCTTGAATGAAGGCTCCCTGCACTGCCCTCCTTTCCACTTCTGTTTCACACTCTCCTTATTTTCTTGGTGACGCAGGTGTGGGTCTGGTTGTCTTTCGTGTTGTCCTTTTTACCTCACCCTGTCTGTTTCTGGAAGGCTGAGTCATCCCCTGCCTCTTGGCAGCACCACATTTGCAGGTTCTTAGCCCTAAATCCTGACTGCTGGCTTGTGTCTCCAGCCCTTTGCCCTGGCTGGAGCCAGGAAGGTTGTCCTTAAAGGCTGTGTCGTGGAGGTGTGCAGCTTCGTGAGTGTTGTGAGGTCTTCCTGGAGGCTCTGCTTTGTAGTGTTTTCTGTTCCTTTGGTGGGTGACTTGCTGTCGCCTTTTTGATGAGACTTTAAAGGTGACTAGTTGTGGTCACTAAATTGAAATTTGTAGAAATCAATGATAAATTAATGGTGGCATGAACATGAGCATGAAGCAGCCGTGATCTCCCTGGAAGGATGCATGTCTTCCTCGGCAAAGCTGCGTTGGCAATTCTGACCCTGTGCGGAGAGTCGTTATTTTGGGTTGAGGTTGCTCAACCTTAAACATCCATTCACAGTTAACCTTTAGAAGAGTACATTTAACAAGGAGGGCCAAACAAATGGATTGAAAAAAGATTGGAAGGTTTAAGAGAGATCAGTCCTTGATGAAAGTCACCTTTGAGTGCTTAAGTGCAAAGCAAAGAAAGCTTTGAGTAGGGAGACTTCTGTCATCTACTCTCTCCTTCCTGCTGATTAATAGGCCTACACTTTGTTTGCCTTCATTAATGCATTTATAGAACCAGTAAGGTCTTGTTGGAATTAGTTTTGTACCTTCCCCTGTGTTTGTGCTACTTACAAGTTTCCTTTTAACTCTTGAATTCTTGAGGTGCAGTTTCATGACCTTTTTTCTATTTGCAATAACTTTTTCCGATAGCCCCTGCACTTGATTGTCACTAAAATCTGTGGTACCCGAAGCATGGTCCCTGAGCTTATGCTGAGTGATCTGCCACGGGGTTGCAGAACCTCATTAGACATCCTTATTCACGGGCACTAGCAGAAATACTACATGGCTTTGGCCACGGCTTATTGTCCAAAAGTGACTGGTTGTTGCTAACTTTTTTCTCCAAGACATTAATTACCAGTTGGTTGAATTTCTGACACTTTCCTGGTTTTTGAAGCATCTCAGAGCGGAGGCTGAGTTTATACTGGGGAGGGAGTGCTTGAGGGCAGGCACCAGACAAAGTTGCTTGGAGCAGGTGCAGCTCTGGTTTCTAACCTGGTGTTTCAGACCTTATGCCAAAATGCCTGTGCTGCAGCTGGACCTTCTCCTGGAGGCCACGTTAGAACTGCCTTTGTGGGCAGTGCTGTGCATTTGGTCACCAAGCATGATTCAGGTTAAAGAAACCAGGTGGGTAAGAGAAGGTGATATGCGGTGAGGTAATGTTAGCCCATTTATGTATAACCCCACCTCCCAGATCTTGTCATCCTTTAGGGGACATCATCATTCATGGGTCATCATGTGCTTCCCAAGGTGAGTTGTTCTGGTCTTCTCTGTGATTCCTTCCACAGCTGAATTCAGGTAGTGCATCAAATTCACGAGGTATTTGCTAAGTTTTTGCCTTGTCTTGGGAAATAAGCTGGATGTAGCAGCAAAACCACACTTAGGTGATAAACTGGCCCGCTATCTGATCAAGTCTCTTGGGTCTGGAGGCGAATTGCCGTGTTACTCTGCACACCTGGCTGGGCAGTTTTGCCCATCCGTCCCAGTCGTTCTGTGTTGGCATGGGCGGCTTCATGACTTCTTCCTGCTGCTGAATGTCCTCAGTTGAACTTCGGGCAATGAGGGCAGACAGACGAGTGCAAACCAATTAATGCTTTGTCTTGCTTTTAGTGCAGCTCTGGTGTTGCCTAAATTGTGTTGCGTGAAGTGGAAGGGCCTCCTTGCTCATTAGTTCTTACTTGGTGGTGGTGTTCTGTCCTGTCAGATATGTAAATTGTTCTTCTCCATGGTGGTGTATAAATCCCTCTTTGGTTTTCCTGCTGAAATGTCTGGTTCTTAAGACTGTTTACTTGAAACAAGAGAAGATGTGGTGCCATAGAGGAATTGACCTTTTATTTAATAACTGGGTGTGCAGCTAAGATGTATGGCAGAGCTGCAGCGTCATGGCTTAGCTTTCTGCTGCTCCAGCAGTGTTTGTACCCAAACCATGCTTCATCCTGAAACAGCATTTCAGACAAGGGTAAATATAACCAGGATCAAACTTCAGGCTGTGGCAGAGAGGAAATCTTTCCCCTCCTATGCTGCTAATGCAGATCCCTCTGTGGTAGGCAGCCAGAGCAAAACCTCCAGAGATGTGACTACCAGAGCTGCTCCCCAGGTCTTCAGGTGCCAGCCTGGTTTGTGGTTGCACTTTTGGAGGGCAAGCAGTTAGGTTTAAATTATCTTCTGGGGGTGAAGCCCTGGGGTCTGGTGCTGGCAGTGCACCCACATCCATATGAGCTCCCCACCTATATGTTGGCTGGCCATGCCAGCAAGGGGTTGGGGTGTGTTTATTGCTGGGGCAAAGCCTGTGTGCGTAGCTGTCGCGCACAGTCTCCCCCCGCTTCCTCCTAGTTTACCATCTCCTCCCTCCTAATCTTTCGATAAACAGCTTTAACCTTTGAAAGGGAAGACTGGATCTGACGTAGGCACTGCTGCCTCTGCTTGGAGGAGCTGTGCTTGGGCGGCTGCCCTTGCACTGGCACCCCTCAAGACTACCATGGCACCAGACAGACATCCAAGGCTTTGCCTGTTTGGAGGATTTTATTACCAATTGCTGAAACCCAGCAGTTCTGGGTGAAGCATGGTCAGGGTGGCACCAGCACTGCTCGGTGCTGAAACAAAGACATCTTGCTGTGGTTGGGCTCCTTCCCAAAAGAGGAGGATTTTAGCGTGGAAGCAGTGGCTCAAACTCTTGCACAGTTCCTGAAGGCACTTGATGTGCTGAATTCCTTAAATAGTTGAGATAGGTGTGTGATCCTGAACAGTGGTTGTTATCATGGGGTGTTTCACTTGTCCTCATCTCCCCGTGAGCTGGTGTCTATGCCCCATGCTCTCTCTGGTCATAATACATGCCTGAAATAACAGCCCAAACATAAAAATAGCAGTAGCTTGGGAGGCTGGTGTTAAAACTAGACCTGTGTCCTTAACATGGATGTGTTCCAGCCAAGACGGCAAACGCCGATGATTCTCACTGGATTAAATGGTTCAGAGGTCTGGGAAGAGCTTGCAATGACTAATGGCCTGAGTTAGCATCCAGCCTACCTCCACATTTGTCCTCGCGTCTGTCCTCACAACCGGGGCTCTCTGAAGAGCCCCAGGGTCTCTAGATGAGATTGAGAAGGTAGAGCAACACCAACGGTGCAGCTGTGGTTGGAGAAGCTGGACTTCTTGCTGCTTCAGCTGGCTCTTGCATTGTAGCTCTGCAGATGGGAATCCAAAGGGGAAAAGCAGTTCACCAAAGGTTTCCAAAGCAATTATCAGTGTGGTGTCTGAACGACGTGGGTACAGGGCTGATAGTGCTCTGTGGTTTTAACCTTGTATGACTGCTTGTTTGTTCTTTTTTTTTTAAAAAAGATTAAGAACAGCTTACACACTGGAAATACTTTCTTTTCAACAATCCCTTTATTTTAGTAAATACCTGTTTCCTGTCTTCAGCTGTTTCCAAAGGCAAGGAATTGAGCTTGCAGAAACCTTTCAATAAAAATTGGGAATTGAAGCCTGTCTCTTGAACATCTTGGAAATGTCAAATTTGGCATCAGTCTATGCCAAACGCGAAAATGGGCTTGAAACTATCTTGCAGAAATTGCTGGTAGTGCTGCCTTTGACTTTCACCCATTGAGTGATGAAAGGCAAAGACTGGTAAAATGTGGTTTTGGGTAAAACCTGTGTATAGAAGCAGCTGCCTGAAATGATGTGCCAAGAGGCAAGAAGAGAGTTTGGTGACTTCTTTGGAGTTGAAAGACTGAAGAACAGATCTTGGCAGCACTGGCCTGGCACAAGATACCACTTCTCTTTTATTTTTCTTCGAGTCTTGTAATTGCACATTATTGCAGTGGGTGGTGAGAGTGAAGCCAGGAAGCCTCTGGCTAAATAATCAGAAAAATAAACTGTTCTGCAAAAGCTGTTTGCAGCCAAGATGGAGCTGACTGCAGGTAGAAAAGCGTGTACTGAAAATGACTCAAGATCAGAGTTAAGGGGTGATGCTAGAAAGATGGGGAGTGTAGGGTGTGGAGGTCTTGGTTGTGCAGTTGTTGGAATGCCCAGTTGTCAGCATGTTGGGAGCCAGGATCTACTTGGTTGGTCCTTGTATGGAATCATATACTCATTTATGGTTAGTGTTTGAAGGTGCTTATCAGAGTAAAACTACTTGATTCTTTTTCTTTTAAAGAGACAGCACATTGACTAAAAAAGCCCACACATAGCTGTAACCTTTTGTATAGATCTGTCCCCTAACGAAGGGAAGCAAGTGCCTGGGAACAACCCAGCAGGAGATAATCTTCTCATGCGTGGTGTCGCTCCCTATTCAACTACTACCCCAAGTAAGGAAGCTCAGCTGCAGGGATGGCACTTGCAGGTCTATGGGGTGACTTCGGTTGCTACTTTAGGACCCCTTCTTAGTGCTCATATGGGTAAATGAGGTGAAAGCCACTTAGTGTGGTGGCTTTGTTTTGCAGAGGTAGTTTTCCTTCCACCCCTGAATGGGTTGCAGCTTGGTGGCAGGAGCATCACGCTGGGAGGCGGGGTGAGGATAGAGGAGCTGCTGTGGAAATGCACCCCTGGGGACTCTGTCTCTTCTAGACATCTGCAGAGCATGGGGAGGAGCATTGGTGTTAAAAGCTTCACCGGTCTCAAACTGTGGTGGCCTCAAGGGTTTTTGCCCAGATGCCACAGGCAGGGCAAAGAGAGAGAGATGGCCAGCAGCATCTCACAAGGGCAGGTGTGCCCCTTGCTGCTAACGTAATGTGGTAATTGCGGTTACGCTTGGAGAGGAGCAGCCCTGGGCTTGTGTGCAAACCCTAATATGACCCTGGCAGGCAGAGCATGAGATGAGGGGTTAAGGTCTGTCTACCTGCCAAAATAGAGGGACAGAAGGTCTTGGTTCTGTGATTTGTTTGGGTTTTTTGTTTGTTTTGTTTTGTTGGGTTTTTTTTTCCAAAGCAGTTTCTCTTCTGGCATCTGCAGATGTCTGCTGGTCCTCTAGTGTCAGCCTCTGCAAAGTGAGACCCAGGCAGAAAGGGAGCTTGTTAAATTGAAGGGGCAGGTATGTGTCAGGCACCACAAGGAGTATGGATGCTGTGGTACTGCTGAGCCTTAGAACAGGAATGCTCCCTCACTGAAGCTTGTTTGGCTGTGCAGGAGCTCTGCATTTCATGCTATGTTTGCTCCAACACTGGCATGATGATCTGCTTCAGGGTGGGATGAAGCAACTCTTCATCTGCAGTGCAAATCTCTGCCATGGGAGCTTCGGGGTGACATTTGATGAGATCGAAACACTGTCATCCTTAAACTACTCAAGTTTGCCCCAAACTCATCCTTAACCTTTTGGGAAGCTGCGTAGTTTGCAAAGGGTGTATGCAGGAGCTGACCAGGGCTTCATGGTGAAAGGGAGCTTTGGAAAACACAAAGGAGGGAGGCTGCTGTTCTGCTTAGAGAGGAGGAAACCCGATCATGTGCAGGTTTATCACAGAATCATAGATATCTTGCTCCTCAGCCTTACTGCATTAGCAGGCCTGCGGACCGGTGCTGAAGACCAGCGCTTGATCACTTTTAATGGGTGTTGCTGCATGAGCCATCTGTCTGCAGTGTGCACAGGGCTGTGTGAAGCTGTC
This sequence comes from Leptosomus discolor, assembly GCF_034619465.1. NCBI lineage: Eukaryota > Metazoa > Chordata > Aves > Leptosomiformes > Leptosomidae > Leptosomus > Leptosomus discolor. The sequence continues at coordinate 120,776,141 of NC_141392.1, forward strand.
CTGGGAAGCTGGAATGTTTGCTCCCAAATTTGCCTAAAAAAACCCCAACTGTCCTGTGGCCAAAATTCCTGAGTGGCCCGTGGATTCATTTAATAAGGGTTCTGTATTTGTCCCTGCCTGTTAAGGTGTAGGGCAGAGTGTCAGAGGCAGGGCAGCTCTGTGGGGAGAGGAGGGTTGTCCTTGTAGAAAAACACACCGAGCCCACGTTTGTTTTTTTTTTTTTTTGCCAAAACCCAGCACCAGTTTCTGCACCAGCAGGGCTGTGATTTCTCACCTCAGTAAGGCTCTCACACATAACTCCTCAAATAACAAGACAGATTTTTTTTTTCCCTCACACACCAAGGCTTTATCTGGGGGGTGGGGGGAAATGCAGGAGGTGAATTTAATCCTCGGGTTGGCATCTGTGGGTGTCTGGATATTTATATGGCTCTGGCCACGGCAGTGTGCTTGCTCAGGGTTACCAGCTGTCTGAGAGGGTTATAATGAAGCTTAACTCTGCGAAAGCCGTTTAAAATTTAATAATTACATAAAATACTTATGCTGGCCATTCTCCTTTAAACCAAAGGAAGAGCAAGTCCACTCTGCAGACACCAACGCCGGCGTAGGGAGACACGCAGGGAGAGCACCACTTCCCGTGGTGGTGGTGGGCAGGAGTTTGTGTGGCTCCTGGGAGGGCTGGACCAAAGGTGCTGTTATAGAAGTGGCTTCCACAGAGCGTGTGGTGGGAAGTGAGGTCTTGTCTCATGCTGACCCTCAAGTTTCCAGGTCTGAAACATGTTCATAACCACATGTAGCTGATCACAGCCCTTCCTGGACTTCCCAGTTTGGTTATTTTCCAGAGAGCGTGTGGGAAGTCTTTGTCAGGAGTCCCTTTCCTGCCCTGCAAGACTTTCATTGTTTGGATTTTTTTTAAAAAAAAAACTAAACACCCCACAACCCAAAAACCAGACATCACCATTTAGTGGTTTGTTGCCCGAACAGCACTTGCTGAGGACGTGAATCACTGGCTCCTGGGAGGGTCTGATGCCAACACTGTCCTCCATGGGAAAACTAGAAAATTGCTAACAAGTCTTTGTAAGCGTGTCCTTCTGTCTGGACAAAGGGTCTTGTTACAATCATTGAAAGGTTTGGGTTGGAAGGGACCTTAAAGATCATCTAGGTCCAGCCCCACCCTGCCATGGGCAAAGACATCTTTCACTACACCAGGTTGCTCCCAGCCCCATCCAGCCTGACCTTGAACACTGCCAGGGAGGGGGCAGCCACAGCTTCTCTGGGCAACCTGTGCCAGTGCCTCACCACCCCCATGGCAAAAATTTCTTCCTTTTGTCCAGTCTAAATCTACTCTCCATTTTAAAACCGTTGCCCCTTGTCCTGTAACTACAGGCCCTGGTAAAAAGTCTCCCTTGATCTTTCTTATAAGCTCACTTTTAAGTACTGAAAGGCCACAGTAAGTTCTCCCTGAAGCCTTCTCTTCTCCAGGCTGGACAACCCCAACTCTCCCAGCCTGTCCTCATAGGAGAGGTGTTCCATCCCTCTGACCATTTTTGTGTCCCTCCTTTGACCTGCTCTAACAGGTCCATGTCTGTCTTATGATGAGTACTCCAGAGCTGAACGCAGCACTGCAGGTGGGATCTCACCAGAGCAGAGAGGGAAAAATCACCTCCCTCGACCTGCTGGCCACACTGCTTTTCATGCAGCCGAGGATACGGTTGCCTTTCTAGGCTGCAAGTGCACATTGCGATCTGGTGTCCAATTTTTCATCCACCAATATCCCCAAGTTGTCCTGAGCAGGGCTGCTCTCAATCCCTTCATCCCCCAGCCTGTGCTGATACTGGTGATTGTCCCAACCCAGCTGCAGGACCTTGTGCGTCTTCCAAACCTCCTCGTTTAGGACCTGAAATATATTTGGCAGGGAGCAGCTGAGTTTCCAATAGTCTCTGCTTTTTGGTGGCGGTTGGTGAAATTTTTGCGTTTTGGAAAGGTACTTATGTCAGGGATTTGGGATTTCTAAGTCCTGATTTGGCCAAGCCGTGGTGTCTTGTCAGCTGGAGTTTGGATGTGCTTCATCCTGGCTTGCTTGTACATGCAGGCTCACGGTGTGCGCTCAGAGGTAAAAATAGGCTGCTGTGGCTGTGTTTTGCATGAGTCAGGAGGATATTTGGAGGAGGTAGGTGGGCTGAGCTCAGAAACAGAGCTGGGTTTGCAGCAATCTGGAGCTTTTATCTGAATGTAGGGGAGGGTTTGGCTGCATCACTGCAGTTCTCCTGTCTGACTTGCATGTGCCCTTGGGCTGTGCTCTCCACCCATGATGCTTCATCTTCAAGGTCTGTGAAAAATCCAGCCAGCCTATCACGGTCAGGATTTGTCACTGCATGTGGTGTACGCATTAATATTGCCTGTCTCTGGGATAGCTATGTCAGTAGGTAGGTGGTGGAAGCTCCAGGTGCTGCAGCTCAGATTGGTACTGGGATAGTGGAGGTCAGTTCCCGCAGGTGTCATGGGTGGACTGGTGGGACCTGTCCTTGCTGATGGAGGGCTGAAGCATGGAGTCTCCTGAAATCCAGCCTTTCTGTAAATTCATGAAGCTGGCTTTGGAACCCTGGGCAGATGAGCTGCTCACTGGATGAAACCGTGTGTGCCATAGGTCCTGGAGGATTTCCTGACCTTTGCTTCCCAGCTGTATAGGACAGCCTATAAGACTTAAACTCATATAATGTTAATCCTTTGCTCTGTGCTATGTCCCTTCTTTATTAGTGGCATTGGAGGACACATGGCTTGGGAGGGCTCTGTAGAGTTGAGCATGAGATTTCTGCTTAAAGACAGCAGCTTCTCAATGAACAGTCTTCTGAAAAATACCAAGTGATGTTTGGCTTGAGCTCTGAAAATGAAAATAATGACGGCTTTTTGTTTGTGAGAGGGTGGGGAGAGGAAGGAACCGAAGCTCCTCTGTGGCTAGGCTGTGGTTAGACTTTACTGTATCTGCTGCCAGGTGTCTGGGTGTAGCCTTCTGGCGGGGTAGCTCTTCCACTCTTGAGTTTGCTTGAAGATGTGAAAAAGTAATGGCAGAGAAGAGAAACGGTCTCTTAGAACTATTATACATAAGTGTGCCAGCACTGCTGGTCACGGCCCCACGCCACACTGGCTTCTTGCCCTGCTTGAGGCCAAACGATCGCTGAAGAGCTGGGTTCATGTCCAACCTGTAAAGAGCAGGGCTGCGAGAGACAAGTGAGGCTTGTCTGGAACAAGCTCAAGAAAGTCATTAAAGCTCAGCTGAGTCCCATGTACTTTTGTGATGACCACCTTGGTGACATTCAGGAGTGGAAGGAGTGACTGCTCTGTCCACGCCAATCTGCTTACCGCAACGAGGCAGGAGACATCGGAAGGAGCGGGAAAAGGGTGGGAAAAATCTTGAACCAGATTCAAAATAAGCAAATGGAAGTCACTGAAATAAACTGGAGTGATGTTTATGGGGAAGACTGGGGTGGAGGTGAGCAGTGTGCTTGGAGGCCAGAGACCTGTGTATAGACCTGCCCTGCCTGGAAGGTACTCCCTTCGGCTCAGCATCTTTGTAGATAAGCTGGACGTGTATTTAGCAGCACTGTTTTCTTGTGCTGCTCTGGAGGCATTCGTTCATCTCCAGACAACAGACAAATGTCTCCATTTGTTTCAGTTTATGCTGGCTGTAGACATGCCTGGTTGTGCCCATGATCCCATTTGTGTACATCCACCCTTGGGCTTCATGTTTGCTTCTGCACAATGTGTTGGCCTTGTCCTGTCTTGAAGGGAAGTTCTCCATTGCTCCAGGGTTATCACCACCTTAAAATATTAGGTGGTTACATGGAGTACCCATCATGACATTTAGAGAATTGCAATGTTTAGATAATGGCAAGTAAAATGCCACCTGCCCAGGCACCCAAAGACACTCACGGATGTCCAGGATCCTTCGGATGCTGTTATTGCCTGCTCTGGGATGGCCATGGCACATGCAGCTCAGCTGGGTTTATAGCAAGGGCTCCTCTTTGATTCCAGTGTCTGAAGCAAGCAAAGCTGGGTGATAAATGGTGATGGTCCCGGGTGGTGCTGCCTCCTGCGTTAGCAGCAGGGTGGTGGCAGCTCTCCCAGGCTTTTGCAATGGCCCATGTTAAAAAAAGAGGACGACTCAGACTGTTCTCCGGTATTTGCAAGCTCAGAGCAGCTTTAGCATCGTGCTGACGTGGCTGTGACCGGCTTCGCATGGGAAGCGTGAAATGCGTGGGTTAAAGCACCGTCCCTACTGAGCTTGGCCATTTTCCTGGGGATGGGTATGATCTGGAGGGCTTTGAGCGTTGTCTCCTGCCTTGGCATGCAGATGGTCTTGGTGGGAGAAGGTGCACATGGTTTGGTGGATGGGGAGGAGCCAGGACCCAAGGTGGGAGCTGGCGTCTTTTGCTTGAATGTACCCTGGTGGGCACCTTCCCATCCCAATGGGACGCTCTGGCACTATTAGTGCTCTGCGGAGTAACTTGTAGGGCTTCTGGAAATATGGAAATAGTAGGACTGTAAGCTTATTATAAGCATTAACATTTTATTTTAGTTTTGAACAAGTGAATTAAGTTACTGTAAATAGCTTGAGCAGTACTACTTGGCAGCGTGCAGCCGCAACTTGTCATGTAATGGTTTTAATCTTATTTTTCAAGAACAGAGGGAGCAATGGTTTTCTAACTGACTAGAGCCAAATCTGCGCTCATGTCTGTGTCTCTTCCATATCTCTCTAGGGTTTTGTTTGCACAATATTGTAGTGGATGTAGTGAACATATGGGGCTTAAATTCATTTAATAGTTGCAAGAAAATGAGTTTAAGGTTCTTATAGTATTAAGGTAGACATTTCCAAATTCGTTTTTAATGGAACATTTGTTCTCCAAAGATTATTACGCGCCATTAAGTCCGCTGCTGCATGGTGTGTTCTCATGCCCTGGGATGTTATTGCCAAGGGATATAAACATGTTTATGGGGCCACTTTATTGAACGGTGAGATTAGATATACTAAGCTCGAAAATGTCAGTAGGAGCATGAGTGCTTTGTGTCGTAAATCTTATGTGAGAACATCAGGATGTAAATGTCATGCCAGCGTGTAAAACTGGTGCAAATAGAGTTGCGACCAGCTGAAAATGTTTCTCACCAGTATGGCAGCTGTAAATACTGGGATTTATCAGCATTAAATACGTAGATAAGAGCAGGTAGTATACGGGTTTTTCCTTCCCTGGGAGGACTAGATGTGCCACACAGGGGTCATAAAACAGCAAATTATGTTTTAATGCTTCTGTACGACTGACGTGTGTGGGTGTGGGCAAAGCTCCCACCCTGCTGTAATTCTTCATCTCACCACAGGGCAGTGCTGCCGGGGGGACCCAACTCTGCTCATTTTATATATGTGTGTGTGTGTATATATATAAAAAATACATGATTATAAATAAATAAATGTATATATATAAATGGGCAGCATTGTCTATATGTCTGTATGTATCACTCAACCCAGGAAAGAGAAATAATCCTTGAGTATGAGAGTAGAAACAACTCTGCAAGATTTATAGGCTGAGATAATGATTTATGCACTGTGCATAGATACATCTCAGTGCATGAGTTGTTATCTATATATGGATATATAATAGGTAGTACCAGACCTGCTTACCCCTCTCTGCATTGCCATCGTTACCTTGGTGCACAAGCCTTGCAGAGCTTTTTCTATACTAGTATTGAGGGATTTTATTTTTTTTTCCCTAGGTTGAGTGATACAATTAAGTGTCAGCTGCATAAACCTGGTGTTTTGCTGCTTTTATGCCAAAAAGCAGTTGAATTTGCTGGTTTTAAGAATCTGATTCCAAACCCAAGTTGGCTTTTAGGCTTCTTACTGACACACGTACGTGATAACCGAAGACGCAGGGCTTGGCTGCTGGTGTGATTTGGGCTGCCTGTCCATCCTGCGCAGGACCGATGGCCAGCCTGGATGAGGGAGAGGAATTTCGGCTGCCCAGGGAGGTTGTGGAGTCTCCTTCTCTGGAGATATTCAAAACCCATCTGGACGCATTCCTGTGTGACCTGCTCGAGGCTAACCTGCTTCGGTGGGGGAGTTGGACTAGATGATCTCCAGAGGGCCCTTCCAACTCCTACTGTTCTGTGATTCTGTGAATTTGGGATTTGCCTGCAGGCAACCTGTGTCACCTTGAACTGAGGACCACTGAGTCTTCCTCTGAGTAACAGGAAGAGTTAACAAGACCAGGCTGAATTCCTGCTGTTGTGTTGAAATGTGGTGGGTGATAGCATCTATTTATGTGCCCCAGATAATTAACCCTATCGTAAATCTCAGTAGCATGTTTGCAGCCTTTTCTTGTTCTTTAGTGCTGGGGAGCATTGTCTTTGTCTTGGGCTTATTTTGAATAATGAAGATGGTGAGGGGCTTTTTTTCCCCCCCCTCTTCTTTTTCCCCTCCCTCCTTAACCCGTCTCTATGGTTAAAACCAAGCTCTGTGGTTGGTTTGGTTTTTGGGAGACTGCATCCCCCGTGCTGGGCTGGTGGGCTGAGCTTGTATGGTAGGAGAACCCCATCCCTTGCATCTCCATGTGAGACAGTACAGGCACATGGCTGTAAATCAGCAGGGGAGGGAGGTTTGGTGGTTGCAGTGGGAGGAGGGTAGGGATGTGCAAAATGTGGTTTGTACCTTGGCATTTCTGCTGTAGAGCAGGTCGAACGCCGGCTGCGGATGCTCTGAGCACTGTGGGGTCATGGCAGCGTTATCTAGCTTGGAAGTGAAAACTAAACTCTATATATAGCAGGTCTTGATAAGCTTGCTTTAATAGTGAGAAGGATTTGGGTCAAAAATGCCTGTACAAGGCTGTATTGCTTTTTTTATATATGTGTGTATATAAGCATATATATATACACACACTTATAAAGTATCTGTATCATATATAGAGATATATATAAAAATGTCTGTGTATACACACACATATATAAAATATCTATACAGCCTGATATAGATGTTTTTATATGTGTGTATATATGTACACACATATATATAAAATATCTATATCCTGTATAGAGATACAGAAAAATATCTATATTGTGTATATCTGTGTATATGTACACACACAGATATATATAAAAGGAGCTATAAATATGTATCAGACTATTGTTTTTATATATATAAAAAGAAATATCAATATATCTATATCAGGCTGTATAGTTGTTTTTTTAATGTATCTATATATGTATGTATCTGTATGGCTATACTAGGGCTGTGACCTGCAGGTGCAGCTGGGAGGTCTGGTCTAACCTGCATTGGAAATTGTTAAGTTTTAAGCCAGCAGGAAAGACCCTGGCTGTGATATTCCTCCGTGAGCAGCTATTTTTGCTGACACAGCTGTTGTGCTCGCAGAGGCGAAGAGAAATAGTCCCTGTAGCGATGGAGGCGTGCTGGCTCATGAGGAAACCCAAGGTGTGGTTACCTCTGGAAAAAGTGTGTTTATCTCTGCAGCTCACCTGTGCTGACCCTTCGTGTGGTGGTTTAAAACAAGGTGGAGTTCAGCTTGATAAAACCAGGTTAATGAGCTATTATGGAAGAGGTTTGGCTTTATTTGTAGGTTTAACTCCTCATCTCTTAGTACACGCAAGGATGAGCATGCTTTTTGTATTGCTCCCAAAGCTAAAGGGAGGAAACCCTCACCGTCTTGAACCAACATGTCTCAAGGGCTTTTCTGGGGGAAATTCTGCCTTTTTGCTCTTCAGATCCCCTACTAGATCTTCCATTCACCCAGTGCTAACCTGGTGCAGGGTTCCCTATCCCATAACTGAGTCATCCCCCCAGTCTGCACTGGAAAAGGCTCTAAATGCGATTGTAGGTGCTCTGTTATGGAAATATTGATCTTTATAGAGATGCTTTGGTGACTTACCTCTTAATCCAGCTCCTGTTCAAAGCAGTGGCCGCGATGCAGGTGTATGGGTGAGCACGTTGCAGTCTCCCCTGTTCCTGCAGCTGTGCGGTGGCTGAGTACCAGCGTTTTTCCTGTGCCAAAGAGTGCAGGAAACTTTACAGTTAAACTAACGTGGTTAATTTTAGAGTGCATGCGCCTCAATTGGAGCAGCCTATGGGTCTGTCACCCTTTACTTGCACAGCAGGTGTTGAGCACGTTACGGGTGCTGCTTGTTTGCAGAGCTCCTTGCAGCCTGGATTCAAGAAAGGTCTTAATAGTAACGATAATATCTGCAAAGAAAGACTAATCAAAGAAAAGCAAAGCATGGCTGATTGGGTATGGGGGAGAAGCTCTGCTAAAGCTTAGGTCTGCAGCGCCGGGAGGCTGTAGACCCCTGTGCCTCACCTGTAGCTCTTCTGCCCCACAGGCATCGATATCCTGAAGCTGGTGGCAGCCCAGGTGGGGAGCCAGTGGAAGGACATCTACCAGTTCCTGTGCAACGCCAGCGAGCGCGAGGTGGCGGCTTTCTCCAATGGCTACGCGGCCGACCACGAGCGCGCCTACGCCGCCTTGCAGCACTGGACCATCCGCGGGCCCGAGGCCAGCCTGGCCCAGCTCATCAGTGCCCTCCGCCAGCACCGCCGCAATGACGTGGTGGAGAAGATTCGAGGTCTGATGGAGGACACCACGCCGGTAATGACGGGCTGGGCTTCGCGCGCTCTTATCTGATGCGTTGCGTGTCTTGTCTGGCCATGGCCAGCACGTGGGTGCGTGGGACCCAGCTGAGGCCTCGAGCTTAGCTAATAGACAAGCAGCTGGACTCCATCTCCCTCCAGAGCTACTCAGGGGCTTATGTTTAAGCCTTACACAGCTTTTGAGCAGAGCTTTGCCAGACTTGCGAGCAAACTTTGTCAAAGTCTTGACAAGCTCTTGAGTCCTGCGTGTTGCGGTGTGCTTGTATCTTTGAAGGTCACTAGGAGGACTTGGTACTTGAACCTTTGTGTTGAGGAGATGAAGGAAAAAGCATCTCTCTTTCAACTTGCTCTTAAATGCTGTTACTAAATCCCCAAGATTTTATGAGAAGGACCAAGCGTCCTTGAGCCCTAAGTCGTGGTGGTGTAGAGCAGCAAGTCAGTTCCTCCAGGGCAGTGACCGGTGCCATGGGGGAGTCTGTGCATGTTGTCCTCCGGAGTTGTTGCCGTTCTGTGGCAGCTCTGGCATTAAAACAAGCTTTGGGAAAATAAATTGCTGCAGAGTATCCTGTAGCAAGGTCTTAGTGGGGTGTAAGTTGTTGTGAGCTGCCTCAGTGACCTTTGTGGCTTGTTTTGGCCACCCCTGCCTTACCTGTTGGTGTACTTTTGGGGTTTTGGCTCTGATAATTTGGTGGTCTTCTGGAAATAGTTTTAAAGGTGATGAATGAGACTTCTTCTGAATGTGGAAGGCAATGGGACAACATATGGATGGAGGGTGGGGGTGGTCAAGAGAGGTCTCTTTCCTCCAAACCAGTTGGTGAAACATCTCCTGTTGGCCTTAGCAGTGACCCAGACGCAAAGGGGAGTGAATGAGTGGGTGATTGCAAACCTCTGTGGGCACTTGGTGGGGCCTGACAAAGTGGACTTTCATGTATAGCAAAGCTTGTGGGGCAGAGCATTTGTTGGGGCAGGAGATTCACAAATCCTGTTTTGACCATCCCAAACTTCCCTCTATAATAGGGACCGTGGTCCCTTCACCATGTTGCATATCCTGCATGACTTCATTTAGTGTACTGAACATCCTGGTCCCTCGTAACCATAGTGTGAAATCACAGGCTTTGATGCATTAGGAGTCGTCCTGGGCTTTGTTTTTGAGAGACCCTAAGTCAGGCGCGTGCCAAGCATCGCCCTGTGTGACCTGCCCAAATTTTGGATAGGTTTGCCTTGCCAACTACCTGATCGCTCCTGCTCCCATTCAGTTGCTGTTTTCTTCCTTCCGGCTCCTCGTAATTAAGCAGCATGTAACTTTCTCATTTCCTACCGTGCTCCAAGACGTTTTCTTTTGTATATCTGTATATCTATATATCTATATATCTGTATCTATCAAAGATGAGAAAAATGAAATTAAAAGCCTGAGACAAAGCTGTGGTTAGGAAGACAGGCAGAGAAAACTCTCGTTTTGCACATGTGAATTGAAGTTTCAAGTATGTACAACGTCCCAGAAGGACACGTTATCCTCTTGTTCTACCGGAGGAGGTAGTAACCTCTGTCCTCTTAGTTACTGCTTTGACTCTGAATATTACAGCAAAGCCCCAGGCTAGGACATCAGATAAAACATGGGGCTTGTTTGTCAGCACACCACCTGATTAACGGACTTGGGCTGTGTAGCACTCCATGCTCCTGAACACTGTCCTGTTTTGGCCAAGACTATCAGGTGGAGCTTCTAAACCAGCACAAAAACGCGAGTGGTGGCTCCAGGGTTTATCAGACGACCCGTCAGGGTGGTGTACTCCCAAGGTATCCATGAGCTGTTTGCTCTCCATAAGAAAGTGCCCCTAACTGAAAAGGCAGCAAGCGGATGCTCCAGAGAATGAGCAAACCCAAAGCTCGTGGATACTTGTGTGCAAGTCTTCTGGACTTGCCAACCAGCTCTCCTGGAGGAAGTTGCTCTTAGTTTTTTAAAACAGTATGGTGTGTTCCCCAGCATCCAGCAGCACCTGGAGCCTGGTGGTCCCCCATGGGTTTTGCTTGTTTCCTAAAAATTAGTAAAATTGGGTTGCTGATCTTTTGAGCAGGTGGCTCCACATGAGAAATGGGGCTCCTTTCAGCAAAGGGGGTGTTTTTTAACAAATTCACCTGAGCTGGCACATGCTTCTCCTCCCTCATGCTTGTGATTGGGCTTTTTCGGATGGTCATAGAATCATTTACGTTGGAAAAGGCCTTTAAGATCATCCAGTCCAACTGTTGACCCAGCACTGACAAGTCCACTGCTAAACCATGTCCCTAAGCACCACATCTATGTGTCTTTTAAACACCTCCAGGGATGGTGACTCAACCAGTTCCCTGGGCAGCCTGTTCCAGTGCTTGACAACCCTTTCGGTGAAGAAATTCTTCTTATCCTTCCATCTAAACCTCCCCTGGTGCAACTTGAGGCCCTTACTCTTGTCCTATCGCTTGTTACTTGGGAGAAGAGCATCCCTCGTGATCAGCCTTAGGTGTTGGCCATTACTCTGCCCTGAAGGTGCTGGAGCGGTTGCTGTGATGAAGCAGCGCGTGGGCTGTCAAAACTCAAAAGCACCCCAGGGGTGCAGATTCAGCATGGCAGCATGTTGTGGTTTTGCAAGGTATTACCTGCTGTAACCTGTCTGCCGCCTCTCCCTGAACTGGCTTCCGCCCTGTGGATGCGAGTGGTAATGGAATGGCCCTGGGAGGGATGCAGAAAGCTGCGGGAATTGGTTTGTGCAAGGGAGACTGAATCCCTGGGGCTTTGTGCTGGTGGCCGAGCTGCATCGCAGCGGTCCAGACCATGAGTGGTCAGGGGAACCGATTGCTCAGTGCCGGCAGCTGGCATTGAGGTAGTTCCATTTGTTTAGGGTTTTTTTCAATCTGCTGGTTGGAAGGCCTTTAATTAGAGCTAATCCAAATTTTGTTCTTGGTCATTTGTCTCTCTGAACACAGACAAATCGAGGCAGCTTCCTCTCCGTATGGAACTAGTTTGATCTGGAGGAGCGGGTTGCCCCATTGGTGGCAGATGTAAGTGCTGCGCTGCACCTCTCCAGCAACCAGCACTGCAGAAATGGTCTTGCAAAAAAAAAAAAGGAACAAAAAAAAAAAAAAAGCTTTTTGTGCAGTGGAGGGAGTGAGGACTCTCATAAGCAATGCAAATGCATGCGTCCTCCCTGCAGCTGACAGTGTGAAGCCCTTGGGGTGACCCAACCCAGCAGCAAGCATCCAGCCATGCTGGTGTGTCTTAGATGAGCCTGGGAGGGATGTGTGGGTGGCTGTGCTGCCCGTGATTGCCCAGCATCCCTGGGTGCAAAAGGGCACTTCCTCATCTCTCCCCATAGCCCTCTATCACAAGAAAGCACCAACACCCCCAACTCATAGGTAGAAATTGTGTTATTGAGTGACATAACTCTCAGACAGCAAATTGGTACCCTAAACCTAGCCAGGCTCCCTTCGCCGTCCCACACGCTATCGCATCCTTGTCCCAAATCCTTTATCTGATGTCTGGCTTCAGCCTGTGAAAGCTGCTCTCTCCTGTAAGTGCTTCATTCCCCCAGCAGCCTGTCGGGCTCCGAAATCCGCATATTTACAACCCCTGATAGGAGTAGGGGAGTTATTGGGAGTCTCAGGAGTGTTAAGTGTGGCAGGAGCATTTTCCTTCGGGTAGGGAATGGCTCCGCTGAAGGCTCGCCGGCTTTTTCAGCTGTGGGAGATTATGCTGGTTTTGCATTGCTCTGCATGAATTTAGGTTAAAACGAGATTAGCCCTCTGAGTCGCTTTGCTAGGGTTTTTTTTGCAGCTGATCCAGAAAATATGGTGAGCGCAGCATCTGTGGGAAGGTTTTTTGGGGTGCATTTAGCTCGTGGGGCTTCTGTTAAAGGTTGGCCCTGGCCACGAATGCTTCTCCAGCTCGAGGTTTGCAAAATCTCTCCCCTTGCAGGCAGCCTTGCTGGGCAGCGGCGTGCCAGCCTGGGCAGTGTTTAGCGAGCACAGGCACACTCCAAGTTAATGGTGCTGCCAACGACAAAAATAGGGGATAGAGGTGGGGAAAGGGCAAGGTTTTTCACTGCAATTCTCCATTTTAGGGTTAAAGTCAGAAAAACGCAGTGCAGGCACTGGGTAATGGGATATTTTTTTCGAGGTGCATAACAGCATTTTGCAGATACCAGGGGGTGTCTGTGCTCGCCCAGGCTGGCCTAGGGCGTTGCTGGCACGGCTGGCTGCGTTGGCTACCGTAAGTGTCCTACCGTGAGCGGTGCTTTAAGCTCTTATCTTTTTATTTATGGCTCTGCTGGCCTCGGCTGAAATAATTCAGAGAATGGATGGAGGGGAAGCAAACAGCCTTGCTCAGGGCATTCAGCAGCACAGCCTTAGCAAAGCTTAAAAAAAATAATAAATTAATAAGGGAGATATTGAAAATGGAGAGGGGGAGGCTGCAGCCCTGAGCCCAACGAGATTTAGTTCCACGGCTAATTGCATGCTGCGGATAATCCCATGAATCAGCAGATATGTTAGGGCTGGATCTGGTGTGAGGTTAAGCTGTGGGGTTTTGGGGGGGTGCTGGAGGAGAAGAGGATGTGAAAGCAGCCTCGTGTCCAGGCATGTGGCTGTGGCAGCGCCTTTTGGCTCCTTTTCTTCCTCTTTTGCCGGTCAAAACCATAGTGGTGTGTTGAAAGCCTGGATCAGCGTTCCCCAAATCCAGCCCCCCCCCAACAGCTCCTGCCTATCCCCTTCATCTCCTCTTTTGGCAAAGCAAAACTGGGCTGGACCCAGTAATTAGCAATTAACTTTGTGTTGGCTTAACGTCACACATCGGTGGCGGAGCGAGGGTGAAGCTGTTGGATGGATTTCCCAGCTGAGGGGCTGTGGTCTGAGGGCTGGGAAATGCTCAGGCAGCCAGGAAAAAAAAATTGCATGTGATTTTTTTTTTTTTTTTTTTCCTTCTGAACTTGCGTTGGATTTTATTTGAGGCACAAAGCTGTAGGATAAAGTGGCCAGAGCCCCAGGGAAGGGGCAGGGCTGTTTGGGTTTTGCTGGAGTGGGCATCACTGTTTTCCTCCAGGTTTGCTCTATTCCATGAATTGTTTTTTCAGCAAACTGAGGTTGGGTTTGAGTTGAGCTGGAGAATGTGCAATAAACAAAAATTTAATAATTTATAAAAATATAAATAATACAAACACAAAAATATAAACGTTATAGTAGATGCAGTTATAGTTGAGGTTTCCCTGCTGTGGTAGCCACATGTCCTTGGGTCTGTGTATCTGCAGTATAATGGCCTTGGGAGCATAAGGTGAAGCTAGAAGATTGTGGGGTCATTACAAGCCGAACATGATACTCACTTACTCGGCCTGTAATTGAGTTTGGAAACTCTACATCACAGCTTCCTCAACTCTTCCTCATGGTTTGAGTTGAAAAAGTGGGTGGGCAAATCCATAGAAAGGAGAAGCTACCGGGAGCTCTCATGGAGACGCCATCTCCTGCTTGGAGAAGCACTTGGCCCACGGATGGCCACAGCCAGTGGAGAAGAGCTGCTTCGTCTGTGGATGTCTGCATTTTGGTCTTGGCATCTAATCCCTCCCCAGACCCAGCATTGCCTGTCCTGGGTCGCGTGAGGCTTGACTTGAGTAGCTCTTCTCCAGAGCTGCCTTGTGTCGAGGGAAGATGCCTCCACCGCAGAGGTGGTGTCAACTGCTCTTCTGAAACCTGCTCAGGGAGGTGAAGGTCATGGAGAGGATGTTTGGGCTTGCCCAGCCCACCCTGCTTCAATGTGCCAGGGTTTCTCCTGCATCCCCTCCGGGCTGTAACAGACCTGGGAATAGGGCTGGTGTCAGCCAGCCGGGTGTCATCTTTTGGCAGAGAATCTGAGAAATGGCCGCCTCGGTGCTAAATTTATCCCCCCACATCCCAGGAGGGTGCACAGACACCCTGTGCAGCAGCAAATCTGCCACCGGCTTTTATTACTGCCTGGTTGCTGCGGGAGGAATTACAGGGAGGCATCGCCCAAGGGAGGGGAGGTTTTTAATGCCTGTGACTGCTCCTTCCTAACGTTAGCGCAGCAGCTGCAGTTTCTGTTTGCCCAAGTTGGGCTTTTATTGCGGTACAGTAAAACAAAGGCAGAAAATGGGACCAACCAGTTCAAACAGAGCTGTTGGGAGCAGCTGTGAAAAGAAAACAAAGCCAAGCCTATGTGTTCTTCTGCACTCATCCCCTTCTGTCCCCTTTTCTTCCTTTTAGGAAGGGCCTTCACACACCCTGAGCTGCTTAGAGCATCCTCCCAGATGGACTGGGATCCAAGAGGGTGTCAGTGCTTGAGCCGCATCCTAAAGGGCTGCGAGTACACAGAAGCTTTTAGGATTTTTTTTTTTAACTTTTTTTTTTGGCATGGCAAACCTCTTGCTGCAGTGCTCAAAAAAGAAAAAAAAAAAAAAAATGGTAAAGAGAAAGAAATAATTGGCGGAGCGCCCCGGTACGACTGACCGGTCGCAGGAGGCTGCTGATGCGTCAAAGCCGCCGCGGCGCCTTCGGTTTTCACGCTGGACTGTGCATCTAACAGTGTCCCATGTGTCTGTCTGTGCAGGTGCAAATGCAGCCTCAGTGGCAAGCGCAGGACCCCTGCAACGATGACGGGAAGGTGAGAAATGCGGTGGCTCTGGAAAGGCAAAGGAGCTGCACGGGGGTGGGGGGGGGGTTGTTTTTACCAGCCAGAGCTGGGTTTCACTCAAGCACTGCTGTTCTTAAAAATAGGAATGGCCAAGGTGGTTTCAAGCAAATGAGTCATGGGCTATGAACAGTGTATTTTTACACCTATTCCACAGGCTTCACCTCGCAGCAACCTTTTGCTTTCCCCGGCCTTTCAAAGCCCTCGTTCCCACTCGCTTTCTTCCCGCGGTTTAAATATTAACACGCATCCGAGCATCCTGTTTGCTTTGCCTCAAGCTTGCAACCGTTCAGCTATTTGGAAAGCTTTGGGCTCCCAGGACAGCTACAGTCAAATAACCTTGGCTGATTTTTTTTTTTTTCCTAGCATGCTTTAGCAGCTGTTTAATTAAACTCCAAATGACTTGCTTCTGGGAAGGGTTTTTCCCCTCTGCTGGGAAGGCAGAGCCGGGGCAGCCAGCTGCTCCCTGCCCTCCCTGTAATTGCTCCTTGGCTGTCAGGCTACTTTTTGGAAATCGAGAGGTGGATTTGTGGCTGGATATTAAATAGATGAGTTGCACGAGGAAAAACTAACCTCTAAAGCCTGTTAGTTATTTTTTTTAAAGGGGAAATCGGAGCGTGTTGCAATTTGGAAAGTGGCCAGCCACTGTTCTGGTCCTTCCCTTGCTTTTCCCTGTTAGGCAATCGGCTGATTCTTGTCGATGAGCTGTATTGGAAAGGGAGTTTCAGAGGAGAAGGCAGATTCTTTTAATTAAAAATTAAAGCTGACTTTTATTTTTAACTTGCCTATTGTGTAATGTGCTGAGCTAGAACAAATCCTCCCCTGTTTATTTTCAATGGGGAAGAAAAAAACCAAACTTTTATTCTACCAGGAACAGGCTTCAATGTTAATTTAATGTGAACTAATGGCCATCTCAGCAGACATGTGATTTGTGGGTGGTGAATTCCTCAACATGGATGAGGAATGCACAGGCACAACCATGCTGGCGCGGAGGTGGCTCAGCAGCTCTCTTTCCCACAGCCTTTAATCCGAATTTTGCATTTTAATTCCTGGGTAGCGGGCAAAAGCATGTTAGCAGGAATAGCCTCGTCTTCCCTCTGTAGAAAGAGAAAACAGGGTTACAAAATGCTGTTGGGAGAGTAGGTTGCACTTCTGCCAAGGATGCAGGGTTTGGGAAGAAGTTAAATCTTAGGTGGTCCTTAAAGCAACCTGCTTGGGGGAACTGGTGACCTGCAGAGGTGCCCAAGCTGCCAGCCAGGGGTGTGGGGATGCTGCCCCGAGCCTCTCATCCCTGCAGGGAATGGGAACGAGAAACGCTCTGCTTGAGAATTGCATCCCAAGAGGATGCTGAGAGGCAAAGGAGGGTAGATAATGTTGGCTGCCGCTGTGCAGGTAGCGAGGAGACGCAAGAAGAAAGATGCAGAGTATGGTCAAATTAGGAAGAGGGTTCACACTGGCACCCAAATGGTGCCGCTTCCCAGTGCGGTGTGTCCCAGCAGTGCTTGCTGCTCCCTCCCTGTGTCGTCGGGACTGTGGAGTCAAACGCTCGCCTTCGGCTCGCATCAGGGTAGCACAAAGCCAAGGCACTTGGGTGACACTGTGGTCAGTGCCAGCCCCTGCGTGTCCTTCCTGGCCCTGAGCTTGGAGTCTGGTGGGGTGGATTTCTCCATCACACTTCAGTGGGGTGTTCACAGCCGCAAGGGTGAGATGGGGCAAACAGATCACGAGCTCGAGATGCTACCAGTTTAGCTGGTCACAGGAGCGTGCTGCAAGTGGAGATCCCCAAGGGGTCTCGCAGCTCTCGCCCTGCTCCGGTTGGAGGCATGGAGCCGGGGCTGTGCCTTGCTTTTAGCAAACGGTAGCTGTGGAGCAGGTTTTTGGGGGAGCTTACTTGCTTGGGCATCATCACCCTTAGCCCTGAAGACTTATGGGCTCTAATAAACTGAGAGTGGGACGGAAAACCAAGTTAAATGCTCTGCTGTGGTCTCACGCGCCATCCTGGTGCTGGGGTTGCTCCTACCAAGAGTGCAGATGGCGTTACCCCTCCTGCCTGTTGCGCACTGACATGCCAAACACCAGCGCTGATGTCCACCCCAGGTCATCTCCAGTGCCCGTTCTGGGTCAGCATGTCCTCTGGGAGGAGGAGGCTGCCTGAATGCAGGGACCACTCGCTGAGGAAGGGCTGGGGTGTGTTGAAAGCTGGGATGCAGATGGTTTGGAGTGCGAGCCTGTTGCATAGCATCCCCCTGAGTTAATTTTCCCTCTCTTTCTTCCCTCCCGAAGCTGGAAGTTGACAGACTGGCGCTGCCGGCGAGCCCCAGCCCACTCAGCCCTGCACCCAGCCCCAGCCCCAAGCCCCCCGAGGCGGCCGTCCTCACCGTGGAGCCCTCTCCTTCAGAGAAGAAATGCTTCTTCGTCGACGAAGCAGAGCCCCTCCTGCGGTGCGACTCGACCTCCAGCGGCTCCTCCGCGCTCAGCCGGACAGGCTCTTTTATTACCAAAGGTACCAAAATCAGCCCGAGGGGGAGTGGGAGGACCAAAGGGATGACATGGCCTGTCCCCTGTGGTCAGCACACGTGGCAGAGCTACCTAACCTGGTATTGTTAAAGTAAACAACTGAGAAAAGTGGCTCTCCAGGATATGACATCCTCATTCCAGACCAGAATATCCTGTCAGCAGAGGTGATACAGATTTGAGAGGGGAAAACACCTTTAAAAGTTTTTAACTCTTTGAAGTGCTGCCAGAGAAGTTGCAGCATCCCTGGATGTTTGCGGGGCGGGGGGGGCGGTTTCTCCTGACTTTTGGCTGTGGTGTTGGCCTGTGCGTTATCGCATGAGATGAAACCAGAAAAATGTTGTTTCAAGATTGAATTTTTTTTTTTTCCCCACCCTTGGTCCTGCTTGCTACAGTGTGTGACTTGATGTAAATCACCGTTAGTCACCCCCCCTTTTTTTGAGAAGGTTTAATTTACTGCATTTAACTTGCTGCGTTTAACCTCCTTTAACTTCTGATGAAGGTGAAACACACGGCGCTCAGTCAATGTACCGAATTTATACTTGGGTGCGGAAATGAAGCTGACCCAACGAAAACAACTCAAAAGAGCAGAATTCAGCTTTTTTGGCTCCCCTCCTACCTTCACTTTTCCATATTGGCCATTCAGCATTTATAAATGCTGTGTTTGCTCTAGCGGGATCCTGGATTAGGTGCCTCAGCACCTCTGGCTTCTCTGTCTTCTCCCCTCCCCATCACTCATCACCTTCCACCTTTTCCCTCAATTCTCCTGGTGGTGTGTCTCTCCAGGCACCAGGGGATGGACCAAGGTCTCCCAGGAGAGCAAGCCCTAGTTAGCGAAGGTCTCTCGAGGGGTTTCTTGACCGCCCTTTCCTTTCCTTTCCTCCTACAGAAAAGAAGGACACCGTCCTGCGCCAGGTGCGCTTGGACCCCTGCGACCTGCAGCCCATCTTTGACGACATGCTGCACATCCTCAACCCCGAGGAGCTCCATGTGATAGAGGAGATCCCACAAGCCGAAGACAAGCTGGACAGGCTATTTGAGATCGCCGGAGTCAAGAGCCAGGAAGCCAGCCAGACCCTCCTGGACTCTGTCTATAGCCACCTTCCTGACTTACTGTAGGCACTGGCTCACCACGCACTCTCTGAATATCTGCTAGAGCTAGCTTGGCACTCGTTAAGACGACTGACAATACGCAGGCAGGTTTTGTTGTAGAATATATGGCCAGTATTTTCGTTGAGGTGTCCTTGGTTTCTGGAGGGGGGGCAGTTTGCCAGTGTTGCACCCCTCCACCTTAACTGTCGCTCAGTCCAAGTCTTTGCACCCTCTGCCCCCTTCCCGAGCATCTCTTGTCCTTGTTCTCATTCCAATCAGATCGGTCGATGCACTTTAAAAAAAAAAAAAAAAAAAAAACAAAACACCACACCAACAAAAAAACCCAGGCAGTTAATGAACTAAAAGACCATGAATCTGTTGTAATTTAACACATTGAATTGGGGATTGCTCTGTAACCCACTTCTTCTGTCAAAGCTGTCACTCAGAGTGACTGTCTCCCACCACCTCCCTTCGCCTTGGAGTGGTAAATGGCAAAAAACACGCAAAAAAAAACCCCAACCACCCCAATCGTTGCTGGTTGCCGTCTCTTAATGCAGCTAAGCTTCCCACCCGAGCTGACTTTTTTTTTTTTTCTAAAATGTACTATTGTATAGCTCATATCCATTGCTGTGATTTTACTAGCACGGTTATTTATTGTATGGTTTTCACCGGGACAATGCATCGTGCTCGCACAAGCTGAAGCAGAAGCGCTTTAAATGCAAAGAAAAGGGTCAGTCCCGCCAACCTTTGAGGCGATGAAAAGGTCCTTTGCCTTCAAGTCGAATGTAAGGAGTTATCTTGCCTTGCCGCTTGCGGGAACGGCGGGGCCCCGAAGGGAGCCGGTGCTGGATGCGGGGAGGCGAAGGCGGCTGCCGGTGCTCCTGCTCTCCTCGTGGTGTAAGACTTAAACCAAGCTATTGCTTTTACACTCGTGTCTCTTGTTTTTTATACAGACGTGGCCGATAGGTTCTCCAAAGACCTTACCTGGTCTTAATAGTCTCTTCAAATCACACTTCACTTTTTAATAAGAGAAAAAAAGGGGGTGGGGGGTGGGGGGGGAAAAAAGCTGCATTGTAAGAAGTCTGTCTGATTATATTTGCAACTATTATGCTCCCGTAACGAACAGTCTGTACTATGCTCAGTTTGAAGAAATCACGATATGAGGGTGGCATGTGCCGCCCCGTGGGAAGGGGTGGGAGTGGGGGAAGAGGGGAATGAATTGAAAAATTGCCTTCCAGTGTACTAATTTATTAATAAATACTAGGTGTTTGTTACTTGACATGGTTCTGCGTTAACCTCCTTAACACCTGCCTCTGCTCAGGGACACCTGGGTTGGAGCAGGGGCTGCTTAGGGTGCCTGTGGTGTGGTGAAGAGGGAGATTTTGGGGTTTGGGGGTGGTAAGGGGAGGTGTCTCCTTTAGCTTTGAGGCTAAAATGTGATTGTTCTCTATCGATAACACTGCCTTGAGTCCTCATGGTCACTGCTGGAGTGCTCTGCATCCAGAGGGGGGGATGCTTCCCTGCAGGGCAGGTCCCCACACTGAGCTGGGGTGGGGGACCTGTTAATCCCTGTAGCGGTGAGCAGATGAGATGGCTGATGGGGCTTCCAGGGTTGGTTTTTGCAAGCTCTCCAAGGCTTTAGAGGCATTTTGGAGGGGCTGAAGTATTGATTTTCCAGGATGCAGCTGCTGTGCTGAGTCACTCCTGAGTGAAGGTTTTGCAGTCACAGCGCTTCTCTTGCCCTGTTACATTACCAATGTCCTTAAAACCTCTGCTTCCAAATAGCTCATCCCTTGTTATTCTGTCTACGAATGGAAACCTTAATGGGACAAATGCTTCTGGTTTATGCTACTGTCATTTTATATACTTAGCTCCAGAGTGTTTTCTGTTAACTAGGATGCTGTGTTTTCCTTCTGGCTGGCATTGAAAATGGCTGTTACAGGACCAGACGTAGGTACAAGCTTAGAACTTTTCAACACATGGACAGATGAAATACAGTGCAAAACAGCAAGAGCCTTTATTGGGAGTGCTGGGTTGGGGTTTTCCCTCACTGGCAATGAAACATTGAGCTCTTGGTGGCTGCAACATGTCTTCGAAGCATCACAAAGAGATGGTGAGTGTGGCTCGTGTGTCTGGCATACACCGGGTTGCTAAAAGCAGTATTTTGAGGTGGAGCCCAGTACCACCCTCTTGGCAAGTGGGGTTTTTTATCTCCGTGTTGGGAGTGGTGGTGATTGCTGTTGATCTGCCTGGGCACGAATTGACAAGGGGAGGAAAGGTGTGCGATCATGGGCTCAATCAATAGCTTAAGGCAAACACAGACTGCCAGCTTTAAATTCTCCTTAGCAGGCTCTTGGAGTGGTTCCAGCTGGGAAACTGGGGATTTGTCTTTTTCTGATGGTCCAGGTTCTCCCAGTGTAAGCACCAGAGCCATTGTGCCACCCTCCCAGCGCTCTGCTGGCCCCATCCTGGCAGCTGCTTGCATATTCTGATGGGTTTTGAAGGTAAAGCAAAAAAAACCCAGCAGTCCTGGGAACGGGATTGAGCAGCCAGCTGATGGGACGCCACAAAGCAGGCGTGTTGTGGAGATGCCTTGGCCAGGAGGTGCTGAGGAGGCACAAGGAAGCTGTAAAAGCGGGTGCAGGTGGGTCCCTGGACTGTTGGGCTGCGTTTTAACTCCTCTTGGTGGCAGGTGGTGGGACAGGCCAAGGTCTGGGCAATCCTTGGCGCTGTTTGTGCTGTGCACATTTCCAGCATTGCTCCCTCCTTTGCTCGCACCTGGATGTTCGTCTTGTCCCTGGGTCCTATTTCCAAGCTGTGCCCTCTAAGAAGCCCTTTGCTATATAGATATGTATATGTGTGCGATATATTTAATATATTAAAATATTATATGTTAATATATACTACACAATTTTCTATATTATGATATTTGTGTATTTTAAATTATTTTGTTATTATGTATTTGTGTATGTGTACTCTCTCTATATATACACACGTATTTTGTGTATCTGGGGGTGTGCAGGGGAATGTCTCGGAGCAGCTGAGCCACATGTACAGGCGGGGTATTTCCTGGCAGCGTGGGAGGTGTGAGAAGCCACAAGCCCCGAGCCCCCACCCTTTTTCTAAGCCAGCTCTCTTACGCCTTAAGAAAATAAACCGGGCAGGTAGGGCCGCTGGGTTCATGACCTGGAGGCATAACTCCACGAGGCAGGGTGGGGAGAGATTGTCCTTGTCCTTGTACATGGCGTATGTGAGGCATCCCAAGCAACGCACAAGCCTTGCCTGCCATGACACTGGTTGTGGTGTGCAACTCAAATGTGTGAAGTTTTTTGCTAAATGGGTTTAGCAAGGTAAGGCTGAGAATAGAAAGACCTTTGTAAATGTATATAATATGTATAAAGATGCATTTTATGTGAAATAGGAGTTAAAAATGTACTCGAAGGGGTTTGAAACGCGTGGCTTTGCTTTGCCCCTTGCCTGGCCTCACTTGCTTAGTCAAGGTGTTTACCAGGAGGGGGGATTTGGGTCCTGGGGCGTCAGCCCTGGGTGGTAGAGCCTGTGAAATCAGAGGGGACAGAAGGAGACGAGAGTGCAGCTGTGCTCCCCTGCTCTGCCTGCCGCGGGCACCTTGCATCAGGACAGAGACCGAAATTTCTTGTGTAGATCACGCGAAACATCAACTGCTCCAGTCCCGCTTGCTGCAGGCTGGAACAGGAGGTGTGGAAATTGCAGCTCCCCCAATGTCACAGTGTTTGCTGGGACAAAACCCTCCGGAGATGCCTCCAGCATGGTCTGGCATCCTCAGGACTGGATCGCTCTGCTATTGCAGGGCCTTTTATTTCCTCCAATGCAAATAAGGTTCGGGACTTATTTTTTTTTTCTTCCCTTTTTCTCTTTTCTTTTGTTTCTATGAATTGCAGGCTCTCCCTGCAGAAGAACAAAGCATCTAGTGCACTTTCCTCCTACCCCAGCCTAATTGGAGTTTATCCTAATGGGAAATTAATTGCAACCCTCCGGGCGTGTCTGCTCGAATCCCTGATTGGAAAAGCACCCGGGGTCTTCTGGGAGGTTATTCAGCCCCGCGGCTCCTTTTACGTCAGCTAATTGCCATGAATTGCAACAGTCTCTGCGTAGGAGGAATCGTCTGTGCAGCCTTTGTGTGGATAACCTGCGGGGAGATTGGTGGTGGCGATGCCGCCCAAGGATGCCCCACGGGCTTGGCGTGGGATGCGGGGGTTATTTGGGGAGGGGGGCTGCGGGGCCGAGCTGTGCAGAGCGTGGGCGGGAGGCGGGTCGGCGCAGGGACGGCTCATGCCAAAATCCTCCTCTGGCATCGCCTGGCCACGAGCTTCAAGTCATGAAGGCTTTGCAGCTGGTTTTCTTCTCTTGGACTTTGTGCCTGCGAGTACCACAACAGGGAGGTTTCCAGGGCAACTGGTAGGAAATTGAAAGATGAAGGAGAAATAAGAGCCATCATTTATGTATTCATCGAGTGCATGACTAGTGATGGTGGCACCCCCCGAGGTGTTTATCAAACCAGCCTTTAGGACATGCTGCTTCTTCACCATGTGAGCATTTATGGGGTTTACTGTTTCCTTTGGACTTCTGTAGTTTAACTTCCCCTTCCAGCATCCCTCCCTTTCTCAAGCATTTTCTTAACCAATATAATCCAAAAAATGGGGGAAAACCCCCCCCAAAATTCAACCAGAAGCATCCAAATAACATTGGATCAGCTGTTGATGAAGATGCTGTCCAGCAGCTCAGGCAGCAGCTTTGTGGGTTTTCTAAAGTTGTATCAACTTTTCTGCAGGTTTAGGTGCTGTTATAGCAGGCCAGGTGCTAGCCTCTGTTCTTTAGGTGCCTAAATTGCTCTTGGAGTACCTGGCTTCAAAGTCGCTTAGGCGATGTCAGAGATGTTCCTCTCTCTGCTTCTCAGATTTGCTTTGGGTGCATGATTAACCCATAATCCTGATCTAATTCAAAATCAAAAGCTCGTCTTTCCTCTGGTATTTTTTGGAGGAAAAAGGTTTGTAAGTTTACAAAATGTTACAATCCTGTGAGTTTTATTTTTTCTTTTTCATTTTTTAAAATTTCTTTTTTTATTTCCCTGATGCTAAAGAAGGAAATCTCTTGTTTCAGGCATGACTGAAGCCTTGCTAACCCCTCCAGTAAACTCACAGTTGGTGGTTTACAGACATGAATGCACAAATTACAGCACTTTCCCTTTGGACTTTTCTTCCCCAGATATGTGTGAACCCCTAACCTGGGAACCTCACCCTGGGAACACCTGGGAAACAGCTGGAGGTGGAGGAGAGCCCTAGGACTGACTATTTTTAGTCCTAACATTGGGAATAAGCTGCCCTGCACAGAAAGGAGCTCCTTGATTGGTGGCAGCAGGTCCAGCTGGGGAGCTCAGCCAGTCAGGGCTGTATATTTTTGTAAAAAAAAAAAAAAAAAAAGCGGGTGGTTAGACCACGGGGGAGGATGGGGGAGATGTACATTTAGGTCTGCCTTAGTCCAAGGCGGGTGATCAATAATGGCCAGGCCAAATGCCCTCTTGTTTTCCTCTGGCAATCTTCTACCCTTGCAGGTCCGTGGGTCCAGCTTCAGCACCAGGAGGGGAAAACACCCTTTTTATCGCTGGAAACATCATCATTCCTCATCTCACCTCATCCCTAACCTCAAAACACCTTGCGTTTGAGACGAAAGACTTCTGTTCTGCTGTAAACATCAGGCTTGATGTCTTGTTTTCTTCTGTTCCTCTTCAATAGCAGGTTTGGAAAGGGTTGAGGTTGTCCATCGGGAGTTTGAGGTCTTTATTAAACTGTATGGCATCCATAAGTTGAAACAAGAGAGGTTCCAGGTGGGTGTAAGAAGAAACTTTTCCACCCTGAGGACAGTGGAACAGATCAAACGGAGAAGTTGTGACCAGATAAAGCCACGAGCAACCTTGTCTCACCCCAGAGCTGGCCCTGCTTGAGCAGGAGGTTGGGCTGGAAACCCATGATGTCCTTTCTAATCCCAGTTATCTAGGGTCCTGTAAGTTACAGTGCAAAGCAATGAAGCTTTTTTCTTCTTTTTTTGTCAGTTTTTATTATTTAAAATGGTTTGATTTGAATGTTACTACAAGGCAGCAGAAAGCATTTGCACCTTCCTAAAAGACTGCTTTCTCTGGATTCCTACCTACTACCAGCTTGGACATCAGCAGTAAGTTTGTGTTTCTTTCAAAGGGCTTCACTGCATGACGGATTTCTATCCAGAGCACTCTGCGAAATATCAGGAACGTATTTTGCTGGGCTCCCAGTAGTGCAAAAGGTGCAACCCAAACCCAAGAAGTGCCTTGGGCTTCCCCCAACACTGTCCAGATCCTCTGGGTAGCAAAAGGGCTGCACACCTTGGGTAGAGCACTGCCACATGAGATTTGTGCCCTGCAAAATCAAAGCAATCTCTAATTAAGCAGTAATGGGATTTAGGAAGAGATGAGCGGCTACGTCAGAGGTGTGTTTATGGAAGGCATTTTCCAAAGCAGTAATTTCACAACACAGTGACCTGGATGGCAAAACCAGCTGAAGGACCTCCTGTTCCTGGGTGCACCACTCCACCTCCGTGGTGTACTCCACCTCCATGGTGGCAGGATAAAGCTGTGTGGAACCCCTGGGACAACCTGAACTTAGACCATGGAGCCACAGGAGCAAAGAGAAGCAGTGGTGAAGCTGGCGTCGGTTCATAAATCAGCTCCATCTCTGTGGTCAAGGTATTGCAAACCAGTACAAATAGCCAGGAGAATAACTCCGCAGGATCTCAAAACATTCCAAAGGTTTATCGTACTTTAGGATTATTAGCTAATTTAGAGCCATAAAATTAACTTAAGCTGGGAGGGACCTTTTAAAACCACCTGGTCCAGCCCTTTTTCAATGCAGGGTCAACTTGAAAATTGAATCTATTCTCAGGCTTAGATCAGGCTGCTCAGGGCTTTGCTCAGTTGAGTTTTGAGCATCTCCAGGGACAGCAACCCCACGTCTTCTCCAGGCAACCATCCACAGAAAAGGCAGTATTTTCCTTCTTTTTTTTTCCTCCCATATTTGGTATGAGAGAACCAAGTTTACGTATCACAGCACATAAAACAGTCTGAGGGAAGAATCCCCCGTGTGCACCTCTGTGTTGTTGGGGTGGTCCCAGACACAGGTTGGGCTTCCCTGCAATTCCCAGGTATTGTGCTGGAGCTTGCTCTGGCCACAGACCGCTCCAGACACCCTGTCTAGGATGACTAAGAGGGGTCAAATGGTGCAGACAAAGCCAAACTGTGCCAGCTGACCT
Source organism: Leptosomus discolor (assembly GCF_034619465.1). Taxonomy (NCBI): domain Eukaryota; kingdom Metazoa; phylum Chordata; class Aves; order Leptosomiformes; family Leptosomidae; genus Leptosomus; species Leptosomus discolor. The sequence goes on from NC_141392.1 coordinate 120,802,366, forward strand.
TCTTTTGGACCCCGTGGAGCACCTTTCTGCCAGCTCACACAGGTTGTTAAATGCAGATTTGTGGAAATATTCAGTACACATACAGTGAAGGTTCTGCCTCCCCCTCTGCTCCTCTCGCAGCTGAAGGGCCCAGCCTTCCCTCTTGCATCAGTTCTTATTTCCATCACGCCTTCAGCTGGGCCAGTTTAACTCTCTCAAACGGCAGGTCACTGCCTGCTTTCTTGGTGGGGCAGTTGGGAGCAGAGGGACCTGAGGGGGACGATGGAGGACCTGTCTGTTTTGGCAGCTGTGGGTATTTCTTGCAGCTCATCATTGTTGCACTGTACCCCAAGCCCTTGAGCTTTGCAGTGCTCAGCAGAGCCAGGACATCACACTGTTATATCTCTGTGCTCCAGCTACCCCCTTTCTGCTCCAAGCCCTGCAGGGACCCCTCAGCTGCAACACCAGCTTCACCTATCTGCTTCCTCCCCAGTATAGATGAGATTAACTTTGCTTTAATTTAATTTGAAGGGAATGAGTGATTCCTCAAGCATGCTAGTCTCAAAATACATTTCTGGGCACAGGAGATTTTGCCAGGACCTGTCAGGCTCAGCAGGAGAGCAGGACTGCGGGCAGGGCATTAATCTGCTTGGCTTTGTTTCTGGCAGCTCAAGTCTTTCCAGGCTAATGCTTGGTAAGGATTAGAATGATTAAATCATTGATCAAATCATTGATCTTCCAGGGTGCTTTGATGGGCTGATGAGTGCTTTTCATGGCAACTGCTTTTTCTCTTTTACTGGTAGTATTAATTTGTTACAAGAATAACTAATTGTCTTATGGCTCTCCCCATGTGCGGAGCTCTGGGAACCTTACAGCTGAGGCTGGCAGCATTCTTGTCACTTTACAGGTGGGGAAACTTGAAGGACAAAGATGAAACTCCCCATCACCAAAGAGATCAGGAAAAAAACTAGGGTGAAATTCAGAGAAAAGTCTTGTCTCATCATACCCTGCACCAACCTCCCTCGAGGAGTGTATGGGTAAGGTTGGGGGTTTGAAGTGCTGAGCCCCGGCAGATGGGGAGGATTGGAAGCAGTGTTCTCAAACTGTGCTTTCCATTAATTAATTTGCCTATTAAATTATTTTTCAAGCTGCAAATAAATCTATGGCCGTGCTGCCTTCCGTGTTAGAAGGCTGCCTTCCTCTTGCCCCCTCTCACCATGTGCAGCTAGAAGGAAGGTCCAGCTCCAGAGCTGAGCCAATGGTCCCTTCCTCCATCCTCTGCCCCCAACCCCCAGAGAAAACCATTCACTTCTGCCTTTTGCCCTGACTTGTCTTGTCTCCTTGGAGCGGTGGATGCTCCCTCACCCTGCCCCATGTGAGGGTGTGGGGCTGTCGATGGGAGAAAAACATGAAATTGATGACCAGAGATCTTGGCTTTGCCAGAGAAGAAATTCCACATGGCCGGGGGATTCATATCTGGAACTCACAGTTGGCCACGAGCAGTGAAAAGCTTATCATTGGGTTCCCTCAAGGGAGGGAAGGGAATTAAAGCTGTTGAAATGTAACATGGCAAATAAAGATTTCAGCTGAGTAACTGTGATTTTTTTCTTCTTTTTGTGTTGGTTGGTGGTTTTGGTTTTTTTTTTTTCTCCTTTTCTTCCTTTCCCAAGGACCTCCCCTGCTGCATGAGGCCTTCATTTCTGCAGCGGGAGGATGGAGGAGCAGGGACTGAAAGTGATGGGAAGAGGATGGACTGGTGCTCTGCTAGCCTTCAGGATGGGGGGCACCTCCAAGCCCTGCTGCAAGGAAGGAGCACCCATCTGCCCTCCACCCCACAGATGGGTCCTGTAAGCTAGTTGGCAGTCTGCGAGTTGGCCTGGACCAAAATCAGACATGGGGACCACCTGAAAAATTCAACAGTCAGGACAATAAAGATGAATTAACCAGCCCACATGCAGTCAGACCACCTAAAGGAGGTGTGAGGACAGGGCATCAAGCCTTTCCCCCACCCCTTCTGTTGCCATCTTATAAACTTTCCTTTCTAAAAATGACATTTAATTTTGAAAACAGCCTTCCTTTTTTTTTTTTTTTTTTCTCCCCCCTTGCCTCTGCTTTTTTTCTGCTCTAATAGCTGGGAAGTTTCCTCTAATTAAATACATCCATGGACAGATAATCCTGTTTTGCTCTAGTGTCAATATGGTCCTTTAGCTAAATTAAATACTTTCCCTGCCTGATGTTTATCCTCCCCTGTCTGCCCCTTGTCTGCCTCCTGGAGACATTTGAAGATTGTGATCCCATTCCCTCTCTTTTCTTTCTTCTTCTGGACTCAGGAAGTCAGGGTTTCTCATTTAAGGGCTTCCTATCCTCAGGCATCTGCTCTCTCTCTCTCTGGATGTCTTCACCCCTGTAGCAGAGGTGAGGAGAAGGAGGCAGACATAGCTAAACCCAGCAGAAACCAAACACAAGCCAGAGCCCCTTTTCCTCAGGTGATCGTGTCCATCCTTCCCCGTCAGACCCCCTCCAGCTCAGCCCAACTGCTGTGTGGGAAATCGGGCCTGTGGCTGGTGCTGCTGCTGCTCCGGACCTCAGGGTCATCCTTGGTAAGTCCAATGCGTGGAGACAGCCACATGCCATCAGCACGTGTCGCTAATGAAAGGTGAAATAACATCCATCTCTGCATGAACCTCAGGGATCTTCTTGCAGCTTCCCTCCCGATTTCCTCCTTGCTTTTGCCTGACTTGGGGCAATGGATGGCAGTGCAAGAAGTTAAGTATTTGTTGAATGCCTGCTCATGTTTGGGGGCTGCACCTGTTTTCATCTTGAGCTCCACTTTCCTGCATGGAGTGGTTGGTCTTCCTCCTTACAGCTCTTTGCTATTTGATTAGCTGGACTTCTGGCTGCTCCCCTCTCCCCTCCCATTGCTAACATCCAAGGGAGGGCTCTCATTGCTGGGAAACCCTGGTTACTTTAATTCTTTGAAGTCTTGTTGTTTATTCCTAATATCCTTGAGAGTAAACTCAGGAGCACCAGGGTCAGCTAATATGGTATGACCCCAACTGAAACATTAACTCATCCTTTTGCATGGGGTGGCCCCATCCAAATTTCCCCCAGGGACAAGGTGCTGTCCCTGTCCTCCCACCCCAAGCAGTTCCCAGGACACCTTTGGGTGGGTATGAGAGCTCCTGGGCCAAAACGGTGTCAGGGCTGGTCCTTGCACTGGCGGCATTTGCAACCAGGCTCTGGCAATGCTCAGTTTCTGAACTTCGCCCTTTTGAAATCAGGAGCCTTCATCGTGACCCTGCGTTTGCTTACGCTTTCACTCTGCTTCCGTCAGCCGCCTTGTCTAGACTAACTCAGCCTTCCTCTTCTCTAACTTTCTGGGATTGTGATAAATAACTTGTGTAACAGGCTGAGTCAGGATTTATTGCCTGAGATAAAGCGCACAGGCTTCTGCAAAACACACCTTGGTCTTACTGTTAGCCTAGAAATAGGGCTGCTAATATAATAAATACGTAATAGTCCTGTCTCCTCTGCATCCTACAGTGACATAAATTGGGGGTGGCACTTGCTCGGTAACTGCAGCTACTCCATTGTGCCATGAGCATGCAGGATGAAGTGCCAAACAGACAAACTTGCAAGGTTTTCTGGGTCTGGCAGGGAAATAAAAGCTGATCTGGCAGAGACCAAATCCTGGCAGGTCACTGGCAGATGTAATCTTTGAGCTCACAAGTATGGGCACGTGCTATGGAAGAAGCTCGGCATGCCCCTTGGATACTTGAGAAATTCCATGCTGGGGAAAAAAAGGTGTTTTGATGGGAAAAATAAAAGTAAACTGGGTTTTCTGCACCTCGTACTGAATATCCCCCTCTTTTTCACTGTCCTTTCCCAATCTCTTTTTTTTCCTCCACTTTCCCCTGCTCTGTGCCCTACAGTTGCATCCCTGGAAGACCTCTGTGTGGAAGGATGTGGGTTGGGAAGCGCTGGGGGGGGCTGTTTTCCTGAATCCATCCTCAAGGTGATGCACATCCATATATCACCCCCATGGATGAATAAAGCCAACAGTGCTTTGCTGCCGTGGATGGCCGTGCGGGTCAGTCTGAGCCTGACATCCCAAGCCATAGGTGCTCTGGCCCATTCATGGTGGTATTAGGTCCACGGTTGGACTTGATGATCTTAGAGGTCTGTTCCAACCTAATGTTTCCATGATTCAAGACCCCTCTAGAGGAACCAAATTAGGATGGCATGCCAGAGTTTAAAAGAATGCACGTGTATCTGTGGAAGAGGCAGTGATACAGCACCTGGCTTGCATCCCAAAATAGCATTCAGTTTCACTGATTTCAGCATGCTTTCCCCGAAGTACAACAGCCATGGTGGACTAGACCCTCCAGTTTGGTGTTTGGATGTTTGCAGGGGTGAAAATGCTTCCCCAAAGAGCAGCAAACCCTTCCATCAGGGTTAACCCCTCTAATGCCACCCCAGCCCCTGGCACTGCCCTGGGACCAGGTCAGGTCCCAGCACTCTCCTCAGAGCCACCCATATGAAGCCCACAGGACCGTGTTTCAAACCCTATGGTTTCAAACCCAATCAAACTAATTTGTTAGTTGCCATAAAAATCCAGCGCTGCCATTAGACAGCAAACCTGTGCTTAGTGGGGATGGGTGGACCTGGGGAAGCTGCACGATGGACAAGTCACCTGAAATAACCCCTCATTTGTCTGGAGTCCTGGAATATGAGCTGCATGATTAACACTGCGGCATCAACGTCTGCTGATGCAGCACTGCTAATTATAGAGCCAAGGCTCAAGCAAGAACCGCACAATTAGCATTTCTTAGACAAGGCTGCAAGAGGCATGAGTGCTGCTCAGCTGGCCCCAAACCTCCTCCAGGCTGAAGGTGACAGCACGATGCCCACCGAGAGCTGCCCTGCCATGATGGCAGTCTCATGGCGAGGAGCACAGATTTACACCCCGCTACTCTGAGCGTGATATTTGGGCTCGTAGTTCAGCCTTTAATACCAGAGCAATAAATTGCATGTGGTTTTTGGAGTAAGGCCAGATGATCCCCACTGGTAGCTCCAGCGGGAGGGAGGGAAGTGGCCAGACCGTGACATTAAGGCTTGCGGTGCCCGTCCTCTGCGTCATTCATTCACATTGTTCCCCGAGGCTCTGTTAAAAAGCACAAGGTGTAATCTTCAGCACTGGAATGCCAGCATCTTACCACTGCCAATTTCTAAATGTACAGACATTTCCTTCCAGAGGAGACATTTTTCTGACAATAAAACCAAATGCGTTTTTTGACCAGAGTAAGCAGTGATTTTCCTGTGTTTGCTGGGTTTTGGAGCATTTGGCAAGCTGGGGTTACAACATTAAAATCACATTTAATGTAATCCTCACCACAGTGCCCCATACATCCCCCCATCCTCAAGCTCTGGGAAACCTCCAGGACAGGCACCACTAAAGCACTTGAAATTCTTTGTTAAAGACCAGGGATGGTCCTTGTGCCCCAATATGAGATGCCCAACACTGCCACAACCAGTGCCAGCTTGGGCACCAGTTCCAGGCTGGAGTTTGAGGAAATTATGTGGCCCTTTTTAGTAGGGCTTATTGAGATAGGACAAGGGGTAGTGGTTTTAAACTAAAAGAGGGCAGATTCAGACTAGATAGAAGAAATAAATTTTTGATGATGGGGGGGGGGGGGGTGAAACACTAGCGCAAGCTGCCCAGAGAGGTGGTAGATGCCCCATCCCTGTCAACATTGAAGGTCAGGTTGGACGCAGCTCTGAGCGACCTGGTCTAGCTGAAGATGTCCCTGTTCACTGCAGGGGAGTTGAACTAGGTGGCCTTTAAAGGTCCCTTCCGGCCTAAACTATTCTGCAGTTCTATGATTTCTGATCAAAGGGTTGAGTAGGATGTGCAGGATCTCCTTGTGGTATGTAGGTGCTCAAGATCCATGCCAAGGACCTGCACCCGCTATCAGCTGGAGAGATGGCGCAGGGGAAGTACCATCAAGCACCGCGTGGCTCTCTGCAGACATGTGGTGGTTTTGGAGGTCATCCATCCCCATTGCCTCAGTGAGCAAGTTCTCCACCACCCCCCAGCTTGCAGACCTGAGTCCCCATGGGGCTTTGCTGGGCATTTCAGATGAGCCCAGTGCCCAGCACATCTCTGCATCGCATCCCACACCTCTGCATTTTTCCACTGCTTCTACCCCAGCGGCTCTCAGCAGCATTGGAGCTGGTTAATCAGTTCAGCTGAAGAGTTTGATATTTAACTGGCCAGGTGGGGAGGTGGAAGTGGCAACCCAACAAGGTCTTGCCTTATTTCAGCCAGGAAAATCACGTCCTGTTCTTTCGGCAAGAAAAAACTTGGCCACAAACACATTGCATCATGTTGTGCACTGGAGGCACCTGCTCCTCACCCAGGCTGGTGTCACCTCCTCTGACCCCTACAGTGGTGGGCTAAACACTGGCACAAACCCAGTGGCACAGCTTGACACTGATGCACGTTAGCTGCCCGGGCTGTTGCCAGTTTTTAAAGGGTGGCCCGCACGGTGTTCGTAACTTAAAAACCACTTGCCTTGTGCCTGGGATTGGGCTTGCTCCGTCTCATCCCAGCAACGGGTTTGGGTTTGTGCCTGCCTGCATGTGCGATTGCACATCCCCATCACAACTCGTTTAATGAATCTGAGCAAACGAGCACAAAAAACATCGAGCCGTACTGATTTTATGTCACTGCCAGATTTTGCACTCAGCCTGGGTAGTGGGAGCCAGGGAGATAAAATACAGCTCATTTTGTTCATGTCAATGAGGTTTAAAATTCAAGACAAATTAATCGCATCTGTATTTTTTGATTGGTGAAGGCAATTTTGTGAAGCATTTGTTAAAGATGCCACCTAAGGAGGAATTTCCTAACTGCAGAAGTTAATAACTTTAAAACTGCTACTCAGTCTCACTGAAAATGGGGCTTTGTGCTGCAAATCTCTTCGAGGCTCATAATTCAATCCTATTTAGAAGCAAATTTCTTAGATCTAGAGCAATGAATATTTAAATACTACCAGTTGAAACATTTTCAATTTTGAGATAATTTCAAAGCCAGGAGAGTTTATAGCATTCGGCTACTCCGCAACACTTTAGCATCTGAATTGATCTGAACTGTAGCTGAATCTTAAGCAGCTTAAACAGCTATAAAGGGTTAGACTAGTTTAAAGGGTTAGGGTAGTTTAAGCAGAATGTGATGTTTTCAGGGCTTTGGTTAAAGAAATGGGAGTTCACAAGCTGTCAAGCCGAGCAGCTCCAGATGAGGGACTTGACAAGCATCGCTAGAAAACCTTTCTGAAGCACTCGGCATGTTCTCTGCTTTCAAACCTTGTCTGCTTTATTTTTTCTAAGAAAAAAAAAGAGAAAAAGGAAATGAAACAAGCGAGTTGAACATTCTGCACAAAATGCAGAATAAAGGCAAAACATTTGGTAAATCCTGTGAAGGTGGGTTTGCTCTGACAACAGGCTTGTTCCTGCTCATTCTATTTGACACTCATTTTTCTACAGCACAAACCACTTCAAAACACAGTAACACTGAAAAGCGGCAATGAAAAAAACACCCAAGCTTTGCAGCGCTGGTGTTTAGCCCCTTCGATGTCCAATTTTCAATTAAAAATTGAAAAAATGGAGCTTTTAAAAACTTTTTTGCTAGCCCAAGCCAGTTCTGCACAAGCATGTGGCCAGGACAATTATTTCAGGTGAGAAAGAAGACAAAGGGAAGAAGGTCTTTTTTTGGTAAGATATATTTATGCCAGTCCTAGCCATAGAGAAAAGCTTCTGTGTACCACTATAATTTATTCCTCTTGACTAAAAGCCATGCGTATTCCAGTATAGTTGCTCCATCTGTGCTGTTAATGCTGGACTGTGGACAAAAACATTCAGGATTTATCAGATACAATAGGCAGCCGAGGCAGGGAGAAGACTCCTTAGCTTGGTGTAACACAGATGGATGAACATGGACAGTCTGTTTCCAGGTGCTTCTCCAACTGGACTGGCATAAGGACAGCATCTGGGCTGGCTCAAGCCACTCATACCTGTGCTACAAAATTGAGGTGAGAAATAACGCCATCCAGGAGAGCCTGCAGAGGCTCTGCTCTCGGGGCTGTCTCTGCTGCAGCTTCTTCACATCAGTTGGAGGGGTTATAAGAACGGGACAGGACTGCCGTACCAGTCACTCGCTTTCCCCGTCACCCACTGTCCTGTCCCTGACACTTACCAGAAGCAGATGCCTGGTAATGACATTTTCTCCGCAAACCCTCTGTCTCCGACCATTTGTGGCCTGGGGAGTGCCTGCAGCAGCTAGGGTCTCTGTGTGCTGGGTGACCTGCCACGGATTTCTCTCCTCTGACCACCCAGGCCCCTTCAGAGAGAGCAGGACCAGCCTTTGCCACCCAGAGCTTCCTTGCCAGGCTTTGTACCAAACGCTGGCTGGTTTGTCTGTTGTGAGCCTGGCAACCTCAGCCAATGCCCTTATCTATTTATTTATTTAATTAATTTTAATTTTACCTTTCATTGGATGAAGTAGTGAACAGTCTGTCCCCTCTCTATTTCGTGATCCTTACCATGCTTCCCCTCCAGCCATCTCTTTTCAAAGACAAGGAAGCCTGACCTACTCGCTGCAGGAGCTGTTTGATCTTCCCTGCATCCCTTCTCTGAACTTCTCCCCTTCTGCCCGCGGTGAGCTGTGATGCCAGATGAGTCAGGATGGTATCTACATCAGGACTGTACTCCAAGAGCATTATTGCTGCAGAAGAAAGCACCAGCCCTAACCAAATGTCCCCTCTGGGGCTATTGCCAGGGACTTCATCAGGGATGGGATATTTATCAACACCACAGTAAAATCCATGCAATCACTCAATTGGAAGAATAACTCAGGTGCCGTGTAATGAGATCTGACAGACACATAGCAGTAAATGATTTAATTACTCAGCTTATTTCAGTGATGGTGCCATGATGGATACAGAGGTGCTGGGTTCCTCCAGCTGACAGCAGACTCCTCCCGTAGCCTGGCAGCAAGCCTGGGGCAAGCCTGTGGCTTGTGGCCTCCCATCTCACCAAAAATATTCTATGGAATTGAATTATACTATATAGAGTGAACATACTAATAGTATAGCTGGTATGTATATATATATATATATATATATATATATATATATATATATATATATATATATATATATATATATATATATACACTGGAATACTCCATACACTGAGGCCCCCAGCAGCCCTATTTCTCCTTCAGTTGCCTTTATCAACCCCATTCCCATCTCCTCACTTCCAAATTGCTCCTACTTTGTTCCATGTTGTCCCCATACACTCTTAAGAACTTTTTTTTCAGCTGGGAACAAGCAACATCTGTCCATGAGTATGACATTCCCACCAGTTCTTACTTTTCCAGTTCCTTTGGAGACATATGCAAAAGACCTGTTTCTCCGAGCACTCGACCTTTCCCAGGAACTGGGTCTCTTCAACAAGCAACAATGTATGTGTTGTCCTCGAAAGCATCCAGCCCTTGCTTTAGTGCTGTCTGTCCTGGGACTCACTTCTCCATCACTTTTGGCTCTGGGTTAAAGTTAGAGCACCAGGATGTTCTGATCTGGCAGGATTTTAAACCCCCTCTGAAGCTGGCAAGTGGCAGATCCCCTTCTTTCCTAAAAGCACTTTGCAAGGAAACTGCTTGTATGTTGTACTGAAAAGAAGCACAATGCCTGCACGGGCGGCATTAGGGCTTTCCTGCATCACCCCAGATTTCTGGTTTGTGAACCAGCTCCTGGGACAAGCCACTGAAAAGCTTCTCACCTGACGTAAGGCACCAGACGATTTCATCATCCCAAAATCTTTCCAGGAAGCCCTGAGTCAGGAGTTTATGTTCCCCTTCTCTCACCCAGACCATCACCCTGACCTCCGCAGCAGCGGTCAGGCTTGGGGGGCTGGAGAAGTCATCACAGAAATGGGCCGGAAAACGCATGGCTTGAGGGAGAAATTCCTTATCGCGGGTCTTTCTGCTGCTGTTTTGCAAGCAGATCGCCTCCAGCTTCGCTGGAGCTCTTCCCACAGTCTTTTTGAACGGTTTTCGCCCTCTGGAGGTCAACATCAGGAAAGCAAATGCAAAACAGAAAAAAAAACCCCAAAAAACCAAACCAACCAAACAAAAAAGGCTCAAATCTTACATTTGCGGAAATGCAACCCCCATGAGAATAAACCTGCGAAGAGCTGGTAATCTTCAAAGTGCTTCTTCTGAAAAGCCGATCATGGGCAAGGACAACTCTTGTGTGGCATTGAAAGCCTCAGTGGGACCCAGAGGTGGTGTGCTCAGCCTCGGCCTTTCCATTCCTGCTGCAACAGCACTGAAAAATGTCCAGATAATGTTGAATCATCTTGCCTTGACAATTCCAGATAAGACCTGCTGATCTTGTTTATTTTACAATTATTTTATTCTCTTTTTTTTTTCTCCCCCCATCTATGCTGTAGGTTGTACATTATAAAGGACTACATGGAGGTTAAAACACACATGATATTTCTAAATTTTCAAAATTAAATCTTTGGGTTTCCCCATCCTGCGCCCATCACTGAATGTGTTCATGGCCAGGTTGGATGGGCCTTTGAGCAACTTAGTCTAGTGGAAGATGTCCCTGCCCATGGCAGCATGGTTGTAACCAGAGATCTTTAAGGTATCTTCCAACCCAAACCATTCTATGTCTCTATTATATCCTTTGAATTTCCCATAGTTTGTCCTCATCAGACGCAGCTCTGTTCATTTGCTTGCAACTAGAACCAGGGAAGAAAAAATGTAGGTTTCTTCCTTGATGCAAAATACTCAGGTTTGGTTTGCACTGGGTTTGCACTGGACTTGGTCTAGCAGCATCTACCTATCTCTGATTTTTTTTTCCCTATGTCTTTCTGCCGTGACTCAGTCCTGGTTCCTTGGAGACTGATAACTGTGAAGTCCTCCTGTTCTTCTGGGATTTTCTTGCCAGCCTCTAGTACCTCCTCTGTCAAGCTAACACACAGCTCAGCCTCATGAGCCTCAGGAAGGACAGAAAAAATGCTGTGCATGGAGGCACAATGCCAAGAATATACTCGATGAAGGCTGTTTTCCAGGCGTGGGTGATGTGATTCAGTGATCTGGAGACAGAGAGGCCCCCTTGTCCCCACCAGTGCTCCCACACAGGACACACTGTACTTCGCGTCTGCTCTCTTCCAGCCAGGCCAGGTCCTTGCATGTCTGACAAAATGACATCATGAAGTCAGTTGTGTGAAAGATAGCTAACACTTAGCTCCTACTGGTGGCATAAACACTCATGGGTGCTGACACAGGTTGGAAGCCTGTATAAGAATGATGCTCCTAAACATCTTTGTGGACCTGGATCTTGTTTCCAGAACACAAAGCACTTAACAGATACGAGGGCCACTTAACAGATACGAGGGGCACTAAGGACAATTAGATTTCCATAGCCTCAGAAGCGTTCGTCCACTGCTTCTTACACCTGCTGTCCTTTCATCTGTAAGGAGATGCCCACCTGTGATCTACACACCTCAAGAGCTCAAAAAATTCCCAATACGTCGCAGGTTAAACCTTGCAAGGGAGTCAAGGACAACAGAAAGGGCTTCTTCAAATACATTGCAGACAGAACTAACACTAGAGGCAATGTAGTAGACACTGTTGAATGAGGTGGGTGCCCTGGTGACAGAGGATACAAAGAAGTCAGAGTTACTGAATGCCTTCTTTGCCTCTGTCTATACTGCTGGAGACTGTCCTCAGGAGTTCCAGACCCTTGAGGCCCAGAGGAAGTCAGGATAAAGGAGGAGTTTGCCTTGGTAGATGAGGACTGGGTTAGGGATCAATTAAGCAAGTTGGACATACATAAATCCATGGGCCCTGATGGGATGCACCCACGGGTGCTGAGGGAGCTGGCAGAAGTCATTGCTAGACCACTCTCCATCATCTTTGGTAAGTCGTGGGGAACAGGAGAGGTGCCTGAGGACTGGAGGAAAGCAAATGTCATTCCAGTCTTCAAAAAGGGCAAGAAGGAGGACCTGAGTAACTACAGACTGGTCAGCAGTGGATGTGGTTTATCTTGACTTCAGTAAAGCATTTGACACCGTCTCCCACAGCATCCTTGCAGCTAAACTGAGGAAGTGTGGTCTGGATGATCGGGTAGTGAGGTGGATTGTGAACTAGTTGAAGGAAAGAAGTCAGAGAGTTGTGGTCAATGGGACAGTCTAGTTGGAGGCCTGTATCTAGTGGAGTCCCTCAGGGGTCGGTACTGGGACCAGAACTATTCAATATATTCATCAATGACCTGGACGAGGGAACAGAGTGCACTGTCAGCAAGTTTGCTGATGACACAAGACTGGGAGGAGTGGCTGACATGCCAGAAGGCTGTGCTGCCATTCAGAGAGACCTGGACAGGCTGGAGAGCTGGGCGGGGAGAAATTTAATGAGATACAACAACAGCGGATGTCAAGTCTTGCATCTGGGAAAGAACATTCCCAGGTACCAGTCTAGGCTGGGGACTGATCTGTTAGAGAGCAATGTAGGGGAAAGGGACCTGGGGGTCCTGGTGGGCAGCAGGATGACCATGAGCCAGCAATGTGCCCTCGTGGCCAAGAAGGCCAATGGCATCCTGGGGTGTATTAGAAGGGGTGTGGTCAGTAGGTCGAGAGAGGTTCTCCTCCCCCTCTGCTCTGCCCTGGTGAGACCCCATCTGGAACAGTGTGTCCAGTTCTGGGCCCCTCAGTTCAAGAAGGAGAGGGAACTGCTGGAAAGAGTCCAATGCAGACGATCGAGGGGGTGGAACATCTCCCTTCTGATGAAAGGCTGAGGGAGCTGGGTCTCTCCAGCTTGGAGAAGAGGAGACTGAGGGGTGACCTCATTAATGTTTATAAATGCGTAAAGGGCGAGTGTCAGGAGGATGGAGCCGGGCTCTTGTTGGTGATGTCCAATGACAGGACAAGGGGCAACGGGTGCAAGCTGGAGCACAGGAGATTCCACATTAACGTAAGGCAAAACTTTTTACTGTGAGGGTGACAGAGCACTGGAACAGGCTGCTCAGAGAGGTGGTGGAGTCTTGTTCTCTGGAGATATTCAAACCCCGCCTGGATGCATTCCTGTGTGACTTACTCTAGGTGGTCCTGCTCTGGCGGGGGGTTGGACTAGATGATCTTTCAAGGTCCCTTCCAACCCCTACAATTCTGTGATTCTGTGATTAAGTGCCCCACACTTACCCTGTCCAAGCTTCCTGCCCAATCTTAATGAGATTCCCACCTCCACAACATTCAACAGTTCCACATGGGGCCAGGTCAATCCCACAGCGCCGCTGAAGGGAAAGGCATAAGCCTTTTCCAAGGGGAAAACCAGAGATTGCGGGAAAACAAAGTCCAGACAGGAGAGGTACTATAAGGAAAACCTAGATGGGATTTGCCACATTCTTGGTCCTTAACTCAGAGAAGTGGTGAAGGTTTACATAATGCCACCAGTCCAGTCCTACAGACGAGGGTTGAGTTGGCCTTTAGCTTCTTTGTGGGGCTAATTTGGCTTGCCATCCCTGACCTTGTTGAGGTCCCACTCTGCTGCTGGTACAGGGTCCACAGGTCACTTAGTCATCCAAAGGTTGCTCTGAGCCGTAGCTCATCAGCTGTCTAGCGCCACCACCTGCCACCACGGTTCTTCAGTGCTGACACAAGCAAGCCTGTGCAGGGCTCAGCTCAAAAAGCGCTGATGTTTCTTGGTCCCGCAGCACCTGAACCCACAGCCATGAGTTCAGCACCCTGGATCTTACAGAATCATAGAATCATAGAACAGTTTCAGTTGGAAGAGACCTTCAAGATCATCAAGTCCAATCTTTGTCCTAGCTCTGTCAACACCACTAAACCACATCCCTAAGTACAACACCTACCCGTCTCTTAAACACCTCCAGGGATGGTGACTCCACCATGTCCCTGGGTAGCCTGTTCCAATGCCTGACAACCACAACCCTTTCAGTAAAGAAATTCTTCCTAATATCCAGCCTGAACCTTCCCTGCTGCATCTTAAGGCCATTTCCCCTTGTTCTGTCGCTTGTTACTTGGGAGAAGAGACTGACCCCTGTGTCACTACAACCTCCTTTCAGGAGCCTTCTCTTCTCCAGGCTAAACAGCCCCAGATCTCTCAGCCGTTCCTCATATGAGACATGCTCCAAATCCTTCACTAGCTTGGTAGCCCGCCTCTGTACCCTCTCCAGCACCTCAATGTCCTTCTTGCAGTGAGGGGCCCAAAATTGCACCCAGCATTCGAGGTGCAGCCTCACCAGTGCCGAGTGCAGGGGCACGATCACCTCCCTGCTCCTGCTGGCCACATCATTGCTGATACAGGCCAGGACGCTGTTGGCCTTCTTGGCCACCTGGGCACACTGTTGGCTCAGGTTCAGCCGGCTGTTGACCAGCACCCCCAGGTCCCTCTCTGCCCGGCAGCTCTCCAGCCACTCCTCCCCAAGCCTGTAGTGCTGCTGGGGGTTGTTGTGGCTGAAGTGCAGGACCTGGCACTTGGCCTTATTGAGACTCTTACAGGATTTGAGGAGATGTCTGTTTACCTTCGAAAGTGACTCTTCCCATGCTTGGACAGGTCTGAACTTGGGTAAAAGCCTCCTACAAGACTAACCAAAAGGAGAAAAAAAAAAAAAAAAAGAGAAAGTAATAATCCACTAGCAGCTCCTTCTGTCAATAAAAAAACCCAAGACCGTTTCCTACTGTGTGTTATTGGGGAATCTTGTGTATTCATGAAACTTCAGGGGAACTCATAGCCGTTGTAGCTGGGTGGTGGTGGCAAGTAGCTCCTCGATAGGGCCTCTTTTGGTGTGTAAGCAACTATTGGGTGTGAGGAATCGTGCTACTCAGTTGGGTTTGCTCTCAGCAATTCCCTGTACAAGAACTGTGGGGAGGCACATGTGGGCGGGAACCTGGAGGTGAAAACAGGTTGCTCTGTCCTGATTTCCATTTTAGGGATTTGGGGGATGATTTTGACAGGATGGCTCCCTAGATATGGCACTGGTTTGTGGGTGAGGGCTAAGAAAAAATATATCCCCCTTTTTTCAGGGATATTATGTAGTGTCAATGAACCAAGTGACATTTTAGGAAAAGGGGAGGACCTGTCACCACGCAGCAGGGGGACAAAGCTGGGACAGGAGACACTTGTCACAAAGCCCCAGGAGTTCTGGGTATTGCTAGAGAAGGGAGCAGGACAACATCAGTTAAACCTAACTATTGCAATATCTGTGCAGCCCAGCACATCCTAACGCGAGCAATACCATTTCCAACTCCTGTAGGCAGTAAATTACTTAATAATTTAATACTGTGCTCTACAATAGAGGTAAATACATTTTGGTGGAGATGTGGAGGTAGATGTATTTCAGTGGTGGAGTACATCTGATGTGTACTGAAGTTATCAAATTGAAGCAGAAGCCAGAAGGGCATTTTCACAGCGTGTGGTGAGAGGGTTACAGTCACAGGGATGTGAGCATTACTGCAGATTTGGGGTTGGCTTTGTCACTGCTTTACAGGGAACCCAGGAAGGCGCCAGTGATGTTTTGAATTCTGTCTGCAGGGCTGGGATTTGTACAGCTGAACAAGTTTTAATGTGATGTTTTTCCGAGGTAATAGATGTGGAAGCCCAAAGTGCCACTATTACAAAACTCCAGTCCAAGCATTTTAAATAAGCAATAAAGATGCAAGAGCAAGTAATACCAAATAGCAATTCCACTGAAAGATCACAAAGCCATGACCAGGCACAACCAGATTTTTTATGCATGCTAAAGTAATTGGAAAGTTGCCTTGTACTTGTTCTGCATCTTATTAAATGACCTGCTGCTATGAGGACACATGGGGTCATTTTTTGATGTTGCTAGCACTCTGCACAATTTCTTGGCTGAGTTTCACAGTGTGCCAGTAAACAGTTACCTGATTGTTTACTGGAAAAGCAAGGATTTCAGACCTTCTTTAGAAGATGATTTAATCTTCTTACACATCATTTTGCACTTGGATAAGCAGGTCAGCAGCCAAGGCTTGAACCAACAATAGGGTCTACTGCTGTCTTACCTTCCCCTTCGGCCAGCACTGGTATGCAGGAACAAGGAAACCAAGGAGAGGGCACACATGGCTGAGTCTCTGCAGCTTTACCATGTTTCCTCATGCCTGATGTGCACATGCCATATTAGCAAAATGTGAAAATTTGACTCAGCTTGGCCTACGCTGAACATGAATTGGAGCCCTAGCAAATAAACAAACCCATAAGTCATTCTCCAGCCAAGCTGCCAAGAGGCTCTTCAATACCCAGGCAGAATTCAATAGGTGCCACACTGCCAGACTGTGTCTGCAGCCTGCCACTAATAAAGAAAAATCATCATAGTTGAGCTCTCCTTTGGTTCATCTCAGTGTACATGGAAAGCTAACCCTGCAGACTAATTCTCAACTGGCCCAGCCACAGGAGAAAGAAAGGGAAGGTCATTTTAGAAAGTGCAGCACAACTTTGCCTTGCTCAGCCTGCGGTTGCTCACGAGGCAGAATTGCACCATCTCACCGCAACCCCAGTGGGTTACACCAATGACACAGACATGCCACGCGACGTCCAACACATTTCAGGAAGAGGCTGGTACTTCCACTTAGTCCCAAAAACTGACTTTTGCCATGCTCGTGGTGAGCAGTGTGTTGTGCCTCGTCGAGTCATCACCTGCTGGGTAAGTATACAGGTATCTCTGAAATCAACTGTTGCTTGTGAGTTAGTAACTGAAAACCTGGCTTTTGTCAGCTGGACAGCTCTTTGCCTATGCAAGGTTAAGAGGAATCAGATCTGTATAAGAAATGCAATCCAAAACCAGGAGGATGAATTTATGTTTTTCCCCATTTCTGAGCCAGGTCTGACCCATCACCATTTTCCATCTCAGTTCCTACGTGTCCACTGTGAAAGCTGAGTGAAGGCAGCTGCCTTCAGCTCTGCTGGGGCACCACGGCTAACCCAGCTGCCATCACCCCTTGACTGGGAGCTGCAAGAGTCAATACATTTGGGCAAATGGGTTTTTTTTTGTGAATGTTTTACCCACACCTGCTGTCCTGCATAGCATCTCCAAATCATGTGTGTGCTGTTTGGCTGTCCCATGAATGGGGCATATGTGGTACATAACACTGCTTGCAACAAGAACAGGGACAGGAGGAAAAGGGCATAAGGAGGGTAGAAAGGCTGGTGGTGAAAAAAAGAAAAATATGAAAGACAAGAGAAATAAAAGAGAACCTCTGTAGAAAGCTACAGCAGGGCTCAGCAAGATAATGGCGCATCTCCCTCTGGGTTCATTAACCACTAATAGGATTTATGAGAAGAAGTTGTCACACTCTTATGAGTATTTAGAAAAATGAAAAAATAACCTGGAAAGAATCTTACACCGTATAAACATCAATCCTTTCTAATGAACACTTCAGGCTTGTTAAGAGTGGAGGAAGTAAAAGGAGCCAAATGGAAGTCAAGCAGGGTTCAGTTTAAGGTGAAGTCCCTGAGGTGTGGAAGGACCTGGATTCTTTGGCTCACACAGGTATATAGGCTGTATGAGGTGCCCTGAGCATCTGTCCTGGCCTCCAGCCACCACTCAGTGGCTGTTGATGTCCCACATGTTTCACCTGAAGTCCATATAGCTATGTCTCTGATGACCACGAGCACCTCAATGATGCTTGAAGCCTTCAGTGAAGCAAAGCAATGCAGTTCCCATGGGCTCTTTGGTATGGGTGCTGCAAATTACAGGCCAGGCTCAAGGGTAAGAAAGGTCACATCCCATTGCAGGGGGATGCCACAACCTGAATGGACCAAAATCCTCCACTGTAGCAGGGACAGTCCAAAATGGCTGCTGGGGACCCAGGAGATGCTTGCTCTTGCTTGGGGAAAGAAACGCCAGGCAATGACCTACCTGACAGCAATTGTGCCACCAAAGCCGGAACTGGAGACACTGAGGTCATTTCTGTTGCACCCCTGACTGCCCCACAAAGCTGAGCTTCTTGAGATCTTCTTCATTTCTTCTGGGCTTTAGGAGTCCTAAATACAAACCCATAAATAATGCCTGAGGCATTTTTAATACCCTGAGCAAAACCACCCTGATAATCCTCAGCTTTCAACACAAGGTGGCAGGCTGTCCCCAAGATGAGGAGCCGCCAAGTTTGTCGAAGTGGCCAGAAATGGTTCTTCTGTCACCACAGAAAGGAAAATGAGAAAATGAGGCTCCTTCTTATCATCTCTTAGACGAGGGAGGAAAGGCGCAAGGTTTCTGTGGGACTTGTAGTGACTCAGGGGGAGCTCTACATAGCGAATGGAGGCTCATTACTCTGAAAGACTTCCTCTGAGCCTGAGCTCTCATCCAAAACAACCTACCAGCTTGGGAGGAAGGTGACTGAGGTGTGCCTGTGGTCTGCTTGTGGTCATGGTGGGATGCTGCCGTGGATGAATCTCCCCTGCCTGGAAATTAGATACTGGCAGCACATTCAGAGCATTCCCTTTAGTGATTTGGCTAACAGGACTTGGGGTCAGACTGAAGACGGCACAGCTGAGGGCTGTTTCCCGTCATTTGGACCTGCCTTGCCCATCTGGATTTGTCTGGTGACCACCGGGCTGTGTCTGATCCTGGTTACCTCACTGGGCCAGATCCTGACCCTGGCCTGCAGGCTGACTTTGCAGCTTGACATCAGACCCACCCCGTCACCTCAATTTGCCTGAAGACCTGGACTCCTGGTTGAACCTGGCCGTCTCCGGACCTGCAGCAAACCTTCTGTCATGGTTTGAGGCTGGGCCGGCCACTAACAAGTGACACATGTTCTCTACTAAGCCCTCTCCCCTCCCAAAAGGGAAAAGGAGAGAGAACAAGAGAGAGAGACTTTACGGTTTGGAAAAGAAAACTAAAACAGCTTTAATGAAACAATAACAATAAAAGAAAAGATAACAATAAGAGTCAGGAAATAATGAAGTATATACAATATGTACAACTATATACAAAACCAATACCAAACGCAACTCCCCCCACCCTGATGACAATACGTCACCACCACACTGCAGGGCCGGCACTGAGGCAATCCCAGGCTGGACTCGGCAGCAGACAGGGATGGGATGCAGGAGCTAGACTCAGGCACTGGATTCAGGGATGTACGGATTGGGATCAGCGACAGAAGAACAGACAGAGTCCTCCTCAGATGTCAGCCATCGAAGAAGAGAGCAAGACCCTCGTGATTTCTCGGCTTTATACTGAATATGACGTGTATGGGATGGAATATTCTGTTGGTCAGGTTTGGGTCACCTCTCCAGTTCGCTCCTCCCTGTAGGTGCGACCCTTTTCACTCCCGGCACCCCAACATGGAGTACAAGATTTAGCAGTGACCTTGGTCACTATAAGAACAAGTATAAGCAAGGGCCTCTCTGAATCCCATTCCTTGGTACGGACTATAAACACCAGGCCTTATCACTGCTGGGAGCAGTCACTGTCTGGAAAAACAGGCTGCTGTTTCAGAAATTGCCGTTAGTTAGAGGAGACTTAACTGAAAAGTTAAAGCACCAAAGCAGAATTAGTTCTGATTTAGCCCAAACCAGGACACCTTCACCAGTCGTTTTTGTAGAAGGGAGCTAGGGAGCTGCCTTTGAAGGCCTCTGGCCAGTGCAGACATAGCCCTGGCCCACTGCCCAGGACTACCCCAGGGGTTCACATCCCTATGAGTGCGGGGGCTGCCGAGGTCATCTACCTGCTCCTCACCATCCACTGATGGAGGAACGCAGCACCCACATGGAGCACAGGGCTCCTTTAGGAGCAGAAGCTTCCCATGGCTCGTGGGGTTCCTTGCCCTGAAGTTTATTCACGGGGCAATTTACATTAGATTGCAGAGTGACTAAGAACAGTGGGACCGTGGAAAGAGCAGTCTGATCCACTAAGTCTCACACCTGCAGTAGCTGCTGGCACTAGGTGACTGGCATGCTACCTTTGACACTGGTGTCGGAGCCTGAACACACTGCACTAACGGCTTGATGCTCTCTGCCCTCCCCTCACCCAGCTCAGAGCATCCCTGGTTGGTTAAGCCTACTTGCAAATAGTTCTATATGATGTCATTAAGAAGTGCCAGACACAAGGGTGAAACTGGATGAAAGCTTCAACAGTGGGAACAATCCAAGGAAATCCCAGAGCTCGAGCTCCAGTTTGCCTCAACACAGGGGAATTCAATTAAGGGCTGATTTGGTTTGTGTAGCTCAGAGAAAAGCCATCTGACTGGGCGTTAGACATATTTTTGGCTCTGAATCAGCCATAAATACCAAGGATTGTTTTAGACAGACTAGAACAAACATGCTGGACCAAGCCCATCTCCAGCTGCCAGCTGGGGAGTCAGGGTGGGCAGCAGAGGAGGCAGAATTACCCCTCACTGATGGAGAGTTGATGTGTAGCTGCTTGTAAGGATTGCCTTCTCCGCACACCCCTCTCTAGGAGGACACCTGCAGATTTCAGCTGTGCTGGATCTGTCCTTCCCTCCCGTGCACCTTGCTCATGTCCTCCAGCCACTGCACACCACTACATTGTGAATCCTCAGAGACCTCCACAGTTCATTGCACTAGAAAAGCACTGTCCTGGTTTGGGCTAAATCAAAACTAATTCTGTTTTAGTGCTTTAACTTTTCAGTTAAGTCTCCTTTAACTAACGGCACTTTCTGAAACAGCAGCCTGTTTTTCCAGACAGTGACTGCTCCCAGCAGTGATAAGGCCTGGTGCTTATAGTCTGTACCAAGGACCGGTGTGCAGAGAGGCCCTTGCTTATACTTGTGCTTATGGCGACCAAGGTCACTGCTAAATCTTGTACTCCGTGTTGGGGTGCCAGGAGTGAAAAGGGTCGCACCTACAGGGAGGAGCGAACTGGACAGGTGACCCAAACCTGACCAACAGAGTATTCCATCCCCTATACGTCATATTCAGTATAAAGTTGAGATCATGAGGGTCTCATTTCTCTTCTCTCTTCTCTCTCTTCCTCTCTTCTTTGATGGCTGACATCTGAAGAGGACTCTGTTTGTTCTTCTGTCGTCGATCCCGATCCATACATCCCTGAATCCAGTGCCCGAGTCCAGCTCCTGCATCCCATCCCTGTCTGCTGCTGAGTCCAGCCTGGGACTGCCCCAGTGCTGGCCCTGCAGTGTGGTGGTGACGTATTGTCATCAGGGTGGGGGGAGTTGGGTTCGGTATTGGTTTTGTATATATTTGCATATATTGTATATATTTAATTATTTCTTTATTCTTATTATTATCTTTTCTTTTATTGTTATTGTTTCATTAAAGCTGTTTCAGTTTTCTTTTCCAAACCGTAAAGTCTCTCTCTCCCTTGTTCTCTCTCCTTTTCCCTTTTGGGAGGGGAGAGGGGTTAGTAGAGAGCGTCTGTCATGCGTTAGTGGCCGGCCCAGCCTCAAACCGTGACAAGCACCTTCTCATTTCAAGAGCTTTTGATCTCGCGATCGCCTCCCTGGGAACACTGAGATAAAGACAGTAACCAGTTATGATCAAGCTTTGCAGAAGTCATTAGGTATCCTGTGTTACTCATTATCTTCCTGTTATAATTTTCTCTTCTTCCTTTGAAAAAACACTGTTTGTTAAATCAACCGATTCATCCTTTGCCAATACACCGGAGGAGCAGTGCCCAGTTTGATTTTTTTCTCCCAGGTTTTTGGCTGGGGGGGACTCAGGATAGGTGATTTCTTAGTGATTCCCCACATCTGAGCCCACCTCTGGTGGGTGTGTATTAAATCCTGTTAACTGCTGCCTAATGTAAAGCCTGGGATAACTCATCCTCCCTGTGAATGCACAGGGAATTTTAGGTCTTGCATGCAAACAGCTGCTGCACTAATAAAATTAGTGAGAACCTTGCCCTAAACACAAGGGCCTATATACAGCTGTGCTGCTGCATAAACACGGGTGAGCTTGCGTGACTCCCGCAAGGACCTTGTCTGTCCCTGGGGTCCCTCTGTGCCTGAAGGTGCTCATGGACTTGCAGCACCCAGCAAGCTCCAGTTCCTGCTCACAATGGGAGCAGAAAAGCTGCACTGAGCCGCCCACAGCTCCCCAGAAGCTACATCCACAGAGCAGGATGAAGCCTGAAGCCTCAAGCTGCTGCTTGATCTCTGCAAAAAGCATGGGGCAAATGGAGCAGCCCTGGGTAGCATGGAGCAAGCACCACTCAAAGACTAGTGTGAACAAGATGTTCATTCACTCCCGTAATACTTCACACGTGCATGGGGAGTTAGAGGGTCCTTCTTGAAGGAAAATTCATTTACAGTACAAAGAATTCCCTTGGGTTAATAACACAGGGTGGGTTTTATTTTTTTAGTTTGCTCAGGGAGAAAAACAGAATTGCACAGTTCAAAAAGGGAGCAATGAACAGATTTAAAAGGATTTGTCTTTCATATCTGAAGAAAGTCATTGGTGCTGTGCCTGAGGTCACGTGAGAAGTGTCTATGCGAACCTCTTGCATGTCTGCATAAAGCAAGGACTTCTTTGTAGGACTGAGCAAAACTCTTTTATAAACAAAGTTTTTAACTGGGGAGGATACAAATATTCTGCTGAAAATGCTCAAACAGGAAAATTCCCATGGGTGAGTTCACTTGACTTTTTTTCCTTTCCTCTATATGAGGAAGACAGAGCTGATCATCTCTCCCCCTCGCGCTCTTAGCCATGTCCCCTCCTTGTCTCCTTCCCTGTGGCATCTCAAGTGCTCAACCAGTTCCTCCGTCTGCCACTTTTCTTCATCCTGCTACACTGGCCACAAACCAGCCCAGCAAACATCCATGAGGTTTCCTGCCAGCTCAGTGAGCTGCATCAGCTGGCCCAGCAGGGCATCCGCTGGGAGTCAGGGAAGGGGAGGAGGCAGGCAGCAAAAGCAGCCATGCTTGCTTACAGCAGGGGTGAGCTGCTAAGGCAGCTCGACTGGAGCATGCCACATTGACCTGCTGGAGCTTTTTTTCCAGCTTAAAATTAGGGAGGGGGTCCAGGAAGCACCTAGTGGTGTTTGTGCTTTTCAGAAGAGCTCTGTCCCCTAAAGACTTCAAATATTGCTGATAGCTTAGTGCTCCATGTCTTAGTTCTCCCAGTTAGAAAGGATGCCAAAGGCTGGCTGGAGTTGCCTGGGCAAATTTTGAGTCTGGTACAAAACTCTCAGGATTTCTGTAGTAATTCTAACATGAAAGTGGACAGACAGGCTATCGCTAGCCAACTACAGCAAAAGCTAAACCTGTCTTTTTCAATACTTGGCAAAGACTGCCTTTAATTCTAAGTAAATATTGCATTCTTGGAATCATTTCCCTTTAAAATGAGCAGTCGAGATGAAAGGCTTCCCTGGCTCTCCCAATCGCATAAAAAGGCAAGATTTATTTTCTTTCTCAGCTGAGCAATGCTGCTGGACAACCATACCTAAGGTTTTCCTTCCTGCTTCTATAATGCCCGCTTATCAGAATGTATCACTTGTTTACTCAAGGTAAGACAAACAGTTTGCTCATCTGAGGCCTCTTAGAAGCATCCTACGAGCGTCCTTTGTAGTCTCCAACCAACAGCCCCATGAGCATGCAGCTCAGGCTGGGAAGATTTGCTGGTGTTTTCTGCGAGACCAATGCGTGTTTTTAAACAGAACCATTGTGAAAGACAGGCTGTGCTCCACAGGGACCACCTGACCAACTTTAAAGCTTTGAAATAGAAGGAGAAAGGAAAAGCTGCTCTTCCCAAAAAGCAGTGGAGACTGGTGCCTGTCCCATCTGACCTTGATTTTTGTCCGTGGGAATGGACATTGTGGCTGTATGTATACAGATCGGTGTTGTCCCATGGCCCCTTGCAGCTGGATGTGAATAAATGGGTAAACACGGGCTGGTAGTAGTGTGCAGTCCTCAGCAGGACTAAAACACGCCAGCAGTGAGCGGCTCTGGTCTGTGTTTGCTAGTGGGAGGGGGAATGATGCTCCCTTGGGGGACATATCCTGCAGCAAACAGCACCAGTGGAGACAAGTCCCACAGTGACCACAGCCCGCCGATCTACCCCAGGAGCACAAGCCTCTGCAATCAGCGGGTCTGAAGGGATGTGCTTAATGAAGTCTGTGCTCGAGGTGCTTGGCCATGCAGCTCCCCAGGTCATTCCTACACACCAGCAGCCTCCATCATGTGTATCAGCAGCACCATGTCATATTGCCCCCTGCCTCATGGTGCTGGGACCATGAGGATGGTGGATGTGGATGAGCCAGCAGTGTGCTGAGCCAGCTACTGTGCAAGGGATCTGGGCAAAAGAGAGAAAACAGGGGATGTGTCACATCCATGCAACAAAGTCCCCCTATGCCACATCTCTTTCACCTGCTGCCAGCAGCACTGTCAACCGCCGGAAGACCCCTCTGGGGTCTGTCCGGTGACGTGTCTCTCCACATTCCTTGTTGCGGTTAGGATAGGGCCAGTGTTTTCAAGGATAGACTAGTCCCAAGAAATTTATCTTGCCAGCTTCCCTTTCGTAACAGGAAGGATAGCTGGCAAACAATAATTGCAGGAAATGTACAACTGAACTGACACAGGCGAAGGTAGAAGGTTTGCACTGGATCAACCCTGTGTGCACATGGGAACAAGGAGAAAAGCCAGTGCTGAAAGCTTGTGGATCTTCTTCATGGACTTTTTTTTTTTAACTGAGAAAAGTTATTATTTCACAAAGTCTTGTGGAAATGTGCTTGACTCCACAAAACTGTGGCTGAAACACTGAGAGGGTTATGTGTGCTAGAAGCCAGCCTGCTTTCTCGCTGCCTGTGAGCTCTAACCACCACCAGTGATGCCTCCAGGGAAACTCTGCCCAGCAGAGCTCTCCCATGCTGAGCATCCTAGGATGTCTCAGACCCCTGCTAGGGAGCCAAGGCATCTTAGACACCTGGGATCCACATCTTGGACACCTGGGATACTCAACAAGCAACAAGAACTACTGGGCTTGGTGGAAGGCTCTCAACACCTTGGCCCAGGGCACTTTCCTCCCAGAAAGGAGCATTTGGCTGACAGCTAGCAAAGATGAGAGATGACATTGACACCCATGGATAACCCTCTGTTTCAATCCCAGTATCATTTATGAGATAATTAAAATGAAGTATTTTGTTTATTTCAAAATATTTTTTTCCAATGTTTCCTTCTATTAGAGACCAGTTTCTCACTTAGGGTCCCAGAGCAGAATATGTATTTTACAGTATATGATGAATTTCAGCTGCAGGGAAAGTACAGCTTTCAACCACCTCTAATCTCAGCTGTCTTCAGCCTCCACTCCCCAGCTCCTTGGACAGATTGCCCTCATGAGACCCCACCTGGAATACTGTGTCCAGCTCTGGAGCCCCCAACACAAGAAAGACATGGAGCTGTTAGAGCAAGTCCAGAGGAGGGCTACCAAGATGATCAGAGGGTTGGAACACCTTTCCTACGAGGACAGGCTGAGAGAGTTTGGCTTGTTCAGCCTGCAAAAGAGAAGGTTCCGGGCAGACCTTATAGTGACCTTCCAGTACCTGAGGGGGGCCTGCAAGAAGGCTGGGGAGGGACTTTTGACAAGGGCCTGCAGTGATAGGATGAGGGGTAACAGTTGGAAGCTGGGAGAGGGCAGGTTTAGACTAGATAGAAGGAAGAAGTTCTTCACCCTGAGGGTGGTGAGACCCTGAAACAGGTTGCCTAAGGAAGTTGTGGATGCTCCATCACTGGCAGTGTTCAAAAGCAGGTTGGATGGAGCCTTGAGCAACCTGGTCTAGTGGGAAGCGTCCCTGCCATGGCAGGGGACTTGGAACTAGGTGATCTTCGAGGTCCCTTCTAACCCAAACCATTCTATGATTCTATGATTCTATAGCATTCCAAAAATTGAGTGAGGGAGAGCTTGCGATGCATCAGCCCTTCTGTAAGGATCAGCATGTTCAGTGATCAGGGACTTGAGGAGCAAAAGTCCCAGAGGAGGGGTTCCACCTGCCAGTCCACAGGTCTGGTCCTCCACTCCACCCACCTTTGCAAATGGAGGATTCACACTTGTGCCAATGAAATTATGTTGGTGCAAAACTGGTGTGAGAGGAGATTTAAGCTGAATATTTGCTGTCCTTTCTGTTCAGCTGGGACCAGTGAGAAGGTCAAACCCATGCCAAACGTCAGCTGAGTTTGCTGAATGCACACCCTAACATAAGACTGGGGTTTATTTTCATGTACACAGTCCGCTGTTGATATTTCTTCACCATTTTTGTGCTAACCATTAAGAAAGAACCACCTTTGTGCTGCAGTAATATAAGGGCCAGGTGTGATGGTTAATAAACAAACCAGCCTTTTTAATCCATAAATGTAATTTTCAGGATGAGTTAACCTGTTCTTTATTGCCTTGTCCCATGTTCCCCTTTCTCTCTTGGAGGGGCTTTGGGATGTGTAGCAAGAGTTTTCTCTCTAGATCTGTTCTACAGGCTGTATGTCTGTAGTATGCCACAAACCCACAGGCTTTCCAGTCATTTCTAGAGGTCAGATCTGAAAGGCTATTGGGAGAAAAAAAGTCT
Source organism: Leptosomus discolor (assembly GCF_034619465.1). Lineage (NCBI taxonomy): Eukaryota > Metazoa > Chordata > Aves > Leptosomiformes > Leptosomidae > Leptosomus > Leptosomus discolor. The sequence goes on from NC_141392.1 coordinate 120,828,921, forward strand.
AGAAGAAATCATAAAATGCACATACAGTCCAAGATCTTTGGCTGAGCCAGAGGCAGCCTCTAAAATTCCTCCCTACGTGGATGGTGTCTGAACCTGGTCCAGGCTGAGCTCCTCAGGAAGGAGCTCTCAGAAACCTGCAAAGCTGAACAAGGATCTACCCAAATAAGTACTGATCAGGCAGAAGTATCTATAGGCTCAGGCAATGGCTGATTGGGACTTTCAGTGTATTTAAGAGGGGTATTGGTAATGGAAACAGAACTCGGCACCTGAAGTGACAATTAAGTGCTCACATCGCTACGGATGCTTAGTTTTGGTTAGGGAGTTGTCTGCTTTGAAAAGCACAGGGACTTTTCAGCAAAAACTTGTTAAACACAGCACCTCACACCCATACCTCTTTTACTTCAGAAATACCATTACAATCAATTTCAGCACATCCAAGAGATGTGAATGAGGCCGTGCCACTATGCTTATCTCACTCAAACCCTTTCAGGTTCAGTTTGCAGTTGCTCAGCAACAGCTGCATCAGCTCTGCATGGGTGGCAAAGATGTCAAGCTTAGCCTAAGAGATCAGACCCGTACGACTGCATACCACAGAGACATTTTTGATGTTGGCAAATGAGAGAGCTCAGGGACCAAACAAAATCCACACTTTAGTCTCAGATCTGGGGAACTGAATTGCAAAGCAAGGTTGTGTCTGGCATTTGACTCTTTTGGGATCTACTCCTTTGGCCTCTAACACTGAGGTGAGTGTTTTCCTTGTTAAGAAATGAGGTTCAACAGGGCTGAGCGCTGGGTCTTGCACTTCTGTCACAACAACCCCACGCAGTGCTACAGGCTGGGAATGAATGGCTGGAAAGCTGCCTGGCAGAAAAGGACCTGGGGGTGGTGGTTGAACATAAGCCAGGTGGCCAAGAAGGCCAACAGCATCCTGGCCTGTATCAGCAATAGTGTGGCCAGCAGGAGTAGGGAGGTGATCATTCCCCAGTCCTTGGCACTGGTGAGGCTGCACCTGGAATACTGTGTCCAGTTTTGGGCCCCTCTCTGCAAGAAGGACATTGAGGTGCTGCAGCATGTCCAGAGAAGGGCAACAAAGCTGGTGAAGGATCTGGAGAACAGGTCTTATGAGGAGCAGCTGAGGGAACTGGGGTTGTTTAGTGTGGAAGAGGCTGAGGGGAGACCTTATCCCTCTCTACAACTACCTGAGAGGAGGCTGTAGTGAGGTGCGGGTCAGTCTTTTCTCCCAGGTAACAAGTGATAGGACGAGAGGAAATGGCCTCAAGTTGCACCAGAGGAGGTTTAAATTGGATAACAGAAAAAATTTCTTCACCAAAAAAGCATTGAAATAGACTGACCAGGGAAGTAGTTGAGTGACCATCCCTGGAGGTATTTAAAAGATGTATAGATGTGGTGCTTAGTGACATGGTTTAGTGTTAGACTTGACAGTACCAGGTTAACAGTTGGACTCGATGATCTTAAAGGTCTTTTCCAACCCAAATGATTCTATGATTCTATGATAAGATGGGAATTCAAGTGAACCACCTCTCCCCTTCCAGTAACACTGACAAAAGCCTGATTAAATGCTCCTCAACTGGAGCATTTCACCACTCTGGTGAAATGCACCACTCTGGTGCCTTCACCAGAGTCCTTAGGGTGCAGGAACATTTTGGTCTCTTCAGCAATCTCCCACATGCTTAGCACAGAACTGTAAAAAGATAAAATCATCTTATGAACTATAGAAATAATAATTTTTTCCCCAGCTTTATATCCAACACCTTCTACTGCAATATTGTTGAGTTCTACCATATTCCCTGTAACACTCGCCATAACAGTACTCAAGCCACCACACCTGCCTGAGACCCTACTATATTCCTTCTGTGTCCTCTCTATGCCTCTGCCCCCAACTGTCCTGTATTTCCAACAGACCTATCCCTTACCTCCCCATGGTCCCCCCACAATTAATTTCTATGTTCTCCCTCCCTTCCTAATACCATCAGTCAACTCACATGTCTTGTGCCTGGCTCAGCCTGGCTAGTGGCCTGACAAAAGTCTTCACCATATAGTTGGCAACCACTTACCTGATATTTGACTAGCTGGACATCTTTTCCAGCTGCTGAGCAGCCAAACAAAACATATTTGTCCTTTAGGTATTTGTCCTTTAGCCCAGCCTCTGACAGGAAACTAATAAGATATTGTCAGTTCCTGTAGTCTTGGTGATAATAAACACCTACATCTCTGTCCTTCAGGGAAACTGTGATCAGTCTAAAAGGTGTTAGGGAAGGAATTAACAAACATTGCAATACAGGAAGCATACTCATCACTAAAAAGACCCCCTTCTTCAAATTAGTTTGCTTCTTACAATGCAATGGGATTGTCTCTTAAAAAGTGCCATGGATATCTGTCCAGGGGAGTTTTGTGGCAGCATTGTCTTCTTTTCAACAGTGGAAAGAACACTTCTTGTCCCAGAGCAAAGAAAGAAAGCAAAGCAGAGTTTGATTTAACAAAAATAGGTCTGGGAGCTGGACCTGTGGGTCAGAGGGAACATATGAGGGTGAAGACATCTCATTCATGTCTGCAAAGGAGAAAAAAGATCAGATTCACACAGGAAAAGTGCCTTTCACAGGGAATTGTACCAAATACAAAGGTTTCTGTATAGCCAGAAGTTTCTGTTTTGCCTAGTCATTTTCTATGCAAAAGAGGAAATGACTTGTTGAATGAATGGACTGTATATATACATATATATATATATATACACAGATTCCCTGCAAGCTGGAATTCATAAATCCTTTTTGTATTTTCCTTTCTTTGGGCTTAATTACCTCTAGTCATCCACATGGTGATTCCACAGCTCTCGTGGAGGGATCTGACCTTTGCTGTCTCATGCCTGCTTGGGATTTTCAGAGAACTGATGGACATTTAGAGCAGAAGGGTGACTGGGAAGCAGCTGTACGACCAGAATGCTCTTTCCCAGTAACCAGCATGATGCATAAACATGTTCTGACCGGGTCGAAAGGTCTCTTTTCACTGGAAAGGATATGCAAATCTATGAACTAAATATACGTGCAAGCCACTGACATGTTCTTCAGCCAGTACACATTAAATGTGAATAAGTAGTGGTTGTACAGCCCATATTCTTTCACCTTGGAGCCTCTCACAAGTAGCAGGATCCCTTATTCTTCACCTTCATAAGCACAGAAAACATTTTGGAGGACCTGCCCAAGGTATTGTACTTTAATATCATATATGACATTTGCTGCCAGAGCAAGGATTCTAAATCCATGTCTTCCTAGGAAAGTTTATTATCCTGATGCCTACCTATCTAAGGCTTCCTCTCTCTCGTAAATAAATTGAGTCCTAAGTAAGTAGAGTACTAAGTGAAAGGAGCATGAGAACATAAGAAAAGTTATGTCTATCTCCCCACTTTTGTGCCTGTCATGGGGACAAGATAAGAAGAAAAGCTCCTGGAGCTCTTTCCCTACACCCACCCCATTGCCCCAGGAGAAGAATACAATTTTTTTATCATAATCTAACACATCAATTTCTCCACCATGTTGGACAGTGTGCCACATTGACCAGACTTCAAAAGAAAGGTCTAGGCCCTGAAACAGCCTCTTGTGGTTTCTTCATGTGTGTGAGGTCACTGCACATGTCTGTGCACTGCTGCAGTTTTAACTCTTCGAGAGCTTGCATTCATGTCCTGCCTGATTCCAGCTCCAGGAGATATCCTCTTCCCTCCATCCCCACTCATGTTCGGCCCATCGGTGATGGCACCACCTAGATGATGACAACATTCTTCCATCTCCTTCTGAAGGTGTCTGCTCTTGCACATATCTCGTCTAGCCTGAGTGTTGTCCTAGCTTATCCCTTTGACACACCAGGAGCAAGACCCTATGCCCCTGTCCTGTCCCATCTGTGTATCTTCAGCTACTGCTTGTCCTGCTCTTTGGAACAGGAGCTCTGGGTCTGTATACTTTCAGCACAGAAGTATTCTCCTGACTGCTGGGCTTCTCTGTGTTGCTATTATTACTGTTCTTACTTCCATTAGTAACCTTTATGGACAGATAATTACAATAACAAGTGGGAATTCCACAGCGTGTTGAGTTGTATGGAGTCCTCAAGCCTCATGTTATGTAGGATACAGCTTTGCAGAGCTCTCCACCCCAAACCCCTCAGGTGATCACTTCTGTTTAGTTAAAAAGCATTTCCTTCGTTGTGCCTTGTCAGAAGAAAAGACATGAAAATAGGCCATTGCCTGGATCCATCCATTTTAAAGACCTCCCAGCTAACCCAAACAAAGTTACCTGAAGTTTCAGAAAGGGATGGGTGGGTTGTGTTTTGTGGGTAGGGACTCAAAAATCCCTGGAAGAATTACTATGTGTTTTCTGCTAGGGGAAATCCAACAATTGCATGAACACAAAGGCTACCAGTTACAGGCGTTTTCCACTTCCTCTATTGGTTTTCACAAGAGCTCAATGAGTTCTCCATCGTTCTGCAGAAGTCCCTACTTTGGCCTGGGTCTCTGCACTGGGATTTCCTATCAGCTACAAAGGCCCTTGGTTGCCTATTGTTAGTACTGCTTTTAGCACACGAAGCTTTATATAACCCCAGACAAAACCTGTTGTTAAAACCACAGTCCACAGATCCCTAATTCAATAATAAAAGAGCTCCAGCAAGTACAAAGGCTAAAAGACCAGGTCCTGTATTAGAGGTGTCAAATACCTGTATCTCTCAGCCCAATAATGAAGAAAAAATGAAGTACCTCGTGTAGGAAAGCAGACAGATGTCACATGAATAGGTCAAGTACTAATGCATTGCACGGAATTTTGCATGTGTGGTTGATTTGCTGGGATTATTAAAAATACGGACCTTTGCTTTTAAATTAAATGTGTCCAGCTTCAGTTTCCCACGTTTGCTTTTTCTGTGTTTTTCTCTAGAAGATTAAATAGCCATTTAGCATTTTGTGCCTTTTCAACACGATGATTACATTACACATTATTGTAGTCATCATTCTCCTATGATGAAATTCATACAAGTGTGGTAATTAGCCTAAAAAACACATTATAAACCCAAGTCACTTAAACCTAAAAGGAATCCATAGAGCTGGGCAACAGCAGTGTATAACTGAAGTACTCTGAATACCCAAGTTGTTCTATCACTGCAATGAATTCCTTGTGCTTCAGGAAAAAATAATCTTCAGGGACCTTATTCATGCAGATAAATAGCTCCAGTTGACCACTGGCTGCAGTGAGACAGTCCAGAGCATGTTGCTCCTTTTGGTATGAAACCACGCAGCCTTCAGCACTACTGTCAGTTCTAAATATATAACTCAAGTCAGATGTATAATGAAACATTTCATTACTTCCTTCCTTCTCAGCACATTAGAGCAAAGTGAGTCAGGATTTGCTGTCCCCGCTATGAGCAAAGGTTAATTCTTTGCTTTCTGCCAGGATCACCAGCACAACTGAAATATCCTTTTGCTGTCCCTGTGCACATTAGAGCATTGCAGCTTACTTAATGGTCATGGCATCCCTGGAGGTGTTTAAGAGATGGGTAGATGTTGTACTTAGGGACATGGTTTAGTGGTGTTGGTAGAGCTAGGACAAAGGTTGGACTCGATGATCTTGAAGGTCTCTTCCAACCGAAAGTGTTCTATGATTCTATCATTCTGTGACATACCTGCTATATCATCCTTCTAGTGATTCATGGCATTTAACGATTTGTATTTGATATAGTTGTACTGAGATGCCCCAGCCAGCTTCAGAGCACCACGTGTTCAGTGCTCTACAAACTGATTAAGCTTTGCCATGCAAAGACAGAGCACAGGATATAGAAAAAAAAAAAAAATGATAAGACTCTTCTGAGGTCCTGCAAGCCTTTCCTAATCTCTAAAAGAGGTTAATCCAAACCTAGGCATAGCTTGCATTTACCCATGACCGCTCAAATATGAAGAGTTCAGGCTTTCCTTGTTCCTTCAAAATTTGTTTGTCCGGCCTAAGCACCAACCTGCACTCTGGCAAATCCGATTGTTGTTGGATGATGCTGTTGCTGAACCATGCCTGTCAGGTCTTATCTTGAAGTCCAAAGAGCCATATTTTGCATAATATAACGACACATTGATTGCAGCAAGGTCTTTCCACAAAGAGTAGTGTTCATCTCACTTCACTGGAAATATCACTTCAATGTAGGTACCTGTTCCGGAGTTAATCTTCGAGGCTCCCATTAGTCAATAGAGAGAATAAGCACCTCTAGTCTGAGCCAATTTAGATACTTTCTTCTGAGCTGTTTTAGATATCTATCTAACCATTCTCTAGAGTATCCATTTCTCTCCAGTTCTCTGATGTGAGAGCAAAATCTGCTCCAGGCTTTCTTGACAATTTTAAACTTACCTCAGTGTTGTACAGGAACAGTTTTGAAACCTTGGAAACCACCATGGGGGTGGAAACCATCTTCCACCCACCACGAAACACACCAGCAAAATGTGATATAGATGGGAATAAAAGTCAGGAAAATAATACTGAACAATAAACGTACTATGAGCACTCTATACTTTAAAAAATAATCACTCAGGTGCTCTACTTTAAAGAAATAATAATTCTGTCACTCTAATCAAAGTATTGCAGCGGCATTTCTTTCCTAGTTGTCCCAACCATCATATTTTACTCATCCCAGTCAGCAGAAGGAGATAAATAGAAATAAAACTTCCAGCTCTAGCCAGATAGAAGGAAATGAAACTGAAAAACCCACTGAAATTAACTGACTGGATCATGCTAGAGTAACTAAAAAGTGATCCTGAGTGGAGATATCAAACTACTAAAATACATTCTTGTTGTGTTCAGAAAGAAGGATGCCGTTAGCTGTAGAGTCTGGAGTCCTATATACAATTTTCTATCTTAAGACATCTTCAGAAAGATGGTCCAGATACACCCCACTCAGACCCTAAAACACAGAAAGACTAGATGTTCTCAGCTACTTCTACAGTCAAGGAGAAGCTGATACCTCCAGAATGCAATACTCATCACAGATGGCACATGCCCTGTGCCATCTGGTGGGCTGATACTGGGTGACAGTGCTGTAGTGTGTTATCTTGTGAGAACATCAGAGATGGTGCAAAGCCAGGAGAGACAAAAGCAAGAAGGCTGTTACAGTGACCTTCATTTTATCAGCATAATCAGGACTGAGCCTTGGGGTATCATCCCCACCTTCCAGGGGTGCAGTTTTTTGGCTAGCACATGAGAATGCTGCTCTGGGAGCACCAGTGTGAGGCAGCAGGACCTGCACGGCACAGTTTGGGGGTTATTCCAGGGGTAGCTGTCCTTCTGGTTGCATAATCCTGCCCAGATTTCTTCTACACCTTGACAAGGAGCCCTTGGGCCACAGCTGCATCTCTGGGGTGTTGCTGCACATGAGCTCCATGTGGAAAGGCTCTCCTGTATTAATTTGCAGAGTATCTCAGCACCTCTTAGCATGAAAGGCACTGTAGCCAAAAGTCTGAGGAGCACCTACACAACTTAGGCTCCAGATCATTGTGTATAGGGACAACTCAGGCTCTTAGAGGAATGTACCCCAGAAAAAAAGAGTAATTTCTTTTACTTCCACACTGCTGATGATTAAAAACGTGTTTTCCTCATCTTGAAGTTGCACTCCGCAGCAGCTCTGTTAGCACCCCTGCCCAAGTGTCCCTTGCATCCACTTTCCCCCCCACGGCAGGAAATTGCTGTTTCCCAGGTTCTTTCCTGGACAGAGGTCATCTCCGTGTTTCGGACCAGCAGGAATCACCGTGTTCTCTGACACAACAAACGGAGAAGGAAGATCTGCCCTGCCCATCCAGCACGGCACTTTCAGGCTTGTGGTTTTTAGCTGCAACTCCACCCCACGCTGGTGGGGAAGGGATCGGTTCCCACTGATCACAGGAAAGGGAGGTCACAGGGTTTGCTTGATTAAATCACCACCAGCCAAAAGGTTCTCTCTCTCACTTACTGGGAATTGCTCACAGGCTGTTTAATTTGTTCCAAAAAGAAAAGCAAAACAAAAAAAAACAAACCCCAAGCTCAACAACCAACAGCACACACAGAAAAGCAGGTGTGTCCCCAGCTCTTGGGAAAACAAAGGGCAGAGACCGAGGCAGGAGTTGACACTTGGATGGGAATTTTCCTTCCCAGCACAGGAGGACAAGTTTGGAAAAGACTTGGACATGACCAGCACTTGTTGTCCTACAGGTATGGATGATGCGTGTGAAATGTAGCATCGGTCTCTGTGTGTGGTTTAACAGTTTGGGGCAGGTGAAGGCGGCTTGAAGGAATTTTCGGGGCCAGATTCTGACATTGTGGTGCAAGCTTTGCACGACCGGTAAACCTGCTGCAGGTTTACCTTGGGAGAACCGCAATCGGCGCATGTTTCATTTTGTGGTGATTAGTCGACAGTTTTCTGTAGGATGCTTTCGGCTTTTCAAGGTATGAATTAATCCATTCAAACTTCTGACAAAGCGCTACTGTCTGTTAGCTTGGCAAGTGAATTTTAATAGAGTCTCTGATTAATCTAGTTTAAGTTCAGGGCTGCAGAGGTAAAAAGGGACATGTGCAGAAATACTGTGCTAATCCGGACTGCATTTATTACCTCCTAAGGCATGTTACATAGTTTCAGAAAAAAAAAACAGTTCAACTGCAATAGTGTTTGGATTTTTTTTCACTTTATTTTATGCTTACAGTGTCCGGGATTTACAATGCAGATAAGAGGCACTGCATTTTTGTCAGCTGTATGAAATAGTGGGTTTGTTTAAGAGCAAGCTCTTGCATTCCCCTTCAGCTTTATGTTGGGTGACACTTGCTGACAGGGGGACCCACGGCCGCAGGCTGAAACACTGCTGCGTATTGTCTTTGAGTGTCACATTTATGTTGTTTCCATTCTTTTCTACCTATGTTTTGAGCTGCTTAAATGAAAGCCAGTTTTATAGTGTTATGTTGGAGTGTTGGAGTGCTGTTGCAAGTGCTCAGTGTAGGGGGAGATGCAGGGATGCTTTCTATTGCTTTCACCTCCATTGGTGTCTATAACCTAAAAGTCCTGCTCCATCCAAACATCTCTGGTGCAGCAGCATCCACAGGTTGCTTAAATGATTGTGATTCAGAAAAAACACAGCTGTGGTGTGACCTTGTACAACCTTGTTTCTCTTCCCCATCAGTGGGAAAATGATACCTACCTGCACTAGGAGCTTTTTCATATTTGAGGGAGAAAGCTGTAAGTGTCTGAACACTGTAACTTGCTTTCAGTCACAGTTTTATCGGAGGCAATGAGCTTGTAACAGGCAAGGAAATAGCAAGGGAAAGGATATTGGGAATTTGAAAGCCTGACTTTCCATTTCTCCTTGCTCCATCACTTGCTGTTGCCCGGTGAAAATGGCATTTCTCAACCCACAGATCTTCCTCTCACCCAGAAAATTCATCATCTATATCTATCCATCTACGGTTGTACTTGATGATCTTAAGGGTCTTTTCCAGCCTGAATGATTCTGTGATTCTATGATCACTTAGTCTGCCTTGTGATGTCTGCAACATTGCAGAACAAAATGATACATAAGAAAATTTAGGGGCAAATCTTTAGCATCTGCGTAGCTGTGACACTTGACTGAGTTCAGTAACTGCTCAGGCAGCTCAGCAGGAACCCGGTGTATTTGGCATTTGTCATTATTTAACTTCCCTAAATTCCTCTGAGTTTGCCTCTGGTGATCCAGGTTTACAAAACAAACAAACAGAACATGCGTAGGCTCTGGGAAGATGTTTTTGTCCTAATCTCCTTGATTATTTTTATTTTTTTAACACCTCTTAGACAGGCTTAATAAAGCCATTTTCCAAAGTCTGAATTGGAGACGTGGGAAATTCCTCAAACTAGGCAGAGCTTCCTCTCATTGTTAAAACACAAAAGACAAGCGCAGCCTTTACTAGAGTTCCTTTTTTTAACCCATTCATCTTGATCAAGAAAGCCTCCCTGCTGCTGCCACGTTCATGGCTGAGATTCACGGTTTGCCGGAAGAAACAAGGGTGTACACTGGGCAAACATGGATGTGAATTGCATCATCCGTGAGGGCATCATTAGTTTGGGGGCTATATTTGCACATCATAAATGGAATGTACTTGCACTTGAAACTGAAATGATTTGCTGCTGGAATTAATCTCAGCCTTGTGTAAAAATCATGTATTTTTAAGACCAAATGGGATGAATCTACAGTAAAACCAAACTCCTTTCAGAAAACTATTTCCCATTTTCCATGAAGCAGTTTCTTAGGACTGTGATCTCAAAGGGTCCAATTGCCATTCATGAGCTGATCAGCATGATTATGCAGACTTTATTTCTCAAATGATCTTGCACGTTGCTCGGCCTGCCTGCGGGCAGTTACCACACATCAACTAATCTGATCCAGCACCTGCTGTGCGTGGTAACGAATGAGCAGTTTGTCCTGCTTATCTGTGCTCCTTGGCAGCATCCTGCATGAGAACTGAGGCAGCTGGGTGTGGGCAGAAACTGGAGGGCTGTGATGGTGGCCCTACAGTGGGCTGGAGGGGTTGTACTGGGAATGTGGGTGAGATGGAAGGCACAAAGCGAGTGTGAAGGAACAGGGAGCATGGGAAAGAGCTTGTAAAATATGATTTGCAGTGGCTTGTTTCTCTCTGATGGAGGAACGATCCACAGCACGTTTTTTGCAGGAAAGAGCAGTTCCTGCAGAGCAGCTAATTCACTGTAGCAGGTTGTCTCATAATTACAGTGCTATATTTGCATGTTATAATGCTGTACCAGTGGACTTTGTTAAGGAATTTTTGACTACGTTTGCAGCCTATTCTGAGGGCTTGCCTGCTTACAGTGGTGGTCTGTAAGAGAGGCTTCACTCTGACAACCATCCCGTGATATGACATGAATGTAACCTTAATCCACCATCTCTGCACCCAGCCCATATATCCAAACTTCAGTTATACCTGTGGAAGCCTGTAATGAACTTTACCCCAAAGCCCTCCCTACTCCATCATAACTCCAATCTGAGCAAGCCAAGAATGATGGGTGTATTGGGTCTGGCTGGTGTGGCGTAAACTTTCTTCTCAACAGCCCATAAGGTGCTGTGTTTTGATTTTGTGGCTAAAACAGTGTTGACAGCACACCAACGTTTTGTCTGAGCAGTGCTTGCACAGCATCAAGGCTTTCTCTTTTTCTTGCTCTGCCTTTGTAGCGAGTGGGCTGGGGGTTGGGAGTGGTTACAACCAGGAAAGCTGACTTGAATTCACAAAAAGGATATTTCAAAACATACAACATCATGTCCAGTAAAAAAAAAAAAAACAACAGGGGTGGGGGACAGAGTTGTCTTCCAAGGTGGCCATTTCTTGGAGACTAGCTGGGCATCCATCTGGTTGTGGGAGGTGGCAAATGATCGCCTTCATATCACTTGTTTTTTCTGTCCCTTCTTTCCCTTATTAACCTGTATTTATCTCAGCCCACTAGTTTTCTCACTTTTTCTCTTCTTATTCTCTCTGCCATCCTGCTGGCAGGCGGGTAGTAAGTGAGTGGCTGTGTGGCTGCTTAGCTGCAGGCCAGGGTCAACCCATCACAACAGAATATCTAGCCCACATTTTAGACACCTTCTAATGGACCACTTTTGAATAAAATAAGGTTTTTCCCAGCCCAGAAAAATTTCTTTAACAGCCTTGTGTCATCTCAACCAGAAGATTTATACAAAGTAATCTTTCCTTTAGGAAGAACTCAAAGGTCACCTAAAATTGACCACTCCTGGCAAGAAATCCTCCCTTCTGGCTGAAAGGGGAACTGTGTCTTATTTGCCTTCCAGGTCATTCTACAGCTCTCACTTTATCAGGCTGTTAGTGCAAGCACAGACAGGCTATTTCTGCCCCAGGTTCTCTCTAAACACTCCGTGAAGCAGAGACAGCTAATACCATCCTTGTTTGGCAGCAGAGAACTGAAGCACAGAGATAGTGAGGGTCTGCTTACATGGTTGGCTGCTGTAAACCCAACCTCCACTTAAATCCCCCTCAACAGGAGAGAAAATGCTGTGGCAGGCCAGGTTTGAGGGTGTCTGTGAGCAGCAGAGCTGTATGTATTCCCCATTTAAATCTTAATACGAAACATTAATTTCCAAATGCCTTCCCCAAAAACATAATAGAGCTGTGATCTAGTATGTAATTTACTCTCCTCGGAAATTCCTCAAAACAGCAAAGCTTCCCCCAATTGTTCATGCACAGAGGAAAGGCTCTACTAGAGTTCCTGCTGCAGCTCACTCTTCTGACCACAGGCTTGGCCCTCGACAACCATTAGACTGAGTGTGTAAAAGCCATCTTCATTCCAAAGCTGTCCCTACGTGCCTTATGACAGGCTGTTCACAGCATGCCCGTTGATCTTGAAATTGTTTTACTGTTCCTTCTTGAGGGAGAAATTCTTTACATTCCTCCATGGGGTCCCTAAAATTTGGGTTGACTGATCCTATGGCTGAAATCCTGGATGAGCCTGTGCACGCCTCAAGTCTCTCTGGCTGTAAAACAATACTGATGGCACTTTCTTCTTTCCTCTCACTCTCCATCCTGTTTAAAGCATATGGCTTAAAAGGTCCAATTGCCATTCACAACCACTGACCCTTATCTCAGTAAGGACATACAGGATGTTAGAATCATAGAATCACAGAACGGTTTGAGTTGGAAGGGACCTTAAAGACCATCTAGTTCCAACCCCCCTGCTGTGGCTAGATCAGGTTGCTCCAAGCCCCATCCAGCCTGTCCTTGAACACTGCCAGGGAAGGGGCAGCCACAGCTTCTCTGGGCAACCTGTGCCAGTGTCTCGCCACCCTCACAGTGAAGAATTTCTTCCTCATATCTAATCTAAATCTCCTCTTTTTCTGTTTGAAACCATTACCCCTTGCCCTACAACTACAATCCCTGACCAAGAGTCCATCCCCACCTTTCCTGTAGGCTCCCTTTAAGTACTGGAAGGCCACCATAAGGTCTCCCCGGAGCCTTTTCTTCTTCAGGCTGAACAACCCCAACTCTCTCAGCCTGTCCTCATAGGGGAGGCGTTCTGTGATATTAATGAAAATCTGTCTAAAAAGCTGCCTGCTCTTTTCCTAAATGCCTTGTTTCTGGACAGCACTGCAGTGGTGGCTCCAGCACTGTTTCAGCACCATAGTTCCAAACACAGCGAAGGCCTAATCCATCTGACAACAGTTAAGAGAGGCTTCCTTTGCCCCAAATGTAAGTGGAGATGCTTTTGAGGGTGTTGAAGCAGTGGAGATTCCCACTCAGGTAAGACTCATACAGCCTGTACAGTCAGCAGAGAGAAACACAAATGTTTCTGAAGATTTTCTGTGGGAGATGCCACCAAAGTTAAGCACAAGCCTCATCCCATTGAGGACAGAGGAGCAGAAGAATATTCCTGATCTTGAAATATGCATTTTACCTTAGGCCATGATAGGATTAGGAGAAACACGTGCAATTGTAGCAGTGCAACATGAGAGGCTGGAGTTGTTCCCTAACCCTGAGGCCATCTGTCGGGGCACAGCTCAGCTCCATATGCCTGAACTCTGCTTTTCCTGCTAAAACAAAGCAGCCTAGGCTGTGCTGTTGACTGGGAACAGCCCCTGGCCCATGCTGTTCTTTGAACCACTTCTGTGAATCTTGGCGTAGGCTGAGACAGGGAACAGACTAACTATTGACTAGGTCTCCTAGAAAAACAGGGCAGAAAGAGACCTCAGTAGATCATCTATTCTGGCCCTGCATCTCACGACAGGTGTCTGTTTAAGCTCTCTGAAGGAACCTTGGGGCCTGAGAAATGCCGCTCCTGTACCCAGCTTGGTTGGATCTCATGAGCAAACCTGCTGTCAGGTGCAGGTTGTCTTTGCATTGCTGTGCTTTTTTGCCGTGTGTGCCCAACATGCACCATACAGGTTCACAAGGCTGAACCGTCCCTGGTCTAAATCTGAAGTGTGATGTCATTTTGAACCAAGCCAAGCATCTGTCTGAAGGCTAATATTTCCTAAAGTCTTCTGAACGTTAATAAAGCAAACTAGTCCCATCTGCGTAGATGATATTCTGTCTTGATCTCTCACCTAATGCCAATGATGAAGATGAAAGTACTCTGACGATTTTGAAAACATTATAGACAAGCGTAGCTTTCAAAGAAGTTCAATACTAGCATTGTTCAGCATTTCTGAGTTATCCTGTGCTCTAGAGGACAGACCAGTACAAAAATAGTAAGGCTGGAAGTGAGATCAGTGGAACAAAATATAAACAATTACTTTTTCTCTCAGGCTTGATCATTACAGAAGGGAATTATGAGATATGGACAACAGAGACCTGCCTTCACTGATCAGGGTGGTTTGCCTCCATTTATAGGATTCTTCATGCAAAAGGTGGATGCTATTTTGTTCTACGTTTTTGTTGCTAGGTGTGACAGGCCAGGCCCTCAGGCAGGAAACTGCTGTTGTCCAGAGCAGGATTAGACAAACCCCAAATGGCTACACCTACACAACTTTCAGTAGCTTCTTATACAGCCAGCTGTGTTTGCAGCAATAACAGGAAAAAAAATCAAGAGTTCAATAAAGTGAAACGAGCAGGAAGCATGCAGTCATCAGACTTTCTAGTACTTCAGTCTATAGAAGTAACCCGTGGCTGCCCTGACTTAGGGACCTAATCCAAAACTCATTGAAGCCCTTGGAAATTCCACTTCAACGGATGTGTTAGACCTCACTCTTCATTATATTGATACGGGAGTACATGGAGAGTTCCACCTTCCTTGTACTCACATAGGGATGAGCTCCAAATCTCTTGCTTAGTTACTGCTAACTGCCTGCTACTAATAACTGCAGGTGCTCCAAAAAACATGAGGATGGCTACATCCCTTCTCCCATCCCAGCCATCAGAAGTGAGCAAATGGATGCTAGCCTGTGCTTTTCTACAGCCTTTCAAAACATATATTACTCAGCTACGTGCAAAGAGCTGGAATAGCAGAGTGGAACTCATTGTTTCACACTTTTATTTTCTTTTTTATTTGTTCCTTCTACAAAACTCCAACACAAAAGAAGTCAAGCAGGAGCCCTTAGCTGAAATTGAGAAAAACCTCCTGAGCAGAGGTGAGGAATAAATGCCAGGAAGAAGGCAAGAATTGGGCAGGGCTTTCTTTTTCCAGTAGTGTTGATTTAAACACCTTTTTTCACTTTGGTTGCAGCTATTATTATTTTCAGCCTGGTACATAAATATGCCACATGGCATGGGGAGCATTCATTCCTTCATTTATGAGTGCCGTGACATAGTTGTGGTCAATGGAGTTAAACCCAGTTGGTGGCCAGTCACAAGTGATGTCCCCCAGGGCTCAGTACTGGGGCCACTCCTGTTTAACATCTTTCTCAGTGATTTGGACGAGGAGATGGAGGGCACCCTTAGTAAGTTTGCAGATGACACCAAGCTGGGTGGAAGTGTCGATCTGCTTGAGGGTAGGGAAGCTCTACAGAGGGATCTAGGTAGGCTGGGTGGCTGGGCCAAAGCCAATTCCATGAGTTTCAATAAGGCCAAGTGCCAGGTCCTGCACTTCAGCCACAACAACCCCCAGCAGCGCTACAGGCCTGGGGAAGAGTGGCTGGAGATCTGCTGGGCAGAGAGGGACCTGGGGGTGTTGATTGACAGCCAGCTGATCATGAGCCAGCAGTGTGCTCAGGTGGCCAAGAAGGCCAACAGCATCCTGGCCTGTATCAGCAATGGTGTGGCCAGCAGGAGCAGGGAGGTGATCGTGCCCCTGTATCGGCACTGGTGAGGCTGCACCTCAAATGCTGGGTGCAGTTTTGGGCCCCTCACTGCAAGAAAGACACTGAGGTGCTGGAGCGTGTCCAGAGAAGGGCAACGAAGCTGGGGAAGGGTCTGGAGAACAGGTCTGTGAGGAGCAGGTGAGGGAACTGGGGGTGTTTAGTGTGGAGAAGAGGAGGCTGAGGGGAGATATTGTCGCTCTACAACTACCTGAAAGGAAGCTGTAGCAAGGCGGGGGTCAGTCTGTTCTCCCTACTAACAAGTGATAAAACAAGGGGAAATGGCCTTAAGCTGCAGCAGGGAAGGTTCAGGCTGGATATTAGGAAGAATTTCTTCACTGAAAGGGTTGTCAGACATTGGAACAGGCTGCCCAGGGAGGTGGTGGAGTCACCATCCCTGGAGGTGTTTAAGAGACAGGTAGATGTTGTACTTAGGGACATGGTTTAGTGGTGTTGATAGAGCTAGGACAAAGGTTGGACTCGATGATATTGAAGGTCTCTTCCAACTGAAACTGTTCTATGATTCTATGATCCTAACATTCTATGACATCTGTTTGCACACATCTAACTCACGAACAATAAAAATTGCCCCCCACAGTCCCCCTGAAAATGAAACCTCTGCTCAAGTCCTACAGATTCCTTAACATACCATCTAGCTCAGCCCCCCACACTGTGCTAGCCACAAAGCCAGAATAACACAGTTCCTCAAACATAACAGAGAAAGTATCTCACAGCCTGTTTATTGCCTGTTTGAATCCTTATCACTGCACAGTTCGATTTGGAGTCCTTGATTAATTTGTGTTTATTTTATTTTTGTTCTCATTCAGATGTGTTATCTAAGGTCAGTGCAACTTCCCCTGTCCCCCCCTTTCCCTTTTAGCCAACTCTCCCATGAAATATTGTTGTGCCTGGGTGTGTGTTTCTTAAAGTCATTGTGTGTTTTATGTCTGAAACAAACATTGTCCGATCATCCAACTTATTACGCACTAGCCAAAGGTCATGTTTTATGCAGAGAAGGGAAAGCTCCTCTGTTGTGGCTGAGGAAGAACAAACTGGACGGTCACTGAAAACAAGAGCTTTAGCCCCAGAGATCGAATCTCTGAAAAAATACTCAGTGGCTGTTTGAAAAGGGTAAACCAGGGCTCAGCTGCTATAAGCTACTGGGCAGCCATGGAGATAGACAGTCTTGTGCCAGCCACGTATCTGCTCCCTTCACACCTTCTCATCTTTAGCAGCTCCTGGTTCCTTTCTCCATACATCCTTCACCTCCACAGATCTCATGGCACCATTGACCTTTCATCCAAATGCCTAAAGGGAGGCAGAGCTATTTAAGCCACAGGAAAATGCTGCCATGGGGACAACTGAGCTTAATGAAGTTCAAACAAGATATCGCCCAATTGGAAAGATGTAGAGCAGAAAAAGTGCCACAGAGGTGGGAGGACTGCTGTGCTAGAATGACACAGGGCTCTTCAGCCTGTCCAGCTCGTGGGAACGTAGAAGTGATGTATGCTGCTACGAGGCCATGGAGCAGTGGAGCGGTTTGATAACTAAGGACCAGACCTGACCCTAATGAGTGGCAGGTTCAAAGCAAGCAAAGGAGATTTAGACCTCCTTGCTGCTGGACATTATGGATGTTGGGCACTCTTCTAGGTTTTCTTGTTGTTTACCTCATTTTGTGTCAGCTTAACAGGCCCCAAATGGTTATTAAATACCAAACACCTTTGCCTCCAGAAGTCCCTATACCTCTGATGGCCAGAAGTGGAAAGAACATGCTGAAGATGTGCTGCTACATGCTTACTTCATTTTGTAAAACTCTTCCCCCTATA
Source organism: Leptosomus discolor (assembly GCF_034619465.1). Classification (NCBI taxonomy): domain Eukaryota; kingdom Metazoa; phylum Chordata; class Aves; order Leptosomiformes; family Leptosomidae; genus Leptosomus; species Leptosomus discolor. The sequence goes on from NC_141392.1 coordinate 120,846,519, forward strand.
GCCTCTGCTACAGTCCCTGTTGGATAAGAAGCAACCGGGCTCGAGGATCCTTGGATCCAACCAAGTGCCAATCCGCTTACGGCATTAAGCAACCACTACCTATTAGAAAGGTTGGGGGAACTGTCTCTCAGTGTGGACAAAGGAGGAAGAACACAGAACTACCTGCTTTTACCATGAGTCTTGACAAACCTCTAAAGCAGAAATCAGGAGGCCAACCACACAGGGGGGTCATAGTCTCAGTGGCCCAGGACATGTCTTACAGCCCTAGGAGAAGGCCAAGAGCTGAGGCTATGGACTAATACTCACCTCACAAAGAAGTCTGGTGGTTGAAGACATGTTGCGGCTACAGAGTGGTTTGTTCTCCTCTTCCCGCTGATGCCAAAGGTGTGTTCATTTCTACTTCTGCACAAGAGGGGCCACGTTCCCAGACACAGAATATAGAAAAGTTTCAGCCAACAGGAATGAAACACCTCTATCTGGGACGGCCGCATGAGGATGGATATCTCTGTGTATTCTAACACAGAAATACTTGTTTCAACTTACCTTTCTGCATTCATAATCCCTCACTATAGAAGCTACTCCAGGGTGGGTACTTCTTTAGTTCCCCTCATCAGTTATTTATAGACATTGACAAGATCCCCTTGTGGCTTTTGGTTTTCAGATTAAATAGTCCCAGTTCTCTCAGCCTTTCCTGGTATGACAGATGCTCCATGTCCTTAATTATCTTCATGGCCCTTTGCTGGACTGACTCCAGTATGTCCATGTCTCTCTCATACTGTGAGACCTGGGAACTGGACACTGTGCTTCCAGAAACAAGAAATCTTCTCATCAGTAAGTCTGGCATCAAATGCAAAACGTTGTCGCAAAGACCCTAGAAAGAAGACACGGCTGGGCGTGCTAAGAAAGGCTACCAAATGTGTCTGCCTGCAAGAGAGAAGAGAGTGGAGATTCGGAAGTCAGACGGAAGGAGGAGGTGGAATAAGCCAGGTCCCAGTGAGTGAACAGATGTTACCTGAGCTAGGGAACCCAAGTAATGAGCCACAGGGCTGGTAAGCGTGTCTATTGAAGCAGTCTGGCCACTAGACATAAGCTACCAAACCATGCTGCAAGGGATTGCACAGCGTGCCAATGATAATATTACTTTTGGCTCTGTTACAACCCAGGTGTCTCTGCACCATGCTATACTGGTAAGGCCATAGAAGCCATGAGCTATATGGGCATCATCTCTCTGCCAAAGAGGGAGATACCTACTCTGAAGAAAATTCAGTCCTCAGCAGGCCTTTCCTATCCTAACAGTGAAATGGCTGTAAGTGCAGGTGAACTTTGTTACCCAGCCCTCTGAGAGCGGCAGGACAGAGGTCCAGCATTAGTGTGGCAGCTTCCCAGATGGGTCAGTGATACAATTACCCAGCAACCGGGACAGTGCTAATGTCTCATCGAATGTGGTGGATCGTTTCTTGCATTCCTTTTGCCTGAGTTAATGCTTAGCCAATAGTTAATGCTTATTCATGTCAGAACACCCTCACTGATCCAGCAGATCTCCATGTCCAACTGTGAACTCTTCCAGGAGGGCTAGGATGATGTTCCAGGGCTTGTTGGTACTGTCCAGACTATGTTAAAATGCTTATGGAAAGTTCTGTTGGCTGCTCTCAGAGCATTAGGAGCACTTGAAGGATGTGATAATTTGGCCATTCAGCTGGGCAGTATTTTCTGTGCTTTCAGTCATATGGCTGAGTAGTTCCTACTCCAGATACTGTGCCTTGCAAACATGAGTCTTGCAGAGATATTTTCTTCTTACAGGAAGTCCTACTTGGTCATGGTATGATTTGAGCCTGATCTGCAGATAGCTGGGACTAAATTATTTTCATTTTCCATGTAGACTGTTTGAGTATGTGAAAAGGCTATCACCAATTCACAGGAAGGTTTACAGAGGAATACAGGAATTTGAAGTCATAGGTCAAGAAGGAAAAGTAAATACTTCATAAACAAGAGTGGAAAATTTAACTTGAGGTAGAAAAGGGTGTGAACCAGAGCCCTTCTCTGGAAATATAATTTTGGTGAAACCCTTGATAAGGCTGTAGATACAGTTCACCTCCTCTGTGCTTAAACCAGTGAGAATGTAGTGCTGGAGAGGTCCAGAAAGGAATTCCTGAAATTGTCTAAGATGGATATAGCAACGTTCAAACAAAGCTCTGAGCAAACAGATCAGTGGTCTTACATGTCTCCTCTGAATGTCTCTGAATTCATTCACTGCACAGAAATTGAAGCAGTGTAGAGAAACAGAGGTAATTGGAAGAGAACAATGAACAATCTACCTGCCACACACTCACATGGAGGCAGAAATCAAGGGCTTTCTTCCATGTCAGCAAATCTATTGCCTGTTCCTAAAAACCTCCACTGAAGGGAGATTTGCAGCTGCCCTGGGTAGTCTAAAGCAGTCCTTCTAACTTTCACAATGACACATTTTCCATAATCACCAACATATTTATCTTTGCTTCAGATTGTGTGATTTCACATCATCCTTCACCCAGCTGTTGCTGTAAACATTTATGTCAGTCCTTTACCAAGTGACAGACTGTTATTGTGTCCTTACCTGAGTCTTGTTCTATCTAAACCAAACAACCTTCAACCTGTCCATGAGGTCATACTCTGCTCAAGTTTTAACGTTCACGTTGCTCTCCTTTGGATGCTCTTCCATGCAGCAACATCTGGACACAGCGCTCCAGCCAAGGCATGAACAGAATCAAGTAGCCTACTTTTGTTACCTTCCAGGACTTAAAGTTAAAATGCTTGTGAATAAACTTCAGAATGAGATTAGCCTTATTTTCAACATCATCATGCTGAGTGGATTTAGGTAGCAATTTGCTAGGACTCCCTCCAGATCCTTTTCTGCAAGACTGAGGTGGCTTAAACTATATAAAGTCATGTGAGAGATATAATAAATGAAGCCCCAGCCATCTCCAGATTCACCTCAAAACTTTTTATCTCAAAGTAATCTGCCTATTAGTTCCAATATGCTTGGGATTCACTCTGTCCTGTTTCTGAAACACATCTCTCTGAGAGGCTGACCTTGCAAAATTCAGACTCAAAACCAATAAGAACAGCAAATGGTGTAAGAACCTGCAGTGTTGCATCCAGCTTCTGAGAAGTTTTACTATCTTTTCCTGAGTTTGGAATGTAAGTGGCAATGGGATTTGATTACGCAAATTGCTGAGGTTAGATTCTAGAGATGAGACTGAAGCGTTACAGCCAGGACTGGAAAGAAGATGGGTGAGTCAAGAGGGCTGTATCTTGTTAACTTCATTTCTAAGTGATTTTCACATTTACTTTTGCTTTGAACAGTATCTCCCATGTTGCTCCTATGCAGGAACATCACCCTGTTCTATTTTGTTCATGCCAGATGAAACGTGTTCACGAACTTTTGTAACGGCACATTTCCAGTAAATTACAGGATCAGCGTAGCTCTGCCTTGTTTTGGATGAGTGCTCTTCATTCAGAGCAGATATTCTGCAACTCATCTTTTGCTTGCTTTCTTGAGCCTGCTCTCTAAGGGCAGTCTCAGATGTTTAAACTAAAAGTGTTCTGGGTCTGAAACTTTAAAACTTTAAAATCCAGGAAGTTCACAGTTTCTGGTGACATGACAGTACATGATGAATGCATACAGGAAAAAACAGCAGGATGATCAGGATATCCCTCTGTGCTCACATACCAAGCTGATTACGTACCTAATGCTCTGACATTGCACAATTTTCACATTCTCCTGCAAAGTGAACCAAGATTTCTCTTACCTTTAGGCTGCAGTTTGATGATACAGTATCTTGAGCAGAAACCTTCTTTTAAGGAATCCTTTCCCCTTGCTGACATTCTTTCCCATTCCCACACCCCAAGGAGCTTTTGGTTAAAATTGTTGAAAGCCACAACAAGAACAAAAAAAAGGTGGGGGGCAGGAGGGTTTAAATCAGATCTGTTTTCCAGTCAAGGGCTGGCAGTGTGGAAGGTGTGGATCCACCACAACTAACTTGGTCTGAGCCAAGCCCGCCCTCCTCTTCACCTCATCCTCTGTGCTGGCACTGCTGCTCATCTAAACCTGCAAGGAGACAGCCAAGGGAGCAACACTGGGTGAAAATGATGCAGTTTTTTCACTAGGGATAGGCCATGGACTTGTGCTGAACTGCTTCCCAGGGCAGAAAGGAAGAGGTCCTCCTCCTTACCCTCCTGCCCTTCCTGCCAGTCTCTGTTCCTTCCCCCTTCCCTGCTTGGGGCCACAAATCTGTTCCTCTCCTTGCTCTGGCCCTGGCACTCACTGGGCCCTTCTCTGAGCTGATTAAATTCACTCAGATGCCTTGTGGTTGATTTAGTTTTCTGCAGGGACAGTGAGTTACATTGGCTGAGAGAGGGGTCTGGAAGGCACCAGCACAAGGCCAGCAGTAAAACCTGCCTGCAGACAGAGAGGTGGTTGCATTTAGTCTTGTAGATGTAGCTTTAGTTTTCTGCTTGTTTGGATTCCTGAGCCAGCTTGAGCAGGCAATAAATCAGACCGATGCCACTGCAACAGTGTGGACAAGCTCTAAGGGCAACGAGGGCATCAATCATGCCTGTTAAGTCACCTTAGAACTGCTGCAGAACGGCAGGTTGAGGGCTGACTCACCACATTGTGGGGAGCAGCAGGTGACCAGGTTTGCAGAAAAGGGAACAGAAATAGGTTGTATTGCTGCCAAGGACACCGCACGCTCAAGTTGGCTCATTGAGGAGAAGTTTACAGTCATGTACTGTGATATCCTCAGTATCCTTAGTAAGTGCTGGCACCTGCAAATGCTGCAAGGCAAACTTTGCTAAACGCACATTTTGCTTTCTATGACTCATACCCAGCAACAAGAAAAATGCTGTGACGTGAGAAATGGAACAATCAGCACACTCACCACAGACAGCTGATAGAGAATTGAAGACCTGGTCCAAGCTCACTGTGATACAAAAATGACCAGTACTACTCTAGACAGTTAACGTCAAAGCAACCCAAACTATGCCCAATGCTGCCATGACAGCCATCCCTCCCGTTCTCCTGAAAAAGCCAATGTCATCTAGCAACGTGACCCTATTGTAACTGCTGTACCAGCCCCAATGTCACAAACCCTTGATTTGGGAAGCAGTGTCAAAGTGGGAAAGGCATGTCACCTTATCAGGCACCTGATTGACTATTTTATTCCGTTCTCCTTCAGCAGTGTGCCAATGAGTGGCATTTACATCTTGACTCAGTTTTCTACCTTGGAGACATATGTGCTTTTAGCATGCCCTGGTGTGTCCCATGTGGCCTTCGGCTGCTGCATGGTAACTTTGGAGATCCTGGGGCACATCTGTCTACCCCACGAGTCTATCAACCCCCAATGGATTTCTTATGAGAAATTAGCATCTCCAAAGGGACTGTTTCCAGTCTGTGGGGGAATAGACACTTTTTCCATAGAATCATAGAATCACAAAATGGTTTGTGTTGGAAGGGACCTTAAAGTTCATCTAGTTCCAACCCCCTGCCATGGGCTGGGACACCTTCCACTAGACTAGGTTGCTCAATGCCCCATCCAACCTGGCCTTGAACACTGCCAGGGACGGGGCAGCCACAGCTCCTCTGGGCAACCTGTGCCGGTGTCTCACCACCCTCACAGTAAAGAATTTCTTCCTAATATCTAGCCTAAATCTCCCCTCTTGCAGTTTGAAACTGTTACCTCTTGTCCTACCACTACTCTACCTGATCAAGAGTCTCTCCCCACCTTTTCTGTAGCCCCCTTTCAGCACTGGAAGGCTGCTCTAAGGTCTCCCCAGATCCTTCTCTTTTTCAGGCTGAACAACCCCAGCTCTCTCAGCCTGTCCTCATAGGCGAGGTGCTTCAGCCCCATGAGCATCTTTGTGGCCCTTTTCTGGACCCACTCAAGCAGGTCCATGTCTTTCTTGTGCTGGGGGTCCCAGAGCTGGACACAGCACTGCAGGTGGGGTCTCTTCAGAGCAGAGTAGAGGGGGAGAATCACCTCCCTCGACCTGTTGGCCACACCATAGATCTGATAGTTTCCATGTGAAAAAAATCACTGTTTAAAAAGTAATCCCTAGCAACATGAGTTTAATCCCAGGTTTTTCCATAGACACTGCACAAGTGCAGTGAGTCACTGCCTCATCCGCACTGCTGTGGAAACAAATTCCATTGATGAACCAGCTGTGATCAAACACTGTCCCATTGTTATCTGGACAGGTGTCCCCTGTTTGTGCAGTGTCTTCCTGGCTCCAGATTTTGTTCAAGGTAGAAACATGCGTGGCGCATCAGGGTTTCCCCTGGTTTCTGGGCATTTCCTGCTCTTCCCCACCTTCCACAGCAGCCATCAGAACCATAGGTGTGCATCTCTGTGCAGCTTCTCCAAGGGCACCAATGCCTGGTCCAGCCCACAATGAGTATGCTGCTAGGCTGGGTAGGAAAACTTCAGGGTTTTCCTCCCTTGTTACTTAAATCAAAGCCCGCAAACATTTTGCTGTATCTACAAAACATGATATTACTGCTTTCAGTCCCCAACACCCTCTTTTGTTAGAACAAAGCAGGTGAGTAACAGCAGTGGAACAAGTTAGTCCACTTGATAAACTAATTTGCAGATAAAACACTGAAGGACTTAGATTAGTGCAGGGGGAAATAATGAGTACTACCTGATGAATGGTATCAGGAAGTATCTCCTCTTAAAATGCCTTGTGGGTTTTCTGCAGTGACATCTCTGGTTGGCCTCGCACTTGAAAATTGAGTGAAGGCTCTATGGGTGACTTGTTTTCTGGGCAGTAGTAACATGTTCAGCTAATTATACAAGTTCCTGTGTCTTGGTTTCCCTGTGAGAGAGCAGCTTGGGCTGTAGTAGAAAGCAGAGGTTGTTTAAGATGGATCTAACTAGAAGATCTTCTCTTTGAATCACCTAAGAAGGTAAACTATATTATATCTCTGGGTATCTTCTTAATTTTCTAAAACATACACAATGGTAACTATTGTGCTGGGTGGATTTGCAAGAGAAGGTGTAATTATTTTACAACATTTATGAAAAAGAGAAACTTACAGAAAAAGTAAAAAGAAAGTCATGTACATCACCTGTGTCCTGGGTTAAAGTGAGATCTTCCTATTTACCTCTCGGAATCTTCTGCACTTTAGACTTAACTTTAAACAATATTTTTCAGCCTGAATGCTGTGGAGAGGAAGAGATTTGGTAGCAAACTTGGGCTTCTTTAACTCTCTGGGGCTTTGTATGTTGAAGATACTTTTTGCCTCCCAGGAGACAGTTTGTATGAGAAATTATGAATGTGCCCACATATCTTCTGTTTCACCAACTGAAGGCAGATAGATACTTGAGAAATTCTTACTGAAAAATTTACAGCAATTCTTTTTTCAACAAGAAATTAAATGAACAAAGGGAACAGCCGCATTGCTTGACAACATTAAAATTTTTCCCTATTTGCAATTGGGTACTTGTTTTCTAGTTTTCTGGCTTTCTAGGTACAGGTTTGGGATTTTTGGACTTTTAAAGAGCTATCAAAGCCTGATGAGCAGCATGGTTCTTATTTATATAAGTTCTTCTCTATATGGTTTCCTATATACATAATTAACAGAGCTTTTGGTCTCAGTTACACGGCTGCACAAAGGGTGCTTGAAAATAGAGGCTGATCCACAACATTTGAATACGAATGCAAGTTTGTGAACAGTGCAAAAAATACATGCAAAACTGTAGCAGATGCTGTTTAACCTCATCATAATTTTGTTTAATGTCCTTTTTTCCTTTCTATTATCTGTTTCATCAACCTGTTACCAAAGGAATACAGGTTCTTTGCACAGATTAAGCCATTATACTATATGCTGCGAGCATATGCTGCGTATACAAAATTATCAGAAATCTTTGTTTTGTTAGTGTTTCTGTTATTGAGTCATGCCACTATCTCAACAACTTGTGTCACAGCTTATAACTTGGCAATGGTTCCCTCTTGATCCGTTTTAATCCATCTTGGTCTTGGGATCAGCCAGATCCGTGGAAGTCTTGAGGCTGTCACAAGTGGATGATACTTCAAAACAGCAAAATAGCCTCTTTTGTAGCATGCTGGATATACGGAAGGACATGCCCAGGAAACTGAAGAGACATTTTCTTTTATCTACTTTTTTTTTTTTTTTCCCCTCAATTCTGCCAGCCGTTTATCCATTGGATTGAAAATGCCTGTAAGAGCCTTTTTTTTAAGTGTTTTTTGGGATCACGTGGAAAGATATTATGAATCAGTTAGATGTCTTGCTTTCTGGTTATTCCTATATAGGAGCATAAGAGCAGTCATACTGTATCAGCTCAGATGACTAGATAGCACAGTTTTCCGGGGTTTTTGTTTGTTTTTTCCTCTGTTGCTACCTTAGAATATCTTAAAATTAATTTTCCTTTTCTAATTGTTCCTCAGAGTTCAGCTGACATTTCCTTAGACCCCATTTCTGAGTGGCAATAGCTAATTCAGAGTCCATCACAGAATACATAGTGTCAGGATCATTTCTTTCTACCTTACATTTATCAATGCTGAATTTCATTAATCCCATGACCCAGTCACTCAGTATCCTGCATTCTTTATGCAGATCTTCACAGGCACACTTTGCTTTTGTTAGTCTTTTGTAGTATTCCACAGTGTTGTATCACTAATTACTGTCTTTTCCACATAACTTGAGAACAGAGGGTAAGACACAGGCTTACACACATGTTCCGGCAGAGCTGTGGTGATGGTATCTCGCTATTGGCAAAAGAAATAATTTCTTCCTACTTTTGTCTCTTGTTTTTGAACCCGGGCAGTATCCAGGTGAAGTCTCACTGCTACCAAATCTCTTCTTCTTCACAGCATTCAGGCTGAAAAATGTTGTTTAAAGTCTCTGAGAACCACCTTTGGTGAGAAAGCCTGACAAATCCCTGCTGGATACCCACATCGGTGACATCAAGTATATTGCTTGTCTATAAGCCCATTGCTGTCCTCTATCTGTTCATGAGGTGAGACCACAGATCATGTTCATGCTATAATTTTCTGTTATGGGCTTTTTTGAGCAGGACCGTCACAGTGAAGTGCCCTGTCTACTTGGGAGCACCAGCTCTGATATGCAATGGTGGTGGCAATAGGCAGCCATTGTCAATGTTCATTATGATCTCAGAAGATGCTGATTTTTCTGCCTTCACTTGCTGATTCACAGCCTCTCAAAGCCTGAGGTCCTAGCTGGTTTGTGTGAACAGCCTTTTCAATACGAAAAGATCATAATTTTACAAAACCTCATTATTTAAACCAAGCTGGTGTTATCCAGTCAGGCACTGTTCAGTACTATTAAGAGTCTTTTCTCAGTGGTTTCCTTTCTTAAAATGATTTTCATAATCTGCTTGAGTTCTGCCATTTCCTGTAGTTCTCTAAAGGCTGTTAATCCTGGAGCTAGGGAAGTGCTTTGTTAGGAATAATCAGAAGGCACATATTCATAGCAAAATACATATTTTTATGTATTCTTCAGCTCCCTGCCTCTATTCCCTCCGGTTGCATAAGATGTGTCAATACCTGATGTAAGGGTCCATGAATATTTTGCTTCTCCCTTTATGTTTCATCATCCAATCTACTGCATGAGTAAATTAATTTAGGTATTAATGAGTTTGAAAAAGTTGGGGTTTTGTTGAGGTTTTGATTTCAGGCACCACATTCTATTTCAGTGTGTCAGTATTCTTGTGTTCTAGGTTATTTACTTGCTAACATCAGTGCAATTTTTTGAGCCGTATACCAAAACCTCAAAATTACATGTCTTTTTTCCAGGACATATCACTCTTCATTGTTTCCCTTCTTAGCCAAGGGGTAACAAACAGACAGAAATCTCCAGCTGGGCCCATGTTGTTACCACAGCCCTCTCCAGAGTGCAACACAGCTGGTAGCAGAACAGTATGGGCCCTCGCTTACAGCAACATGTCTGACTATTCCCTCATGTTCTGGCTGTGCATTTGCCAAGTACCACTGTGAGGAATATTTGAAGATCCAAAGTCAACTTTTCTTGTGGCAAATGGATTTCTGGCACCTCATTTGATCCTGTTAGGAAGCTGCTTAGGACTGTGTTTTCTCCAAGCAATTGCTTTCTCCCTACAGTTTGAGTTGGTACAGCTGATGCGAAAAAAAGGAGATATGAGGGAAACAATCTGGTGACAGTGGTGGAGTGATAATTACAGACCTTGTTCCATGCTCTGTCTTGGATGGAGCGAACAGGCAGAGTGTGCTGAAAAAGTCTGAACATCCTGTTTTTGTAGAGTGTGCTTGTATTTCCTACTGTGTGAGTCAGCTGAAAATTCCCTGATCCTTTTCCTCCATTTTCTTTTCAGGTTGTACAGCAAAGTCGCTGGACAAAATGCCATCCCTGATTACTGCAGGTCTCCACTGCCTATTTCTACTGGTGACAGCATGTTGCCAGACATCACAGGACTCAAACTTTGATCCGTTCATCCCATATGTTGTGAGTATCCATTCCCAACACCATTGGTTTGCATTTGGTCTCTGCTTGTAGCACCCAGCTGCTACAGCTGTCCTTTACATCCACAAAATATTAGAGGAGGTCAGTATAAGATCAGGTGGGGAAACTAAACCCAGAGTCTCTCCAATGTGTAAAAGAGATGGATAAATCCAGGAACTGGGTTCTTCTTTCTTCATCGTCTTAAAGCCTCTCCAAAAGGAACTAAGCAAATCTTCTGTTTTCTCACTTGTGTTAGACTATAAGGGATTTAAATTGCTGCCCCTGTGGCTAAGCCTAGGTAACAGTTACATGGGCACTGTTCCTGATGGGATTCACCCATCCTATGACAGAGAGAAACCAAATAAATCCTGCCTAGATGTGGCATGTCAACAAAACTAGCTCAGGCACAGAGGTGCTTATAGGTAGGTGACAAGAGTTTCACTCACCACTATCTTGACAGTAGGACAAGTACACATGACCCGAATGCCACTCCTGAGTGACTTGTGTTTAGGTGTTGCGCTTGGACTCAGATTTCACTTGTTTCCCACTTTTTCAGTAATCCTCACATACCTCTTTTGCTTCATCGATAGTGCAAATCATGGAAAACTGTTCCATGCTTTGTCCTGTATATAGGTTTGTTAACAGACAGTTTGTGCACAAATAGTCCCTAAGTGAAAAGGACAAAAGAAGAACATAGAAACAATGGGACTGACAAAATGGAAGTTAATACAGTCTGGTAATGAAAACTAGTCTACAAATCTACCAACTCTTGGTCTATCACAATGATTATTAGACCAGAAAATACTTCTTTTTTCTTCTACGTTATGAACCCTATGAAGCCAAAACGGATTCTAACATCTATGTTCAGCCCCTATCACTGCAGGGATCTTAGTTCTGATGGACTGACCAGAACAAAATGCGCTTTTTTGAGCAGGTTGACAAAAGACAAGGAGAGGTCAAGAGGAAGGTGGGAACTCCTTAAGCTGTTTCTGCCACCATCATCTGTCTTGGCAAACCAAGACATAGCTGGTTCCAGCAGCACTGTCTGCCATTCAGCAGATATCTAATAGTGACCAAGCATCTTGTTTGCTTTGGTTTTATTTTTTTAAACCGTCTCCAGCTCAGCACTTAGGCATTTTCACAAAAAGAGTAACACATTATTTTTTAGTATCGTTGATTCATGGTTGATCCTGCAGACGAGTCATCACTTAGTGGTGTGAAATATGTGAAGTATGTAACGGCATAGCAATACCCTGTAGTTGTTTGTGAGAATAATTAAAAAAGGAAACGACTGAGACCAAACCTGGGGGAAGACGTGGATCACAGTGGGCTTCCTGTAACTTTTTCAGCTAACCTCTAAGGTGAAAGCTAACCCCTAGCAGTGCAAAAATGCCAATGCATCTTGGGATCTTCACTGCCAGCACAGCTGCGATATGAAGCCAAGCTCTAATCACAGACCAGATGGTTCCTTTATGTAAAGAGATAACTTAAGAGTTGCCAAGCTATTCACCCTTTCTGTAAATAAAGATTTCAGTAGGACTCAAGAAACTGGCAAAGCTGCAAATTTCCTGCCTGCGTCTTTGCTTGTTCTTTAGCCTTTCTTGCTAACTGTGGTGCCAATGTATTTTTAGGGCATGATTAAAAAAACAGGACAGTTTGCACCTCACTTGGATGCACTCTCTGTGAACCCAGTCGTACTGAAATTGTGCCACCACTGCCCTGGTCAAATGTGTGCTACTGGTGGCCCACAAAATAGCTGACCTGACACCTGAGCTAGAGCCAAGACACCGCTTCAATCTGCTTTCAACTCCTACTCAGGCTGGCTTTACTGCTGCAGAGCTGGAAGCTCAGAGCAAAGAGGAAAACAAAGAGACCCCTTTCTGGATTCAAGGGCTGAGTGGCCAGGTCTCCCAAGCAGTTTGCAAGGCTGAGCATCAGCCCCATAGCCAGTGTCCAGCTCAGAAACAGAATTTCTGTTAAGCTGAGACAATTGACTTGCAGAGATATGTAAGGAGACACCTGCAAACTCAGTACATCCCTCAGCTGCTGTTTAACGCTTCCCTGCATGGAAGATATAAATGTTCTGTTTAAAGAGGAGAAGGGGGGGCAGGGAGGGGCAAAGAGTGGTGGAGGGAAAAGATTGTCTATGCTGGTATTTTTTTTACTAATTCTTTCATGTCAATAGCAGCAGCTAAAGCTTCACTTAGTTTTTTTTCACAGAGCTTCACTCTCTTTTTTCCACAGATTGATGGTGCGCTAGGAGAGGAAAGCTTCCAGTCAGAAATGCAAAGGCAAAAGCGAAATAGTACGTACACAAACGTATGGTAACAGAGCAGGTTTCTAGTAAACCAGGGGGGAATTCACTATTCATCTCTTGAAGTACTGAGCTGCAATCATCAAGGGAGAGTAGTTGTTGTGGTTTAACCCCAGGTAGCAGCTAAACACCACCCAGCAGCTTACTCACTCTCTCCCAGTGGGATAGCGGAGAGAATCAGAAAGGTAGAAATGAGAAAACTCATGTTTGAGTTTGGGTTGAGATAAAGACAGTTTAATTAGTAAAGCCCATCAGGAAATTCATTTACTACTTCCCAGAGTCAGGGAGGTGTTCAGCCGTCTCCAGGAAAGGAGGGCTTCAGCATGCATAACGGTTACTTGGGAAGACAAACACCATCACTCCAAATGTCCTCCCCTTTCTTATTCTTCCCCCACCTTTTATTGCCAAACACGATGTCACATGGTGCGGATGTCATGGTCCAGGTCATATGGTGTGTAACATCATATTGGTCAATTTGGGTCAGCTGTCCTGGCTGTGTCCCCCTCCAGTGTCTTGTGCACCCCCAGCCTACTCACTGGGAGGACAGAGTGGGAAAAAGAGAAAGCCTTGATGCTGTGGAAGCTCTCTTCAGCAATTACTGAAACGTTGGGTTATCAACACTGTTTTCTTCACAAATCCAAAACATAGCCTCATGCAAGCTACTATGAAGAAATTTAACTCTACCCCAGCCAAAACCAGTCCAGTACTAAAGGCACAAAGAAAAAAGGTGGAAACTTTTGTCTGGGCAGAGACTGACATGTATGAGCACGGCTTCTATGCAAGATGAAATATGTGGTGTAAAAAACAACCTGAGCATCTTAGCAGGGCAAGGGTCACAAGATAATCCTGTATGGCTTCAGTCTATGGTTGACAATCCATGCACTTGCTGAGTCAAAGGAGAGAAAGGATGAGAGAGCTTTTCTCTGTATATATTATGCCATTTATATCAGCTTCCTGCTGCTCTGAGATCAAAAAAGTCTGGCTTTTGTCAGACAAGCAGCAGACAAAACGCACGCAGAATATCTGAGTAGAAAGCAAGAAGATTTCCTAAGCAGAATGCCACACTAAGCTACCATTAAATAGCAACAAAGAGCCAAAATGCCAAACTGGAAGCCATCAGTTTGTGATTTATCCTCATACGCAACTTTGCAGTCTCATACTCTCTCTTTTTCAGTGCTTATTTTTGACATTCCCTCTCTGGAGTACACTGTTGACATTGAAGTAAGCCTTACAGATTCATCTTTCCTGGAGCCAGTCAAAGATTATTTCAAAAAACTTAATCTTCCAGTTTCAACAAATATTTCAAATGTAGAAATGACAATTTCAAACATCAACATTACAACAGGTGGGTTGGTTATTTATTTTTATATTCTGGGTGATGTGCTTTTTTTGCCAGTATTTAATCTGTCCCAGTTTTACCATCCATCACGCTTAGAAATCAGCAAAACTGAACTGTCTCTGCTGCCTACTGGAAGACCCAACCAGACTGAAGCTCTAGGACACAACATCATGTTTGTTATCTGCATCCCACCACCCCTCTTTATATAAAGTTGGCATTAGGAATACCCTTGAATGCTTTTCTTTTCCTAAGGAAGGGACGAAGCCAGAGGAAGCCTGAGCCAGAGGATTTTGCTCCTGTTTGACTAACAAGCAGCCTGAGTTACTTTGAAGTTTCAGGAAGCTGTGACAGCAGTTATCAGACTGTTTACTTCCCTCCACTTGCGTTTGGAACGCAAATCTCTGTAAGAGGCTCTACTCTGATCCTGACAGAGACAGGCTGCGTGAGATGCAGTCTTTTCCTGAGATAACTCATTAAATGTATCCTTACAGGGCAAGATACCACATGGGTTTTATTACATGAGTTGTAGTTGTGCAACATCACATCCAAGTAACTAATACAGCAGAGGATACACGAACACACCAAGCATTTACAGCAGTAGAGGAGGAGTTTTGGAACCTTTTTATCCTGGCACATACAGCAGTGAAAGGAAGTGTTCATCAGTTCTCAAAACAACATGCAAATGGATCTTTTAAAGGCCTTCAGGATCACGTGCAATGCGTTAATATCTTACTTTGCCAATAGCACATTACGAGCAGAAAAGCTAACAGTGAAGTGGTTTTTTTTTGTGGGTATTTTTTATTTTTGTGGGTTTTTTTTTAATTATTAGAGACAATGTATGTCTTTAAAGCACTTTGTGACAATGTCACCCTCTCTCATGCAGTGTCTATCAGGATATGGTGAGAATGACACAGCACCTCACTAGCCATCATGGCTTTGAATGACCTTTACATGCTCTCACAATCTTTAAAAGCCTATACATTTGCTTTCAGACCAGGCAATATAGAAATATCCAATCTGAAACCTATCATAGGATGCTGGCCAATATGCCAGGTAAATTTTTAGGATCAGGCTTCACACCTCCATTCAATAGCCTTGAATGTTTTTCTTTTCCTAAGGAAGGGACAAAGCTCAAAAGTAATTGATCAGACTTATCCCTGTACCAGTCTGGTTCCTATTTCTAGTTAGTCATTTATAATATTAGTAAAGTAAGATTTGCGAGGCATCAGATTGTTATGTTTGTACCATTCAAGTGAACTCACAAGAAGGGCAACATTTAGTTGAGATCACTAGCATAAAGATACAGCAGGGTAAATGTGTATTATACAATACGTTATGCCCCGTTTACCATTCTCACAGTATTTCTCTCTGTCTGACACTAGTCTGCCTGCCCAGTGGTGAGAACAATAGCTGTTGTTCTTGTGAAAATGGATATGCCTGGCCAAGCGCAGTGTGCAGCGACTTGATAACCTGCCCTTCTGTCAGCGTAGCACCTGACCTGCCCTGTGGCTACATGAAGGAAATGCCTTTCTATGGGCCTTACTGTAAGCCTCAGACTGAAGGTAAGGCGAAACAGTGCTGAACATCATCATTGTATGACTCATATACCGGTTAGAAGATGGAATAGTGTTAAAGGTGTGATAAAGCAGCCCATCAGGACTGAGCAGGCTACCACATGGCCTATAACTTGGAAAGTCTGTAGAGGTAGTTCTTCTCTTTGTGGTGTCGGTCCACCTTGACCCAAGTACTTGCAGATATTTAGTGCTGTGCTGGAGCCCCAGCTCCTGGGATCACTCACATGCCTCTCTGGGACTTTCAGTTTCCACTAAGCAAAGAAAGTTTCAACTCATCAGATTTTCAACAGAGGAACTTAGAAATGTGACCAAAGTGTGTCATAGTGCTCAAGAGAAGGAACAAAAAATCCCAGCATGTACCATTTTTTCGGTTTTATTTCATGACTTTCATTACGAAGTGCCCATGACTTTTTAGGAACCTGACTGATGACTGGAAACTTAGGCTTGGCAGCACTGGGGTGGGTCATTACCTGTTATCTCTGCAACCCAAGACAAACTCCCATGAGGCTTTGCCTCTGATTTGCAATGAAACAGCATTCAGAGATACCCAGAGGCAGCGCTACAGCTGGAAGAAGTTCAGTGTTGTCAGCATGCCTGTTCTAGTCAACTCTGCTTAGAGGCAATGCTTTTATCACAGGACAACGCCATATCAATACTGCTATACTGTTTCCAGGACTAGAGCTATTATCTCTTCTGTGTGGAAGTCACACATCCCTTAGAAGTTCAAGGCCCTGTGTACAATGTGCCTCCACTGCATGTTATTGACATGTCCTTAAATGGACCCAGCTTAGAAAATTCCAGTATCTCTCTGAGCATTTAATATTCTTTTGTGCCCATTGATGGGTCTTCACACAGTGTATTACCCTCCCAAAGTCACTGAGGATTTTTCCATTCATTTCAGTGAAACATAGGTAGAGATTCACCTTGTGTAACTTTCGGTATGTAAAAATTAAGTATCTGATCAATGTTATTAATCCAAACTCTCTATAACTGGAGCAATTTAGCAATTCAACCATTGTAGGAGAGCTGTCTATCACTTTCTGAACGTATCACATTTTGAAGGTCTTTACAGTTTTGCATCAACTAGAGATGCCAGTCATCTAAATTAGACACAGAAAATTAGGAGAATCTCAACTTTCTTATTGTACAGATGAATCCTGGCAAGTTGTAAGATTTTGATTTAGGGTTAGGATGGCTCCACCAAGGGCAAATTGTGCCTGACTAATCTAGGGGTCTTACGGGATGGAGTGACTGCATCAGTGGACAAGGGAAGAGCTACCTGGATGTCTACCTAGACATCTGTAAGGCCTTTGATACAATCCCCCACAAAGTTCTTGCTGCTAAATTATAGAGATATGGGTTTGACAGATGGACTGTTAGATGGATAAAGAACTGTTTGGATAGCCGTGTCCAAAGAGTTATTTTCAATGGCTCAACATCCAAGTGGAAGCCAGTAACAAGTGATGTCCTCAAGGATCTGTGCTATTTAATATCTTCATCAATGACATAGACGGTGGGATCGAGTACACCCTCAGCAAGTTTGCAGATGACCCAAGCTGAGTGGTGCACTTGATTCGGCAGAGGGAAGGGATGCCATCCAGAGCGACCTTGACCACTTGAGGAGCGGGCCTGTGAGAACCTCATGCAGTTGAATGAGGCCTAGTGCAAGGTCCTGTACCTGGGTCAGGGCAATCTCCAGTATCAATATAGATTAGGGGGCGAAGGGATTGAAAGCAGCCACGCTGAGAAGGACTTGGAGATGCTGGTGAATGAAAACTGGCCATAAGCCAGCAACATGCACTTGCAACTCAGAAAGCCAGTTGTAACCTGGCCTGCAGAACAAGAAGCATGGCCAGCAGGTAGAGAGAGGTGATTTTTCCCCTCTACCCTGGTCTTGTGGGATCCCACCTGGAGTACTGTGTCCAGCTCTGGAGTCCTGAGTACAAGAAAGACGTGGACTTGTTGGAGCAGGTCCAGAAGAGGGCCACAAAAATGATCAGGGGGCTGGAGCGCCTCTGCTATGAAGAAAGGCTAAGAGAGTTGGGGTTGTTCAGCCTGGAGAAGAGAAGGCTCCGGTGAGACCTTATTGCAACCTTTCAATACTTAAATGGGGCCTATAAGAAAGACTTTTTACCAGAGCCAGTAGTGACAGGACAAGGGGCAATGGTATTAAACTGAAAGAGAGTAGATTTAGGTTGGACAAAAGGAAGACTTTCTTTACTGTGAGGGTGTTGAGACAGTGGAACAGGTTGCCCAGAGAAGTTGTGTATGCCCCATCATTGAAAGTGTTCAAGGTCAGGTTGGAAGTCCCTGCCCATGGTAGGAGGGTTGGACTGAATGATTGATAAAGGTCCCTTCCAATCCAAACCATTATATGACTCTAAGAGTCTATGTTTAAGTTAGAAGAAAAAGCTAAAAAATCACTTGTAAGCATTGCTTTTGACTATTTTTACACTATTTTTGCGTTTTTCCTTACAGACTCATGTGGTATGGGAGACCCCATTGTAATGAATATGTCAGTCAGACTCGACACAGACTTTTGGGATGATCTCAGAGATTCTTCTTCTGAATTATACAAAAAATATAAAGCTGACCTTGAAAAAGCGGTAATGACTTTATTTTTCCATCTCTGAAGTATTTATCCTAAATGTCTGGGAAAGAGGGTGCATTGTCCCTGTCCCTGTGGGGAGCTGTGAAGTATGCAGCAGTGGTAGCAACAAAGTGGGCCAAAGCTGACCTCCATCGAAAGGCAATATTCCCATTCATTTTAATATGCTGGCCAACAGGGACATATGCAGGAGTCTTTTGCACAAAAAAAAAATCACATTATTGTTCCCAGCTTAAATCCTTATCAGCACACATAGGATGAAACCAGCAACACAAATTTATCTATCCCATCATAGTGGGGAGAGCACCAGGCCTATTCTATCAGATACTGTACACACTCTTACTCACATCAGTGTTTGATGGACAGTTTCTTATTTTAAGGATGCTAGGGTAATATACAGACAACTTATGTCATATATCTTTGTTTACAGTTTAATGCTAGCTACAGATGTTTACCAGGCTTTGTATCAGCAACAGTAACTGGTTTTAGGTAAGTAAACAATTTCATTTTTTTCCTGGAAGACAGAAATCTTTCTGTTCAGTCTTAAGGAGACACCAGTCAGCAAAGACTACATTCACTCTGGCTAGAACCCATGCCCAGTATGTACATACTGAATAGTATAATAGGCGCAAAGGAAACCCCAACTATTAGCATGGAAATAGGATTGCGGGTAAAATTCACTACTGTGCGAAAGTCCAAGAAACTTAATCATTCTTCTTCTGGGTTAAAATTGTTTATCAAAAAGACTGAATTCCACCCAAAAGAGGAAAAGGATGCAAGTAAAACTAACATAATTTCCTAGGTCATCGGGAAGATGAATTAGTACATTGACTCTGGATATAACATTGGATCTGGATAAAAGAGACATTACTTAAGTCCACACATATACAAATGCAGCTGTATTTTAAGTTTTCTAAGGGAAGTTTACTAGAA
Source organism: Leptosomus discolor (assembly GCF_034619465.1). Taxonomy (NCBI): domain Eukaryota; kingdom Metazoa; phylum Chordata; class Aves; order Leptosomiformes; family Leptosomidae; genus Leptosomus; species Leptosomus discolor. The sequence continues at coordinate 120,865,782 of NC_141392.1, forward strand.
ATAGACATCAGATGAAGGAGATGTCACATAAAGGTGTTCTTACTTTGGGAAGAGCTGTAGTACAGCATTCTTGTATACCAGAGCAAGTCTTGAGTCACAACAGGAACCTTCACAGGTGAGCCCTATGAAGCCTTCCTAGCCATGTAAGATGGGTCACCACGACATAGAAAAACACTGATATGCAAGGATATTTAATTCTGGTGCTTCTCTCATTCTTGTATCTGTTTAGGCCTGGCAGTGTTTTTGTGAACTACGAAGTAAAAGCAGGAGCAGCAAGCTTCAATCAGATAGCAAGTTCCAACAGAATTGTACCGCAATATCTAGATGCATTGTACCACCTACAAGAACATACCTTCACAACAGAAATAACTAGTAAGTTTAAAGCTCTATCTGTATTTTCCTTCAATCTTTACTTTAGTATTTCTAGCCTGAACCATGTAGCTGCCTTGTGCTGTTGATTATCTGGTACTGGGCCTTCAAAAACATTTTTTTCTCTGGCTGTTTCATTTCATCTTGTGCCACCAAATCTTAGGACTTACATGAGTGATCACTCGTGCAGTACCTCCCATGAAAAACCAAATCCTTCCAGCTACTCTGCTGAATCCCGATGCAGTCTCTCCATGGGAGAGAGATTGAATACCTTTAAGTTCGCCTCTAGAACTGAGACAGCTCTTAATATATCAGGCTGTGAGCACTTTCCACTTACTCGAACAAAACAAAAACCTCTTGCAGTTTACATGAGAACAGATTGCTCCCCCTGGCACATTTTCCATGCTGCTGCTGGACAGTGTGTTACAATTCAGTTGCCTGATCAAGTGCCCTAGAGGTCCTGTACTCTCAGTGCACTGAACACTGGACTGTCTGTCTCAGAGGATTACTTTAACCTGGTTGCTTCTTCCCCTGGCTTATGTACTTAGAAAGTAGTGGTGATGATATTTCTGGCTTTCTGCATAAAACTTTCTGGGATCTTTGGCTGATAAAGATAGTAGAAGAATACGCTGAGGGAAAATTGCATAGTTTGTATCAGAGGTAGTGCCCTGGAACTGATGTTGAGTGCATATTTGTTGTGAAGTACCTAGGATACCCACAAGATGAAAGACACCATGGAAATGTGAGCTGAAATGACAATAACGCAGAATGTTGCTCTTTGTTTTCCCAGATCAGACAAACTTCACTGTGACTCCTGTAGACATTTCTGAAGGGGACACAGTAAGACTGAGTTGTGGGATAAATTCAACATCTGAGGATGTGGTCTGGTATCACTTTGATCAGATCATCTCAACCGGCTTCGCGTATGTGACAGAGAGTAGAATTTCAAGGATAAACTCAAGGTCGATTCTTACAATTACCAACATTACAATGAAGGATTCTGGTATGATTTTCTATCATTAAAACAGCAGATGTAAATCCCTAGTGTGGCTAGTTCTATAAAAAGCAAAGAGGAATGCAGAGACTACATTTTCCTAAAGTAAATGCGAAAAATACACTGTGCCTCATAATTTTCTGGTGGTTTTTGTTCTTTAATGAACTATGTACTGAGTGACATTGCCAGTAAGATGTGAACTGACTGAAGTGACTACACAGGGCGGGGTATTCTCGGTGCCAGGCTTCATTGCCATATCACAGGAGACAGTGGTGACTACCTGGCTGTGAGGTCTTTCCGCCCCTTTCGGCCTGGTAGCTTGAGGCTGTGGTTGAATTTGTCCCTGACTGCCCTTGCCCCCTTTGCAAACATAACCTAAGTAATCAGAGCTTGGAGTTACAGTTTTTCATGTGTTCATGTTTAGCACTTTTTGAAAACCAGAAACAGGTAGATAGGTGGCATTTTGCTGGGAGTTATCAGAGGAATTATTTTGCTGGGAGGAGTTATCAGAGGAATTATCAGGTATTATCAGAGCTTTGGCTCAAGCTCCCATGCAGTTCTTCTCTTTGGACCATGAATTCTACATTCAACTTCAAAAAGGGTAGCCTGTGACCAGGTATTTGGGCACACATATGTGAGGTAGGAGTTGAGTCCGAACTTCTTTGGGCTAAGGACCTTGGTGTCTCCACTCCTATGTAAAAGTGGCCTACTCATTTGGCCATCCCAACGGGGAAGTGGAATCCACAAAGGAATTTTGAAGCTCTTATTGTCAATTTCAAAAGGAAGCTGGGCTGCATCCAGGGACAAGTGCCTGAGAAAGCAGCTGATAAAATACTCTGCTCTCTTTGGCAATACCTTCTGAGTAGCTTATGTGCCTACACTCAGAGTGCCAACTCCACCCTGGGCACCTATCTCTCACCCATTCTGTGTAAGAACCTTTTACACAGTCAGTCTACATTCTTACCATGACATATTGCTGTCACGTGGTTTATGGGCAATATACAAATCCCAAAAAACACCAACTCAGCCAGATTTTCTGTATTTCAGTCTCATAGCGCTGGTCTCTTCTCAAGTACCCATTAACACTGAAGCTCTCTAATCTGGATAAATCTGGCACCAGGAGTCTGCAGAAAGCATACTGCAGATGACCTAAGGGTACATTTTAATTAGGAAGCAACAGCCACTACTGCAGAGCAGGGAGATGTGAAAACCAGGTGTGGAAGTAGCTCCCAGATCCTAACTCCAAAATGTAGAGGAAAAATCAGCAAAACATGTCCCCAATGCTAATATATTGCCTATGTTTTACAGGTTCCTCCTATACGTGTGCTTTCACAACCAGCAGACAGGGTCTCACACTGATATACAAGGCCACGAAAACAATAACAGTCTCTCCACTACACGTCACTTCTAAATCAAATGACACTGATGTTATATGCAATGATCCAGAAATGCAGACAGACAGTTCTCTGCTGTCTTGTTGTATTGACAGACACTTACCATCACTTACTGCTGTCTGGAAAGTAAATGGAGCACTGAATATTACAGGTAAGATTAACAAAAGATTGTCTTTCACCTGCTGGGTTTGTACATTCCTCAAAGTTCTTCTCCTAACTGGCTACCCCAAAGGCCAAGTCCTAGGATGAATATAGCGTATGCTCTAAAGGGGTGCGTGCGTGGGAAGGGTGATGGATGGACAGCGTGGCACAGACTCCATATGTTTGTGCAGGTGCCAGCGGGATTCTGGGCATCTGCATGCACTGTGCAAACATTGATGCTCAAAACTGTGCCTTCCTGAGTGGAAACAGCTGCCTACACCAGCATCATACTGACTTTTCCCAAAAAGCTTATTTCTGCATTGTCTAGTTTTGAGAGCAACGATGAGTGCATCAGTCTCTACTGCTGTCTCCAGTGCACAGTTTCTCTCCCTACGTGTTGTGGTACACCACATGCCAGTTGAGTCAGTGACATCCCACAAGGCTTTACTTATAAAATGAATATAAAGGGTTAATAAAGCACCAAGTAAGCATGTTATAAAGAGTTACAAAAGAACTTAAATAGAAACGCTCATAAATGTCTGTGAACTATAGTCATAAACAGCCTATTGCCCTCTTAATATTTTATGGGTATGGATTAACTGTTTATTGCTAACTGCTTGTCATAAATGAAATTTAGCAGAAATCAGGACAGCAAAATGAGACAAAATCTTCAAAGCTCATGTGCACAGTTGTTCATCACAAGACTTTCCTTAGCTAGAGTGATTGCTTGTCATTTCCAAGCTCAGGTATTTTTGAACATCCGTAGCCCTTCAAGGAATATTTATTTCTCTCTAGGAGTCTCAAGTTTCAGTGACAACTGCACTAAATACAAGCTCAGCATCAATGAATCACTATGCCCACCTGAGAAGTCAGGTACAGTGACAACATATACATGTGAGCTGCAGACTGGACACGGTGGCAAGTGCAGTCAAAACATCAGAGTGACATACCTCCGGACAGGTAAGTGTCAGGTAGCATGTAACAGACGATCAGCTCTTTAACATACAGGTGGCCTCTGTAGAACATGTCATTTGCAAGCAAATGATTATAACAAGTGACTCTCAATAATATGACATTTATTTTGTGTTGTCTCAGCACATGTGACAATATCTTCACGCCTAAACTCGTCCGTTTCTGAGGGATATCCGTTCAATCTAACATGTGAAAGTGATGTGAGCAATTATGACAGTATCAGTTGGAAAATCCAGTCTGGAAATAACATAAAAACAGTAGACTGTAATAACTGCATCGAAAACAGCAAATTTCCAGCCACATCTGTGCTGAAAGTGAAGTCTGCCGCACAGGATTGGAATGGTGAGTGAACCTGCTGTGTATCAGCTACAAAGGCAATGAAATCTCTGTACCAGATAATTTACAGCATCCCTAGTCATCCCAGCTGAGGGTGGTGAGGCGCTGAAACAGGTTGCCTAAGGAAGTTGTGGATGCTCCACCCCTGGCAGGTTGGATGGAGCTTTGGGTAACCTGGTCTAGTGGGAAGTGTCCCTGCCTATGGCAGGGGGCTTGGAACTAGATGGTCTTTGAGGTCCCTTCCAGCACAAACCATTCTGTGATTCTATGAAATCACTGTGAAGCCTGGCCATGGTAAATAAAAAAAAAAAGAGTTAAAATCATAACTGCTGAAGAACAGCAAGACATGATGCTGCCAACACCACTGTGCTTGTTCATTATTAGGGCTCATGATCATGCAAAATCTGAAGGACGCTTCTGTTGACAGAGACACATTTTTTGTGTCATTTCTTTCAGGCACCTACATCTGCACATTCTCCCAAAAGCATTTGGAGAGTTCTGCCAATGTGACAATCGAGGTTATTCCCTTGCCTCTTAAGCAGAACATCCTGACAGACCCCATCGCAGCGTCTATACAGTGTGAAGTGCAACGAGCCCTTGAGTGCTGCATAAGTGCTAATACCACAGAAGTTTACACTGTCAAATTCATCGTTCAAGAAAATGAATTTCATGTTGGTAAGAAACAATAAACTTGCAGAATCACTACTTGCACTATGCGTCACAACCCTCTCCCTGGCTTTTTTTTGTTTTCAGTTAGGTCTGTGTAACCAATTTATACTCACTGCTATTATGGCAACCCACAAGTACTCCTGAGAGTATAAAAAAGGGGTGACGGACTGTTTTTAGGATGGCTGCTATGCCTAGGGAGCATGGCTGAGATTACTAGAACAACAACTGGATCACTGCTCTAGTGATAAATACATAGTAGGTAAATTCAAAGTTTAGTTTGCTGTGCCAGACAGTGAGAAGCGAGCGTCCTCATCATTGCTCAGATCAGAAATTGCTGAACTCCATTTATTTGTTGCCACTTTTTTGAGCTGAGTATCAAGGAAATATTACATAAGAAGATGATCTACTAATTAATGAAGAAAGTATAATAACACACTAAGAATGCAATTCAAAGAACTATTTATTTTCTTCAAGGATACAGATAACGTATCTGTAACAGCACAGAACATTAAGCTTCCACGTCTCCAAAAAAAAGGCAGTTCTGCAGCTTCCCTGTCATGTTTTTATGTACTAGAAGTTTTCAAGTGGGTTACAAAAGTTAATTTGAAAAAACCATAGAGCCACCTAAACTAATGCATAAAACATGCACGAGTGCCAAAACAGCACGCCGGAGTATAAGCAGGTGGAGACTGAGGGGTCCTTCAGCTGCTAAGAAAAATGCCAAGATATTTTGGAAGAGATTGCAGTCAGAGACCCTCAGGCACAGGCATACTGAAAAGCAATGGAAGTGTGGTACAGAGTTCAAAAGAACCATATAAGAACAGCAAAAAAGTACCCTAGTCTAAATGAAATGCCTGTGGTAGAAGCAGAAGCAGGAAGAGTGTTCTCCAAAACTGTTTCTAAAACAAATTTTTGTTCCTGCATAGTAAAAGAGGGTTTAGGCAGGATTTACTCATACACCAGTGATTGAAAAGGTAGTGATCACGCAGCAGCTGCCAGAAGATTTAAGTGGGGAGTAAGAGGCAGAGATCAGCATACAGAAAGGAAGTTTTTCCATAAAGGAAGTTTTGTTTTTTTTTTTTCTCTAGGACCCACAGAAAAGAAAGTTTTGCAGAAGCTTGCTGCTGTCTGTTAGCTGATGAACCCCAAATCTGTGTTAACCTGTCTTAATCATTCCATACAGGGAAAAACAAAAAAGGAAATTTGTTTTGCTACATGTGCAATTATACAGCAACAGAATGCAGCAAAAAGAAAGAGCTCACAGCATATTGCAAGTTTATTAACCACATTGGACAGGAAGTCAACAGTGAAAATATAACACTGCACCTGATACCTGGTAAGAAAAAAGTTGCTATTTCAAGATGTTAAATACCAAATCCCAGTGTCTTTGTTAAATCAGATGCCACAAATTTATCACTGGTGATACCTAACAGGAGCAGGTTTTGTTAGCCAAGAATTTTTGTCGCCTTTTTTGACAGGAAATCCTGAAATACAGAGAAAAATATTAATTTTGCCGTAATTTTAAAAAACAAATAGACAAGATGTTTTGTCTTCATTGTATTTGACAGTAGCCCCAGTATCTTCCCAAGCGGATATAGTTCAGTCATCTTCTGTCCCTGCTTCCTTCTGGTGCAGCCTGCACCACCAAGCTTCGTCTCCTGTGTTGAAACATAGTCATGCAGCTCCCAGCTTGCACCAACAATTTAGCTAGTAAGGATAATAACAGATTGTGGTGCCTCTGGAAGAAGTCATCTAGCTTAGGAGATCAGCCTGTAGGAGAGCACATGTACTTTAAACACAAGAATGGAAACGTTCATGAGGTGTTGCAGAGACCTGGGCAGACCCAGGTTCCAGTCAGCTCTGCAGGAAATGATGGGTAGTTAAAATTCAACATTGCCAAATCCAGATTTGATGTTTAGTTCTGGCTAGAGTTTGGATATTTTGGCTTCTTATTCTAAGTCGGAAAGAAAGAAAGAAATGTTGGACAACCCCATAATGCAGGAATTTTGTTTTTTCCACAGTAATGGTACCTACAGTTGAGTCACTGTATCTGGCCAGATTTCACTCTCTTAGGCAATAAATATGCAGACACTTAATTTACTTTAATCAGCAGATATTTACCAATATGACTAATCCAATAAAAGCCAATCAGCAAGACTCACTGTTCATCAAAAATGTGTTGAGGCCTCACTATCAAGGTCTTAATGAATTTCCTATTAGTGCTACAGCAGCACTGAGTCCCTTAGCAGAATAAACTCTGTGTGAATCACTATTCACATAGTGGTCGCTACAGTCCTACTCCACCTCTGTCTACCCTGTAATCTAGCAGACAAGTCCTAAAACTTTGGGTATTGGTTTGTTGATTTGATTCAGTGCTCAAAACCAAGGGGCTTTATTAAATTTCCTTTTTAATTTCACAATTCCAAAAAAGTGAGAATGCAAGACCAATGCAGGACATACCCTGAAAGGTCAGAATTAATGAACAGAGCAAGCTGAAATCCTAACTAATTTAAAGACCTCTGAACTTCAGGAGGTCACAGGTTTGACGGGGGTAAATTATTCATCTCCCTGCTTCTTAGTTTTCTGCTTCTATGTCTTTTTCTCAATACAGACAAGGAAGTTTCCTGCTCAGACAGCCTTGGCATTGGAATAGAAGGGACCACATTAACAAAGCCATGCGTTGAATTAAATAATCCAGACGGTTTTACCCGAGGCAATAAAATTTACAAGTGCTCCAACAAATCATGGAAGCTTGAAAGGGATAACTGCCTGTCTGTAACAATAAACAACCTGCTGAGTAGGGCTGAGGTAACATTCATGAGTTTTCCAGAGCCTGGGAACAGGGGTAGGAGAAAGCAAAAATTTTTGTTAGTGTTTTTTTGCTTAACATAGTCTAAAATATAAGAAGCATTAAAAATATTTAATTAAAACTATATTTTAAAAGATATAAAGAATGATTTGCTATGTCTACAGAAGTCAGTGAAAGAGGCTAGGTCCCCTTCTCTGGCCCAGAGTTTATGGGGCGGGGGCAGGGGGCAGTTGGAATCACAGTCCATGACTTTATCATACAACATGAAAAGCCTTTGGGCTATCCTCTCAGCTGGGATAAATAAGCAGAGTTCTATTGGTTTCTGGGTGAATGAGATTGTAATTCGAATCAGAAGCAAGGTGTTTGTTTATACCATAACCCAGAGAATGTTCTCTCCCCCAGACAAGGTGACCTTATTCTGAGCATCCAGCTGGAGCAGTAGCTGGCCTGGTGTGTTCCCTGAACCATGCTCAGGCACTGCCTCAGTGAACACTGGTTGGCACAAGCCCAAAGCTTGCTACAGAATACACTAATGACCATGCAGTAGGGATAGCGCTGGGCCACTGCCCGACCTCAGACCCAGGCCCTGCTTTGCATGCCCTGTCAGCCACTACACTTCACAGATAGGTGCTGGGCCTTGGTTTCAGCCTAGGTATCCTATGATAGTGCTCTTCACTTCGACAAAGCATCCAGAGTCATCCTTCTCTCAGTCAGGTTAGATGAGAACAATTATCTTTCTGTCATCAAATACTTACTATGTTTATTTTAGTAAATTAGGCACAGCGAGGTCCCCACCAGAGGTACAGGCACTTAATTATGTGTTTTCTTAACTTCTTAGATTGCTCCCTCATATGGTTTGGGCCCAGGCCAACTATTTTCTCCCCCAAAATTTCCAGGAGCAGTCTGTGAGTTAGCGCAAGAGACAACTCTCAATAGGCAGTTAGGACACCCTCTGCTGGAGGGTCAGAGAGTTGAACACCACCAGCATGTCTAGAATGACCCCAGCTCTGTTATTTTACTAGCATAGGGGTAGCCATTATGAAGGAGGATCAAGCTCCACGCGAACTGCACACGTGATGTACTGTTATCTTCTGTTCCAGTCCTTGGTCAACAGTCCTGAGGCAAAAGCAAACCTACCTAACTACCTTACAGAGCTTAAGAATATCACAGAAAAAGAGCAAAACACAATAAGTGGTTCTTCTGCGAACCTAGGCGCAATCGTTACCATCCTGAGTACAATCTCCTCTATCCCGGCAAATGCAGAGAAGACCACTATTCAAGTAAGGTTTTATTTTCTTACCTATACTTATCAAGCCCTTTGGCTACTTTTGTCACAGTAGGTGCCATTCTCCCTGAGGAAGTTTCACGGTTAGTTAGGGTCAGGAACAGGAAAGTATTAAGGGAATGAGATGAAATGACAGCAAAGATGGAATGACGGCAAAGATATAGAAGAGCTTATGAAAAGTCAAAAAAATGACGACAAGGTGCTTATGCATGAAAGAGAGCCTACTGTATGCTTAGCAGCTAGAAATGTTCTAGGGACCCTTAAATGTTTCTAGTGTTTCAAGACAGAGGAAAGGACAAGGAGTGACGGACGAAAAATTGGACATGAGCCAGCAATGTGCACTTACAGTACAGAAAGCAAAACATGTCCTGGCCCGCAGAACAAGAAGCTTGGCCAGCAGGTTGAGGGAGGTGGTTCTCCTCATCTACTCCACTCTCATGAGACCCTGTCTGCAGTACTGTGTCCAGCTCCTGGGTTCCCCAGTACAAGAAAGCACATGTTGGAGAGGGTCCAGAGGAGGGCCACAAAAATGGTCAGAGGACTGGAACACCTCCCCTGTCAGAAAAGTCTGTGAGAGTTGGGGTTGTTCAGTCTGGAGAGGAAAAGACTCTGGGGAGACCTTAGAGCAACCTTTCAGTACTTAAAGTGGACTTATAGGAAAGACAAAGACTTTTGACCAGGGCCAGTAGTGACAGGACAAGGGGCAATGGTTTTAAACTGAAAGCAGGTAGATTTAGATTAGATATAAGGAAGAAATTTTTTTATGAGGGTGGTGAGACATCGGAACAGGTTTCCCAGAGAAGTTGTGGATGTCCCATTTTTGGAAGTGTTCAAGGTCAAGTTGGATGTGCCCATGACAGGCCAGTGAACTGGATGATCTTCAAATGTCAAAACCATTCTGTAGCTCTATGAGTAGTAGCAGGAATAGAAAAAAAGGGTTGAAATAAAGACAGGGAGAGTAGATTCCAGGGACTCTGATCAAGTGAGTAAAATCAGTTGGATGTTACAACAAATGAATAGCAAAACAAGTCTTAGAAATACTTGGAAACCTTGATTGTGAGGCACAGAGGAAAAGTACTGCTCTTCTGAGCAGAAAAGTGCAAAGAGACTTGGTGTGTTGTAGCTGGAGAACCCTACATGAAAGAGAGAGAGAAATCAAAGATACCACAAAGGCTGAGAAAGAAGGGAAAGAAGGTTGAAGAAGAAAAAATACTAAGTGATATGTGAAAAAAAAAAAAAAAAAGGCCATGCAGCTCCACTTTTGGGAATTTTGAGAATTTTAACTTGAAAATAGAGCGTGCAGAGGGTTAACAACTTAAGATTTCATGTGGATTGAGATAAATAACTACATGCTGGGCTTTTTCAAAAGGCAATTCTAGGACCACACAGAAATTACAATCAGAAACAAAAATGATTTGTATGTGATTTCAGTAACAGCATTATTCTATTGTTGTTCCAGAATTTCCTCTCCACAGTGGACTTTATTGTTGCTGATTCCACAACTAAAGCTTGGGAAGACCTGAATAAAGAGGAGATACTCCAAAGTTCTTTGTTGTTGAGTTCGGTAGAAAATTTTTCCCTGCACCTCCAACCAGTTAATAATACCATTCCTCCTGTCTCTGTAAACACCCTTCAGCTACAGGGTGTAGTTGTCACAGGAAGTAACAACACAGATTATGCTAAGAGCTTCAGCAGTACAGATGACCTCACAGTTAATGTGCACATTGGTGAAACTGAAATTCGTACTCTAACCCAAAATTCAACCATTGTCAGCGTGATGTACTCAAAACTTGGACATATTTTGCCCTGGAATGAGCCCGAGTATGTGAATGGCTTACTGATATCAACAACTGTAAGCAGCAACATAAGCCAGAATTTCAATATTAATATGAACTTTGCAAAGAAAGACTCATCTCTACGGATGCCCCAGTGTGTCTTTTGGAACTTCACTCTCCTTGGAAGTAGAGGGGGCTGGGATACTCGAGGCTGTACAACCACAGAGGTAGAAAACCATGTCATTTGCTCCTGCAATCACTTGACATCATTTTCCATTCTGATGTCACCTGATAAACCCTCCCAGGTTATCTTTGAAGATTATATTACATACATTGGCCTGGCCATTTCAATCTTGAGTTTGGTGGCCTGCATTATAATTGAATCCTTAGTCTGGAAATACGTGACAAACAACACAACCTCCTACATGCGCCATGTCTGTATACTCAACATAGCTATGTCACTCCTGATTGCTGACATTTGGTTCATTGTCACTGCCTCCATCAATTACCAAAACCAACAGATGAACAGAGATATCTGTTTTGTGGCCACCTTCTTCATCCATTTATTCTACCTGTGTGCCTTTTTCTGGATGCTCAGCCTGGGCCTCATTCTTTTCTACAGACTGGTCTTCATCTTACATAATACAAGCAAGACCGCTCAGAAAGCAGTGGCATTCTGTCTGGGATATGGTTGCCCCTTTGTCATTGCAGCGATCACCATTGCTGTCACACTGCCAAGGAACAGTTATACCAGGAAGAATGTCTGCTGGCTCAACTGGAAGGACAGCAAAGCTCTCTTGGCCTTTGTCATACCTGCCCTGATCATTGTGGCCATGAATTTGTTCATCACTGCAGTTGTTATAATAAAAATACTGAGGCCAACTATTGGGGATAGGTCAAACAGGCAGGAGAGGAACTCTTTGTTTCAAATTGGCAAAAGTGTGGCCATCTTGACACCACTGTTAGGTCTCACGTGGGGATTTGGCCTTGCCACCGTCATCAGAAACAGTCATCGAGCTTTCCACATCCTCTTTACTCTGCTCAATGCTTTGCAGGTGAGTCACATATATGCACGGTTTTGTTTCCTCTACGACCATTTAACATGTACTGACATTCTTACAGTGCTGTGCTTGGAGGGGAATAAAAACAGCTCGGCAAAGCTCAGGTTTGCCTTACACGTCCTTATTCCCAGAGCAGTCTTTGAAAAATCCCTTCCAGGCATTCAGCAGTATTTCATATTCTCGGCTGCCTTAATAGATGTGCCTTGTAGTTAAAGCTGATGTAAAAATACATCCTAACTTTTCCCAGTAGCTTTGGGAAGAACTTAATTCCTGAAGATCAGGAAAATATCCCTGTTATGTTCAGATGGGCAAGCTTTGGCATGCCTGGTCTCATTTAGAGTGCATCTGGAGGTATCATGTTTGTTGGTTCAGGTAATGAGGGAGTAAAAACAACATGAAAGTCACCAAGAACAGCTGAGTAGTACTACTAATAAAGAGAGGAATTGACCAAAATACACGATTGAGAGTTTTCTGTCAGTATGATTTTTACAACAACATATTTAGATGGCCAGTAGGATAACAATACAATGGGATTTCTTAAGGACACAATAGTTATGTCTGTTCCGTAGACTCTGTATAACTGTCAGCAAGAATGACATAAAAATTGAATGCTTTAGACCAAGCTCACTTGCCTTTTATACTGTGAACCTGCTAGTTTATCTGGGGAGCATAGGCAGGACATGTCTTCCATACACAAAAGTCCATTCTTCCAAATACGTTTAGTGCTAGTAAACTATCTGTGTTACTTTTGTAGACCAGATACACACAGAGTCTAAATAGGCCAGGCCTGGAGAACTCCTATCACATCAACAGTCCATTACATGGACGTGGTTAGAAAAATGCCCTCTATCAAAAAGTTCAGAGTTTAAATAGTCAACATAGAAAATGTTTGAGAAAATTATGAGGTACTGCAATTAAAAGATTGGTGTCATCAAACTGTATGTAATTATCTGTCTCCTAGGGATTATTCATTTTGGTGTTTGGGACTCTCTGGGACAAGAAGGTAAGAATTCAAACTGTTTCTCATATTATGTGAAAATGCTGTTGGAATTGAACATAATTGCTATATTTACTGGTTTTGTTCGTTTTGTTTTTTTTTTTTTTTTTACAAATAGATACAAGAGGCCCTGCTGAAGAGGAATTCAACGTCCAAATGGAGTTCGCAGCAAACAAGGGTTAGAACCTTGAGCTAAGAATGTATTTCAGTTACTGCTGAATAGTCTAACATTCTCCAAGTGTCTTTTAAGTCAAATGCACTTTATATTCTGAATTATTATTAGAAATATTCAGAGAAAGAGAAGACACTAACAACATAAATATGAATACACCCCTTTTTCCAAAGTTCATTATTTCATCTATAGTTCGTAAAAAATGAGAAGGGGGTCGGTGGACATTTGCCCTAAATTCAACAAGAAATAAACCATAAAATGTAACTGATACTTCAAGTAAGAAACCAGAAAATTTCAGTGGCACTATTATTTATTCACAACCTAAGAGAAATGCAAAGGGAACTTCTTGGAGAAGATGCCCTTCAGCTATGAGCAGGAAAGGATGGAGATACTGCAACTTGAACTTGTGAGACAAGGAGACAGGCTAGCCTCCACTTTATGCTGGGAACAGAAAGTGGGAGGAAGTATGACTCTTTTGTCAAAATCATGTCTATGTGTTGCGAAGACTCAGATTTTAATGAGTAAAAGAGAATATAAATCAATGTGTTTCTGGAACCAAGTGGCCTGGACACACTCCTAGAAGAGGAGAGAGTTGGGTCCCATACCCAGAAAATCCCTGCATTCAACCCAGAACATTGGGTGCCTAAAAAAAAAAAAATTAAAAAATGTTGCAAACAGGGACTGGATCCTTAAGGAAGATCCTGGAAGGCTTCTCTTCCATCCGCAAAGCTTCTCTGAGCCAGTGACTCTTGCACTCCTCCCTGCAGTGAAGCACAACTTGAATGGGTATCTGGAAATACCTCTGCTCAAGACAGACATTCACATTACAGAGGGAAACTAGTTCCACTACCATCTTTAAAAGAAAAAATAAAGTTCACACAGTGCCTCGGAAAAATGACTGCTGAGGAATGTAATTAGGATAGAAACAAAGACAGAGCTCCTGCTGAACAAAGATGTCACAGAATTGTGGAACAGTTGAGGTTGGAAAGAAGCTCTCAACATCATCTAGTGTAAATCTACTGTTCAAAGCAAGGTAAATTAGAACAGGTTGCTTAGACTATTGTCCCATCAGGTTTTCAGTATCTCTAAAGCTGGAGAATCCATTACTTCTTCAGACAGAAAGTTGTGGTTCATTGCCACCATCAGCATAAAAAAGTGGTTTTTTTCTTATCATTAAATGGAATCTTGTAAATTTAAATTTGTGCTCCACAGACCAAGAATCTGAATAAAAAATGGTCAGTGGCTGTTTGAAAAGGGTAAACCAGGGCTCAGCTGCTATAAGCTACTGGGCAGCCATGGAGATAGACAGTCTTGTGCCAGCCACGTATCTGCTCCCTTCACACCTTCTCATCTTTAGCAGCTCCTGGTTCCTTTCTCCATACATCCTTCACCTCCACAGATCTCATGGCACCATTGACCTTTCATCCAAATGCCTAAAGGGAGGCAGAGCTATTTAAGCCACAGGAAAATGCTGCCATGGGGACAACTGAGCTTAATGAAGTTCAAACAAGATATCGCCCAATTGGAAAGATGTAGAGCAGAAAAAGTGCCACAGAGGTGGGAGGACTGCTGTGCTAGAATGACACAGGGCTCTTCAGCCTGTCCAGCTCGTGGGAATGTAGAAGTGATGTATGCTGCTACGAGGCCATGGAGCAGTGGAGCGGTTTGATAACTAAGGACCAGACCTGACCCTAATGAGTGGCAGGTTCAAAGCAAGCAAAGGAGATTTAGACCTCCTTGCTGCTGGACATTATGGATGTTGGGCACTCTTCTAGGTTTTCTTGTTGTTTACTTCATTTTGTGTCAGCTTAACAGGCCCCAAATGGTTATTAAATACCAAACACCTTTGCCTCCAGAAGTCCCTATACCTCTGATGGCCAGAAGTGGAAAGAACATGCTGAAGATGTGCTGCTACATGCTTACTTCATTTTGTAAAACTCTTCCCCCTATAGCCTCTGCTACAGTCCCTGTTGGATAAGAAGCAACCGGGCTCGAGGATCCTTGGATCCAACCAAGTGCCAATCCGCTTACGGCATTAAGCAACCACTACCTATTAGAAAGGTTGGGGGAACTGTCTCTCAGTGTGGACAAAGGAGGAAGAACACAGAACTACCTGCTTTTACCATGAGTCTTGACAAACCTCTAAAGCAGAAATCAGGAGGCCAACCACACAGGGGGGTCATAGTCTCAGTGGCCCAGGACATGTCTTACAGCCCTAGGAGAAGGCCAAGAGCTGAGGCTATGGACTAATACTCACCTCACAAAGAAGTCTGGTGGTTGAAGACATGTTGCGGCTACAGAGTGGTTTGTTCTCCTCTTCCCGCTGATGCCAAAGGTGTGTTCATTTCTACTTCTGCACAAGAGGGGCCACGTTCCCAGACACAGAATATAGAAAAGTTTCAGCCAACAGGAATGAAACACCTCTATCTGGGACGGCCGCATGAGGATGGATATCTCTGTGTATTCTAACACAGAAATACTTGTTTCAAATTATGCTTCTGCACTTATAAGCTCTCACCAAAGAAGCCACGCCAGGATGGGTAAGGGATTGAAGGCATCAGAATCTAATCAATGGCACTTGGAGTGGAAAAAGAAAATGGTGGCAAATGGTTCATTCTTACATGACAATTGAGTTGAATTTTATATTGGTATCTAAACAGAACCTGTACAGGTATTGCTAAAGAACTGGGAAGCAGACTTAAAAACCAGCATAATTAAGGCAGGTGGGTACATAGCCTCAAAGGAATTAAGAAGTTCATTAAGAATGAATTGTCAGCTCAAAGGAGCAGCATTGGCTCAGGTCACTCCAGCTTCCACAAGAATCACAGAACTGCTGAAGTTGGAAAATACCTCCAGAGATCATCTAGTACCACCTTCCCACTCAGAGCATGGCCAGCTAGAGCTCAGAGCTATGTCCAGTTGAGTTTTGAGTAACTTCAAGGATGGAGACTCCATAATCTCTCTGGGCAGCCATTGCCTATGTTTGACCACTCTCACAGTGAAAAAGTTTCTTCTTAAGTGGGATTTCCTGTATTTCTATTTGTTCCCAAAGCCTCTTGTCCTTTCACCGGGCACCAAGGAGAAGAGTCTGTCTCTGTCTTTACTCCTTTCCAGTCAGACGCCCCCCAGCATGTCTTGATAAATTGGGTTGCTCCTCCCCAGGGCTAGGAGGACTTCACATTTCCCTTTGCTGAACTTCATAGGATTCCTGCTATCCCATTTCTCCAGCCTGTTGAGGTCCCTCTGAATGACAACAGACTCATCTGATCTATCAGCCACGCCTTCCAGTTTTGTATTATCTGCAGACTTGGTGAGGGTGTACTTTTCCCATCATCTGTATCATTATTGAAGATGTTAAACCAGTATTGGACCCAGTAGTGACCTCTCTGCATGTCCCCTCCAGCAATGTGCTGAAGGCTCGGGAGGAGGCAGCCTGTCATTAGCCAGGCAGGGCAGCAATGGAAGTTTTAAGTGCTCCAACCATCTGCCACATTCAGATCTCGTGTTAGGACGAGACATGAAAGATGCAGTTTCTGCCTCACATTTCTTCCTTTAGGATCCCCAGAATCATCCACTTGGATTTTTTAAACTGGTACTCCAGGTATTCCAGTGTTTTCTGCAGGAGGATTCCTGCTGGGAACCCAGGTCTGGGAACATTTCCTAATGCATTTTTGAAGGACCATTCCTTCTTTCTGGCTTGAAAATGACATCTGCTGGATGTGGTGCCATTCTAACTGCGGGAAAAACTCCTTTATCCTGGGAAACTGGAAGGAAGGCAGGAGTAATGGATACAACTATCATTAAGCCTGTCAGTTTCTTCATTCCTTCCTGTACTGACACATCCAGCAGAATAAAGCACAGAGAGCAAGTTGTTAAGTCTTGGACCCCAATGCTGAATTCCTTTTCAGGCAAAATCTCCTGGGCCAGGCACTTCCAACTCTAGTTGACACTGTGGAAGCTGCCCCAGGCAGTGGGAATTGGCATATTCCTTTGGCAGTTCTGCTGATAAGGAATAAATAAAGCAAGAACAAAGTCTTTTGTCAAACTTTTTAGATGTGATTCATTTACCTTCTTCCTCTAGAACCTTATGATATAGGCGAAAATGCACAAAACTGCCTATTTTCCCCCACCATGGTTCAACCTAATGAACAGAGAGGGACTGAAGAGAAAAAGACGTGTTTTCCGTATTTTTTTAACACATCTTTAAGAGGAATCACATTAAATTCACAACCACTCCAGAAGCGAAAAAGAAACTTCATTTTAGCAGCAAAAAGTTTCCTCCTTCCCATTTGGACTGTAAAGAGTTGTATTCCAATGCCCTCTAGTGTGTCAAGTGAAATTTGCCTGTAATTGGCTATCGGCCTTCAATGGCCATCCCCAAGCATATAAATCTCAGCTTTTCTAGCTACCTTAATGCATGTGCTCTCTCAGATAAGGGGCCATAACTGATATGACAGACGGGAGCCTAAGCCATCTTGCCTGGCCAAGAGTTAGACATAGGTTGGTTGTGTCCTGTAGCTTCTTTTAAAGTTGATCTCCTTCATCATGATCATAATCACTCAAATGGGTGAAATTGATGCCTCAAAAACATCTAACTTGTCCCTCTGAGAACTGCCTGCTTGTGCTACTGAACGTTTTATTGTCACCTTTTTTTTCCCCTCAATGTGACTACAAATAAAAGTTCTGGGCTTTTGACAAAAAGCAATTTTCTCTCTTACAGTCAACCTCCCTGATCCTGGTGACACCAATGCTTGCTATGAGCTATCCATTTTCAAGAACGTTTAACAACCTATGTGGGAAAACAGGTATGTGACACTAGATTTCTCTACTGAAGCACAAACAAGGTTTTGCCCGTGTTCTCACTCTCAGGGTCTGTTTATTCTGATATCTATCAATCTATTTGTCTATCTATTTAATCTTTTAATACAAAGAAACTGTAATAAGTCATTGGGATCACTAGCATAATTGTTTGTGATTGTAGCATAATGCTAGCCCCATAACTGCTAACAGTGAAACAAGTATTGGATGGTGACATGTTTCACCAATTCTAAAATCCACTAGCTGAGCTTCATTTTGAGCTTAATGATATCATGACACTGCTCTTCAGTTCATTTACTGTTCATGTACTCTTCACCACCTTGGAGCTATATCTCTTCAAAAGTTCTCTGGCTGTCATTTTACTGATGTCACAGTTTCAGTTATGACTTTATTTTGCAAGAAATATTGCTGAAAATATGAGTAATTTCATTCCTACATGTGTAATCTTTGCATCCAACCATTGCTTAGAGAAGATGGTGACATTTGGTCAAAGTGGGATTTGAAGGAGTTTAATGAAGGCAAGCAACTCCTTTTTAAGACTCTGTTCATTAGTCAGCTAATGGAACAAGATGTTGATCTCTGACTCTGCTACAGTAAGTTTACATGAGTACACTAGCCAGATACAGAAGCCTCCCACCACAAGAATGACATTTGCCCACAACTGCCTCCCATGCTGCTGCCACCTGAAACTCCCGTATTATTAGCACTCCCTTCCACACTATGCTCTCCAGCTCGGTGCACCTGGGTCTTAGTTTAAAGCCTCATGGTCATAAGAGGGAGGGAGCTGGGATTCATCTCAAGATCATGTGTTCTAGATACATCCCCATGCTCAAACAGGACCACCATGTCCCTCCATTTCTGTGAGTAAATTACTGCTCTACAGTACAATCATTGGTTCAAGCTGATATATCCTGGCTGTGTCACCAAACACATTGACCTCTATGGGTGCAGATGAAGTCAAAGATACCTAGGTCACCAGGACAGGTCTAACTGTCCTTACTTTGCAGTGGCAAAATGTCCCAGGCTGTCTGTCCTTATGTCTAACCATTATGTTTTGTTTTGTAGGAAAATATAGAGTGTCTTCCTCAGAGCCATCCACCTCTTCCTCTGAAAACACTTCCAAGGCATATTCTTTGCTTAACTGAGGCACTGCAAATGCTAAATCATGATGTCTGAAAGGACCTCTGCCCTTTCCAAGACACACACAAAATGTACCCGTGAGTCATCAAGAAGTGGACTGCTTCATTTTGACTCAGCTGTGCCTTGGTGCATTCTTCTGGAATAATCATTTCTGGTTAACGTGTAAGGCAGATAAGATTTGAGAGGTGGAATTTTACAGGGACTGCCAATCCCAGAAAGGATGACAAGATGTTTCAAACTTGGAAGGATTTGAAGGTCTTCAAGTGCCGGAAAAGACTTCGGGAGTGAAGAATTCTCAGCCTTTAAGAGGGTGCTTAGCACTATGCTGTACTGAGCCATGAATTGCAGTGCTATACACAGCTGTTTTCCAGTGATTCTACTATTTCCCCTATCAACTCTCTGAACGATTCCAAAGGCCTGTGTAGTACCTCATAACTTCTCTCCTGCCCTCGTGTTAGAGTCTGGAAAGGCTATAGGGTGTAGTGCTCTCCACTTTCTATTTAAGACTTTCTGGAACCAAAGATTCACAACTGAGAAGGCCCATTTCAGATCTTCACTTTTGACTTAGATAAAATGAAGACTGTGATGATTCCTGCGTGGTCTTCTTTCGGGTGGAATATCCTGAAAGCTCCATGTGGTGCTTTTTTGAAGAAAAGGAAGCTTTATATCCTTAACTATAATTGTCCTTCCCTTGATATGTAATGTGGTAAGACAGAGGTGGTTGCTGCCCTCTACCACAAAGGGGACTGCATTTATTTAATGCATAGAAATATTGTGTATGCAAGGAGTGTCTTGTGTAAGGTCTGTATGTTTGGGTCTCCTCTCAGAGGAGAATCACACTTGGAGGGCTCAGAGAGTCAACTCTGCAGTGAATATAAACCACCATGTGCCAGGCAGGATGAAAGGTTTTATATAAATTATTGCTCTAATACTACATTTGTGGAATTAGTTATTTCCAAGCCTGTACACCTCTAAAGGCAGGACTCCTGTCTTAAGCAGAGGGCTGTGAGAGAACCTGCAAAGTATTTACAGTGCACACAAATGTTACAAAATGTAATGTAAAATTTGATGGATGGAATAATGACAATTTAGATTTGAGGCCAATATGAAATACTACTGTCAGGTGGTACAGCCCCATGTGGTGGTTGGGGAATCAGGCCTGTGCTTACCAGTGGTGAACCTGTTCCCATGACTTTGGGATGAAACAGGATGGGAAACTGTTGTCTACAGTTACAGTGTGTGATGGTTTGGTATGGGCAGGCGGTGATGACTAAAGAAAAATAAGCTTCAGTCAAATGTATTATTTATATTGAAAGCAACTCCTTTTGGCTTGAAAATGCAGCTATAATACTAGAACTAAAACACAGTTAGAGATTAAGAAATATTTGAAAATCCAGAATTTCTATAAACTGCGTGGCCAGTGGAAACTTGAAATCAGACCTTTGCACATTATTTCAAACAAGATTTGCCTTTGGAGAGCCATTTGGTCTAACTTACTCTGGTAAGTAGCTTGTGCATATTGACCTGCTGCAGAGCCATCCACTTCCACTGAATTAGAATAGGCTTTACATAAACTGTAAAGTCCCTATAGGCAGCACAGTCCCACCATGCCTTATCTCTGCAGACATTTCTTCTCTGAGGGCAATTGGAAACAGTTCTTTGCTTTTGGGAAAATGAATACTCGAAATGCGAGTTTGACCAGGAGACAAAGACCTACACATGCTTTGGCCACGATGGAAAATCACTGACACTTCAGCTACTGTTTGTATTTGCGCAAAAAGCAATTTTTTCATTCATACAACACAAGTATATAAAAAAAATCTGATCTCCAATTTCCGAAACTCACTTCTCTAGAGAAATTCTAGATGGCAGGTCAGGCTTATTGTAGTCCTTCTCCTAAAGGTTCAGAGTTAGGGGTCCTTCCTAGAATTGACCTGTTATTCAGAGGTAGAGATCAAACAAAGTCTCAGGCTAGAAACTACACTTTATCCTTGCTTCTGGGCATCTTCAGTACAGGTCTATTTAAGGAGTCTAAATACAGATCTGAAGAGCCTTAGAAACTCATGCTTTCAATATTTTGCTCCAATGATTGCAGCAAAGCTGCCTTTATTACACATGATGCTTAAGAGAGCAAAGAGAGGCTGTCAGCTACATCTTTTAGTGACTGAACACACAAAGTATTTGAGTTGATTGCAGTGCAGACACACTGGAGAGAGGAACTACCTAAAACTACAGTGCTTAGCAACTGACTTTCCCTAAGCTTGTAGGTCATGGGCTGAGTGCAGCCCACTTGGGAAACAATTTACGTCATGATGATTGCTTTTATTTGTACTCCAGGAGTTCCAGAAAATTACATGTCACCTGTGGGCATGGCACCTTTCATCCATTCCCATGCTGCTTTCCTCAATCAACTCAGAAGCAGGAGAAGTCAAAGATCATGAACCACAAGCTTACATTAAAAATGGCTGAATGAACTATGCCTGGAAGCCAATGCAGCAAAGACCAATCTGCTTTCTGAGGCTGTCCTACGTTTTGTGAGATGATTTTCACCAACAGCAGTGAAACAATAGGTTGGCCCAGCAGCAACTGTAGATTTTGCTGCTCTACTCAGAACTTTATCCAACACTGATCAGTGTCATGTTTTGCCCATAATAACCTTCTTCTTCTGCTGGTAAGTAACGAAGTGTCCATTTGCAAGCAACAGAGACTGCCCATCATGGATTTTGCTACTAGTATAGAGAAATCCTGTATGCTGGAGATGTAGGCTGCTAGGAAATGAAGGAGCAAGCAGCGATGCTGAGCTGCAAAGATCCTCGAAACTGTCTACAAAATTAAATTGAACAGAGTTTAAGGCATTTATTTGGAGCGCTTGATGCAGATAATAAAGCATCCCAGTACAAAGCCCAATGGGTAGTAAAACAAAGCACTTTGGGAACTGAGGAAGATCAAGGAAGTGAACAGACTGAATAGGTTCTTTTGGGCTTCTCCTTTTGAGCATCTTTTGGGAAGACTGGCACTGTCAATCTTTAGATCACAAGGAAAATGGACTGTGTGTACAGTTTCCCAGAAAAGGGGCTGATACTGGAATGTTTGTAGAGACAGACTGCGTTTATACCCTTTGAGGTGTTTTTTCTGCCCCTGAACTCTGTTACTCTCAGGATGAGGAGCTAGTGGGGCTAGGGTCTAGCCGAGGTACAGCTGGGATGTGCTCCTCCCCCAGTGCAAAGGCTTAAAGTAATATCCAAAGGGAGCAGAGCCAGTCCCTGCTGTCTTTCCCGACCATCACCTTCTGCAGCCAGCAGGCTCTGAGGGCGAATGACAGCAGTGCAAAATCAGCTTCCTGATGTGGGGAGAAGGAATCCTTCCAGAAGGCCCCAGACCCAGCAGGACATGAAGCAGCAACCAGCAGATCCCAGCAAGACCCTGCAAGGGGGTGGGACGTGTCCTGCACATTGGACTGCAGATTCCTTTTTCCTGGGGGAGAGCAGCTAAGACATCCTCTGTGACTGGACACCAGTACAAGTTCCGCTGGCAGAGCAGAGTCAATGTATGGTTTGGCAGAGGGTGAAGACTTGGGCTTTGTCTACACAAGTAAACTGACCAGTGTCAGTGCCTACACATGTTTTTGGAGTGAGAGTGACAACTTGCAGTCTTATTCTTGGTGTCCCTTTACTGTAGGGTCACTAAAGTTATATGCAGGATAGCACTTAACTAGGATTTGCCTGGCTCCTCTCTCTTTGATTTCTCTGTCTCACACATTAACTAGCAAGCTGCAGCCTGTAATTTTATTCATCTTTGTGGATCTCTTGTCTTTCATTCCATAACCCTGCATAATTTATGAGCTTGTCAACTTGGGTGGGAGACTCCCTTGACCCAAGGGGGAAGCCCCTAATCCAGCTGGCAGAAGGGAATCAGATCTGTAACTACCTTTCGCCTGTGGTGAGATCCAGCCAGATAGTCAGATACGTTGCAGGAAAAGTGGATAGAAGTGTTTGTTTTGATTTTATTCCAAATGCAGAGAACAAAGAGGGACAGAGTATTATCTTGTTGATAATGCTTTAATTAAATGGATGGTTTGTCCTGACTCACATGACTGGTGTGAGCACCAGGATGAATCCAAGTGTAAAAAAAAAGCAGAAACCAGCTCCCTGTATAAAACCTACTGCCATGAGAGTGCATTTGCCCTTGGCTGCCACCTTTTGTGACAGGTATCTGATGAATACAAGGGTAGCGTCACCCTCTGCGATTATTTACTATTTGCATTCTGAATTCCTGTTCTGATACGCAGACAAGAAGAAACTGCTTTTGGAGGAAACCTGGGTAACAAAGTTCCAAGCGTGGAAACTGTTAGAGTGCTTGAAAGCAGGGATTTTGGGACATACCAGATCAGTTGCTTCCTGACATCTGCAGTAAGCTGTTAACAACTTACCCAGCACCCACCAGTATCACAGATCCAGTCTTCATCTTCCTACACTCTCACCCTGCTCCTTGACTTGTTTTTTCCAAAGGGATATGAATTTAATGGTAACTGCTAGGGACTCAATCCTGTTACTGATTATCTGCTCCAATTTTGTCCCCTGCCAGCTGAAATCAAGGGAGTTTTATAGGTGTTTAAAATAACTGGATTATCCCCAGAAAATATTTGAAAACCATATGGGATGAGGCCTTCTAGAAAGACAACTAGTTTTAATGGGAAATTATTTCCCTGATAGAGAATTGGCCAAAAATATATAATAGCATTTTAATACAAATTCTAAGTGATAGCTAATCAGCTTTTGTAAACTAGCACACCTCCATGGAAAAAGAGTATTGATGTGGAATGATTTACACATCTATGGATTCGTACACGTTAGATTTTTTGAGTAATTTCTATAGGAACATTTCTAGAGTCTTAATATATGTGCTTCTGTGTGACATTTTCCAGTGTTTTGAGAGATTTTACCAGTTATTTAACCTAAGTTTGAGCTGTGGTTGAGAGTAAATGCATGGAGTCTCAGCACTACTGCTTGCTATTGGATGAAGAAACAAAACACTCAAAGAACACACAAGAGAGGTGGGGCCTGAACTTTCGTTATGTTCTTTAACTGCCAACTCCTACAGAGTAAAGAGATTGCTCCCAAGATGTTGATAAAGGATTTCATCCATATGCTGACTGGTCTTCTACAAGTTGTATTCATAATTTTGCACTGAAAATTGATGTCTTATGAACTATGGAAAAAAAACAGTCTCAGATTTGTCCCCTTGAAGCTATTTATCTTCTAGCCATCATGGAAATGAGGATGATGGTTAAGACAATGGTTCCAGCAATTCCACCAACTGTCATTCCCAGAATATTCCCGTGGACCTGCATTGACTGACACCTCTCACCTGTAAAGAAGAAGGCTTGTCCTGACGGGCACCTGGGAAAATAAAGTACAGATTCACATGAATCAGGAGTTTTGTCCTGCCCTATAGGTCCACCTCAAGGCCCTCACACTCACTGTCCTGGGTGGGCAGTTCCCATTAGAAAGGTTCACATCACAATATCCCCACCTTATTTGGAGGCTATTTACATCCCTTGGAAGCACCACAGAATGGGGTGTCCTTGCCTCCTCTTATGGCTGCTAGTAGAAACCAGTCATTGCAGTGAAGTGCTTTCCTCCTACTGTTCCTTGAAAACCTAGTGGCTCAGTCCTCTGAGGTCTGTAGCTCTGAATACTTATTAGCTGCATCATTTGGTTCAAAAGAAAGCCAAGGCAAGCAGGGAAGAAGTCTGTGGTACCTGCAGCTTGCTCTGCCTTTCACATTCACACAGACTCCATCATTCTGGCAAGGGTTTGGGTCACACGGGTCTTGCAGATAAGGCAGCCGGTCTTGAATGGGCTCCATATCCTGAGCTGCTCTCTTCTGCCTTTCAAGAATGAGGCTGTCCATGAAGGCAGGTTGTTCAGGCTCAACAAGGACTTCTGTGTTATGGAGGTGAGTTAGATCTATTAAAAAAGGACAGAGAGGAGAAAGACATCAGATAACAGTGAGAGATGCATTATGTAGTATTCTTCATACTCAGGGCTCACAGGGTGTTTTCTAGACCAGAGGGTACTCCTTGTCCATTTGCCCTTTACAGAGCTCTTGCCATACCACAGCAAGTTCTGCATTTTTAAAGCACAAGATAGAAAATAGTACCGAAATTATGGGAACTAGTTAGTTCCATAAACCAGTGGTATTCTGTACTTTCAAAAATTCTGCCAAATGTGGCTGTTCTGTTTGAAAATAAACACCACAAGGAAGGCCATTTAGTATGTCCAATATTTAGAAATGGACATAGCTACTGGTTAGGGTGCTTAAAGGTGTCTAAGCTAACCTTCAGTAAATCATTGCCTTTTAGATTGCTCTGAACTCACAATCACTTTAGTCAATATCACCCACCCAAAACTAAGACACAGAAATGCTTTCAGAAGTTGATCCCCATTAGAAGACAAAGGTGACTCAGAGACAGGTGGCAACAGTTACCTGAATGTATGAAAAGAGACAGAAAGGATCAACCACTTGTTTTTGTAAGAAGGATCAGGAAGAGTCTTTACCATTAAATTCTGCAAAAATAATCAGGTCATCATTTTTCAGGAAACTTCTCCGTCTCATCTGGCTGTGGGATATGAAGTTATTCCACCCCCATGATACAGTTCTATAGCAATTGCAGGAGGCATCATAATTTCCAGCAATTGATGGTTTCTCCCATATTACGGCTCCGTTAGCATCTGGAAAGAGAATATGAATGGCAAATAAGAACCACAAAGTTCCGCAGCTAGAAGTACGACATGACTTTTTTCTGCATTACAGTGTTAAACAGGATTTATGGGGTAAAATCAAGTTCAGAACGAAAATGTCCAAACAAATCACAGAGGACTGACAAATTATGCGTGCCAGCAGATCCTCAGACATGATCTGCATGAGGACTCTTAGTCTATGTGAGGGCATTGAAATTCCAGACTCCCCTTTCATTGAGGACTAAGCAAACACAAGTTACGTCCTTGTTGTTGCCAGCTAAGAGCTCCCTCCAGTGTAAGGACACTTCCTCATCAGTTTTTAAGTACATATGGTTTAGAGTCTAGCAGATTTTGTTCGTTGCTATGGTTCTGTTAAGCATATTCATACCTAAGGTTTAAAACCTCCTACTGAAAAAGTGTGTACTAAACTTCTACTGGAAGAAGTGAAGAGGGATAGAGATTCATCTCTAGTATTTAATCCTGTACCAGACTCAATATTGTCCTGTTGTTCTTATTTCTTTGAATTAACACATCCATAGGAAATCCTAGGGCTGGATGTGGAACTGTGGTGCTACATGCTATGCAAACCTGGAGTTAAAAGGTAGTCTCTGTGTGAAAGATTTCATAAATCTGCAGTCTACACCCAGTGAAGCAAGACAGGCTTCAAATGCTGCAGACTGATCTCACAGGTGTTTTCAGGTATTTTTTCTTAAATACAGCTACAATGTGAACCCTGTGCATTCAGACATATATGTTCAAGTTAACCAAGATGCAGTTTCAACTTAAATTATTGTTGATTTAGTAAAGGAATACAGCACCCTGCTGGCATTGCACCATCCTATGGTGACATATCACCTATCATAATGGGCAAACCACAGGTAGAATGGGAATTGCTGGCTCTTACAAGAACTCTGTATTTAGAGTCAAACTCAGATATCCCAGGGATTGCTCATAACAACGTCAACCTTCTATGTGCCACTTTTCACACTAGATGATCTTTTGCAGACAGGACTTTTGAGTCATACACAAGAAAGTCATGCACAGGGAAGTGTCCCAAATTGAGAAATGCAGCCAAAGTTGCCCAGCTCTGAGTCCTACACTCAGTCCTCTGACCCGGATTCATTTGCTTTCATTTTCATCATTCCTCTAGGCAGAGACCACTTACTTGTCTGATCTTGGCTTGTGGTGAAGCTTTTGCTTGAGGACATCCTTTTCAAGACATCAGGGTCCTGGTCCAGCACTGTGAGTATAGCTTGGCGGTTCAGAGCTGGCCACTCCAGAACACCATCGTTCTCTCCACTGCACAAGTGAAAGGCAATGCGAGAGTAGCCACTGATGCTGGAGTGGGGATACAAACTTATGCCAAAACCATAACCCTCAGGGTTATAAAACCGGGGGCTTTGAATAACATCGCTTGATGCGTTTTCGAGGATTTTGCTGAAATTCCGAATGACCCACACAGCTGTGGGACAGGGCATCTCTGTCAGTGTGACGTCATCAATAGCAATCCCCCCAGATGAAGAGCTGGTGTCGCCCTTTAGTCCTTGGAAGAGGTAACGGAACTTCTCCTGAGCATTGAGGGTTACGTGGGCAATTTTCCAATTATAGTCATTATCCGCTTTGGTAAAAGGAAAGCAAAACATTGCCATCAGCATAATTAGTGATATGATGAAGCAGCTTCTTCCTAGCCATCCATTCCAGCTGCACTTTTAGACATTTGGTGCTCTCTCAGGGTCCAGAAGGCTAGAGATCTTAAGTTGGCATTGTGGTTAGAATACACTCATATTGCCTTATCATCTAAATGCTTTGGACTTGATGATCTTAGAGGCCTTTTCCAACTTAATGACTCTATGATTCTATGACACATTGTATTAGGAAATCTTCACACATTATTGAATGTCAGTCTCTAGTTTAAAGGGCAACAGGCTAAGGGCCAAAACGTAACAAGTGGGTGGGATGGAGTCAATGATCCAATGTGTTACAATTAACAGTTACTGCCAGTTTTCCAGGGAGTTACACTTCCCTGCAAACTGCTGCAGCTTGATATAGACAGGTTATCACAGGTCTTAACAGAACATAAACACATAATGCCACGGTGGTTGAATTTGTCCTGTTTAGCAAAATCACCCAAAATGGGAAGTCAGTTCACATTTCCAAAGCTACATATGTTTTTATATTTCTAACTATTTGAAAATCAGGCTGGGATTCTTATTGACTGCAGAGGACCACAGGTATTTACACCCGAAGAGCTCGCTGTTAGGTCATGTAACAGTCAGTGGAAACCTAGTCAACTGATCTCCAGCAGAGTCCCTCTTAATGATAACATTATTCAGAACATTGTGACTTCTGCTGTGGACCACTTAAATCACATTATTACAACCCATAGTCTCACTGCTAAATGCCCTTGCGTAATACTGAAATCCTTAGCCAGATTGCAAGATATTCTGGTAGCTTCAGAAAAATCTTTTGATTTCTAAGCCGATCCACTGCATTC
The DNA here is from genome assembly GCF_034619465.1 of Leptosomus discolor. Lineage (NCBI taxonomy): Eukaryota > Metazoa > Chordata > Aves > Leptosomiformes > Leptosomidae > Leptosomus > Leptosomus discolor. Next base: position 120,893,951 of record NC_141392.1, read on the forward strand.
ATGGACTCAGTAAGACAAGTTTTCATCCCCTAATATTCTACATATTCCTCGTATTTCCAGAATTACCTTGAAAGGTTTGAATTTTCCTCATCTTGCGAACATTTCCAGTGCCATCATCCTCTTTAAGCCAAATGATCAGCTTGTCAGAAAGGCTTCCTGTGATCTTATAGAAGAACTGTAGGCACTGCTGAGTTCTCTTTGGGTAAAGGATTCGAGACTCTAGGACTGCCACCTCATCTGCCTTGCCAGAGCTGGTGTCAAAGTACATGAAATAGCCAGCGTCTGTGAAGAAAGTGTAAGGTGTCACTGTCTTTTTCCAGATTTCCTGATAGCTGCATGGTATAAATTTATCATTTCAACTCCACTCTTTTAGTAGGCGTAAGTGTAGTACTTAACATGAATAGCAGAGGAAATGGTTGTGATAATCATCCAAGACAGACCAGGATAGGAAAAGGACTAGTAATTTAGCATATATACGTAACTCATTGCTGGCAGCTTATGTCAATTTTGCATTAGTTGGTCTAGTTGGAAGTTGGATGCCTCAGGAATATCAGAGATATGAGACAGAGGATTCAGTGCTGATTGCAATTTTCTTTTATTTTATTTATACTGAAGATAATCGAAAGATGAAATCTTAGAGATTATATGCTCTATTACCTTGTAAAGAGTAAGATAATTTCTTATCAGTAATAAAGATAAAAAAAAAAAAAAGGGTTGGACACGAAACTATCACTCTTCTGACCTTGAACATGAAGAAGCTCCTTTTTACAGCTTTCCCAAAGACATTTCAAAACTCAGCTTCTCAGTTTGGGAAAATTATTTAAGAATTCCTGCCCCTCTAGTTTAATTTGGCTCTAATTTTCTGAAGTGTTCTTTACTTTAGATTTGAAGTGTCTGCTTTTATCCTTGTATTTACAAGGGATTCACCATCTGCACACAAATCTTGGTATCGCATGAACCGGTCACATCTTATCTGTATTGTGTTGCTTTTTTGGTTACTCATTATAGCCTATGATTAAACTAACGAATGAAATTGTTTTAGCTATTGTGTGAATGCTTTCTCTGTTAGGGGCTGGTTCCTTGGACTCTAGTCCAAGCTAACATCTAGGGCATCATCAGTTGAACCTGCAGCTGTGTAAATGCAGTACAGCCTCCTGCATGGTCAGCGGAGCTGTTTGAGCTGTTTATCATTTTCACTCTAACCATGTCAGGGGAATATTCTCCATTCCCTCCCACGCAGTGGCAATGCTTTGAACTCACACCCATAGAAACCTTGGCAAAGATACCTAATTGATTTGTGCACATGTATGACACTTCACCATAAGTTAAACTTAAGTATTTTAAAAATAAGTATCATCACTGTTGCTGCAAGTGAGAAACAGGGCTGTGAGCCTTATTGAGGTGCCTAACTTCGTTGTCAAATTTTTCATGGCATCGAACCTCCAAGTGATCTAGAGTCTACCTCCTTTTTAATAAGAAAGACAAAGAAAGTGACGTTAAGCATCTATAGCAATTAGTATATGATCTTAGCAGACTTCAGCATGCAGATACGGGGATCAAATCCAGAGCCAGGCTGCTAGCTCCTCTCTAAATGTTCGGCTGTACTTTCCCTCCTTCAGTTTAGCCACTAATAAGTCAAATACCCAGGATGTTAAAACTGTTTGGGTAAAATATGATCCATCTGTGTTAGAAACCTAAAATTTGTCCTCTCTTGAGATGACTGCAGAACCAGTTCTCAAAAAATATCTCTCTAAATTCCTCATAGAGTCAGTGACTCTTCGAAGGTGTCCAAAAGGAGAGGCACTCCCTACCCATGCAATTAATTTAAACACTCTGGAGATCCTCAGAGGCACCTGTGCCTCTCCATTAACTCTTCAGATAACGTCAATACGTATTTTGTACCACATCAACAGATGCTAAAGCATAAGTCCAAGTTCAGTGCTTACTTCAGGCAGTTTGGATTTACCTGATAATCTCAAACAACAAATCTGAATTATTTTTCAGTTAAAATTACACTATATGGGGGCAAAAAAAGGAGAGAAAGAAGCAAAAAAATTCAGATGAGGGTTAGAAGCATATACTTCTAGAAGCTGTCTTATGTTCTGGAGTTATATTGCATTCTTGGACCTGATCAACAAATACCAGTATTATAAGAGGTTGTGGATCTGTTCTGTCCAGTGTGTGGGCCATGTAAGGGTAATAGTCTAGTCCTGAGTGCAGCAAGTCAAATTTTTCCTTTATCAAAGAGTAACAAAGCACAACTGAATGTGCTTTAGGCCAGGATTCCTTCACTCTGTACTTAGGCAAAATTTACCACAAAAGTCACTTTTTTGTTTTGGAAGCCTGTAGTAGTTTACCCTGTCTGAATGACGACAAATCAGGCACTTGCTTGTCAGAACTGTCAGTTGGGATTTGATCTTTATTCTCACTTGTAAGCTAGCACCCTGCGACTGTGACTGGGGATGACTCCATCCTTCTTGAGATTTTCTTCCTTTGAAACAAGGCAAAATTACCATGTGAAAAAGAAAGTTATCCATAAACTCCTATCATAAAATACTTCACAACTTTCTTCTGTCTCCAGAATCAGCACTCCTCAAACCTCACTTATCATTTGTTTTTCAAACACAACATTTATGAGTGGCTATGAGTGCTGTCTCGTTCTTATCAAGGGGTAACATAACTCTTACTCAGACTTTGGAAGTTGCAGTAAATCCTTTTCCAGGTTATATTTAAAAGGCCTCTAGTTAAGATTGTTCTTTGCCCCCTTTTATCCTGCTGGTGTGGAGAACATTCCACTATGTTGAAAAAGCTTAATGAGAGCATGAGTGCAACCATAAATTCACACTCACAGGGCCAACACACGTGAAAAGAAAGAGGGCTCTTTGGGTAACTAGAAACATTTCAACTTGGATGTTTGATGGGTAGTCCCTTAAATACAGTCATTTAATCCCGTGTTTTCAGAGTAGCCAGTGCTGCGTTTTCTCAAGGGTTGACTACAATGACACGTTCAGAGAAGTTGTTAAAGATGGTGTGTTTAAAGCACGCAGACTAGTATAGACATGCACAAGAACCTTTACTCCAGCTAACCCCTTTTCCATAGGAAAGTGTTCTGTTACTTTGTTTTACCTCTACAGTGCCCAGAAAGTGTGTGGTCTTCCTGCCCCATAGCACTGCTCAGTTGATGGACCCAGTCTAGATCATCTCTGGAGCCCTGAATCATGCCACAGATATTTTCGAGTTCAAAAGAACACTGGTCCAAAAAAGTGTGAGTTGAAGCTGAAAAAAAAAAATGCACACATGATTACCTCCAAAGTAGTATCTCATCAAAATTTCTGCTCTAATTTTGGGGGGTTTTCTTGTTTATGTTAGTGTAGACATCATGTAGAGAACACAACCCACAGCAGATGTGAGCCCAAAGACTGAAAAGATGAAACATTTGATTCCTGGAGGGATTACCTGCATACAAATAACAACATTTGACCAGTTTGCAGAAGGTTAACAAACTCCCATGCAGCAGCTGAAACACAGTGACTGATGGTGGCTGTCTTTGTCTTGGAGAGACGAATCACTTTATGAACAGTAGTGGTGTTGTATTTAACCTTTCCTTTAGGTTATTGTTCTTCATGGCTCACTTGTCTGCTTGATAAGCGTGAGGACTGTTCTTCAAGCAAAGTCCAATCAGTCACCTCACGCCAGTTCAGCTAAGTTTGCCTGCAAGTTGATGCTTCTGTTGACAGATCCATGGGGACAATAACTTTTTGCTAACAATCACATGTGGTGATAACATCTTCTATCAGCTTAGCAAACAACTAGACAGTGTTGGACTCTAGACTTAACCAATCTCAGGTCCAAAATAATCTAATTAAGACCAAATGTAAAAGAGGACAAAGTACAGTTGCATTCATGTCACAAAAGCACAATGAAGCTATCCATACACCAGTAGAACACAACCACATGTCTGAACCCTTAGGAGCAACATGGAAGAAAAGATGTGAATGGATTGACTTTCATCAACTATTTGAACTTTTACAGAAGTACTGACAATCAGCAGAGCCAAAGAGAGGCATGAGGAGGGAATAAACAGTTTGGGTCTCTACACCACAGGTCCTCTCCCACACGTCCTCAAGAGCACCTGAGAAGAGTTTTTGTGGTTTTAGAGACATAAGGGAGGTGAACCAGCCAGGCTCAAATATGGACAAAGGAACAGTTGACTTACTGCAGTTATACATGCGATTCAGTCTTTCCAGGTCAATGGCACTGAAGTCTAGACGTTGACCAATTATGTTATCAAATTCTGGTATCTTCGCTGTGATTGTGGGGATGCTTTCATTTTTGTTAAATGAAAATGGTTGATAGTGCATCAATGATTCGTAGTCATAGGGGGTGTTCAGATCAGTGATGAAGTCATCATTGTACTTCAGAAAATTGTGCTCTTTGTCTGGTAAAGGAACAGAAAAGTGCTTCATTTTTAGAGAAATTGGAAAGGAAATGGCTTTAACATGGTCCCTTGGATACAGGCTTCTGATGTAGAATTGATATACCTGAAAGCGATTTGCAAGAAAATATTTAAATTTAGCAAGATTTGTTTATGAAGTTATTTGGACAACAAAGAGGTGTCTTTAGATTGCAGTTCTGCACCCTCATATGCGACTTCTGTAAGTTCAAAATCAAATATCAATGAGCTGTAAAGAATGGGATGTATAGGAGGTCAGATTATATGGTCTAATAGTAAGCATTGTGAAGGATTAAGCTTAAGGATTAATGCACTCTATTCCAGAGCATGTGAATATTAATGAAAATGTCTCCTGGGATATTAAATCATATATGGACAAGGAGAGGCCCTGGAGCCCTCCACTCATTAAGGCAACAGGTATGACAGTCCTGGAGTGCCTCCAGGTTCTGTTCTTCTTTGAAGCAAAGAATACATTAGGAAACTGTGGAGAAAAAAAAAAGATGTTTTTACCCTAGATTGACAATATTGCTATGATATTTCTATTGAAAAGTCTTTTGGGAACATGTTTCTCGTGGTGTCTTGGTGAAATAATTTGTCCTTAGAGGAAGTTTTTCATTATGAAGATGTCTGCTAAGGCAGACAGAGGAGCCTTTTCACATACTTTGGTATGGAAGTACGGAGAGATTGACAGCATTCGCAACTACAAATAATATTTTCAGAATATTGGACAATCTTTCTCCAAGAAGAAACAGCATATGACCGCTCTGGTGGATAATTACAGCTTCTCTGTGTAAAGACTGCCATTCCCTTCTGCATGTCCCTTCTGGGCGCAAAGGTCTTGAGTCCAAGGCCTGAGATTGTATATAAGCTTGGGATTGCTTTCTTAAAGATACTGGAATTGCACCTTTCATCAAAAAGGGTGAGAATTTTGCAAATTAAGTGCTATAGCTTTTTACAGCTGGGGAAAAAATCTTGGCAGGACACAGGCATGTGTAATGATGCTGGCTTTTAAGATCATTGCCAGGCAAAGGGTAACTCCTATGTGCTTGTAAAAGAAATAAACCATACAGCAAGGTGGCAATTTCATTCTGAAGACTAACAGGCTTATTACTTTTTCTGTCAACAGCAAAATGGGTAGGGGATCTCTTCTCTTACCAGCCAGCTATCTGCATTGCAGTTTATGAAAATACTTTATGGCAAAAACTGCTACCATGCTATTAAATTTGGGGTTGCAGATCGCTAATGTGGGAAGAGATATGCACAAACACACACACAGCACAATCATATCAGCCTTGTTACCCTTTAGAGAAGCAGACATCTTTCAAATGGCTTCAGCAAAAGCTTTTTCCTGAATGAATTTTCCTAAGTGGAAAAGGAGATTTTATAGTATGGATAGAAACCTACAGAATATAGGAATTGACTGTAATGGTATCAGGCCAGCCCCAAGACGCTGTTCAGAATATTGTCACACTGAAGTCCATCACCTGTATAATTTTTTTGCTGTTACAGATTTGTGGCTACTGAATATACCACACATGAGTTGAGAGGATTCAATGGTGTATTTTTTTGAGGGGGAAAAAAAAAAAAAGAATGCATGGAGAACTGGCACTGTTTTGTCAAGCTTTTCTGTGCTCCTGTACATGATGGAACTCGTAATAGTGCATTATAAGTACATTGTAAGGCTTCTTGCTTTGGAGGTGATTAGTTACATTGCACAGCAAAAAGGAGCTCAAAAGCCAGAGTCCAGATACTATTAACATCATCATCATCTTCATCACCATGATTCAAGATAAGACCAAATTAATAATAAGGTGAATTGTTTTTAGCACTGTTCCTGACAATAAAAATAATGGTCTGCAAGATCAATATTCACAACCCCTCTACTGCTCAGGCACTCCAAAAGACACTGAAAATTACAAGGTAGAGGCAAGTAGTAATGCACAAGGCCATTCAACTTGGAGCAATTCTAAATATCAGCTACTGCTCTTGGAGGTCAGCAGAAATTGCTTTTATCAGCAGTTCTTATCTATCCCAAAGAGAACACAGCATTCCCTGAATCTTACTCCTTTCTGATGGCTAGATTTCATGTATTTCTCACTTATTTGCAAAGATGGTGAGTGATAACCCTGGAGACTGAAGTGGCTTGTCCACATGGAACGTGAGCAATGGCAGGGCATCTTTGCAGCATTGGCACCATTACTGGCAGCACAAAGCACCTCCACAGGGAACAAGAGTTTACACTTGGCGTCTTTGCTAGCATGCCTTTCAGAACTTGCCACAGACTCCCACTCACTCTTTTTCAAATAAGTGATCATTAAGTCATACAGAACCAGACCTCACAGGAGACAGCAGGAGAAACTGCCTAGGGACCAGAAGGACTGTGGAGAGTTTGCTGAAACTCATAAAGCCACTCAATGTTATGATACTAACCCTGAAGGCAAGAACCTGCAGAGACACACTGGGCAGGAAAGAGCAGGACAGAGACCTATTTTACGTATCCCATCTAATCTAATTGCTTTGAGGCCTCTTCATGTACAAAGTAAATTTTTCCAGTTTCAGGAAAGCTTGAATCTCTGAGTATAAAAACCTTTCAAATTTTGAGAGGACCTTTGATTAAAGAAAAGCCACCTCAAAGCTCTCCATCCCAGTAAGTTTATGATTTGCATTACATGGAAAGAGAAAATAGGCTCATTATAGAGAGAAAGTGATTTGTTCAAAATCAGAGAGAAGACCAGTCCTGGATCCAAGGGGAAATAAAGTCCTCTGACTTCCAAGCAGGGTCTCTCTCTTCTGGCCTTAGACAGTCTCTGGTCTTTGACCAGAGAAGTTGTATCAAAATCCTGCTATATCTACAGATTGATTTGCAGTGGTCTTGGGCATGGCCCAGTGTTTCTAAAATCATATCTTTACAATGGTCTTAAAATCTAGGAGCGAAAATAAGATTCTGATTAATCTGCACTTTACAAAATCTGACTTGATGGTCAAAACCCACCTGCAATAATTTCATCCCACCAGATTGTCACATAGTCATCCCGGTCCATCCTTGACTGCTCATGGTAAAATCCTAAAGCATGCAGGACCTCGTGTTCCACAATTGCTCTGTAGTCACACCCTTCCCCAATAGAGAGGTTCTGTCCAGTCTGCAGGTCCCCCACCATGGACCAACACCTGAGAAAGAGAGATATCTTGCTATCTGTTAAGTAGAGTTTTCTTCTCTGTATTTAAGTTCTCAGCCTGCTCACTGGATTAAAAGTAATATCAAAAAAGGTTTAAAAATAACAAGAGTAACATAAATCATTCTTTAGATGTTGACCAGATGCCTTGATACTCTACAGATACCCTACTCTGAAAGCAGACTAAGCCCCAAAAACATACTCGCTATCAGTTGCGTGAGGCCAGTATTTTACTTACCTTCTGTGTTAGACAAGCTCACCCGTGGTCTTTGAGATCCACAGAAGTTTAATCCTGTATCATCTGCCATTTTGCCAAGAAACGTGCCAAGAAACATAATGCATATGTAGAAACCGTAAACTTGTCAAGATAGACTGAGCTTTTTTGCAAACAGTTAGGCTAGAGAAAAGATCTAGGAGGATTTAGAATAGCAGCATTTGGTCCTTTTTAACAGCAACTATGCAATGCATTTGCCATAGGTGTGAAATTAGATTTTTCTGTGAGGGCCCAGCCCCTCATCCGTGACTCAGCAGAAGATAATCATGATTGAGGAGGAAAGGAGCTCCTAGCCAGTTCACTGGGAACTTTTTAGAGTGATCTGAGAAGCAACTCTAAAGAGCATCTGCTGGGATTGTAGCTTCACTTGCACATCACAAAGCAGTGTTGGGTCGAGTTTGTTGAAGGAGCTCTGAACACACTAATGTGAGTATTGAAAACAAAGAGCTTAAGTCTATGGTCTCTTGAATAGCTGCTACCAGGGAGTTTCCAGTATTAAAGTCTTCAGCACCAACTCGTCAAAAATCATGGTGCTTGCAGTCTTGTAAGAGAAGTGTCATAGGACTTATTACCCAAAGAAGAGCTGAGGGCAGAAATATTAGTGCCTACAGGTCTATATGAAGTTCTGGGAGAACAAGAAATATTTACAACTGATATAGTGAGAAGATTTTTATGCTTTTCTAGATGTTCTTTCAAAACATGTTGAGACATAGGAAATAAAATAAAGCTTTCCAGTTCCTGAAAACCTGAATCTGTAAGTATAAAATCCCTTCAGATTTTGAGAGAACATTTCATTAAAGAAGAGCTACATCAAAACAATAGCAATATTACAATAAATTTGCCTTCCACGGCTTTTTTTGACTTATCTTCCAAAGATTTCAAAACCTAAATTCAAAACCACATCCTTAGTAAGTTAAGAGAATGTACATTGGGATCGTTTCATCCACCACTGAAATGGAGAACAACCTTAGTTAGAAAAGTGGAAGCCATTGATGGAAACCCAGCAACTCATTGAAGTGTGACCAACCAAACATCAGATGCCCATTCCAAGTTCATCATCTAAATATCCTCTGCAGTCAGCAGAGGGAGGCAGATGCTTGCAAGCTTTGTGTCTAAGAAGGTAAGATGGGTTGCTTTCTCGGTGGCCTTTTTCTCTAGTGAAAACAAACTTAGACTAAACTTTCAGACTGCTGAAGTCAAATGGAATGAATTCCCAGCTAATTCTACACAGCAAAACTAACCAGAAATTGATATAACCCTTACCCGATTTCTTTTCTGAAGAATATGTAAGAGCTCTCTCCTTCGTATGGCTTGAAATCAACGCAAGACTTAAGACGGAACATTTCGAAAGCCTGGAGAATTACTCCTTTGGCATTCAGATCTGGAAAACATGCATCAGGAAAGCAGCTTTAACACACTGCAGATCATTCACCCTGGAGAGGTAAGGTATGCACACAGATATTCACATGGGACAAAAAGAAAAGTGATCAAAAAGAAAAATTATTGAATATGATTAACTTGTGTTTTGTTATGACAGCTATAGAAGAAAAAATGGTTTTGATATAAAGGAAATATCTAGTTATTAGTGAATTTTAATGTGAGAGAACCAATTCCAAAAAAGGCAAATTTTTTATCACAGTGACTCCAGTGCAAATAAGGATTGGAGATAAAATCTGAATAAAGTATCTGCATTACCTAAGTCATCACCCAGAATATAGGGAATGGGGAAGTTCCACCTGTAGCTCTCATCTCTTAGGGCATTTCGCGTTTGCTGAAAAGGGAATTAACACCTGGTGATGCATCTGCTGTGGGGAGACAGGCTGATTTGTACCAAAAATACAATTAGGACAAGTGATAGCTATAAAGTTTTCAATTACTTACAGGGAGCAAGATATCACCCTGAAAGAGGTCCAGTCCAGCAGCTGAAAAGTAATTTAATGAAAGATAATGTAAATTAAATATATCAAATGTATTTTGCCTCATAAACCATATTGAGCCTACTTATACAAGGTTAATCTCTTTGGGCATTTGCAAAAAATGTAGACGGACCAGCCTCTTTACATTGAAATATAAGGACAAGCCTAAAAGTAATAGCAGTTTCTACTCAATATTTACTACCCGACAACGTCTGCATTTTTGGTGGCAGAAACCTGGTGGCCACCATTATCTATGTCTAGTTTGATTACCTCTGGCTTGCTATCACACAGTAAGACAGTGCTCTAGGGAATATAGTAATACTGAGGAAGCATCAGGAAGACTGTTGTACAGTGCACCATCGAAGTTTATACGGAAATTTGCATTACAGGAAATAAAAAAATTAGAGGAAGACAGTACAGTGTGTTGTGTCTTTTCCATTTTTCACTTATATAGAAGCTCAATAAACATCTAAGCTATTTTCCACTTTGTAAAACTTTATAAAAATCATATAGAGATGGGGGGGAAAGGCTGGTGGTACTCCAGAGTCTTTCCAACTGATACAGCATGTTACTGCCTTAACACTGTGAGACTATCCAAACTTCAGAAGTGAAAGATGCCTCCATCCCTTGGTTCCACAGAGTTACAGTCCTGGGATAGATTCATGTGTTGTAGCCAGAGGAAGGTAATTCAGAGCTTACTTAATTTTCTCTTGTTACCTGACCATCACCCACCCACGTCTTTTTTACAATACTGAAATTTCAGCATTTTGCTCACAATTTTTCAAGCCTTATGAGAATTTAGACATGAACTCACCCAAGTTTATGTCTGGAATGTCTTTGATTATCTCACCAGCATCAGCATCTGCTGCTGCAAGACAGACAAAACATTATATGTTCAGATGTGGTGGCACACGGCAAGCAGAAGAAAATGCTTCAAAACTCAGAACAGCTAAGAGAGCACTTACCAGCTTCACCGGAGAGGTGCCCAACCTGAAAGAGAATAAAATACAATCAGTATAAAGTATGAGATGTCTCTGGACTGAGAGGAGCTGGTAGAAATCAGGTTTCTACTTACAGAGACTGGAGTACCATAAACATAACATAACAGAAGCGCTAGGCAGAGTGGCAAGATGCTGGAGCCCATTTTCACAATGGAAAAAGAAGCTGGTCCCTGTCATGTCTTGCAATATATAGGGCATGCTGCTGAGCTTTCCACAGAGCATGAGCCAACCAGCTTCAAACCCTTCACCTTTATTAACGTTATTATGCCAGCAAGATTTTCATCCTAAATGGCACATGATGGCATTGCTGTTATCAATTATCTAAGTCCACTCTGGAGGAATGTTACAGAGAGGAACGTGACAACTTCATGTCTTCAGTGCAGCTGGTGAAAGGCCCACGCAGGCTTTGTGTAAGAAAATACGACCTGGCCTAAAAGTTGCTGACTCCTTCCACTGTGCTTGTTATCTTCCAGCATTATGATCTTGATTGCACAGGAGGAAAGCCACATGCTTAAGCAGAATTATTCTGGGTTTATAGCACTCCAGTGACATTAGAATTTGGCCCAGTGTTGTTTTCAATTAATAATTAACATCGTATCATAAAGATTAGAGATAAAATATATATGATTATGAATGCTCTGAAGGTGTTTTCCCACAGCTGATCCCATCCCAGGACTGATGCCCCAGAGCACAACATGCCACTATTTGACTCCAGTGCATATATCAGTAGATCCTTGGCCTTCCAAGTTGATGCTCCTTTCTTTTCTGGTGGGTTTCAGAGATGGCAAACTCTTGTCCTGCACTTTGCTGTCTTCTTTTTCAGGGCATGTGGGTCAGGGAGGGCGTACAGGCTAACTGAACCAAGGGTCCAGAAAGCTGTAGATCTCCCACAGCTCCTGCATCATACCTGTTATCTCCTTGCAAATGTCCCATGTGCCCTGGAGGGTCTCAGTGCCTTAAACTTAGGCAAGTGAATCCTGGTCCCTCATTTCACATCTGAAATTACAAGTGATGAAGGTGAGGAGGTCCACCTCTATGTTCAGTAATTAGGTAGGAAAAGGCTTGTGCCACAGACACCACCACCCACCGCACAACACAGAGGGCTTGAGTATAGAAAGAGAAGAAAAACGGCTCTGGAGGTGCTTCACACACTGCTCCCCAGCAGTGCTGGTGGGAGACACTAGACTTCAGTGTGAAGAAACCTCAAATGAAAGTAGGTTTTGAGTAGGAAATGTGCCTGTTCTTCAACATAAGCAACATATTTTCCTCTAAACAGATCACACTGCAGAGGAGTAAGTACAGAGATCTTTTATTTTTTTTTGAGAAGGGCCTCAGAGGACTGATTTTTCACCTAGCATACATTGGTCTTCTTCAACACTTGCTTTTATGAACTATTATTTCAAAGGACACTGATACCTAAGCAGAACAGGACACTCAATAAAAGAGAAGCATGTCTCAAGATACATCATGTAAAGGCTGTTTTCACAGGTAGGCAAAGAGAGTCAAAACAGTGCAAGGGCCATGATTTGCAGATGTGTAGCAGTGAATGTGAGAAAGGAACAAAAAACTGAAGCAAAATCAGAGCAGCCTGAAAAACACTTGGTTTTTAGTCCCCTTGACTTGAAATTTACCCAAGAAACTGAAGAGAATGTCTAATGATAAGTCATTCTGTAGTCATATGAGTTTGTAGAGGACAACAGTCATGCAGCCATCTCATGTTATACTGATGCAATTTAATATATTCATTTAGCACCTTGCACAATGTATGCATCCTTTATTCAGTTCATGTGGCAAGGTTTTGGTAGCAGGGAGGCTACAGAGGTGATTTCTGTGAGAAGACACCAGTAGTTGCCCCATGCCAGACAGCCTATTTCAGCCGGTTCTAATATGGACCCACTGCTGGCCAGAGCTGAGTTCATCAGCAACATTATTAGCACCTCTATGATAACATATTTAAGAAAAGGGAAAAAATGCTGTGGAAAAGCAGCTGGAGAAAGGAGTGAGAATTTGTGAGAGAAACAACTCTGCAGACACCAATGTTAGTGAAGAAGGAAGAGGAAGAGGTGTTCCACGCACGGGCATGGAGATTCCCCTACAGCCCATGATGAAGACGATGATGAGGCAGGCTGTGCCCTTGCAGTGCATGGAGGTCCACGATAGATCAGATATCCACCTGCAGTCTGTGGAGGACCCCACGCTGGAGTAGGTGGATGTGCACTGAAGAAAGTCATGAACCTGTGAAGAGTCTATGGTGGAGCAGGCTCTGGCAGGATCTGTGGCTCCATGGAGAGGAGCCCACACTGGAGCAGGTCTTCTGGCAGGACCTGAGGAGGTCCATGCTACTTTGGAGCAGTTGTTCCTGAAGGACTGCACCCTGTTAGGTTCCATGTTAACATAAGGAAAAAGTTTTTCACTGTGAGAGTGACAGAGCACTGGAACAGGCTGCCCAGAGATGTTGTGGAGTCTTCTTCTCTGGAGACATTCAAAACCCTCCTGGACATGTTCCTGTGTGACCTACTCTAGGTGGTCCTGCTCTGGCAGGGGGGTTGGACTAGATGATCTTTCCAGGTCCCTTCTAACCCCTAACATTCTGTGATTCTGTGATTCTATGATTCTGTGATTCTGTGATTCTGTGATTCTGTGATTCTGTGAAAGGACCCATGCTGGAGCAGTTCAAAAAGAACTGCAGCCTGTGGGAAGGAACCACATTGTGAAATCCATGAAGGACTGTCTCCCATGAGTGGGACCCCATGCTGGAGCAGGGAAAGAGTGAAGAGGAAGGAGCAGCAGAGCCAATGTGTAATGCACTGACCGCAGCACCCTTCCCTTGTCTTCCTGCATTGTTTGGGGGGAAGAGGTAGAAAAGTTGGGAGTGAAGTTGAGCCTGGGAAGAAGGCATGGGTGGGGAGAAAGTGTTTTTAGACTTGTTCTTATTTCTCATTATCCTAGTCTGTTTGAATGGCAAAAAAAATCAGTTAATTTTCCTAAGCCGAGGCTGTTTTGCCCATGACAGTAATCAGTGAGTAATGTCCCTGTCCTGATCTCAGTCGATGAGCTTTTTGTCATATTTTTCTCCCCATCTTGTTGCTGGAGGGGAAGTGACAAACCATCTTGGTGGGCACCTGGTGGCCAGTCAAGGTCAACCCACCACAAGATCCGAATATATTCCCATTCTGCTTGCATGAAAACTTCTCAGTTGCATTGAATTGGGCTTAGAGGCAGATGAAGATAGAGAAATATGCTAGTCTTTTAGTAGCGACATAACACGCTGAATACTTGGGAGTGAGTGTTATCAAAAGCTGGGCTTGAAGAAGTATTAATGGCCATGGGGAGAAAAGAGAAGTCTTGGAACGGGATCTTGGAAATTCAAGCCCCGGTGCTTCTGACTAGGGAAGGTTGGACAGAGAGAGTTCAGACACAAGAACCGGGAAGTAAGCATTGCCATCAGCAAAGATAAACAAAAAGAATGAAACATGGGAAGAAAAAACATGATACAACTAAGAGAAGCATTTTGCTGCTTGGGCCAAAAATAATCTTTGAACAGTCTCTTAAAATTAACAGGGAAGCTTAGTTCAATTTCTTAAAATACAGAAACCACAGAATACAGTTTCCAGTGAAGTAATATATTTTCTCTGTCATGGCTGAGGATGACAGTTCATACTTTTAGTGCAGAGGTTGAGGGCACTTCAAGGATGGACAGGGACATCAGACGTAATCAAAGGGGTGAGATCTGCAAGAAAAGAAAAAAAAGGAATTAATTTCATACATGGATTATATAGTACAGTTCTATTGAGTACTTTGGGATGAATTTCAGGCTGAAACAAAGCAACAAAAATTCATCCAAATATCTCTAGAGGTTGCAGCAGTACCCAGAGAAGGAGGTGGGAGGGGAAACAGGAAGGGCAGAGAGCTGCAGGCATCCCTGGTGCTCCAGTCTGTGTCTTTCTCAACCCCAGCAGGGGATCCTGGGATTACTGAGCTGGAGGGAGTCTGGGATGAGAGAGTAAAGGGCTTGGGTCAGAGGTGATCTGAAACAGGGCTGGAAGGTGAGGAGAGAGGGTGGAAAGGCTTGTGGAGAAGAGGGATTCATGGTGCAGACCCTCAGTGGTTATGCAGACACAACTTCCAACTTTCATCAGAGGGCGATATAGCACTGCCCCTGAGTTTTTAGGCACCCTGGTATCGATATGAATATTCAAATGCAAAGACTGGAATCTTATAAATGAGACCATATCAGATTTAATATCTAGAAATTGAGGTGAACCCGTTTCTAACAGGAGACTAAACGCAGACTCCTAAAAAGTCTTTCAGTTTCTTAACTACAATTTCACATAGCAGCTGCAAATGTTTTCAGGACCACTGGCACCCATATGACACCATGGGACTACACTGGGACTAAATTTCCTCCGGTGAATTGTACAGTTGTACAACATGCTGTCAGGGAAAGCACAAAGAGGCCTCAGCTGCTTTTCTTACTGCCAAAGGGGACTTGGAAGCATTGCTGAATGCCCTACATAACCTGTAGAAAAGCTGGGCCACTTTGTACGCCAGAAATGTAGACTGCTCTTTGCATTTTATTAAGCAGCACATGTTCCTGGTTAAGCATTCATGGGAAGCTGCTTTTCCACCTTGCAAAAGTTCTTGCAGTTTGAAAAGTTTCTCCATTCTCTGCTGGAGTGAAAACAAGCACTTTGATCTTATTTTTTTTCATGAAGAACAAGGAAGAAATCTTCCTGCCAGGAGAGTTCACAGTTTCCAGTCATGTGAAATAAGTCTGGATTATCACAGTGTACTCTCACCTGTCCTATCTGGGACAAATGCTCTGACCCCTATACTAGGGTCAGGTCTGGTTTAATGATTATTTACTTACACAAAGTGTTTCCACTTTCCAGGCACTGACATTTTCCAAAGGGAATTCACTTCACAAGGGTGATACGATACCTCTCACCCACCATTAGTCATCAGTGATGTATTCCTTTGCAGTCAGTGAAGATCAGCACATCAGAAAAGCAGTTCATCACAGCTATGATGAAATGTGATCAGCTTCTCCCCAGAGGTACCCGTTGCTCTCAAATGACCCACCAAGAAGTTTAGAAAGTTCATTTTTGAACATCTAACATGAGGTAAGATGAACACAGCTGATGACATGTGGCTGTCACAAGGCCCTTTGGCCTGCTCAGAGGGATATCTGCCTGCCAGGCTGCCCTCTGCACCAGGCAGCTCTTTTCCTACCTCTTCCCCTTCTCTGCTGCCTTTGGCAGAGCAGAGCAGCTGCACACAGTCCTGACAAAAATTGCAACCTCAGGAGAGAAGTTTTGGATCAAAAACTCCTTCTGTGAGTTTTTCAAGGTCTGAAAACAACGCCTTCATTTTCAAACCAAAATTTTCTTAAGTTGGAAGTGATACGGGGTTGTGGCAAATGGGAACACTATTAAGTAAACTGGTCTTCAAGACATGGAAGTATAATCTGTTGTGAAAATCTGATTTTCAGGGACCAGAGAATCAAGGTCATCCACAGGGTTTCATATTGGGAATTCAAAAATCCAGGCACCTGGAATCACTAGGCCTTTAAAAACCTTGTTCCTGAAGTATATGACTCTCTAGATGTTCACTAATCATCCTCATATTTTGTGTTTTCCTTACAAACAGAAAAGTATGCACCTGCTCTGTTCCAGTGGGGATTCTGATAATATGATACTCTACCTTCAAAATCAGCAAAGATGAAAAGACTGTCATTTTTAAGGAATTTTTTCCAGTGCAGCTCCCTGTGGGTCAGGAATGTATTCCAGCCAACACCTGGGCTCATGTAGCAGTTGCAGAATGAAGAAAAACTTCCAGTGATAGATGGCTTGTCCCACTGCAGGGTATCGTTTCTGCCTATTGTGGAAAAATATAGAAGTAATTAAAGCTGACCTCCAGTCAGCCCAGTAGTGTTACATGCAGAGCAAATCTAGTCTGCTCTCTTGGCTTTCAGCAGTTTTCTCCTGCTTGAGTAAAACTCTGTGTTTCTATATTTCTCCCTGGTGCACTCTGACTTACCATATACTAGCTGGTTTGGGTCTGTAGTAAAGCTAAGGCTGAGGGACATCCTGTGGATTACGTCAGGGTCTTGATCCAAAACAGACAAGACAACTTGTCTGTGCCCAGCCGGCCATTCAAGAAGGCCATCATTCAGACTGCTGCAGAGATGGAAAGTAATCCCCATGTAATTCACGTAGGGTGATGAGTTTCTTCCGTGAGGATACAGCTGTAAAGCAAAGGCATAGCCTTCTGAGCTGTAAAATACAGGGCTTATGATATAATCGCCTTTTGAAGTACTGTTGAAAAGGGACGTGAAGTTTCTGATGTGCCAGATGTTGCCGGGGCAGTTTGTCTCTGTCAGGGTGGTGTCATCGATGGCAATCCCCCCTGAAGACTTGGCTGGATCTCCTCTGATGCCCTGAAACCCGTACCGGAATTTGTTCTGGACACTGAAGGGAATGTTGGCCAATTTCCAGTGATGTTCTCCATCAGCTGAAGGGGAAAATAAATACATGTGAGAAAGGAAAGTCCAGGACGCAATCCCAAATCAAGCTGCGCATTCCTCAAGCGTCCTGTGACCTGTTTGGCTGGTGATTGTCTGATGCCCTGCACCCCAGCTAACCTGGGAACCGTCTTAAGGAAATCATCTCTGAGTCAAATTCTGTTCTCATGGGCACTAACTCTGGAGTTACTCAATTGAAGCAAATGAAGTTTAGATTTACACTGCACACTTGAGCAAACTTTCATATGATAAACCACATCAGTGTGGTCTCTCATCAAAGTTTGCCAGCACTTCAGACATGAACACACACTTTCACTTACCTGTAAAAGTCTGCAGCTTTTCCATCCGTCTAACATTTCCAGTTCCGTCATCTTTCTTAACCCAGACAACTAGCTTATCCTGTGGACTTCCATTTAACCTGTAGAAAAACTGAAGGCATTTTTCCTTCCTCCTTGGATAAAGGATGCGAGATTCCAGAAGAGCTGACTGACCAGCATGTCCCGTTTTTGTATCTAAGTGCATGAAATATCCTCTATCTGGGAAGCACAAAACACAGTGGTATGAAAAAAACATTTTGATCCATTCACTAACAAAATGCCAGGGCTAAATAAGCTTCTGTGCAGTTTCCAATTGCCTGAACTAGAAAGTTATTTTCAAAGTAGAAAAAAAGAGTGCATTTCAATAGAAAAGAATTGTCGCTATATTGTAAATCAATATTAAAAAGAAAATGCATTGAAATATGGATTGCAAACTAGTGTTGAGTGGATTAAATAAGGTACACATTTAGTTCCATTTTTTAGAAATTAAGTACAAACTGTTCATGTGCCAATTCTGTCAACATGTTCAAATGTAAGTGGATGCACTTGGACAGGGATTTTTTTGAACACAAACTAGGAAAGCATTGAAAGGGTCCTGTTAGGTCAAGGCTTTCAGTTTTCTTATTGCCTAGAAACCGTGCCCTGTGAGTCTTTTATGAATCAGATAAAGATTGATGAAGATCAGACTTCCCTATAAAAGTAGCTGAAGACATTTTTGCCTTACTTCTGCTATGGGTAAAGAATGTATTAATTTCCAGCCCAATTACGTTGTGTTAACTCATGCCTTCTCATGCTAATGTGTTTGAAAGAACTATTTCCTTTCTTTCATAGTTAGTCTGCAATTCTATTTGTTGTTCAGAGCGATAGCTCTGATCTTCCCGGCTACAAAGGCTGAGCACTTGCGCCCTCATCATCTGCATCAGCCCTGTTCCATTTTGAATCAACGTCTTGAAGACGACAGAGCAAGGACATCAGCTTCACCTGATTGCCTCCCCTCTCTATAGGAAGCGTCTCTGCTGACAGCAAGGACATTTTCAAGCTGCATGACATTGGGGGTTTCCAAATACTCTGTGGCTGCATCTGTGGGTTTGCACTTTTCTGTATGTCTGGGAGTTGACTGATGCAAATAGCAGAGATTGTGCAGAGAACAACTCTGAACTGCCACCTGATGCTGCTCTGAGCTCCACTGCTGTTTCCAGCCACATGCCTGGGCTTGAATGTACTCTCGTAAGTCTGGCCTTCTGCAGTAAGGTCCCCTTCAAATACCGAATAAAGTTGCTTGTTTTCCATTAACTACTGACCCATTTGTTCTCAGGAAACTTCTAAAAGCTGACTACTTAAGTTTTAAACTTCTTTTCTTCCCCCTCCTCGAAGCTGAGCAGTCAATTATCTGTCACTAGCCACGAGAGGCAGGAAGCCACTGTCAGCTCCCCAGCCACGTGCTCTGTCACACATCCAGAGCCCTTACAATGTCAGCAAACCACACACCCTGCAGACCACAAGGAAACAGCTCGTCAAACAACAGCCAAATGGACTTGTTCCTCTAGAAACAAGAAGTTGCCAACAATGGGACCTAAACCACCCTCCTGTTCATTTTGCTCCCTGCTTGGAGGGTCTTCAAGGTGCTGTTTTTTGCACTGTGCCTCTCACCAGGCACACATCTGCCCTCTCAAACCCCACACGTGATGAGGACAGGAGCATCCCCTTGCCCTGCCCGCTATGGGCCTGCTCTCCTCCTCACTGACTGCAAATTTGGCATAACCGCCAAGATCTCCAAACTGTAACCAAATGCAGTGTTAGGCAGCAAACGTGATCTGTTACTGCCAAAAGCCATGTCTTGCTCTCTGCTCCCTGGGAGCAGGTTCCATAGGGAAGCCCTTCTTTTCTACCCAGCATTTCTTTCCTCCCCTGCACTATGAGACACTTTTGTTACTAACCACCACTTGTGTTTTGGGAAGCAGATGTGCCTAACTGTGACCCCTTGCACACAGACCAGCTAGGCTCAGGCCTGTGACTTCCAAAAGAAAATTTTTTTGCTTGAAGACTTTTGGACAGTCTATGTGATACTCCTCTGCAGCGTTTAATTTTCTCCCCACTGTCTCTGAAAACAACTGATCCTACTCAATTCCAATCAAAACACCGCAGAACTCAATACAATCATATTTGTTCAATATATGTTTAAATCAGCGCAGCTCGAGCCAAAGCCTTGATCAGAAAGCCTCCATGCAATACTCTCCTCGGAAGAGGGGAAATCACTGCAGGTTTGCTTCTCACATAATCCCTCAGCCACCCTATGAGGTGTGGCTTGAACAAGCTTTGAATTACCAGCAGCTACACCCTCCTGGTACGGCTCTGCATCTCACGGCACCCCCTCCCTCGAAGAAGTCTTCTGAGGGTGGTTTCCTCGTGCTCTGTGACACACTGCTGAAGCTCAGCTTCCTATTTTGATGATCATGGATTGGTTTCAATGTCAGAATTTGTCTACAAACAAGATTTGTGTATTGTGAAATTTGTTTATGCATGTCCTTCTGTGGGGAAGCCTCAAGTGAACTCCTGCACAAAGGGAAAGTGTCTTCCAGCTTTAAACAAAACCTAGAAAATTACTCAAAATCCTGTAACATCTGCATAAAAGGAGGAGAGTCATACCTGACTAAATTCTGTGGAGTTTCACTAAAGTCAGTTGTGGTAATTTGGTGGAGCTCCCTTCATTTTAATGGAGCTACCACCAATTTACAGCAGCCAAGTCTCAAATTGTCATTTCTTCATGAGATACTACAACATAGGGAGAAGATTTTAAGAAGGTTAAACTTTTCAAATTAAAAATTTTAGCCTTTTATATGAAAAGTCAAGAGTCGTGTTTAGCACCAGGTATACAGCGATAACATCAATAGAACATTAGTTCTAATGATTTATTTATCCCTGTATGTCTTCATTCTCACATCTCATAAAAGAATGGTAAAGTCTAATGACTATCTAAAACTACACCTGTTACCTGCACAGCTTCCCACCAAAGTATGGTCTTCATCTCCTGGTTTGCCCAATAGGTGATCCCAATTGGCACCATCTTGCACACTTTGCACCATCCCACAGATACTCATGTATTCAAAGGAGCACTGGTCCAAGAAAGTGAGGCTCGAAGCTGCCAGGAATAGAGTAACATATTTTACATGTCCATTAATATCAAACAAGTCTCTCACTGTTAGCCCCATTCCAGAGTGTTTACATACAGCACGATGTTAAGTGCTGTAACATCAGGAAATATGTTCTTAATACAACTGAAGACTATGCAGACTATTTACCACACACAAATGATGTTTCCTGCTGAAAGAAACATCTTAACTTTCCCATTCTTAGCTGAATATTTCCTTGCAGGAACGAGCCTGGCCCCTACCTGTTGGTTTTCCCTTTCATACATCCATCATTTTCTCTAAGCCTGCCTGGTATAGGCTTTGTGGCCCATTTGTCTCTTCAGGGTGTACATCAGAAGTAGTTCTGCTGAAGCTAGTGGAAATATTCAGGTGTATGTTAGCACAGTATGTCAGTATTGTACAGCTGGTTGAGTATTTACTTTCATGTCTTTGCCCGTGGAGCTGGAAAGCACAATTATCCCTATTTGTGCTCCTGACCCCATTGTCTTATCAAACATCACATAGGCAGAAAAAAAAGAACTTGAGATACTCCGATTTCAGAGACCCCAATTCCAGACTACAGTCACTTGAAGATTTTATCATCATCAACAGCATGATGATCACAGAATCACAGACTCAGAATGGTCGGGGTTGGAAGGCACCTCTGGAGATCATCTAGTCCAACCCCCCTGCCAAAGCAGGTTCAGCTAGAGCAGGTCGCACAGGACTGCATCCAGGTGGGTTTTGGATATGTCCAGGGAAGGAGACTCCACAACCTCCCTGGGCAGCCTGTCCCAGTGCTCTGCCACCCTCAGAGTAAAGAAGTTTTTCCTGATGTTGAGGCAGAACTCCCTGTGCTCCAGTTTGTGCCCATTGCCCCTTGTCCTGTCACTTGGCACCTCTGAAAAGAGCCTGGCCCCATCCTCTTGACATCCACCCTGCAGATATTTGTAAGTGTTGATAAGGTCCCCTCTCAGTCTTCTCTTCTCCAGGCTAAAGAGCCCCAGGTCTCTCAGCCTTTCTTTGTAGGAGCGATGCTCCAGTCCCCTCATCATCTTCGTAGCCCTCCGCTGGACTCTCTCAAGTAGTTCCCTGTCCCTCTTGAACTGGGGGGCCCAGAACTGAACACAGCATTCCAGATGTGGCCTTACCAGGGCAGAGTAGAGGGGGAGACTAACCTCCCTTGACCTCCTGGCCACACTCTTCTGAATGCACATGAGGATACCATTGGCCTTCTTGGCCACAAGGGCCTATTGCTGACTCAATTGCTTCCATCCATGATGGAAGGAAATGGAAAATATTACAAGTAATGTTATGAGAAAGTCTGTATGAATGAAACCTGTTAGACCCTTGATTCACTTGAATGGTATTCTATAAAGAAATGGGGATCTGTCCATCATGGAGCTTGCTGCTGCATAAGAACTATAGTTTCTCTTAGCATTGTGAGAGGATCCCACACAATGTGAAGTGTTCCTGCTCCTCTCATATGACTCCATCCATGTTATCATGAAGTTTCAGTATGGATTTTCAAATACACGTGTGAGAAGAATGACTTACTGCAGTTGTACATGCGATTCAGCCTCAGTAAGTCAATCCTGCTGAAATCCAACCTCTGCCCAATGATCTCATTAAATTCAGGAATTTTTGTTGTAATGGAAGGAACGTTGCTATTGATGTTGAAAGAAAATGGTCCATAGTGCAGGACTGACTCATAATCATACGGGGTATTGAGGTCATCAAGGAAGCTATCATTGTGTTTGTCAAAGGCATATGCAAAACCTAGACAAAAATAAGCTATTAGGTAAGACCAGAAATAAAACTTACACATAATATCTTTTCAAAATGCTTTTAAGAATGTGACTAAATAATGGTCCAGTTATAAACATGTGGGCAGCAATTCTCAACTAGAGATATTTTAGCATTGTAAAAAAAAAAAAAAAAAAGAGACCTGCATCTACAGGTGATTCTCAATCATTTCAGCCCTGTATCATACCTTCAATAATTTCATCCCACCATATCTGAACATAGTCATCGCGATCCGTCCTAGATTGCTCATGGTAAAACCCCAGGGCATGCAGGAGCTCATGTTCCACTATGGCTTTATAGTCACACCTCTCTCCTATAGACACCGTCTGGCCACTCTGAAGGTCCCCCACATAAGACCAGCACCTGTAAGGTAAAGATTCAAATACTGTACCCATTTTGCATAATATCTTCTTTGATTTGTGTCTACATATTAACTCAACTTCAAGATCAAGGTAAAAGTGAAAAAATAATATATTTTAGAATTTCCCATCTGAGTTTTCCAGTCTTGCCCAGAGTAGGTTTGCAAAGCCAGAATACAGAGTAACGTGTACCTTCAGCATCCGGCTACAGCCTGGCAACGAGTCCCTATCCCAGATGTGACTGGCCTTCTTATTTCATTTTGCCCTCTCTGGAGGGCAGTGCACACATGTTCTTCAACCAGCTGCAGTTTTTGTAAAGGAGGTGGTGATGGCAAATGCTGTTGCTCTTCAACTCCGGGTAGCCCCAGCTCAACCAATACAGGAAGGGGAGCAGCAGAAGACAAGCAATGGAGGAAAGTACAGCAGGTGCCTTATAACCTCATACACTGCATTGGCTGTTGTTTATATGTATGTTTACCAAAATACCTACGTAAGTGGCCCAATTTTCAAAGGTACTGAGCAGGCTGCAATACACCCAGGTTGCATTGGCTTCCCTGATTTAGTTCCTAAATACTGATTCAAAACCTAACTTTTCATGTTCATTCAGAAATACTTTACCACTGTGTGTTTAAACAAACAAAAAAAAGGTACCCCAAACTGCTGTGCATCAGTCTCCCTGCACCCAAGGGCAGACCTACACTGGATTCCTAGACACAGACAGCAGCTGGTGTCACCAGCTTCCAGTAAGAGGGGAGGTCCCCTGACCTAACTTTAGACAGTCACAGTGTTGGCATCTGCCAATGAGTTAGCTTTCCTGGCACCTTTACAGTCCCTGGACAGTAACAGGCATTTGGGTTGTGAGTCACCAGACCTATTTTAGACTTCTATTTTAGGTGAGATGTTTCCTCGCCTGGAAGAGTCACCACCTCCCCCCCGACTGCAAAGGCAACCCGCGGTGACCTGCACAGCAGTAGAGGTTCTTGGCTTCCACATTTGGTCAGGTAAACCCAACCTTGCAACTGAAAGCAAGGAGGAAGCTACGTGCTACTGCCAACACATTTGTGACATACCCTGCCCCTAACCAGGAGGAAGTTATTTGCTTGTGTTCCATGAAAGAGTGCCAAAAAAGGGGTTCACTTCAGGAGCTAGGATGCAAATGGACATAAATTGTGCTTTTCTTATATTAAGAGAACATCAAATGCAGACAATACCTTTGGTTAGTCTGTTTGCATTGGGTTTACCCCCAGTGTAATATAAAGAAGCTCTGGGACACAAGTGTGGCTCCTGGATTTGCGTCCTTTGTACAAGCAAGAACGAAAACAAATATCTCCGGAGTTGGAAAAACTATCACATCAAAACAGGGTGGTACAAAACAGACTGCTCATGCAAAATTACCCATCCAGCTTCTCAAATTTCAGGTAAGTCTGTTCCCCTTCATAGGGCTTGAAATCAACACAAGACTTCAGCCTGAACATGTCAAATGCTTGCAGGATGACACCTTTAGCGTTCAGATCTGAAACACACAGCCGAGGACAACAATAGCAGTTGTTCTGCTTCTGTAACTTTATGAAGATCTATAATTCTAGATAGAAAGTGTGAACAAACATTCATTAAAAATATGAACACGTATAAAAACTATCTACCCGCATGAAAGAGCAGGAGACTGTTGCCAGCAGAATTCCCTGACTGGAGGGAGGCAAGGGCCATAGGGAGAGAGAATACCTTTTATTAGAGAAACTGATAGGGCTGAAACAGACAAGAAGGCTTTTGGACATCCAGGACATTGCTCAGGTTTCACTGAGTAATTTGATTGCATGGTGTTATATAATTTCAAGTAATGTAAACTTTGAGCTTTGGGCTATTAAACACAGGAGAGTTCGATAGGATTTTAACACTGATTTGCTATCAGTTTTTACACCTAAATTGTTCACAATTTAAAAGGGCTCCTAAAAATAAAAGGAAGCAAGAAGGGAAAATGCTCAAAACTTTTTTTACTTATAAAACGTCTGTTTCCTTTCTTCCTGTACTGAGTTGGAGCTGTTAAGGAGAGATAAGGCACAAAGGGTGCAGTAGATCAGCATGCGTGTTCTTGAGATTAGGATTTCCTGACTTCTTTATCTTAAGATCTCAGCCAGATACACTGGTACTTGTTAAAATGGCTGCTCATGAGCATCCGGCTGGTCACTGGGGCTCTTTCGTTGAAAACAACGTGTGCTGGGACACAGTTGCGTCGTTCTGTCTGGCTGGCAGTAACACAAGAGCATTAATGCAGCATAACTCAACAGCAGAGGAAACAAAAGCAGCCCGGAGAGCTTGACAAAACCAGGGCACACCTAATGCGAGTAATACAGTGCTACCATAATAAAAAGTCATATTACCCAGGCTGTCAGCTAGGATATAGGGGATGGGAAATTTCCATCTGTAGGAGGTGTTTCTCAGAGCATTCCTCTCCAGCTGTTAATGAGATCAACATACTTATGTTAACAATTTAAGCCAAATCTACACTCTTGCTGATGCTGGTTTAGATCAGCAGCACATACCGGTAAGATAATATCACCTTCAAAAAGCTTCCTTCCTGTTTCTGAAATGAGATGAACAACCATTTAGGCCAGAGTAACATATCAAGAAGTACAATATGTGTTTTTTCAAAGACCACACAATCTATCAGGGTGCCTCATCAACCAAACCTTCTCTCTTTCAACAGCAACTGCCCAGAAACAAGCAAACAAATAACCATAGCCACACTAGAACATGCCAGTCCTCCCTCTGCAGCTAAGAAGGACTTGGCATTGAATTAGGATTTCCAGAACGACTTCGTAACACCTGCCCACAGGAGATTTTGTGCTTTTCCCCAAGCTTGTATCCAGAAACAGCCGTGGACTGCTGAACATTGAAGTTGCTATACAGGTGGAATGGATCTGTGCAGAAGTTAGGCATCTAATAGCCTAACTAGTTAGCTAACCTAGGTTAATCACCTGGGATTCCCCATCTGATCAAAGGAGAAAGACAAGAGAGGGAAGAGGTTCAGCCTGAACCAAGCTCAGGTTGAAGCAATTAAATTTGTGGGCTACATGTCTCAGATCCCATTACAGCTGTGTGTCCATCCAGTTGTGTAAACATAGGTGTCTGGAGCCAGTTTTGATGCACAAGGGTATCCAAAATATCCACATGGGCTGGCAGATACAGAGTTTGGGAGACTCTTTCCCCTTCTAGAGTGGTGCTGGAGGGGATTGATTTGACCTGGCAAGAGACACCTGTGTTTTAAGCAGCTGATCCACATCTTTCATGCTTTCAAAACATAGCATTTGAGACTCAAATAATATACCCTTAATTTTTTAGTGTGGCAGTTCCCCACGCAGAGCTGAGCCCAAACCCCAGCCTCTGTATTGTCCTGCTAGAGTAACATACTCATTTAATGCCCTCGTATAAGTGCAATCCTGGCATAGACCATTCATCTACATAAATTTTGTAATAGAAAAAATCTTCTATTCTCCTCACATATGCACGGAGAGAAGGAAAAAAAAAAAAAAACCCCAACGAAAACCCCAACCCTATACCATGTTTTCTGTTCTGTCAGCAAAACCAGAGGAAACTTACACCAGAGCATAAAGCTGATAACAGGCAATGTCAGGAAACAAAAGTTCTCTCAGGGTTTCTGCTCTGAAACCCTGGGGCAGGGATGAAGGTACTGAAGCTTCATATCTTGGTCATCGCTCATGTGAAACCAACTAACTCACCTAGGTTAAATGCACATCAATGAAGCAGAAGTTGAATTAGAGCCACTGTCAGGGTTTCTAAGGGAGCTGTTGCAGAAGAGTGCAGCAGGGAGGGTTGCAGGTTCAGTCCAGGGGTTGCTGAGCTGTCCCCAGGAGCAGCTGAATGTGTTTTCAAATTGAAGTTCAGGATCTTGAGCTTCCTACAAAATTACCCTTGAAGAATTTTCCTGGCCTTTCCATCTTCCCTGTCCAACACCAACCTGTTATGAACCTTTCTGTCCTCTGCCCTGTGCCCTGCTCCTGCCTTTCCATCTTCTCTGGCTGCTACCAGACTCCAAAGCAGAGGTCTTCTCCCTCCTCTATAGAAGTAGCTGGCACTCACCCTGCACATTTTTATTTGCCTGGCAATACTCACTGTATCTGTGATGCATTTGGGATTTTTTCCTTATGGGAGGCAGCTTTCACTCCTCTCTGCTGTCATCACATCTGCAGACTTGTGGTCCCCAAAGGTTATCTCAGATCTTTGTAATAATTCAGCATTCTGCTTATTTACTATCCTGACTTACCTGAGTTTATTTCTGGAATGTCCTTTCTAAGCTGCCCTCCATCAACATCATCAACTATCAAAAGAAATGACACAGCTAAATTAGTGATTAAATGACATGAGTTGCTATAAATCCCCACTTGATGACTGATAGGCTTCACTAACATAAAAAATATTGCATCCTTACCTCTGTCTTCAAAAGAGTTTTGGATCTGAAACATAGAAAATACAGTTTCAAAATCACAGAGAAACGAAGTAAAATCTCACCCTGATCCCAGTCCAGAAAATGGAGGAGCAGGTGGGAATACCGTAAAGGCAGAGGAGCAGGCAACCAGTGCTGTGAAACAACATATCCTCCAGGAATCCATTTCAGAAGATCACCTGGTGTTACCTGCCAGTGTACATATAGTGTCCTGCAGGGAAATACCCTTCAGAAGTACTGATAAGCATAAGCCATGAAAAAAGTTGAACTTTAAAAGGAAGAGCAGATTGTGATCTTATTAGCTATAGCCATAAGCCAGTAAGATAAGCAATCTTCCTCCCCATTTTATAGCTATTTGTAGCGTATTAACCCTTCTGGCAATCAGGAGCTATTGAGAGCCACTTAGAATTTCTGTGACTTCTTCAGACACAAACTCTCTTTTCTGCTGCTTTATGAACCATCTTGGCCCCATCCTGATATGAGACCATCAAAGCTGCTGAGTATGGAAGTAGTAAGCTCTTCAAAAGAAGAGGTTGAAGATTGTTCTTCAATCTCAATAAATCACTAAGAGAAGGTTTGCTTGGTGGGGTTTTTTGTATTCCTGGAAACACGTTGGTAGATGCAAAAAACCCTTTTCTTTTATTCTGATTCTATGGGTAAAGCATCATCTTTAATTTAAAAGTAGCATTATTTTTGGAGTCAGCAGAATTCCAGCCAACAAGTTCCAGCAAAATGTGTTGATTTGGGTTTCCTCAGGAGATCTCAAAGACTTTGTCTCTTAGAGTAGGAGTACAGCGAGGGATCCTGCTTTGGTCCCACTCACATGCCTATGAAGCCACGTGCTCCCACTGTTTTGTATGGGAAGCCCACCCAGGTCTTTTCCTGTGAACACAAGCCATGTGGGACAGGGTGAAGCAGGGCAGGAGAAAGGCCCCTTGGTGAGAGGACAAGAGGAGGGTTGAGCTCTGCCTCTGACTGTTTGGATGGCTTCTCCTCCTGGCAGCCACATGAAGGGGTTTCGCATGCTCCTGCAGCTCTCTTTCTCCCACACACTTCCTGCACCTCCTCCTCCCATCTTCACACCCCTGCTCCTACCCTTGCCTCCCCTTTGCTTCCTTGCCCAGCAACAGGCTGCACCCCCATCTTTCAGGGGAAGGACTGTCCTGATCTGCCTTTGGAGTGGGGAAACAGGAGATATTCAGCAAGGAGCTCCCTGGCCATGCTTGGCAGCCTGCCCACAGTCTTTCCTCCCAGCCTGTGAGACCCCAGGTGCCGGGCACTGCAAGAAATAGCAGGGTTCTCAGGAGACAGGAGGAGGGCAGCTGCAGAAGACTTTTGAGGGGGGGGACCAGGAGCGGCCGCCTTGAGAGCCTGGGAGTGATGGGATCTTGATGGGTTGCACACTCGGTACTGCTACCTGCACAGGGCATCCACCTGGCTGATCCCACCAGTCCAGTGGAACCAGAGAGGGGAGTGAGGTACCAGAGGTGCAAAGCTGAGTCAATCCCCATGCCTCATCAACATCCTTCCCCCAGAGGCAGGATCACAAACTTCCATCCCATAAAACGAGGGCAAGAGGAAAAAGAAACCAAATTCACTGAAGCCCCCATCAGCTGACACTTCCCAGCCTGTCTGTCAGAGGAGCAGCAAAATGGGATTTACAAGGAGAGCAATTGCCACATCAGACTTCTGAAACACAACTTGCAGGGGAAGAAAATCCACTAAAGGCCAGCTGGCATAAGCCAGCCCTGACCCCTGGACTCAAGGGCATAGACTATCTAAAGGCACGGATTTGCCTCCTTGCCCCCCTGTCTGTAAAACTTCCACCCTCTGTAGACATGAAGGTAATGGGAAATGAGATATAGAGAAGTGGGTGATTCGTTAAATGCTGCTTCCTACTGATGTTCCACTGCAGGGCAGCAGCATTTTATCCAGTGCCCATAAGGTTGCTCTTTGCTCACATAGTTGCTCTTCACATCCACACAAGAAGAGTCTGATCACCATCACAGTTTGACGACTTCATCCCTAAATTTTTGCAGGTCTAAAACACCTGGAGATCATCTGCCTTCACATTAATTCTTGCATTTTAACCTCAGAGCAGTGAGTTGTTTTCCTTAAGCATTTCTGAGCTTCCAGACAATGTTCATAGGTGATATTCATCCACAATTGCAGTGACTA
Organism: Leptosomus discolor; assembly: GCF_034619465.1. Taxonomy (NCBI): domain Eukaryota; kingdom Metazoa; phylum Chordata; class Aves; order Leptosomiformes; family Leptosomidae; genus Leptosomus; species Leptosomus discolor. The sequence goes on from NC_141392.1 coordinate 120,923,541, forward strand.
TCTCTAACATCAAGCATGACCGGTATTAAATGATCCCTAATATTTTTGAATGGCTACATCCAAACCTAGCAATGATGTTAATGTTTTCTAGGCAATATGAAAAAAATAAAGGATGGTGAAGAACTCACCAGAACTTTAATTAGAAGTCACTGGACCAGCTGAATAGTTTTTACAGGAACATGTGGTAGGTACCATGTTTTGTTGTTGAGGTGAACTCTAGACTCTCTGTAGAAATACCTCAATGAGCTAATACTGTAGCAAGTTCCTTAGTGAAAAATAAAAAAAAAAAGGGCAAACAGGAGCATGTGATAATAATATTCAGAGAGTAGTGCTTGCATTTCTATCCCCCAGAAAACAAATGCATCATTCCGAAAAGAGAAAATTCTGGTGCTTTATTTCTTGCAGTCACAGAGTTATTTGTTGTGATGTAAATTTTTCCTAACTACACCACAGCATCAGTCAAGATCTAGTTGGTAACTGTGGTCCAAATGAACAAGGTCCAACAAGCAAGGTCCTGTACAAATGCAAAATCTATATGCAACACATGGCCTACACTGCCTAACACACTTTGCTCGTTAAAAATCTACCATTTTCAGGACCTAAAGACATTTGGAAGCTTGAGGATATTCCAGTGTGGAGGGAAAACAGCACGGTACCATCCCTAAAAGTCCTCACATCTCTAGCAGACTAGTTTTGAATCCTGGCACAGGGAATCATGATTAAGTCTGTTCTGTTCTTCTAAATAGAATCAGAGTGTCACAGAACAGTTTCAGTTGGAAGAGACCTTCAAGATCATCAAGTCCAACCTTTGTCCTAGCTCTACCAACACCACTAAACCATGTCCCTAAGTACAACATCTACCCGTCTCTTAAACACCTCCAGGGATGGTGACTCCACCACTTCCCTGGGCTGCCTGTTCCAATGCCTGACAACCCTTTCAGTAAAGAAATTCCTCCTAATATCCAGCCTGAACCTCCCCTGCTGCAGCTTAAGGCCATTTCCCCTTGTTCTATTGCATGTTACTTGGGAGAAGAGACCGACACCAGCCTCACTACAACCTCCTTTCAGGTAGTTGTAGAGAGCGATAAGATCTCCCCTCAGCCTCCTCTTCTCCAGGCTAAACAGCCCCAGATCCCTCAGCCACTCCTCATATGAGACAAACTCCAAATCCTTTACTATCTTGATAGCCCGCCTCTGTACCCTCTCCAGCACCTCAATGTCCTTTTTGTAGTGAGGGGCCCAAAACTGCACCCAGCATTCGAGGTGCAGCCTCACCAGCGCCGAGCATAGGGGCACGATCACCTCCCTACTCCTGCTGGCCACACCATTGCTGATACAGGCCAGGACGCTGTTGGCCTTCTTGGCCACCTGGGCACACTGCTGGCTCGTGTTCAGCCGGCTGTCAACCAGCACCCCCAGGTCACTCTCTGCCCAGCAGATCTCCAGCCACTCCTCCCCAGGCCTGTAGCGCTGCTGGGGGTTGTGGTGGCCGAAGTGCAGGACCTGGCACTTGGCCTTATTGAAACTCATAGATTGGCCTTGGCCCAGCGATCCATCCTATCTAGATCCCTCTGTAGAGCTTCACTACCCTCAAGCAGACCAACACTTCCACCCAGCTTGGTGTAATCTGAAAATTTACTAAGGGTGCACTCCATCCCGTCGTCCAAATCATTGAGAAAGATCTTAAACAGGAGTGGCTTCCATATACCTAAACTTAAAAGGAAGCCCTGCTTACGCTTCAATGTCTTCCCCCTACCATGTGGCTGTTCACTGGCATTTAACACATTACTATTGGGAAAGCTAACATGGATTTCAGTGCCCTCAAAGGATAAAAATCAACTCCAGTTACCAGCATCTTGCTTGAATTTTGCAGCTCCTGCACTCTGCAGTGAAAGAGGACGGTGCCTCCCCTGACTGTGCTTTGTTCAGCACACCCCTCCACCTGAGCATCAGAGGACACACTGGGACAGCAGCACCCAGATCATGAATCCTGACACCAACCAGACATAGGACACTCACTAAATCACAACATTGCCCACTGCAGAAAAGCATCTCCTTTGCTTGTCTCATCCAACACAGCTCTTCTGAACAGAAATTCAAATACTGAAGACTGACACTGATGCCAGGTAAGGGAATACACAGCACATTTACATTCCTGCACCTGCCCTGCTCTGAATAGGAGCAGCACCAAAATCCCCCCCCCCCCCCCCACCAGCTCTATAAAGCTCCTGTTTCCATACGGGACACCCAGGGAACGGCAGCTGCCAGCCTGCGCTAAGCATTGCTCCAACAACCTGCTTTTCCGGCACAGCACCGCTACCCGTCTTGGAGGATGGAAGCTTGTTACTCTCAAGATAAACTTAATATCACTTCATACGATGCCGTGGCTATCGTCACCATCACACTGCAGGCATTTGCTGGCATGTGGATAAATGCTTTCATTGTTTCTGTGCTTTGTCTTGCTTGGCTCAAAAAGAAAAGCTTTAACTCTAATGAGAAGATCTTGCTGTTCCTGGGGTGCACCAGGTTTTGTTATCTCTGCATCACGTGGATATATTCCTTTCTTTCAATAATTTATCCTTTGTGCTTTTATGTTCACCCCATACCACAACTTTTAGCAGCTATTCAAAGCTTTTTCAATTCTTCCAACTTGTGGGTTTCTGCCTTTCTTTGTGGGTTTTATTGTATAAAAATTGCAAATTTCAGGCACATCCTCTTCATCTCCCTGAAAGTCAAAATTGACAGGATCGTGCCATGGCTCTTGCTGGGTTCAGTGCTTTTATCCCTCGTCATCTGCATCCTTACCTATGATGTCACTAATATAACGCTCAGTACCAATTCCACCATCCTAGGAAATTTGTGGAAACTGAATGTCATAATGGATGAACATTTGTTCCCTATTTTTGTTATCATTGGCTTTGTGTTTGCCACTGCCTTCGTGATAGTAATCGTTTCTGCCCTCCTCCTCCTCTTTTCTCTCTGGAGACACAAACGCAGGATGCAGACAACCTCAGTGAAGAACCTCAGCATGGATGCCCACATCAAAGCCATGAAATCGATTCTCTACTTCTTCCTCATTTACAGCATTAACTTTACATATTTGGTCTTGTCACTGATTTACTCTGCAAACAATGAAAATCTTGTGGCAATTCTCGTTTTACTATTTCAGTATGCCTTACCGGCTGTTCATTCCCTTATTCTGATTTTCAGCAATCCCAAACTGGAAAAGACACTGCTGAGGACTCTGCCTCGTGTGAAATGTAAGGTTTGCATGAGGTAGGAACTGTAATAAAAGCTGGAGCCCATCAAAAATGTCCGTATTTTATTATATAAAACATCATTTAATCTCTAAAGCAATACTCCAACAAGTGCAGATGGTACAGATGTTCTGTTTTCTACACCTGTGTTAAGAAAACTTCCTTAAAGATCTTTGAACTAAATTAGTATGAGTTAAATAAACTATGATCATCATTTGATTTACATAACTCTCTGAGTTAAATTACCGTCAATAACAAAGTAATTCAGACCTGGTACATGGGCTAGCTGCAAACGGGAATAACAACACTGCCGACCTTCTAAAAATGCTTTGGTATTTGCTGACTGGAACTACTTAAGCAAACAACCTGTTTATACCTATTTTGATTTACATGTTGTTCTGCTGTGGCTGTGTACTTTGTCATATTATGAGTTGTAGCACTACCTTGCACTGGTTGATAGCTTATGCGTGAATATGTTGATCACTATTATTCACCAGAGGTGGTTACTGACTTGTAAACAGCAATGCAGAACTGGCCTTGGGGTGGACAGGTCAGCCTTACGTGTCCTCTTGCTGCCCCACTTCATGCAAAAACATCATTTCTCCTGCTCTGTGTGACGACCCTCCTGGTCTCCTTTCACTTTTTTACGAGATCGGTTTTTACCAATGGACTCTGGCTCAGGAAAGCACCAAGAAAGGTGGGGTTTGTGCAAAGTGTGCTATGGAATAAAGTCACGCATTCATCTCGCAGTGACCCACGGGCAGATGTAGGGGGTGTTCATGCCAGGTGCTGGGCAGCCGGGGCGTCCAGGGGGATCCCTGTGAGCCAAGCCCAAGGCTGCCTTGTGCCAAGGAAAGACAGTTCCAGCCGGCTCCAATGGATCCTCCGCAGGACACAGCTCAGCCCTTCAGTGGTGCTGGTGGCTCCTTGCAGAAAAGATGTTTAAGAAAGGGCAAAACCACTGCTCGGCATGCATTCTGTATGGAAACACGACCATGGTGATGTAGGCTGCCCCCCTGCAGCCCTGGGAGGACCATGGTGGAGCACATATCTACACTGCAGCCTGCAGAGGACCCCACCCCAGAGCAGGCAGACATGACCTGAAGGACTGTAGCCCATGGAAAACCCGCACAGGAGCAGACTTGTCCTGAAGGATTTTATCCCGTTGAGGGATCCCACACTGGAGCAGGAGAAGAGCATGAGGAAGAAGGACTGGCAGAGACAAGGTGTCATGGACTGACTTTAAGCTCCATTCCCCATCCCCCTGCACTGCTCGGGGATGGATCTAGAGGAGCCGGGAATGAAGGAGTGAAGTTGAGCCTGTGAAGAAAGGGGAGGTGGAGGAAAGGTGTCCTAGTTTTGTCTTTGTTCTCACCATCCTACCCTAGTTTCAACTAGATTTAAATAAACTAAATTGATTTTCCCCAAGTCGGGTCTGTTTTGTCCATGATGGTAACTGGTGATGGATCTCCTTGTCCTTATGTTGACCCAGGAGCTTTCCACCTTACTTTCTACCCCTGTCCTGTTGACGAGCAAGAGTAAAGGAGCGGCTGGGTGGGGGTCTGACAGCTGGCCAACGTCAAACCATCGCAGTAGATTATCTGAACATGCCATAGTTTCAGCAAGAACAGAGCAGGACCTGAATTCTTCATTTCTTTCACCAGCTCTGGGCCAGAGAGATGTCTTACCTCATGCCAAGTGCCAAGCGTGCATTTTTCATGCATCTCGGCAGCTTTGGTTTCTGCTTTTGTTTTGAAAGACTCGCTCCAGAGAAGCACATCTGTCAGGTGTGGAGCCCAAACCTCAGAGGCCTCCTGAAGCTCTGCAGAATTCTGATACATCCAAAACACTCTCTGGGGAGTCACCTCAGGTGTAGCACCAGCCCTGCTGCACAGGGATTCCCTCTATCAGAAACTGCTGAGCTTTCCCTGGGCTGCATTTTAGAGAATGACCTTGAATGTGTTTCTATAGCAGAAGGCTTCACAGACCTTCTTTTCCCCCAATAAAGGAGATGTGGTCAACCTGGAGGACATGACTGTGAAGGACTCACGAATTTCTATGTCCTCTCTCTTAGAAATCAAGCTAGAGGAAGAGTTTCCGCTCAGAGAACATGAGTGTCATCCCAGGAAGCTAATTTGAAAGCACGAAGGCAAAAAAGCTCAGACTGTAAGCTTTTTATCTTAACGGTTGCCTTCTCCATGGGCAAAAGAGCACACCCTTCCCTCTTCATCTCAATCCCCACAAAATCAAAAGGGGAAGAGGTTCAGAAGAAAGTTTCAGACAGTGCTTTTGAACCATTATCTTTCACCCTTTTCTGGCTGTTTGCCTTTAGCTGCAATTCCAATCAGACGACAAACTCCACCGAGTCTCACTTCCACAGCAGGAGACACTCTTCCCCACCCGCATTTCCCAGCGGAGGCATATCGTAAACATCTCCTCCGGACACATGTCCACAGCTGACAGGCCACCACACCTCCCTTCTTTCCCTGCCGTTGCTCAACGCAGTTCATCCTTTAGCATAACCACTTTCACAAAAAGACCATGACAAATCCTTCTTACTCCCCACACCCCATGCCACATCACCCCTCAAAAGACCACGTACCACAAGACCCAACAGGCAAAACCAACATCTTACAGATGTTCCCACACTAAAGAATGCAGCCCCAGCAGAACACACTGAAGACACCTTCCTCTCCCTCCATGAAAGCCCTACAAACACGGCGCCCAACACTCCATCATCATCTCCCCAGGCACCAGGCCCACTCGGCTGGCACTGCACGAGACAGGTTACAAAACACCATGGCCACAGTGCACAGCCCATATGCTAAAGTGGCTCTCTGGAGAGATGAAATGGTGTGCCCAGCCCTGGGGAAAATGTTCCTCAACCACAGGACACTCCACTAGCTGCCCTCAGGGCTAGAAACAGGCCTGGCTGGTTTACCAGCATGGCAATAGGCACTGACTCCCTCCTGTGTCTGCCCCTGCACTGTCACTCATTCAACAGCCAGGCCAGCTGTGAATGGAGCTGACCTTTCCTATGGCTTGGAAAGTGCAAAGGACAAAAGACAAAGCTGGAGCTTGACTCCTTTGCCCAAACATAGGCATCTCCAGTCATCTGAGAAGTCCTAGGGTATCTGAGAGACATCTGCACGGGGTTGGGAGCTACAGCACACGATCTTCTGGAGACCTGAGGGTCAGCCTGGGCACTCAAGAGCATCTCAAGCGGCCTTAGGCACCTCAGGGTAGGCGGCTGAACCAGTCCCTGGAAATCTAGAAGAGAAGATGGATCAGGAGTTGTTGGTTGTGACTGCGGTTGTAGTCACCAGGTTGTGACTGCTGGTGCCTGAGTACTGTGGCTGGGTGCGAAGATGTCTCTGTTCTGTCAGCTCTTCTATCACCCAGTGACACCTCTCCCCCCTCCTCAAGAAGGGGAATTGGGAAAAGGAAAGGAGACCTCTGGGTTGAAATGCAAATAGATGTAATAAAATAATTATTGAAAAACCTAATATTAGTACTAATACTAATACTAATATAAATTACACAAACTTATACTCAGACCACGTAGTAGCCACGTAGCCCTGGCTTTTGGTCCTCGTATCTTTAGCATCTGGTGAACTTGAAGCTGCTCAGGACCTTGATCCCTGTGGAGAACCTCGTACCATCGCTGGCCACGAACTAAAACAAAGTGTCTTACCGACTCTGTTCTCACCAAATTGGGTCCTGCAGTTTTCTCAAAAATGCAGCTTTCTTGAACAGAAAACGGATTCTATGACTCTATCCCAGCAAAATCAGGACAGAAGCACACCTGTAACCATGGCATTCCAGAAGGACCGGGTTTGGGTAGTGGAGGAGAACCAGAGGGGAAGGGAGGCAGACACATAAAAGGGGTCAGAAGTCAATACAAGTGCCTGCCCAGTGCTGGCGTGGCATGGAGAACTGCTTTGGGTCAAATTCAGAATTGTAAGATTGTGAAGTGAAACAGTTAAAAATCCTTTGGACATGCAAAGTGTTGGTGAGCAGAAGGATGCCTCAGGACCAGTCCCACAGCATTCCGATGAGCATAGGTGTAAAAATGGCTGGGGACACTGCTGAAAATAAGGCAGTGCTCTCAATGTCTTGGCAGCCACAGATGTCTGACAGCAGGAAGGAGGGAGCAGCTTTTCCCTTCTGCTGGGCCAGCAATGGTAGGTACAGGCTCCTAGACCCACGTGTCCACTGAAAGGTCCACATCCACGTCTGCCCTGCAGCCAGAAGCAGTAACTACACCCCACTCCCAAAGAAAAGAGAGGCCACACCAGAGGCTACAAGCCCCTATGGAGACTCCGGGCTGACTCAGGACCAGAAGCAAAAAAGGAAAAGCCACAGACCTCACCAGAGGGAGCAGAACCACAGTCCCGGGTGCTTTCAGCAGTCAGTTAGGTGCAAAGCCAATTCCTTCTCAGACAATACGGGCAATTGTGGTCATTTCTGTAGATCTCTATATTTCAGTGACTTGATTTGAACGTCTTCAGCAGCCTTCTGATATTTGAGATCTGATACATGGGAGCACACAGAGAGACAAAAGCACTTCTACCTGTTCCCTACTAATGACAGTATTTACAGTACATCACACAGCGGTGTTCTTGTGGCCATCTGCTGCTCCTGTTCATCCACACTTCACCCTGCACTTGCATCTTAGGTCTGCCAATGTCTTTGTTCTGCATTGCGAGTAGGCACTAGCATCAGACAGGCAGGGCACACTACTGCTTCCCCTGGGTTTTTTGATTTTTCTTTGGAGCGGAGGATGTATAGTTCTCCAAAGAACACGGTGGGTTTCTCTCAAAGTCTTCTTTCTTGAGTTCCCAGTCTTCATCTCTCTGGTCTAAGGGCATTCCTTTCATTGCTGCTGTCCTGCGATAGTTTCTGCTCTCCACCTCTGCTCTGGAGAAGAAAGCAAGAGAGAATCTTCAGATGCTGAGCACAGTACGCTCACACCACCGTTCATGAGCAGCCCATCCACAGGAGCGGGGAACCGTGTATTTGTGTGGACAAAACACACTGTTTTGCTGGCAATACATCAGAAAAGACCGAGGCTCATCCCAAATCCGCAGCATTCCTCCCCCCGGGTGACCAGGCACTGACTGGGAGGTGGGCTGGAGTGGGAAACCTTTGCTAAGGATCTACAGTGAGATCAAACTTTTGCCACTGGAATTGTAATTTTAACCATAAAAAGCTCTCAAAGACTGACCTTGGGAATCTGTGTGCTTTTAAATGGACTTAAGCACATTGAATGCAGTTGCACACGGTATATTAACTCACTGCAATCGCAACATTTTCAGTTTCTTTTTTTTTTTTTTTTCTGCTGCTCATTCAGAAGTACTAGAAATTCTTAATGCCAGAACACCAGATCTGAAGATGATGGAATTTGGGAGGACTTCTACATAGCTATTCTTTAGAGATGAACTTTTAACCTCGGAAACCATCTAAACCTAACCCAATTCAGCCCTGAAATTGGGCTAAACTTTGCATTCCAATCCAGAACTAAACGAAACTAAATTCATCCCCATTTCTGTTTTGGGTTTTTTTTTTTTCCAAATAATAGTTTGAATTGAGCAATGTCATAGAAATTAGGCTGTGCTGCAGAGGTTCAAATTTTGCATGGGAAAACATTACGTAGAAGATACCATTTTCCCCAGCCCACTATCTCCGTGTGTAAATGATTCCCAACTCTCCTCTGGTTGCTGGGGTTTTTAGCTGTGGTTTTCAATTGTCTCCATGGTTTCACCTGTGAGAGACCTGTGGATGTCAGACACTGAACCATCCTCCATCCAGGCCCGGGATTTCCAAGTCAGCAGTGAATTAGCTCTTGGCATCTGTGTTTTACCAAAGCCCTCATTTATTTTGGTGACGTTCATATCTTTTCTATTACACAAACACAAGCCCAGATCTTCCATGAAGGACACTGCTCAATCTAACCTGAACATAGTATTCACTGTAGTTTTCCTTAGAGCCTTGAAGTATCAATGGTTTTTCATTACACTTCCCATTGCAAACAACCAAAGAAAACTAAAAATCACTTTCACCAAGTCAAAAATGTTCCTTTGAGCAGCAGAATTTGTTTTTATCATCTCAGCTACGGTTTGCTAATCACAGCTCTTAGATTTTCTTTTTCCTATTGAGTGTTATTAACTTCCTCTTTGCAGTCTTTGCACATGCCTGACATGGACACTGTCAAATATATTGGGAAACAAATCATCATTTATCAGCAGCCCTGGTTATCAGGGGAGGTCCCAGATGACTGGAGGCTTGCCAACATGACACCCATCTAGAAGAAGGGCCAGAAGGAGGATCTGGGAAACTACAGGCCCAGCAGGTTGACCACGGTACTGGGGGAAATTATGGAGTGGTTCATCTTGAGGGCACTCACATGGCATGTGCAGGACAACCAGGGTCTCAGGGCCAGCCAGCATGGGTTCATGAAGGGCAGGTCCTGCTTGACCAGATGACTCTCCTTCTACAACCAGGTGACCTGCCCAGTCAATCAGGGGAAGGCTGTGGATGTCACCTACCTGGACTTTAGCAAAGCCTTTGACACCGTCGCCCACAGCATTCACCTAGGAAAGCTGGCGGCTCATGGCCTAGATTGGTGTAACCCTAAGCCGCGATAAAAAGTGGCTGGACGGCCGAGCACAGAGAGTTGTGCTGAACACAGCAAAATCCAGCTGGTGACCGGTCACAAGTGGTGTCCCCTAGGGCTCAGTTTTGGGACCGGTCTTGTTTAACATCTTTACAGATGATCTGGATGAGGGGATGGAGTGCTCCCTCAGTAAGTTTGCCAGTGACACTAAATTGGGTGGGAGTGTTGATCTGCTCAAGGATAGGAAGGCTCTGCAGAGGGATCTGGACAGGCTGGATCGATGGGCCGAGGTCAATGCTATGAGGTTTAACAAGGCCAAGTGCCGGGTCCTGCACTTGGGTCACAACAACGCCCCAGCAGCGCTACAGCCTTGGGGAGGAGTGGCTGGAAAGATGCCCGGCAGGAAAGGCCCTGGGGGTGCTGGTCAACAGCTGGCTGAACATGAGCCAGCAGTGTGCCCAGGTGGCCAAGAAGGCCAACAGCATCCTGGCCTGTGTCAGCAATGGTGTGGCCAGCAGGAGTAGGGAGGTGATCGTGCCCCTGTACTCGGCACTGGTGAGGCTGCATCTCGAATGCTGGGTGCAGTTTTGGGCCCCTCACTGCAAGGTGCTGGAGCGTGTCCAGAGAAGGGCAACAAAGCTGGTGAAGGGTCTGGAGAACAGGTCTGGTGAGGAGCAGGTGAGGGAACTGGGGTTGTTTAGTGCTCTCTACAACTACCAAAAAGGAAGATGTAGTGAGGCCAGGGTTGGACTCTTCTCTCAAGTAACTAATGACAGAACAAGAGGAAATGGCCTCAAGTTGTGCCAGCGCGGATTTAGATTGGATATTAGGAAAAATTTCTTCACCGAATGAGCGGTTAGACATTGGAACGGGCTGCCCGGGGAAGAGATGGAGTCATCATCCCTGGAAGTGTTCAGAAGCTGTATAGATGTGGTGCTTAGGGACATGGTTTGGAGGTGGGCTTGGCAGTGTTAGGATAATGGTTGGACTTGGTCATCTTAGAGATCTTTTCCAACCAAAATCATTCTATGATTCTATTCTAATCATTATCTGCTACCAAGGGCCAGAGACCTCTTTCTGTACACTTTTTAATATATGTCTGTACACATACAGGTATACACACACATATATGCCCTGGGTTTTAATAGCACAAGCCTTTGGTGCAGTTCCAACGCTCAGCACCGCACAGAGGCTGGCAGCAGGCACGGGCCATGGGTCTCTGTACTGGCTCGGCACCACCCTCGGCAGCTCTCACAGCATCCAGGGTAAAGCCCTTCTGGCGCAGAAAAAACCTGATGCAAATGATGTGTTGGTTCCTCAGAAGCAGCTGCCTTCTGGAGGCTGTTTCCTATCCTTCGCCTGCCCATGCAAAGCTCACTGAGCTGTACGGATCCTCTGTAGCAGAACATTCCTAATATTTACATGTTAATCACATTTACATTTCAATACACGCAAGATTTCCATGTTGATGCAAACAGTCCTCAGCACAGCGCAGCAGCTCAGCCCAGGCAGACAGATACGTTCACGCAGCCAGCAACACCTGGGGTCACACGCGCACAGTGCAAGGGTGATGGTGGTGCTAGAGGGGCCTGAAGGGGGATTTAGGAAGGACTGGGATGCTCGTAGCCCTGTTTAGATATGCACGTCAGCCCCTCATTTGGCACAGGCTGTCGTCTTTTTAAAACCTGCCCTTTCTCTCTTTTTGCATGACAGGCAAATGTCCGAAGCGGACCGTGACGCTCTGTAACAAAATACCCCTCATATTTACATACCAACTCCACAGACACCGTGAGCAGAGGGCAGGCCCACTCTGTGCTGCACGGCATTGGTGTGCAGACACACACTTCATTTGCTGTCTGCAGCTTCTATCGGTACTGCCCATCTCCCACCAGCGCCGCACAGCACTGCCTGACCACGGACATCACCTCTGGGACCTTCTGCACACCTGAAGGAGCAGAAGGTAATGACGATTATACTACGAACGCCAGTGCTTCCTCCTAGTGAACTCCACGTTTGCTGATGTGAGGAGCTGAAACTCTCGTGTGAGGGTGAAGGCATCCACTGTGGTTGTAAATTATAGTGGCTTGACTACAAAAGAGGCTTCCTGAGTGCCAGTGATAAACTCTTGGCTGCCCACAGGCTGCATTATGGCTGTGAGGTGATCATACAGGCTTTGTGTGTCTTATAAAATGACCAAGGCGTGGGCATTCAAAACAACTTCCTGGTTCCTAAGTTCTCCCAGCCATGCTCCTGGCTGAGTCAGGCCAGCACGCGGCTCTGAAAGAAAATGTTTCCACCCTAAATCAGTCATCCCCCTCAGAAAACCCTCCATCAGCTGCATGAGTCACTCTAGGTGGTTCAGACTGGGGTATCAATCACTCTGTCAATCATGCTCCCACCCACCTCCACCAGTGCAGCTGCTTCTGCCTGCCATGGGCATCACCCCTCAGCATCATCCAGGCAATTCCCCTGCCCTTGCTGTCACCTCACTCCCACGGCTCTGCTGCACAGCCAAGTGCACGGCAGATGCTACAGACGCGGCAGGACTCGATAAGCTGCAGTTAATGGTGAGATTAGTGTAAAAATGACAGTGTCAAATAGGTAACAATTTCTAGAAATGATTAATCGAGGGGAACAGCCCTGCAGACATTTCACTCTCCAGGGAAGACAGTATTTACCTCTTGTGATACAGAAGCTAAGCAAGCCAAGACCTGAGAACAGTATAAAGAGAAAACCCTCCTCTGGATGATGATATAATCACCCACTTGATGACAGACCGGCTTACACTAACATAAGAATCCCAGAATCACAGAACGGTTTGGGATGGAAAGGATCTTAAAGTTCATCTAGTTCCAACTCCCCGGCCATGGGCAGGGACATTTTCCACTAGACCAGGTTACTCATAGCCCCATCCAACCTGGCCTTCAACACTGCCAGGGAGGGGGCAGCCACAGCTTCTCTGGGCAACCTGTGCCCGTGCCCCAACACCCTCACAGTGAAGAATTTCTTCCCAATATCTAATCTGAGTCTCCCTCTTTCAGTTTGAATCTGTTCACCCTTGTTCTGTGACTACAATCCCTGATGAAGAGTCCTTTCCCACCTATCCTGTAGGCCCTCTTTAAGCTCTGGGACGCCACTCTAAGGTCTCCCTGGAGCTTCCTCTTCTCCAGGCTGAACAACACAATCTCATCAGCCTGTCCTCATCTCTGTGGATCTTCTCTGGACCCGCTTGAGCGGGTCCATCTCTTTATTGTGCTATGGAAAACCAGAGCTGAACACAGCACTGCAGGTGGTGTCTCACGAGAGTGGAGTAAAGGGGCAGAATCACCTCTCTCAAACTGCTGGCCACACTTCTTTTGATGCAGCAAACGCTGAGATTTGCTTTCTGGGCTGCAAGCCCCTAAGTCCTTCTCTGCAGGGCCTTTCCCTACCATGTGGCTGTTCACTGGCATTTAACACATTACTATTGGGAAAGCTAACATGGATTTCAGTGCCCTCAAAGGATAAAAATCAACTCCAGTTACCAGCATCTTGCTTGAATTTTGCAGCTCCTGCACTCTGCAGTGAAAGAGGACGGTGCCTCCCCTGACTGTGCTTTGTTCAGCACACCCCTCCACCTGAGCATCAGAGGACACACTGGGACAGCAGCACCCAGATCATGAATCCTGACACCAACCAGACATAGGACACTCACTAAATCACAACATTGCCCACTGCAGAAAAGCATCTCCTTTGCTTGTCTCATCCAACACAGCTCTTCTGAACAGAAATTCAAATACTGAAGACTGACACTGATGCCAGGTAAGGGAATACACAGCACATTTACATTCCTGCACCTGCCCTGCTCTGAATAGGAGCAGCACCAAAATCCCCCCCCCCCATCCCCAGCTCTATAAAGCTCCTGTTTCCATACGGGACACCCAGGGAACGGCAGCTGCCAGCCTGCGCTAAGCATTGCTCCAACAACCTGCTTTTCCGGCACAGCACTGCTACCCGTCGTGGAGGATGGAAGCTTGTTACTCTCAAGATAAACTTAATATCACTTCATACGATGCCGTGGCTATCGTCACCATCACACTGCAGGCATTTGCTGGCATGTGGATAAATGCTTTCATTGTTTCTGTGCTTTGTCTTGCTTGGCTCAAAAAGAAAAGCTTTAACTCTAATGAGAAGATCTTGCTGTTCCTGGGGTGCACCAGGTTTTGTTATCTCTGCATCACGTGGCTATATTCCTTTCTTTCAATAATTTATCCCTTGTGCTTTTATGTTCACCCCATACCACAACTCCTTACAGCTATTCAAAACTTTTTCAATTGTTCCAACTTGTGGGTTACTGCCTTTCTTTGTGGGTTTTATTGTATAAAAATTGCAAATTTCAGGCACATCCTCTTCATCTACCTGAAAGTCAAAATTGACAGGATCGTGCCATGGCTCTTGCTGGGTTCAGTGCTTTTATCCCTCGTCATCTGCATCCTTACCTATGACGTCACTAATGTAACGCTCAGTACCAATTCCACCACCCTAGGAAATTTGTGGAAACTGAATGTCATAATGGATGAACATTCGTTCCCTATTTTTTTTATCATTGGCTTTGTGTTTGCCACTGCCTTCGTGATAGTAATCGTTTCTGCCCTCCTCCTCCTCTTTTCTCTCTGGAGACACAAGCGCAGGATGCAGACAACCTCAGTGAAGAACCTCAGCATGGATGCCCACATCAAAGCCATGAAATCGATTCTCTACTTCTTCCTCATTTACAGCATTAACTTTACATATTTGGTCTTGTCACTGATTTACTCTGCAAACAATGAAAATCTTGTGGCAATTCTCGTTTTACTATTTCAGTATGCCTTACCGGCTGTTCATTCCCTTATTCTGATTTTCAGCAATCCCAAACTGGAAAAGACACTGCTGAGGACTCTGCCTCGTGTGAAATGTAAGGTTTGCATGAGGTAGGAACTGTAATAAAAGCTGGAGCCCATCAAAAATGTCCGTATTTTATTATATAAAACATCATTTAATCGCTAAAGCAATACTCCAACAAGTGCAGATGGTACAGATGTTCTGTTTTCTACACCTGTGTTAAGAAAACTTCCTTAAAGATCTTTGAACTAAATTAGTATGAGTTAAATAAACTATGATCATCATTTGATTTAGATAACTCTCTGAGTTAAATTACCGTCAATAACAAAGTAATTCAGACCTGGTACATGGGCTAGCTGCAAACGGGAATAACAACACTGCCGACCTTCTAAAAATGCTTTGGTATTTGCTGACTGGAACTACTTAAGCAAACAACCTGTTTATACCTATTTTGATTTACATGCTGTTCTGCTGTGGCTGTGTACTTTGTCATATTACGAGTTGTAGCACTACCTTGCACTGGTTGATAGCTTATGCGTGAATATGTTGATCACTATTATTCACCAGAGGTGGTTACTGACTTGTAAACAGCAATGCAGAACTGGCCTTGGGGTGGACAGGTCAGCCTTACGTGTCCTCTTGCTGCCCCACTTCACGCAAAAACATCATTTCTCCTGCTCTGTGTGACGACCCTCCTGGTCTCCTTTCACTTTTTTACGAGATCGGTTTTTACCAATGGACTCTGGCTCAGGAAAGCACCAAGGAAGGTGGGGTTTGTGCAAAGTGTGCTATGGAATAAAGTCACGCATTCATCTCGCAGTGACCCACGGGCAGATGTAGGGGGTGTTCATGCCAGGTGCTGGGCAGCCGGGGCGTCCAGGGGGATCCCTGTGAGCCAAGCCCAAGGCTGCCTTGTGCCAAGGAAAGACAGTTCCAGCCGGCTCCAATGGACCCTCCGCAGGACACAGCTCAGCCCTTCAGCGGTGCTGGTGGCTCCTTGCAGAAAAGATGTTTAAGAAAAGGCAAAACCACTGCTCGGCATGCATTCTGTATGGAAACACGACCATGGTGATGTAGGCTGCCCCCCTGCAACCCTGGGAGGACCATGGTGGAGCACATATCTACACTGCAGCCTGCAGAGGACCCCACCCCAGAGCAGGCAGACATGACCTGAAGGACTGTAGCCCATGGAAAACCCACACAGGAGCAGACTTGTCCTGAAGGATTTTATCCCGTTGAGGGATCCCACACTGGAGCAGGAGAAGAGCATGAGGAAGAAGGACTGGCAGAGACAACGTGTCATGGACTGACTTTAAGCTCCATTCCCCATCCCCCTGCACTGCTCGGGGATGGATCTAGAGGAGCCGGGAATGAAGGAGTGAAGTTGAGCCTGTGAAGAAAGGGGAGGTGGAGGAAAGGTGTCCTAGTTTTGTCTTTGTTCTCACCATCCTACCCTAGTTTCAACTAGATTTAAATAAACTAAATTGATTTTCCCCAAGTCGGGTCTGTTTTGTCCATGATGGTAAATGGTGATGGATCTCCTTGCCCTTATGTTGACCCAGGAGCTTTCCACCTTACTTTCTACCCCTGTCCCGTTGACGAGCAAGAGTAAAGGAGCGGCTGGGTGGGGGTCTGACAGCTGGCCAACGTCAAACCATCGCAGTAGATTATCTGAACATGCCATAGTTTCAGCAAGAACAGAGCAGGACCTGAATTCTTCATTTCTTTCACCAGCTCTGGGCCAGAGAGATGTCTTACCTCATGCCAAGTGCCAAGCGTGCATTTTTCATGCATCTTGGCAGCTTTGGTTTCTGCTTTTGTTTTGAAAGACTCGCTCCAGAGAAGCACATCTGTCAGGTGTGGAGCCCAAACCTCAGAGGCCTCCTGAAGCTCTGCAGAATTCTGATACATCCAAAACACTCTCTGGGGAGTCACCTCAGGTGTAGCACCAGCCCTGCTGCACAGGGATTCCCTCTATCAGAAACTGCTGAGCTTTCCCTGGGCTGCATTTTAGAGAATGACCTTGAATGTGTTTCTATAGCAGAAGGCTTCACAGACCTTCTTTTCCCTCAATAAAGGAGATGTGGTCAACCTGGAGGACATGACTGTGAAGGACTCAGGAATTTCTATGTCCTCTCTCTTAGAAATCAAGCTAGAGGAAGAGTTTCCGCTCAGAGAACATGAGTGTCATCCCAGGAAGCTAATTTGAAAGCACGAAGGCAAAAAAGCTCAGACTGTAAGCTTTTTATCTTAACGGTTGCCTTCTCCATGGGCAAAAGAGCACACCCTTCCCTCTTCATCTCAATCCCCACAAAATCAAAAGGGGAAGAGGTTCAGAAGAAAGTTTCAGACAGTGCTTTTGAACCATTATCTTTCACCCTTTTCTGGCTGTTTGCCTTTAGCTGCAATTCCAATCAGACGACAAACTCCACCGAGTCTCACTTCCACAGCAGGAGACACTCTTCCCCACCCGCATTTCCCAGCGGAGGCACATCGTAAACATCTCCTCCGGACACACATCCACAGCTGACAGGCCACCACACCTCCCTTCTTTCCCTGCCGTTGCTCAACGCAGTTCATCCTTTAGCATAACCACTTTCACAAAAAGACCATGACAAATCCTTCTTACTCCCCACACCCCATGCCACATCACCCCTCAAAAGACCACGTACCACAAGACCCAACAGGCAAAACCAACATCTTACAGATGTTCCCACACTAAAGAATGCAGCCCCAGCAGAACACACTGAAGACACCTTCCTCTCCCTCCATGAAAGCCCTACAAACACGGCGCCCAACACTCCATCATCATCTCCCCAGGCACCAGGCCCACTCGGCTGGCACTGCACGAGATAGGTTATAAAACACCATGGCCACAGTGCACAGCCCATATGCTAAAGTGGCTCTCTGGAGAGATGAAATGGTGTGCCCAGCCCTGGGGAAAATGTTCCTCAACCACAGGACACTCCACCAGCTGCCCTCAGGGCTAGAAACAGGCCTGGCTGGTTTACCAGCATGGCAATAGGCACTGACTCCCTCCTGTGTCTGCCCCTGCACTGTCACTCATTCAACAGCCAGGCCAGCTGTGAATGGAGCTGACCTTTCCTATGGCTTGGAAAGTGCAAAGGACAAAAGACAAAGCTGGAGCTTGACTCCTTTGCCCAAACATAGGCATCTCCAGTCATCTGAGAAGTCCTAGGGTATCTGAGAGACATCTGCACGGGGTTGGGAGCTACAGCACACGATCTTCTGGAGACCTGAGGGTCAGCCTGGGCACTCAAGAGCATCTCAAGCGGCCTTAGGCACCTCAGGGTAGGCGGCTGAACCAGTCCCTGGAAATCTAGAAGAGAAGATGGATCAGGAGTTGTTGGTTGTGACTGCGGTTGTAGTCACCAGGTTGTGACTGCTGGTGCCTGAGTATTGTGGCTGGGTGCGAAGATGTCTCTGTTCTGTCAGCTCTTCTATCACCCAGTGACACCTCTCCCCCCTCCTCAAGAAGGGGAATTGGGAAAAGGAAAGGAGACCTCTGGGTTGAAATGCAAATAGATGTAATAAAATAATTATTGAAAAACCTAATATTAGTACTAATACTAATACTAATATAAATTACACAAACTTATACTCAGACCACATAGTAGCCACGTAGCCCTGGCTTTTGGTCCTCGTATCTTTAGCATCTGGTGAACTTGAAGCTGCTCAAGACCTTGATCCCTGTGGAGAACCTCGTACCATCGCTGGCCACGAACTAAAACAAAGTGTCTTACCGACTCTGTTCTCACCAAATTGGGTCCTGCAGTTTTCTCAAAAATGCAGCTTTCTTGAACAGAAAACGGATTCTATGATTCTATCCCAGCAAAATCAGGACAGAAGCACACCTGTAACCATGGCATTCCAGAAGGACCGGGTTTGGGTAGTGGAGGAGAACCAGAGGGGAAGGGAGGCAGACACATAAAAGGGGTCAGAAGTCAATACAAGTGCCTGCCCAGTGCTGGCGTGGCATGGAGAACTGCTTTGGGTCAAATTCAGAATTGTAAGATTGTGAAGTGAAACAGTTAAAAATCCTTTGGACATGCAAAGTGTTGGTGAGCAGAAGGATGCCTCAGGACCAGTCCCACAGCATTCCGATGAGCATAGGTGTAAAAATGGCTGGGGACACTGCTGAAAATAAGGCAGTGCTCTCAATGTCTTGGCAGCCACAGATGTCTGACAGCAGGAAGGAGGGAGCAGCTTTTCCCTTCTGCTGGGCCAGCAATGGTAGGTACAGGCTCCTAGACCCACGTGTCCACTGAAAGGTCCACATCCACGTCTGCCCTGCAGCCAGAAGCAGTAACTACACCCCACTCCCAAAGAAAAGAGAGGCCACACCAGAGGCTACAAGCCCCTATGGAGACTCCTGGCTGACTCAGGACCAGAAGCAAAAAAGGAAAAGCCACAGACCTCACCAGAGGGAGCAGAACCACAGTCCCGGGTGCTTTCAGCAGTCAGTTAGGTGCAAAGCCAATTCCTTCTCAGACAATACGGGCAATTGTGGTCATTTCTGTAGATCTCTATATTTCAGTGACTTGATTTGAACGTCTTCAGCAGCCTTCTGATATTTGAGATCTGATACATGGGAGCACACAGAGAGACAAAAGCACTTCTACCTGTTCCCTACTAATGACAGTATTTACAGTACATCACACAGCGGTGTTCTTGTGGCCATCTGCTGCTCCTGTTCATCCACACTTCACCCTGCACTTGCATCTTAGGTCTGCCAATGTCTTTGTTCTGCATTGCGAGTAGGCACTAGCATCAGACAGGCAGGGCACACTACTGCTTCCCCTGGGTTTTTTGATTTTTCTTTGGAGCGGAGGATGTATAGTTCTCCAAAGAACACGGTGGGTTTCTCTCAAAGTCTTCTTTCTTGAGTTCCCAGTCTTCATCTCTCTGGTCTAAGGGCATTCCTTTCATTGCTGCTGTCCTGCGATAGTTTCTGCTCTCCACCTCTGCTCTGGAGAAGAAAGCAAGAGAGAATCTTCAGATGCTGAGCACAGTACGCTCACACCACCGTTCATGAGCAGCCCATCCACAGGAGCGGGGAACCGTGTATTTGTGTGGACAAAACACACTGTTTTGCTGGCAATACATCAGAAAAGACCGAGGCTCATCCCAAATCCGCAGCATTCCTCCCCCCGGGTGACCAGGCACTGACTGGGAGGTGGGCTGGAGTGGGAAACCTTTGCTAAGGATCTACAGTGAGATCAAACTTTTGCCACTGGAATTGTAATTTTAACCATAAAAAGCTCTCAAAGACTGACCTTGGGAATCTGTGTGCTTTTAAATGGACTTAAGCACATTGAATGCAGTTGCACACGGTATATTAACTCACTGCAATCGCAACATTTTCAGTTTCTTTTTTTTTTTTTTCTGCTGCTCATTCAGAAGTACTAGAAATTCTTAATGCCAGAACACCAGATCTGAAGATGATGGAATTTGGGAGGACTTCTACATAGCTATTCTTTAGAGATGAACTTTTAACCTCGGAAACCATCTAAACCTAACCCAATTCAGCCCTGAAATTGGGCTAAACTTTGCATTCCAATCCAGAACTAAACGAAACTAAATTCATCCCCATTTCTGTTTTGGTTTTTTTTTTTTTCCAAATAATAGTTTGAATTGAGCAATGTCATAGAAATTAGGCTGTGCTGCAGAGGTTCAAATTTTGCATGGGAAAACATTACGTAGAAGATACCATTTTCCCCAGCCCACTATCTCCGTGTGTAAATGATTCCCAACTCTCCTCTGGTTGCTGGGGCTTTTAGCTGTGGTTTTCAATTGTCTCCATGGTTTCACCTGTGAGAGACCTGTGGATGTCAGACACTGAACCATCCTCCATCCAGGCCCTGGGATTTCCAAGTCAGCAGTGAATTAGCTCTTGGCATCTGTGTTTTACCAAAGCCCTCATTTATTTTGGTGACGTTCATATCTTTTCTATTACACAAACACAAGCCCAGATCTTCCATGAAGGACACTGCTCAATCTAACCTGAACATAGTATTCACTGTAGTTTTCCTTAGAGCCTTGAAGTATCAATGGTTTTTCATTACACTTCCCATTGCAAACAACCAAAGAAAACTAAAAATCACTTTCACCAAGTCAAAAATGTTCCTTTGAGCAGCAGAATTTGTTTTTATCATCTCAGCTACGGTTTGCTAATCACAGCTCTTAGATTTTCTTTTTCCTATTGAGTGTTATTAACTTCCTCTTTGCAGTCTTTGCACATGCCTGACATGGACACTGTCAAATATATTGGGAAACAAATCATCATTTATCAGCAGCCCTGGTTATCAGGGGAGGTCCCAGATGACTGGAGGCTTGCCAACATGACACCCATCTAGAAGAAGGGCCAGAAGGAGGATCTGGGAAACTACAGGCCCAGCAGGTTGACCACGGTACTGGGGGAGATTATGGAGTGGTTCATCTTGAGGGCACTCACATGGCATGTGCAGGACAACCAGGGACTCAGGCCCAGCCAGCATGGGTTCATGAAGGGCAGGTCCTGCTTGACCAGATGACTCTCCTTCTACAACCAGGTGACCTGCCCAGTCAATCAGGGGAAGGCTGTGGATGTCACCTACCTGGACTTTAGCAAAGCCTTTGACACCGTCGCCCACAGCATTCACCTAGGAAAGCTGGCGGCTCATGGCCTAGATTGGTGTAACAGTAAGCCGCGATAAAAAGTGGCTGGACGGCCGAGCACAGAGAGTTGTGCTGAACACAGCAAAATCCAGCTGGTGGCCGGTCACAAGTGGTGTCCCCTAGGGCTCAGTTTTGGGACCGGTCTTGTTTAACATCTTTACAGATGATCTGGATGAGGGGACGGAGTGCTCCCTCAGTAAGTTTGCCAGTGACACTAAATTGGGTGGGAGTGTTGACCTGCTCAAGGGTAGGAAGGCTCTGCAGAGGGATCTGGACAGGCTGGATCAATGGGTCAGGGCCAATGCTATGAGGTTTAACAAGGCCAAGTGCCGGGTCCTGCACTTGGGTCACAACAACGCCCCAGCAGCGCTACAGCCTTGGGGAGGAGTGGCTGGAAAGATGCCCGGCAGGAAAGGCCCTGGGGGTGCTGGTCAACAGCTGGCTGAACATGAGCCAGCAGTGTGCCCAGGTGGCCAAGAAGGCCAACAGCATCCTGGCCTGTGTCAGCAATGGTGTGGCCAGCAGCAGTAGGGAGGTGATTGTGCCCCTGTACTCGGCACTGGTGAGGCTGCATCTCGAATGCTGGGTGCAGTTTTGGGCCCCTCACTGCAAGAAGGACATTGAGGTGCTGGAGCGTGTCCAGAGAAGGGCAACAAAGCTGGTGAAGGGTCTGGAGAACAGGTCTGGTGAGGAGCAGGTGAGGGAACTGGGGTTGTTTAGTGCTCTCTACAACTACCAAAAAGGAAGATGTAGTGAGGCCAGGGTTGGACTCTTCTCTCAAGTAACTAATGACAGAACAAGAGGAAATGGCCTCAAGTTGTGCCAGCGCGGATTTAGATTGGATATTAGGAAAAATTTCTTCACCGAATGAGCGGTTAGACATTGGAACGGGCTGCCCGGGGAAGAGATGGAGTCATCATCCCTGGAAGTGTTCAGAAGCTGTATAGATGTGGTGCTTAGGGACATGGTTTGGAGGTGGGCTTGGCAGTGTTAGGATAATGGTTGGACTTGGTCATCTTAGAGATCTTTTCCAACCAAAATCATTCTATGATTCTATTCTAATCATTATCTGCTACCAAGGGCCAGAGACCTCTTTCTGTACACTTTTTAATATATGTCTGTACACATATAGGTATACACACACATATATGCCCTGGGTTTTAATAGCACAAGCCTTTGGTGCAGTTCCAACGCTCAGCACCGCACAGAAGCTGGCAGCAGGCACGGGCCATGGGTCTCTGTACTGGCTCGGCACCACCCTCGGCAGCTCTCACAGCATCCAGGGTAAAGCCCTTCTGGCGCAGAAAAAACCTGATGCAAATGATGTGTTGGTTCCTCAGAAGCAGCTGCCTTCTGGAGGCTGTTTCCTATCCTTCGCCTGCCCATGCAAAGCTCACTGAGCTGTACGGATCCTCTGTAGCAGAACATTCCTAATATTTACATGTTAATCACATTTACATTTCAATACACGCAAGATTTCCATGTTGATGCAAACAGTCCTCAGCACAGCGCAGCAGCTCAGCCCAGGCAGACAGATACGTTCACGCAGCCAGCAACACCTGGGGTCACACACGCACAGTGCAAGGGTGATGGTGGTGCTAGAGGGGCCTGAAGGGGGATTTAGGAAGGACTGGGATGCTCGTAGCCCTGTTTAGATATGCACGTCAGCCCCTCATTTGGCACAGGCTGTCGTCTTTTTAAAACCTGCCCTTTCTCTCTTTTTGCATGACAGGCAAATGTCCGAAGCGGACCGTGACGCTCTGTAACAAAATACCCCTCATATTTACATACCAACTCCACAGACACCGTGAGCAGAGGGCAGGCCCACTCTGTGCTGCACGGCATTGGTGTGCAGACACACACTTCATTTGCTGTCTGCAGCTTCTATCGGTACTGCCCATCTCCCACCAGCGCCGCACAGCACTGCCTGACCACGGACATCACCTCTGGGACCTTCTGCACACCTGAAGGAGCAGAAGGTAATGGCGATTATACTACGAACGCCAGTGCTTCCTCCTAGTGAACTCCACGTTTGCTGATGTGAGGAGCTGAAACTCTCGTGTGAGGGTGAAGGCATCCACTGTGGTTGTAAATTATAGTGGCTGGGCTACAAAAGAGGCTTCCTGAGTGCCAGTGATAAACTCTTGGCTGCCCACAGGCTGCATTATGGCTGTGAGGTGATCATACAGGCTTTGTGTGTCTTATAAAATGACCAAGGCGTGGGCATTCAAAACAACTTCCCGGTTCCTAAGTTCTCCCAGCCATGCTCCTGGCTGAGTCAGGCCAGCACGCGGCTCTGAAAGAAAATGTTTCCACCCTAAATCAGTCATCCCCCTCAGAAAACCCTCCATCAGCTGCATGAGTCACTCTAGGTGGTTCAGACTGGGGTATCAATCACTCTGTCAATCATGCTCCCACCCACCTCCACCAGTGCAGCTGCTTCTGCCTGCCATGGGCATCACCCCTCAGCATCATCCAGGCAATTCCCCTGCCCTTGCTGTCACCTCACTCCCACGGCTCTGCTGCACAGCCAAGTGCACGGCAAATGCTACAGACGCGGCAGGACTCGATAAGCCGCAGTTAATGGTGAGATTAGTGTAAAAATGACAGTGTCAAATAGGTAACAATTTCTAGAAATGATTAATCGAGGGGAACAGCCCTGCAGACATTTCACTCTCCAGGGAAGACAGTATTTACCTCTTGTGATACAGAAGCTAAGCAAGCCAAGACCTGAGAACAGTATAAAGAGAAAACCCTCCTCTGGAAAAAAAAAAAGCCTCATTCTCAGACAACTGGCAAACCTGAGCTTAACCCAGCTGGGTTAAGGTAGTAAAAAATCTATTAGCAAGGCTTAGGTATCACCTGCTTGTTGTTTAAATTTCTTTAAACTGAAGGTCTAAGGGCAATCAGAGCTGATTCTTCTGTGTGGAAGGAAGGTGGGGAATAGTGAGGGCTTGCAGCATGTCGGCTCCACAGGCAGCAAGGCCTGAGCTGTAAGGCTTCCTGGATGTGAAAGGTCCCACTAGCTTCCATATCAGCCAGAGCTTAGAAACAGGAACCTGTGCCTCCCCTAGAAGTTTTCTGGGCTCTGTACAGGGGCATTTTGCACAGTTTGGTTGTCTCTTCCTCTGTAAGGACAGCGACACTGTGTCAAGACAAAGGTAGGCATGGAGCATTTCAGCAAGAACCAACAAGTTCTAGAAGTACAGCCAAAGGACAGCAGCACCTACAGAGACGTTTACATGGGTTAATAAAAGGTGGTATTTGGTCAGCACTGGCCACCTCAGACGTTTGCCCAGTCACCATGTCTGATTTCAAACTTGGCAGCTCTTGTGCTGAACTGGCAAGCTGGAGACTTTGAGTTGAATATGTGCCTACAAAAAATTCCATGATTCATACAGTGCCAAAGCAGTCTTGAGAATGTGGCAGCGGTAAAAAAGATGGCAATTAAAGACTATGGTGGGACTGTAAATTCACAGAGATCCCAGGGGAGGAAAAGCCTTTAGGTCCTCTACAGCACCTCAAGTTCTGGTGTTCGCAGGTTTCTTGAGCAGTGTATTCAAATACCAGGTAATGTGTGGGACTACGATTTGCATTGTACAAGTTGGTTAGCCTCCAGTGGTCCCTCCCACTGCTTTAGAGAGGTGCAGGTATGGGACACAGCTCAAAGCTCTGGAGGACAGCTTCTGATCCAGAGAAACAAATTCGCAAGGATGAAAATATACATGAGCCAAATCAGTGGCTGAAAAACAGGAATGGTAATTAGGAACCCTTTAATTAGTCTCTGCATATGGTGCCACAGTGATCACCATGAACAGGTAAGGCAATAAGGAGTTTTCCAAACTTTGGAAGTAATATGTGGCCATCCTATTAACAGATCAAACCGTATAATCTGCAATAATTATGTAATAAAAGGATGGCTCTGTTCTTCACTACAAGAAAAGCCAAGTGAGATATGTACAATAACATCAACTACTAAAGAGCTGGTCTTAAGCAATTCAACCTGTGTATTCAGTATTCACCACTCTAAGGGATTAATACTTTTTAGTTCTTGCTTTAATTTCCATTGCTTACTAATCACTCTGTAATATCCTTATGAAAAAAGTGATGTCACGAAGTGGTATCAATTTTGAAAACACACCACGGCAAACCACAGAAGGCAGTGGAATAAATGAATGTCTTCCTGACGGCTTCCCTGTGACAAAGACCCATATTTGCTTATCTACTACTCATGCTTGATGGCTTTAATAGGCTTTAGACAGAAAGATAAGTAACACACTGTCCTGGGTTACAGTGTAAAATGTGCCAAAAGGAAAAAAAAAAATATTCCATTGCCATCTTCAGGAGCTGTTGAGACCAGGTGGGGCGGTGCTCCCTGCCTCCCCCCTCTGGACCATCTCCTGTCAATGGGCACAACAATGCCTTATCGCCTGACCCATAGATAACTCGCTCCTGGGCTATCTCCTGTTAATGGCCCATCAAGGATCTGCCTCACGACTCCCCATCCCATTGTGAGATGCTCCGCCCGGGGAGGGGGGGGAAGGAGCCAAGCAGTCCATGCCAAATAAAAACGGAGATTTTGAACACCCTAGCAGCCTTTCTTCCACTGGATTCCCAGAGGAGCTTTTCCCCCCACTGGAGTTCCAGAGGACAAGAGCTACCTGCCGACCACTGGACCTTCGGAGGAAGACCAGACTCTTATACCTGATTGCTGCTTCCACAGAACTACACCCATCACTTCAGGAGGACTGCAGCCAGCATCTTATCGGACTGCTACTGCCACCCTAACAGGGTGTCAGGTTGTATTCCTGACTCCGTCAGTGTAAACCAGTGGGTTGTTTGTTTTTCCCTGCCTTGTGTTATATATATATATATATATATATATATTAGTAAAGAACTGTTATTCCTATTCCCCATATCTTTGCCTGAAGGCCCGTTAATTTCAAAATTATAATAGTTTGGAGGGAAGGGGGTTGCACTCTCCATTTCAAGGGAGGCTCCTGCCTTCCTCCACAGACACCTGTCTTTTCAAACCAAGACACACACTCATATTCACTCTGGCCCTTTATATGGCAGTCAATTTAATTCCCATTGCTGGAGTCCCGTCAGCTGCCACAGTGGGACCAGCCATCGCTACTCACGTTTCTAAGAACCTGAAGCAGTCTTGGTGTCCGTAGATTTCTGCGAGCCTCTTGGGAGTGTCGCCAAAGAGGTCAGCGGCGTCCATGGCGGCATGTAAGGAATGAAGAGTGCGAAGCACCCCCAGTCTCCCCGACTCAGCAGCAAAGTGAGCTGCAGTCCAGCCCACGTCGCTCCGCAGGCAGTGCCGGGCGCCATGATCCACGAGGAGCTTGACCAGCTCTGATTGCCCTTGCGTTGGGCAGCAAAGCAGGGAGAGAAGAGGCACCTGCATTAGACTTTATATCTTCAGGCCGCACAAGACGGTCACACACAGTTGATCTTAATTCCCTCAGTCATGTTACAATGGATTTTACCCACAGCCTGGCCAGCTGATTTATCAAATAAATTACACCTATTAGAAAATACTGTTTTTTTTTCCAAATTACACTGCTTCCAGAAAGACTTTACAACAAAACCAACAATAAAATCAAAAAGCTTTCCACTAATTTCTGAATAGCATGTCTCAATTAGTCACTGACCAATAGGCTATTGACTATTTCATTGCTTCATTTTGGTTTTTAGTTCAATGCAAAATAAAATTTAAACATTAAAAAACTGGAAAACTTGTGAACAGCTTTACTAAAACAAAGCTTTGTTTGATAGGAGATAGAGAAATTACTTGTTTTCATTCACTGTCATATTTTTCTAACTCGTGGAGTTGCTCAAGGAAGCAAAGAAAGTTATTTCTGCCCCACTTCACACTGCCTTGACTGAGCTAGATCGTTCCCAATGGCACCTAGGCCATGCCAGTCTCTCATCACCATTTTCTTAAATAACTTGTTTCCCTTTGCTGCTGCCCAAATGAACAATAATCCATCAGGGCAAACGTAAAACATGTAAGTGTAAACCAGCAAATCACACACTTGATTTCTGAGCAAAGATGGGTGCCATAATGTGAGATCCCAATGTGTAACAAACACCCTTGCACGGAGGAGTACAGCTCCAGCTTCCTGTTTTACTCTGTGGACAATTATACATTATATATTGTTGCATTCATCTCTCTCTTTTCTGGTCTGCAAAGGGATATTTGACTTTTTAACAGTCATTTCTGATGGTGAAGGACCAAGTGGGAGCTGGAAACACCTCTGGTCCTGTGTTATTCATTTAACTAGGTGGCATAAAGGGAAGGAAATGTAAAACTCACTGTAATTATTTTGTTCTATTTGGTTTGATAAATCATTGGTATAAATACAGTGGGTTTGACTTTCTGCTCATTTGTGCAGGTGTACATGAGAAATAACTCCTCGGCACTGTATGAAGTCACCCCTTCGAAAAGTAATGTGGGGGACAAGCAGGCATGCTGTATGTACGTATTGTAAACTGTAAATTGTCACATGATGGGAATAAAACACTAAAAAACCACTTTGATGGTAACTCCGAAAAGTATTTTGGAGGCAAAGTTCCCATTAAAACTGGTATTTTTCTCTTTTTTGCTCATTAAAGACAAAATGTTCAGATACAAGCTATGACTATCGCCAGCATTAATTGCCCTCATAGCAAGATGTAATTACAATCAGCATCACTTCTTATGACGCTGGTTTGCAGAGGTAACAGAGCAGGCGGTGCTCTTACCTATTGCAGCAGCCCAGTGCAGTGGGGTTCTGTCATGCCAGTCGACATCCTTGTGATTTGGGTCGCAGCGCCCTGTCCTCAAAATCTCATCCACCAGGTCGTAGTCCCCCAAAGCCACAGCTGCATGGAGCTCTGTCATGCTGCACGCTTCAGAAAGGTGCCTGGTAAAAGAGTGATGGTTGTTTAGTGGGTGTTCACTGATGTATCCGCTTTCCTCAAGAGCAATTTTAACAGATCAAGCAGCATCTGGATTAAAAATGAGACATGCACTGTGAGAAATCAGGATTTATCCAAAAATAAGGAAAAAATAATGAGAGGAAAAAGAAAATTATAATTTATCTTCAAACCAGCGATCACAGACTGATGGTGACGTTTGGTTTGCAGTCATGGAAATCTGGAGCAAAGTGGAGCCCTTTATATAAAGGACTCGTAGATAAAACCACGCTGCGTTTTTCAAGGATGTTGCTAGAGAACAGCCAGCTCAGGCCAAACATTTGCCATTGGTTTGTGGGTACTCACTTACCATGGAAACTGGCTCCTCCCTGGCCAAGGCTGCAGATCTGTTCTTGGTAACGTTTCATTGCAATGAGAAAGAAATGTCTGCGCAAGTATCTTCTGACGTTCTTTGGTGCAAATAATCGAGCTATGGCATGTTTCTTAAAAATCTCATCTCCGTAGCTGTGCTTTGCACTTTCCAATCCCATACAACAGAGCCCCATCACAAAACACAAGCAGATCTTCGGCCCCTGCAAGGCTGTGGCTCTCAATAATTATACCTGTGCTAGGGGATATTTCCTAGTTGCTTTGCTGGCAGGGAATTTAAGCAGCTTGCAAAGATCACTACGCTACCCCATCATCCTGAGGATGGAAACATTGCAATGTTTTCTCCAGTCTGGCCAAATCAATGGGGAGAAAACTTAAATTCCTCTATCTACGTCTGGTCTTGAGCTAGTTAGTCCAGTACCCTTATAAAACAGCAGAGTTTTAGGATATGCTCCAACTTTTGCATTGCATTTACTTCATGGAGTAATTTTCACATATTGAAAAGAGTGTGATTTCCATGTTCAGCATGTTGGAAAGGAGCAGCATCAGAGCTTGCAGAGGCTGATGGAAGGGCAGGTTTGCAACCCTAGGGGTTACATCCTGGCAGCCAGAGGTGGATGGGGCCATTTCCCTGCTCCCACAAACATCTTAACCACGTCCCAGATCCAGGCTGGAAGGACAAACCACAATCTCTACTGCTTTCTTGTAAGAAAAAGATGAGATACAAAGGTCAGAGGGAATCACAGCCTGATTCAGCAGGTCCCCTGACTTAGGTGGTTGCACTGCGTAGACCAGATCCAAGAGAAAGACCCATACGTGACTTTTACTGAGTTTGACTCCTGCACATCCGGGAATATCTGAATATATTTTAAAATACCATAAATTTTGGAGTTCCTCAGTAGGCCACAAAAGTGTCATTGGCTTTGGCATGTTTCTGTTACTTCAACCACTCATGCACTGCCTCCTCCTCCTCATTGCCTCCTACTAACTTTGAAGAACTTGTTCCTTTAGATTAAGCAGAGGTCTTCAGAGCTGTCCTCCAAGACCTTTCAACAGCATTAAATCTATCCTGAAAATGTTACGCTTTAATGCATCCAGCCTGTCACTGAAACGAGTACTGGACAAAACGGCTGTTGTGGTTTAACCACAGCCAGCAGCTAAATACCATGCAGCAGCTTGCTCACTCCTTCCCCCTCCCGGTAGGATGGGGTGGAGAAAGGAAAAAAAAAAAGTAAAACTCGTGGGTTGAGACAACAATGATTTCATAACTAAACTAAACTAAAATATAATAATAACGACAATAAAAATTTATAATAATTGTAATGAAAAGGAATATATTAAAAAAAAAAGGGAGGAAAAAAAAACACAGGAAAAGACGAATGATGCACAATGCAACTGCTCACCACCCACTGACGGATGCCCTGCCAGTCCCTGAGCAGCAGTCAGCTCCCTGCAGCCAACTCCCCCCCAGTTTATACACTGAGCATGATGTTCTATGGTACGGAATATCCCTTTGGTTAGTTTGGGTCAGCTGTCCTGGCTGTGCTCCCTTGCAGTGTCTTGTGCACCTCCTTGCTGGCAGAACACGGGAAACTGAAAAACCCTTAGCTTAGGATAAGCACCACTCAGCAACAACTGAAACATCAGGGTGTTATCAACATTAGTATTCTCACACTAAATCCAAAACACGGCAGTATATCAGGTACTAGGATGAATAACTCTAACCCAGCCAGAAGCAGGACAAGTACAGAAAAAAATAAATAATCTTGGACCTTTTCATACAACTTTCTTACTCTTTTCCAAGGAAATGCCAACAAAATTCAAAGTTTAAAAATATAACTTAAATTTCAAGTACCTTTGTACTCTGCTAGTTTCAGATCATACCCACACATAGACATGCAAGGGGAGAGGAAAAGAAGCCACTGATCCCACCCCGGGAGCTCAGCAGCTCTCCAAGGAGACAGTCCATGGGTGCAGCTTCATAAGCAATTCAGGCCAAACCAGATTTTACCTTCTCTCCCTCCCGTGCTGGATCAATCTGTTGATGTCTCAGAAAACTAATCTTTTATTATTGGTGCTGGTTTTAGGGTTAAGTCCCTAAACTCGCCATGACCAAGGGGGGCAAAGTGGGGGGTGGGGCCTGCGGTTGATCCACCTGAAACCACTCAGGAAGCTGCACCCAAAAGTGGGACCAGCTTCCTTAGGGCATTGTTATCCCCTTCTCATCAGGCCAGAACAAAAGATTGTGATTTTTATGGAGAGACTTTGAGTAAAATGTCTCCCCTCCTCGCCCAGCCGTAAGCGCTGCCGCTCCTCCGCGGGATGCGGCAACCTGACCGGGGGGATTTTCTTGTGGGGATCCTGGTGCTTGGTCAATCCCTACGCCATCACGCTGGGCAGCGCCGTGAGGAAAGCCAGAAATTCACAGCCACATGCAAACGAGCCCGTATCTAAACCCGGCCCTGCCCTGCAAAGGAATAGCCCATTATCTAAACAGCCGCAGGGTCCTCTGGGGTGTGCAGTGGTTTTGGGGATGGCTCCATGCCAGAAACTTGTTTTCCAGGCCCGGGGAAGGTCTCTCCCAGAAAGATTGTCTCATCTGAAAACTAAGGCAAAGTTTGGTCCCTCCCCTTCGGGGAGAGCCCGGCAGTCGGTCTGCCAGCGAGACAGACGTCCTCCTGCGGGACCAGCCGCCTCTCGCCTGGCTCCCGAGGGCCGTGGGCGGCCGAAGGGTCCATCCTGCTCCTCCAGCCAGTGGGACGGGAGCGGAGGGCAGCCGGGACACCGCACACCAGGTACGTGGAGCACCGGGTGCTGCTAAAGTGGGGAAAAAGGGTCTGGGGAGGGCACAGGGAGGAGCGTCGGTGGCACGAGGGGGATTTTAAGGAGCTGCGTGGTTTCTGCGCAGCCCCTTGCTCAGCTTGCCAGTGCTCCCGCTCCCTGGCTTCAGCCTGCTCTTCCCGAAGCATATCCCAAATCCTCGAGTGCTCATGCTCCTACACTTCCTTCCTTCCAGCCCCTTATCTGGCCCCAAATCCCCATGTGTCCCTGCGGAGGGGTGGGATTCGCTCCTGGTAAGCTGCGGGGGGGGGGGGGGGGGGGGGGATACGATATGGTGGACATGCCCTGTCCTTGCTGTGTGTACGGCCAGCGTTCCACGAAAAGGTGAATTGAGTTTTCCCACAGGGAAAAGTAACCCAGCTCCTGACAGAGACATGCCCAGTGTAGGGATGGGAAGCAGCAGCTCCAGGCTGCAGCAGGGAAAACTCAGACTAGATGGAAGGGGAAAAAAAAAAAAAAAAAAAAAATCACAGCGAGGGTGATTAAACTCTGTGTCAGGCGTCCAGGATTGAGACATGCAAAACCGAGGCATATGTGCCCTGCTTTCAGCAGGGGTTTGGACAAGGTGACCTCCAGGAGTCCTTCCCAACATAAATTCTTCTGGGAGGCTGAGAGGGACGCAGACCAGGAGGTTTTGGGTGCTCTGCCAGCAGAGCATTCATCTCCCCCAAACCCAGCATCTGCAAGGGGGACACTGCACAGGGCCCTGCGCCCTGGCTGCTGTTAGAGCCAGCGGGGAGAGAGATGGTGGTTTTAGGATGTGGTTCCTGCTGGTGTGTTTTAAGCCAAATGAACTCAGATATAAGTAACAAGGTGGTGGGCTGTAACGTTAGTCAGACAAACCTGCCAGGAGAGCCTGCCTGGACTTTACCCCGTGACACGACCATCTGAGCCTCGCCAGCGGCAGCAGGTGGTGGCTCTTCAGGGTAGGAACGGAGGGCAACCCCACTGACATGATTTACAGCAGCCGAGAAGCTGTTGTGACTTACTGCTGGGGACACGTGGGATCCTCTAACGGGCAGCTCTAGGAGGAAACTGGAGATGCTCAAATCCCCAACTTCAGCCATTGTTAGTAGTTGGCCTCTCCTTTTTCTCTGCTGGGAGCCAAACACTTTATCTCTTCAAAATCTGCTAGTATCAGGGGGGAAGGGACCTTTCTGCAGTGGAGTTGTGCTTGCAGAGAAGTGAAAGGGAATGTTCCCACTGTGGGAGGTACACTTGGATTTAGCCCTTGGATCCAGAAGCTCCACAGCTTATGGGTAGTGTGAACCCAAGTGCCTCCTCCTGCTGACTCCAAAGCTGCTGCCACCCAATGTCCCCACCACACAGCAGACAGGTTTTCCACCACCCAGGTCCTGCTTCAGGCCCAAATCAGCAAGCAAAGTGTGAGAAGAGGTGTTTCAATGCCTAACACAGGGCATTTAAGAGCAGGGACCAGAACTGGGGCTCTCTGGTAAATGCTGTCATAATGCTTAGGGTTACTTTTTCTCCCAGACGCAGTGAGTGTTGAAATGTTTTTGTATCTGGGATCGGGACTAAGGTTATCCCATGCCCCGGTGATGAGAAATGGCTCTTTGGCTCAATCTCCAGTGCCAAATCAGGCAGGGGATGTACTTAAAACAGATTACTCTGAGCTTAAGGGGACAATGGTCCCATAAATTAATTCTCCATACGCTGAGGAATATTTTACTGGGGAGTGCTACTGAGACGAGCACGTGGAAATGCCCTGAGACATGACAGGGAGGCCCTGGACTAATCCAGGATGCAGAAGCATCACCCAAAAGGCTGGGAATCACCAGCTCCACCTTTGCTTATCTCAGTCTCCACATCCCATCTCGAGAGGGGGGATGCACCATCCTGCCCCAGCCTCACATGCCGCATGTGCTATCACTGAATTACTGAGGTCAGCATCACCTCTGCACTAAGCCACACCCAAATGTCGGATGGAAGCAGCCTTCAAAACAGGCAGTATGTTCATTTACTGGAAAAACAAGTGGCCCAGATCAGTGGAAAAATACACATTTGTGTTTTGGTGACAGACTCAGCCGTTTACATTCTGCTACACAAAAGGTGACAGTATGAAGGACTCTTTCCTTCAGCTCCCCCACATTCCCCAGGCTCAGCTCCCCGACTTGGGCACCCTTCAAATAAAGTACAAGACAAGGTCAGGGAGAAAAAAGAAAAAAAAAAGAAAAAACAAACAAGGAAAAACACACCCCTAAAACTGTAGGGCCTGGTAAAACCTCCCTTACCGCTGCCCACTATCCAAGTGGGAACTGCTCGCTGTTTGCTCTGACGGCTCTTGCACTGCCCAGAGCCTCCCACGGCCCCTTCCTCCCTCACTGGAGAAGCTGGCGCCTCTCAAGCCCCCAGCTGCTGTGGGGGACATTCATGGAGGCAGCAGAGATTGGGTTTTGTCAGGCATGGGGAGAGCTCACCCTGACACCAGCACCACCATCCTCTGTCCTCCTCCACCAGTAAATTCCCACAATCTTCGTGGAGATGCTGAGCCATCTGAGGAACAGCAAACCTACTGAGAAGGTGCTGGGAAGAAGCACAGCAACACCCACAACCCCATCCTGCTGCTCCCATGTGCATAAGGTCTTCCGCTTCAAGCCCCTGGAGCGCTGGAAGGGAAAGTTTGCAGGATCTGGCTGAAAAAGCACAATGCTGGATCGCCAGCTCACACGGACACTGCTGACACTGGATCCAGCCTTGGCATTTAAAACAAGCCTCTGTGTTTATCCAAGTGCCGGAGAAGGCTGTCGGAGCTGCTTCCTGCGCCCTTTCAATCCTTGGCTCTGGGGCTGCTGCGGGAACCGCCCAGCCACAGCCACAGCACGTCAGCTCCGGCAAACAGACTCAAACCCACGAACTAAAGCAAAACCACCACTGAACATGAGGAAGCCATCACTTGCCTGACTGCATTTGTGAGCAAGAACACGGGCGTGCTGCTGTCAGATGCAACTTCCACTTTCAGACTGAGATGACGCCCTGTTTATCGCATCTGAAGTGAACCCGTTTCTTGTCCGAGGCGTGTGCGGACTCCAGCTGTTAAAAATTTAGGAGCAGGACGCTCATCTCAGGTCTCAGCTACTGCACAACCAGCAGGGCCACAGACTTCCAGACTTAAGACTCACACAGACATATAAAGACACGACCATATAGATTTCTGAAAAAGCACGTAAGGATTTGGTTTCCAGCACCGCAGGAGGACAGCAGCGGTGACGGATGCTGTTATCCCACAGCATCCACAGGGAAATCAATTAGCTAGCATTGCCATAGTATAATTTAACAGCCTACAGGTTTTTGGATTGCTTCTCTCCTGCTACAGAAGATGCTGGAGGTACATAGATGAACGATGAAAACTTAGTTTAGGACAACAAAAAAAAAACAGGCTGGAGGTTTGAGATTCTCTTTTCTGCTGTTCCTTCAAGGGCTGGACAAACTGGGCAGAGCAGCAGTTTAGTATCTGTGTAGTAAAACACCCTGCACATAGCACAACACCCTGCACATAGCACATCACTGTGCTGTTACTTAAATTCCCCCAAAAGAGTAATGAAGAGTGAACGCAGCATTTTTACCTGCCCTGACTTAGGCATCTTCTGAATTTCCCAAGAAACAGTGACACTGTTCTAGATGAAAGCTGTGCAGGTGTTTAAGAAAAGTCACACTTCAGGTGCAAAATGTCTTTTCAATTTGTGTTTCTTACCATAAGCAGGGTGCACGCCCTGAGAAAAAGGATTTTAAGGTGTTACAGGTGATGTCTTACTGAAATAAAATCAAGTATAAACAGAAGTAGTTAACAGGATAAGTAAAGGAGTTTCCCCACCGCCTTTGTGTCCTCAATATCTATTATTGCTTTAAAAATTAATGCTCTGCTTAATACGTTTGGCTTGAGACTGATGGGGATTTTAATGTTTAGTTTGCATTTTAAAAACCATTTGATGACAGTTTCTGGTCCTGATTTGAGAACCCCAAAACACCCCTCACCTAAACACCTTTCCCATTCAGAAAGGCCACACTAAAGCACCCAGACGCAGAGCGGTGGCTGCAGCTGAACTCCAGCCCTTCGGACTTGGGATGTGCAGTCAGAGCTCTGCTCCTAAACCTACTGCCAATCCCTTTGCAGCCCTGATAACGGAAAGAAAGCATTTCTAGCAAAAAAACACTTTATAACTCAGTAACAGCCTTGTAGCAATCAAAAAAAAAAAAGTTACATAAAAAGTTACATTAAAAAAATTACAAAGAGGCTTACTGGAATATTTGAAAACCACAAAAAACCCTCAGAGAAACTACATCATAGAACAGCACATACATTTCTTTAGTAACTTAAAAGAACTGAAATAAAGAGCAGAAAAACAAAAAGAAACCAAAGGAGAACAAAGTTCCCAACAGCCCCAGAAGGCCTGAGGCTCCCCTCAGGTACCAATTTTTCTCCGATTATGTGCTAAATGCAGAAATTCCCCCCAGATTTGCAGCAATGGTTAGGACAGGTTTCACCCCAATGCCTCCCCAGTTAGACCCTGCTCCATAAATGATGCCCAATTGTCAGCTGGAACCCCACACAGCAAAGATTCTGAACTCTGAGTATCAAACTTCCCTCTATCACTTCACATCAAAATGAAGGTGGCTTTTTTTTTTTTTAATTCTGTTTTTGGCTAAAACTTTTACAGTTCCAGAAATGCAATACTGGACCTCCTCGTTTACTGCTAACCCCAAACAACCCCTGCATTTCCCTCCCCCCCCCCCCCCCCCCGTGTACACATTCTTCAGTATCAAGAGAAAACCCTCCCAGGGGCAGCTCCTCCGGTAACTGCACACTCACCAGCTGAAAGAGAAACCGGCTGCGCAACCTCTTGGAAAAGCAGCCGTGAAGCTGCCAAACTCAGTCCTAAACCAGCCGCTCAGCCGGGCTTAAAACCCCTTCCAGCAGCTATTATTAGCAGCCAAGCGCTTAAACCCAACTGCACCCTCTCCTGCGATCAGAGCCCTCTCAAAGCTACGGGATAGAAGCACGACGGAGCCGGGTGATGGGATGTTTCCTCGGGGCGACGGCTGTGGAAAGGACGTTTCTCGGCGGGGATGAACGGAGCCGCTAGCCGGGGAGCCAGGAGCAGAGCCATTGCCAGAAGGGAGTACGTCTGCTCCTTGCTCCCCTTCCAGGCGTGTTTGGCGGGGGGGGGGGGGGGGGGGGCGTGTAGGAACCTTGCGAGGGTGGCACCGCTGTTTGTCCATGGCCGAGGGGAGGGCAGGGCAGCGCGGCGCGGCGCGGGGAGGGCGGCGCACCCCTAGGCGGCCAGGTCGAAGTCGTCGCGCTCCTGGTTGTAGTCGAGCACCTTCTGCCGGAGGCGAGAGGCGTCCACCCAGGTGATGAAGTCCTCCACGGCGCGGGGGATGAGGAGCGCGGGGTCGGTCACCACCTCGGGCCCCACACGGACGTGTCCCTGCTCCACGAAGGTGACGGCGTGGCGCAGGTTCTGGGCCATCCGCAGCTTCACCAGCAGGCAGGGCAGGCGCCGGCGGCAGAAGGCGGCGGCCGAGAGGCTCTCGCAGACGGCCAGCGACCTCCGGCAGCTCACCAGCCCCAGCCCGTACAGCTTCTCCAGCAGCGCGGAGGCGCAGCGGGCGCGGAAGGCGGCGCTGGCCGGCCCCAGGTCGCGGAGGCGGCGGGCCAAGGCGCGGACGGTGCGGGCCAGCGCCTTGTACTGCACGTAGTCCTCCCGCCGACCCAGCCGGTAACGCCGCAGCGCCTTCACCTCGGCCAGGCTCCCCCCCGCCGCCTCCCAGCTCACCAGCTCCAGCCGCCGCAGCAGCTTCTGCTCGTGGTACTTCAGCTTCCGCACCATCTTGGCTGCCCACGCCGCTCCCGGCGAGCCCTTCCGGGGAGGAGCGGCCGCGCTCCGCCCCGCCGCCGCTTCCCCCGGCTCAGCGGGCCCGCCCCGGCCCGGCTGCCCCCACCTCCGCCTCCCCTCTCCGCCCCGGCCTGGCCGGGGGAGGAGCGAGCCCGCCCAGCATCTCTGGCGGCGTTAGGGTAGCCCCGGGTCCCTTCCACGCTGCTGCCGGGAGAGGGGGAGAGATAAAGCCCAGCCCGGCTGCCGGAGCGAGGGGCAGGGGAGGCCGCTCACTCCCGCGGCCTGGTCTGGGGATGCGGCCGCTTCCCGCCGCGCTCCGCTCATCCCCAGGGCGAGCCCGGCTCGGAGGTGACACTCCAGGTATGGGCCGGGGACGGTCAGGCCTTCCCGACAAGCCCTCCTGCCCGGGCAGCCCGCCCTTCTCTCTGCAGAGATCATAATCCAGGCTTCGTCATTCCTCTTGGAAAAATGGCTCCGGCGTTGTTTTTCTCCGTGACGTCCTGATGACCCCCCCAGATGCGTAGGGCAGTTTTGTTTACCGAGGAGCTGCTAAAACTTCCCTCTCTGCCGTCCGTACGAGGAGGAGCAGCTGTAGGTCGTAGCTTGGGACTGCCTTCGCGTCTGACACACGCCGCTCTTGGGCTTGTGCTTCCCTGTTTGTGCCCAAGAAGTGAGATCTGACCTCCCGGAGTGCCACCACAGCGTCCCCAGCTAAAGTCCCCTGCCTTTGTGTTTACTGCACAGTGTTGTCTGATCCTTGGGATCTGGGACACTGCTCCAAGGAGATTCCCCAACAGAGCAGGTGGTGAGGTTGGTGACTCGGGATTTCAGATCTCCAATTCCCTTAAGCAGATTCTTGTATCGGCTCCACCTTGAATTTCCTACTCGCACTGAATTTTTTTCAGGGTAAGTGATGTGGTCACACAGGCCCTGGCAATCTCTTGATTTGCTTTGTGTTTTTCCCCAGGTTTGTGGGTGAAGGCAGCAATGGAAATGGAGAGCAGCAGCACCGAGAAGTTTTATAGGATCCCCGAAGGGAAGGGGCCACACTCGGTTGGATGTACGGACCTGATGACAGAAAATGCAGTTGAGGTAAAGCTGTCGGTTCTTTCTCCTTTGAACTTAAGTTACAATGTTAGTGAAACAACTTGCTGTAGTTTTACAGATGAATCAAACAGAAGGTCTTGCCTGTGTGCAGGGATGCTCCATGGCTGACACCCACAGCTGAGCTGTCTGTCTTCTTCATCCCAATGTAGCGTGTGTACTGGGCACTTACCAGATGGATGTAACCTGCAAGCCTTCCCCATGGCTACTTCCTCCCTCCTCCAAATATCCTGCCTTCCTTATGTAGGATACTGCAGAGAAACTGTGTCCTCCTGGGACCCACGGGGTTCTTCCCATCCACCCCATTGCTCCCTTCTGTGTGGGGCTCCTGGGGAGCTCCACACGCAGCCTCCATGACTGTAGCTGTTCTCATCACAAAGATCCCAAGGGGATTTGGCAGGGCTGGGTGATGAGGGTAGGTTGTGTTTCAGCTGCAGGGTAAAGCATGAGATGCCTTCTCAAAATTTTATCTATGTGAAAAAGAACAGGATGTCAGTTTTGCCAGTGGTTAGCACAGAGTAAACAGCCAGCTAGTGAGCTCGCTTGTCGGTTTCCCTTTCAAATCCTCTTGCTTTTTAATTTTCCTGTGAGAATATGCCTGCATTTATACTGTGGTTTTACTCCTCGGACTAGCCAGGTATAGTGGAACTTCTGGTCAGTTTATAGTGGTTTTTCATGTTTTCCTTTACCGAGCTTACTCTGTATCAGCACAAAGAAGCAATTGGTTTCTCTTTGTAATCAGCCCGTGTGTTTTTCTTAGATAAGCATGCTGTGTAATTATAGTTTTCTCAGGCATTGATAATGAACCTCTTTCCCTTTCTGGTAAGCAGTTAGTCACCTGGGGAGGTTCACAGGGACTATTCTGAGATCAAATTAATGCCATCAGCAGTATGGATTATTTCTTCCTTAATGGCCTTTGTGTCAAAGATTGATTTAAGTTTGATGAGTAAATAGAAACAAGCTTCATTAAACAAGCTTTTGGTACACGCTGTGTATGAAACCAGTAAATTAGTATTCAAGAAATAAGACTTTATTCCAAAGCTCACGTTCTTTGTGGCCCTAGACTTAACTTGGTAAAACAAAAGTATAGCTGGAGCAAGACAGTGAATTTGAATAGTGTGTCGCAAATTCCCTTGCAAACCGGGAAGTAAGAATGCAAATTGCACACAGTTCATCTGCCGGGAGGTCTGCTTTAAGGTGTGCCGCTGCTTTAAGGTGTGCCGGCGGGTATGTTGCTGCTGTCTGCACAGGAAGAATGCTGTCAAGGGGGTATGGAGGGGCCACGTGAATGTGGAAATCTTGGGTGGTTTCCTGGAAAACCTGGAGTGCAGACAGTAAAAGAAGATTCAAACTGGTGGTATGGAACGGAGGCAGATAAAACATGGGCTAACAAAATTGTGTTTAGAAAGATGGACCACTACAGACTTGTAAACACCTTGATGAGGAGGAAGAGCAGTATGCTGCACTCCTTTGCTGTGCAGCTGCCCAAGAGCTTTACTGACAGCCTTTGGCTCAGTTTAGCCAGGAATGCTGTAGCCACATTGAGACCACGTACCTGCCTCTGCCTACATCTCCTCTGCTGGACCACACTTCCCAAAACTACTCTTGGGGTAAAATTTGTCTTGCCAGCCTAGTGGAAGAATATACTTCTAGGAGGGTCCCTTTTTCTCCCCAGTTTAGCAAGCTGAACTGGGTAAGTAACAGCTCCATGAGACTCCCTGGTGCAAGGAAAGCCATGACTGCTCCCAGCTGGAAGGGTGCAGGGGACACAGTCACCCCTGTTAAACTGATCAATCTGCATCATCGTACCATTCCCCGGAGGGAGGCAGAGGGAGGAAGGCAGAGGGGAAGACCCAGCAAGATGCAGAAATGGAGCAAATAGGTTGTGTTTGTAATGACTGACTTAATGAAATGGAGCATTTTGAATGAGCCATGGAGTAACCTAGAGAAGGTGACGTATATCTCCACCTGGCTGCCAACAGTCATGCTACTTTAAATTCATTGCAGGGACAAAAAGGGAGCGACGTAGGATTGGCATCAAAGCCTGAATAGGAGAATAATTTTCTTGTGAAGTTATCTTAATTCTTTTGAGGTGTCATTCTTGCATCTGAAGCCCTTGACGTGAATGTTTTTATCTTTTTTTTTTTCTCTGCCATACATACATAAATACCAATCTTTCTTTTTTTTTTCCTCCCCTCTTAATCCCAGGGAAGCTTCTTGCGCCTGTATTATCCATCATGCGATGCCACAGATAAAGAAGAGGCACCATGGATTCCGGATAAAGAGTACTATCAGGGACTGTCTGACTTCCTTAATATGTACCGAGTTGTAGGAGAAAGGCTTTTCCAGTACTATGTTGGTAAGACTGGTTTTGGTTTTATTCCTTGGTTAGTGCAAGGGCACGAGCTCTGTATGCAGGTTGTTGCCTCGTTGCTCCGTGAGCAGCGTGTTATTGCTGCAGGACTGAAAAATAGTTTTTCCCAGAGAAGGATATTTGTTTGGGATGGGTTTGTGTAGTGGGGCTTGATGCTGAACGTGACCCAGTTCTCAGGCAGACCCGCAGTCCCTGACTGTTATGAACAGGAGCATCTGGGCAATTTGCTGTAGGAAGAGCTTGTGTGAGCTGCGCCTGTGTGTCGGGATTTAAATCCCACAGGGAAATGTGCAAATCTGCAAGGGTCAGATGGACACTTAAGGTCCGAATACCAAAAAGACTCGGATGCCTGACTTTCCTTGAAAATCTGTTCTCGCAGAGTTTAAGAGATATGTAGGCCTTGTGCTAGGCTGTGAACGGGAGGAGAAGGAAAGTTATCTTCTGCCAAGTAGAAAGTATTTTCAGACTCAGATCTGTATTTGTCTTCTGTATTTGAAGGATGAGATTTGGTACCCTATCTTCAGGTGACTGCTCTGAAATCAGTGGTCACTAGATTATTGGGATCCCTCCCACAGGAACAAACGCTTTCTTACAATTTCAATAATAATGATACATGCTTTGATTTTTATCTAGGTTCAGTGACCTGTCCTGCAAAGTCAAATGCTGCTTTTAAGGTGGGAGAAAAATACCCACTCCTCATTTTTTCCCATGGACTTGGAGCTTTTCGGTAAATATGCAGTTTGTTGAGAAATTATTTTTGTTGTCTATGGTGACAGCAGTCTCCAAGGATGGTTCTGAACAGATTTTCAGTAGGGGGGTGAGATCCCTGTGGAGTTGAAACAGATTTGAAGTACAGGCTGCTGTGTATCAGTATGACCCCACTGAAATCAACAGCAGTAAATAAAGGCAGGGTTGATGTATTTATTTGTGTTTTCCCTTTGTATTTTAGGGGTGAAGGTGTTTACCACTCCATAGGCATGTTGTGAAGATTAGCTAGTTCATTTTTGGACAGATTTTTGAAGATGCAAAGTGTTGTATGTGCTACCTTTTAAAAATCATTAGCATTTTTTCTTCTGAATAGACAGTGAACAGTTACAAGGCCTTGCAAACAGGCTTTGGTGCCTGGCATACCAACCCCTGCTCTACTGGCTAGCAAATTCAAACAGAAGAAATACTGAATGGAGGCTAGCGCATATACAGTGTGGTCAACATGTAGAGAGCAGTGTGCTTGAGGTGGTTATGTATGCACATGTCTCACCAGAGTGTGGTTTTGATTGCAGGACGATCTATTCTGCTATTTGCATAGAGATGGCTTCTCAGGGCTTTATAGTGGCTGCTGTGGAGCACAGGTGCGTATACTGCAGGTTTTTGGGTTCTGATGGAAAGAAACTTTCTCACATCGAAAAGAATGTTATTTATTCTAAAGAAGAACTTATCGTTTTGTTTTTTTTTTAAAGAAAAACTAACG
The DNA here is from genome assembly GCF_034619465.1 of Leptosomus discolor. Classification (NCBI taxonomy): domain Eukaryota; kingdom Metazoa; phylum Chordata; class Aves; order Leptosomiformes; family Leptosomidae; genus Leptosomus; species Leptosomus discolor. The sequence continues at coordinate 120,965,890 of NC_141392.1, forward strand.
TGTCTTCTTCAGCGCTGCCCACACCCCCTGTTTCTCTAGCTCAACTCTTATCTAAGCAAAGGGAATTTGCTTACATAAGACCTTGAATGCAGAGTCCCAGGGTAGATATCGTTGGTCATTCTTCAGGCATGCTATTTTTCTCTCTCTTATTGTTAGAACTTGGAGAATGTAAAGGAGGTGGGAATTTTGGTGGGGTTATTGCATTATTTAGAAAGTCTGTCTACACTCAGTTGCGACTGCAGCAGCACTGGTTGGTAGCTGGATCTCTCGAGATAAGTGAAATCTAAAACTTCTGATGACTTCACACCCAATGGAATACAACCCCAGAAATAACCTTTTGTTGATATTACAGAGACGAATCTGCTTCAGCAACGTATTATTGTAAAAAAAAGTCCATTTCTGAACCACAGGAAGAGTCTACATCAAACATGGAGAAGGAGTGGATCTACTACAGGAAACTAAAAACTGGAGAGGAAGAGCGGTGTTTGCGCCATAAGCAGGTACTCCTCCCTGGTCTGCGCTCTAGGAAGCGAGGCGGGAGTGGTGTGTTTAGGACTAACTAGCAGGCTCTTTCCCTTGGCCGTGTCTGCAGTCGTCTGCCATGATTCAGGGGATACATAAAAACGCATCAAGTTCTATGTTACTGAAGGTGGGAAAGCCAACAACAGCTTTCTTCAGAGCATAACCTACTTCCTCAACAAAGCTTTCTCCTGAAGTTGCGCTGTCAGGCTTAGTCAGCTGTTTCTCCTCTGGTTCCACTCAACTTTTGTTTCTTCTCTGTGTCTTCAGACTTTTGCTGCCCAGCCCAGTCTTTAAGGACACGTTGCATTCGAATGTTTGCGTGGCCTTAGGCCTACTTCAGCTTTTGTTTGCTGTTGGATAGCAAGATGAATCATGGCTGCTCCGAGGGGGATGTTGCTTCCTCATCTTCACTGTACATGAACGTGGTTTATAGCAATGTGAACAGTGCAGACTTCCTGATTATAAGGAGCACCTATGCTAGATGTGATGTGGCCGCACTGACGAGCGCCTCCAAGCATAGACTTGACCTTTAAAATATGGGAGTGTTTTCTTCTGGCTAATGCAAACTCAGCCAGGGAGGTGTTTCTCTTATCTCCCTGGGCCATACAGACAGCAGTACAAGTGTAATTTCCTGTGTGCGTACAACATCCTACTTACGAGTCTAAATATGTAATGTCTGAGCTTGCAAATAACCTCCAGAAGCCGTTGTCTGCAAATTTCACTAGTGGAGAAGTCAGGAGATAAGGGATTTATTTGAAATTCAGTGATGCACAGACATTTGCTGCCTGCCTACACACTGTGGTTCCCAAGGGCGCTACTTTTCTGTGGTTCTTTTTAAAGATTTTCTTTTACTGGCAGTACCAAAGTCAAAAACACTTCTTATGCTGAACAATGAAAACCTTTATTTGCAACAGCTTCACTACAGTTTTCAAGAATGTGTATTTATATAAAATGAGACGGGCTTCTTGGCTTGCTCTTATTTAGGGTTTATCCAGTGTAAAGACTCTTTCAAAGCTATTGTGCAGATGGGGCAAGTGATGTAATGACATTTGCTCATCAAAGTGAGCAGGAGGAGGAGCAGCGAGTCAGCCTTCCTTCTAGTGGTGTAACTTCAGCCTTTACACATCCCAGCAACACCTTCTCTGAGTAGTGACAGGACGAGGGAGTTGAAGGTCTTTGGCGCATGTTACAGGGATAGATTCCTCCACGTGCAGAGGATCTACGCAAGAGTTTCAACTCTTTGGACCTCAAAAGTCAGCTTTGTTGTTGGTCAGACCTCGTCAGAGTGCTGTTTTACAGTTCCATTCTGCAGTTCAGAATAGTTGTTACTGTGTCAGACACTCTGGGGAAACAAAAACCAGACTAGGCCTTGTGTCCAAAGGGCTGGCAAGCCCAGCAGTTGTCTGATACTTCCTTCCACTGCTCGGCCCCAACTTCTCTTTCTCCCCAGGTGCAGCAAAGAGCGCAGGAGTGTATCAAAGCTCTCAATCTCATTCTTAAAATCAATTCAGGAGAGGAAGTAATGAATGTATTAAATTCAAACTTTGACTGGAATAGCCTAAAGGTGAGTGAAAGGCTGCGGCTGCATTTTGTTAAATGCCTAATAATGCTTCTGGTTTCCCTCTTCCATTGCTAAACTGGTTCCTGTAAACTATTGTGAAGATCACAGCGTAGATCTATGAACCTATTCTCAGGTCATCCCAAGCTGGATAGACAATAATGGAGCTGAAATTATGCTCTTCCTACTTCAATAGGATCTATTGCCTAAAAAATTATTCCCTTTAACAACAACAACAAAAAAAAAAAAAAAAAAAAAAAAGTTTGGACAAGAAAGTCTCTTACAGCACCTGGATTTTTTTGACAGGATTCTGTTGATACTAGCAGAATAGCTGTGATGGGACACTCTTTTGGTGGTGCTACAGTTATTGAGAGTCTCAGCAAAGAAATGAGATTCAGGTAAGTATGCAAAACCAGGCTAGAGACACTTGGCACTGGAGAGGTCCGGAGCAGGGGACCTTACCTAAGATCCCTCAACTGCTTATTAGCTTTTGAAGGAAAGTTTTGTTTGGCATGTCTTGTTTTCTCAGGTCATGCCTCTTTCTGCTGTGGGGATGTGGTAGAACATAACAGCTGTATCATACTATTATATCATGATACTGTGGGACCCTGCAGAAGCTCCTGTGCCCAGCTGCACGTGGCAATGGAGACCAACAAATGCCATAATGGATTAATTCTCTTCCCCCACAGTAGAAAACATTTTGAAACAAAATGATTCATTAACCTGTTTACCTGTTCAGTACATTGAGTTTCTCTTTCCCATGTCTCCTGCAAATGAAAGCGTGCTCCTAACTTCCGTACAAAGCTTTCTGCTGCTGTGACAACATCCAGTTGTTTGACAGGTGTGGCATTGCCCTCGATGCATGGATGCTTCCAGTCAGTGATGACATTTACCAGAACAGTGTCCAGCAACCGCTGCTTTTTATCAACTCTGAAAAATTCCAGTGGGCTGATAATATCTTAAAGATGAAGAGGCTCAGCTCCAATGACACGAACAAGAAAATGATCACTATCAAGTAAGTGTTCAGGACCCACCATTTCTGTGGTTGAAGATGAATCTTTAATCTCTTGCTGGAGCTGTTCAGTTACATGTAACTGCAGACAGAGTCACAGTCAGTACTTCCTCGTGGCCCAGGTTTTCACCACATGATTGAATCAGCAGTACGTGCCCCACAGTGGAGACAGAGACCTTTCTCAAAGCAGCTGGTAACCCTAAGATACTCTGAGATGTGCATTCCTGCCCTGGGGCACAAGTTTTGCTCCTCACGCATCATCTGTGTTCAAACACTTTAAATAGCCTTCTGGGTGCAGTTATGCACTCGCCTAGTGACAGCACTGCGTGCAGGGGAGAGGACAGCTCTGTAATCAGAAGGGCCTGTATCAGCAATGGTGTGGCCAGCAGGAGCAGGGAGGTGCTCGGCACTGGTGAGGCCGCACCTCGAATGCTGGGTGCAGTTTTGGGCCCCTCACTGCAAGAAAGACACTGAGGTGCTGGAGCGTGTCCAGAGAAGGGCAACGGAGCTGGTGAAGGGTCTGGAGAACAGGTCTGGTGAGGAGCGGCTGAGGGAACTGCGGGTGTTTAGTGTGGAGAAGAGGAGGCTGAGGGGAGACCTTATCGCTCTCTACAGCTGCCTGAGAGGAGGCTGTAGTGAGGTGGGGGTCGGTCTCTTCTGCCAAGTAACTAGCAATAGGACAAGAGCTATGCCAGGAGAGGTTTAGATTAGACATTAGGAAAAAATTTCTGGACTGAAGAGAGCGGTCAAACATCGGCACAGGCTGCCCATGGAGGTGGTGAGTCACCATCCCTGGAGGTTTTCAAAAAATGTGTAGATGTGGCCCTTGGGAACATGGTTTAGTGGGCATGGTGGTGTTAGGTTGACGGTTAGACTTGATCTTAAGAGGTCTCTTCCAACCTTAATGACTCTGTGATTCTATGATCAACCAGAGCAGAGACAACTTGAAGTTTTGCCAAGCCTACTCTTTATTGCCATTGCAATTGTAGTGACTTTCAGTGAGCATATACAGAACTTCCTCCCTTCTGTGGTTCGGACAGGATTTACTGCTAATCTTGCACACTTACGAGATTAACCTGTCTTACCTTCTGCTAAAGAAGACAGCGTAAGATGCGTGACTGTCTTTGGAGAAGCCGGTGCAACCCATGGCATCTTTTAAACCTGTTGATGATTGTTCTATCTGCAGGGGATCAGTGCATCAGAGTTTTCCTGACTTCACCTTTGTGAGCGGAGAAATCATTGGAAGATTTTTCAAATTGAAAGGAGAAATAGATCCAAATGAAGCTATTGATATAAGCAATCATGCTTCATTAGCCTTCCTGCAGAAACATTTGAGTGAGTATGTTTACATCAAAGCATGAAGTTAAATGAACACTTAATTCCTATGCAGCTTTTTTATATAACCATGCTGTTCAAAAGTGTGTCAGAAGAGTTTAAGTAGAAAAACCAGAATCTTTATCTAGAGGTTTGTTAGTTACTTTTGTAATCTAAGCAATTCAGAGGAACATTGCAGTTTTGTTCTAATACATAAAAACCCAGAGTGTCATTTTTCCCTCTAAAACATCATTCCTCCCCTACTTTGCCAAGTTGATTCATCTGTCCTATAATTTAATTTTTCAGTGTAGCTTTACAAGAAGCTGACTACCTAATTCATTACCGCTTGTTTTGGTTTTTTTTTCCCCCCCATTTTATAGGTCTTAAGAAAGACTTCGATAAGTGGGATTCTCTTGTGGATGGCATAGGACCCAATGTTATTCCTGGTACCAATATTGACTTATCTCCAGCTGAACCTGAATAAGGAATACAAAGAAGTACTGAAAATGCCACAGACATCGGGACACTAATGTTGGCCAGACATTGCTCAGACATGCAGTATCGCTGGCTGCCTACACAGCTTTTGGAGTGTGGAACAAAAAAAAAAAAGATAAGGCATTAGGTTATATTGTCATGAAAATGTAGAGAGATTTTAATTCAAATAAGTGGGATTCTCTGGAATACTGCAACAGGGTAACTTCTGCTCTTTTCGGCAGCTGGGGGGAAAAAAATATCACTTGATGGTAATTTAAATGCTCTTTCTGGTTTTGACTTGATAGAATCAAGTTTGCAGAGAGAGAGAGATTATGCTCCAGGGAATTCAACTGAAGTTCTGCTCACCAAGCTTTAAGTCAGTTTGCATCCAGCAAGCCTTTTTTGCAGTGCAAGAGAAAAGAAATCTTTAATTTGTTAAACTACTTAGTGTTTCAGTTGTGCTGTGACAACAGTTGAGAGTTGGAGCAGGATTTTGCTCCTTCTGGTCAGAGGTGCCAGTGGAAGGTCGTCTTCAAAACTGTCTTATTTAGTAAAAGCCACACTAAAAGCTGCAGGAAATAGTTTAAGATAACAGCAGAGAACGATGTTTGTTCAGGCACAGGACTTCTCCTATGAAGTTAATGCACTTATATTTAAGATCTGTGTTTACAGACACACTCAGAGGAGGTTTCCATTCCAAAAGCTGCTGATATGGTCCCTTGTGTTGTAACAACTGTAATTCCCCTTAGGCAAAGCTCAAAGCAGTGCCTCACTTGTTAATCTCTGTATGACCACTATCACTCAGTCACAGTGTTGGAGATGAAATGACAGAAGAGAGGTGTCAGTTCTACCACTTGCTTAAAAAGTGTACTTCATCCTTGATGATCACCTTGATGACTCTCATGGTTGTAATAGTCTCCAGACACTTGTCTTTGTCCAGGTACTAGCGTTGCTGTCTGTATCTGTCAGTAGAAGCAGTTGACTATGTCCTTGGCTGAAGAAGGCTCTGCTTTTTAGAGCAAAGTTCTTTAAAGCTGCCCCATGGAAGGGTGACTTCTAAATGAATAAACCTTGAAAAAGGGGGACTACCTTTAGCCATAGCCTGTTTGTTTCAAAATCAGGTTACAAACCAAACAACTGAAGCAAGCAGTTAAGTGTGTAATTAAATATTTATGTAATCTGTGATCTTAACATGAGATTGCAACAACATCTAAGACTTGTTTGTCAGAAATTAAATTCTCTCCAGCCTATCATCGTGTATTGTCTCTATTAAGGGAATCAACATGCAAGTGTTTCTCTTACTGAGTGAACACTACTGACACTAGAGATCCACTGTGATACTGAGCCAGACTATTACATTGTCAGAGATCTTGGGTTTCTAAAACGTTACAACAGTGTGAAAAATTCATACCCTCTGCATAGGAGGAAGCATGGAATAGGACTGGAAAACAGAAACTCCTTTTCAACACGTGAGGTGGAGAGTAAAAGGTGAGGTAAGCTGCAGCTGTTTTACCACAAAACCATTTGATTAGTCTGCTTCATATTTACAGGAAAAGCTTCATCTTTCATTAGTGCCATTAAGGCCATGTCATAAAAACAAGTTCTATTTTGTACATGACTGTGTGATGTTTCAGAGCATTCAGCATGGCTCACAGTGCCCTGGAGAGCTGTTTAGGGTCAAACCAGAACCATCAAAGCTACATCTAACTGCAGTACAAGGTACTCTGTACGCATACAGCATTTGGGCTTATGCACAGGGAAAGAACACAAGTCATTAACACGACCATGATCTGCATATGCCAGACAAAGCTTTATTCCAGCTTCTTCCATTGCTTTATAATGGCACCAAGTGCAAGACTTCAACCCAAAACAACTGTTTCCCTACAGACAAAAACTCCCCTGCCTGCCCCCATTAAAAAAAAAAAAAAACAAAACCAAAAAACAACAACCCTCAACTTTTCCTAGGGGAAAAAAAAAAAAAGAGAACAGACATTTAACAATGCAACTTTTCAAAAAGCAAACATCAGAAAGCAGTATTGTGCACCCCAGTAGCCTACACAGCAACTCAGAAGAAACCTGTGTTCAAGAACCACCCACCAGCAGCTAGACACAAGTTAGTGCGCACACACACTCAGTAAGGAATGCCAGTTGAGAGGCAAATTCTTATTTAACTAAAGCAAGTCAGCGATGAGAGGCCAAGCTGACAATAGCCTACCAACAAGCACTGCTCCTTGACAGGGAAGTATGGTAGTGACAGGCACTTGCTCAGTTAGGTAGAAGAAACACTCAATGCTTGGCTTGTATTCTTGTTCCCACAAAAACACATTTTCATGGGAACGTTTGTGTACACAGGTCCTTGTTCAGCTTCACGTGGTGAACGTGCCACTTGGTTTCAGGAACGTTGCAGGACATGAGAATCTTCAGTTAAATCTGAACTGCAGCCAGTTTGCTTTTCTACAGGGAAATAAAAACAGATTAGACCCATCAAGAGGTTTCCATAAACATGTATAAATGCATTAATATCTAAAGTCACAGCTCTACAAGGCTTCAGACTAAATGTCATCAACTTACTGGACCATATTAAAACTTACACAAAGTTATCATATAAGGATAAGACAGTTGAAACAATGGAACTGCCCAAGAAGATGAAGCAAGCAGTGCTCCCAGATTTCAGTTACAATTTCAAGATACTCCATCCCTCAGCGAGCTTAGCAAAGCCACTGCAGGAGTTTTTGCATCCTGTGGATCAGGTACCTTCTACTCAAACTGCCTTTCCAGACAGCAGCCCATGTGTGCAGCACGATCCAGTTCTGCACCACATGGTTGCATGACCTTAGCTCATGTTTTCTGTGCAGTTACTGAGAGGGTGCATACACCAATACTGTGCAAATTATTCAAGAACACAGACAGTGGGCAAATTTGGGCAATAATAATCAGCAACCAAAGAGGGGAAAACCCCCCTAAAATGAAGTAAAACTGTAAAAGTATTATCAAAACCAGAAACAGCAAGATCAAGAATAATTCTGCATTTGAGTGATGCAATTGTAGAAGGATTTGTGGATTCACCAGTTTAACATTTTAACCAAATTTTTATCTACTTTTTTTTGCCCAACAGGTAACTAGATCTCTCTTGCAGGCTTCATTATTTGTTACTTGTAAACCTGTCAGCTTTCAGTACAGTTGTACTGAAATACAATTACCAATTCAATCACTGAAAACACAAACATAACGCTATCTTTGCTTAAGCTCAGTTCAGTCTCCATCAGGCAACCACTGGTCAAACACAGGAACAAGTTGCCCAGAGAGGTTCTGGAGTCTCCGTCCTTGGATAGATTCCAGACCTGAAAGGAAGGTCCTAAGCAACCTCATCTAGCTGACCCTGCTTTGAGCACCTCCAAAGGTCCCTTTCAACGAGAACTGCTCTAGGATTCCATAGATTATAGAAATAGTATATAATCGGAAAGAACCTGTACTATTTTCTTTGGTACACAGAATAGGCATTCACCAGTAACACTTCAAAATTTTGAAGTACCAATAAAGATGCGCATGTGCTACTCACAAACCATCCTTACAACAACTAAGATGGTATTATTATGGGTTTAGATTCATAGACCAAGATCTATTAAGGGACTGGGGCATTCAAATCCCAAACTACAATGCTTAGTAGAGTCTGCCTAGCAGTCACTCAACCTTGCCTCAGAAATGTGAGCAAGAATAACATGCCAGTGGCCAATGTTCAAAATCCAACCAAAATCTATAACTTAGGTGTACCACCCCAGCGTGTCCAAGAGGCTCAATCCACTAGGCTGAATAAATAAATACTAAATTGATTTCTAATCAAAACAGAGTAACAGCTTTCACTGCATATATTCACCATTAAACTGACAGTACGTAAGCTAATGCTACTAAATAAGTTTCAACAGTAGTACAGTAAATACATAAGCTCAAATAAAAAAAAGTGTTTCAACTGTATTTTCTAAAATAAAGCATTTTCTAGAAAATTAGGAAGCATCCAAACACCAAGTACACAACCTCTTTGGGAGGTTTAAGGCAGTCTTACCTTGAAGTAAGGACTCCTCTGGTAAGGACTGCAAGCTTTCTCTTGCAGGGGCTATTGCCTAAACAAAAGGGAATTCTGTTAGGAAGCTGGCACTAGTGCGAATATGGTTTTCCAGTGAGGTGTTTTCTTTAATACTAGACTGACTTTTTACACCAGCACGGCTGGGCTCTGATGTACCACTGTTTTCCCCCCTTATAACTCATTACAGAAGCCTTCTGCCCACTTTTTGCTTTCATGCAGAAACTGCATGTGAAGAATGAACCGGAAATTCATTCCGTTATTGTCAGCAGCACAGCTGACGACCTGAGTTTTGGGTTCCAGACGTGAGGTTTTCATTGTTGGTACTTCATGAAGAACCTTACTATCATTTCCTAATTACTTTGTAATAGAAGTATTTTCCATTAAGTACCAGTTAGTTACGTGCTGTACTAGCATGATCTGTCAAAAGCCGTATCATCAGCATTGTTCTACAGTTCTTGATTAATAGTAGTCTTCCAGTAACGCTCCTTCCTTCAAGCTGTTTTCATTAATCTGTTCCCAGACTGAATTCACAGTCCTCAAGCTGAATGGCTGACAGTTTCTAAATCTATATAAATAGTTTACATAAATTATATCAGTTATACAATAGATTTATACAAGTTTCTAGTCTCCATAGAGATCTGTTAAAGAAGGCAGGCAAATATGACATCTTAAAGAAAAACACTGTGCTTCCAGCCATTGGCATGAACGCACACTTTAGATTCAGGCTACTTTGCCTTTCTGTTCTCATGCTGACACAGGAAGAATCACAACTAAACTCAGAGCACCCTTTCTAAAAGGCAGTACTGTCCTGCCCAGTCTACTACCACACCACCATACCTCAGATGATCCGTCAGCCCAGCCAGGAATACCGTTCCAGACATTCACAGGATCCACAGTCTCCTCACTGCCACTGGAGAGGTTCAAGACCTGTACAGACAGAGCCAAATTGTATCTAGCACAGCAGTGGATCCTGAGAATACACAGAGGAAATAAGACATAGTAGCAGGAAAACACAGCTGAGGACTCCCTGCTTTCGAGAAGGCTTTCAGTCTGGATCTTGCAAGGAAGAATAACTTAACATCTCATAAAGCTGAGTATCACTATTGAATCTGCTCAAGGCCCTCCTGGGATTCTAACCCAAGTATGGTGAGAGAGGAAGGCTGGAAATACCTACTAGATCAGAACCAGCAGGAAATGATGAACGGGGATATCACTATGTACCTGACACTAACATCCATCTGAATACAGCTGAGGTTAGCTTCAGGTACCCAAAGAATCTACTAGCAAAAGAGCTGGCTTCCATGCTCAGGCACTCCATCTTCCAAAAAGTTACTTTTATGAAATGATCTTTTGGATTTGCAACCTTAAATTACAACTTAAAGGCCCTTTTATGTAAATACAATGTTTGTGCACATGTGTACATACACACACACACTCTCCCCCTGGAGAAAGACTTCTCCGTGATCTCATAGCTTGAACAGCAGTACTACAAGACAGACCATTAGATTATAATCTACTGTTAAAGTCTCACCAACCACTAATTCAATACACATTTCACTGAAGTAGGAATAGTTGTGTATTCATTATTAATTACAGTATAATTTAAGTTTCTTCCCAAATTTCTATTGTTCTAGCACCAACTCCTCAAATCAGTAAAAGAATGCCAAGTTTCATGACCGTTCAATGGTAACACAGCTCCATAGCAGAACATTAACTTCCAGGCCAGATAGAATCACACACGTATGAGTATGTAACTCAAACTGGAGCCAGATCCTTCAACCTTCCCAGTCAGTGCAGGGGAATAAGATGTGAAGGAAACATCAAGTCTTGACATATAGCATCCACTATACTTTGAGTGGAGTTTGAGACACTGCTGTTGCTATGTAGCCTCCAAGCCCAGAATCGGCCTTTGCAATGCTAAGGCTTAAATTATGTAATAGACTTCTGTATAATATTCAAAGTTTGGAGGAAGACCAAAGAGGGACCAGATCTTAAGAATGCAGAAAGAGTATTAAAACCATACTTACCCTGGTACCTTTTTCAGATACGTCCAAAATGAGAGCCTCGCACCATTTTAGAGAAGTCCACACCACGCATTTGGAACCAACAGCAAAGCCCTTCAGATTACAGGTATACTCACTGTGTTCTAGAAAAATGATGACACATCAATAAAGCAGGAAAAACACCCAGCACACAAAAACAACCCCTCCAAAAAACTCAAATGGTTCACAACCCTGCTCCCACACTCCCCTGCCCCCTCCAAACTACTTAATAAGTATCTGAAAGTTAAAAATTTGTCATCCTGAACAGTCTTGAAAATGCATTTCATGTTCAGAAATAGCTTTCCACTCATAAAATCATTAAGCTGTCAAAGTAAGATTAGTTGCTGTTAGACTGTCACAATATCCATGAGCTACTACACTTAGTCTGATGTCCTTAGCCCAAAGTATGCTGACGTTAACACTAATATAGTAACTTATCAGGGAATAAAAGTCAGGTTTCTACAAGAAAGCTGTTCTCATGTTTGAATGTGCACATTTTGATTATTTAACTCCTTAAAATCAGGTACTTTACCTGTACTGCAGTCAGCCAAGTTCTCATTTTGCTTTTCTCGTACTTCTTCATCCCCAGGCTTACAGTCTGAAAACTGCACATCTGTATTTCCACATTCTTTAAATAAGTCAGTCAAGTCTTGTTTCCTCCATTCTTCCACACAACAGTCATCTTTCTTCTTCTGCCACTCCTTATGTTTCTCAACTTTGCAGTCACATGATTTTACAGTGCAAACAGGCCCCCGATTGGTTAAGTCTGTTGTAGGAAATGAAAATTGACTTCCACTATTTGCAGAACTCTGCAGTGCAGCGTGTTCCAACCCTAATGAGTGCTCCTCCCCATCTTCCCGAGACGGCTGCACATCAGGCAGCAGCAGTTCCAGAAGCTGCTCGATTTCGGCACCTAGCGTTGACAGCATGTCGTGGGTCTTCAGGTTCAGTAGTTTGTCGGGTCTATCACCCAATGAAGACAGCCTTAGGGGAGAAGAGTCTACTTCCATCCAATCTTCTTGTATAGCTTCTGCTTTATGAATTCCAGACAAATTCAATTCCAGTTTATTTGATTTCTCTCCCAAAGAAAGCTGGACATCAGATGGAATCGGCTCTACTGCCTTCTCTTCATTGCTAACTGAAGGCACCAAGTGCTCCCTCTCATTAAGTGATGGTAAGATTTCAAGCAATTTCAGAGCTGCCAATTCCTCCATCTCCTCATTCGCAACTGGCAGCTCAAACGATTCCCCTTCCAACACTTTCTCTCTTGCTTTACTGCCGGAAGCTGTCTGCATTTCAAGTGACTCTGTTTCCAGAGCTTCTTTTGTTTCTCCACCAAAGGAGGACTGCACTGGAAGTGCCTCCAACTCCAGTATGAACTCTTTTATATCATACAGAGAGTGCATTTTAAATTGATCCAGGTCTACTAACATCCCCGTTTCATCACTTGAAGATGACTCTACCTGAAGCACGGGCAATCTTGGCAGTTCTTGTTTGTTACCTAGGAAAAGACTGGCTGCTGAAGCACTGCCTGTCAGTTCTGCTTGCACCTCAGCATCCTCTCGAAACAGTACTTCAGATAATTCTTGTTCTGCAGCTTTCATTTCACTCCCCAAAACATGAAGACTGGAGGTTTTTGTTGGTTCTAGTAAGACATTGTTATCGCTCTCTCCTTCAGAGAGAGACATCTCTTTATCAAAGCTGCTTTGATGCTCAGCTGTTTCACATCCATCATCAGCCTTCCCAGACATACACTCAGCAGCTCCCACTGACATATTTGCTTCTACAGTAACTAAACACTCAGAAGTTATACCCAGGAAAGGTTCAGAACAAAGTAAAGCACTTCCACTTTGTTCTTGAGCTATTCCACAAACAGCAGTAGTTTCTCTTTTGAGACAACCCACATCATTGTTTGAACATCTGTTTTCCTTCAAGAGGTTCTCGAGGTTTGAGAAAGCTTTCTCACTAGTTCCCTTATTAGCCTTCCAAAAAGACTTCATCTCTTCATTAATACTCTTGCCAGAAGCTTCCAGCTTGACAACAGACAGAGGGACATCAAAAGCTTTATCTTCTTGAGTGTCTATTACTTCAGCTTCTAACAAGAGGTCTTCAGTCATATCATAAAACTTCTCTTTTGCTTCACTAAGCCATGAGCCCTCTGAGGAACTGAAACCTGACAGACAGCAAGCAAATGCTTGATTAGGTACTTCAAGCAAATCCCCTGGAATCTGTCTGACCATTGCCATACTGACAACTTCCTCACTTCCATAATCCACATGTTTCACAACTACGTTGTCACCTTCTATGCTGCTGACTTTAGCTCTGTAGAACTTGCCATCTTGACTATATTTTGCTAGACAAATGTCACCGCTTTTAATACAAGATCTGCAATCGTTCAGAGAGTCTAGTCCAAGTTTGTCAGCTTCCTCTATTTTTTCCTCTATGTAGTTCATGTCTTCTGTATCAGCACCACAACTCCAAAAGTATTCTGGACCATTTACCACTGTGACATATATTTTTACAGTCTGACCTGCCTCTGGAAACTTCCAGACAAACGATTTACAATCACTTACACAGGAACTTTCATTTTGTGCCTGAGGAGGCAAAGGCTTACACACAGGTATCACGTCACTGTTCTCTCCTCTATCAAGTATTTCCCCTGAACAAGGTGTCTCCCTACTTACAAGATCTTCATCAGCTAAATCCACTGTTATTATACCTTGATGGTCACTGAGAATAACTTCCCATTTATCCTCAACCTTCTCTACAAACTCACACGTTAACAGAACCTCACTTGTTCTCTTGGTGAAGTTAAGCACTGCGTTCTCTGCCCAGTCTGTATTTTTTCCGCATTTAAGTCCACCTAGGAAGCAGTGAATGCTTATTGCTGGAATAGATGACAAGTCTTCAGGGAGTCTGTGTGCTTGATCAACGTTAATTACTGAAGTATTACCATAATCAATATATTGTATACTTAGCAAATTGTCAGAAGTCTTCTCTTTCACTACAGCTCGATACCACAGGCTGTCTTCTGAATAAACAGCACTGATTAAGTCTCCTGCTTGAAAAAGTTGTCCACAAGGATTCTTTGCTTGTGTCCTATTGTTTAAGCTTTCTGAAATGCTGTTAAGCTGGGCCTCCTCACTTTCTAGCTGAACATAAAAATCCAGCGGATCATTTACATGAGACACACACACTAACACTTTAAGAGCTGGCACTATCTTCGGTTGCAGTAGATCAGATATATTTTCAAGCAATACACACCCGACTTCAGCATCAGATTTAGTATCTGACTGCGTATCCATCTGGATGGAAGGCAGAGACTCCTCCCCTGCTTTATTTAACAAAACTCCATCCTTTTTACTGCTCAGCACTTGATCAGATTCTAGTAATCCAGCTGCCAGATGTCCCTTCGCAGCAGGCTGGAAGAGGTTTACATCTTCTTTTCTGAAGTGCCTTTTGCTATTTCCCCCTTCTCCCTTGGCTTCAGATTTGCACGTTTGTCTTTCAAGAGGCCCACCTGCATTTAAAGAGAACTTGGCAGCCTCATTCCTTTCATTCACATCTGTATTTCGAGAGCACAAAGTTTCATTTTCTACATGCTTACACAGTCCTCCATTGTTTATTAATCTTAACTTCTCGTTCAGTTTTGCATTGATTTGAGTATTACCATCAAACAACTCAATCAACAGTTTACCATCGGATTCCTTTCCTACTACTACTGCTTTTAATTGCCTTTCTAGGACAGCTTGCTTAAACCATGTTGTAACTTCTCTGGGAACGTAAGATACATCAGATAAGGAACACTTTATGGCCTGCATTGGCAAAAGCAAGATCTCGCAAGCATCACTGGGTAAAGGAAGCAGATGATCTTTCTCTATTATCTCTGTGTTCCCAAAATCCACAAAGAACACTTCTGTATTAGGTTTTGTTTTCATAATTACGCCCCTGTACCAGTGATCATCAGTATACTTTGCTAGACACAAGCTCCCAGACTTTTGCAGGGTTTTTAAGCTGGTCATTGTTTCACTTAGGTGACCGATCTTATCGCTAAGCTGTGCTAAGACATCGGTACTTCTTTCAAGTTGGCAGTAAAACGTCCATGGATCCTCAACGTGCGTAATATAAACGTCTTCCTCACTCCCAATTTTGATACCATGCATAGAGTAATAGTAAGAATGAAGCTGAACCGAGGATACCAGAGGCTTTTGAGGAGATAAAGGTCTGGCCACACCTCTCTCTGTCAGAAACTGGCAAGCGCTCTGAAAAGGTGTCATTAAATCTACAATGTTAAACAGCTCCTTATTGTTTATCGAAGCCAAGGCAAATATTGTACATTTCATTTCAACCTGAGAAGACGAAGCATCGATAAACTCCTGAAAAGCCTGAATCGCTTCTGCATCCCAAGCAAAAGGATTCTGACCATTTGGATGGATGACGTTGTAAAGGCTGCACCTGAAAGCCTGAGCCTCTAACCTAAGAAAGCGTTCGTCAGTTGAGCGGAGGTTTGTTAGAGAGACCAGCTCTCTGTTGCCATAGTCAACATATATGACTTCTACTTTTCCTGCAGAAGGAACTTCACGAAGAATTAAAGCCCTGTACCATTTTTCATCCTCTGAGTACTGGGCTAAACATACAGAATTTGGCCAAGCATGTGGGTGGGATGAATTTTTACAATACTCCTGAATTTCAGCCATTAATATCTTAAGGTCATGGCAATTTCTACTTAACTGACACCAAAAATAACTCGGATTTTCAACATATGACACAACTACATTAACTGTACTTCCCACTTCTAATTGACCTCTAGAAGAGGAGCTTGGCTGCAATTCCACATAATTCTGTCTCCCAGAGATGGGCAGGTTTTCCTCGCCCTCATACTTCTGAGCAGGAAGAGGATCACTGCTTTCAGAATTGTGAATGGCTGCAACATGGTGCTCTTTGACCGTCACAGATGTGTAAGGATTAAGTGTTCTGCCACTTCTCTTTAGATCAGACTTTTCTCTGAGCCCCTTCTCCGCATTTATTTGGTTTTCCTCCCCAGCAGGAGCTGAGGACAAGGCCTGGCTCACTGCCTGATCAGATGATTTCTGGAGAGTCTCAGGTATTTCACACTTCTGGTGTTCAGCATACCCTCCTTGGGCCATGAGTTTACTTACGCTTTTCTCTCCTAATTTGGACTGGTCAAAAATTTCAACTGCGTATTTGTCACCCTGCACACTCAAAAAATGAACCTTTAGTCCCTTGTTCAGTACAATCTCTCTGAAGGCAGACACAGATAATTCACTCCAGCTCCCTCTCAGTGGAGAGACATCTGCCAAACAACACTTCAGAGCTAAAGCAGGTAGTTCCCTGAACTGAGGGAGCAGTTCCTTCACTGCAGACCAACCCACAGTTTCTGTATTGCCTCTGTCCACCATGTGTATTTCTACCCCACTGTCCAGTAACCTGGTGATCACTGCTCGATAAAAAACACCCTCCTTCCCACTGGCACAACAAAGGGATCCAGGCTGTAGGACCCACCCAGCACCACCCAGATTGATGGCATGGGAGTAAAAATTCCACATGCTTTGCCTCAGCTGCCTGAAGAGCTGACGATGCTCATGGAGCTGCAGCCAGAACTCAGATGGGTCTCGAAGGTAGGAGACACGTGCGTCGTGGAACACACCCAACTTCAGCTGCATACCAACTACAGGAGCAGAGGCCAAATCTCTGTCCATTAAAGCAACAGGAGGGGCTCCTGGTGGCAATTCCAAGCCTTCAGCTGTGGATTCTTCTACTTTCACCTGCTTCTGAGCCTCAGTTTTGCTGACTTGTGTATGGTTGCTGACCAGGCAGCAAGCCTGCACCCCAAAAAGGTGGTTCAAATTGATGCCATTTTCCCCATACAGGCTCACATAATAGAGATGCTCGAAGGAGTTAAAGGCTTTGATGTGAGCACTCACTCCTTTGCCTAGCACCAATGCTTTCAGTGCATCGATCTGCAATGGGGACCAGCCACAACCCTCATCTGAGACACCCTGAAGAGCACATGCATAAGTCACCACAGGCATGCGGAAACACTCAACAGGCAAATGGCGCAGGTTAGCTCTGGTCACAGTCTCAGTCCTGCCATAGTCCACAAAGATCACTAGAGCCCCTTGCTGGTCCTGCTCCCCAGCAATAAGCTCCAGCAGGAGTGCACGGTACCACTTGGCATCTACGCCACGGGCAGCACAGGGTGAGCCCACTTTGGGCAACAAATCCTGCTCCCACTGGTCGTAAGCATGGCCCATGGTATCAGAAAGGCAACGGATCTCCTGGGACATGCTCTGTAACTGGCAGTAGATGTGGCGTGGGTCAGAGACATGGGTCACTATGACAGACTCTGTCACGCCCAACTGAAGCTGTGGATAGAAGTAATTCAAGGCAGCTGACACAGGCTGATACGGGAGCAAAACACTGAGAAGCTGTGGCACTGCAGAAGTTGCAAGGGAGCACGCTGGAAGCTGCAGCTTCAGCAGGTTGCTGAAGTGGCAACAAGTCAGGCAGCGCCTGAGCACCTGGTGGAACAAACTGGGAGCAACCTGTCTGGCCAGGCCCAGGTGATGCATCTGGGCCACGAGCTGGGGCACCTCAAGCACTATGAGCTGCGGCGTCATCACCTCCTGCACCACACCAAACACCTCCTTGCCATGCAGGCAGCTAAGGAACTCCACAGCCTCCACCGTCCAGGTGGAGACTACTGCATCCTCACAGGCTGCCACTCCAGGACCCCCAGAGGGCATGACATCGGCTACAATACAGCCCAGCACCTCCGGGGGCAGGTGGAAAAGCTCCTTGCAGCCCCGTGCCAGGTAATAAGCAGACGTGACCACCGTGCAGCCCTCATCAAGCAGGAACACGCGGTAGTGCTGGCCGTGGCGACCCACCACGCAGCAGCGGTACCAAAGCCCCACCACCTCCACCAGGCCCATATCTCCAGTGGACAGCTCAGCCCCCCTGACCAACGGCCTGCTGGGATCCGGGGCGGCCGCCAGCCCCGACCTCGCCGCTGCCGCCTGGATCTCACGGCGGAGGCGGGTGTAGTCGGCACTGCGCTCACCCAGCAGCCCCCACAGCCGCACGACGGGCACCTCGGGGCGCAGGCCCACCGCGCAGACCCGCAGGGCCACGGTGGCGCCGGGGCAGGGCACCCCCGGCCCGGAGGGCACCCCCGGCCCGGAGCTCATCCCCGGCCCGGAGCTCATCCCTGCGCCGCCGCCTCCGCCACCCACACGAGGCGCAACAGCCCCCTCCGCCCCCGGCCTCATAGGGCACGCGCCCCCCACCTGACCCTCCCGGAACTTTTACGCGGCTGCCCCAGTGGTCGAGTCCATTTTGATCCCCGCGGGGGGGGGGGGGAAGGGGGAACAGGAGGTGCGGAGCGGGCTAATACATCGTGCCGTCCCTGCTAAACCGAGACTGCTCGGAGGCGGCACCAAGAGGAGGGTTATCGTCGGGGCACGCTGGAGCCGCGGGGCTCAGCTCAGAGCCCGCTGGAGCTGCCCTCTCCCAAGGTGGAGCGCTCCACGCCGGCTGTGGGGTAGTGGAACGGCCGGGGGGTGGGATGAAGGGAAGAGCCCCCCCGAGCCCGCTTAGCCTCCATTGGCTAGAGCAGGCGCCAGGGGCGGGGAGTGCGTGCAGAGCTTGGCGACTATTGGCCAGTGCGGGGGCGGCAGTGTGAGGGCGGGGTGTGGCGCTCGGGGCGGCGGCGTTCCGTGAGGGGCCGGGCGCGGTGCGAAGCTATCCGCAGCCGGGGCCGGTCGGGGGCCGCGGGTATCCCGCGCCGGACGGCTCTCCCCGGCCTCACGACAGCCAGCCTCCCAGCGGGGCGGGCTGGGCCCGCAAGGCCGCCCCTCAGCCCGCAGCGCTGCCGCAGGCCCGCCTCAGGCTCCGCTGAGGTGGAGGTCGCCCCCCCCGCCCCGTCTGTCACCATCCGGTCGGCGCCCTCCGTATGGGGCCGGCCCGTGGCAAGGGACACCGGCCTCCGCCAAATCGTGGCTGGCTGAGCCATCTGCAGCACGGGGAGGGTGACACCGGGCTGAGGGACAGCAGGGTGCGGGGCTGGCCTGTCTGCGGAGGGGGCAGCTGCAGGCAAGCGCCGCCTCTGAGGGCCTCGGGAAGCGGCAAGCGTGGGTGCTTTAGTGGCCCCCTCCAGAGAGCTCGAGCCTGGACTGTCACACTGCTCCATTTCAGCTGTTCAGCTCTGCGTGATTTCTCCTTGGTTTCGGCCCCCCTTTTCCCAGGCAGAGCTTTGAGGTTTTGGTGGGGCAGACGTCAGAGGTTTTGATGCCTTCCAGCCTTTAGGGACAATGTCAGAAGTGGAGGTGTGAGGAAGAGAAAGGCCCAGGACTTCAGTGAGCCTTTCTTAGGCCACAGGAAAGTCCAGCCAAGGAATGATGGTGCCATTCTGAGGTTAATTCTTGGCTTCTGAAACTGAAGCTGGTAAGACTACATAAATAGGGCCAAGTGCTTCACAGGGTAGAAACTTCTGCTTGAAAAATCTGGAATTACAAAACACTAAGTAGTGGTGCAAAAAGTGCAAAAAAGTTCTTATTCAAGTTATTTATTTATTTTTTTAAATACAAGATACTAGTAGTCAGCACTGTTACCCATGTCTTTAGTGTTTCACAGTCAAAACAAAAAGAGCTTTATTAAGAGTTAAACCAGTTTTTCACTACATGACTTTTAAAATTACTTTTTTTAACTCACTAGATCAGATACTTCTGCATATCCATCATCAGGATATCTGAGTAACAGGATTGCAGGAGGATGTAACTGAAGAAGCAGTTTTGACTCCTGGTTTATAATCACTGGTGATGGTGTGCAAGACAGAAAGAACTCTGGTTTCTCAGGCTGACAACTAGAAAAATAACAGTATTTCTGAACAAAAACTTCTGACCCCTTAGTAATGGTGAGATGGTTTTTTTCCAAGCTGGAATCACACACCCAAGTGCATGCAGCCACAACAGATCTACAATACAATCAAAAAGTACAAGTGCAAGCCAACATGATGCCCAAGCTGTATTTAATCAGAAACTGGCACATTGAGGATTCTAGTTGCAAAGACTAGTCTAGAAGAAATCCGGAGTAGTTACTCAGAGAGCTAAGTCTCGTGCAGTCATTTCCTTACTAGCTATTGCTAAATCAAAGCCGGCTTTGTTCTGTCTCCGTTATGATTGCTTTTATACTGCATTTTTGCCTCCTGATTGCCAAAGATAAGCCCAGTGACAAGCAGCAGCAATCCCCTTTCCTATGAAATCTGGAAAGCTTTAAGTTTAAGAAAAAAAAATCACTGATGTTGAAACGTTTTGTGGTTTTGAAGAGAACATTGTATTTCTGTTTAGATTTAAAGTGGGCAGAGTGTGTATTCCCATGGAAAAGTGGTACCTTAATGACCCAGTCTGCCACGTCAGCACTGGGACTCTCGAAAGACAAGTAGTTCAGCTCGGTCCTATGGGCAGCGTGTGTATTGAGTCCTTCGAGAGGGGCAGAGCGAGCCAGGCTTTTGATTCCCTGGGCACAGGACTGCGTTTCACTCGTGGATAATACTCAGGTGGTTGAGTGAAGAGGTCAGGCGGTCTCTGGGAAGTAGGAGGAACAAAACCCACCTTTTGTGCCAAGCAAATTTGAAATCAGGTAAATCTTTTTCAGATTCTAGCACTAGAGGCTTGGTTTGCTGAGGCGTCAGACTAATGAGAGGTAGTTCTTTATGTGCGTGCAAATGTAATAATAACCAAAATTCCCCAGTAATTTTATGGGCTGCTTAGGCACAGAGGATGTTCAGTGCTGCGTTGTTCACCCTGCTCTTGGCCCTAACAATAGGAATCATCTCTATTATCAAACAAGCAAACAGTATTATATTCTAGTTGCTTGCTAGATTTTTTGTTACCTCTGTTTGCTGCTCCAGAAAGCTGATGCTGGCTGCCAGTTGAAGTATTACTGTGATAATTTTATCCTGTGGATAACTTCCATTTCATATCGCAGCCTGGCGAGCCAATAGTATCCTTAAGACATGACTACTTCTAACCAGTGAGGACTGGATTTGGGGCAGCAACCTATACATGTGATCCTACTGCTGATCTCCTACACGGATTGGTTTCCTGTGGGGTCGGGATGTCTTGTGGAATGAGAATTCAACTTTCTGATTCATCTTTGGTTTGTGACTATTGAAGTGGCTTCGTGATTTTAAAAAGAGCTGACTCCACAGATCCGTCTGATTTGCTCATATGTAAGCCAGAATACCAGTGACCAAGGAGCCTGTGAAAGCAAACACTGAAGTTAGAGGCTTAAACCAGAAGTGACCCAATAAAAAAAAAATATATTCTTAAGGTCAATCTATTATGTCTTTCATACAAAATCAAAGTGTTGCATATGGTTAGTGCTACCCAGTCCTTCCCAAGACACTTAAAACTTTTTTTTTTAGCTTGCCAGCCCGTAAATGTTTGACTTGGAACGTTTCATACTTGGGGGCTACATCAGGCCGAATGCTTTTTTAAAAAAATGTTAAAGGCTTTTCTTGTTCTAAAAACTTAATCAGAAAAATTACACAGTTCTCATATCTTGCACCCATTTAGCTGAGATGCTCTAGTTTGGGGTTTTTTTGGCAATAGATTGGCATTTGGCAAAAGGCTGCCTTGTGCTTAAGAAACGCCTTTTCCGGCTCCTCTGAAACACCCGCTAAACACTCCCAAAATTACAAGCCTTTGGGAAATCTGAGTTGGCATACGCTCCATGGAAATTTTTACCTTAGTAGTAAACTCGCAAAGATCCCATCTATGTGCTCCGGCTCAAGGACTGAGCAACCAAGCAGAACCTTCCTACAGATTGCTCTTAGCAGAGGCTGTGGCCACTGCTGTACTCGGTTAAACTAGAGGAAGGAGGCTTTTGCCTTCGATCTAGTGCTCAGTCTGGTAAATTAAACAGTGTCAAGACCTTGAAGCCAGCTGGCAGAGTCTAGATGTAGCCATACTGTTCAGTTCTTACAGACTTTTGAAAAAAATTAAAAAAAGTGGTCACATCTGGATTTGCTATTGGGAGTTGACTCTTGCCCAAACTAAGAGTCTCCCAGGCTCCAGTGCTGCCCGGCTTAGTTGTACAGGTGCAGCTTTAACGGCTGGCAGCATGCAGGAGAAAGCTGCCGGCCTGAATCCGAGAGGGGCAGAAGTGAGACCTGGGATGGAGCAGCAACAGAGCAAAGGGAGTCCAGGGCTAGGAGCACGCAAGGAGAGTTTAGGAAGGGAGAAAGGAGGGAGCCTGCAACGGTAAAAAAAGCAAGGCAGATCACTAGCAATGAAGCAGGACAGCATTTTCCAAATTAAAGAGATGCAAGAGGCAACGTGGGGACAGTGACATTGCATGCAGTTATGTCATCCACTGCATTCAGCAGTGCTAACTGCAATTAGATAAATCAAGAGACCCAAATAGTTTGGGAAAAATGTTGACACAGAAAGAACTCTTTACAGTTTAATGCCACATTGCTCAACTGTCTTGTTAAGGGAGTTTGAAAGGCACTTACCATTCGCATCCAGGTTGGAATAAAGCCTTTGTATAGAGACATAAACCCTTCACCCTGTACAGTTTGAACCAAGCAGTCCATGGAAGACTTATACAGCAGACCTCTGGCAGTGTGCAAGGAGAACAATTACTGTTAGGATTACAAATACGCAATTAAAAAAAATCCACGCCCCACACATCCCCCCTGAAAATTAATCTGTATCAGATACATTTGAAGGAGCAAGAGCTCTTTTGTAAGCTCACAGGAGTCTCGTCAGAACTGAAGTCCATTAAGTAACTGGATATTCTCAGGTGGCCATCACAACAACCGCCCCAGACATGCAAAACTAAAGCAATAAAATGATCATCGAGTGGATGAAGAGCAAATTACAGAGTTAGCACTTCACTCCCAGTGAAGTCTTGAGTGAGACTCAAGGTTTCAGTTTTCTACAGAAAAGTTAGTCTCTGAAGTGGCTGTACCTTCCCTGCCTGTCTCTTGGCTGGTTCATTATCCGGGTTTTGACCACGTCAGCAGGAGTTCCCAGAACAGCAGCTACCAGGCCAGAACAGCAACTGTCAACAGAAAAGAGGAAACTAAGATTTATCATGACAATTTAAGCATCATGCTTCCAGTTCTAATACTATAGAATATAATTTAAAACAGTTATCATAAAATCATGAGTAATAGCTCCTAACTTAACATAAACTTGATTTAGGAGGAGGCTTGCTAATATTGCTGTTGCTCAGATGTCCTCCCAGCACCAGCTTCCCTCGCCTCTGTGTGCAGTTCTGAGGCAGGGATAAAGGACCCACAATAGGCAGTTTATGATACTGTTTATATAAAGCAGATTTCTTCCTCATTTAAGGCAGTAAACGAGCTTGTTCTGCGGAGTTTATATTGCTTATTCTTAGGGTTTGCTAAATTTAAAACTAGGTTAGATAAAATAGACATTCTATAAAAGTGAAAATTCCCGTGCTTTCACAGATGTGTGAAGTGTTTAAATGCATCAGCAAGGCACTTCAGGTGGGGGCAGTTTTGTAGCAATGGTTGCATCCTTTGTCTTTTGTACAAAGATGTCCCCTCAGGCAAAAAAAAAAAAAAAAAAAGTTGTTATAAAGGTGCATTTTATCAGCAGCGTCACGACCAAAGAATAGGGGCTTCTGCTGGCACAGAGAGGCAGATCAAGGCAGCGAGGCTGGAAATGCTCTGCAGCAGAAAAGGGGTAATCAGGGAACAGGGCACCTGGCAACACTGTGAGTCACACTGTTGTCCACAAGCGGCGTGTTCAGAAGCAGAAAGTGTTTCACTGAGTCGTAAGTGGTCAGATCTGTAAAGAGGGTAATGAGAAAAACCAGCATTGTCAGAAGTAAATGGTGTTTGTGACGTTCATTGCTGACACAGGATGGAGGCTTGGCAAGGCCTAAATCTGCAGTGCAGCCCCTCCCATTGGCACAGCTGGGGCACTCTGCCCCCAGTTCCTGCTGACCGTTGTGGCACCCAGGTCCTGCCGTTAGACGTGTGAGTACGCGCTGCCTTCTACTACCATTTTCTCTGAAAATCCTACCAAGGATAAAATGGATCCCAAATGGAAAATTCTGCAAAATAACTCATTAACCCAACCCAGAAATGCCACGATAAAGACAGCTGTACCTCTCCCACCTCTGTGCAAGTGTTCTAAAAACGTTAGAAACGTTACACGCAGAAAAAACAGATGATGTCGTGGAAGTTATAAGCAGATGTGAGTTATGGCATCAGGGCATCTGAATGAAAGACAAGTGATCTGAAAGTTCTTGGCAGATGTGGGTTACATTTCCAATGTCCTGACCTTAAAAGCCCAGCCTAGCAACCGGGGTGACCCTCCCAGCGCTTTGTAGTGCTTTACGGTCCAAACCTACCCAGTGGAGATCATTTCCCACTTGTAAGAGGGTTTGCTTGTTAAGGTTTACGTGCCGAGATTGCCCGTTAACGTTGTGTATGGAGAGACATGCCTTAGTTAATAGTAACTCTGTAGCCCTCATTTAACAGCTCCTGCTGCAAACATTATCCATCCAGTGATTCCTCTACTGCTACTTAGCAAGATGTAAGCATACACCACCTCTGATTTTCTATCTTTAGAGAGATTTTTTGGTCACGCTGCTAACATATCCCTCTGCTGATTGATGTAGGAATTAGTAGCTCTCATGACAAAGAAATTTAAGCATGCAAAATAAAAAATTGTGAAGGTGATGCTATAATGTGTGCCACTAAGCACAGAGCAAGTGTTCATGGTGGGCGCCCACGGGCAGTATCTTTTGGTCCCAAAGACATCTCCTTCCCCACTTTGTAAACAGAACCTCGGGAAGGAGAGCAAAGACTGTCCAACATATCCTAGCAGTTTTGGAGAGGCGCAGGAAAGCTCTGTCTGTGTGTGGAAGGAGTGAGTGCTTCTTGGATCAGCCGAGCACACAGGCAGCCACGTCACCTTATAACCCTCAGTCCCCGCCGGAGCTACGCTGTAGGTGTACCTGTCTGCAGCTCCAGCACACCATGCCTGGGCTGTGGACCTTGTTGATCTGAACACTGACCCATGGACTGTCAGCGTAGCTCGACCTTGGACCGTTCTTATCACCACGGACCTGCTGGTGACCACTGAGCTGTGTCTGACCCTGGTGACCCTCACCAGATCTGATGCTGGCTCAGCTTCCTGGTTTGGCCTCAGACATACCTCATCACCACCCACTTTCCTGAGGATCTGGATCTCGGTGGAACCTTGCTGGCTCTGCCCTGCTCACCTTGCTTGGGCACCAGGGAGCCGGGTCTTGGCTGGTGAGGTCCCTGCTCTGCTGGCCGTGGGACCCCCTCAGCTCCCAGCTCACCATCCCTGAGGCATAAACTGTTATTTTTAAGCAACATGATTTCCACAGGAACAAAATGCTCAAGGCACAAGTCACCTGCAGTGTGCTTCAAACAGGTCCCCAGTGTAGATAACCAAGAAATAAAGACCAGGGGAGTAGCTGACCTCTCCTTTCTTAAGGCTTAGATGCGGCCTTAAGCACTGCAGACCAAGTTGTGAAACTTACCTCCCATGTTCACCAGGGCAGCTCTCTGGACATTGGGCACCCATCCAGCCCAAAGCCCCCGTATTCCTCCTTCAGACAGGATCTTCATAAATGCGTGGTGCACTCCTCGAAACCTGAAATCAATATGCAACTGGTAAGTAGAGAGCCCAGCTACGGAGAGATCTTTGCATGTTCCTGTGCCTTGCTGCACCAGGTCCTCGCACAGGAAAGGCAATTTATACCTGCAAGGATCTGGCCCTTCGGATCCATTTTTTGATCTGTTTTTGGATCCACTTTTGACTTTCATGCCACAGTATTTTACCAAACTTACCGGTTGTACCGATAAGCAGCAATTCGGTCGCTAATGACAGACAACCTTCGCTCCCACAGCTGGAGTGCAGTGCTAAACGGACAAGACACTAAGTGGTGCCAGCAGTTTCGGATGCAAAGAGCAGCGTGTCCTGGTATTTGCAGGAGGATCTCAAGCCCTGCTACCTGCAAGTGACCCAACCCTGCCCGGTGTCTGTGCATCCTGGGTGAGCCATTTCCCCCATCCTTTCTTCCAGCTTCCCTTCCTCAGAAAGCATCCTTCCCCCCCTGCCCCCTGGCAGCGCGCTGGCATGGACGTGCTGCACATGTAGGGTGGGCGAGGGTTTGTGATCTCTGGGACCAATACACCAGAACAAGGAAGGCGAGTATAAATGGAGTAAGGAGGAATTCTCGGATCCCCAACCCTCCTGGCTGCCCAGAGCCATCCTGTGCCCCCCAGGCACTGCTGTTCCCCCAAAAGGGCTCCGACCAGCTGGGGAAAGGGGGTGGCAGAAAACAGAAGGAACCGCACCCTCGGCCACAGAGTAGTCATTAACGGGAAGAAAAAAAACAGCTTCGAGAGGAACCAACCGTAACGGCTTTCCTTCCAGCTTCCTTTTTCCTTCCGTCTGCATCTGCACCTTCACCAGATCAGTCGGGCTGGCGAAAAACTGTCCGATGGCACCCGCAGACATGCCGCCAATTACAGCTTTCCTGCCAAACAGGGAGAAAAACGCGCAGCAGAAAATCTCACAAATAGCAGTGCACGAGCTGAAGGGTTCAGCAGCACAACCCAGGCGAGACAAATGTAAATGGTTATTCCTTATAGTAACAGCCAAAGTTAAGGTACTAATTGTGACGACTGCAGGTAGTTAAGGTAGTCAATGATGCATCTGTCAATTTTAAGAAAGGGTTAAAACTTGTCTGGGGTAAAAAATCCAGTTATTATATATCACCAAGAGGCTCTGCTTCCTCTCCAGATTCCATTATGCTCCTCACTTAAGGTTTAAAGGCAGAATGGCAAGGTACACGAGTAAGGGATGGTGCTCCATGTATTGTCATCACTGAATGCCAATCTAAAACTCTAAACTACTTGCTGATATACGATTTTTTTTTTTTTTTAATCTCTCATTGCTACTAGATGTGTCATGTTAATTTTCTGGTTCTACTTACTTTAGTAGAACCTGAAATTTTGATATTATACCCCTTCCCATAGCACCAAGCATGACAAGTACTTGATCTGTATGAGATTTTATAAATCTTATCTTAAAACCAGTTATATTTTGGACCCAAGGTTTAATTTTGGAGTAAATACTTGATATGATACTATCTATGATTATAAAAGTACATTTTAACAATAAGGATTTGACAATTAGGAATTACCAATTTTTGCAACACTTCTGTAAAAATCTGCTCATTCCCCACAGACAATGACTTAGTTCTGTGGCTGTATGCCACACGCATTGTCAAAAAACAGGAGTGAAGTTTACCTGTGGCCAAACTAAGCTTGCAAACCAAGAACTTTGGTTTTGCTTTTTATAGGGATCACTTGTCTCCTGAGGAAGGATGCACAGATTTAACTTAGGCTGACGTCTGTCATACACACATGAACAAAATAGCATTGATTCCTTCACGATCTGCCTCTTCAGTAGCCAGGGCTAAGATACAACACCAAGATGGGGAAAGCTTCCTATTCCCCTTGCTTAAAATCCAATGGCATCATTTCTTGCCCAGGCAGTATGGCAAGCAGCAAAGCAGCAACGCGTTGCCATACTGCTCCTGCGCAACACCTAGCGGGGCCCATCCCTTCAGCAGCTGGACGTCTGAGCTGTACCACCCCTCACTTCTTTCCTGCAAAGCTCCAGAGGACATTTGAGCTGCCCATCGTACCTTTGGAAACGTATCATCACCCCGTGCAGAGCTAATCGAGCTCCCAGGTGACCTTGGAGCTGAGCAGGGCCCAAGCTGCAAGTCCAGCTTGGCTGAGCTGGATCTGGTTTGCACGTCTCAGGCAGCTGTAGGGTTAGTCACAGTTACTCGTGCTGGTGTCGGGTTTGTACAGTTGCTCACGGCTTCTCCAGCAGCCGTTGCACACAGCTGTAGGGTCAGCCACGACTCACCTGCGCTTCCCAACATCCCCCAGCCCACGTGGAAATAAAGGAGCTGCCACTACATCACAGGCCTTGAGTCATGGTGAACCCGCCCTGCCTCCACTGTGGTTTATCGTGTTTCTCCATCTCTTTTGTAGAGTATCCTTATTAATCATAGTCCTAGTTAAGCCTCTGAGAAATTTATTCCAATATTTCTTAGGCCTCTTCCCAGCTGAATGAAAAGGTACTGCTCTGAAACTAAAATTAGAAAGTCCGTATCAATGCTTAAACGCCTACTTTATAATTACCCTCTTTAGGGTAAGTGAGCCCTGAGGAAAAGACAGGTCTTAGGGGTGCAGGACTCCTGCAGTAAGGACAATCCCCGAACAGGCAAAAGTGTAAATATGCAACATTACCAGAAAGGAAAGCTTTCATCCTCAGCCCTGCCAAGCACAGAGTCACGGAGGTGTTCGTATGCGACCATCCGAACGCCAGAGTACACTGTGGAAAACAAAAGCAAGAGATGGTTCTTGGGTCTGACACTTCTGGAGGTCACACTGTGATAGAGAGGTCAAAAGATTGGTTGTAAAACACTGCAGAGCTCGCCTGGGTGAGCTGGTCACTGCTCTCACGTTGGTGAAAGCAAGAGGGCTGCCTGGTAGCAATGCTGGAGCCAAAACATTTTAGCACCAGAGAATCTCTCTGGCTGAGCTGAGTCTGAGTCTGCCAGGAGGCAGCATGGCTTATGCCCACATGCTGAGGAGATGTGACTGCATGGCTTCCCTCTCAGCTGGTGCCCAGCACAAAACCCCCCACAAGTGCTTTTGAGGTTTATTGCTGTCACCGTATTTCCAAGTAGAACACAGAAAGCTGTTACCTGTGGCCAAACCACTAATGCATTTCTTCCTCCTAGCGCTTGCACCCTTATCTTTTTTCCCCAGCCCGTCCCCACTTCCCTCAAATAAAAGCTACTTATTGTTCTGAGGACTCTGAGTGCCTGCTTGCACTGAAGACCTTCCTGCAGAGACAGCAGGGGAATCATGTTTTGTTTTCCCAGAAGCCAGTATAAGGCTGTGAAGGAATGGGCAAGAGGAGGAGGAGACGCTATTGAGCCAGAATCCCATCTATTTCAAAGTGGGATTGCAGGGTAGACTGAAGGAGTCCTCGCAGATATATTTAAAACACAAGAAGATACGGCAAACTCCCTCCAAAAGGCTGTTGGCCACAGAAGGCAGGACCCAAACTTATCCCATCGTGAGCAGATAATCACCTATGTGGCGGTAGACAGCCGGCGTGGCTCCTTGCCAGAGCTTCCGTAAGCCCTCCTGTTGCACGATGCCAGCCGCGGTGCGCAGCATGCCGCGGTGAGGGGCCGCCTGGCCGGTGGCAATTCCACTGCGATAGATGGCAGCTTCACCTTGGACCTGCAGCCGAGTTTTTGTGAGGTCCAGGGGAAATGTCACTAAAGAGAAAGAGGAGGCGATTTGTGGAGAACAGGAGATTCACATCCAGATCTGTTCAAAGTGCCGTTGGGCGCGGGTAACCACAATACGTTCCCGTCAAACACCAAGTCTTGCTCCCTTATTTCTTTTTTCAGGTTAGTTATGCAATACTCATACTTGCCAAGGGGCTCTGGGTTAAAAATCCTGTTCGAGTTACTCCCCCTGAATAAAGATCAGTCAAAGCTCTTAGCGAGCATGTGGCCTCTCCAATTCTGCCCAGCATAGCAGTGGCACGTGTAACAGTCAGGAACAGCCCCACAGTGGCCATCGTAATGCAGAGACACATAAAGATGAGCATCTATCCCATGAACCACCCTAAACCATGCTGCTTTTCTGATGCAGACACAAAAAATCACATTTAGCCTGTTATTTCTCTCACTGAAATAACTGGGGGCCAGGGATGATGGTCCAGCTGGATCTCAGCTTCCCGGGACTGCTCCTGAAACAGGATGAGTGCATATTTGCTGCCCCTCATTTCAGTTCTGGGCCAGAGGTGTCACCCTGGGGGTGGACCTTCCCAGGCTGTGTGAGGTGGCGAGCGCCCAGGAGCAGGCGTTGTCTTTGGTTCACTGCCTCTGCGACACACCACGCTACAGGGTCGTTCCAGAGCAGGACTCAGAGGTACTAGGGGAATGCAGTCACCTCTCAAAGCTTCAGCAGATTCGCAGTCTATTTGTGCATTAACTTTGGTATTCATGTTTAAAGATTAGCAAAGATGGAGAAGTTACAAATCATTAGAGCAACGCAACAGATTTGCTTGCGGAAATGATATAGAATATGCTGAGAAATATTCCAAATAAGTTACTGATCACAAAGTAGTGCTACACAGATGCCAGGGTGCTTCTTTCCTGCATTTCAGCAAGCATTCTACTACACTCCGTTTTTACAGACATCTCCACTGTAACCAGAAACGTAAGATTAAATTTTTCTCTGATCAACCTGCATTAGCTATGAAAAGCAAATTCCTGACAAAGTCAGCCCCTTGCTGTTAACTTAGGTAACAGATCGTCCTGCCTCTTTAGTCTTCTTCCAGAAACCCAGCAAACGCAAAGCTGAAATTAGTCACAACTGCTCTGTGTTACCGACTGCAGTAACTGCTTCGGTCTCAGAGGCAAAGATTCCAACCTGAAAAACCCCTCCCTCCAGCCACAGGCAGGTGGCATAAAATACTTTCAAGGCTTCAATTATTGAAAAGTCACAACGAGCAGAGTGGAATGAACAGATTTGCTGGAGCAGAAAAGCCAGAGTAAACACCGGGGAAGAAGGTGTCTGGGGACTGAAATTCCCCCTGCCCCCTGTAAGTAAATTTTGACCCCCTTCCCTCTCAGAAAATCACAGTGAGTTGTACCTAGTTCTGCCACAGCTGCTGCACAGGCTGACAGAGCGAATTTGCTGGCTCGGGGCCATCTCTCTGGAAGAGGTAAGCTCTTCTCTTCTTCTGCAGGTGACATCTAGCGTCTAACATGAAAGAAGGCTAACCAGCCACCCTGCGAGGGTCTGGAGCAAAAGCTTAGCTCTGTTCTGGGTCATTTAGGAGACAAATTGCTGAAGGTCATGTTTCTCCAGCGCCAGCAGGAGGAACAGCAGCAGCCCAAGTGCCTCCCGCAGAGCTGCAAGGTCCTTGTGCAGTGACGCAAGAGACTCCTGCGCAACAGGCTCCTGGGAATGTAGTCTGTCACCAAGGCTGCGCTCTGCCAGGAAACCAGCAGTGCCGGTACAGTCACACGCACAATTTTGCCCGTTATCTACCCTAAAAAAAAAAAAAAAAATCATTAATGAGACCTCAAGATTGTGCGAACACGTGTGGGGTCTGTTTGCTTGGTGGGGTGCTGTCATTGACAGCAGTGCCTCGGGAGCCCCCAACTGCGTCCCCGTGTGAAACGGCTGCACGGGCATCCGAGACACGGATGAACTGATCCAGATGTGGTTTAACACGAGCTGCATTAGCAACAGCCACACGCCGAGCAGGAATGCCAGAGTGCTGGACTGCTGGTAGCAATTCGTGTCTCCTGGGGATTAGACGCAGGGCAGTGCAGTTTGAGCAGGGGGCCTGCAAACCTGGGAAGACAGAAGCCGATCTCTGCCCATGGGAAATGTGAAAGATTTTCCTGGCGGAATGCTGAAGCCCTGTTAATTGTGTGCCAGTCCTAATTTCTCAAAGTAATGTAGGCATATTTAGGTTCTCATCATGAAAAAAAGGGTAAGGCATGTACTGTTCCAGAGGAGCTTTTCATTTATCATTAAGGCTCAGTTGAATCGTTAAGTTAATTGTTAGCCGTTAATCAGTAATCCTTAGGATTTGAGTATTTTTTAGGACATAGAAACTTGTCCCCGAACACCTCCCCCCACCCCTGTCTGAGTGCCTGACATTTTGGTGTATGGTCCCCATCGCAACAATTCAGATAAGTGAAAGGAGCATTGCAGGTGAAATTCAGCTGAAGTCAAATGACTTTATGTCCTTGCTCACCAGTAGTTGGTATTAAATTGGGTCCTTCTTTGGGTTAGAATTCATGCAGTGATAAAACAAGGTACTGACAAAACCGTGATTAAAATGGGAAGAAAGCACACTGCAGTTTAATGCAAACATGCCTGGCTGCACTGAGGGTACGAGTGGTTCAGAGCCTTGTTCTGGTCAGTTTATGCAATCTGTTGTTGGCACTTCTGTGCCTCCCTCAATAGCTGTTCTCTGGGCTTGGGTCAGCTTGTGCCACTATGTGTTAGCCTGTATATCATGGATTTGTAATTTAGGTTGGAGAGGACCTCTAGAGGTCATCTAGTGCAATCCTCTGCTCAGAGCAGGGATAACTCGAGAGTTACATCAGGTTTTCCAGGGTCTTGTTCAGTCCCCTGAAAACCTCCAAGGATGGAGATTTCACAGCCACAGCCTGCTCTGGTGCTTAACCACTTTGTGAACGTTTTTTCCTTATATTCAGCCAGAATTTCCCCACGTATGTCCATTGCCTCTCATCCCTTAGATATACACCTTGCGGGACAGTCTACTCTGTCTTCTTTACAACCATGCTTTAGGGGGTGGAAAACAACAGCTAGATCTCTCCTTAAAGTAAACCCTGCAACATTGTGGCTCCCTGTGGAGAGAGCAGCTCTCCACAGCCGTTTTTAGTCTGGGGAAATAAGTTCTTTTCTTTAGCCAAGCTGATTTGGGGATGATGGTGAGGAAAAATTATCTCTTCCCACAGGATCTTTGAAATGAGCCTGACCTGGAGGCAGACGCTTGTGTGGACAGCTCTGTGATTTGCAGAGCAGAGAAGGGCCAGTGCTCACGGAGGCCCATCAATAGCTGGAGCTTATATATCCCCAAATCCTGAGGGAGACAGCTCCGGCAGAGAGGAGCCTTCCTATGTATTTATTTCAGTTTTCAGTGAGACAGCGTTTTCTAGTTTCTGTCCAAAGCCGGTTTGATCAAAGGCTACCTATGCAGGGAGGTAGCTTGGACTTCAGATATGATGGAAACACAGCAGCAGGGTCTGGGAGGGCTGTGTGCTGCAGGAGAAAGGCAGCCAAACTGCCTCGATCCTCTCACCTGCTTCCATCAGTGGTGACTGTGTTAGTTTTCACTGGAAAGACCATTAGCTATTACCTGCCCAGGACTAGGTCCTAGTCTGAGGAAAGCTTGTTAGTGACGATCGCACCATTGTACTTGTGTCCATCTCACAATAGTGCCTTTCAGGAGTGTCTCGTGTCCTTCACCAAATCATCCCCCAGAAGCAGAAGCTAAACCAAACGTCCAAAACAAACACAAAAGCCTTTGATGAATGGCTTCACAGAGGGTTGAGGGCTTGTCTTACCTGTATACATAGATCAATTTAAACGCACTGCTCAGGCTGTGCTTGTAATGAAAATACACTCCAATATTACAAGGCTTTAGCGCTCTTACCACTTTACTGCTTCGTAGGAAAAGAAAGAATTTAATGGATAAAATAAAACCAGGAAATAAACATACAAGGAGCTGTGATAGCTAAACATGGAAATGTGATGGTATCAGAGGTAGAAGTGATTTATCTGTTTCTTGCACACAGTTTGTGAAACAGAGATCCACATCCTACTTGTTGGCATTTGGGCTTGTTCTTCTGCACCTATGACCAACGCAGGTAACATCCCAATATATTTCAGCATGACTGTTTAATGAAGGCCATAAATCTGTTTCTCACAGCTCTTAACCCCCTACTATCAGGTGTGTTTCTGCTGTGCTACTTTTACTGTACTGCCTGTCTGCACAGGTACAGAGGTTCCTGTCTGTGCACCTATTCCTGTATAGGAAGGGAGTTAAACTGGATTTGTGATAAGCACTTTTAATGGAATAATCATGTTTATAAAAAAGTAGTGTACAAATTGTGCACCATGCAAACGGTGTGGTGTTCCCATGGTGCCTATGGTTCCAATGGTAGCGATGAACTATATGCCTCTCCTAGTACAATACATAAAGCTGGTGAGTGGATAAGGCCTCTGGGTTAGTAACTATTGAAATATTATAAATATTGAAATATTATAAAAATATACACGAGGACAAGTTCAAGGACAGTCCGGCTCTATCTCTTACTCAGACACCAGCGAGGTTTTATTCTGGTGGGATTTGGAAGCACAAATATGAAGAGAATGGGGCGGAATTAAGTAGGTAGGGTTCAGGAGGAAGAACATGGGGAAACAGTTTTGCGGGCAGAGCCAGAGAGGCTGAGACTGATTAAAGAGGAAATTCATGTCTGAAGGTGGTATTTGAGTGAAGGGAGAAGTGTAAGATGTGAGGGGCAGCTGGATGCTTGTCTGTGGAACAAACAGATGAAGAGCTAGAAAGGCTGAGCAGGGCTTGTTCAACCAAGGAGCCTAAGCCTGAGGATCAGGTCCTGGGATGAGCAGCAGAAGAGATTTGGACAAAGAGCCAGAGCAAAAGAAGACAAAATCACACACACACACACACACAAACCAGTTAAGGTTGGAAGGGACCTGGACACTGGCTAGTCCAACACCCGGCTCAAAGCAGGGTCACGTAGATCAGGCTCTCAGGACCGTTTCCAGCTGGGTTTTGAGTGTCTCTCAGGATTCTCCAGCCTTTCTGGGCAACCTGTTCCAGTGTCTGACCACCATCATGATAAAAAAAATAATTTTTAGTGGAATTTGCTGTGTTGGTTTGTGCCCACTGCCTCTTGCCCTTTCACTGAGCACCACAGGAAGGAGCCTGGCTCCATCCTCTTTTCACCCTGCCTGCAGGTCTTCATGGACACTGATAAGATCCCCCTGAGCCTTCTCTTCTCCAGGCTGCAATGTCCTAGCTCTCTCAGCCTCTCCTCAAAAGACAGAGGCTCCAGCACCTTTATGAACTTCTCGGCACTTCACTGGGCTCACGCCAGTCTGTCCATGTCTCTTTTGCACTGGAGAGACTAGAACTGGACCCAGTACTCCAGATGGATCTCTTCAGCACTGAGCAGAGAGGGAGGACCACCTCCCTTGTCCTGCTGGCAACGCTCTTCCTAATGCAGCCCAGGGTGCTAATGAGTGCAAAGGCATATTTCTGTGGGGGATCTCAGCTGGACTGAGGCCCCTGGGCAGGACGACTTGTACCTTGAGAGGATTCCAGTCTACCCGTGAGAAAACAGACAGGAGCGAGAAGAGCTGCAGCTGCAAGATAAGCAAGTCCTGAGAAAGTGTCGACTACAAGACAAAGCAGAAATGTCCTTTTGGCAGAAGAGATGAGTTATAAAGAACTGTGCAAATAACAAATGATAAGACTGTATAACAATTCTGAACCGATTAGAAAGAGACACGTCTGGGAAAGAGAGTACAAATGAACAGGCAATAAAGGCTTTGGTTCTACCCGGCTTTAAAAAGATTTGTTGTTTTGTCATTTTCTCCGTCTCAACTGCGAAAAAGAGAGACACGTTGTCCCATGGTCAAGGTGGGAGGTGATGGTTCATTAAGGACTTGAACATCAGTCGATATTCTCATCCTGCTAGGGTTAAAAGAAAAGATACGGCTCGGACACAGAGAGGGAACCACTATTCCGCATGCCGGACCGGCATGTCTTTCCAATGGTAACATCCAATACGGCTTTCCATCAGAATATCCCCAAGTTAAACCAAAAAGGTGCAGGAGAGTGTGTGGTTCCAAAATCCCATTTATCCTCAGTAGAATCGTGACATCGCCACACTGGAGCCGCTTTTATTGTCAGGCTTTCTAACGGGGAAATGGAGTCGAGGAACACCGCACTTGAAGGCAGATCTCAAATGATACCTACGGAGCGCACTCTCCTGGGTAGTGTCCTATGTTCTATCCCAGGAATCAAGAGCCTTATTTTCTCACCCTTTCCAGGGATTCCTCCAGCAGATACACGTATACCTTGCAAGAGTCCTTCAAGATTTTAAATGCCATACAGTTTTGACAGTTTCGCCATTTCCTGTAGCACGTGTAATGATTTGTTTACGCTTCCATAAAGCACAAGAGCATTTAGGAGGATTCCTGTTATCAGAAAAGGGTTTAAACTGGGGCCTGCTCGAGGACCACATCCACATGGTGTTTTTCAAGTTAGGTACGTACGGCCCTGTAGTCCAGGGTAGCTGAAGGCACCAAGCCAGGGTAACTGTTTCAGTAGCAGGAGTTTCAGAATAACCTGGTATCTGTATGGGGGAAAATGTGGGATCGAAGGGACAATCTATACACTGTCATCTTTCTCGCCTTTTCACGAGAGAGGTTTTTCCAGTGACCGAGGCCGTCCAATTTCCCGGCTTCATCAAAAAGTCTGGCCACGCCAATTTAGTCAAATGGACTGTGAGATTGAAATGGGGTTCAGTCACACGGCACGTGCCAGAGGTCCTCCAACCTGGCCCAGTCATAGATCCATTCAGGGAGAGGAGACCAGCGTTCTCAGATTCCATCCCCAAAGAGTTCCGTTTCCAAACGCTAGTATGAATTTTATTTCCTTCCTGGCATTTCCAAATGTCCCTCTGGTACCCCCAGACAGACACATTTGTGGTTGGAAGCTCCAAAAGAGAGGATACATCCACCGGAAGATTAGACCTTGCTCTGAGGAGGGAGGGAGTGCTATACAAAGGCCCTGATCTGTGGGATTCCACATACGAATCCATCAAGCAGTTCCCATGCAAGATTTAGAGATCTAGGATCTACACTTCCTCGTCTCTTTACATTGGGTGGAATGTAAAAACAGGATACACAAAATTATCCACCTTCTATACAAAGCAACATTACAACACATTCTACTACTACTGCTGGAAAGTAGAGCAAAAATAAAAAGGTTCTGCCTTGTCCAAACTGGGTTTTCTGTCGCCTTACCTGTGGAATTAGAGCAGAAAGACTCGGTTCCTAGCAACTGTGTTAAAAAGAGGGCACAATCCATCTGGTGTGGATTTTGGGTTCTTTCCCATGGCCATCGGTGGCTAACCGCGAGTAAACGCCTAGAGGTGTTGTTAAGGTTAGGGGTACTCGCCCCACAGTAGGAAGATCCACCGGGACATGGGTATACTGGGGAGAGAACCCCGTACCCCTCCCCCACACCACTCCCCACTGCCACCGTTGGGGTCACAGAGCCGTGTTGTGTTGACCCGGCGCTGTCCTGGCAACGGCCCCAGTGCCTTCAGGGACGGTGCTGGGCCAGCACAGAGAGGCACTGGGGAGAGTCGAGCTCTTGCCCAGTGGCACTGACTGGCACCAGGACCCCCTTGGCAGCTTCCCGCGGGCGGGCTGGGCACTGTCCTGAGCCCCACCAGGGTGTCCCACCGGAGATCTCTCCCGGCCTCAGCAGGATGGGCCAGCTGATCTGCTGCCTTGGCTCCAGGTGAGCTCCCCCCGCAGCAGCTCGGGGACACGCCGGCACAGCCAGGCCCCGCAGCAGCCGCCTTTCTCCTGCCTGACACCATCTGCTCTGCAGGGACGGCCCTGACCCTGAGCAGCCCTGCATGCCTGTGCCGGCATCGCCCCAGCCGCTGCTCCAGCACCGCGTGCGGGTGACCCAGGGCCGCGCGACGAAGAAGAGGGACCTCCTCCTCTACAGCGGTGCCTTGGTCATCGCCAAGCCCAGGTAAGACTCGCGCAGCCCAGCTGCCTTTTCTTGCAAGCCCTGGCCCTGGCAGCAGGGCAGGGACACCCAAGGAACAGCCCCAGGCCCCAGCACCCTGCTGCTGGATGCACCCATGGCCGTGCCCGTGGCAGGTGGATGCCAGAGGGGAGCCCCCGGGCTCGGCCACCTCCACATCACTCCCTGCTGCTCCTCTCTGCAGGCGTGGCAGCGGCCCCCGCCCACAGCTCTGCCTGGCCCTGGGCCTGCTGCAGGTGCTGAGCAGCACCAGCGGGGCGGCTGGGGATGCCGCCGAGGAGGAGGAAGGCGAGCCCACCAACTCCCTTGTCCTCGTCTGGCCCTCTGGCTCCTGCCTCGTCACTTTCCGGTGAGTCTTGGTGCCACGTGCCGGGACAGGGCTGGGCAGCACCTCTGTCCTGGCGCACGGGGCTTTGTCTCGCCTCCGTGGCCGTCCCCACGGGGCAGGGCTGTGCCGGCAGCCACCTCTGCCCGCAGGCTGGGCAGCGGCGGCTGCTCAGGCTGGTTCTCCTCTCTTTCTGCAGCTCCCGGGCGCTGAAGGAGCTCTGGGTCAGCGCGCTCTGTGGGTAAGCCCTGCCTGGCACTGCAGCCTCGGGGGGCCGTGCTCCCCTCAGAGGCTTGGCTCCAGGCGTAGCAGGATGATGCGGAAACACCGCTCCCCAGCTGGGGAGAGGTGCCCCCGTGTCTGCATGGGGGCAGCTCTTGAGCGGGCAGAGCTGGTGGAGCGGCTTCGGCCAGCTCTATCCAGCCAACACTTGCCCAGCCCCATCCTCACCACTGCCGCTGCTCTCCGCTCCACTGCCAGGCAGGACGCGGCTCTTTCGGGGCACTTTGGCAGTCATCCCCAGGCTGGCAGAAAAGGGAAGAGGCGGCTTGGGGCTCACACGGCTCTTCCTCTGCCTCTTCCCCATGCACAGGCCACCAGAAGGAGTGGAGGGAGCCCAGGTGACCCAGCTGCCCTCCATCAAGCTCCTGCTGAAGGAGCTGAGGCACCGCAAGGCCGTGAGTGCCCCTCCTGTGTCCCCTCTGCCCCCACAGCCTGCTCCGGCCCAGCAGCAGCTGCGTGGCTTCTCACCTTCTGCTCTTTTCCCCTTGCCCAGGCGACGACACTACGCCCCAGCAGCCTGCAGAGGCTGGTCGAGTGCCAGGCAAAGGTGAGCGTCGCTCGGGGGGCGATCTCGCCCATCCTCACCGCTCACACGCTCTCAGGGGCTGATGCAGCTCGCTGGGGGCCCTTTTTGCTTCAGGGCTGCTTGCTGAGCACAGGGCATTTCTTGCAGGCTGGTGCAGAGCAGCCGCCATCTCCCAAGCCCGCCAGCAGCCAAGGTGGACTTGGCCACTCCTCTGGTGAGTTGAAGGAAGACGAGGGCACGGTGGCCCCTCTCTCCTCCTCTTGCAGGCAGGCACTTGTGCTGCACTGGGGCTGCTACTGCCCTGCTTGCAGGGCATGGCCATGCCCACTGCACTGCAGCAGCAGTGGGCTGATCCCCCGGTGCCCCTCCTTCCCAAATGGCACCTCTCCTGTGCACTCCCTGCCCAGGGGACAGCACTGAGAGGCTCCGGGAGCACTCGCCTGCTCCTTCTCACGCAGGGGGTTCTGCTCTCTTTTCCTTGGCAGCAGGCGGGACCCGCAGGAGGAGGAGGGGGCTGCGCTGGCCCTTTGCGCGGCGAGGAACCTCGGTCGCCGCAGAGGTGCCCGGGCCGTCGGGCTCTGGTGGCAGCGAGCGTCTCTTTGGCCGGCCCCTGGCAGCTCTCTGCAGCCAGGACGGCACGCTGCCCCAGCCCATCCAGGTAAGCGAGCCTGGCCAGCGGGGCCCCATCCCTCGGGCTCCTCTGGAGAGGTGGTGTCCCCAGCAGAGGGATCCCAAGTGGCGCTCAGGGACAAACGGGGCTCCTCCCTACAGGCTCACCCACCTCCAGGCGCCCCTGCATGCTGCCCCAGCGAAAGCACAGCTGTCCACACATGCCCCAGCCAAGCACCTGGCCTCCTCTGTCCCCTGCAGGACCTGCTGGCTCTCCTGCATGAGCATGGGCCATCCACCGAGGGCATCTTCCGACTGGCGGACAGTCAGCGTGCCGCCCGGCAGCTCAGGGAGGCCCTCGACAGCGGAGCGGAGGTCCACCTCCACAGCCAGCCTGCGCACCGCCTGGCCGTCCTCTTGAAGGTGAACCCTGCTGACCTGGAGGCCGGCAGCTCCTGGCCCTCTTGGTGCTGATGGGCACCTGCGGGAGCAGCCCCTGAAACCTGCTCACCTGCTCGCGAGCCAGAGGGCCGGGAATGCTGCCTGTGCTCCCAGCAGCAGGGCTCAAAGCCTCACCCAGAGCCCTTGGCATTACAGGACTTCCTCCGTGACATTCCCTCCAAGCTCCTCGAGGTCGAGCTCTACCAGGAGTGGATGAGTGCCCTGCAGAAGACCAGCAGGCAGGAGAGGCTGGCCGGACTGAAAGAGTAAGTGTGGCAAGCAGCCTGCCTGCTCCGCAGGGACTGGCAGAGGCCGGCACTTGCCTGCAAAGTGATGGCCTCCTTGAAGAAGCTGTGTTTTCTGCCGGCCACCTCCTGCTGATCTGGGGTGGGGTTTTAGCGGGGGAGTGGCACAGGAAAGCATTGGCCTCCTTGGAGCTCTTCCTGAAGGCATTGGGGGATGCTCCAGGAAGGGACACGTGCCAGCAGAGCAGGGAGGGAGGTGGGTGTATCTCAGTGAAGGCAGCCCCTCCGCGGGGGAGCAGGTGTGGCCAGGGAGCCTTCCCTCAGGTGTGCTTGGCTGAGAGCAGCCTGGGAGACCTGTGTTGCCAGTGCCTGCCTAAGTAACCTGGGGTTCCTGCTCCCTCAGGGTGGTCAGCAAGTTGCCCGAGGCCAACCTCCCGCTCCTCAAGAGCTTGCTGGCCCTGCTGCAAAACATCAGCAGAAATGCAGCCACCGGCAGGATGACTGCTGGCAACCTGGCCGTCTGCGTGGGGCCAAACCTCCTGAGCCCAGCCGAGGAGAACACGCTCCCCCTGGAGGTCCTGCTGCAGGCGACAGGGAAGGTACGCTGTGTTTCCCAGCCGGCTCCAGCCTGCCGGGCCCAGCCGAGCTTTGCTGTTCAGAGGTACCTGGCTGCCTCCTCTCTTCAGCAAATGCTCGTGGGGCAGCTGCAGGGAAGAGCAGCCCCACAGCCGCAGCTTTCTGCGCAGAAGGGAGCAGCAGGAGTGGGAAAGGCTGCTTGACCCGTTTCCAGCCACCCAGGTGCAAACCCATGGTTTGCTGTGTGCAGGTGACAGAGCTGGTGGAGCTCCTCATTGAACACCGCGGGGAACTCTTTGGGGAGGAGGTGGCTGGCCTTGCCGGCGCATCGACCGAGGACTCGCCGGCAGAGGTATGTCGGGGCTGCAGAGGGGGCGCAAACCGCAGAGGTACGTCAAGGCCACAGACAGCAGGACAACAAAAGCCTCCCACCTCAGGAGGCGCTACTGCTGCCGCAGGGGCCAGCAAGGGCAGGCAGCAGCCTTCGTCTCTGCAGAAGTGCAGAGCACGGCTGACGCAGGTTGGCCATGGCACTTGGGGCGGGGATCCCACCCGAACGGGCTCCGCTGAGCTGAGCAAAGCTGCCCCGGGGATCTGCCTTTCACAGCTACGGGAGCAACTGGGCAGGTAGGTCCTCGCCATCTGCTCACTTCCACATTTCCATTGCAGGTTCCTCCAGGCACTCCAGAAAGCACCGAACACCTCAAGAGCTCGTCTGAGGAGAGGAGGTAAGACGACCCAGCTCTGATTAAGAGCCAAATTGGTTCAAGTTGATCATGGCTTTACCTCTCTAACAATCCTATCGAATGGAAAGGGTGCCCAGCTCGCCACAGCGAAGAAAGCGAAGAAGGGAAGAGGAGGGAAGTGATGGGCAGCCAGACGGCAAGAGGAGAAAACTAGACAGAGAGCTCTCAGGGCTGGGCAACTGAGGAAATCCAAGCAGGCAAGAAGAACGAGGAGCCCAGGTGCGTAGCAGACCCTGCCGTCCATCTTTCAAAGTTCGGGACACTGCTCTGAGTATAGCCAACCTCTCCGAGGTGCACAGAGATGGCCCCAGACAGGA
This sequence comes from Leptosomus discolor, assembly GCF_034619465.1. Lineage (NCBI taxonomy): Eukaryota > Metazoa > Chordata > Aves > Leptosomiformes > Leptosomidae > Leptosomus > Leptosomus discolor. The sequence continues at coordinate 121,007,476 of NC_141392.1, forward strand.
AGCACGCCCCTGCCCTTGGGAGAACCTGTACGTCAGGAGAAACAGACCACTCCAACTTTGGCAGTTTTCATTCTGCTCCTGTTGAAGCTCTGCTTCTGCAAGGCTGAGCAGACACCCCAGCAAGGTCACAAGACTCACGATTTTGAGCTCTTTGACCCACCACCTGCTGAAAGAGGCACAGGCCCGCTTTTCTCTTCGTGTCACCTGGCAATCCTAGCACTGGCTGCTGCTGTCTGAATGCCAAAGACACAGCAAGGACTTGTTCCGAGTAGCTGTAGGCACTGAGAGAGATGTTGGCACTTGTTAAAAAGCTCACGTTTCACCGGAGATTTTTGAGGGAAGAAAAAACCAACCAAACAGTAAAAAAGAAGCACGTTTGGCCTTCCAACGTGGGTTTGGAGCAACAGACAGTGCGGGATGCTGCTGCTTGGGTTTGGGAAAGGGCCACTTACTTCATGGCTCCCTAGGGGCTGCCTGCCAAGCCCTTCTGCCGGGCAAGGGGGCAGTGCACGCCTCTGTCATCTTGCGGTGCTCTGAGGCTATTGCCGGTGTTGAGAAGGGGCCAAAGCAACCCTCTAGTCACTGCCAGCAAGGGTTCTCTCTCCTGCCGCCAACGACCCCTTTCTTGGTGGACTTCCCAAAGAGCAGGGAACAAAGTCACTCCCGTTCCTTCCCCACGGTTTCATCAGTGCCTTCTGACTCTGTCCTTGTAGGTGCCGAGTTACTTTGGCTGCTTGGGTTCCCCAGACGAGCTCTGATGCCCCGTCTCCGAGGGGCGCGACGCAGCCCCAACACCACCGCACTGGAGGCGAGGAGAGGGCTACCGTGCCTTTCTGCTTGGGCCGGCACCTCTCACTCACGCACCGCTAAGCCGGAGCAGCGCTGCACTGCCCTCAGAGCCATCGCACCCCTCGCAGGAGGCCTTGCTGCTCACTCATCAGCTCCAGGAGCAAATCCCCACCAGCTGGCACATCTCCCCAGGGGGGGAGCTGGCACCTGAACTTCAGATTCTATGGAGCGTGTGACACCTGGCGGTGCGTAGCATCGGGGACAGACATGAGGGACATGCTGGACATGGGCGAAAACGTCGGATGTGGAGACCTTAGTGCGGGCTTTCTTGCCGTTTCCCTGCCATTCAGTTCCCTGCCTCTGTGGTTAAGTGAGAACTGCAGATCACCGTTGGTCCGGAGCTACTAACTGGAGTCAATGGTGCTGTTGTACACGCAGCTGCCTCTTTGCTTGTGCGTACACAGACTTGGAGTCGCTGATAAATCATTGGGATACAAAGTTGTGTCCCATTCTCTTTTCCGTAGCACGCATGTCCCAAAGTATATCGCAACCAAAGCACTTCAGAAATACAGGAATATGGAAATGCTGTTGGGAAATGATAGCAGGCATCCCAGCCATTTGCAAACAAAGCTGTCTCCAGTCTTGACTACTGGCAGAGTGATTTGCCTGTAGTAGGACTGAATGGCCAATACGTGCCTGTTCCCCTTGCCTTTGCTGCAATACATGGTATGAACTGTCTGCAGTCGTGAGCATTTCTTCATTTGTCCTTCTTTCTAAAATTGCTTACTATTTCTTGACAAAAATAAAGTGTCAAATGTATACCTGGCCAGTCTCAGTATTTGGATGGGGCCCTTCCCTTCCCTTCCCTTCCCTTCCCTTCCCTTCCCTTCCCTTCCCTTCCCTTCCCTTCCCTTCCCTTCCCTTCCCTTCCCTTCCCTTCCCTTCCCTTCCCTTCCCTTCCCTTCCCTTCCCTTCCCTTCCCTTCCCTTCCCTTCCCTTCCCTTCCCTTCCCTTCCCTTCCCTTCCCTTCCCTTCCCTTCCCTTCCCTTCCCTTCCCTTCCCTTCCCTTCCCTTCCCTTCCCTTCCCTTCCCTTCCCTTCCCTTCCCTTCCCTTCCCTTCCCTTCCCTTCCCTTCCCTTCCCTTCCCTTCCCTTCCCTTCCCTTCCCTTCCCTTCCCTTCCCTTCCCTTCCCTTCCCTTCCCTTCCCTTCCCTTCCCTTCCCTTCCCTTCCCTTCCCTTCCCTTCCCTTCCCTTCCCTTCCCTTCCCTTCCCTTCCCTTCCCTTCCCTTCCCTTCCCTTCCCTTCCCTTCCCTTCCCTTCCCTTCCCTTCCCTTCCCTTCCCTTCCCTTCCCCTCATCCCACTCGGTGGGTTTCAGGGCAGGTCAATCTTTTCAGTCATACAGAAAACACATCAATCATACACAAGACACAGACATAAATCTGCAAAACAGGTTGCTTAAGGCAAAAATGCAAACTCTCCTTCACGCCACCCCGTCACTTAAACAGCCGTTTTGCAGCCGTGGTCTTCAGCTCTGGCGGGATTGCTCCCATCTTCCTTGGGCGTGGTGATTTCAACAGAGCGAATAGAGGGGAAAAGTGAAGAAGGATTTCCAGAAATCATAGTCCTGCCTAGAGCTAACCCTACCATTAACAAGAAGAACCCGAGTCAAATAAGAAGTCCCAGATTTGTCAACCATTGTTTCCAGCCCGTATATCCCAGAGACAGAAAGATATTTGAGATGCAATCTCTTGGCTGTAAGTATTGGAATAATTCCCCAGGCTCCTTTGAAATGTCTAAGATTTCAGCTCTGGCTTGTTCTAGGATAGTAGAAGCATTATCAAGAGGAATTCAACAGTCCTCCTGCCTATCATTCAACACTCCAGAAAATCCACCTTCTTTCAAGAGTAACATGTCCAAGGCCAATCGGTTTTGTAGAGCCATTTTGGATCCCCCTTGCACCTGTTGGTTTAGCTCCTTGTGGTGATTTGGTTCTGGCCAAAATGCCAGGTGCCCACCAAAGCCACTCTATCACTCCCCCTCCTTAACTGGACAGGAGAGAGGAGAGGAAAACAAAATAACAACAGCCTTGTGGGGTTGAGATAAGGACAGGGACATCACTCAGCATTTACCGTCACGGGCAAAACAGACTCCCTTTAGGAAAAATGTCATTTATTGCCAGTGAACTCAGACAGGAGTAAGGAGAAATAAAACCAAATCTTCAAACACCTTCCCCCCACCCCTCCCTCCTTTCCCGGGCATAACTTCGATCCCGATTTTCCTCCCTCCTCCCCCCGCCAGCGGCACAGCGGGGAAAACAGGGAATGGGGGTTGGGGTCAGTTCATCACACTGTAGTTTTCTGCCGCTTCTTCCTCCTCAGGGGGACGATTCCTCTCACGTTTCCCCTGCTCCAATGTGGGGTCCCCCTCAAGGGAGAAAGTCCTCCATGACTTCTCCAACGTGAGTCTTCCCACGGGTTCAGTCCTTCATGAACTGCTCCAGCGTGGGTCTCCTCTGTGGGGTGCAGTCCTTCAGGAGCCGACTGCTCCAACATGAGCCCCCCTCGCGGGCTCTCTGGCAGCAAACCTGCTCCAGCGTGGGCTTCTCTCTCTCCACGGGCCACAGGTCCTGCCAGGAGCCTGCTCCGGTGCAGGCTTCCCACGGGGTCACAGCTTCCTTCAGGCATCCACCTACTCCGGCGTGGGGGCCCTCCACGGGGTGTAGGCAGTCATCTGCTCCACCGCCCACGGGCTGCAGGGGGACAGCCTGCCTCACCGTGGTCTTCACCACAGGCCGCATGGGAATCGCTGCTCCGGCGCCTGGAGCATCTCCTCCCCCTCCTTCTTCACTGACCTGGCTGTCTGCAGGATGTTTCTCTCACCTATTCTCACTCCTCTCACTCGCTGGAATTGTTGCTGCGCAACAACTTTTTCACTCTCTTAAATACCTTGTCATAGAGGCGAAAAACGCTGTCGCTGATGGGCTCGGCCTTGGCCAGCGGCGGGTCCGTCTTAAAGCCGGCTGGCATTGCCTATATCTGACATAGGGGAAACTTCTAGCAGCTTCGTACAGAAGCCACCCCTGTAAGCCCCCCGCGACCAAAACCTTGCCACAGAAACCTCTTACACTGTGGTTCTACAATCCCATTTATCCTCAGTAGAATCGTGACATCGCCACACTGGAGCCGCTTTTATTGTCAGGCTTTCTAACGGGGAAATGGAGTTGAGGAACACCGCACTTGAAGGCAGATCTCAAATGATACCTACGGAGCGCACTCTCCTGGGTAGTGTCCTATGTTCTATCCCAGGAATCAAGAGCCTTATTTTCTCACCCTTTCCAGGGATTCCTCCGGCAGATACACATATGCGGAGACGCGAGTTTGGAGAATCCACGAAAGACTCAATATGAGTTATATCAGGAAGCTCATTGTATTGTGCAGATGCACTTTCTTATAGAGCATAATTTTCCAAAGTCATCATGACTTGCAATTTTTCATAAACTCCAATTGTGCTATACATACATCAGTCATCTGCTTCTACCTATCACTTTACTTTTAATTCTAATGTGTTCCGCCTCACACGGATCTTAGCTTCTAATTCTTCTATTCTGTCCCTCAAGGTCGAAGCGTCCTTGAGGCCTGCTATGTTAGTTTAGACAAACTGCTCAACAGAGTTTTCCTTGTGCAGGCCCTCTAGCATTCCATGCCTGTTTTCAGCGAGCCACGCTCCCACAATTCCCCCTTTTTCGTTTTGTCCAAATAAAACTCTGTGAACGAGACTCGATATGCCTTTCTGCAGCAAATTCCATACAAAGCCTAACCCTAGCAATAGCAATATAATTACAGTAAGCCATCGTATGCCTTCTTTGATTAAGCCTAGTAACCAAGGGGAGAGATTTCCAAAGATGTTTGCAGCCATGAGTTGAACAAATTCATATCCTTCTGAATCTTTTGGCTCTGCTCCTTCAGCCACCGCAACTGCTGATGAATCGATTCTCCATGATCGCTCAGGTTGAAGCAACACAGCCCTTGGACATCTTCACACCCATGACCTTGTGCCAGAAGCAAGAAATCAATAGCCGCACGGTTCTGCAAGACCGCATGTCTTAAGCTATTTTGATCTAATAGCATCTGTTCTAGGATTGGTGTAGTTACATTCCACTGCTTTTCTGACCAGCAAGCTAATTTCTCTATTTGCTTGCCTTTTTTTGTTTGTTTGTTTGTTGTTTTTTGTTGTTGTTGTTGTGAAAAGAGGCAAAGTGCGGTTAACAAAATATCTTCTATATCATGATAACAATAACACTGCGTCTCACTCACTCACGCATTCAAATATTGATAACCAGTTTTTACACAATCACACAAGGAGCTCCTTTACACCATTCACACAAAAGACACAAGAAGACACCTGCAAACGTGATTACTACAATAGCAACCACAGCACCAAGCAGACTAACCCCATTCACGTAGTTAAATATCAGTGCGAGTGGTGAAAATACACATTGACATCAATGCCAATCGGTGCACAGTGTGAACATGTAGCAAATTACAGAAACAGACCAGAAAGAATACCTTTTTCCATAGATGGACCATGTCTACCCCTGCAGCGAGCCAGGTGAGTCAGGGAGCCCCTCCGAGAAAGGGTCCCGGGGCACGCCTAGGGAGTCCCGGTCCTCATTGGCTCCTGCAGCCGGACAGAGATTGTCGCATCTGGGTTGTCAACTGAATCTGAGAAAACTCAATAACAACTACGTGTTATCAAGCAGGTATTCTCCATTCTCCATTGCACTTCAAGAAATCTGTCAAAGGCTTTTATATCTTTTAAAGATCCCCCTTTTTCGGGGTTTGTTTGTTTGTTTTTGTTTTTTTTTTTGTTTTTGGTTTTTTTTTTTTTAGAATATCTTTACAAGGAACTTGAGAGCTCTTTCACACTGAATACTGCTTTTCAAATTACACAACTTTATAGGCAACCTGTAAATGAATCCTGAATTTCTTTGCCTGCTTTAGATAAAATGTCTCATATTTTACAGCCAGCTAACATCCAGAATAAAAATAGCATTATGAAGCTTTCTTTTTGACCAGACACATACGGATCATAAGACAGTTTAAAAAATAGTTTTAAAACAAGGACCTGCTTTGACCCTATTGCAATGACTGAAAAATTAAGCACTTTTTAAACCTGCCTGGCAAGCACAAACCTACGGCGCAATTAGAATTTGGTACGCGGTGTATCTGCGGAAGTTTGATTTACAGAGGGACTGAAACGAGTTTACATTGGCTCATAAAGCGACCCGTTGTCCCGCAATTGAAACATCTCTTTTGCTTGCCTCCCTCCTTTCTATCTATGAGGGGTTGAACAGCACTGTATACAGCAGCAGCAAGTAAGGACACGGTACCATTGGTGCGTTCTATAACTTCAAGCATCTCAGCTACTTGTGCATCTCTGGGTAGGGTACTTAAAGCTTTTCTTGTTGTATCATTAGCATTCTCAAAGGCAAACGTTTTAAAAACCTTTTCCTTCATTCCTCATCCAAATCTGGATGACTTCTAATAACCTGATATAAACAATCAATAAAAGAAGGAAAACTTTCTCGTGGACCCTGCTGAATGTTGGCAAAGGAATATACCTTTCCTGGTTCCCTGATTGAAATCATTGCTTGGTAAGCTAACTGCTGTGACAACTGTAATACCTCTCCTATAAAACCTTGTTGTAAAGACGCGCTCGCAAAAGGACCTTGGCCTGTTAGCATTTGTGCTTGTACCCCATACAACGGATCCCCTTGCTGCCTTGGTCGTGCAGCCTCCTGGTCACAGAGTTGTTGCCAGGCCTTGGAGAACATAAGCTGCTGAGAAGGGGACAAAAGAATGTTAGCAATCTGTTGTGAATCAAGTGGTAACAAAACACCTGCTGTAAAAATAGATTGTAATAATTGCTGAGTCTAACTAGATTGAAGCCCATAGTGTGATACTGCTAAACGTGCTTTTTCAAGGATTTTCCAATCAAACGGTTCCCATTTTCTACCTCCTGCCTGATCTGTAACAATAGGAAAGGCAGAAGGAAGAAAATTTCCTTCAATTAGGGCATCACGAATAACTCCTTTCCATCTTCGTCCTGCTTCTTGTTCATTTAATAGTCTATTTGACAATGAAGTAGTTGGCACAGGCATTTGCGACAAAGGCGCTGGTAGTGATGACGGTACAGCAAAAGGATTATGAGTCGCAGCGTTTTCTGGATTCTTCTTGTTGCTGTCCGCTGCGATATTGAGTTCCGATAGTTTGTTTATGAGTTGCTGTAGGACTTCATCAAGCAGTTCCTTTTTCTGCTTTTGTTTTGACATGGTCCCTGGAGAAAAAGAGTCTTCCTGTAAGCGGGTCTTTGTGACCTCGGGGATAAAGGCGGGATTCTAGGCGGGTCGTTGTGACTTCGGGATAAAGGCGGGATTCTAGGCGGGTCGTTGTGGCGTCAGGATAAAGGCGGGACTCTACTGGTTCACGTACTTGTCCCTTTTCTTTGCCCACGCCCTCTTGTAGTTTTTCTGCGTTCTCTTCCGAATCCCTTGTTACTGCGATCGGGTCGGCGCCATGATGGCGCACCTCCTCCTCTGAGAGCGAGGTCCCCGCGGAGGCCCCTCTAGCCCCCGAACTCGCGGTCTGTGTCTGACCAGGGTGAGATTCCGTAGTCGTTTCACGACGAGGCGCGCACCTCCCTTTTCTCTCCTCCTGCCTGGTAACTACGTGAGTCACCGCTTTTCCTCCGGCTGTTAAAAACTGTTAAACCAGTTTTTCACTACATGACTTTTAAAATTACTTTTTTTAACTCACTAGATCAGATACTTCTGCATATCCATCATCAGGATATCTGAGTAACAGGATTGCAGGAGGATGTAACTGAAGAAGCAGTTTTGACTCCTGGTTTATAATCACTGGTGATGGTGTGCAAGACAGAAAGAACTCTGGTTTCTCAGGCTGACAACTAGAAAAATAACAGTATTTCTGAACAAAAACTTCTGACCCCTTAGTAATGGTGAGATGGTTTTTTTCCAAGCTGGAATCACACACCCAAGTGCATGCAGCCACAACAGATCTACAATACAATCAAAAAGTACAAGTGCAAGCCAACATGATGCCCAAGCTGTATTTAAGCAGAAACTGGCACATTGAGGATTCTAGTTGCAAAGACTAGTCTAGAAGAAATCCGGAGTAGTTACTCAGAGAGCTAAGTCTCGTGCAGTCATTTCCTTACTAGCTATTGCTAAATCAAAGCCGGCTTTGTTCTGTCTCCGTTATGATTGCTTTTATACTGCATTTTTGCCTCCTGATTGCCAAAGATAAGCCCAGTGACAAGCAGCAGCAATCCCCTTTCCTATGAAATCTGGAAAGCTTTAAGTTTAAGAAAAAAAAAATCACTGATGTTGAAACGTTTTGTGGTTTTGAAGAGAACATTGTATTTCTGTTTAGATTTAAAGTGGGCAGAGTGTGTATTCCCGTGGAAAAGTGGTACCTTAATGACCCAGTCTGCCACGTCAGCACTGGGACTCTCGAAAGACAAGTAGTTCAGCTCGGTCCTATGGGCAGCGTGTGTATTGAGTCCTTCGAGAGGGGCAGAGCGAGCCAGGCTTTTGATTCCCTGGGCACAGGACTGCGTTTCACTCGTGGATAATACTCAGGTGGTTGAGTGAAGAGGTCAGGCGGTCTCTGGGAAGTAGGAGGAACAAAACCCACCTTTTGTGCCAAGCAAATTTGAAATCAGGTAAATCTTTTTCAGATTCTAGCACTAGAGGCTTGGTTTGCTGAGGCATCAGACTAATGAGAGGTAGTTCTTTATGTGCGTGCAAATGTAATAATAACCAAAATTCCCCAGTAATTTTATGGGCTGCTTGGGCACAGAGGATGTTCAGTGCTGCGTTGTTCACCCTGCTTTTGGCCCTAACAATAGGAATCATCTCTATTATCAAACAAGCAAACAGTATTATATTCTAGTTGCTTGCTAGATTTTTTGTTACCTCTGCTGCTCCAGAAAGCTGATGCTGGCTGCTCGTTGAAGTATTACTGTGATAATTTTATCCTGTGGATAACTTCCATTTCATATCGCAGCCTGGCGAGCCAATAGTATCCTTAAGACATGACTACTTCTAACCAGTGAGGACTGGATTTGGGGCAGCAACCTATACATGTGATCCTACTGCTGATCTCCTACACGAATTGGTTTCCTGTGGGGTCGGGATGTCTTGTGGAATGAGAATTCAACTTTCTGATTCATCTTTGGTTTGTGACTATTGAAGTGGCTTTGTGATTTTAAAAAGAGCTGACTCCACAGATCCGTCTGATTTGCTCATATGTAAGCCAGAATACCAGTGACCAAGGAGCCTGTGAAAGCAAACACTGAAGTTAGAGGCTTAAACCAGAAGTGACCCAATAAAAAAAAAATATATTCTTAAGGTCAATCTATCATGTCTTTCATACAAAATCAAAGTGTTGCATATGGTTAGTGCTACCCAGTCCTTCGCAAGACACTTAAAACTTTTTTTTTTAGCTTGCCAGCCCGTAAATGTTTGACTTGGAACGTTTCATACTTGGGGGCTACTTCAGGCCGAATGCTTTTTTAAAAAAATGTTAAAGGCTTTTCTTGTTCTAAAAACTTAATCAGAAAAATTACACAGTTCTCATATCTTGCACCCATTTAGCTGAGATGCTCTAGTTTGGGGTTTTTTTGGCAATAGATTGGCATTTGGCAAAAGGCCGCCTTGTGCTTAAGAAACGCCTTTTCCTGCTCCTCTGAAACACCCGCTAAACACTCCCCAAATTACAAGCCTTTGGGAAATCTGAGTTGGCATACGCTCCATGGAAATTTTTACCTCAGTAGTAAACTCGCAAAGATCCCATCTATGTGCTCCGGCTCAAGGACTGAGCAACCAAGCAGAACCTTCCTACAGATTGCTCTTAGCAGAGGCTGTGGCCACTGCTGTACTCAGTTAAACTAGAGGAAGGAGGCTTTTGCCTTCAATCTAGTGCTCAGTCTGGCAAATTAAACAGTGTCAAGACCTTGAAGCCAGCTGGCAGAGTCTAGATGTAGCCATACTGTTCAGTTCTTACAGACTTTTGAAAAAAATTTAAAAAAGTGGTCACATCTGGATTTGCTATTGGGAGTTGACTCTTGCCCAAAGTAAGAGTCTCCCAGGCTCCAGTGCTGCTCGGCTTAGTTGTACAGGTGCAGCTTTAACGGCTGGCAGCATGCAGGAGAAAGCTGCCGGCCTGAATCCGAGAGGGGCAGAAGTGAGACCTGGGATGGAGCAGCAACAGAGCAAAGGGAGTCCAGGGCTAGGAGCACGCGAGGAGAGTTTAGGAAGGGAGAAAGGAGGGAGCCTGCAACGGTAAAAAAAGCAAGGCAGATCACTAGCAATGAAGCAGGACAGCATTTTCCAAATTAACGAGATGCAAGAGGCAACGTGGGGACAGTGACATTGCATGCAGTTATGTCATCCACTGCATTCAGCAGTGCTAACTGCAATTAGATAAATCAAGAGACCCAAACAGTTTGGGAAAAATGTTGACACAGAAAGAACTCTTTACAGTTTAATGCCACATTGCTCAACTGTCTTGTTAAGGGAGTTTGAAAGGCACTTACCATTCGCATCCAGGTTGGAATAAAGCCTTTGTATAGAGACATAAACCCTTCACCCTGTACAGTTTGAACCAAGCAGTCCATGGAAGACTTATACAGCAGACCTCTGGCAGTGTGCAAGGAGAACAATTACTGTTAGGATTACAAATACACAATTAAAAAAAAAAATCCACGCCCCACACATCCCCCCTGAAAATTAATCTGTATCAGATACATTTGTAGAAGCAAGAGCTCTTTTGTAAGCTCACAGGAGTCTCGTCAGAACTGAAGTCCATTAAGTAACTGGATATTCTCAGGTGGCCATCACAACAACCGCCCCAGACATGCAAAACTAAAGCAATAAAATGATCATCGAGTGGATGAAGAGCAAATTACAGAGTTAGCACTTCACTCCCAGTGAAGTCTTGAGTGAGACTCAAGGTTTCAGTTTTCTACAGAAAAGTTGGTCTCTGAAGTGGCTGTACCTTCCCTGCCTGTCTCTTGGCTGGTTCATTATCCGGGTTTTGACCACGTCGGCAGGAGTTCCCAGAACAGCAGCTACCAGGCCAGAACAGCAACTGTCAACAGAAAAGAGGAAACTAAGATTTATCATGACAATTTAAGCATCATGCTTCCAGTTCTAATACTATAGAATATAATTTAAAACAGTTATCATAAAATCATGAGTAATAGCTCCTAACTTAACATAAACTTGATTTAGGAGGAGGCTTGCTAGTATTGCTGTTGCTCAGATGTCCTCCCAGCACCAGCTTCCCTCGCCTCTGTGTGCAGTTCTGAGGCAGGGATAAAGGACCCACAATAGGCAGTTTATGATACTGTTTATATAAAGCAGATTTCTTCCTCATTTAAGGCAGTAAACGAGCTTGTTCTGCGGAGTTTATATTGCTTATTCTTAGGGTTTGCTAAATTTAAAACTAGGTTAGATAAAATAGACATTCTATAAAAGTGAAAATTCCTGTGCTTTCACAGATGTGTGAAGTGTTTAAATGCATCAGCAAGGCACTTCAGGTGGGGGCAGTTTTGTAGCAATGGTTGCATCCTTTGTCTTTTGTACAAAGATGTCCCCTCAGGCAAAAAAAAAAAAAAAAAAAAAAAAGTTGTTATAAAGGTGCATTTTATCAGCAGCGTCACGACCAAAGAATAGGGGCTTCTGCTGGCACAGAGAGGCAGATCAAGGCAGCGAGGCTGGAAATGCTCTGCAGCAGAAAAGGGGTAATCAGGGAACAGGGCACCTGGCAACACTGTGAGTCACACTGTTGTCCACAAGCGGCGTGTTCAGAAGCAGAAAGTGTTTCACTGAGTCGTAAGTGGTCAGATCTGTAAAGAGGGTAATGAGAAAAACCAGCATTGTCAGAAGTAAATGGTGTTTGTGACGTTCATTGCTGACACAGGATGGAGGCTTGGCAAGGCCTAAATCTCCAGTGCAGCCCCTCCCATTGGCACAGCTGGGGCACTCTGCCCCCAGTTCCTGCTGACCGTTGTGGCACCCAGGTCCTGCCGTTAGACGTGTGAGTACGCGCTCCCTTCTACTACCATTTTCTCTGAAAATCCTACCAAGGATAAAATGGATCCCAAATGGAAAATTCTGCAAAATAACTCATTAACCCAACCCAGAAATGCCACGATAAAGACAGCTGTACCTCTCCCACCTCTGTGCAAGTGTTCTAAAAACGTTAGAAACGTTACACGCAGAAAAAACAGATGATGTCGTGGAAGTTATAAGCAGATGTGAGTTATGGCATCAGGGCATCTGAATGAAAGACAAGTGATCTGAAAGTTCTTGGCAGATGTGGGTTACATTTCCAATGTCCTGACCTTAAAAGCCCAGCCTAGCAACCGGGGTGACCCTCCCAGCGCTTTGTAGTGCTTTACGGTCCAAACCTACCCAGTGGAGATCATTTCCCACTTGTAAGAGGGTTTGCTTGTTAAGGTTTACGTGCCGAGATTGCCCGTTAACGTTGTGTATGGAGAGACATGCCTTAGTTAATAGTAACTCTGTAGCCCTCATTTAACAGCTCCTGCTGCAAACATTATCCATCCAGTGATTCCTCTACTGCTACTTAGCAAGATGTAAGCATACACCACCTCTGATTTTCTATCTTTAGAGAGATTTTTTGGTCACGCTGCTAACATGCCCCTCTGCTGATTGATGTAGGAATTAGTAGCTGTCGTGACAAAGAAATTTAAGCATGCAAAATAAAAAATTGTGAAGGTGATGCTCTAATGTGTGCCACTAAGCACAGAGCAAGTGTTCATGGTGGGCGCCCACGGGCAGTATCTTTTGGTCCCAAAGACATCTCCTTCCCCACTTTGTAAACAGAACCTCGGGAAGGAGAGCAAAGACTGTCCAACATATCCTAGCAGTTTTGGAGAGGCGCAGGAAAGCTCTGTCTGTGTGTGGAAGGAGTGAGTGCTTCTTGGATCAGCCGAGCACACAGGCAGCCACGTCACCTTATAACCCTCAGTCCCCGCCGGAGCTACGCTGTAGGTGTACCTGTCTGCAGCTCCAGCACACCATGCCTGGGCTGTGGACCTTGTTGATCTGAACACTGACCCATGGACTGTCAGCGTAGCTCGACCTTGGACCGTTCTTATCACCACGGACCTGCTGGTGACCACTGAGCTGTGTCTGACCCTGGTGACCCTCACCAGATCTGATGCTGGCTCAGCTTCCTGGTTTGGCCTCAGACATACCTCATCACCACCCACTTTCCTGAGGATCTGGATCTCGGTGGAACCTTGCTGGCTCTGCCCTGCTCACCTTGCTTGGGCACCAGGGAGCCGGGTCTTGGCTGGTGAGGTCCCTGCTCTGCTGGCCGTGGGACCCCCTCAGCTCCCAGCTCACCATCCCTGAGGCATAAACTGTTATTTTTAAGCAACATGATTTCCACAGGAACAAAATGCTCAAGGCACAAGTCACCTGCAGTGTGCTTCAAACAGGTCCCCAGTGTAGATAACCAAGAAACAAAGACCAGGGGAGTAGCTGACCTCTCCTTTCTTAAGGCTTAGATGCGGCCTTAAGCACTGCAGACCAAGTTGTGAAACTTACCTCCCATGTTCACCAGGGCAGCTCTCTGGACATTGGGCACCCATCCAGCCCAAAGCCCCCGTATTCCTCCTTCAGACAGGATCTTCATAAATGCGTGGTGCACTCCTCAAAACCTGAAATCAATATGCAACTGGTAAGTAGAGAGCCCAGCTACGGAGAGATCTTTGCATGTTCCTGTGCCTTGCTGCACCAGGTCCTCGCACAGGAAAGGCAATTTATACCTGCAAGGATCTGGCCCTTCGGATCCATTTTTTGATCTGTTTTTGGATCCACTTTTGACTTTCATGCCACAGTATTTTACCAAACTTACCGGTTGTACCGATAAGCAGCAATTCGGTCGCTAATGACAGACAACCTTCGCTCCCACAGCTGGAGTGCAGTGCTAAACGGACAAGACACTAAGTGGTGCCAGCAGTTTCGGATGCAAAGAGCAGCGTGTCCTGGTATTTGCAGGAGGATCTCAAGCCCTGCTACCTGCAAGTGACCCAACCCTGCCCGGTGTCTGTGCATCCTGGGTGAGCCATTTCCCCCATCCTTTCTTCCAGCTTCCCTTCCTCAGAAAGCATCCTTCCCCCCCTGCCCCCCGGCAGCGCGCTGGCATGGACGTGCTGCACATGTAGGGTGGGCGAGGGTTTGTGATCTCTGGGACAAATACACCAGAACAAGGAAGGCGAGTATAAATGGAGTAAGGAGGAATTCTCGGATCCCCAACCCTCCTGGCTGCCCAGAGCCATCCTGTGCCCCCCAGGCACTGCTGTTCCCCCAAAAGGGCTCCGACCAGCTGGGGAGAGGGGGTGGCAGAAAACAGAAGGAACCGCACCCTCGGCCACCACCCTCGGCCACAGAGTAGTCATTAACGGGAAGAAAAAAATCAGCTTTGAGAGCAACCAACCGTAACGGCTTTCCTTCCAGCTTCCTTTTTCCTTCCGTCTGCATCTGCACCTTCACCAGATCAGTCGGGCTGGCGAAAAACTGTCCGATGGCACCCGCAGACATGCCGCCAATTACAGCTTTCCTGCCAAACAGGGAGAAAAACGCGCAGCAGAAAATCTCACAAATAGCAGTGCACGAGCTGAAGGGTTCAGCAGCACAACCCAGGCGAGACAAATGTAAATGGTTATTCCTTATAGTAACAGCCAAAGTTAAGGTACTAATTGTGACGACTGCAGGTAGTTAAGGTAGTCAATGATGCATCTGTCAATTTTAAGAAAGGGTTAAAACTTGTCTGGGGTAAAAAATCCAGTTATTATACATCACCAAGAGGCTCTGCTTCCTCTCCAGATTCCATTATGCTCCTCACTTAAGGTTTAAAGGCAGAATGGCAAGGTACACGAGTAAGGGATGGTGCTCCATGTATTGTCATAACTGAATGCCAGTCTAAAACTCTAAACTACTTGCTGATATACGAAATTTTTTTTTTAATCTCTCATTGCTACTAGATGTGTCATGTTAATTTTCTGGTTCTACTTACTTTAGTAGAACCTGAAATTTTGCTATTATACCCCTTCCCATAGCACCAAGCATGACAAGTACTTGATCTGTATGAGATTTTATAAATCTTATCTTAAAACCAGTTATATTTTGGACCCAAGATTTAATTTTGGAGTAAATACTTGATATGATACTATCTATGATTATAAAAGTACATTTTAACAATAAGGATTTGACAATTAGGAATTACCAATTTTTGCAACACTTCTGTAAAAATCTGCTCATTCCCCACAGACAATGACTTAGTTCTGTGGCTGTATGCCACACGCATTGTCAAAAAACAGAAGTGAAGTTTACCTGTGGCCGAACTAAGCTTGCAAACCAAGAACTTTGGTTTTGCTTTTTATAGGGATCACTTGTCTCCTGAGGAAGGATGCACAGATTTAACTTAGGCTGACGTCTGTCATACACACATGAACAAAATAGCATTGATTCCTTCACGATCTGCCTCTTCAGTAGCCAGGGCTAAGATACAACACCAAGATGGGGAAAGCTTCCTATTCCCCTTGCTTAAAATCCAATGGCATCATTTCTTGCCCAGGCAGTATGGCAAGCAGCAAAGCAGCAACGCGTTGCCATACTGCTCCTGCGCAACACCTAGCGGGGCCCATCCTTTCAGCAGCTGGACGTCTGAGCTGTACCACCCCTCACTTCTTTCCTGCAAAGCTCCAGAGGACATTTGAGCTGCCCATCGTACCTTTGGAAACGTATCATCACCCCGTGCAGAGCTAATCGAGCTCCCAGGTGACCTTGGAGCTGAGCAGGGCCCAAGCTGCAAGTCCAGCTTGGCTGAGCTGGATCTGGTTTGCACGTCTCAGGCAGCTGTAGGGTTAGTCACAGTTACTCGTGCTGGTGTCGGGTTTGTACAGTTGCTCACGGCTTCTCCAGCAGCCGTTGCACACAGCTGTAGGGTCAGCCACGACTCACCTGCGCTTCCCAACATCCCCCAGCCCACGTGGAAATAAAGGAGCTGCCACTACATCACAGGCCTTGAGTCATGGTGAACCCGCCCTGCCTCCACTGTGGTTTATCGTGTTTCTCCATCTCTTTCGTAGAGTATCCTTATTAATCATAGTCCTAGTTAAGCCTCTGAGAAAACTATTCCAATATTTCTTAGGCCTCTTCCCAGCTGAATGAAAAGGTACTGCTCTGAAACTAAAATTAGAAAGTCCGTATCAATGCTTAAACGCCTACTTTATAATTAGCCTCTTTAGGGTAAGTGAGCCCTGAGGAAAAGACAGGTCTTAGGGGTGCAGGACTCCTGCAGTAAGGACAATCCCCGAACAGGCAAAAGTGTAAATATGCAACATTACCAGAAAGGAAAGCTTTCATCCTCAGCCCTGCCAAGCACAGAGTCATGGAGGTGTTCGTATGCGACCATCCGAACGCCAGAGTACACTGTGGAAAACAGAAGCAAGAGATGATTCTTGTGTCTGACACTTCTGGAGGTCACACTGTGATAGAGAGGTCAAAAGATTGGTTGTAAAACACTGCAGAGCTCCCCTGGGTGAGCTGGTCACTGCTCTCACGTTGGTGAAAGCAAGAGGGCTGCCTGGTAGCAATGCTGGAGCCAAAACATTTTAGCACCAGAGAATCTCTCTGGCTGAGCTGAGTCTGAGTCTGCCAGGAGGCAGCATGGCTTATGCCCACATGCTGAGGAGATGTGACTGCATGGCTTCCCTCTCAGCTGGTGCCCAGCACAAAACCCCCCACAAGTGCTTTTGAGGTTTATTGCTGTCACCGTATTTCCAAGTAGAACACAGAAAGCTGTTACCTGTGGCCAAACCACTAATGCATTTCTTCCTCCTAGCGCTTGCACCCTTATCTTTTTTCCCCAGCCCGTCCCCACTTCCCTCAAATAAAAGCTACTTAGTGTTCTGAGGACTCTGAGTGCCTGCTTGCACTGAAGACCTTCCTGCAGAGACAGCAGGGGAATCATGTTTTGTTTTCCCAGAAGCCAGTATAAGGCTGTGAAGGAATGGGCAAGAGGAGGAGGAGACGCTATTGAGCCAGAATCCCATCTATTTCAAAGTGGGATTGCAGGGTAGACTGAAGGAGTCCTCGCAGATATATTTAAAACACAAGAAGATACGGCAAACTCCCTCCAAAAGGCTGTTGGCCACAGAAGGCAGGACCCAAACTTATCCCATCGTGAGCAGATAATCACCTATGTGGCGGTAGACAGCCGGCGTGGCTCCTTGCCAGAGCTTCCGTAAGCCCTCCTGTTGCACGATGCCAGCCGCGGTGCGCAGCATGCCGCGGTGAGGGGCCGCCTGGCCGGTGGCAATTCCACTGCGATAGATGGCAGCTTCACCTTGGACCTGCAGCCGAGTTTTTGTGAGGTCCAGGGGAAATGTCATTGAAGAGAAAGAGGAGGCGATTTGTGGAGAACAGGAGAGTCACATCCAGATCTGTTCAAAGTGCCGTTGGGCGTGGGTAACCACAATACGTTCCCGTCAAACACCAAGTCTTGCTCCCTTATTTCTTTTTTCAGGTTAGTTATGCAATACTCATACTTGCCAAGGGGCTCTGGGTTAAAAATCCTGTTCCAGTTACTCCCCCTGAATAAAGATCAGTCAAAGCTCTTAGCGAGCATGTGGCCTCTCCAATTCTGCCCAGCATAGCAGTGGCATGTGTAACAGTCAGGAACAGCCCCACAGTGGCCATCGTAATGCAGACACACATACAGCTGAGCATCTATCCCATGAACCACCCTAAACCATGCTGCTTTTCTGATGCAGACACAAAAAATCACATTTAGCCTGTTATTTCTCTTACTGAAATAACTGGGGGCCAGGGATGATGGTCCAGCTGGGTCTCAGCTTCCTGGGACTGCTCCTGAAACAGGATGAGTGCATATTTGCTGCCCCTCATTTCTTACAATAGTGCCTTTCAGGAGTGTCTCGTGTCCTTCACCAAATCATCCCCCAGAAGCAGAAGCTAAATCAAATGTCCAAAACAAACACAAAAGCCTTTGATGAATGGCTTCACAGAGGGTTGAGGGCTTGTCTTACCTGTATACATAGATCACTTTAAACGCACTGCTCAGGCTGTGCTTGTAATGAAAATACACTCCAATATTACAAGGCTTTAGCGCTCTTACCACTTTACTGCTTTGTAGGAAAAGAAAGAATTTAATGGATAAAATAAAACCAGGAAATAAACATACAAGGAGCTGTGATAGCTAAACATGGAAATGTGATGGTATCAGAGGTAGAAGTGATTTATCTGTTTCTTGCACACAGTTTGTGAAATAGAGATCCACATCCTACTTGTTGGCATTTGGGCTTGTTCTTCTGCACCTATGACCAACGTAGGTAACATCCCAAAATATTTCAGCATGACTGTTTAATGAAGGCCATAAATCTGTTTCTCACAGCTCTTAACCCCCTACTATCAGGTGTGTTTCTGCTGTGCTACTTTTACTGTACTGCCTGTCTGCACAGGTACAGAGGTTCCTGTCTGTGCACCTATTCCTGTATAGGAAGGGAGTTAAACTGGATTTGTGATAAGCACTTTTAATGGAATAATCATGTTTATAAAAAAGTAGTGTACAAATTGTGCACCATGCAAACGGTGTGGTGTTCCCATGGTGCCTATGGTTCCAATGGTAGCGATGAACTATATGCCTCTCCTAGTACAATACATAAAGCTGGTGAGTGGATAAGGCCTCTGGGTTGGTAACTATTGAAATATTATAAATATTGAAATATTATAAAAATATACACGAGGACAAGTTCAAGGACAGTCCGGCTCTATCTCTTACTCAGCCACCAGCGAGGTTTTATTCTGGTGGGATTTGGAAGCACAAATATGAAGAGAAGGGGGCAGAAATAAGTAGGTAGGGTTCAGGAGGAAGAACATGGGGAAACAGTTTTGCGGGTCAAGGTGGGAGGCGATGTTTCATTAAGGACTTGAACATCGGTCGATCTTCTCGTCCTGCTAGGGTTAAAAGAAAAGATACGGCTCGGACACAGAGAGGGAACCACTATTCCGCATGCCGGACCGGCATGTCTTTCCAATGGTAACATCCAATACGGCTTTCCATCAGAATATCCCCAAGCTAAGCCAAAAAGGTGCAGGAGAGTGTGTGGTTCCAAAATCCCATTTATCCTCAGTAGAATCATGACATCGCCACACTGGAGCCGCTTTTATTGTCAGGCTTTCTAACAGGGAAATGGAGTCGAGGAACACCGCACTTGAAGGCAGATCTCAAATGATACCTACGGAGCGCACTCTCCTGGGTAGTGTCCTATGTTCTATCCCAGGAATCAAGAGCCTTATTTTCTCACCCTTTCCAGGGATTCCTCCAGCAGATACACATACACCTTGCAAGAGTCCTTCAAGATTTTAAATGCCATACAGTTTTGACAGTTTCGCCAGGTCCTGTAGCACGTGTAATGATTTGTTTACGCTTCCATAAAGCACAAGAGCATTTAGGAGGATTCCTGTTATCAGAAAAGGGTTTAAACTGGGGCCTGCTCGAGGACCACATCCACATGGTGTTTTTCAAGTTAGGTACGTATGGCCCTGTAGTCCAGGGTAGCTGAAGGCACCAAGCCAGGGTAACTGTTTCAGTAGCAGGAGTTTCAGAATAACCTGGTATCTGTATGGGGGAAAATGTGGGATCGAAGGGATAATCTATACACTGTCATCTTTCTCGCCTTTTCACGAGAGAGGTTTTTCCAGTGACCGAGGCCGTCCAATTTCCCGGCTTCATCAAAAAGTCTGGCCACGCCAATTTAGTCAAATGGACTGTGAGACTGAAATGGGGTTCAGTCACACGGCATGTGCCAGAGGTCCTCCAACCTGGCCCAGTCATAGATCCATTCAGGGAGAGGAGACCAGCGTTCTCAGATTCCATCCCCAAAGAGTTCCGTTTCCAAACGCTAGTATGAATTTTATTTCCTTCCTGGCATTTCCAAATGTCCCTCTGGTACCCCGAGACAGACACATTTGTGGTTGGAAGCTCCAAAAGAGAGGATACATCCACCGGAAGATTAGACCTTGCTCTGAGGAGGGAGGGAGTGCTATACAAAGGCCCTGATCTGTGGGATTCCACATACGAATCCATCAAGCAGTTCCCATGCAAGATTTGGAGATCTGTGATCTCCACTTCCTCCTCTCGTCTCTTTACATTGGGTGGAATATAAAAACAGGATACACAAAATTATCCACCTTCTATACAAAGCAACATTACAACACATTCTACAACTACTGCTGGAAAGTAGAGCAAAAATAAAAAGGTTCTGCCTTGTCCAAACTGGGTTTTCTGTCGCCTTACCTGTGGAACTAGAGCGGAAAGACTCGGTTCCTAGCAACTGTGTTAAAAAGAGGGCACAATCCATCTGGTGTGGATTTTGGGTTCTTTCCCATGGCCATCGGTGGCTAACTGCGAGTAAACGCCTAGAGGTGTTGTTAAGGTTAGGGGTACTCGCCCCACAGTAGGAAGATCCACCGGGACATGGGTATACTGGGGAGAGAACCCCGTGCCCCTCCCCCACACCACTCCCCACTGCGACCGTTGGGGTCACAGAGCCGTGTTGTGTTGACCCGGCGCTGTCCTGGCAACAGCCCCAGTGCCTTCAGGGACGGTGCTGGGCCAGCACAGAGAGGCACTGGGGAGAGTCGAGCTCTTGCCCAGTGGCACTGACTGGCACCAGGACCCCCTTGGCAGCTTCCCTCGGGCGGGCTGGGCACTGTCCTGAGCCCCAACAGGGTGTCCCACCGGAGATCTCTCCCGGCCTCAGCAGGATGGGCCAGCTGATCTGCTGCCTTGGCTCCAGGTGAGCTCCCCCCGCAGCAGCTCGGGGACACGCCGGCACAGCCAGGCCCCGCAGCAGCGGCCTTTCTCCTGCCTGACACCATCTGCTCTGCAGGGACGACCCTGACCCCGAGCAGCCCTGCACGCCTGTGCCGGCATCGCCCCAGCCGCTGCTCCAGCACCGCGTGCGGGTGACCCAGGGCCGCGCGACGAAGAAGAGGGACCTCCTCCTCTACAGCGGTGCCTTGGTCATCGCCAAGCCCAGGTAAGACTCGCGCAGCCCAGCTGCCTTTTCTTGCAAGCCCTGGCCCTGGCAGCAGGGCAGGGACACCCAAGGAACAGCCCCAGGCCCCAGCACCCTGCTGCTGGGTGCACCCATGGCCGTGCCCGTGGCAGGTGGATGCCAGAGGGGAGTCCCCGGGCTCGGCCACCTCCACATCACTCCCTGCTGCTCCTCTCTGCAGGCGTGGCAGCGGCCCCCGCCCACAGCTCTGCCTGGCCCTGGGCCTGCTGCAGGTGCTGAGCAGCACCAACGGGGCGGCTGGGGATGCCGCCGAGGAGGAGGAAGGCGAGCCCACCAACTCCCTTGTCCTCGTCTGGCCCTCTGGCTCCTGTCTCGTCACTTTCCGGTGAGTCTTGGTGCCACGTGCCGGGTCAGGGCTGGGCAGCACCTCTGTCCTGGCGCACGGGGCTTTGTCTCGCCTCCAAGGCCGTCCCCACGGGGCAGGGCTGTGCCGGCAGCCACCTCTGCCCGCAGGCTGGGCAGCGGCGGCTGCTCAGGCTGGTTCTCCTCTCTTTCTGCAGCTCCCGGGCGCTGAAGGAGCTCTGGGTCAGCGCGCTCTGTGGGTAAGCCCTGCCTGGCACTGCAGCCTCGGGGGGCCGTGCTCCCCTCAGAGGCTTGGCTCCAGGCGTAGCAGGATGATGCGGAAACACCGCTCCCCAGCTGGGGAGAGGTGCCCCCGTGTCTGCATGGGGGCAGCTCTTGAGCGGGCAGAGCTGGTGGAGCGGCTTCGGCCAGCTCTATCCAGCCAAAACTTGCCCAGCCCCATCCTCACCACTGCCGCTGCTCTCCGCTCCACTGCCAGGCAGGACGCGGCTCTTTCGGGGCACTTTGGCAGTCATCCCCAGGCTGGCAGAAAAGGGAAGAGGCGGCTTGGGGCTCACACGGCTCTTCCTCTGCCTCTTCCCCATGCACAGGCCACCAGAAGGAGTGGAGGGAGCCCAGGTGACCCAGCTGCCCTCCATCAAGCTCCTGCTGAAGGAGCTGAGGCACCGCAAGGCCGTGAGTGCCCCTTCTGTGTCCCCTCTGCCCCCACAGCCTGCTCCGGCCCAGCAGCAGCTGCGTGGCTTCTCACCTTCTGCTCTTTTCCCCTTGCCCAGGCGACGACACTACGCCCCAGCAGCCTGCAGAGGCTGGTCGAGTGCCAGGCAAAGGTGAGCGTCGCTCGGGGGGCGATCTCGCCCATCCTCACCGCTCACACGCTCTCAGGGGCTGATGCAGCTCGCTGGGGGCCCTTTTTGCTTCAGGGCTGCTTGCTGAGCACAGGGCGTTTCTTGCAGGCTGGTGCAGAGCAGCCGCCATCTCCCAAGCCCGCCAGCAGCCAAGGTGGACTTGGCCACTCCTCTGGTGAGTTGAAGGAAGACGAGGGCAGGGTGGCCCCTCTCTCCTCCTCTTGCAGGCAGGCACTTGTGCTGCACTGGGGCTGCTACTGCCCTGCTTGCAGGGCATGGCCATGCCCACTGCACTGCAGCAGCAGTGGGCTGATCCCCCGCTGCCCCTCCTTCCCAAATGGCACCTCTCCTGTGCACTCCCTGCCCAGGGGACAGCACTGAGAGGCTCCGGGAGCACTCGCCTGCTCCTTCTCACGCAGGGGGTTCTGCTCTCTTTTCCTCGGCAGCAGGCGGGACCCGCAGGAGGAGGAGGTGGCTGCGCTGGCCCTTTGCGCGGCGAGGAACCTCGGTCGCCGCAGAGGTGCCCGGGCCGTCGGGCTCTGGTGGCAGCGAGCGTCTCTTTGGCCGGCCCCTGGCAGCTCTCTGCAGCCAGGACGGCACGCTGCCCCAGCCCATCCAGGTAAGCGAGCCTGGCCAGCGGGGCCCCATCCCTCGGGCTCCTCTGGAGAGGTGGTGTCCCCAGCAGAGGGATCCCAAGTGGCGCTCAGGGACAAACGGGGCTCCTCCCTACAGGCTCACCCACCTCCAGGCACCCCTGCATGCTGCCCCAGCGAAAGCACAGCTGTCCACACATGCCCCAGCCAAGCACCTGTCCTCCTCTGTCCCCTGCAGGACCTGCTGGCTCTCCTGCATGAGCATGGGCCATCCACCGAGGGCATCTTCCGACTGGCGGACAGTCAGCGTGCCGCCCGTCAGCTCAGGGAGGCCCTCGACAGCGGAGCGGAGGTCCACCTCCACAGCCAGCCTGCGCACCGCCTGGCCGTCCTCTTGAAGGTGAACCCTGCTGACCTGGAGCCCGGCAGCTCCTGGCCCTCTTGGTGCTGATGGGCACCTGCGGGAGCAGCCCCTGAAACCTGCTCACCTGCTCGCGAGCCAGAGGGCCGGGAATGCTGCCTGTGCTCCCAGCAGCAGGGCTCAAAGCCTCACCCAGAGCCCTTGGCATTACAGGACTTCCTCCGTGACATTCCCTCCAAGCTCCTCGAGGTCGAGCTCTACCAGGAGTGGATGAGTGCCCTGCAGAAGACCAGCAGGCAGGAGAGGCTGGCCGGACTGAAAGAGTAAGTGTGGCAAGCAGCCTGCCTGCTCCGCAGGGACTGGCAGAGGCCGGCACTTGCCTGCAAAGTGATGGCCTCCTTGAAGAAGCTGTGTTTTCTGCCGGCCACCTCCTGCTGCTCGGGGGGGAGGTTTTAGCAGGGGAGTGGCACAGGAAAGCATTGGCCTCCTTGGAGCTCTTCCTGAAGGCAGCCCCTCCGCGGGGGAGCAGGTGTGGCCAGGGAGCCTTCCCTCAGGTGTGCTTGGCTGAGAGCAGCCTGGGAGACCTGTGTTGCCAGTGCCTGCCTAAGTAACCTGGGGTTCCTGC
Organism: Leptosomus discolor; assembly: GCF_034619465.1. Classification (NCBI taxonomy): domain Eukaryota; kingdom Metazoa; phylum Chordata; class Aves; order Leptosomiformes; family Leptosomidae; genus Leptosomus; species Leptosomus discolor. The sequence continues at coordinate 121,031,216 of NC_141392.1, forward strand.
TCCCTCAGGGTGGTCAGCAAGTTGCCCGAGGCCAACCTCCCGCTCCTCAAGAGCTTGCTGGCCCTGCTGCAAAACATCAGCAGAAATGCAGCCACCAGCAGGATGACTGCTGGCAACCTGGCCATCTGCGTGGGGCCAAACCTCCTGAGCCCAGCCGAGGAGAACACGCTCCCCCTGGAGGTCCTGCTGCAGGCGACAGGGAAGGTACGCTGTGTTTCCCAGCCGGCTCCAGCCTGCCGGGCCCAGCCGAGCTTTGCTGTTCAGAGGTACCTGGCTGCCTCCTCTCTTCAGCAAATGCTCGTGGAGCAGCTGCAGGGAAGAGCAGCCCCACAGCCGCAGCTTTCTGCGCAGAAGGGAGCAGCAGGAGTGGGAAAGGCTGCTTGACCCGTTTCCAGCCACCCAGGTGCAAACCCATGGTTTGCTGTGTGCAGGTGACAGAGCTGGTGGAGCTCCTCATTGAACACCGCGGGGAACTCTTTGGGGAGGAGGTGGCTGGCCTTGCCGGCGCATCGACTGAGGACTCGCCGGCAGAGGTATGTCGGGGCTGCAGAGGGGGCGCAAACCGCAGAGGTACGTCAAGGCCACAGACAGCAGGACAACAAAAGCCTCCCACCTCAGGAGGCGCTACTGCTGCCGCAGGGGCCAGCAAGGACAGGCAGCAGCCTGCGTCTCTGCAGAAGTGCAGAGCACGGCTGACGCAGGTTGGCCATGGCACTTGGGGCGGGGATCCCACCCGAACGGGCTCCGCTGAGCTGAGCAAAGCCGCCCCGGGGATCTGCCTTTCAGAGCTACGGGAGCAACTGGGCAGGTAGGTCCTCGCCATCTGCTCACTTCCACATTTCCATTGCAGGTTCCTCCAGGCGCTCCAGAAAGCACCAAACACCTCAAGAGCTCGTCTGAGGAGAGGAGGTAAGACGACCCAGCTCTGATTAAGAGCCAAATTGGTTCAAGTTGATCACGGCTTTACCTCTCTAACAATCCTATCGAATGGAAAGGGTGCCCAGCTCGCCACAGCGAAGAAAGCGAAGAAGGGAAGAGGAGGGAAGTGATGGGCAGCCGGACGGCAAGAGGAGAAAACTAGACAGAGAGCTCTCAGGGCTGGGCAACTGAGGAAATCCAAGCAGGCAAGAAGAACGAGGAGCCCAGGTGCGTAGCAGACCCTGCCGTCCATCTTTCAAAGTTCGGGACACTGCTCTGAGTATAGCAAATCTCTCCGAGGTGCACAGAGATGGCCCCAGACAGGAAGCACGCCCCTGCCCTTGGGAGAACCTGTACGTCAGGAGAAACAGACCACTCCAACTTTGGCAGTTTTCATTCTGCTCCTGTTGAAGCTCTGCTTCTGCAAGGCTGAGCAGACACCCCAGCAAGGTCACAAGACTCACGATTTTGAGCTCTTTGACCCACCACCTGCTGAAAGAGGCACAGGCCCGCTTTTCTCTTCATGTCACCTGGCAATCCTAGCACTGGCTGCTGCTGTCTGAATGCCAAAGACACAGCAAGGACTTGTTCCGAGTAGCTGTAGGCACTGAGATAGATGTTGGCACTTGTTAAAAAGCTCACGTTTCAACGGAGATCTTTGAGGGAAGAAAAAACCAACCAAACAGTAAAAAAGAAGCACATTTGGCCTTCCAGCGTGGGTTTGGAGCAAGAGACAGTGCGGGATGCTGCTGCTTGGGTTTGGGAAAGGGCCACTTACTTCATGGCTCCCTAGGGGCTGCCTGCCAAGCCCTTCTGCCGGGCAAGGGGGCAGTGCACGCCTCTGTCATCTTGCGGTGCTCTGAGGCTATTGCCGGTGTTGAGAAGGGGCCGAAGCAACCCTCTAGTCGCTGCCAGCAAGGGTTCTCTCTCCTGCCACCAACGACCCCTTTCTTGGTGGACTTCCCAAAGAGCAGGGAACAAAGTCACTCCCGTTCCTTCCCCACGGTTTCATCAGTGCCTTCTGACTCTGTCCTTGTAGGTGCCGAGTTACTTTGGCTGCTTGGGTTCCCCAGACGAGCTCTGATGCCCCGTCTCCGAGGGGCACGATGCAGCCCCAACACCACCGCACTGGAGGCGAGGAGAGGGCTACTGTGCCTTTCTGCTTGGGCCGGCACCTCTCATTCACGCACCGCTAAGCCGGAGCAGCGCTGCACTGCCCTCAGAGCCATCGCACCCCTCGCAGGAGGCCTTGCTGCTCACTCATCAGCTCCAGGAGCAAATCCCCACCAGCTGGCACATCTCCCCAGGGGGGGAGCTGGCACCTGAACTTCAGATTCTATGGAGCGTGTGACACCTGGCGGTGCCTAGCATCGGGGACAGACATGAGGGACATGCTGGACATGGGCGAAAACGTCGGATGTGGAGACCTTAGTGCGGGCTTTCTTGCCGTTTCCCTGCCATTCAGTTCCCTGCCTCTGTGGTTAAGTGAGAACTGCAGATCACCGTTGGTCCGGAGCTACTAACTGGAGTCAATGGTGCTGTTGTACACGCAGCTGCCTCTTTGCTTGTGCGTACACAGACTTGGAGTCGCTGATAAATCATTGGGATACAAAGTTGTGTCCCATTCTCTTTTCCGTAGCATGCATGTCCCAAAGTATATCGCAACCAAAGCACTTCAGAAATACAGGAATATGGAAATGCTGTTGGGAAATGATAGCAGGCATCCCAGCCATTTGCAAACAAAGCTGTCTCCAGTCTTGACTACTGGCAGAGTGAACTGCCTGTAGTAGGACTGAATGGCCAATATGTGCCTGTTCCCCTTGCCTTTGCTGCAATACATGGTGTGAACTGTCTGCAGTCGTGAGCATTTCTTCATTTGTCCTTCTTTCTAAAATTGCTTACTATTTCTTGACAAAAATAAAGTGTCAAATGTATACCTGGCCAGTCTCAGTATTTGGATGGGGCCCTTCCCTTCCCTTCCCTTCCCTTCCCTTCCCTTCCCTTCCCTTCCCTTCCCTTCCCTTCCCTTCCCTTCCCTTCCCTTCCCTTCCCTTCCCTTCCCTTCCCTTCCCTTCCCTTCCCTTCCCTTCCCTTCCCTTCCCTTCCCTTCCCTTCCCTTCCCTTCCCTTCCCTTCCCTTCCCTTCCCTTCCCTTCCCTTCCCTTCCCTTCCCTTCCCTTCCCTTCCCTTCCCTTCCCTTCCCTTCCCTTCCCTTCCCTTCCCTTCCCTTCCCTTCCCTTCCCTTCCCTTCCCTTCCCTTCCCTTCCCTTCCCTTCCCTTCCCTTCCCTTCCCTTCCCTTCCCTTCCCTTCCCTTCCCTTCCCTTCCCTTCCCTTCCCTTCCCCTCCCCTCATCCCACTCGGTGGATTTCAGGGCAGGTCAATCTTTTCAGTCATACAGAAAACACATCAATCATACACAAGACACAGACATAAATCTGCAAAACAGGTTGCTTAAGGCAAAAATGCAAACTCTCCTTCACGCCACCCCGTCACTTAAACAGCCGTTTTGCAGCCGTGGTCTTCAGCTCTGGCGGGGATGCTCCGATCTTCCTTGGGCGTGGTGATTTCAACAGAGCGAATAGAGGGGAAAAGTGAAGAAGGATTTCCAGAAATCATAGTCCTGCCTAGAGCTAACCCTACCATTAACAAGAAGAACCCGAGTCAAATAAGAAGTCCCAGATTTGTCAACCATTGTTTCCAGCCCGTATATCCCAGAGACAGAAAGATATTTGAGATGCAATCTCTTGGCTGTAAGTATTGGAATAATTCCCCAGGCTCCTTTGAAATGTCTAAGACTTCAGCTCTGGCTTGTTCTAGGATAGTAGAAGCATTATCAAGAGGAATTCAACAGTCCTCCTGCCTATCATTCAACACTCCAGAAAATCCACCTTCTTTCAAGAGTAACATGTCTAATGCCAATCGGTTTTGTAGAGCCGTTTTGGATCCCCCTTGCACCTGTTGGTTTAGCTCCTTGTGGTGATTTGGTTCTGGCCAAAATGCCAGGTGCCCACCAAAGCCACTCTATCACTCCCCCTCCTTAACTGGACAGGAGAGAGGAGAGGAAAACAAAATAACAACAGCCTTGTGGGGTTGAGATAAGGACAGGGACATCACTCAGCATTTACCGTCACGGGCAAAACAGACTCCCTTTAGGAAAAATGTCATTTATTGCCAGTTAACTCAGACAGGAGTAAGGAGAAATAAAACCAAATCTTCAAACACCTTCCCCCCACCCCTCCCTCCTTTCCCGGGCATAACTTCGATCCCGATTTTCCTCCCTCCTCCCCCCGCCAGCGGCACAGCGGGGAAAACAGGGAATGGGGGTTGGGGTCAGTTCATCACACTGTAGTTTTCTGCCGCTTCTTCCTCCTCAGGGGGACGATTCCTCCCACGTTTCCCCTGCTCCAATGTGGGGTCCCCCTCACGGGAGAAAGTCCTCCATGACTTCTCCAACGTGAGTCTTCCCACGGGTTCAGTCCTTCATGAACTGCTCCAGCGTGGGTCTCCTCCATGGGGTGCAGTCCTTCAGGAGCCGACTGCTCCAACATGAGCCCCCCTCGCGGGCTCTCTGGCAGCAAACCTGCTCCAGCGTGGGCTTCTCTCTCTCCACGGGCCACAGGTCCTGCCAGGAGCCTGCTCCGGTGCAGGCTTCCCACGGGGTCACAGCTTCCTTCAGGCATCCACCTACTCCGGCGTGGGGGCCCTCCACGGGGTGTAGGCAGTCATCTGCTCCACCGCCCACGGGCTGCAGGGGGACAGCCTGCCTCACCGTGGTCTTCACCACAGGCCGCAGGGGAATCGCTACGCCGGCGCCTGGAGCGTCTCCTCCCCCTCCTTCTTCACTGACCTGGCTGTCTGCAGGATGTTTCTCTCACACATTTTCACTCCTCTCACTCGCTGCAATTACTGCTGCGCAACAACCTTTTCACTCTCTTAAATACCTTATCACAGAGGCGAAAAACGCTGTCGCTGATGGGCTCGGCCTTGGCCAGCGGCGGGTCCGTCTTAAAGCCGGCTGGCATTGCCTATATCTGACATAGGGGAAACTTCTAGCAGCTTCGTACAGAAGCCACCCCTGTAAGCCCCCCGCGACCAAAACCTTGCCACAGAAACCTCTTACACTGTGGTTCTACAATCCCATTTATCCTCAGTAGAATCGTGACATCGCCACACTGGAGCCGCTTTTATTGTCAGGCTTTCTAACGGGGAAATGGAGTCGAGGAACACCGCACTTGAAGGCAGATCTCAAATGATACCTACAGAGCGCACTCTCCTGGGTAGTGTCCTATGTTCTATCCCAGGAATCAAGAGCCTTATTTTCTCACCCTTTCCAGGGATTCCTCCAGCAGATACACATATGCGGAGACGCGAGTTTGGAGAATCCACGAAAGACTCAATATGAGTTATATCAGGAAGCTCATTTTATTGTGCAGATGTACTTTCTTATAGAGCATAATTTTCCAAAGTCATCATGACTTGCAATTTTTCATAAACTCCAATTGTGCTATACATACATCAGTCATCTGCTTCTACCTATCACTTTACTTTTAATTCTAATGTGTTCCGCCTCACACGGATCTTAGCTTCTAATTCTTCTATTCTGTCCCTCAAGGTCGAAGCGTCCTTGAGGCCTGCTATGTTAGTTTAGACAAACTGCTTAACAGAGTTTTCCTTGTGCAGGCCTTCTAGCATTCCATGCCTGTTTTCAGCGAGCCACGCTCCCACAATTCCCCCTTTTTCGTTTTGCCCAAATAAAACTCTGTGAACGAGACTCGATATGCCTTTCTGCAGCAAATTCCATACAAAGCCTAACCCTAGCAATAGCAATATAATTACAGTAAGCCATCGTATGCCTTCTTTGATTAAGCCTAGTAACCAAGGGGAGAGATTTCCAAAGATGTTTGCAGCCATGAGTTGAACAAATTCGTATCCTTCTGAATCTTTTGGCTCTGCTCCTTCAGCCACCGCAACTGCTGATGAATCGATTCTCCATGATCGCTCAGGTTGAAGCAACACAGCCCTTGGACATCTTCACACCCATGACCTTGTGCCAGAAGCAAGAAATCAATAGCCGCACGGTTCTGCAAGACCGCATGTCTTAAGCTATTTTGATCTAATAGCATCTGTTCTAGGATTGGTGTAGTTACATTCCACTGCTTTTCTGACCAGCAAGCTAATTTCTCTATTTGCTTGCCTTTTTTTGTTTGTTTGTTTGTTGTTTTTTGTTGTTGTTGTTGTGAAAAGAGGCAAAGTGCGGTTAACAAAATATCTTCTATATCATGATAACAATAACACTGCATCTCACTCACTCACGCATTCAAATATTGATAACCAGTTTTTACACAATCACACAAGGAGCTCCTTTACACCATTCACACAAAAGACACAAGAAGACACCTGCAAACGTGATTACTACAATAGCAACCACAGCACCAAGCAGACTAACCCCTTTCACGTAGTTAAATATCAGTGCGAGTGGTGAAAATACACATTGACATCAATGCCAATCGGTGCACAATGTGAAAATGTAGCAAATTACAGAAACAGACCAGAAAGAATACCTTTTTCCATAGATGGACCGTGTCTACCCCTGCAGCGAGCCAGGTGAGTCAGGGAGCCCCTCCGAGAAAGGGTCCAGGGCGCGCCTAGGGAGTCCCGGTCCTCATTGGCTCCTGCAGCCGGACAGAGATTGTCGCATCTGGGTTGTCAACTGAATCTGAGAAAACTCAATAACAACTACGTGTTATCAAGCAGGTATTCTCCATTCTCCATTGCACTTCAAGAAATCTGTCAAAGGCTTTTATATCTTTTAAAGATCCCCCTTTTTCAGGGTTTGTTTGTTTGGTTGGTTTTGGGTTTTTTTTTGGTTTTGTTTTTGGTTTTTTTTTTAGAATATCTTTACAAGGAACTTGAGAGCTCTTTCACACTGAATACTGCTTTTCAAATTACACAACTTTATAGGCAACCTGTAAATGAATCCTGAATTTCTTTGCCTGCTTTAGATAAAATGTCTCATATTTTACAGCCAGCTAACATCCAGAATAAAAATAGCATTATGAAGCTTTCTTTTTGACCAGACACATACGGATCATAAGACAGTTTAAAAAATAGTTTTAAAACAAGGACCTGCTTTGACCCTATTGCAATGACTGAAAAATTAAGCACTTTTTAAACCTGCCTGGCAAGCACAAACCTACGGCGCAATTAGAATTTGGTACGCGGTGTATCTGTGGAAGTTTGATTTACAGAGGGACTGAAACGAGTTTACATTGGCTCATAAAGCGACCCGTTGTCCCGCAATTGAAACATCTCTTTTGCTTGCCTCCCTCCTTTCTATCTATGAGGGGTTGAACAGCACTGTATACAGCAGCAGCAAGTAAGGACACGGTACCATTGGTGCGTTCTATAACTTCAAGCATCTCAGCTACTTGTGCATCTCTGGGTAGGGTACTTAAAGCTTTTCTTGTTGTATCATTAGCATTCTCAAAGGCAAACGTTTTAAAAACCTTTTCCTTCATTCCTCATCCAAATCTGGATGACTTCTAATAACCTGATATAAACAATCAATAAAAGAAGGAAAACTTTCTCGTGGACCCTGCTGAATGTTGGCAAAGGAATATACCTTTCCTGGTTCCCTGATTGAAATCATTGCTTGGTAAGCTAACTGCTGTGACAACTGTAATACCTCTCCTATAAAACCTTGTTGTAAAGACGCGCTCGCAAAAGGACCTTGGCCTGTTAGCATTTGTGCTTGTACCCCATACAACGGATCCCCTTGCTGCCTTGGTCGTGCAGCCTCCTGGTCACAGAGTTGTTGCCAGGCCTTGGAGAACATAAACTGCTGAGAAGGGGACAAAAGAATGTTAGCAATCTGTTGTGAATCAAGTGGTAACAAAACATCTGCTGTAAAAATAGATTGTAATAATTGCTGAGTCTAACTAGATTGAAGCCCATAGTGTGATACTGCTAAACGTGCTTTTTCAAGGATTTTCCAATCAAACGGTTCCCATTTTCTACCTCCTGCCTGATCTGTAACAATAGGAAAGGCAGAAGGAAGAAAATTTCCTTCAATTAGGGCATCACGAATAACTCCTTTCCATCTTCGTCCTGCTTCTTGTTCATTTAATAGTCTATTTGACAATGAAGTAGTTGGCACAGGCATTTGCGACAAAGGCACTGGTAGTGATGACGGTACAGCAAAAGGATTATGAGTCGCAGCGTTTTCTGGATTCTTCTTGTTGCTGTCCGCTGCGATATTGAGTTCTGATAGTTTGTTTATGAGTTGCTGTAGGACTTCATCAAGCAGTTCCTTTTTCTGCTTTTGTTTTGACATGGTCCCTGGAGAAAAAGAGTCTTCCTGTAAGCGGGTCTTTGTGACCTCGGGGATAAAGGCGGGATTCTAGGCGGGTCGTTGTGACTTCGGGATAAAGGCGGGATTCTAGGCGGGTCGTTGTGGCGTCAGGATAAAGGCGGGACTCTACTGGTTCACGTACTTGTCCCTTTTCTTTGCCCACGCCCTCTTGTAGTTTTTCTGCGTTCTCTTCCGAATCCCTTGTTACTGCGATCGGGTCGGCGCCATGATGGCGCACCTCCTCCTCTGAGAGCGAAGTCCCCGCGGAGGCCCCTCTAGCCCCCGAACTCGCGGTCTGTGTCTGACCAGGGTGAGATTCCGTAGTCGTTTCACGACGAGGCGCGCACCTTCCTTTTCTCTCCTCCTGCCTGGTAACTACGTGAGTCACCGCTTTTCCTCCGGCTGTTAAAAACTGTTAAACCAGTTTTTCACTACATGACTTTTAAAATTACTTTTTTTAACTCACTAGATCAGATACTTCTGCATATCCATCATCAGGATATCTGAGTAACAGGATTGCAGGAGGATGTAACTGAAGAAGCAGTTTTGACTCCTGGTTTATAATCACTGGTGATGGTGTGCAAGACAGAAAGAACTCTGGTTTCTCAGGCTGACAACTAGAAAAATAACAGTATTTCTGAACAAAAACTTCTGACCCCTTAGTAATGGTGAGATGGTTTTTTTCCAAGCTGGAATCACACACCCAAGTGCATGCAGCCACAACAGATCTACAATACAATCAAAAAGTACAAGTGCAAGCCAACACGATGCCCAAGCTGTATTTAATCAGAAACTGGCACATTGAGGATTCTAGTTGCAAAGACTAGTCTAGAAGAAATCCGGAGTAGTTACTCAGAGAGCTAAGTCTCGTGCAGTCATTTCCTTACTAGCTATTGCTAAATCAAAGCCGGCTTTGTTCTGTCTCCGTTGTGATTGCTTTTATACTGCATTTTTGCCTCCTGATTGCCAAAGATAAGCCCAGTGACAAGCAGCAGCAATCCCCTTTCCTATGAAATCTGGAAAGCTTTAAGTTTAAGAAAAAAAAATCACTGATGTTGAAACATTTTGTGATTTTGAAGAGAACATTGTATTTTCATTTAGATTTAAAGTGGGCAGAGTGTGTATTCCCGTGGAAAAGTGGTACCTTAATGACCCAGTCTGCCACGTCAGCACTGGGACTCTCGAAAGACAAGTAGTTCAGCTCGGTCCTATGGGCAGCGTGTGTATTGAGTCCTTCGAGAGGGGCAGAGCGAGCCAGGCTTTTGATTCCCTGGGCACAGGACTGCGTTTCACTCGTGGATAATACTCAGGTGGTTGAGTGAAGAGGTCAGGCGGTCTCTGGGAAGTAGGAGGAACAAAACCCACCTTTTGTGCCAAGCAAATTTGAAATCAGGTAAATCTTTTTCAGATTCTAGCACTAGAGGCTTGGTTTGCTGAGGCATCAGACTAATGAGAGGTAGTTCTTTATGTGCGTGCAAATGTAATAATAACCAAAATTCCCCAGTAATTTTATGGGCTGCTTAGGCACAGAGGATGTTCAGTGCTGCGTTGTTCACCCTGCTCTTGGCCCTAACAATAGGAATCATCTCTATTATCAAACAAGCAAACAGTATTATATTCTAGTTGCTTGCTAGAGTTTTTGTTACCTCTGTTTGCTGCTCCAGAAAGCTGATGCTGGCTGCCCGTTGAAGTATTACTGTGATAATTTTATCCTGTGGATAACTTCCATTTCATATCGCAGCCTGGCGAGCCAATAGTATCCTTAAGACATGACTACTTCTAACCAGTGAGGACTGGATTTGGGGCAGCAACCTATACATGTGATCCTACTGCTGATCTCCTACACGAATTGGTTTCCTGTGGGGTCGGGATGTCTTGTGGAATGAGAATTCAACTTTCTGATTCATCTTTGGTTTGTGACTATTGAAGTGGCTTCGTGATTTTAAAAAGAGCTGACTCCACAGATCCGTCTGATTTGCTCATATGTAAGCCAGAATACCAGTGACCAAGGAGCCTGTGAAAGCAAACACTGAAGTTAGAGGCTTAAACCAGAAGTGACCCAATAAAAAAAAAATATATTCTTAAGGTCAATCTATCATGTCTTTCATACAAAATCAAAGTGTTGCATATGGTTAGTGCTACCCAGTCCTTCGCAAGACACTTAAAACTTTTTTTTTAGCTTGCCAGCCCGTAAATGTTTGACTTGGAATGTTTCATACTTGGGGGCTACATCAGGCCGAATGCTTCTTTAAAAAAATGTTAAAGGCTTTTCTTGTTCTAAAAACTTAATCAGAAAAATTACACAGTTCTCATATCTTGCACCCATTTAGCTGAGATGCTCTAGTTTGGGGTTTTTTTGGCAATAGATTGGCATTTGGCAAAAGGCTGCCTTGTGCTTAAGAAACGCCTTTTCCTGCTCCTCTGAAACACCCGCTAAACACTCCCCAAATTACAAGCCTTTGGGAAATCTGAGTTGGCATACGCTCCATGGAAATTTTTACCTTAGTAGTAAACTCGCAAAGATCCCATCTATGTGCTCCGGCTCAAGGACTGAGCAACCAAGCAGAACCTTCCTACAGATTGCTCTTAGCAGAGGCTGTGGCCACTGCTGTACTCGGTTAAACTAGAGGAAGGAGGCTTTTGCCTTCGATCTAGTGCTCAGTCTGGTAAATTAAACAGTGTCAAGACCTTGAAGCCAGCTGGCAGAGTCTAGATGTAGCCATACTGTTCAGTTCTTACAGACTTTTGAAAAAAAAAAAAGAAGTGGTCACATCTAGATTTGCTATTGGGAGTTGACTCTTGCCCAAAGTAAGAGTCTCCCAGGCTCCAGTGCTGCTCGGCTTAGTTGTACAGGTGCAGCTTTAACGGCTGGCAGCATGCAGGAGAAAGCTGCCGGCCTGAATCCGAGAGGGGCAGAAGTGAGACCTGGGATGGAGCAGCGATAGAGCAAAGGGAGTCCAGGGCTAGGAGCACGCAAGGAGAGTTTAGGAAGGGAGAAAGGAGGGAGCCTGCAACGGTAAAAAAAGCAAGGCAGATCACTAGCAATGAAGCAGGACAGCATTTTCCAAATTAACGAGATGCAAGAGGCAACGTGGGGACAGTGACATTGCATGCAGTTATGTCATCCACTGCATTCAGCAGTGCTAACTGCAATTAGATAAATCAAGAGACCCAAAGAGTTTGGGAAAAATGTTGACACAGAAAGAACTCTTTACAGTTTAATGCCACATTGCTCAACTGTCTTGTTAAGAGAGTTTGAAAGGCACTTACCATTCGCATCCAGGTTGGAATAAAGCCTTTGTATAGAGACATAAACCCTTCACCCTGTACAGTTTGAACCAAGCAGTCCATGGAAGACTTATACAGCAGACCTCTGGCAGTGTGCAAGGAGAACAATTACTGTTAGGATTACAAATACGCAATTAAAAAAAATCCACGCCCCACACATCCCCCCTGAAAATTAATCTGTATCAGATACATTTGAAGGAGCAAGAGCTCTTTTGTAAGCTCACAGGAGTCTCGTCAGAACTGAAGTCCATTAAGTAACTGGATATTCTCAGGTGGCCATCACAACAACCGCCCCAGACATGCAAAACTAAAGCAATAAAATGATCATCGGGTGGATGAAGAGCAAATTACAGAGTTAGCACTTCACTCCCAGTGAAGTCTTGAGTGAGACTCAAGGTTTCAGTTTTCTACAGAAAAGTTGGTCTCTGAAGTGGCTGTACCTTCCCTGCCTGTCTCTTGGCTGGTTCATTATCCGGGTTTTGACCACGTCGGCAGGAGTTCCCAGAACAGCAGCTACCAGGCCAGAACAGCAACTGTCAACAGAAAAGAGGAAACTAAGATTTATCATGACAATTTAAGCATCATGCTTCCAGTTCTAATACTATAGAATATAATTTAAAACAGTTATCATAAAATCATGAGTAATAGCTCCTAACTTAACATAAACTTGATTTAGGAGGAGGCTTGCTAGTGTTGCTGTTGCTCAGATGTCCTCCCAGCACCAGCTTCCCTCGCCTCTGTGTGCAGTTCTGAGGCAGGGATAAAGGACCCACAATAGGCAGTTTATGATACTGTTTATATAAAGCAGATTTCTTCCTCATTTAAGGCAGTAAACGAGCTTGTTCTGCAGAGTTTATATTGCTTATTCTTAGGGTTTGCTAAATTTAAAACTAGGTTAGATAAAATAGACATTCTATAAAAGTGAAAATTCCTGTGCTTTCACAGATGTGTGAAGTGTTTAAATGCATCAGCAAGGCACTTCAGGTGGGGGCAGTTTTGTAGCAATGGTTGCATCCTTTGTCTTTTGTACAAAGATGTCCCCTCAGGCCAAAAAAAAAAAAAAAAAAAGTTGTTATAAAGGTGCATTTTATCAGCAGCGTCACGACCAAAGAATAGGGGCTTCTGCTGGCACAGAGAGGCAGATCAAGGCAGCGAGGCTGGAAATGCTCTGCAGCAGAAAAGGGGTAATCAGGGAACAGGGCACCTGGCAACACTGTGAGTCACACTGTTGTCCACAAGCGGCGTGTTCAGAAGCAGAAAGTGTTTCACTGAGTCGTAAGTGGTCAGATCTGTAAAGAGGGTAATGAGAAAAACCAGCATTGTCAGAAGTAAATGGTCTTTGTGACGTTCATTGCTGACACGGGATGGAGGCTTGGCAAGGCCTAAATCTCCAGTGCAGCCCCTCCCATTGGCACAGCTGGGGCACTCTGCCCCCAGTTCCTGCTGACCGTTGTGGCACCCAGGTCCTGCCGTTAGACGTGTGAGTACGCGCTCCCTTCTACTACCATTTTCTCTGAAAATCCTACCAAGGATAAAATGGATCCCAAATGGAAAATTCTGCAAAATAACTCATTAACCCAACCCAGAAATGCCACGATAAAGACAGCTGTACCTCTCCCACCTCTGTGCAAGTGTTCTAAAAACGTTAGAAACGTTACACGCAGAAAAAACAGATGATGTCGTGGAAGTTATAAGCAGATGTGAGTTATGGCATCAGGGCATCTGAATGAAAGACAAGTGATCTGAAAGTTCTTGGCAGATGTGGGTTACATTTCCAATGTCCTGACCTTAAAAGCCCAGCCTAGCAACCGGGGTGACCCTCCCAGCGCTTTGTAGTGCTTTACGGTCCAAACCTACCCAGTGGAGATCATTTCCCACTTGTAAGAGGGTTTGCTTGTTAAGGTTTACGTGCCGAGATTGCCCGTTAACGTTGTGTATGCAGAGACATGCCTTAGTTAATAGTAACTCTGTAGCCCTCATTTAACAGCTCCTGCTGCAAACATTATCCATCCAGTGATTCCTCTACTGCTACTTAGCAAGATGTAAGCATACACCACCTCTGATTTTCTATCTTTAGAGAGATTTTTTGGTCACGCTGCTAACATGCCCCTCTGCTGATTGATGTAGGAATTAGTAGCTGTCGTGACAAAGAAATTTAAGCATGCAAAATAAAAAATTGTGAAGGTGATGCTCTAATGTGTGCCACTAAGCACAGAGCAAGTGTTCATGGTGGGCGCCCACGGGCAGTATCTTTTGGTCCCAAAGACATCTCCTTCCCCACTTTGTAAACAGAACCTCGGGAAGGAGAGCAAAGACTGTCCAACATATCCTAGCAGTTTTGGAGAGGCGCAGGAAAGCTCTGTCTGTGTGTGGAAGGAGTGAGTGCTTCTTGGATCAGCCGAGCACACAGGCAGCCACGTCACCTTATAACCCTCAGTCCCCGCCGGAGCTACGCTGTAGGTGTACCTGTCTGCAGCTCCAGCACACCATGCCTGGGCTGTGGACCTTGTTGATCTGAACACTGACCCATGGACTGTCAGCGTAGCTCGACCTTGGACCGTTCTTATCACCACGGACCTGCTGGTGACCACTGAGCTGTGTCTGACCCTGGTGACCCTCACCAGATCTGATGCTGGCTCAGCTTCCTGGTTTGGCCTCAGACATACCTCATCACCACCCACTTTCCTGAGGATCTGGATCTCGGTGGAACCTTGCTGGCTCTGCCCTGCTCACCTTGCTTGGGCACCAGGGAGCCGGGTCTTGGCTGGTGAGGTCCCTGCTCTGCTGGCCGTGGGACTCCTTCAGCTCCCAGCTCACCATCCCTGAGGCATAAACTGTTATTTTTAAGCAACATGATTTCCACAGGAACAAAATGCTCAAGGCACAAGTCACCTGCAGTGTGCTTCAAACAGGTCCCCAGTGTAGATAACCAAGAAACAAAGACCAGGGGAGTAGCTGACCTCTCCTTTCTTAAGGCTTAGATGCGGCCTTAAGCACTGCAGACCAAGTTGTGAAACTTACCTCCCATGTTCACCAGGGCAGCTCTCTGGACATTGGGCACCCATCCAGCCCAAAGCCCCCGTATTCCTCCTTCAGACAGGATCTTCATAAATGCGTGGTGCACTCCTCGAAACCTGAAATCAATATGCAACTGGTAAGTAGAGAGCCCAGCTACGGAGAGATCTTTGCATGTTCCTGTGCCTTGCTGCACCAGGTCCTCGCACAGGAAAGGCAATTTATACCTGCAAGGATCTGGCCCTTCGGATCCATTTTTTGATCTGTTTTTGGATCCACTTTTGACTTTCATGCCACAGTATTTTACCAAACTTACCGGTTGTACCGATAAGCAGCAATTCGGTCGCTAATGACAGACAACCTTCGCTCCCACAGCTGGAGTGCAGTGCTAAACGGACAAGACACTAAGTGGTGCCAGCAGTTTCGGATGCAAAGAGCAGCGTGTCCTGGTATTTGCAGGAGGATCTCAAGCCCTGCTACCTGCAAGTGACCCAACCCTGCCCGGTGTCTGTGCATCCTGGGTGAGCCATTTCCCCCATCCTTTCTTCCAGCTTCCCTTCCTCAGAAAGCATCCTTCCCCCCCTGCCCCCCGGCAGCGCGCTGGCATGGACGTGCTGCACATGTAGGGTGGGCGAGGGTTTGTGATCTCTGGGACCAATACACCAGAACAAGGAAGGCGAGTATAAATGGAGTAAGGAGGAATTCTCGGATCCCCAACCCTCCTGGCTGCCCAGAGCCATCCTGTGCCCCCCAGGCACTGCTGTTCCCCCAAAAGGGCTCCGACCAGCTGGGGAGAGGGGGTGGCAGAAAACAGAAGGAACCGCACCCTCGGCCACAGAGTAGTCATTAACGGGAAGAAAAAAAACAGCTTCGAGAGCAACCAACCGTAACGGCTTTCCTTCCAGCTTCCTTTTTCCTTCCGTCTGCATCTGCACCTTCACCAGATCAGTCGGGCTGGCGAAAAACTGTCCGATGGCACCCGCAGACATGCCGCCAATTACAGCTTTCCTGCCAAACAGGGAGAAAAACGCGCAGCAGAAAATCTCACAAATAGCAGCGCACGAGCTGAAGGGTTCAGCAGCACAACCCAGGCGAGACAAATGTAAATGGTTATTCCTTATAGTAACAGCCAAAGTTAAGGTACTAATTGTGACGACTGCAGGTAGTTAAGGTAGTCAATGATGCATCTGTCAATTTTAAGAAAGGGTTAAAACTTGTCTGGGGTAAAAAATCCAGTTATTATACATCACCAAGAGGCTCTGCTTCCTCTCCAGATTCCATTATGCTCCTCACTTAAGGTTTAAAGGCAGAATGGCAAGGTACACGAGTAAGGGATGGTGCTCCATGTATTGTCATCACTGAATGCCAATCTAAAACTCTAAACTACTTGCTGATATATGATTTTTTTTTTTTTTTTAATCTCTCATTGCTACTAGATGTGTCATGTTAATTTTCTGGTTCTACTTACTTTAGTAGAACCTGAAATTTTGCTATTATACCCCTTCCCATAGCACCAAGCATGACAAGTACTTTATCTGTATGAGATTTTATAAATCTTATCTTAAAACCAGTTATATTTTGGACCCAAGATTTAATTTTGGAGTAAATACTTGATATGATACTATCTATGATTATAAAAGTACATTTTAACAATAAGGATTTGACAATTAGGAATTACCAATTTTTGCAACACTTCTGTAAAAATCTGCTCATTCCCCACAGACAATGACTTAGTTCTGTGGCTGTATGCCACACGCATTGTCAAAAAACAGAAGTGAAGTTTACCTGTGGCCGAACTAAGCTTGCAAACCAAGAACTTTGGTTTTGCTTTTTATAGGGATCACTTGTCTCCTGAGGAAGGATGCACAGATTTAACTTAGGCTGACGTCTGTCATACACACATGAACAAAATAGCATTGATTCCTTCACGATCTGCCTCTTCAGTAGCCAGGGCTAAGATACAACACCAAGATGGGGAAAGCTTCCTATTCCCCTTGCTTAAAATCCAATGGCATCATTTCTTGCCCAGGCAGTATGGCAAGCAGCAAAGCAGCAACGCGTTGCCATACTGCTCCTGCGCAACACCTAGCGGGGCCCATCCCTTCAGCAGCTGGACGTCTGAGCTGTACCACCCCTCACTTCTTTCCTGCAAAGCTCCAGAGGACATTTGAGCTGCCCATCGTACCTTTGGAAACGTATCATCACCCCGTGCAGAGCTAATCGAGCTCCCAGGTGACCTTGGAGCTGAGCAGGGCCCAAGCTGCAAGTCCAGCTTGGCTGAGCTGGATCTGGTTTGCACGTCTCAGGCAGCTGTAGGGTTAGTCACAGTTACTCGTGCTGGTGTCGGGTTTGTACAGTTGCTCACGGCTTCTCCAGCAGCCGTTGCACACAGCTGTAGGGTCAGCCACGACTCACCTGCGCTTCCCAACATCCCCCAGCCCACGTGGAAATAAAGGAGCTGCCACTACATCACAGGCCTTGAGTCATGGTGAACCCGCCCTGCCTCCACTGTGGTTTATCGTGTTTCTCCATCTCTTTCGTAGAGTATCCTTATTAATCATAGTCCTAGTTAAGCCTCTGAGAAAACTATTCCAATCTTTCTTAGGCCTCTTCCCAGCTGAATGAAAAGATACTGCTCTGAAACTAAAATTAGAAAGTCCGTATCAATGCTTAAACGCCTACTTTATAATTAGCCTCTTTAGGGTAAGTGAGCCCTGAGGAAAAGACAGGTCTTAGGGGTGCAGGACTCCTGCAGTAAGGACAATCCCCGAACAGGCAAAAGTGTAAATATGCAACATTACCAGAAAGGAAAGCCTTCATCCTCAGCCTTGCCAAGCACAGAGTCACGGAGGTGTTCGTATGCGACCATCCGAACGCCAGAGTACACTGTGGAAAACAAAAGCAAGAGATGATTCTTGGGTCTGACACTTCTGGAGGTCACACTGTGATAGAGAGGTCAAAAGATTGGTTGTAAAACACTGCAGAGCTCGCCTGGGTGAGCTGGTCACTGCTCTCACGTTGGTGAAAGCAAGAGGGCTGCCTGGTAGCAATGCTGGAGCCAAAACATTTTAGCACCAGAGAATCTCTCTGGCTGAGCTGAGTCTGAGTCTGCCAGGAGGCAGCATGGCTTATGCCCACATGCTGAGGAGATGTGACTGCATGGCTTCCCTCTCAGCTGGTGCCCAGCACAAAACCCCCCACAAGTGCTTTTGAGGTTTATTGCTGTCACCGTATTTCCAAGTAGAACACAGAAAGCTGTTACCTGTGGCCAAATCACTAATGCATTTCTTCCTCCTAGCGCTTGCACCCTTATCTTTTTTCCCCAGCCCGTCCCCACTTCCCTCAAATAAAAGCTACTTAGTGTTCTGAGGACTCTGAGTGCCTGCTTGCACTGAAGACCTTCCTGCAGAGACAGCAGGGGAATCATGTTTTGTTTTCCCAGAAGCCAGTATAAGGCTGTGAAGGAATGGGCAAGAGAAGGAGGAGACGCTATTGAGCCAGAATCCCATCTATTTCAAAGTGGGATTGCAGGGTAGACTGAAGGAGTCCTCGCAGATATATTTAAAACACAAGAAGATACGGCAAACTCCCTCCAAAAGGCTGTTGGCCACAGAAGGCAGGACCCAAACTTATCCCATCGTGAGCAGATAATCACCTATGTGGCGGTAGACAGCCGGCGTGGCTCCTTGCCAGAGCTTCCGTAAGCCCTCCTGTTGCACGATGCCAGCCGCGGTGCGCAGCATGCCGCGGTGAGGGGCCGCCTGGCCGGTGGCAATTCCACTGCGATAGATGGCAGCTTCACCTTGGACCTGCAGCCGAGTTTTTGTGAGGTCCAGGGGAAATGTCACTGAAGAGAAAGAGGAGGCGATTTGTGGAGAACAGGAGATTCACATCCAGATCTGTTCAAAGTGCCGTTGGGCGCGGGTAACCACAATACGTTCCCGTCAAACACCAAGTCTTGCTCCCTTATTTCTTTTTTCAGGTTAGTTATGCAATACTCATACTTGCCAAGGGGCTCTGGGTTAAAAATCCTGTTCCAGTTACTCCCCCTGAATAAAGATCAGTCAAAGCTCTTAGCGAGCATGTGGCCTCTCCAATTCTGCCCAGCATAGCAGTGGCACGTGTAACAGTCAGGAACAGCCCCACAGTGGCCATCGTAATGCAGACACACATACAGCTGAGCATCTATCCCATGAACCACCCTAAACCATGCTGCTTTTCTGATGCAGACACAAAAAATCACATTTAGCCTGTTATTTCTCTCACTGAAATAACTGGGGGCCAGGGATGATGGTCCAGCTGGATCTCAGCTTCCTGGGACTGCTCCTGAAACAGGATGAGTGCATATTTGCTGCCCCTCATTTCAGTTCTGGGCCAGAGGTGTCACCCTGGGGGTGGACCTTCCCAGGCTGTGTGAGGTGGCGAGCGCCCAGGAGCAGGCGTTGTCTTTGGTTCACTGCCTCTGCGACACACCACGCTACAGGGTCGTTCCAGAGCAGGACTCAGAGGTACTAGGGGAATGCAGTCACCTCTCAAAGCTTCAGCAGATTCGCAGTCTATTTGTGCATTAACTTTGCTATTCATGTTTAAAGATTAGCAAAGATGGAGAAGTTACAAATCATTAGAGCAACGCAACAGATTTGCTTGCGGAAATGATATAGAATATGCTGAGAAATATTCCAAATAAGTTACTGATCACAAAGTAGTGCTACACAGATGCCAGGGTGCTTCTTTCCTGCATTTCAGCAAGCATTCTACTACACTCCGTTTTTACAGACATCTCCACTGTAACCAGAAACGTAAGATTAAATTTTTCTCTGATCAACCTGCATTAGCTATGAAAAGCAAATTCCTGACAAAGTCAGCCCCTTGCTGTTAACTTAGGTAACAGATCGTCCTGCCTCTTTAGTCTTCTTCCAGAAACCCAGCAAACGCAAAGCTGAAATTAGTCACAACTGCTCTGTGTTACCGACTGCAGTAACTGCTTCGGTCTCAGAGGCAAAGATTCCAACCTGAAAAACCCCTCCCTCCAGCCACAGGCAGGTGGCATAAAATACTTTCAAGGCTTCAATTATTGAAAAGTCACAACGAGCAGAGTGGAATGAACAGATTTGCTGGAGCAGAAAAGCCAGAGTAAACACCGGGGAAGAAGGTGTCTGGGGACTGAAATTCCCCCTGCCCCCTGTAAGTAAATTTTGACCCCCTTCCCTCTCAGAAAATCACAGTGAGTTGTACCTAGTTCTGCCACAGCTGCTGCACAGGCTGACAGAGCGAATTTGCTGGCTCGGGGCCATCTCTCTGGAAGAGGTAAGCTCTTCTATTCTTCTGCAGGTGACATCTAGCGTCTAACATGAAAGAAGGCTAACCAGCCACCCTGCGAGGGTCTGGAGCAAAAGCTTAGCTCTGTTCTGGGTCATTTAGGAGACAAATTGCTGAAGGTCATGTTTCTCCAGCGCCAGCAGGAGGAACAGCAGCAGCCCAAGTGCCTCCCGCAGAGCTGCAAGGTCCTTGTGCAGTGACGCAAGAGACTCCTGCGCAACAGGCTCCTGGGAATGTAGTCTGTCACCAAGGCTGCGCTCTGCCAGGAAACCAGCAGTGCCGGTACAGTCACACGCACAATTTTGCCCGTTATCTACCCTAAAAAAAAAAAAAAAAAATCATTAATGAGACCTCAAGATTGTGCGAACACGTGTGGGGTCTGTTTGCTTGGTGGGGTGCTGTCATTGACAGCAGTGCCTCGGGAGCCCCCAGCTGCGTCCCCGTGTGAAACAGCTGCACGGGCATCCGAGACACGGATGAACTGATCCAGATGTGGTTTAACACGAGCTGCATTAGCAACAGCTACACGCCGAGCAGGAATGCCAGAGTGCTGGACTGCTGGTAGCAATTCGTGTCTCCTGGGGATTAGACGCAGGGCAGTGCAGTTTGAGCAGGGGGCATGCAAACCTGGGAAGACAGAAGCCGATCTCTGCCCATGGGAAATGTGAAAGATTTTCCTGGCGGAATGCTGAAGCCCTGTTAATTGTGTGCCAGTCCTAATTTCTCGAAGTAATATAGGCATATTTAGGTTCTCATCATGAAAAAAAGGGTAAGGCATGTACTGTTCCAGAGGAGCTTTTCATTTATCATTAAGGCTCAGTTGAATCGTTAATTGTTAGCCGTTAATCAGTAATCCTTAGGATTTGAGTATTTTTTAGGACATAGAAACTTGTCCCCGAACACCTCCCCCCACCCCTGTCTGAGTGCCTGACATTTTGGTGTATGGTCCCCATCGCAACAATTCAGATAAGTGAAAGGAGCATTGCAGGTGAAATTCAGCTGAAGTCAAATGACTTTATCTCGTTGCTCACCAGTAGTTGGCATTAAATTGGGTCCTTCTTTGGGTTAGAATTCATGCAGTGATAAAACAAGGTACTGACAAAACCGTGATTAAAATGGGAAGAAAGCACACTGCAGTTTAATGCAAACATGCCTGGCTGCACTGAGGTTACGAGTGGTTCAGAGCCTTGTTCTGGTCAGTTTATGCAATCTGTTGTTGGCACTTCTGTGCCTCCCTCAATAGCTGTTCTCTGGGCTTGGGTCAGCTTGTGCCACTATGTGTTAGCCTGTATATCATGGATTTGTAATTTAGGTTGGAGAGGACCTCTAGAGGTCATCTAGTGCAATCCTCTGCTCAGAGCAGGGATAACTTGAGAGTTACATCAGGTTTTCCAGGGTCTTGTTCAGTCCCCTGAAAACCTCCAAGGATGGAGATTTCACAGCCACAGCCTGCTCTGGTGCTTAACCACTTTGTGAACGTTTTTTCCTTATATTCAGCCAGAATTTCCCCACGTATGTCCATTGTCTCTCATCCCTTAGATATACACCTTGCGGGACAGTCTACTCTGTCTTCTTTACAACCATGCTTTAGGGGGTGGAAAACAACAGCTAGATCTCTCCTTAAAGTAAACCCTGTAACATTGTGGCTCCCTGTGGAGAGAGCAGCTCTCCACAGCCGTTTTTAGTCTGGGGAAATAAGTTCTTTTCTTTAGCCAAGCTGATTTGGGGATGATGGTGAGGAAAAATTATCTCTTCCCACAGGATCTTTGAAATGAGCCTGACCTGGAGGCAGACGCTTGTGTGGACAGCTCTGTGATTTGCAGAGCAGAGAAGGGCCAGTGCTCACGGAGGCCCATCAATAGCTGGAGCTTATATATCCCCAAATCCTGAGGGAGACAGCTCCGGCAGAGAGGAGCCTTCCTATGTATTTATTTCAGTTTTCAGTGAGACAGCGTTTTCTAGTTTCTGTCCAAAGCCAGTTTGATCAAAGGCTACCTATGCAGGGAGGTAGCTTGGACTTCAGATATGATGGAAACACAGCAGCAGGGTCTGGGAGGGCTGTGTGCTGCAGGAGAAAGGCAGCCAAACTGCCTCGATCCTCTCACCTGCTTCCATCAGTGGTGACTGTGTTAGTTTTCACTGGAAAGACCATTAACTATTACCTGCCCAGGACTAGGTCCTAGTCTGAGGAAAGCTTGTTAGTGACGATCGCACCATTGTACTTGTGCCCATCTCACAATAGTGCCTTTCAGGAGTGTCTCGTGTCCTTCACCAAATCATCCCCCAGAAGCAGAAGCTAAACCAAACGTCCAAAACAAACACAAAAGCCTTTGATGAATGGCTTCACAGAGGGTTGAGGGCTTGTCTTACCTGTATACATAGATCACTTTAAACGCACTGCTCAGGCTGTGCTTGTAATGAAAATACACTCCAATATTACAAGGCTTTAGCGCTCTTACCACTTTACTGCTTCGTAGGAAAAGAAAGAATTTAATGGATAAAATAAAACCAGGAAATAAACATACAAGGAGCTGTGATAGCTAAACATGGAAATGTGATGGTATCAGAGGTAGAAGTGATTTATCTGTTTCTTGCACACAGTTTGTGAAATAGAGATCCACATCCTACTTGTTGGTATTTGGGCTTGTTCTTTTGCACCTATGACCAACGCAGGTAACATCCCAATATATTTCAGCATGACTGTTTAATGAAGGCCATAAATCTGTTTCTCACAGCTCTTAACCCCCTACTATCAGGTGTGTTTCTGCTGTGCTACTTTTACTGTACTGCCTGTCTGCACAGGTACAGAGGTTCCTGTCTGTGCACCTATTCCTGTATAGGAAGGGAGTTAAACTGGATTTGTGATAAGCACTTTTAATGGAATAATCATGTTTATAAAAAAGTAGTGTACAAATTGTGCACCATGCAAACGGTGTGGTGTTCCCATGGTGCCTATGGTTCCAATGGTAGCGATGAACTATATGCCTCTCCTAGTACAATACATAAAGCTGGTGAGTGGATAAGGCCTCTGGGTTAGTAACTATTGAAATATTATAAATATTGAAATATTATAAAAATGTACACGAGGACAAGTTCAAGGACAGTCCGGCTCTATCTCTTACTCAGACACCAGCGAGGTTTTATTCTGGTGGGATTTGGAAGCACAAATATGAAGAGAAGGGGGCAGAATTAAGTAGGTAGGGTTCAGGAGGAAGAACATGGGGAAACAGTTTTGCGGGCAGAGCCAGAAAGGCTGAGACTGATTAAAGAGGAAATTCATGTCTGAAGGTGGTATTTGAGTGAAGGGAGAAGTGTAAGATGTGAGGGGCAGCTGGATGCTTGTCTGTGGAACAAACAGATGAAGAGCTAGAAAGGCTGAGCAGGGCTTGTTCAACCAAGGAGCCTAAGCCTGAGGATCAGGTCCTGGGATGAGCAGCAGAAGAGATTTGGACAAAGAGCCAGAGCAAAAGAAGACAAAATCACACACACAAACCAGTTAAGGTTGGAAGGGACTTGGACACTGGCTAGTCCAACACCCGGCTCAAAGCAGGGTCACGTAGATCAGGCTCTCAGGACCGTTTCCAGCTGGGTTTTGAGTGTCTCTCAGGATTCTCCAGCCTTTCTGGGCAACCTGTTCCAGTGTCTGACCACCATCATGATAAAAAAAATAATTTTTAGTGGAATTTGCTGTGTTGGTTTGTGCCCACTGCCTCTTGCCCTTTCACTGAGCACCACAGGAAGGAGCCTGGCTCCATCCTCTTTTCACCCTGCCTGCAGGTCTTCATGGACACTGATAAGATCCCCCTGAGCCTTCTCTTCTCCAGGCTGCAATGTCCTAGCTCTCTCAGCCTCTCCTCAAAAGACAGAGGCTCCAGCACCTTTATGAACTTCTTGGCACTTCACTGGGCTCACGCCAGTCTGTCCATGTCTCTTTTGCACTGGAGGGACTGGAACTGGACCCAGTACTCCAGATGGATCTCTTCAGCACTGAGCAGAGAGGGAGGACCACCTCCCTTGTCCTGCTGGCAACGCTCTTCCTAATGCAGCCCAGGGTGCTAATGAGTGCAAAGGCATATTTCTGTGGGGGATCTCAGCTGGACTGAGGCCCCTGGGCAGGACGACTTGTACCTTGAGAGGATTCCAGTCTACCCGTGAGAAAACAGACAGGAGCGAGAAGAGCTGCAGCTGCAAGATAAGCAAGTCCTGAGAAAGTGTCGACTACAAGACAAAGCAGAAATGTCCTTTTGGCAGAAGAGATGAGTTATAAAGAACTGTGCAAATAACAAATGATAAGATTGTATAACAATTCTGAACCGCTTAGAAAGAGACACGTCTGGGAAAGAGAGTACAAATGAACAGGCAATAAAGGCTTTGGTTCTACCCGGCTTTAAAAAGATTTGTTGTTTTGTCACTTTCTCCGTCTCAACTGCAAAAAAGAGAGACCCGTTGTCCCATGGTCAAGGTGGGAGGTGACGGTTCATTAAGGACTTGAACATCGGTCGATCTTCTCATCCTGCTAGGGTTAAAAGAAAAGATACGGCGCGGACACAGAGAGGGAACCACTGTTCCGCATGCCGGACCGGCATGTCTTTCCAATGGTAACATCCAATACGGCTTTCCATCAGAATATCCCCAAGTTAAACCAAAAAGGTGCAGGAGAGTGTGTGGTTCCAAAATCCCATTTATCCTCAGTAGAATCGTGACATTGCCACACTGGAGCCGCTTTTATTGTCAGGCTTTCTAACAGGGAAATGAAGTCGAGGAACACCGCACTTGAAGGCAGATCTCAAATGATACCTACGGAGCGCACTCTCCTGGGTAGTGTCCTATGTTCTACCCCAGGAATCAAGAGCCTTATTTTCTCACCCTTTCCAGGGATTCCTCCAGCAGATACACGTATACCTTGCAAGAGTCCTTCAAGATTTTAAATGCCATACAGTTTTGACAGTTTCGCCATTTCCTGTAGCACGTGTAATGATTTGTTTACGCTTCCATAAAGCACAAGAGCATTTAGGAGGATTCCTGTTATCAGAAAAGGGTTTAAACTGGGGCCTGCTCGAGGACCACATCCACATGGTGTTTTTCAAGTTAGGTACGTACGGCCCTGTAGTCCAGGGTAGCTGAAGGCACCAAGCCAGCGAAACTGTTTCAGTAGCAGGAGTTTCAGAATAACCTGGTATCTGTATGGGGGAAAATGTGGGATCGAAGGGATAATCTATACACTGTCATCTTTCTCGCCTTTTCACGAGAGAGGTTTTTCCAGTGACCGAGGCCGTCCAATTTCCCGGCTTCATCAAAAAGTCTGGCCACGCCAATTTAGTCAAATGGACTGTGAGACTGAAATGGGGTTCAGTCACACGGCACGTGCCAGAGGTCCTCCAACCTGGCCCAGTCATAGATCCATTCAGGGAGTGGAGACCAGCGTTCTCAGATTCCATCCCCAAAGATTTCCGTTTCCAAACGCTAGTATGAATTTTATTTCCTTCCTGGCATTTCCAAATGTCCCTCTGGTACCCCCAGACAAACTCATTTGTGGTTGGAAGCTCCAAAAGAGAGGATACATCCACCAGAAGATTAGACTTTGCTCTGAGGAGGGAGGGAGTGCTATACAAAGGCCCTGATCTGTGGGATTCCACATACGAATCCATCAAGCAGTTCCCATGCAAGATTTAGAGATCTAGGATCTACACTTCCTCGTCTCTTTACATTGGGTGGAATGTAAAAACAAGATACACAAAATTATCCACCTTCTATACAAAGCAACATTACAACACATTCTACTACTACTGCTGGAAAGTAGAGCAAAAATAAAAAGGTTCTGCCTTGTCCAAACTGGTTTTTCTGTCGCCTTACCTGTGGAATTAGAGCAGAAAGACTCGGTTCCTAGCAACTGTGTTAAAAAGAGGGCACAATCCATCTGGTGTGGATTTTGGGTTCTTTCCCATGGCCATCGGTGGCTAACCGCGAGTAAACGCCTAGAGGTGTTGTTAAGGTTAGGGGTACTCGCCCCACAGTAGGAAGATCCACCGGGACATGGGTATACTGGGGAGAGAACCCCGTACCCCTCCCCCACACCACTCCCCACTGCGACCGTTGGGGTCACAGAGCCGTGTTGTGTTGACCCGGCGCTGTCCTGGCAACGGCCCCAGTGCCTTCAGGGACGGTGCTGGGCCAGCACAGAGAGGCACTGGGGAGAGTCGAGCTCTTGCCCAGTGGCACTGACTGGCACCAGGACCCCCTTGGCAGCTTCCCTCGGGCGGGCTGGGCACTGTCCTGAGCCCCACCAGGGTGTCCCACCGGAGATCTCTCCCGGCCTCAGCAGGATGGGCCAGCTGATCTGCTGCCTTGGCTCCAGGTGAGCTCCCCCCGCAGCAGCTCGGGGACACGCCGGCACAGCCAGGCCCCGCAGCAGCCGCCTTTCTCCTGCCTGACACCATCTGCTCTGCAGGGACGACCCTGACCCCGAGCAGCCCTGCACGCCTGTGCCGGCATCGCCCCAGCCGCTGCTCCAGCACCGCGTGCGGGTGACCCAGGGCCGCGCGACGAAGAAGAGGGACCTCCTCCTCTACAGCGGTGCCTTGGTCATCGCCAAGCCCAGGTAAGACTCGCGCAGCCCAGCTGCCTTTTCTTGCAAGCCCTGGCCCTGGCAGCAGGGCAGGGACACCCAAGGAACAGCCCCAGGCCCCAGCACCCTGCTGCTGGATGCACCCATGGCCGTGCCCGTGGCAGGTGGATGCCAGAGGGGAGCCCCCGGGCTCGGTCACCTCCACATCACTCCCTGCTGCTCCTCTCTGCAGGCGTGGCAGCGGCCCCCGCCCACAGCTCTGCCTGGCCCTGGGCCTGCTGCAGGTGCTGAGCAGCACCAACGGGGCGGCTGGGGATGCCGCCGAGGAGGAGGAAGGCGAGCCCACCAACTCCCTTGTCCTCGTCTGGCCCTCTGGCTCCTGCCTCGTCACTTTCCGGTGAGTCTTGGTGCCACGTGCCGGGACAGGGCTGGGCAGCACCTCTGTCCTGGCGCACGGGGCTTTGTCTCACCTCCGTGGCCGTCCCCACGGGGCAGGGCTGTGCCGGCAGCCACCTCTGCCCGCAGGCTGGGCAGCGGCGGCTGCTCAGGCTGGTTCTCCTCTCTTTCTGCAGCTCCCGGGCGCTGAAGGAGCTCTGGGTCAGCGCGCTCTGTGGGTAAGCCCTGCCTGGCACTGCAGCCTCGGGGGGCCGTGCTCCCCTCAGAGGCTTGGCTCCAGGCGTAGCAGGATGATGCGGAAACACCGCTCCCCAGCTGGGGAGAGGTGCCCCCGTGTCTGCATGGGGGCAGCTCTTGAGCGGGCAGAGCTGGTGGAGCGGCTTCGGCCAGCTCTATCCAGCCAAAACTTGCCCAGCCCCATCCTCACCACTGCCGCTGCTCTCCGCTCCACTGCCAGGCAGGACGTGGCTCTTTCGGGGCACTTTGGCAGTCATCCCCAGGCTGGCAGAAAAGGGAAGAGGCGGCTTGGGGCTCACACGGCTCTTCCTCTGCCTCTTCCCCATGCACAGGCCACCAGAAGGAGTGGAGGGAGCCCAGGTGACCCAGCTGCCCTCCATCAAGCTCCTGCTGAAGGAGCTGAGGCACCGCAAGGCCGTGAGTGCCCCTCCTGTGTCCCCTCTGCCCCCACAGCCTGCTCCGGCCCAGCAGCAGCTGCGTGGCTTCTCACCTTCTGCTCTTTTCCCCTTGCCCAGGCGACGACACTACGCCCCAGCAGCCTGCAGAGGCTGGTCGAGTGCCAGGCAAAGGTGAGCGTCGCTCGGGGGGCGATCTCGCCCATCCTCACCGCTCACACGCTCTCAGGGGCTGATGCAGCTCGCTGGGGGCCCTTTTTGCTTCAGGGCTGCTTGCTGAGCACAGGGCATTTCTTGCAGGCTGGTGCAGAGCAGCCGCCATCTCCCAAGCCCGCCAGCAGCCAAGGTGGACTTGGCCACTCCTCTGGTGAGTTGAAGGAAGACGAGGGCAGGGTGGCCCCTCTCTCCTCCTCTTGCAGGCAGGCACTTGTGCTGCACTGGGGCTGCTACTGCCCTGCTTGCAGGGCACGGCCATGCCCACTGCACTGCAGCAGCAGTGGGCTGATCCCCCGCTGCCCCTCCTTCCCAAAGGGCACCTCTCCTGCGCACTCCCTGCCCAGGGGACAGCACTGAGAGGCTCCGGGAGCACTCGCCTGCTCCTTCTCACGCAGGGGGTTCTGCTCTCTTTTCCTTGGCAGGAGGCGGGACCCGCAGGAGGAGGAGGTGGCTGTGCTGGCCCTTTGCGCGGCGAGGAACCTCGGTCGCCGCAGAGGTGCCCGGGCCGTCGGGCTCTGGTGGCAGCGAGCGTCTCTTTGGCCGGCCCCTGGCAGCTCTCTGCAGCCAGGACGGCACGCTGCCCCAGCCCATCCAGGTAAGCGAGCCTGGCCAGAGGGGCCCCATCCCTCGGGCTCCTCTGGAGAGGTGGTGTCCCCAGCAGAGGGATCCCAAGTGGCGCTCAGGGACAAACGGGGCTCCTCCCTACAGGCTCACCCACCTCCAGGCGCCCCTGCATGCTGCCCCAGCGAAAGCACAGCTGTCCACACATGCCCCAGCCAAGCACCTGTCCTCCTCTGTCCCCTGCAGGACCTGCTGGCTCTCCTGCATGAGCATGGGCCATCCACCGAGGGCATCTTCCGACTGGCGGACAGTCAGCGTGCCGCCCGGCAGCTCAGGGAGGCCCTCGACAGCGGAGCGGAGGTCCACCTCCACAGCCAGCCTGCGCACCGCCTGGCCGTCCTCTTGAAGGTGAACCCTGCTGACCTGGAGCCCGGCAGCTCCTGGCCCTCTTGGTGCTGATGGGCACCTGCGGGAGCAGCCCCTGAAACCTGCTCACCTGCTCGCGAGCCAGAGGGCCGGGAATGCTGCCTGTGCTCCCAGCAGCAGGGCTCAAAGCCTCACCCAGAGCCCTTGGCATTACAGGACTTCCTCCGTGACATTCCCTCCAAGCTCCTCGAGGTCGAGCTCTACCAGGAGTGGATGAGTGCCCTGCAGAAGACCAGCAGGCAGGAGAGGCTGGCCGGACTGAAAGAGTAAGTGTGGCAAGCAGCCTGCCTGCTCCGCAGGGACTGGCAGAGGCCGGCACTTGCCTGCAAAGTGATGGCCTCCTTGAAGAAGCTGTGTTTTCTGCCGGCCACCTCCTGCTGCTCGGGGGGGAGGTTTTAGCGGGGGAGTGGCACAGGAAAGCATTGGCCTCCTTGGAGCTCTTCCTGAAGGCATTGGGGGATGCTCCAGGAAGGGACACGTGCCAGCAGAGCAGGGAGGGAGGTGGGTGTATCTCAGTGAAGGCAGCCCCTCCGCGGGGGAGCAGGTGTGGCCAGGGAGCCTTCCCTCAGGTGTGCTTGGCTGAGAGCAGCCTGGGAGACCTGTGTTGCCAGTGCCTGCCTAAGTAACCTGGGGTTCCTGCTCCCTCAGGGTGGTCAGCAAGTTGCCCGAGGCCAACCTCCCGCTCCTCAAGAGCTTGCTGGCCCTGCTGCAAAACATCAGCAGAAATGCAGCCACCAGCAGGATGACTGCTGGCAACCTGGCCATCTGCGTGGGGCCAAACCTCCTGAGCCCAGCCGAGGAGAACACGCTCCCCCTGGAGGTCCTGCTGCAGGCGACAGGGAAGGTACGCTGTGTTTCCCAGCCGGCTCCAGCCTGCCGGGCCCAGCCGAGCTTTGCTGTTCAGAGGTACCTGGCTGCCTCCTCTCTTCAGCAAATGCTCGTGGGGCAGCTGCAGGGAAGAGCAGCCCCACAGCCGCAGCTTTCTGCGCAGAAGGGAGCAGCAGGAGTGGGAAAGGCTGCTTGGCCCGTTTCCAGCCACCCAGGTGCAAACCCATGGTTTGCTGTGTGCAGGTGACACAGCTGGTGGAGCTCCTCATTGAACACCGCGGGGAACTCTTTGGGGAGGAGGTGGCTGGCCTTGCCGGCGCATCGACCGAGGACTCGCCGGCAGAGGTATGTCGGGGCTGCAGAGGGGGCGCAAACCGCAGAGGTACGTCAAGGCCACAGACAGCAGGACAACAAAAGCCTCCCACCTCAGGAGGCGCTACTGCTGCCGCAGGGGCCAGCAAGGGCAGGCAGCAGCCTGCGTCTCTGCAGAAGTGCAGAGCACGGCTGACGCAGGTTGGCCATGGCACTTGGGGCGGGGATCCCACCCGAACGGGCTCCGCTGAGCTGAGCAAAGCCGCCCCGGGGATCTGCCTTTCAGAGCTACGGCAGCAACTGGGCAGGTAGGTCCTCGCCATCTGCTCACTTCCACATTTCCATTGCAGGTTCCTCCAGGCGCTCCAGAAAGCACCAAACACCTCAAGAGCTCGTCTGAGGAGAGGAGGTAAGACGAGCCAGCTCTGATTAAGAGCCAAATTGGTTCAAGTTGATCATGGCTTTACCTCTCTAACAATCCTATCGAATGGAAAGGGTGCCCAGCTCGCCACAGCGAAGAAAGCGAAGAAGGGAAGAGGAGGGAAGTGATGGGCAGCCAGACGGCAAGAGGAGAAAACTAGACAGAGAGCTCTCAGGGCTGGGCAACTGAGGAAATCCAAGCAGGCAAGAAGAACGAGGAGCCCAGGTGCGTAGCAGACCCTGCCGTCCATCTTTCAAAGTTCGGGACACTGCTCTGAGTATAGCCAACCTCTCCGAGGTGCACAGAGATGGCCCCAGACAGGAAGCACGCCCCTGCCCTTGGGAGAACCTGTACGTCAGGAGAAACAGACCACTCCAACTTTGGCAGTTTTCATTCTGCTCCTGTTGAAGCTCTGCTTCTGCAAGGCTGAGCAGACACCCCAGCAAGGTCACAAGACTCACGATTTTGAGCTCTTTGACCCACCACCTGCTGAAAGAGCCACAGGCCCGCTTTTCTCTTCATGTCACCTGGCAATCCTAGCACTGGCTGCTGCTGTCTGAATGCCAAAGACACAGCAAGGACTTGTTCCGAGTAGCTGTAGGCACTGAGATAGATGTTGGCATTTGTTAAAAAGCTCACGTTTCACCGGAGATCTTTGAGGGAAGAAAAAACCAACCAAACAGTAAAAAAGAAGCACGTTTGGCCTTCCAACGTGGGTTTGGAGCAAGAGACAGTGCGGGATGCTGCTGCTTGGGTTTGGGAAAGGGCCACTTACTTCATGGCTCCCTAGGGGCTGCCTGCCAAGCCCTTCTGCCGGGCAAGGGGGCAGTGCACGCCTCTGTCATCTTGCGGTGCTCTGAGGCTATTGCCGGTGTTGAGAAGGGGCCGAAGCAACCCTCTAGTCGCTGCCAGCAAGGGTTCTCTCTCCTGCCACCAACGACCCCTTTCTTGGTGGACTTCCCAAAGAGCAGGGAACAAAGTCACTCCCGTTCCTTCCCCACGGTTTCATCAGTGCCTTCTGACTCTGTCCTTGTAGGTGCCGAGTTACTTTGGCTGCTTGGGTTCCCCAGACGAGCTCTGATGCCCCGTCTCCGAGGGGCGCGACGCAGCCCCAACACCACCGCACTGGAGGCGAGGAGAGGGCTACCGTGCCTTTCTACTTGGGCCGGCACCTCTCATTCACGCACCGCTAAGCCGGAGCAGCGCTGCACTGCCCTCAGAGCCATCGCACCCCTCGCAGGAGGCCTTGCTGCTCACTCACCAGCTCCAGGAGCAAATCCCCACCAGCTGGCACATCTCCCCAGGGGGGGAGCTGGCACCTGAACTTCAGATTCTATGGAGCGTGTGACACCTGGCGGTGCCTAGCATCGGGGACAGACATGAGGGACATGCTGGACATGGGCGAAAACGTCCGATGTGGAGACCTTAGTGCGGGCTTTCTTGCCGTTTCCCTGCCATTCAGTTCCCTGCCTCTGTGGTTAAGTGAGAACTGCAGATCACCGTTGGTCCGGAGCTACTAACTGGAGTCAATGGTGCTGTTGTACACGCAGCTGCCTCTTTGCTTGTGCGTACACAGACTTGGAGTCGCTGATAAATCATTGGGATACAAAGTTGTGTCCCATTCTCTTTTCCGTAGCACGCATGTCCCAAAGTATATCGCAACCAAAGCACTTCAGAAATACAGGAATATGGAAATGCTGTTGGGAAATGCTAGCAGGCATCCCAGCCATTTGCAAACAAAGCTGTCTCCAGTCTTGACTACTGACAGAGTGAACTGCCTGTAGTAGGACTGAATGTCCAATATGTGCCTGTTCCCCTTGCCTTTGCTGCAATACATGGTGTGAACTGTCTGCAGTTGTGAGCATTTCTTCATTTGTCCTTCTTTCTAAAATTGCTTACTATTTCTTGACAAAAAGAAAGTGTCAAATGTATACCTGGCCAGTCTCAGTATTTGGATGGGGCCCTTCCCTTCCCTTCCCTTCCCTTCCCTTCCCTTCCCTTCCCTTCCCTTCCCTTCCCTTCCCTTCCCTTCCCTTCCCTTCCCTTCCCTTCCCTTCCCTTCCCTTCCCTTCCCTTCCCTTCCCTTCCCTTCCCTTCCCTTCCCTTCCCTTCCCTTCCCTTCCCTTCCCTTCCCTTCCCTTCCCTTCCCTTCCCTTCCCTTCCCTTCCCTTCCCTTCCCTTCCCTTCCCTTCCCTTCCCTTCCCTTCCCTTCCCTTCCCTTCCCTTCCCTTCCCTTCCCTTCCCTTCCCTTCCCTTCCCTTCCCTTCCCTTCCCTTCCCTTCCCTTCCCTTCCCTTCCCTTCCCTTCCCTTCCCTTCCCTTCCCTTCCCTTCCCTTCCCCTCATCCCACTCGGTGGATTTCAGGGCAGGTCAATCTTTTCAGTCAGACGCAAAATGTATCAATCATATACAAGACACAGCCATAAATCTGCAAAACAGGTTGCTTAAGGCAAAAATGCAAACTCTCCTTCACGCCACCCCGTCACTTAAACAGCCGTTTTGCAGCCGTGGTCTTCAGCTCTGGCCGGGATGCTCCCATCTTCCTTGGGCGTGGTGATTTCAACAGAGCGAATAGAGGGGAAAAGTGAAGAAGGATTTCCAGAAATCATAGTCCTGCCTAGAGCTAACCCTACCATTAACAAGAAGAACCCGAGTCAAATAAGAAGTCCCAGATTTGTCAACCATTGTTTCCAGCCCGTATATCCCAGAGACAGAAAGATATTTGAGATGCAATCTCTTGGCTGTAAGTATTGGAA
Organism: Leptosomus discolor; assembly: GCF_034619465.1. Taxonomy (NCBI): domain Eukaryota; kingdom Metazoa; phylum Chordata; class Aves; order Leptosomiformes; family Leptosomidae; genus Leptosomus; species Leptosomus discolor. Next base: position 121,064,219 of record NC_141392.1, read on the forward strand.
TAATTCCCCAGGCTCCTTTGAAATGTCTAAGATTTCAGCTCTGGCTTGTTCTAGGATAGTAGAAGCATTATCAAGAGGAATTCAACAGTCCTCCTGCCTATCATTCAACACTCCAGAAAATCCACCTTCTTTCAAGAGTAACATGTCCAAGGCCAATCGGTTTTGTAGAGCCATTTTGGATCCCCCTTGCACCTGTTGGTTTAGCTCCTTGTGGTGATTTGGTTCTGGCCAAAATGCCAGGTGCCCACCAAAGCCACTCTATCACTCCCCCTCCTTAACTGGACAGGAGAGAGGAGAGGAAAACAAAATAACAACAGCCTTGTGGGGTTGAGATAAGGACAGGGACATCACTCAGCATTTACCGTCACGGGCAAAACAGACTCCCTTTAGGAAAAATGTCATTTATTGCCAGTTAACTCAGACAGGAGTAAGGAGAAATAAAACCAAATCTTCAAACACCTTCCCCCCACCCCTCCCTCCTTTCCCGGGCATAACTTCGATCCCGATTTTCCTCCCTCCTCCCCCCGCCAGCGGCACAGCGGGGAAAACAGGGAATGGGGGTTGGGGTCAGTTCATCACACTGTAGTTTTCTGCCGCTTCTTCCTCCTCAGGGGGACGATTCCTCCCACGTTTCCCCTGCTCCAATGTGGGGTCCCCCTCACGGGAGAAAGTCCTCCATGACTTCTCCAACGTGAGTCTTCCCACGGGTTCAGTCCTTCATGAACTGCTCCAGCGTGGGTCTCCTCCATGGTGTGCAGTCCTTCAGGAGCCGACTGCTCCAACATGAGCCCCCCTCGCGGGCTCTCTGGCAGCAAACCTGCTCCAGCGTGGGCTTCTCTCTCTCCACGGGCCACAGGTCCTGCCAGGAGCCTGCTCCGGTTCAGGCTTCCCACGGGGTCACAGCTTCCTTCAGGCATCCACCTACTCCGGCGTGGGGGCCCTCCACGGGGTGTAGGCAGTCATCTGCTCCACCGCCCACGGGCTGCAGGGGGACAGCCTGCCTCACCGTGGTCTTCACCACAGGCCGCAGGGGAATCGCTGCTCCGGCGCCTGGAGCGTCTCCTCCCCCTCCTTCTTCACTGACCTGGCTGTCTGCAGGATGTTTCTCTCACATATTCTCACTCCTCTCACTCGCTGCAATTACTGCTGCGCAACAACCTTTTCACTCTCTTAAATACCTTATCACAGAGGCGAAAAACGCTGTCGCTGATGGGCTCGGCCTTGGCCAGCAGCGGGTCCGTCTTAAAGCCGGCTGGCATTGCCTATATCTGACATAGGGGAAACTTCTAGCAGCTTCGTACAGAAGCCACCCCTGTAACCCCCCCGCGACCAAAACCTTGCCACAGAAACCTCTTACACTGTGGTTCCAAAATCCCATTTATCCTCAGTAGAATCGTGACATCGCCACACTGGAGCCGCTTTTATTGTCAGGCTTTCTAACGGGGAAATGGAGTCGAGGAACACCGCACTTGAAGGCAGATCTCAAATGATACCTACGGAGCGCACTCTCCTGGGTAGTGTCCTATGTTCTATCCCAGGAATCAAGAGCCTTATTTTCTCACCCTTTCCAGGGATTCCTCCAGCAGATACACGTACACCTTGCAAGAGTTCTTCAAGATTTTAATTGCCATACAGTTTTGACAGTTTCGCCAGTTCCTGTAGCACGTGTAATGATTTGTTTATGCTTCCATAAAGCACAAGAGCATTTAGGAGGATTCCTGTTATCAGAAAAGGGTTTAAACTGGGGCCTGCTCGAGGACCACATCCACATGGTGTTTTTCAAGTTAGGTACGTACGGCCCTGTAGTCCAGGGTAGCTGAAGGCACCAAGCCAGGGTAACTGTTTCAGTAGCAGGAGTTTCAGAATAACCTGGTATCTGTATGGGGGAAAATGTGGGATCGAAGGGATAATCTATACACTGTCATCTTTCTCGCCTTTTCACGAGAGAGGTTTTTCCAGTGACCGAGGCCGTCCAATTTCCCGGCTTCATCAAAAAGTCTGGCCACGCCAATTTAGTCAAATGGACTGTGAGATTGAAATGGGGTTCAGTCACACGGCACGTGCCAGAGGTCCTCCAACCTGGCCCAGTCATAGATCCATTCAGGGAGAGGAGACCAGCGTTCTCAGATTCCATCCCCAAAGAGTTCCGTTTCCAAACGCTAGTATGAATTTTATTTCCTTCCTGGCATTTCCAAATGTCCCTCTGGTACCCCCAGACAGACACATTTGTGGTTGGAAGCTCCAAAAGAGAGGATACATCCACCGGAAGATTAGACCTTGCTCTGAGGAGGGAGGGAGTGCTATACAAAGGCCCTGATCTATGGGATTCCACATACGAATCCATCAAGCAGTTCCCATGCAAGATTTAGAGATCTAGGATCTACACTTCCTCGTCTCTTTACATTGGGTGGAATATAAAAACAGGATACACAAAATTATCCACCTTCTATACAAAGCAACATTACAACACATTCTACTACTACTGCTGGAAAGTAGAGCAAAAATAAAAAGGTTCTGCCTTGTCCAAACTGGGTTTTCTGTCGCCTTACCTGTGGAACTAGAGCAGAAAGACTCGGTTCCTAGCAACTGTGTTAAAAAGAGGGCACAATCTATCTGGTGTGGATTTTGGGTTCTTTCCCATGGCCATCGGTGGCTAACCGCGAGTAAACGCCTAGAGGTGTTGTTAAGGTTAGGGGTACTCGCCCCACAGTAGGAAGATCCACCGGGACATGGGTATACTGGGGAGAGAACCCCGCGCCCCTCCCCCACACCACTCCCCACTGCGACCGTTGGGGTCACAGAGCCGTGTTGTGTTGACCCGGCGCTGTCCTGGCAACGGCCCCAGTGCCTTCAGGGACGGTGCTGGGCCAGCACAGAGAGGCACTGGGGAGAGTCGAGCTCTTGCCCAGTGGCACTGACTGGCACCAGGACCCCCTTGGCAGCTTCCCGCGGGCGGGCTGGGCACTGTCCTGAACTGTCCTGAGCCCCACCAGGGTGTCCCACCAGAGATCTCTCCCGGCCTCAGCAGGATGGGCCAGCTGATCTGCTGCCTTGGCTCCAGGTGAGCTCCCCCCGCAGCAGCTCGGGGACACGCCGGCACAGCCAGGCCCCGCAGCAGCCGCCTTTCTCCTGCCTGACACCATCTGCTCTGCAGGGACGACCCTGACCCCGAGCAGCCCTGCACGCCTGTGCCGGCATCGCCCCAGCCGCTGCTCCAGCACCGCGTGCGGGTGACCCAGGGCCGCGCGACGAAGAAGAGGGACCTCCTCCTCTACAGCGGTGCCTTGGTCATCGCCAAGCCCAGGTAAGACTCGCGCAGCCCAGCTGCCTTTTCTTGCAAGCCCTGGCCCTGGCAGCAGGGCAGGGACACCCAAGGAACAGCCCCAGGCCCCAGCACCCTGCTGCTGGATGCACCCATGGCCGTGCCCGTGGCAGGTGGATGCCAGAGGGGAGCCCCCGGGCTCGGCCACCTCCACATCACTCCCTGCTGCTCCTCTCTGCAGGCGTGGCAGCGGCCCCCGCCCACAGCTCTGCCTGGCCCTGGGCCTGCTGCAGGTGCTGAGCAGCACCAACGGGGCGGCTGGGGATGCCGCCGAGGAGGAGGAAGGCGAGCCCACCAACTCCCTTGTCCTCGTCTGGCCCTCTGGCTCCTGCCTCGTCACTTTCCGGTGAGTCTTGGTGCCACGTGCCGGGACAGGGCTGGGCAGCACCTCTGTCCTGGCGCACGGGGCTTTGTCTCACCTCCGTGGCCGTCCCCACGGGGCAGGGCTGTGCCGGCAGCCACCTCTGCCCGCAGGCTGGGCAGCGGCGGCTGCTCAGGCTGGTTCTCTTCTCTTTCTGCAGCTCCCGGGCGCTGAAGGAGCTCTGGGTCAGCGCGCTCCGTGGGTAAGCCCTGCCTGGCACTGCAGCCTCGGGGGGCCGTGCTCCCCTCAGAGGCTTGGCTCCAGGCGTAGCAGGATGATGCGGAAACACCGCTCCCCAGCTGGGGAGAGGTGCCCCCGTGTCTGCATGGGGGCAGCTCTTGAGCGGGCAGAGCTGGTGGAGCGGCTTCGGCCAGCTCTATCCAGCCAAAACTTGCCCAGCCCCATCCTCACCACTGCCGCTGCTCTCCGCTCCACTGCCAGGCAGGACGCGGCTCTTTCGGGGCACTTTGGCAGTCATCCCCAGGCTGGCAGAAAAGGGAAGAGGCGGCTTGGGGCTCACACGGCTCTTCCTCTGCCTCTTCCCCATGCACAGGCCACCAGAAGGCGTGGAGGGAGCCCAGGTGACCCAGCTGCCCTCCATCAAGCTCCTGCTGAAGGAGCTGAGGCACCGCAAGGCCGTGAGTGCCCCTCCTGTGTCCCCTCTGCCCCCACAGCCTGCTCCGGCCCAGCAGCAGCTGCGTGGCTTCTCACCTTCTGCTCTTTTCCCCTTGCCCAGGCGACGACACTACGCCCCAGCAGCCTGCAGAGGCTGGTCGAGTGCCAGGCAAAGGTGAGCGTCGCTCGGGGGGCGATCTCGCCCATCCTCACCGCTCACACGCTCTCAGGGGCTGATGCAGCTCGCTGGGGGCCCTTTTTGCTTCAGGGCTGCTTGCTGAGCACAGGGCGTTTCTTGCAGGCTGGTGCAGAGCAGCCGCCATCTCCCAAGCCCGCCAGCAGCCAAGGTGGACTTGGCCACTCCTCTGGTGAGTTGAAGGAAGACGAGGGCAGGGTGGCCCCTCTCTCCTCCTCTTGCAGGCAGGCACTTGTGCTGCACTGGGGCTGCTACTGCCCTGCTTGCAGGGCACGGCCATGCCCACTGCACTGCAGCAGCAGTGGGCTGATCCCCCGGTGCCCCTCCTTCCCAAATGGCACCTCTCCTGCGCACTCCCTGCCCAGGGGACAGCACTGAGAGGCTCCGGGAGCACTCGCCTGCTCCTTCTCACGCAGGGGGTTCTGCTCTCTTTTCCTTGGCAGCAGGCGGGACCCGCAGGAGGAGGAGGTGGCTGTGCTGGCCCTTTGCGCGGCGAGGAACCTCGGTCGCCGCAGAGGTGCCCGGGCCGTCGGGCTCTGGTGGCAGCGAGCGTCTCTTTGGCCGGCCCCTGGCAGCTCTCTGCAGCCAGGACGGCACGCTGCCCCAGCCCATCCAGGTAAGCGAGCCTGGCCAGCGGGGCCCCATCCCTCGGGCTCCTCTGGAGAGGTGGTGTCCCCAGCAGAGGGATCCCAAGTGGCGCTCAGGGACAAACGGGGCTCCTCCCTACAGGCTCACCCACCTCCAGGCGCCCCTGCATGCTGCCCCAGCGAAAGCACAGCTGTCCACACATGCCCCAGCCAAGCACCTGGCCTCCTCTGTCCCCTGCAGGACCTGCTGGCTCTCCTGCATGAGCATGGGCCATCCACCGAGGGCATCTTCCGACTGGCGGACAGTCAGCGTGCCGCCCGGCAGCTCAGGGAGGCCCTCGACAGCGGAGCGGAGGTCCACCTCCACAGCCAGCCTGCGCACCGCCTGGCCGTCCTCTTGAAGGTGAACCCTGCTGACCTGGAGCCCGGCAGCTCCTGGCCCTCTTGGTGCAGATGGGCACCTGCGGGAGCAGCCCCTGAAACCTGCTCACCTGCTCGCGAGCCAGAGGGCCGGGAATGCTGCCTGTGCTCCCAGCAGCAGGGCTCAAAGCCTCACCCAGAGCCCTTGGCATTACAGGACTTCCTCCGTGACATTCCCTCCAAGCTCCTCGAGGTCGAGCTCTACCAGGAGTGGATGAGTGCCCTGCAGAAGACCAGCAGGCAGGAGAGGCTGGCCGGACTGAAAGAGTAAGTGTGGCAAGCAGCCTGCCTGCTCCGCAGGGACTGGCAGAGGCCGGCACTTGCCTGCTTGAAGAAGCTGTGTTTTCTGCCGGCCACCTCCTGCTGCTCGGGGGGGAGGTTTTAGCGGGGGAGTGGCACAGGAAAGCATTGGCCTCCTTGGAGCTCTTCCTGAAGGCATTGGGGGATGCTCCAGGAAGGGACACGTGCCAGCAGAGCAGGGAGGGAGGTGGGTGTATCTCAGTGAAGGCAGCCCCTCCGCGGGGGAGCAGGTGTGGCCAGGGAGCCTTCCCTCAGGTGTGCTTGGCTGAGAGCAGCCTGGGAGACCTGTGTTGCCAGTGCCTGCCTAAGTAACCTGGGGTTCCTGCTCCCTCAGGGTGGTCAGCAAGTTGCCCGAGGCCAACCTCCCGCTCCTCAAGAGCTTGCTGGCCCTGCTGCAAAACATCAGCAGAAATGCAGCCACCAGCAGGATGACTGCTGGCAACCTGGCCATCTGCGTGGGGCCAAACCTCCTGAGCCCAGCCGAGGAGAACACGCTCCCCCTGGAGGTCCTGCTGCAGGCGACAGGGAAGGTACGCTGTGTTTCCCAGCCGGCTCCAGCCTGCCGGGCCCAGCCGAGCTTTGCTGTTCAGAGGTACCTGGCTGCCTCCTCTCTTCAGCAAATGCTCGTGGGGCAGCTGCAGGGAAGAGCAGCCCCACAGCCGCAGCTTTCTGCGCAGAAGGGAGCAGCAGGAGTGGGAAAGGCTGCTTGGCCCGTTTCCAGCCACCCAGGTGCAAACCCATGGTTTGCTGTGTGCAGGTGACACAGCTGGTGGAGCTCCTCATTGAACACCGCGGGGAACTCTTTGGGGAGGAGGTGGCTGGCCTTGCCGGCGCATCGACCGAGGACTCGCCGGCAGAGGTATGTCGGGGCTGCAGAGGGGGCGCAAACCGCAGAGGTACGTCAAGGCCACAGACAGCAGGACAACAAAAGCCTCCCACCTCAGGAGGCGCTACTGCTGCCGCAGGGGCCAGCAAGGGCAGGCAGCAGCCTGCGTCTCTGCAGAAGTGCAGAGCACGGCTGACGCAGGTTGGCCATGGCACTTGGGGCGGGGATCCCACCCGAACGGGCTCCGCTGAGCTGAGCAAAGCCGCCCCGGGGATCTGCCTTTCAGAGCTACGGCAGCAACTGGGCAGGTAGGTCCTCGCCATCTGCTCACTTCCACATTTCCATTGCAGGTTCCTCCAGGCGCTCCAGAAAGCACCAAACACCTCAAGAGCTCGTCTGAGGAGAGGAGGTAAGACGAGCCAGCTCTGATTAAGAGCCAAATTGGTTCAAGTTGATCATGGCTTTACCTCTCTAACAATCCTATCGAATGGAAAGGGTGCCCAGCTCGCCACAGCGAAGAAAGCGAAGAAGGGAAGAGGAGGGAAGTGATGGGCAGCCAGACGGCAAGAGGAGAAAACTAGACAGAGAGCTCTCAGGGCTGGGCAACTGAGGAAATCCAAGCAGGCAAGAAGAACGAGGAGCCCAGGTGCGTAGCAGACCCTGCCGTCCATCTTTCAAAGTTCAGGACACTGCTCTGAGTATAGCCAACCTCTCCGAGGTGCACAGAGATGGCCCCAGACAGGAAGCACGCCCCTGCCCTTGGGAGAACCTGTACGTCAGGAGAAACAGACCACTCCAACTTTGGCAGTTCTCATTCTGCTCCTGTTGAAGCTCTGCTTCTGCAAGGCTGAGCAGACACCCCAGCAAGGTCACAAGACTCACGATTTTGAGCTCTTTGACCCACCACCTGCTGAAAGAGCCACAGGCCCGCTTTTCTCTTCATGTCACCTGGCAATCCTAGCACTGGCTGCTGCTGTCTGAATGCCAAAGACACAGCAAGGACTTGTTCCGAGTAGCTGTAGGCACTGAGATAGATGTTGGCATTTGTTAAAAAGCTCACGTTTCACCGGAGATCTTTGAGGGAAGAAAAAACCAACCAAACAGTAAAAAAGAAGCACGTTTGGCCTTCCAACGTGGGTTTGGAGCAAGAGACAGTGCGGGATGCTGCTGCTTGGGTTTGGGAAAGGGCCACTTACTTCATGGCTCCCTAGGGGCTGCCTGCCAAGCCCTTCTGCCGGGCAAGGGGGCAGTGCACGCCTCTGTCATCTTGCGGTGCTCTGAGGCTATTGCCGGTGTTGAGAAGGGGCCGAAGCAACCCTCTAGTCGCTGCCAGCAAGGGTTCTCTCTCCTGCCACCAACGACCCCTTTCTTGGTGGACTTCCCAAAGAGCAGGGAACAAAGTCACTCCCGTTCCTTCCCCACGGTTTCATCAGTGCCTTCTGACTCTGTCCTTGTAGGTGCCGAGTTACTTTGGCTGCTTGGGTTCCCCAGACGAGCTCTGATGCCCCGTCTCCGAGGGGCGCGACGCAGCCCCAACACCACCGCACTGGAGGCGAGGAGAGGGCTACCGTGCCTTTCTGCTTGGGCCGGCACCTCTCACTCACGCACCGCTAAGCCGGAGCAGCGCTGCACTGCCCTCAGAGCCATCGCACCCCTCGCAGGAGGCCTTGCTGCTCACTCATCAGCTCCAGGAGCAAATCCCCACCAGCTGGCACATCTCCCCAGGGGGGGAGCTGGCACCTGAACTTCAGATTCTATGGAGCGTGTGACACCTGGCGGTGCGTAGCATCGGGGACAGACATGAGGGACATGCTGGACATGGGCGAAAACGTCGGATGTGGAGACCTTAGTGCGGGCTTTCTTGCCGTTTCCCTGCCATTCAGTTCCCTGCCTCTGTGGTTAAGTGAGAACTGCAGATCACCGTTGGTCCGGAGCTACTAACTGGAGTCAATGGTGCTGTTGTACACGCAGCTGCCTCTTTGCTTGTGCGTACACAGACTTGGAGTCGCTGATAAATCATTGGGATACAAAGTTGTGTCCCATTCTCTTTTCCGTAGCACGCATGTCCCAAAGTATATCGCAACCAAAGCACTTCAGAAATACAGGAATATGGAAATGCTGTTGGGAAATGATAGCAGGCATCCCAGCCATTTGCAAACAAAGCTGTCTCCAGTCTTGACTACTGGCAGAGTGATTTGCCTGTAGTAGGACTGAATGGCCAATACGTGCCTGTTCCCCTTGCCTTTGCTGCAATACATGGTATGAACTGTCTGCAGTCGTGAGCATTTCTTCATTTGTCCTTCTTTCTAAAATTGCTTACTATTTCTTGACAAAAATAAAGTGTCAAATGTATACCTGGCCAGTCTCAGTATTTGGATGGGGCCCTTCCCTTCCCTTCCCTTCCCTTCCCTTCCCTTCCCTTCCCTTCCCTTCCCTTCCCTTCCCTTCCCTTCCCTTCCCTTCCCTTCCCTTCCCTTCCCTTCCCTTCCCTTCCCTTCCCTTCCCTTCCCTTCCCTTCCCTTCCCTTCCCTTCCCTTCCCTTCCCTTCCCTTCCCTTCCCTTCCCTTCCCTTCCCTTCCCTTCCCTTCCCTTCCCTTCCCTTCCCTTCCCTTCCCTTCCCTTCCCTTCCCTTCCCTTCCCTTCCCTTCCCTTCCCTTCCCTTCCCTTCCCTTCCCTTCCCTTCCCTTCCCTTCCCTTCCCTTCCCTTCCCTTCCCTTCCCTTCCCTTCCCTTCCCTTCCCTTCCCTTCCCTTCCCTTCCCTTCCCTTCCCTTCCCTTCCCTTCCCTTCCCTTCCCTTCCCTTCCCTTCCCTTCCCCTCATCCCACTCCGTGGATTTCAGGGCAGGTCAATCTTTTCAGTCAGACGCAAAATGTATCAATCATATACAAGACACAGCCATAAATCTGCAAAACAGGTTGCTTAAGGCAAAAATGCAAACTCTCCTTCACGCCACCCCGTCACTTAAACAGCCGTTTTGCAGCCGTGGTCTTCAGCTCTGGCGGGGATGCTCCCATCTTCCTTGGGCGTGGTGATTTCAACAGAGCGAATAGAGGGGAAAAGTGAAGAAGGATTTCCAGAAATCATAGTCCTGCCTAGAGCTAACCCTACCATTAACAAGAAGAACCCGAGTCAAATAAGAAGTCCCAGATTTGTCAACCATTGTTTCCAGCCCGTATATCCCAGAGACAGAAAGATATTTGAGATGCAATCTCTTGGCTGTAAGTATTGGAATAATTCCCCAGGCTCCTTTGAAATGTCTAAGATTTCAGCTCTGGCTTGTTCTAGGATAGTAGAAGCATTATCAAGAGGAATTCAACAGTCCTCCTGCCTATCATTCAACACTCCAGAAAATCCACCTTCTTTCAAGAGTAACATGTCCAAGGCCAATCGGTTTTGTAGAGCCATTTTGGATCCCCCTTGCACCTGTTGGTTTAGCTCCTTGTGGTGATTTGGTTCTGGCCAAAATGCCAGGTGCCCACCAAAGCCACTCTATCACTCCCCCTCCTTAACTGGACAGGAGAGAGGAGAGGAAAACAAAATAACAACAGCCTTGTGGGGTTGAGATAAGGACAGGGACATCACTCAGCATTTACCGTCACGGGCAAAACAGACTCCCTTTAGGAAAAATGTCATTTATTGCCAGTTAACTCAGACAGGAGTAAGGAGAAATAAAACCAAATCTTCAAACACCTTCCCCCCACCCCTCCCTCCTTTCCCGGGCATAACTTCGATCCCGATTTTCCTCCCTCCTCCCCCCGCCAGCGGCACAGCGGGGAAAACAGGGAATGGGGGTTGGGGTCAGTTCATCACACTGTAGTTTTCTGCCGCTTCTTCCTCCTCAGGGGGACGATTCCTCCCACGTTTCCCCTGCTCCAATGTGGGGTCCCCCTCAAGGGAGAAAGTCCTCCATGACTTCTCCAACGTGAGTCTTCCCACGGGTTCAGTCCTTCATGAACTGCTCCAGCGTGGGTCTCCTCCGTGGGGTGCAGTCCTTCAGGAGCCGACTGCTCCAACATGAGCCCCCCTCGCGGGCTCTCTGGCAGCAAACCTGCTCCAGCGTGGGCTTCTCTCTCTCCACGGGCCACAGGTCCTGCCAGGAGCCTGCTCCGGTGCAGGCTTCCCACGGGGTCACAGCTTCCTTCAGGCATCCACCTACTCCGGCGTGGGGGCCCTCCACGGGGTGTAGGCAGTCATCTGCTCCACCGCCCACGGGCTGCAGGGGGACAGCCTGCCTCACCGTGGTCTTCACCACAGGCCGCATGGGAATCGCTGCTCCGGCGCCTGGAGCATCTCCTCCCCCTCCTTCTTCACTGACCTGGCTGTCTGCAGGATGTTTCTCTCACCTATTCTCACTCCTCTCACTCGCTGGAATTGTTGCTGCGCAACAACTTTTTCACTCTCTTAAATACCTTGTCACAGAGGCGAAAAACGCTGTCGCTGATGGGCTCGGCCTTGGCCAGCGGCGGGTCCGTCTTAAAGCCGGCTGGCATTGCCTATATCTGACATAGGGGAAACTTCTAGCAGCTTCATACAGAAGCCACCCCTGTAAGCCCCCCGCGACCAAAACCTTGCCACAGAAACCTCTTACACTGTGGTTCTACAATCCCATTTATCCTCAGTAGAATCGTGACATCGCCACACTGGAGCCGCTTTTATTGTCAGGCTTTCTAACGGGGAAATGGAGTCGAGGAACACCGCACTTGAAGGCAGATCTCAAATGATACCTACGGAGCGCACTCTCCTGGGTAGTGTCCTATGTTCTATCCCAGGAATCAAGAGCCTTATTTTCTCACCCTTTCCAGGGATTCCTCCAGCAGATACACGTACACCTTGCAAGAGTCCTTCAAGATTTTAAATGCCATACAGTTTTGACAGTTTCGCCATTTCCTGTAGCACGTGTAATGATTTGTTTACGCTTCCATAAAGCACAAGAGCATTTAGGAGGATTCCTGTTATCAGAAAAGGGTTTAAACTGGGGCCTGCTCGAGGACCACATCCACATGGTGTTTTTCAAGTTAGGTACGTACGGCCCTGTAGTCCAGGGTAGCTGAAGGCACCAAGCCAGGGTAACTGTTTCAGTAGCAGGAGTTTCAGAATAACCTGGTATCTGTATGGGGGAAAATGTGGGATCGAAGGGATAATCTATACACTGTCATCTTTCTCGCCTTTTCACGGAGAGGTTTTTCCAGTGACCGAGGCCGTCCAATTTCCCGGCTTCATCAAAAAGTCTGGCCACGCCAATTTAGTCAAATGGACTGTGAGACTGAAATGGGGTTCAGTCACACGGCACGTGCCAGAGGTCCTCCAACCTGGCCCAGTCATAGATCCATTCAGGGAGAGGAGACCAGCATTCTCAGATTCCATCCCCAAAGAGTTCCGTTTCCAAACGCTAGTATGAATTTTATTTCCTTCCTGGCATTTCCAAATGTCCCTCTGGTACCCCCAGACAGACACATTTGTGGTTGGAAGCTCCAAAAGAGAGGATACATCCACCGGAAGATTAGACCTTGCTCTGAGGAGGGAGGGAGTGCTATACAAAGGCCCTGATCTGTGGGATTCCACATACGAATCCATCAAGCAGTTCCCATGCAAGATTTGCCGATCTAGGATCTACACTTCCTCGTCTCTTTACATTGGGTGGAATATAAAAACAGGATACACAAAATTATCCACCTTCTAAACAAAGCAGCATTACAACACATTCTACTACTACTGCTGGAAAGTAGAGCAAAAATAAAAAGGTTCTGCCTTGTCCAAACTGGGTTTTCTGTCGCCTTACCTGTGGAATTAGAGCAGAAAGACTCGGTTCCTAGCAACTGTGTTAAAAAGAGGGCACAATCCATCTGGTGTGGATTTTGGGTTCTTTCCCATGGCCATCGGTGGCTAACCGCGAGTAAACGCCTAGAGGTGTTGTTAAGGTTAGGGGTACTCGCCCCACAGTAGGAAGATCCACCGGGACATGGGTATACTGGGGAGAGAACCCCGTACCCCTCCCCCACACCACTCCCCACTGCGACCGTTGGGGTCACAGAGCCGTGTTGTGTTGACCCGGCGCTGTCCTGGCAACGGCCCCAGTGCCTTCAGGGACGGTGCTGGGCCAGCACAGAGAGGCACTGGGGAGAGTCGAGCTCTTGCCCAGTGGCACTGACTGGCACCAGGACCCCCTTGGCAGCTTCCCTCGGGCGGGCTGGGCACTGTCCTGAGCCCCACCAGGGTGTCCCACCGGAGATCTCTCCCGGCCTCAGCAGGATGGGCCAGCTGATCTGCTGCCTTGGCTCCAGGTGAGCTCCCCCCGCAGCAGCTCGGGGACACGCCGGCACAGCCAGGCCCCGCAGCAGCCGCCTTTCTCCTGCCTGACACCATCTGCTCTGCAGGGACGACCCTGACCCCGAGCAGCCCTGCACGCCTGTGCCGGCATCGCCCCAGCCGCTGCTCCAGCACCGCGTGCGGGTGACCCAGGGCCGCGCGACGAAGAAGAGGGACCTCCTCCTCTACAGCGGTGCCTTGGTCATCGCCAAGCCCAGGTAAGACTCGCGCAGCCCAGCTGCCTTTTCTTGCAAGCCCTGGCCCTGGCAGCAGGGCAGGGACACCCAAGGAACAGCCCCAGGCCCCAGCACCCTGCTGCTGGATGCACCCATGGCCGTGCCCGTGGCAGGTGGATGCCAGAGGGGAGCCCCCGGGCTCGGCCACCTCCACATCACTCCCTGCTGCTCCTCTCTGCAGGCGTGGCAGCGGCCCCCGCCCACAGCTCTGCCTGGCCCTGGGCCTGCTGCAGGTGCTGAGCAGCACCAGCGGGGCGGCTGGGGATGCCGCCGAGGAGGAGGAAGGCGAGCCCACCAACTCCCTTGTCCTCGTCTGGCCCTCTGGCTCCTGCCTCGTCACTTTCCGGTGAGTCTTGGTGCCACGTGCCGGGACAGGGCTGGGCAGCACCTCTGTCCTGGCGCACGGGGCTTTGTCTCGCCTCCGTGGCCGTCCCCACGGGGCAGGGCTGTACCGGCAGCCACCTCTGCCCGCAGGCTGGGCAGCGGCGGCTGCTCAGGCTGGTTCTCCTCTCTTTCTGCAGCTCCCGGGCGCTGAAGGAGCTCTGGGTCAGCGCGCTCTGTGGGTAAGCCCTGCCTGGCACTGCAGCCTCGGGGGGCCGTGCTCCCCTCAGAGGCTTGGCTCCAGGCGTAGCAGGATGATGCGGAAACACCGCTCCCCAGCTGGGGAGAGGTGCCCCCGTGTCTGCATGGGGGCAGCTCTTGAGCGGGCAGAGCTGGTGGAGCGGCTTCGGCCAGCTCTATCCAGCCAACACTTGCCCAGCCCCATCCTCACCACTGCCGCTGCTCTCCGCTCCACTGCCAGGCAGGACGCGGCTCTTTCGGGGCACTTTGGCAGTCATCCCCAGGCTGGCAGAAAAGGGAAGAGGCGGCTTGGGGCTCACACGGCTCTTCCTCTGCCTCTTCCCCATGCACAGGCCACCAGAAGGAGTGGAGGGAGCCCAGGTGACCCAGCTGCCCTCCATCAAGCTCCTGCTGAAGGAGCTGAGGCACCGCAAGGCCGTGAGTGCCCCTCCTGTGTCCCCTCTGCCCCCACAGCCTGCTCCGGCCCAGCAGCAGCTGCGTGGCTTCTCACCTTCTGCTCTTTTCCCCTTGCCCAGGCGACGACACTACACCCCAGCAGCCTGCAGAGGCTGGTCGAGTGCCAGGCAAAGGTGAGCGTCGCTCGGGGGGCGATCTCGCCCATCCTCACCGCTCACACGCTCTCAGGGGCTGATGCAGCTCGCTGGGGGCCCTTTTTGCTTCAGGGCTGCTTGCTGAGCACAGGGCGTTTCTTGCAGGCTGGTGCAGAGCAGCTGCCATCTCCCAAGCCCGCCAGCAGCCAAGGTGGACTTGGCCACTCCTCTGGTGAGTTGAAGGAAGACGAGGGCAGGGTGGCCCCTCTCTCCTCCTCTTGCAGGCAGGCACTTGTGCTGCACTGGGGCTGCTACTGCCCTGCTTGCAGGGCACGGCCATGCCCACTGCACTGCAGCAGCAGTGGGCTGATCCCCCGCTGCCCCTCCTTCCCAAATGGCACCTCTCCTGCGCACTCCCTGCCCAGGGGACAGCACTGAGAGGCTCCGGGAGCACTCGCCTGCTCCTTCTCACGCAGGGGGTTCTGCTCTCTTTTCCTTGGCAGCAGGCGGGACCCGCAGGAGGAGGAGGTGGCTGTGCTGGCCCTTTGCGCGGCGAGGAACCTCGGTCGCCGCAGAGGTGCCCGGGCCGTCGGGCTCTGGTGGCAGCGAGCGTCTCTTTGGCCGGCCCCTGGCAGCTCTCTGCAGCCAGGACGGCACGCTGCCCCAGCCCATCCAGGTAAGCGAGCCTGGCCAGCGGGGCCCCATCCCTCGGGCTCCTCTGGAGAGGTGGTGTCCCCAGCAGAGGGATCCCAAGTGGCGCTCAGGGACAAACGGGGCTCCTCCCTACAGGCTCACCCACCTCCAGGCACCCCTGCATGCTGCCCCAGCGAAAGCACAGCTGTCCACACATGCCCCAGCCAAGCACCTGTCCTCCTCTGTCCCCTGCAGGACCTGCTGGCTCTCCTGCATGAGCATGGGCCATCCACCGAGGGCATCTTCCGACTGGCGGACAGTCAGCGTGCCGCCCGGCAGCTCAGGGAGGCCCTCGACAGCGGAGCGGAGGTCCACCTCCACAGCCAGCCTGCGCACCGCCTGGCCGTCCTCTTGAAGGTGAACCCTGCTGACCTGGAGCCCGGCAGCTCCTGGCCCTCTTGGTGCAGATGGGCACCTGCGGGAGCAGCCCCTGAAACCTGCTCACCTGCTCGCGAGCCAGAGGGCCGGGAATGCTGCCTGTGCTCCCAGCAGCAGGGCTCAAAGCCTCACCCAGAGCCCTTGGCATTACAGGACTTCCTCCGTGACATTCCCTCCAAGCTCCTCGAGGTCGAGCTCTACCAGGAGTGGATGAGTGCCCTGCAGAAGACCAGCAGGCAGGAGAGGCTGGCCGGACTGAAAGAGTAAGTGTGGCAAGCAGCCTGCCTGCTCCGCAGGGACTGGCAGAGGCCGGCACTTGCCTGCAAAGTGATGGCCTCCTTGAAGAAGCTGTGTTTTCTGCCGGCCACCTCCTGCTGCTCGGGGGTGAGGTTTTAGCAGGGGAGTGGCACAGGAAAGCATTGGCCTCCTTGGAGCTCTTCCTGAAGGCATTGGGGGATGCTCCAGGAAGGGACACGTGCCAGCAGAGCAGGGAGGGAGGTGGGTGTATCTCAGTGAAGGCAGCCCCTCCACGGGGGAGCAGGTGTGGCCAGGGAGCCTTCCCTCAGGTGTGCTTGGCTGAGAGCAGCCTGGGAGACCTGTGTTGCCAGTGCCTGCCTAAGTAACCTGGGGTTCCTGCTCCCTCAGGGTGGTCAGCAAGTTGCCCGAGGCCAACCTCCCGCTCCTCAAGAGCTTGCTGGCCCTGCTGCAAAACATCAGCAGAAATGCAGCCACCAGCAGGATGACTGCTGGCAACCTGGCCATCTGCGTGGGGCCAAACCTCCTGAGCCCAGCCGAGGAGAACACGCTCCCCCTGGAGGTCCTGCTGCAGGCGACAGGGAAGGTACGCTGTGTTTCCCAGCCGGCTCCAGCCTGCCGGGCCCAGCCGAGCTTTGCTGTTCAGAGGTACCTGGCTGCCTCCTCTCTTCAGCAAATGCTCGTGGGGCAGCTGCAGGGAAGAGCAGCCCCACAGCCGCAGCTTTCTGCGCAGAAGGGAGCAGCAGGAGTGGGAAAGGCTGCTTGGCCCGTTTCCAGCCACCCAGGTGCAAACCCATGGTTTGCTGTGTGCAGGTGACACAGCTGGTGGAGCTCCTCATTGAACACCGCGGGGAACTCTTTGGGGAGGAGGTGGCTGGCCTTGCCGGCGCATCGACCGAGGACTCGCCGGCAGAGGTATGTCGGGGCTGCAGAGGGGGCGCAAACCGCAGAGGTACGTCAAGGCCACAGACAGCAGGACAACAAAAGCCTCCCACCTCAGGAGGCGCTACTGCTGCCGCAGGGGCCAGCAAGGGCAGGCAGCAGCCTGCGTCTCTGCAGAAGTGCAGAGCACGGCTGACGCAGGTTGGCCATGGCACTTGGGGCGGGGATCCCACCCGAACGGGCTCCGCTGAGCTGAGCAAAGCCGCCCCGGGGATCTGCCTTTCAGAGCTACGGCAGCAACTGGGCAGGTAGGTCCTCGCCATCTGCTCGCTTCCACATTTCCATTGCAGGTTCCTCCAGGCGCTCCAGAAAGCACCAAACACCTCAAGAGCTCGTCTGAGGAGAGGAGGTAAGATGACCCAGCTCTGATTAAGAGCCAAATTGGTTCAAGTTGATCATGGCTTTACCTCTCTAACAATCCTATCGAATGGAAAGGGTGCCCAGCTCGCCACAGCGAAGAAAGCGAAGAAGGGAAGAGGAGGGAAGTGATGGGCAGCCAGACGGCAAGAGGAGAAAACTAGACAGAGAGCTCTCAGGGCTGGGCAACTGAGGAAATCCAAGCAGGCAAGAAGAACGAGGAGCCCAGGTGCGTAGCAGACCCTGCCGTCCATCTTTCAAAGTTCGGGACACTGCTCTGAGTATAGCCAACCTCTCCGAGGTGCACAGAGATGGCCCCAGACAGGAAGCACGCCCCTGCCCTTGGGAGAACCTGTACGTCAGGAGAAACAGACCACTCCAACTTTGGCAGTTTTCATTCTGCTCCTGTTGAAGCTCTGCTTCTGCAAGGCTGAGCAGACACCCCAGCAAGGTCACAAGACTCACGATTTTGAGCTCTTTGACCCACCACCTGCTGAAAGAGGCACAGGCCCGCTTTTCTCTTCATGTCACCTGGCAATCCTAGCACTGGCTGCTGCTGTCTGAATGCCAAAGACACAGCAAGGACTTGTTCCGAGTAGCTGTAGGCACTGAGAGAGATGTTGGCACTTGTTAAAAAGCTCACGTTTCACCGGAGATTTTTGAGGGAAGAAAAAAACAACCAAACAGTAAAAAAGAAGCACGTTTGGCCTTCCAACGTGGGTTTGGAGCAAGAGACAGTGCGGGATGCTGCTGCTTGGGTTTGGGAAAGGGCCACTTACTTCATGGCTCCCTAGGGGCTGCCTGCCAAGCCCTTCTGCCGGGCAAGGGGGCAGTGCACGCCTCTGTCATCTTGCGGTGCTCTGAGGCTATTGCCGGTGTTGAGAAGGGGCCGAAGCAACCCTCTAGTCGCTGCCAGCAAGGGTTCTCTCTCCTGCCGCCAACGACCCCTTTCTTGTTGGACTTCCCAAAGAGCAGGGAACAAAGTCACTCCCGTTCCTTCCCCACGGTTTCATCAGTGCCTTCTGACTCTGTCCTTGTAGGTGCCGAGTTACTTTGGCTGCTTGGGTTCCCCAGACGAGCTCTGATGCCCCGTCTCCGAGGGGCACGATGCAGCCCCAACACCACCGCACTGGAGGCGAGGAGAGGGCTACCGTGCCTTTCTGCTTGGGCCGGCACCTCTCATTCACGCACCGCTAAGCCGGAGCAGCGCTGCACTGCCCTCAGAGCCATCGCACCCCTCGCAGGAGGCCTTGCTGCTCACTCATCAGCTCCAGGAGCAAATCCCCACCAGCTGGCACATCTCCCCAGGGGGGGAGCTGGCACCTGAACTTCAGATTCTATGGAGCGTGTGACACCTGGCGGTGCGTAGCATCGGGGACAGACATGAGGGACATGCTGGACATGGGCGAAAACGTCGGATGTGGAGACCTTAGTGCGGGCTTTCTTGCCGATTCCCTGCCATTCAGTTCCCTGCCTCTGTGGTTAAGTGAGAACTGCAGATCACCGTTGGTCCGGAGCTACTAACTGGAGTCAATGGTGCTGTTGTACACGCAGCTGCCTCTTTGCTAGTGCTTTACACAGACTTGGAGTCGCTGATAAATCATTGGGATACAAAGTTGTGTCCCATTCTCTTTTCCGTAGCACTCATGTCCCAAAGTATATCGCAACCAAAGCACTTCAGAAATACAGGAATATGGAAATGCTGTTGGGAAATGATAGCAGGCATCCCAGCCATTTGCAAACAAAGCTGTCTCCAATCTTGACTACTGACAGAGTGATTTGCCTGTAGTAGGACTGAATGGCCAATACGTGCCTGTTCCCCTTGCCTTTGCTGCAATACATGGTGTGAACTGTCTGCAGTCGTGAGCATTTCTTCATTTGTCCTTCTTTCTAAAATTGCTTACTATTTCTTGACAAAAATAAAGTGTCAAATGTATACCTGGCCAGTCTCAGTATTTGGATGGGGCCCTTCCCTTCCCTTCCCTTCCCTTCCCTTCCCTTCCCTTCCCTTCCCTTCCCTTCCCTTCCCTTCCCTTCCCTTCCCTTCCCTTCCCTTCCCTTCCCTTCCCTTCCCTTCCCTTCCCTTCCCTTCCCTTCCCTTCCCTTCCCTTCCCTTCCCTTCCCTTCCCTTCCCTTCCCTTCCCTTCCCTTCCCTTCCCTTCCCTTCCCTTCCCTTCCCTTCCCTTCCCTTCCCTTCCCTTCCCTTCCCTTCCCTTCCCTTCCCTTCCCTTCCCTTCCCTTCCCTTCCCTTCCCTTCCCTTCCCTTCCCTTCCCTTCCCTTCCCTTCCCTTCCCTTCCCTTCCCTTCCCTTCCCTTCCCTTCCCTTCCCTTCCCTTCCCTTCCCTTCCCTTCCCTTCCCTTCCCTTCCCTTCCCTTCCCTTCCCTTCCCTTCCCTTCCCTTCCCTTCCCTTCCCTTCCCTTCCCTTCCCTTCCCTTCCCTTCCCTTCCCTTCCCTTCCCTTCCCTTCCTTCCCTTCCCCTCATCCCACTCGGTGGATTTCAGGGCAGGTCAATCTTTTCAGTCATACAGAAAACACATCAATCATACACAAGACACAGCCATAAATCTGCAAAACAGGTTGCTTAAGGCAAAAATGCAAACTCTCCTTCACGCCACCCCGTCACTTAAACAGCCGTTTTGCAGCCGTGGTCTTCAGCTCTGGCGGGGATGCTCCCATCTTCCTTGGGCGTGGTGATTTCAACAGAGCGAATAGAGGGGAAAAGTGAAGAAGGATTTCCAGAAATCATAGTCCTGCCTAGAGCTAACCCTACCATTAACAAGAAGAACCCGAGTCAAATAAGAAGTCCCAGATTTGTCAACCATTGTTTCCAGCCCGTATATCCCAGAGACAGAAAGATATTTGAGATGCAATCTCTTGGCTGTAAGTATTGGAATAATTCCCCAGGCTCCTTTGAAATGTCTAAGATTTCAGCTCTGGCTTGTTCTAGGATAGTAGAAGCATTATCAAGAGGAATTCAACAGTCCTCCTGCCTATCATTCAACACTCCAGAAAATCCACCTTCTTTCAAGAGTAACATGTCCAAGGCCAATCGGTTTTGTAGAGCCATTTTGGATCCCCCTTGCACCTGTTGGTTTAGCTCCTTGTGGTGATTTGGTTCTGGCCAAAATGCCAGGTGCCCACCAAAGCCACTCTATCACTCCCCCTCCTTAACTGGACAGGAGAGAGGAGAGGAAAACAAAATAACAACAGCCTTGTGGGGTTGAGATAAGGACAGGGACATCACTCAGCATTTACCGTCACGGGCAAAACAGACTCCCTTTAGGAAAAATGTCATTTATTGCCAGTTAACTCAGACAGGAGTAAGGAGAAATAAAACCAAATCTTCAAACACCTTCCCCCCACCCCTCCCTCCTTTCCCGGGCATAACTTCGATCCCGATTTTCCTCCCTCCTCCCCCTGCCAGCGGCACAGCGGGGAAAACAGGGAATGGGGGTTGGGGTCAGTTCATCACACTGTAGTTTTCTGCCGCTTCTTCCTCCTCAGGGGGACGATTCCTCCCACGTTTCCCCTGCTCCAATGTGGGGTCCCCCTCACGGGAGAAAGTCCTCCATGACTTCTCCAACGTGAGTCTTCCCACGGGTTCAGTCCTTCATGAACTGCTCCAGCGTGGGTCTCCTCCGTGGGGTGCAGTCCTTCAGGAGCCGACTGCTCCAACATGAGCCCCCCTCGCGGGCTCTCTGGCAGCAAACCTGCTCCAGCGTGGGCTTCTCTCTCTCCACGGGCCACAGGTCCTGCCAGGAGCCTGCTCCGGTGCAGGCTTCCCACGGGGTCACAGCTTCCTTCAGGCATCCACCTACTCCGGCGTGGGGGCCCTCCACGGGGTGTAGGCAGTCATCTGCTCCACCGCCCACGGGCTGCAGGGGGACAGCCTGCCTCACCGTGGTCTTCACCACAGGCCGCATGGGAATCGCTGCTCCGGCGCCTGGAGCATCTCCTCCCCCTCCTTCTTCACTGACCTGGCTGTCTGCAGGATGTTTCTCTCACCTATTCTCACTCCTCTCACTCGCTGGAATTGTTGCTGCGCAACAACTTTTTCACTCTCTTAAATACCTTGTCACAGAGGCGAAAAACGCTGTCGCTGATGGGCTCGGCCTTGGCCAGCAGCGGGTCCGTCTTAAAGCCGGCTGGCATTGCCTATATCTGACATAGGGGAAACTTCTAGCAGCTTCGTACAGAAGCCACCCCTGTAAGCCCCCCGCGACCAAAACCTTGCCACAGAAACCTCTTACACTGTGGTTCTACAATCCCATTTATCCTCAGTAGAATCGTGACATCGCCACACTGGAGCCGCTTTTATTGTCAGGCTTTCTAACGGGGAAATGGAGTCGAGGAACACCGCACTTGAAGGCAGATCTCATATGATACCTACGGAGCGCACTCTCCTGGGTAGTGTCCTATGTTCTATCCCAGGAATCAAGAGCCTTATTTTCTCACCCTTTCCAGGGATTCCTCCAGCAGATACACGTACACCTTGCAAGAGTCCTTCAAGATTTTAAATGCCATACAGTTTTGACAGTTTCGCCATTTCCTGTAGCACGTGTAATGATTTGTTTACGCTTCCATAAAGCACAAGAGCATTTAGGAGGATTCCTGTTATCAGAAAAGGGTTTAAACTGGGGCCTGCTCGAGGACCACATCCACATGGTGTTTTTCAAGTTAGGTACGTACGGCCCTGTAGTCCAGGGTAGCTGAAGGCACCAAGCCAGGGTAACTGTTTCAGTAGCAGGAGTTTCAGAATAACCTGGTATCTGTATGGGGGAAAATGTGGGATCGAAGGGATAATCTATACACTGTCATCTTTCTCGCCTTTTCACGAGAGAGGTTTTTCCAGTGACCGAGGCCGTCCAATTTCCCGGCTTCATCAAAAAGTCTGGCCACGCCAATTTAGTCAAATGGACTGTGAGATTGAAATGGGGTTCAGTCACACGGCACGTGCCAGAGGTCCTCCAACCTGGCCCAGTCATAGATCCATTCAGGGAGAGGAGACCAGCGTTCTCAGATTCCATCCCCAAAGAGTTCCGTTTCCAAACGCTAGTATGAATTTTATTTCCTTCCTGGCATTTCCAAATGTCCCTCTGGTACCCCCAGACAGACACATTTGTGGTTGGAAGCTCCAAAAGAGAGGATACATCCACCGGAAGATTAGACCTTGCTCTGAGGAGGGAGGGAGTGCTATACAAAGGCCCTGATCTGTGGGATTCCACATACGAATCCATCAAGCAGTTCCCATGCAAGATTTGCCGATCTAGGATCTACACTTCCTCGTCTCTTTACATTGGGTGGAATATAAAAACAGGATACACAAAATTATCCACCTTCTAAACAAAGCAGCATTACAACACATTCTACTACTACTGCTGGAAAGTAGAGCAAAAATAAAAAGGTTCTGCCTTGTCCAAACTGGGTTTTCTGTCGCCTTACCTGTGGAATTAGAGCAGAAAGACTCGGTTCCTAGCAACTGTGTTAAAAAGAGGGCACAATCCATCTGGTGTGGATTTTGGGTTCTTTCCCATGGCCATCGGTGGCTAACCGCGAGTAAACGCCTAGAGGTGTTGTTAAGGTTAGGGGTACTCGCCCCACAGTAGGAAGATCCACCGGGACATGGGTATACTGGGGAGAGAACCCCGTACCCCTCCCCCACACCACTCCCCACTGCGACCGTTGGGGTCACAGAGCCGTGTTGTGTTGACCCGGCGCTGTCCTGGCAACGGCCCCAGTGCCTTCAGGGACGGTGCTGGGCCAGCACAGAGAGGCACTGGGGAGAGTCGAGCTCTTGCCCAGTGGCACTGACTGGCACCAGGACCCCCTTGGCAGCTTCCCTCGGGCGGGCTGGGCACTGTCCTGAGCCCCACCAGGGTGTCCCACCGGAGATCTCTCCCGGCCTCAGCAGGATGGGCCAGCTGATCTGCTGCCTTGGCTCCAGGTGAGCTCCCCCCGCAGCAGCTCGGGGACACGCCGGCACAGCCAGGCCCCGCAGCAGCCGCCTTTCTCCTGCCTGACACCATCTGCTCTGCAGGGACGACCCTGACCCCGAGCAGCCCTGCACGCCTGTGCCGGCATCGCCCCAGCCGCTGCTCCAGCACCGCGTACGGGTGACCCAGGGCCGCGCGACGAAGAAGAGGGACCTCCTCCTCTACAGCGGTGCCTTGGTCATCGCCAAGCCCAGGTAAGACTCGCGCAGCCCAGCTGCCTTTTCTTGCAAGCCCTGGCCCTGGCAGCAGGGCAGGGACACCCAAGGAACAGCCCCAGGCCCCAGCACCCTGCTGCTGGATGCACCCATGGCCGTGCCCGTGGCAGGTGGATGCCAGAGGGGAGCCCCCGGGCTCGGCCACCTCCACATCACTCCCTGCTGCTCCTCTCTGCAGGCGTGGCAGCGGCCCCCGCCCACAGCTCTGCCTGGCCCTGGGCCTGCTGCAGGTGCTGAGCAGCACCAGCGGGGCGGCTGGGGATGCCGCCGAGGAGGAGGAAGGCGAGCCCACCAACTCCCTTGTCCTCGTCTGGCCCTCTGGCTCCTGCCTCGTCACTTTCCGGTGAGTCTTGGTGCCACGTGCCGGGACAGGGCTGGGCAGCACCTCTGTCCTGGCGCACGGGCCTTTGTCTCGCCTCCGAGGCCGTCCCCACGGGGCAGGGCTGTGCCGGCAGCCACCTCTGCCCGCAGGCTGGGCAGCGGCGGCTGCTCAGGCTGCTTCTCCTCTCTTTCTGCAGCTCCCGGGCGCTGAAGGAGCTCTGGGTCAGCGCGCTCTGTGGGTAAGCCCTGCCTGGCACTGCAGCCTCGGGGGGCCGTGCTCCCCTCAGAGGCTTGGCTCCAGGCGTAGCAGGATGATGCGGAAACACCGCTCCCCAGCTGGGGAGAGGTGCCCCCGTGTCTGCATGGGGGCAGCTCTTGAGCGGGCAGAGCTGGTGGAGCGGCTTCGGCCAGCTCTATCCAGCCAACACTTGCCCAGCCCCATCCTCACCACTGCCGCTGCTCTCCGCTCCACTGCCAGGCAGGACGCGGCTGTTTCGGGGCACTTTGGCAGTCATCCCCAGGCTGGCAGAAAAGGGAAGAGGCGGCTTGGGGCTCACACGGCTCTTCCTCTGCCTCTTCCCCATGCACAGGCCACCAGAAGGAGTGGAGGGAGCCCAGGTGACCCAGCTGCCCTCCATCAAGCTCCTGCTGAAGGAGCTGAGGCACCGCAAGGCCGTGAGTGCCCCTCCTGTGTCCCCTCTGCCCCCACAGCCTGCTCCGGCCCAGCAGCAGCTGCGTGGCTTCTCACCTTCTGCTCTTTTCCCCTTGCCCAGGCGACGACACTACGCCCCAGCAGCCTGCAGAGGCTGGTCGAGTGCCAGGCAAAGGTGAGCGTCGCTCGGGGGGCGATCTCGCCCATCCTCACCGCTCACACGCTCTCAGGGGCTGATGCAGCTCGCTGGGGGCCCTTTTTGCTTCAGGGCTGCTTGCTGAGCACAGGGCGTTTCTTGCAGGCTGGTGCAGAGCAGCTGCCATCTCCCAAGCCCGCCAGCAGCCAAGGTGGACTTGGCCACTCCTCTGGTGAGTTGAAGGAAGACGAGGGCAGGGTGGCCCCTCTCTCCTCCTCTTGCAGGCAGGCACTTGTGCTGCACTGGGGCTGCTACTGCCCTGCTTGCAGGGCACGGCCATGCCCACTGCACTGCAGCAGCAGTGGGCTGATCCCCCGCTGCCCCTCCTTCCCAAATGGCACCTCTCCTGCGCACTCCCTGCCCAGGGGACAGCACTGAGAGGCTCCGGGAGCACTCGCCTGCTCCTTCTCACGCAGGGGGTTCTGCTCTCTTTTCCTTGGCAGCAGGCGGGACCCGCAGGAGGAGGAGGTGGCTGTGCTGGCCCTTTGCGCGGCGAGGAACCTCGGTCGCCGCAGAGGTGCCCGGGCCGTCGGGCTCTGGTGGCAGCGAGCGTCTCTTTGGCCGGCCCCTGGCAGCTCTCTGCAGCCAGGACGGCACGCTGCCCCAGCCCATCCAGGTAAGCGAGCCTGGCCAGCGGGGCCCCATCCCTCGGGCTCCTCTGGAGAGGTGGTGTCCCCAGCAGAGGGATCCCAAGTGGCGCTCAGGGACAAACGGGGCTCCTCCCTACAGGCTCACCCACCTCCAGGCACCCCTGCATGCTGCCCCAGCGAAAGCACAGCTGTCCACACATGCCCCAGCCAAGCACCTGTCCTCCTCTGTCCCCTGCAGGACCTGCTGGCTCTCCTGCATGAGCATGGGCCATCCACCGAGGGCATCTTCCGACTGGCGGACAGTCAGCGTGCCGCCCGGCAGCTCAGGGAGGCCCTCGACAGCGGAGCGGAGGTCCACCTCCACAGCCAGCCTGCGCACCGCCTGGCCGTCCTCTTGAAGGTGAACCCTGCTGACCTGGAGCCCGGCAGCTCCTGGCCCTCTTGGTGCAGATGGGCACCTGCGGGAGCAGCCCCTGAAACCTGCTCACCTGCTCGCGAGCCAGAGGGCCGGGAATGCTGCCTGTGCTCCCAGCAGCAGGGCTCAAAGCCTCACCCAGAGCCCTTGGCATTACAGGACTTCCTCCGTGACATTCCCTCCAAGCTCCTCGAGGTCGAGCTCTACCAGGAGTGGATGAGTGCCCTGCAGAAGACCAGCAGGCAGGAGAGGCTGGCCGGACTGAAAGAGTAAGTGTGGCAAGCAGCCTGCCTGCTCCGCAGGGACTGGCAGAGGCCGGCACTTGCCTGCAAAGTGATGGCCTCCTTGAAGAAGCTGTGTTTTCTGCCGGCCACCTCCTGCTGCTCGGGGGTGAGGTTTTAGCAGGGGAGTGGCACAGGAAAGCATTGGCCTCCTTGGAGCTCTTCCTGAAGGCATTGGGGGATGCTCCAGGAAGGGACACGTGCCAGCAGAGCAGGGAGGGAGGTGGGTGTATCTCAGTGAAGGCAGCCCCTCCGCGGGGGAGCAGGTGTGGCCAGGGAGCCTTCCCTCAGGTGTGCTTGGCTGAGAGCAGCCTGGGAGACCTGTGTTGCCAGTGCCTGCCTAAGTAACCTGGGGTTCCTGCTCCCTCAGGGTGGTCAGCAAGTTGCCCGAGGCCAACCTCCCGCTCCTCAAGAGCTTGCTGGCCCTGCTGCAAAACATCAGCAGAAATGCAGCCACCAGCAGGATGACTGCTGGCAACCTGGCCATCTGCGTGGGGCCAAACCTCCTGAGCCCAGCCGAGGAGAACACGCTCCCCCTGGAGGTCCTGCTGCAGGCGACAGGGAAGGTACGCTGTGTTTCCCAGCCGGCTCCAGCCTGCCGGGCCCAGCCGAGCTTTGCTGTTCAGAGGTACCTGGCTGCCTCCTCTCTTCAGCAAATGCTCGTGGGGCAGCTGCAGGGAAGAGCAGCCCCACAGCCGCAGCTTTCTGCGCAGAAGGGAGCAGCAGGAGTGGGAAAGGCTGCTTGGCCCGTTTCCAGCCACCCAGGTGCAAACCCATGGTTTGCTGTGTGCAGGTGACACAGCTGGTGGAGCTCCTCATTGAACACCGCGGGGAACTCTTTGGGGAGGAGGTGGCTGGCCTTGCCGGCGCATCGACCGAGGACTCGCCGGCAGAGGTATGTCGGGGCTGCAGAGGGGGCGCAAACCGCAGAGGTACGTCAAGGCCACAGACAGCAGGACAACAAAAGCCTCCCACCTCAGGAGGCGCTACTGCTGCCGCAGGGGCCAGCAAGGGCAGGCAGCAGCCTGCGTCTCTGCAGAAGTGCAGAGCACGGCTGACGCAGGTTGGCCATGGCACTTGGGGCGGGGATCCCACCCGAACGGGCTCCGCTGAGCTGAGCAAAGCCGCCCCGGGGATCTGCCTTTCAGAGCTACGGCAGCAACTGGGCAGGTAGGTCCTCGCCATCTGCTCGCTTCCACATTTCCATTGCAGGTTCCTCCAGGCGCTCCAGAAAGCACCAAACACCTCAAGAGCTCGTCTGAGGAGAGGAGGTAAGATGACCCAGCTCTGATTAAGAGCCAAATTGGTTCAAGTTGATCATGGCTTTACCTCTCTAACAATCCTATCGAATGGAAAGGGTGCCCAGCTCGCCACAGCGAAGAAAGCGAAGAAGGGAAGAGGAGGGAAGTGATGGGCAGCCAGACGGCAAGAGGAGAAAACTAGACAGAGAGCTCTCAGGGCTGGGCAACTGAGGAAATCCAAGCAGGCAAGAAGAACGAGGAGCCCAGGTGCGTAGCAGACCCTGCCGTCCATCTTTCAAAGTTCGGGACACTGCTCTGAGTATAGCCAACCTCTCCGAGGTGCACAGAGATGGCCCCAGACAGGAAGCACGCCCCTGCCCTTGGGAGAACCTGTACGTCAGGAGAAACAGACCACTCCAACTTTGGCAGTTTTCATTCTGCTCCTGTTGAAGCTCTGCTTCTGCAAGGCTGAGCAGACACCCCAGCAAGGTCACAAGACTCACGATTTTGAGCTCTTTGACCCACCACCTGCTGAAAGAGGCACAGGCCCGCTTTTCTCTTCATGTCACCTGGCAATCCTAGCACTGGCTGCTGCTGTCTGAATGCCAAAGACACAGCAAGGACTTGTTCCGAGTAGCTGTAGGCACTGAGAGAGATGTTGGCACTTGTTAAAAAGCTCACGTTTCACCGGAGATTTTTGAGGGAAGAAAAAAACAACCAAACAGTAAAAAAGAAGCACGTTTGGCCTTCCAACGTGGGTTTGGAGCAAGAGACAGTGCGGGATGCTGCTGCTTGGGTTTGGGAAAGGGCCACTTACTTCATGGCTCCCTAGGGGCTGCCTGCCAAGCCCTTCTGCCGGGCAAGGGGGCAGTGCACGCCTCTGTCATCTTGCGGTGCTCTGAGGCTATTGCCGGTGTTGAGAAGGGGCCGAAGCAACCCTCTAGTCGCTGCCAGCAAGGGTTCTCTCTCCTGCCGCCAACGACCCCTTTCTTGTTGGACTTCCCAAAGAGCAGGGAACAAAGTCACTCCCGTTCCTTCCCCACGGTTTCATCAGTGCCTTCTGACTCTGTCCTTGTAGGTGCCGAGTTACTTTGGCTGCTTGGGTTCCCCAGACGAGCTCTGATGCCCCGTCTCCGAGGGGCACGATGCAGCCCCAACACCACCGCACTGGAGGCGAGGAGAGGGCTACCGTGCCTTTCTGCTTGGGCCGGCACCTCTCATTCACGCACCGCTAAGCCGGAGCAGCGCTGCACTGCCCTCAGAGCCATCGCACCCCTCGCAGGAGGCCTTGCTGCTCACTCATCAGCTCCAGGAGCAAATCCCCACCAGCTGGCACATCTCCCCAGGGGGGGAGCTGGCACCTGAACTTCAGATTCTATGGAGCGTGTGACACCTGGCGGTGCGTAGCATCGGGGACAGACATGAGGGACATGCTGGACATGGGCGAAAACGTCGGATGTGGAGACCTTAGTGCGGGCTTTCTTGCCGATTCCCTGCCATTCAGTTCCCTGCCTCTGTGGTTAAGTGAGAACTGCAGATCACCGTTGGTCCGGAGCTACTAACTGGAGTCAATGGTGCTGTTGTACACGCAGCTGCCTCTTTGCTAGTGCTTTACACAGACTTGGAGTCGCTGATAAATCATTGGGATACAAAGTTGTGTCCCATTCTCTTTTCCGTAGCACTCATGTCCCAAAGTATATCGCAACCAAAGCACTTCAGAAATACAGGAATATGGAAATGCTGTTGGGAAATGATAGCAGGCATCCCAGCCATTTGCAAACAAAGCTGTCTCCAATCTTGACTACTGACAGAGTGAACTGCCTGTAGTAGGACTGAATGGCCAATACGTGCCTGTTCCCCTTGCCTTTGCTGCAATACATGGTGTGAACTGTCTGCAGTCGTGAGCATTTCTTCATTTGTCCTTCTTTCTAAAATTGCTTACTATTTCTTGACAAAAATAAAGTGTCAAATGTATACCTGGCCAGTCTCAGTATTTGGATGGGGCCCTTCCCTTCCCTTCCCTTCCCTTCCCTTCCCTTCCCTTCCCTTCCCTTCCCTTCCCTTCCCTTCCCTTCCCTTCCCTTCCCTTCCCTTCCCTTCCCTTCCCTTCCCTTCCCTTCCCTTCCCTTCCCTTCCCTTCCCTTCCCTTCCCTTCCCTTCCCTTCCCTTCCCTTCCCTTCCCTTCCCTTCCCTTCCCTTCCCTTCCCTTCCCTTCCCTTCCCTTCCCTTCCCTTCCCTTCCCTTCCCTTCCCTTCCCTTCCCTTCCCTTCCCTTCCCTTCCCTTCCCTTCCCTTCCCTTCCCTTCCCTTCCCTTCCCTTCCCTTCCCTTCCCTTCCCTTCCCTCCCTTCCCTTCCCCTCATCCCACTCGGTGGATTTCAGGGCAGGTCAATCTTTTCAGTCAGACGCAAAATGTATCAATCATATACAAGACACAGCCATAAATCTGCAAAACAGGTTGCTTAAGGCAAAAATGCAAACTCTCCTTCACGCCACCCCGTCACTTAAACAGCCGTTTTGCAGCCGTGGTCTTCAGCTCTGGCGGGGATGCTCCCATCTTCCTTGGGCGTGGTGATTTCAACAGAGCGAATAGAGGGGAAAAGTGAAGAAGGATTTCCAGAAATCATAGTCCTGCCTAGAGCTAACCCTACCATTAACAAGAAGAACCCGAGTCAAATAAGAAGTCCCAGATTTGTCAACCATTGTTTCCAGCCCGTATATCCCAGAGACAGAAAGATATTTGAGATGCAATCTCTTGGCTGTAAGTATTGGAATAATTCCCCAGGCTCCTTTGAAATGTCTAAGATTTCAGCTCTGGCTTGTTCTAGGATAGTAGAAGCATTATCAAGAGGAATTCAACAGTCCTCCTGCCTATCATTCAACACTCCAGAAAATCCACCTTCTTTCAAGAGTAACATGTCCAAGGCCAATCGGTTTTGTAGAGCCATTTTGGATCCCCCTTGCACCTGTTGGTTTAGCTCCTTGTGGTGATTTGGTTCTGGCCAAAATGCCAGGTGCCCACCAAAGCCACTCTATCACTCCCCCTCCTTAACTGGACAGGAGAGAGGAGAGGAAAACAAAATAACAACAGCCTTGTGGGGTTGAGATAAGGACAGGGACATCACTCAGCATTTACCGTCACGGGCAAAACAGACTCCCTTTAGGAAAAATGTCATTTATTGCCAGTTAACTCAGACAGGAGTAAGGAGAAATAAAACCAAATCTTCAAACACCTTCCCCCCACCCCTCCCTCCTTTCCCGGGCATAACTTCGATCCCGATTTTCCTCCCTCCTCCCCCTGCCAGCGGCACAGCGGGGAAAACAGGGAATGGGGGTTGGGGTCAGTTCATCACACTGTAGTTTTCTGCCGCTTCTTCCTCCTCAGGGGGACGATTCCTCCCACGTTTCCCCTGCTCCAATGTGGGGTCCCCCTCACGGGAGAAAGTCCTCCATGACTTCTCCAACGTGAGTCTTCCCACGGGTTCAGTCCTTCATGAACTGCTCCAGCGTGGGTCTCCTCCGTGGGGTGCAGTCCTTCAGGAGCCGACTGCTCCAACATGAGCCCCCCTCGCGGGCTCTCTGGCAGCAAACCTGCTCCAGCGTGGGCTTCTCTCTCTCCACGGGCCACAGGTCCTGCCAGGAGCCTGCTCCGGTGCAGGCTTCCCACGGGGTCACAGCTTCCTTCAGGCATCCACCTACTCCGGCGTGGGGGCCCTCCACGGGGTGTAGGCAGTCATCTGCTCCACCGCCCACGGGCTGCAGGGGGACAGCCTGCCTCACCGTGGTCTTCACCACAGGCCGCAGGGGAATCGCTGCTCCGGCGCCTGGAGCATCTCCTCCCCCTCCTTCTTCACTGACCTGGCTGTCTGCAGGATGTTTCTCTCACCTATTCTCACTCCTCTCACTCGCTGGAATTGTTGCTGCGCAACAACTTTTTCACTCTCTTAAATACCTTGTCACAGAGGCGAAAAACGCTGTCGCTGATGGGCTCGGCCTTGGCCAGCAGCGGGTCCGTCTTAAAGCCGGCTGGCATTGCCTATATCTGACATAGGGGAAACTTCTAGCAGCTTCGTACAGAAGCCACCCCTGTAAGCCCCCCGCGACCAAAACCTTGCCACAGAAACCTCTTACACTGTGGTTCTACAATCCCATTTATCCTCAGTAGAATCGTGACATCGCCACACTGGAGCCGCTTTTATTGTCAGGCTTTCTAACGGGGAAATGGAGTCGAGGAACACCGCACTTGAAGGCAGATCTCATATGATACCTACGGAGCGCACTCTCCTGGGTAGTGTCCTATGTTCTATCCCAGGAATCAAGAGCCTTATTTTCTCACCCTTTCCAGGGATTCCTCCAGCAGATACACGTACACCTTGCAAGAGTCCTTCAAGATTTTAAATGCCATACAGTTTTGACAGTTTCGCCATTTCCTGTAGCACGTGTAATGATTTGTTTACGCTTCCATAAAGCACAAGAGCATTTAGGAGGATTCCTGTTATCAGAAAAGGGTTTAAACTGGGGCCTGCTCGAGGACCACATCCACATGGTGTTTTTCAAGTTAGGTACGTACGGCCCTGTAGTCCAGGGTAGCTGAAGGCACCAAGCCAGGGTAACTGTTTCAGTAGCAGGAGTTTCAGAATAACCTGGTATCTGTATGGGGGAAAATGTGGGATCGAAGGGATAATCTATACACTGTCATCTTTCTCGCCTTTTCACGAGAGAGGTTTTTCCAGTGACCGAGGCCGTCCAATTTCCCGGCTTCATCAAAAAGTCTGGCCACGCCAATTTAGTCAAATGGACTGTGAGATTGAAATGGGGTTCAGTCACACGGCACGTGCCAGAGGTCCTCCAACCTGGCCCAGTCATAGATCCATTCAGGGAGAGGAGACCAGCGTTCTCAGATTCCATCCCCAAAGAGTTCCGTTTCCAAACGCTAGTATGAATTTTATTTCCTTCCTGGCATTTCCAAATGTCCCTCTGGTACCCCCAGACAGACACATTTGTGGTTGGAAGCTCCAAAAGAGAGGATACATCCACCGGAAGATTAGACCTTGCTCTGAGGAGGGAGGGAGTGCTATACAAAGGCCCTGATCTGTGGGATTCCACATACGAATCCATCAAGCAGTTCCCATGCAAGATTTGCCGATCTAGGATCTACACTTCCTCGTCTCTTTACATTGGGTGGAATATAAAAACAGGATACACAAAATTATCCACCTTCTAAACAAAGCAGCATTACAACACATTCTACTACTACTGCTGGAAAGTAGAGCAAAAATAAAAAGGTTCTGCCTTGTCCAAACTGGGTTTTCTGTCGCCTTACCTGTGGAATTAGAGCAGAAAGACTCGGTTCCTAGCAACTGTGTTAAAAAGAGGGCACAATCCATCTGGTGTGGATTTTGGGTTCTTTCCCATGGCCATCGGTGGCTAACCGCGAGTAAACGCCTAGAGGTGTTGTTAAGGTTAGGGGTACTCGCCCCACAGTAGGAAGATCCACCGGGACATGGGTATACTGGGGAGAGAACCCCGTACCCCTCCCCCACACCACTCCCCACTGCCACCGTTGGGGTCACAGAGCCGTGTTGTGTTGACCCGGCGCTGTCCTGGCAACGGCCCCAGTGCCTTCAGGGACGGTGCTGGGCCAGCACAGAGAGGCACTGGGGAGAGTCGAGCTCTTGCCCAGTGGCACTGACTGGCACCAGGACCCCCTTGGCAGCTTCCCTCGGGCGGGCTGGGCACTGTCCTGAGCCCCACCAGGGTGTCCCACCGGAGATCTCTCCCGGCCTCAGCAGGATGGGCCAGCTGATCTGCTGCCTTGGCTCCAGGTGAGCTCCCCCCGCAGCAGCTCGGGGACACGCCGGCACAGCCAGGCCCCGCAGCAGCCGCCTTTCTCCTGCCTGACACCATCTGCTCTGCAGGGACGACCCTGACCCCGAGCAGCCCTGCACGCCTGTGCCGGCATCGCCCCAGCCGCTGCTCCAGCACCGCGTGCGGGTGACCCAGGGCCGCGCGACGAAGAAGAGGGACCTCCTCCTCTACAGCGGTGCCTTGGTCATCGCCAAGCCCAGGTAAGACTCGCGCAGCCCAGCTGCCTTTTCTTGCAAGCCCTGGCCCTGGCAGCAGGGCAGGGACACCCAAGGAACAGCCCCAGGCCCCAGCACCCTGCTGCTGGGTGCACCCATGGCCATGCCCGTGGCAGGTGGATGCCAGAGGGGAGCCCCCGGGCTCGGCCACCTCCACATCACTCCCTGCTGCTCCTCTCTGCAGGCGTGGCAGCGGCCCCCGCCCACAACTCTGCCTGGCCCTGGGCCTGCTGCAGGTGCTGAGCAGCACCAACGGGGCGGCTGGGGATGCCGCCGAGGAGGAGGAAGGCGAGCCCACCAACTCCCTTGTCCTCGTCTGGCCCTCTGGCTCCTGCCTCGTCACTTTCCGGTGAGTCTTGGTGCCACGTGCCGGGACAGGGCTGGGCAGCACCTCTGTCCTGGCGCACGGGGCTTTGTCTCACCTCCGTGGCCGTCCCCACGGGGCAGGGCTGTGCCGGCAGCCACCTCTGCCCGCAGGCTGGGCAGCGGCGGCTGCTCAGGCTGGTTCTCTTCTCTTTCTGCAGCTCCCGGGCGCTGAAGGAGCTCTGGGTCAGCGCGCTCCGTGGGTAAGCCCTGCCTGGCACTGCAGCCTCGGGGGGCCGTGCTGGATGATGCGGAAACACCGCTCCCCAGCTGGGGAGAGGTGCCCCCGTGTCTGCATGGGGGCAGCTCTTGAGCGGGCAGAGCTGGTGGAGCGGCTTCGGCCAGCTCTATCCAGCCAAAACTTGCCCAGCCCCATCCTCACCACTGCCGCTGCTCTCCGCTCCACTGCCAGGCAGGACGCGGCTCTTTCGGGGCACTTTGGCAGTCATCCCCAGGCTGGCAGAAAAGGGAAGAGGCGGCTTGGGGCTCACACGGCTCTTCCTCTGCCTCTTCCCCATGCACAGGCCACCAGAAGGCGTGGAGGGAGCCCAGGTGACCCAGCTGCCCTCCATCAAGCTCCTGCTGAAGGAGCTGAGGCACCGCAAGGCCGTGAGTGCCCCTCCTGTGTCCCCTCTGCCCCCACAGCCTGCTCCGGCCCAGCAGCAGCTGCGTGGCTTCTCACCTTCTGCTCTTTTCCCCTTGCCCAGGCGACGACACTACGCCCCAGCAGCCTGCAGAGGCTGGTCGAGTGCCAGGCAAAGGTGAGCGTCGCTCGGGGGGCGATCTCGCCCATCCTCACCGCTCACACGCTCTCAGGGGCTGATGCAGCTCGCTGGGGGCCCTTTTTGCTTCAGGGCTGCTTGCTGAGCACAGGGCGTTTCTTGCAGGCTGGTGCAGAGCAGCCGCCATCTCCCAAGCCCGCCAGCAGCCAAGGTGGACTTGGCCACTCCTCTGGTGAGTTGAAGGAAGACGAGGGCAGGGTGGCCCCTCTCTCCTCCTCTTGCAGGCAGGCACTTGTGCTGCACTGGGGCTGCTACTGCCCTGCTTGCAGGGCACGGCCATGCCCACTGCACTGCAGCAGCAGTGGGCTGATCCCCCGCTGCCCCTCCTTCCCAAAGGGCACCTCTCCTGCGCACTCCCTGCCCAGGGGACAGCACTGAGAGGCTCCGGGAGCACTCGCCTGCTCCTTCTCACGCAGGGGGTTCTGCTCTCTTTTCCTTGGCAGCAGGCGGGACCCGCAGGAGGAGGAGGTGGCTGTGCTGGCCCTTTGCGCGGCGAGGAACCTCGGTCGCCGCAGAGGTGCCCGGGCCGTCGGGCTCTGGTGGCAGCGAGCGTCTCTTTGGCCGGCCCCTGGCAGCTCTCTGCAGCCAGGACGGCACGCTGCCCCAGCCCATCCAGGTAAGCGAGCCTGGCCAGCGGGGCCCCATCCCTCGGGCTCCTCTGGAGAGGTGGTGTCCCCAGCAGAGGGATCCCAAGTGGCGCTCAGGGACAAACGGGGCTCCTCCCTACAGGCTCACCCACCTCCAGGCGCCCCTGCATGCTGCCCCAGCGAAAGCACAGCTGTCCACACATGCCCCAGCCAAGCACCTGGCCTCCTCTGTCCCCTGCAGGACCTGCTGGCTCTCCTGCATGAGCATGGGCCATCCACCGAGGGCATCTTCCGACTGGCGGACAGTCAGCGTGCCGCCCGGCAGCTCAGGGAGGCCCTCGACAGCGGAGCGGAGGTCCACCTCCACAGCCAGCCTGCGCACCGCCTGGCCGTCCTCTTGAAGGTGAACCCTGCTGACCTGGAGCCCGGCAGCTCCTGGCCCTCTTGGTGCTGATGGGCACCTGCGGGAGCAGCCCCTGAAACCTGCTCACCTGCTCGCGAGCCAGAGGGCCGGGAATGCTGCCTGTGCTCCCAGCAGCAGGGCTCAAAGCCTCACCCAGAGCCCTTGGCATTACAGGACTTCCTCCGTGACATTCCCTCCAAGCTCCTCGAGGTCGAGCTCTACCAGGAGTGGATGAGTGCCCTGCAGAAGACCAGCAGGCAGGAGAGGCTGGCCGGACTGAAAGAGTAAGTGTGGCAAGCAGCCTGCCTGCTCCGCAGGGACTGGCAGAGGCCGGCACTTGCCTGCAAAGTGATGGCCTCCTTGAAGAAGCTGTGTTTTCTGCCGGCCACCTCCTGCTGCTCGGGGGGGAGGTTTTAGCGGGGGAGTGGCACAGGAAAGCATTGGCCTCCTTGGAGCTCTTCCTGAAGGCATTGGGGGATGCTCCAGGAAGGGACACGTGCCAGCAGAGCAGGGAGGGAGGTGGGTGTATCTCAGTGAAGGCAGCCCCTCCGCGGGGGAGCAGGTGTGGCCAGGGAGCCTTCCCTCAGGTGTGCTTGGCTGAGAGCAGCCTGGGAGACCTGTGTTGCCAGTGCCTGCCTAAGTAACCTGGGGTTCCTGCTCCCTCAGGGTGGTCAGCAAGTTGCCCGAGGCCAACCTCCCGCTCCTCAAGAGCTTGCTGGCCCTGCTGCAAAACATCAGCAGAAATGCAGCCACCAGCAGGATGACTGCTGGCAACCTGGCCATCTGCGTGGGGCCAAACCTCCTGAGCCCAGCCGAGGAGAACACGCTCCCCCTGGAGGTCCTGCTGCAGGCGACAGGGAAGGTACGCTGTGTTTCCCAGCCGGCTCCAGCCTGCCGGGCCCAGCCGAGCTTTGCTGTTCAGAGGTACCTGGCTGCCTCCTCTCTTCAGCAAATGCTCGTGGGGCAGCTGCAGGGAAGAGCAGCCCCACAGCCGCAGCTTTCTGCGCAGAAGGGAGCAGCAGGAGTGGGAAAGGCTGCTTGGCCCGTTTCCAGCCACCCAGGTGCAAACCCATGGTTTGCTGTGTGCAGGTGACACAGCTGGTGGAGCTCCTCATTGAACACCGCGGGGAACTCTTTGGGGAGGAGGTGGCTGGCCTTGCCGGCGCATCGACCGAGGACTCGCCGGCAGAGGTATGTCGGGGCTGCAGAGGGGGCGCAAACCGCAGAGGTACGTCAAGGCCACAGACAGCAGGACAACAAAAGCCTCCCACCTCAGGAGGCGCTACTGCTGCCGCAGGGGCCAGCAAGGGCAGGCAGCAGCCTGCGTCTCTGCAGAAGTGCAGAGCACGGCTGACGCAGGTTGGCCATGGCACTTGGGGCGGGGATCCCACCCGAACGGGCTCCGCTGAGCTGAGCAAAGCCGCCCCGGGGATCTGCCTTTCAGAGCTACGGCAGCAACTGGGCAGGTAGGTCCTCGCCATCTGCTCACTTCCACATTTCCATTGCAGGTTCCTCCAGGCGCTCCAGAAAGCACCAAACACCTCAAGAGCTCGTCTGAGGAGAGGAGGTAAGACGAGCCAGCTCTGATTAAGAGCCAAATTGGTTCAAGTTGATCATGGCTTTACCTCTCTAACAATCCTATCGAATGGAAAGGGTGCCCAGCTCGCCACAGCGAAGAAAGCGAAGAAGGGAAGAGGAGGGAAGTGATGGGCAGCCAGACGGCAAGAGGAGAAAACTAGACAGAGAGCTCTCAGGGCTGGGCAACTGAGGAAATCCAAGCAGGCAAGAAGAACGAGGAGCCCAGGTGCGTAGCAGACCCTGCCGTCCATCTTTCAAAGTTCGGGACACTGCTCTGAGTATAGCCAACCTCTCCGAGGTGCACAGAGATGGCCCCAGACAGGAAGCACGCCCCTGCCCTTGGGAGAACCTGTACGTCAGGAGAAACAGACCACTCCAACTTTGGCAGTTTTCATTCTGCTCCTGTTGAAGCTCTGCTTCTGCAAGGCTGAGCAGACACCCCAGCAAGGTCACAAGACTCACGATTTTGAGCTCTTTGACCCACCACCTGCTGAAAGAGCCACAGGCCCGCTTTTCTCTTCATGTCACCTGGCAATCCTAGCACTGGCTGCTGCTGTCTGAATGCCAAAGACACAGCAAGGACTTGTTCCGAGTAGCTGTAGGCACTGAGATAGATGTTGGCATTTGTTAAAAAGCTCACGTTTCACCGGAGATCTTTGAGGGAAGAAAAAACCAACCAAACAGTAAAAAAGAAGCACGTTTGGCCTTCCAACGTGGGTTTGGAGCAAGAGACAGTGCGGGATGCTGCTGCTTGGGTTTGGGAAAGGGCCACTTACTTCATGGCTCCCTAGGGGCTGCCTGCCAAGCCCTTCTGCCGGGCAAGGGGGCAGTGCACGCCTCTGTCATCTTGCGGTGCTCTGAGGCTATTGCCGGTGTTGAGAAGGGGCCGAAGCAACCCTCTAGTCGCTGCCAGCAAGGGTTCTCTCTCCTGCCACCAACGACCCCTTTCTTGGTGGACTTCCCAAAGAGCAGGGAACAAAGTCACTCCCGTTCCTTCCCCACGGTTTCATCAGTGCCTTCTGACTCTGTCCTTGTAGGTGCCGAGTTACTTTGGCTGCTTGGGTTCCCCAGACGAGCTCTGATGCCCCGTCTCCGAGGGGCGCGACGCAGCCCCAACACCACCGCACTGGAGGCGAGGAGAGGGCTACCGTGCCTTTCTGCTTGGGCCGGCACCTCTCACTCACGCACCGCTAAGCCGGAGCAGCGCTGCACTGCCCTCAGAGCCATCGCACCCCTCGCAGGAGGCCTTGCTGCTCACTCATCAGCTCCAGGAGCAAATCCCCACCAGCTGGCACATCTCCCCAGGGGGGGAGCTGGCACCTGAACTTCAGATTCTATGGAGCGTGTGACACCTGGCGGTGCGTAGCATGGAGACCTTAGTGCGGGCTTTCTTGCCGTTTCCCTGCCATTCAGTTCCCTGCCTCTGTGGTTAAGTGAGAACTGCAGATCACCGTTGGTCCGGAGCTACTAACTGGAGTCAATGGTGCTGTTGTACACGCAGCTGCCTCTTTGCTTGTGCGTACACAGACTTGGAGTCGCTGATAAATCATTGGGATACAAAGTTGTGTCCCATTCTCTTTTCCGTAGCACGCATGTCCCAAAGTATATCGCAACCAAAGCACTTCAGAAATACAGGAATATGGAAATGCTGTTGGGAAATGATAGCAGGCATCCCAGCCATTTGCAAACAAAGCTGTCTCCAGTCTTGACTACTGGCAGAGTGATTTGCCTGTAGTAGGACTGAATGGCCAATACGTGCCTGTTCCCCTTGCCTTTGCTGCAATACATGGTATGAACTGTCTGCAGTCGTGAGCATTTCTTCATTTGTCCTTCTTTCTAAAATTGCTTACTATTTCTTGACAAAAATAAAGTGTCAAATGTATACCTGGCCAGTCTCAGTATTTGGATGGGGCCCTTCCCTTCCCTTCCCTTCCCTTCCCTTCCCTTCCCTTCCCTTCCCTTCCCTTCCCTTCCCTTCCCTTCCCTTCCCTTCCCTTCCCTTCCCTTCCCTTCCCTTCCCTTCCCTTCCCTTCCCTTCCCTTCCCTTCCCTTCCCTTCCCTTCCCTTCCCTTCCCTTCCCTTCCCTTCCCTTCCCTTCCCTTCCCTTCCCTTCCCTTCCCTTCCCTTCCCTTCCCTTCCCTTCCCTTCCCTTCCCTTCCCTTCCCTTCCCTTCCCTTCCCTTCCCTTCCCTTCCCTTCCCTTCCCTTCCCTTCCCTTCCCTTCCCTTCCCTTCCCTTCCCTTCCCTTCCCTTCCCTTCCCTTCCCTTCCCTTCCCTTCCCTTCCCTTCCCTTCCCTTCCCTTCCCTTCCCTTCCCTTCCCTTCCCTTCCCTTCCCTTCCCTTCCCTTCCCTTCCCTTCCCTTCCCTTCCCTTCCCTTCCCTTCCCTTCCCTTCCCTTCCCTTCCCTTCCCTTCCCTTCCCTTCCCTTCCCTTCCCTTCCCTTCCCTTCCCTTCCCTTCCCTTCCCTTCCCTTCCCTTCCCTTCCCTTCCCTTCCCTTCCCTTCCCTTCCCTTCCCTTCCCTTCCCTTCCCTTCCCTTCCCTTCCCTTCCCTTCCCTTCCCTTCCCTTCCCTTCCCTTCCCTTCCCTTCCCTTCCCTTCCCTTCCCTTCCCTTCCCTTCCCTTCCCTTCCCTTCCCTTCCCTTCCCTTCCCTTCCCTTCCCTTCCCTTCCCTTCCCTTCCCTTCCCTTCCCTTCCCTTCCCTTCCCTTCCCTTCCCTTCCCTTCCCTTCCCTTCCCTTCCCTTCCCTTCCCTTCCCTTCCCTTCCCTTCCCTTCCCTTCCCTTCCCTTCCCTTCCCTTCCCTTCCCTTCCCTTCCCTTCCCTTCCCTTCCCTTCCCTTCCCTTCCCTTCCCTTCCCTTCCCTTCCCTTCCCTTCCCTTCCCTTCCCTTCCCTTCCCTTCCCTTCCCTTCCCTTCCCTTCCCTTCCCTTCCCTTCCCTTCCCTTCCCTTCCCTTCCCTTCCCTTCCCTTCCCTTCCCTTCCCTTCCCTTCCCTTCCCTTCCCTTCCCTTCCCTTCCCTTCCCTTCCCTTCCCTTCCCTTCCCTTCCCTTCCCTTCCCTTCCCTTCCCTTCCCTTCCCTTCCCTTCCCTTCCCTTCCCTTCCCTTCCCTTCCCTTCCCTTCCCTTCCCTTCCCTTCCCTTCCCTTCCCTTCCCTTCCCTTCCCTTCCTTCCCTTCCCCTCATCCCACTCGGTGGATTTCAGGGCAGGTCAATCTTTTCAGTCAGACGCAAAATGTATCAATCATATACAAGACACAGCCATAAATCTGCAAAACAGGTTGCTTAAGGCAAAAATGCAAACTCTCCTTCACGCCACCCCGTCACTTAAACAGCCGTTTTGCAGCCGTGGTCTTCAGCTCTGGCGGGGATGCTCCCATCTTCCTTGGGCGTGGTGATTTCAACAGAGCGAATAGAGGGGAAAAGTGAAGAAGGATTTCCAGAAATCATAGTCCTGCCTAGAGCTAACCCTACCATTAACAAGAAGAACCCGAGTCAAATAAGAAGTCCCAGATTTGTCAACCATTGTTTCCAGCCCGTATATCCCAGAGACAGAAAGATATTTGAGATGCAATCTCTTGGCTGTAAGTATTGGAATAATTCCCCAGGCTCCTTTGAAATGTCTAAGATTTCAGCTCTGGCTTGTTCTAGGATAGTAGAAGCATTATCAAGAGGAATTCAACAGTCCTCCTGCCTATCATTCAACACTCCAGAAAATCCACCTTCTTTCAAGAGTAACATGTCCAAGGCCAATCGGTTTTGTAGAGCCATTTTGGATCCCCCTTGCACCTGTTGGTTTAGCTCCTTGTGGTGATTTGGTTCTGGCCAAAATGCCAGGTGCCCACCAAAGCCACTCTATCACTCCCCCTCCTTAACTGGACAGGAGAGAGGAGAGGAAAACAAAATAACAACAGCCTTGTGGGGTTGAGATAAGGACAGGGACATCACTCAGCATTTACCGTCACGGGCAAAACAGACTCCCTTTAGGAAAAATGTCATTTATTGCCAGTTAACTCAGACAGGAGTAAGGAGAAATAAAACCAAATCTTCAAACACCTTCCCCCCACCCCTCCCTCCTTTCCCGGGCATAACTTCGATCCCGATTTTCCTCCCTCCTCCCCCCGCCAGCGGCACAGCGGGGAAAACAGGGAATGGGGGTTGGGGTCAGTTCATCACACTGTAGTTTTCTGCCGCTTCTTCCTCCTCAGGGGGACGATTCCTCCCACGTTTCCCCTGCTCCAATGTGGGGTCCCCCTCAAGGGAGAAAGTCCTCCATGACTTCTCCAACGTGAGTCTTCCCACGGGTTCAGTCCTTCATGAACTGCTCCAGCGTGGGTCTCCTCCGTGGGGTGCAGTCCTTCAGGAGCCGACTGCTCCAACATGAGCCCCCCTCGCGGGCTCTCTGGCAGCAAACCTGCTCCAGCGTGGGCTTCTCTCTCTCCACGGGCCACAGGTCCTGCCAGGAGCCTGCTCCGGTGCAGGCTTCCCACGGGGTCACAGCTTCCTTCAGGCATCCACCTACTCCGGCGTGGGGGCCCTCCACGGGGTGTAGGCAGTCATCTGCTCCACCGCCCACGGGCTGCAGGGGGACAGCCTGCCTCACCGTGGTCTTCACCACAGGCCGCAGGGGAATCGCTGCTCCGGCGCCTGGAGCATCTCCTCCCCCTCCTTCTTCACTGACCTGGCTGTCTGCAGGATGTTTCTCTCACCTATTCTCACTCCTCTCACTCGCTGGAATTGTTGCTGCGCAACAACTTTTTCACTCTCTTAAATACCTTGTCACAGAGGCGAAAAACGCTGTCGCTGATGGGCTCGGCCTTGGCCAGCGGCGGGTCCGTCTTAAAGCCGGCTGGCATTGCCTATATCTGACATAGGGGAAACTTCTAGCAGCTTCGTACAGAAGCCACCCCTGTAAGCCCCCCGCGACCAAAACCTTGCCACAGAAACCTCTTACACTGTGGTTCTACAATCCCATTTATCCTCAGTAGAATCGTGACATCGCCACACTGGAGCCGCTTTTATTGTCAGGCTTTCTAACGGGGAAATGGAGTCGAGGAACACCGCACTTGAAGGCAGATCTCAAATGATACCTACGGAGCGCACTCTCCTGGGTAGTGTCCTATGTTCTATCCCAGGAATCAAGAGCCTTATTTTCTCACCCTTTCCAGGGATTCCTCCAGCAGATACACGTACACCTTGCAAGAGTCCTTCAAGATTTTAAATGCCATACAGTTTTGACAGTTTCGCCATTTCCTGTAGCACGTGTAATGATTTGTTTACGCTTCCATAAAGCACAAGAGCATTTAGGAGGATTCCTGTTATCAGAAAAGGGTTTAAACTGGGGCCTGCTCGAGGACCACATCCACATGGTGTTTTTCAAGTTAGGTACGTACGGCCCTGTAGTCCAGGGTAGCTGAAGGCACCAAGCCAGGGTAACTGTTTCAGTAGCAGGAGTTTCAGAATAACCTGGTATCTGTATGGGGGAAAATGTGGGATCGAAGGGATAATCTATACACTGTCATCTTTCTCGCCTTTTCACGAGAGAGGTTTTTCCAGTGACCGAGGCCGTCCAATTTCCCGGCTTCATCAAAAAGTCTGGCCACGCCAATTTAGTCAAATGGACTGTGAGACTGAAATGGGGTTCAGTCACACGGCACGTGCCAGAGGTCCTCCAACCTGGCCCAGTCATAGATCCATTCAGGGAGAGGAGACCAGCATTCTCAGATTCCATCCCCAAAGAGTTCCGTTTCCAAACGCTAGTATGAATTTTATTTCCTTCCTGGCATTTCCAAATGTCCCTCTGGTACCCCCAGACAGACACATTTGTGGTTGGAAGCTCCAAAAGAGAGGATACATCCACCGGAAGATTAGACCTTGCTCTGAGGAGGGAGGGAGTGCTATACAAAGGCCCTGATCTGTGGGATTCCACATACGAATCCATCAAGCAGTTCCCATGCAAGATTTGCCGATCTAGGATCTACACTTCCTCGTCTCTTTACATTGGGTGGAATATAAAAACAGGATACACAAAATTATCCACCTTCTAAACAAAGCAGCATTACAACACATTCTACTACTACTGCTGGAAAGTAGAGCAAAAATAAAAAGGTTCTGCCTTGTCCAAACTGGGTTTTCTGTCGCCTTACCTGTGGAATTAGAGCAGAAAGACTCGGTTCCTAGCAACTGTGTTAAAAAGAGGGCACAATCCATCTGGTGTGGATTTTGGGTTCTTTCCCATGGCCATCGGTGGCTAACCGCGAGTAAACGCCTAGAGGTGTTGTTAAGGTTAGGGGTACTCGCCCCACAGTAGGAAGATCCACCGGGACATGGGTATACTGGGGAGAGAACCCCGTACCCCTCCCCCACACCACTCCCCACTGCGACCGTTGGGGTCACAGAGCCGTGTTGTGTTGACCCGGCGCTGTCCTGGCAACGGCCCCAGTGCCTTCAGGGACGGTGCTGGGCCAGCACAGAGAGGCACTGGGGAGAGTCGAGCTCTTGCCCAGTGGCACTGACTGGCACCAGGACCCCCTTGGCAGCTTCCCTCGGGCGGGCTGGGCACTGTCCTGAGCCCCACCAGGGTGTCCCACCGGAGATCTCTCCCGGCCTCAGCAGGATGGGCCAGCTGATCTGCTGCCTTGGCTCCAGGTGAGCTCCCCCCGCAGCAGCTCGGGGACACGCCGGCACAGCCAGGCCCCGCAGCAGCCGCCTTTCTCCTGCCTGACACCATCTGCTCTGCAGGGACGACCCTGACCCCGAGCAGCCCTGCACGCCTGTGCCGGCATCGCCCCAGCCGCTGCTCCAGCACCGCGTGCGGGTGACCCAGGGCCGCGCGACGAAGAAGAGGGACCTCCTCCTCTACAGCGGTGCCTTGGTCATCGCCAAGCCCAGGTAAGACTCGCGCAGCCCAGCTGCCTTTTCTTGCAAGCCCTGGCCCTGGCAGCAGGGCAGGGACACCCAAGGAACAGCCCCAGGCCCCAGCACCCTGCTGCTGGATGCACCCATGGCCGTGCCCGTGGCAGGTGGATGCCAGAGGGGAGCCCCCGGGCTCGGCCACCTCCACATCACTCCCTGCTGCTCCTCTCTGCAGGCGTGGCAGCGGCCCCCGCCCACAGCTCTGCCTGGCCCTGGGCCTGCTGCAGGTGCTGAGCAGCACCAGCGGGGCGGCTGGGGATGCCGCCGAGGAGGAGGAAGGCGAGCCCACCAACTCCCTTGTCCTCGTCTGGCCCTCTGGCTCCTGCCTCGTCACTTTCCGGTGAGTCTTGGTGCCACGTGCCGGGACAGGGCTGGGCAGCACCTCTGTCCTGGCGCACGGGGCTTTGTCTCGCCTCCGTGGCCGTCCCCACGGGGCAGGGCTGTACCGGCAGCCACCTCTGCCCGCAGGCTGGGCAGCGGCGGCTGCTCAGGCTGGTTCTCCTCTCTTTCTGCAGCTCCCGGGCGCTGAAGGAGCTCTGGGTCAGCGCGCTCTGTGGGTAAGCCCTGCCTGGCACTGCAGCCTCGGGGGGCCGTGCTCCCCTCAGAGGCTTGGCTCCAGGCGTAGCAGGATGATGCGGAAACACCGCTCCCCAG
Source organism: Leptosomus discolor (assembly GCF_034619465.1). Classification (NCBI taxonomy): domain Eukaryota; kingdom Metazoa; phylum Chordata; class Aves; order Leptosomiformes; family Leptosomidae; genus Leptosomus; species Leptosomus discolor. The sequence goes on from NC_141392.1 coordinate 121,108,386, forward strand.
CTGGGGAGAGGTGCCCCCGTGTCTGCATGGGGGCAGCTCTTGAGCGGGCAGAGCTGGTGGAGCGGCTTCGGCCAGCTCTATCCAGCCAACACTTGCCCAGCCCCATCCTCACCACTGCCGCTGCTCTCCGCTCCACTGCCAGGCAGGACGCGGCTCTTTCGGGGCACTTTGGCAGTCATCCCCAGGCTGGCAGAAAAGGGAAGAGGCGGCTTGGGGCTCACACGGCTCTTCCTCTGCCTCTTCCCCATGCACAGGCCACCAGAAGGAGTGGAGGGAGCCCAGGTGACCCAGCTGCCCTCCATCAAGCTCCTGCTGAAGGAGCTGAGGCACCGCAAGGCCGTGAGTGCCCCTCCTGTGTCCCCTCTGCCCCCACAGCCTGCTCCGGCCCAGCAGCAGCTGCGTGGCTTCTCACCTTCTGCTCTTTTCCCCTTGCCCAGGCGACGACACTACGCCCCAGCAGCCTGCAGAGGCTGGTCGAGTGCCAGGCAAAGGTGAGCGTCGCTCGGGGGGCGATCTCGCCCATCCTCACCGCTCACACGCTCTCAGGGGCTGATGCAGCTCGCTGGGGGCCCTTTTTGCTTCAGGGCTGCTTGCTGAGCACAGGGCGTTTCTTGCAGGCTGGTGCAGAGCAGCTGCCATCTCCCAAGCCCGCCAGCAGCCAAGGTGGACTTGGCCACTCCTCTGGTGAGTTGAAGGAAGACGAGGGCAGGGTGGCCCCTCTCTCCTCCTCTTGCAGGCAGGCACTTGTGCTGCACTGGGGCTGCTACTGCCCTGCTTGCAGGGCACGGCCATGCCCACTGCACTGCAGCAGCAGTGGGCTGATCCCCCGCTGCCCCTCCTTCCCAAATGGCACCTCTCCTGCGCACTCCCTGCCCAGGGGACAGCACTGAGAGGCTCCGGGAGCACTCGCCTGCTCCTTCTCACGCAGGGGGTTCTGCTCTCTTTTCCTTGGCAGCAGGCGGGACCCGCAGGAGGAGGAGGTGGCTGTGCTGGCCCTTTGCGCGGCGAGGAACCTCGGTCGCCGCAGAGGTGCCCGGGCCGTCGGGCTCTGGTGGCAGCGAGCGTCTCTTTGGCCGGCCCCTGGCAGCTCTCTGCAGCCAGGACGGCACGCTGCCCCAGCCCATCCAGGTAAGCGAGCCTGGCCAGCGGGGCCCCATCCCTCGGGCTCCTCTGGAGAGGTGGTGTCCCCAGCAGAGGGATCCCAAGTGGCGCTCAGGGACAAACGGGGCTCCTCCCTACAGGCTCACCCACCTCCAGGCACCCCTGCATGCTGCCCCAGCGAAAGCACAGCTGTCCACACATGCCCCAGCCAAGCACCTGTCCTCCTCTGTCCCCTGCAGGACCTGCTGGCTCTCCTGCATGAGCATGGGCCATCCACCGAGGGCATCTTCCGACTGGCGGACAGTCAGCGTGCCGCCCGGCAGCTCAGGGAGGCCCTCGACAGCGGAGCGGAGGTCCACCTCCACAGCCAGCCTGCGCACCGCCTGGCCGTCCTCTTGAAGGTGAACCCTGCTGACCTGGAGCCCGGCAGCTCCTGGCCCTCTTGGTGCAGATGGGCACCTGCGGGAGCAGCCCCTGAAACCTGCTCACCTGCTCGCGAGCCAGAGGGCCGGGAATGCTGCCTGTGCTCCCAGCAGCAGGGCTCAAAGCCTCACCCAGAGCCCTTGGCATTACAGGACTTCCTCCGTGACATTCCCTCCAAGCTCCTCGAGGTCGAGCTCTACCAGGAGTGGATGAGTGCCCTGCAGAAGACCAGCAGGCAGGAGAGGCTGGCCGGACTGAAAGAGTAAGTGTGGCAAGCAGCCTGCCTGCTCCGCAGGGACTGGCAGAGGCCGGCACTTGCCTGCAAAGTGATGGCCTCCTTGAAGAAGCTGTGTTTTCTGCCGGCCACCTCCTGCTGCTCGGGGGTGAGGTTTTAGCAGGGGAGTGGCACAGGAAAGCATTGGCCTCCTTGGAGCTCTTCCTGAAGGCATTGGGGGATGCTCCAGGAAGGGACACGTGCCAGCAGAGCAGGGAGGGAGGTGGGTGTATCTCAGTGAAGGCAGCCCCTCCGCGGGGGAGCAGGTGTGGCCAGGGAGCCTTCCCTCAGGTGTGCTTGGCTGAGAGCAGCCTGGGAGACCTGTGTTGCCAGTGCCTGCCTAAGTAACCTGGGGTTCCTGCTCCCTCAGGGTGGTCAGCAAGTTGCCCGAGGCCAACCTCCCGCTCCTCAAGAGCTTGCTGGCCCTGCTGCAAAACATCAGCAGAAATGCAGCCACCAGCAGGATGACTGCTGGCAACCTGGCCATCTGCGTGGGGCCAAACCTCCTGAGCCCAGCCGAGGAGAACACGCTCCCCCTGGAGGTCCTGCTGCAGGCGACAGGGAAGGTACGCTGTGTTTCCCAGCCGGCTCCAGCCTGCCGGGCCCAGCCGAGCTTTGCTGTTCAGAGGTACCTGGCTGCCTCCTCTCTTCAGCAAATGCTCGTGGGGCAGCTGCAGGGAAGAGCAGCCCCACAGCCGCAGCTTTCTGCGCAGAAGGGAGCAGCAGGAGTGGGAAAGGCTGCTTGGCCCGTTTCCAGCCACCCAGGTGCAAACCCATGGTTTGCTGTGTGCAGGTGACACAGCTGGTGGAGCTCCTCATTGAACACCGCGGGGAACTCTTTGGGGAGGAGGTGGCTGGCCTTGCCGGCGCATCGACCGAGGACTCGCCGGCAGAGGTATGTCGGGGCTGCAGAGGGGGCGCAAACCGCAGAGGTACGTCAAGGCCACAGACAGCAGGACAACAAAAGCCTCCCACCTCAGGAGGCGCTACTGCTGCCGCAGGGGCCAGCAAGGGCAGGCAGCAGCCTGCGTCTCTGCAGAAGTGCAGAGCACGGCTGACGCAGGTTGGCCATGGCACTTGGGGCGGGGATCCCACCCGAACGGGCTCCGCTGAGCTGAGCAAAGCCGCCCCGGGGATCTGCCTTTCAGAGCTACGGCAGCAACTGGGCAGGTAGGTCCTCGCCATCTGCTCGCTTCCACATTTCCATTGCAGGTTCCTCCAGGCGCTCCAGAAAGCACCAAACACCTCAAGAGCTCGTCTGAGGAGAGGAGGTAAGATGACCCAGCTCTGATTAAGAGCCAAATTGGTTCAAGTTGATCATGGCTTTACCTCTCTAACAATCCTATCGAATGGAAAGGGTGCCCAGCTCGCCACAGCGAAGAAAGCGAAGAAGGGAAGAGGAGGGAAGTGATGGGCAGCCAGACGGCAAGAGGAGAAAACTAGACAGAGAGCTCTCAGGGCTGGGCAACTGAGGAAATCCAAGCAGGCAAGAAGAACGAGGAGCCCAGGTGCGTAGCAGACCCTGCCGTCCATCTTTCAAAGTTCGGGACACTGCTCTGAGTATAGCCAACCTCTCCGAGGTGCACAGAGATGGCCCCAGACAGGAAGCACGCCCCTGCCCTTGGGAGAACCTGTACGTCAGGAGAAACAGACCACTCCAACTTTGGCAGTTTTCATTCTGCTCCTGTTGAAGCTCTGCTTCTGCAAGGCTGAGCAGACACCCCAGCAAGGTCACAAGACTCACGATTTTGAGCTCTTTGACCCACCACCTGCTGAAAGAGGCACAGGCCCGCTTTTCTCTTCATGTCACCTGGCAATCCTAGCACTGGCTGCTGCTGTCTGAATGCCAAAGACACAGCAAGGACTTGTTCCGAGTAGCTGTAGGCACTGAGAGAGATGTTGGCACTTGTTAAAAAGCTCACGTTTCACCGGAGATTTTTGAGGGAAGAAAAAAACAACCAAACAGTAAAAAAGAAGCACGTTTGGCCTTCCAACGTGGGTTTGGAGCAAGAGACAGTGCGGGATGCTGCTGCTTGGGTTTGGGAAAGGGCCACTTACTTCATGGCTCCCTAGGGGCTGCCTGCCAAGCCCTTCTGCCGGGCAAGGGGGCAGTGCACGCCTCTGTCATCTTGCGGTGCTCTGAGGCTATTGCCGGTGTTGAGAAGGGGCCGAAGCAACCCTCTAGTCGCTGCCAGCAAGGGTTCTCTCTCCTGCCGCCAACGACCCCTTTCTTGTTGGACTTCCCAAAGAGCAGGGAACAAAGTCACTCCCGTTCCTTCCCCACGGTTTCATCAGTGCCTTCTGACTCTGTCCTTGTAGGTGCCGAGTTACTTTGGCTGCTTGGGTTCCCCAGACGAGCTCTGATGCCCCGTCTCCGAGGGGCACGATGCAGCCCCAACACCACCGCACTGGAGGCGAGGAGAGGGCTACCGTGCCTTTCTGCTTGGGCCGGCACCTCTCATTCACGCACCGCTAAGCCGGAGCAGCGCTGCACTGCCCTCAGAGCCATCGCACCCCTCGCAGGAGGCCTTGCTGCTCACTCATCAGCTCCAGGAGCAAATCCCCACCAGCTGGCACATCTCCCCAGGGGGGGAGCTGGCACCTGAACTTCAGATTCTATGGAGCGTGTGACACCTGGCGGTGCGTAGCATCGGGGACAGACATGAGGGACATGCTGGACATGGGCGAAAACGTCGGATGTGGAGACCTTAGTGCGGGCTTTCTTGCCGATTCCCTGCCATTCAGTTCCCTGCCTCTGTGGTTAAGTGAGAACTGCAGATCACCGTTGGTCCGGAGCTACTAACTGGAGTCAATGGTGCTGTTGTACACGCAGCTGCCTCTTTGCTAGTGCTTTACACAGACTTGGAGTCGCTGATAAATCATTGGGATACAAAGTTGTGTCCCATTCTCTTTTCCGTAGCACTCATGTCCCAAAGTATATCGCAACCAAAGCACTTCAGAAATACAGGAATATGGAAATGCTGTTGGGAAATGATAGCAGGCATCCCAGCCATTTGCAAACAAAGCTGTCTCCAATCTTGACTACTGACAGAGTGAACTGCCTGTAGTAGGACTGAATGGCCAATACGTGCCTGTTCCCCTTGCCTTTGCTGCAATACATGGTGTGAACTGTCTGCAGTCGTGAGCATTTCTTCATTTGTCCTTCTTTCTAAAATTGCTTACTATTTCTTGACAAAAATAAAGTGTCAAATGTATACCTGGCCAGTCTCAGTATTTGGATGGGGCCCTTCCCTTCCCTTCCCTTCCCTTCCCTTCCCTTCCCTTCCCTTCCCTTCCCTTCCCTTCCCTTCCCTTCCCTTCCCTTCCCTTCCCTTCCCTTCCCTTCCCTTCCCTTCCCTTCCCTTCCCTTCCCTTCCCTTCCCTTCCCTTCCCTTCCCTTCCCTTCCCTTCCCTTCCCTTCCCTTCCCTTCCCTTCCCTTCCCTTCCCTTCCCTTCCCTTCCCTTCCCTTCCCTTCCCTTCCCTTCCCTTCCCTTCCCTTCCCTTCCCTTCCCTTCCCTTCCCTTCCCTTCCCTTCCCTTCCCTTCCCTTCCCTTCCCTTCCCTTCCCTTCCCTTCCCTTCCCTTCCCTTCCCTTCCCTTCCCTTCCCTTCCCTTCCCTTCCCTTCCCTTCCCTTCCTTCCCTTCCCCTCATCCCACTCGGTGGATTTCAGGGCAGGTCAATCTTTTCAGTCATACAGAAAACACATCAATCATACACAAGACACAGCCATAAATCTGCAAAACAGGTTGCTTAAGGCAAAAATGCAAACTCTCCTTCACGCCACCCCGTCACTTAAACAGCCGTTTTGCAGCCGTGGTCTTCAGCTCTGGCGAGGATGCTCCCATCTTCCTTGGGCGTGGTGATTTCAACAGAGCGAATAGAGGGGAAAAGTGAAGAAGGATTTCCAGAAATCATAGTCCTGCCTAGAGCTAACCCTACCATTAACAAGAAGAACCCGAGTCAAATAAGAAGTCCCAGATTTGTCAACCATTGTTTCCAGCCCGTATATCCCAGAGACAGAAAGATATTTGAGATGCAATCTCTTGGCTGTAAGTATTGGAATAATTCCCCAGGCTCCTTTGAAATGTCTAAGATTTCAGCTCTGGCTTGTTCTAGGATAGTAGAAGCATTATCAAGAGGAATTCAACAGTCCTCCTGCCTATCATTCAACACTCCAGAAAATCCACCTTCTTTCAAGAGTAACATGTCCAAGGCCAATCGGTTTTGTAGAGCCATTTTGGATCCCCCTTGCACCTGTTGGTTTAGCTCCTTGTGGTGATTTGGTTCTGGCCAAAATGCCAGGTGCCCACCAAAGCCACTCTATCACTCCCCCTCCTTAACTGGACAGGAGAGAGGAGAGGAAAACAAAATAACAACAGCCTTGTGGGGTTGAGATAAGGACAGGGACATCACTCAGCATTTACCGTCACGGGCAAAACAGACTCCCTTTAGGAAAAATGTCATTTATTGCCAGTTAACTCAGACAGGAGTAAGGAGAAATAAAACCAAATCTTCAAACACCTTCCCCCCACCCCTCCCTCCTTTCCCGGGCATAACTTCGATCCCGATTTTCCTCCCTCCTCCCCCTGCCAGCGGCACAGCGGGGAAAACAGGGAATGGGGGTTGGGGTCAGTTCATCACACTGTAGTTTTCTGCCGCTTCTTCCTCCTCAGGGGGACGATTCCTCCCACGTTTCCCCTGCTCCAATGTGGGGTCCCCCTCACGGGAGAAAGTCCTCCATGACTTCTCCAACGTGAGTCTTCCCACGGGTTCAGTCCTTCATGAACTGCTCCAGCGTGGGTCTCCTCCGTGGGGTGCAGTCCTTCAGGAGCCGACTGCTCCAACATGAGCCCCCCTCGCGGGCTCTCTGGCAGCAAACCTGCTCCAGCGTGGGCTTCTCTCTCTCCACGGGCCACAGGTCCTGCCAGGAGCCTGCTCCGGTGCAGGCTTCCCACGGGGTCACAGCTTCCTTCAGGCATCCACCTACTCCGGCGTGGGGGCCCTCCACGGGGTGTAGGCAGTCATCTGCTCCACCGCCCACGGGCTGCAGGGGGACAGCCTGCCTCACCGTGGTCTTCACCACAGGCCGCAGGGGAATCGCTGCTCCGGCGCCTGGAGCATCTCCTCCCCCTCCTTCTTCACTGACCTGGCTGTCTGCAGGATGTTTCTCTCACCTATTCTCACTCCTCTCACTCGCTGGAATTGTTGCTGCGCAACAACTTTTTCACTCTCTTAAATACCTTGTCACAGAGGCGAAAAATGCTGTCGCTGATGGGCTCGGCCTTGGCCAGCAGCGGGTCCGTCTTAAAGCCGGCTGGCATTGCCTATATCTGACATAGGGGAAACTTCTAGCAGCTTCGTACAGAAGCCACCCCTGTAAGCCCCCCGCGACCAAAACCTTGCCACAGAAACCTCTTACACTGTGGTTCTACAATCCCATTTATCCTCAGTAGAATCGTGACATCGCCACACTGGAGCCGCTTTTATTGTCAGGCTTTCTAACGGGGAAATGGAGTCGAGGAACACCGCACTTGAAGGCAGATCTCATATGATACCTACGGAGCGCACTCTCCTGGGTAGTGTCCTATGTTCTATCCCAGGAATCAAGAGCCTTATTTTCTCACCCTTTCCAGGGATTCCTCCCGTACACCTTGCAAGAGTCCTTCAAGATTTTAAATGCCATACAGTTTTGACAGTTTCGCCATTTCCTGTAGCACGTGTAATGATTTGTTTACGCTTCCATAAAGCACAAGAGCATTTAGGAGGATTCCTGTTATCAGAAAAGGGTTTAAACTGGGGCCTGCTCGAGGACCACATCCACATGGTGTTTTTCAAGTTAGGTACGTACGGCCCTGTAGTCCAGGGTAGCTGAAGGCACCAAGCCAGGGTAACTGTTTCAGTAGCAGGAGTTTCAGAATAACCTGGTATCTGTATGGGGGAAAATGTGGGATCGAAGGGATAATCTATACACTGTCATCTTTCTCGCCTTTTCACGAGAGAGGTTTTTCCAGTGACCGAGGCCGTCCAATTTCCCGGCTTCATCAAAAAGTCTGGCCACGCCAATTTAGTCAAATGGACTGTGAGATTGAAATGGGGTTCAGTCACACGGCACGTGCCAGAGGTCCTCCAACCTGGCCCAGTCATAGATCCATTCAGGGAGAGGAGACCAGCGTTCTCAGATTCCATCCCCAAAGAGTTCCGTTTCCAAACGCTAGTATGAATTTTATTTCCTTCCTGGCATTTCCAAATGTCCCTCTGGTACCCCCAGACAGACACATTTGTGGTTGGAAGCTCCAAAAGAGAGGATACATCCACCGGAAGATTAGACCTTGCTCTGAGGAGGGAGGGAGTGCTATACAAAGGCCCTGATCTGTGGGATTCCACATACGAATCCATCAAGCAGTTCCCATGCAAGATTTGCCGATCTAGGATCTACACTTCCTCGTCTCTTTACATTGGGTGGAATATAAAAACAGGATACACAAAATTATCCACCTTCTAAACAAAGCAGCATTACAACACATTCTACTACTACTGCTGGAAAGTAGAGCAAAAATAAAAAGGTTCTGCCTTGTCCAAACTGGGTTTTCTGTCGCCTTACCTGTGGAATTAGAGCAGAAAGACTCGGTTCCTAGCAACTGTGTTAAAAAGAGGGCACAATCCATCTGGTGTGGATTTTGGGTTCTTTCCCATGGCCATCGGTGGCTAACCGCGAGTAAACGCCTAGAGGTGTTGTTAAGGTTAGGGGTACTCGCCCCACAGTAGGAAGATCCACCGGGACATGGGTATACTGGGGAGAGAACCCCGTACCCCTCCCCCACACCACTCCCCACTGCCACCGTTGGGGTCACAGAGCCGTGTTGTGTTGACCCGGCGCTGTCCTGGCAACGGCCCCAGTGCCTTCAGGGACGGTGCTGGGCCAGCACAGAGAGGCACTGGGGAGAGTCGAGCTCTTGCCCAGTGGCACTGACTGGCACCAGGACCCCCTTGGCAGCTTCCCTCGGGCGGGCTGGGCACTGTCCTGAGCCCCACCAGGGTGTCCCACCGGAGATCTCTCCCGGCCTCAGCAGGATGGGCCAGCTGATCTGCTGCCTTGGCTCCAGGTGAGCTCCCCCCGCAGCAGCTCGGGGACACGCCGGCACAGCCAGGCCCCGCAGCAGCCGCCTTTCTCCTGCCTGACACCATCTGCTCTGCAGGGACGACCCTGACCCCGAGCAGCCCTGCACGCCTGTGCCGGCATCGCCCCAGCCGCTGCTCCAGCACCGCGTGCGGGTGACCCAGGGCCGCGCGACGAAGAAGAGGGACCTCCTCCTCTACAGCGGTGCCTTGGTCATCGCCAAGCCCAGGTAAGACTCGCGCAGCCCAGCTGCCTTTTCTTGCAAGCCCTGGCCCTGGCAGCAGGGCAGGGACACCCAAGGAACAGCCCCAGGCCCCAGCACCCTGCTGCTGGGTGCACCCATGGCCATGCCCGTGGCAGGTGGATGCCAGAGGGGAGCCCCCGGGCTCGGCCACCTCCACATCACTCCCTGCTGCTCCTCTCTGCAGGCGTGGCAGCGGCCCCCGCCCACAACTCTGCCTGGCCCTGGGCCTGCTGCAGGTGCTGAGCAGCACCAACGGGGCGGCTGGGGATGCCGCCGAGGAGGAGGAAGGCGAGCCCACCAACTCCCTTGTCCTCGTCTGGCCCTCTGGCTCCTGCCTCGTCACTTTCCGGTGAGTCTTGGTGCCACGTGCCGGGACAGGGCTGGGCAGCACCTCTGTCCTGGCGCACGGGGCTTTGTCTCACCTCCGTGGCCGTCCCCACGGGGCAGGGCTGTGCCGGCAGCCACCTCTGCCCGCAGGCTGGGCAGCGGCGGCTGCTCAGGCTGGTTCTCTTCTCTTTCTGCAGCTCCCGGGCGCTGAAGGAGCTCTGGGTCAGCGCGCTCCGTGGGTAAGCCCTGCCTGGCACTGCAGCCTCGGGGGGCCGTGCTCCCCTCAGAGGCTTGGCTCCAGGCGTAGCAGGATGATGCGGAAACACCGCTCCCCAGCTGGGGAGAGGTGCCCCCGTGTCTGCATGGGGGCAGCTCTTGAGCGGGCAGAGCTGGTGGAGCGGCTTCGGCCAGCTCTATCCAGCCAAAACTTGCCCAGCCCCATCCTCACCACTGCCGCTGCTCTCCGCTCCACTGCCAGGCAGGACGCGGCTCTTTCGGGGCACTTTGGCAGTCATCCCCAGGCTGGCAGAAAAGGGAAGAGGCGGCTTGGGGCTCACACGGCTCTTCCTCTGCCTCTTCCCCATGCACAGGCCACCAGAAGGCGTGGAGGGAGCCCAGGTGACCCAGCTGCCCTCCATCAAGCTCCTGCTGAAGGAGCTGAGGCACCGCAAGGCCGTGAGTGCCCCTCCTGTGTCCCCTCTGCCCCCACAGCCTGCTCCGGCCCAGCAGCAGCTGCGTGGCTTCTCACCTTCTGCTCTTTTCCCCTTGCCCAGGCGACGACACTACGCCCCAGCAGCCTGCAGAGGCTGGTCGAGTGCCAGGCAAAGGTGAGCGTCGCTCGGGGGGCGATCTCGCCCATCCTCACCGCTCACACGCTCTCAGGGGCTGATGCAGCTCGCTGGGGGCCCTTTTTGCTTCAGGGCTGCTTGCTGAGCACAGGGCGTTTCTTGCAGGCTGGTGCAGAGCAGCCGCCATCTCCCAAGCCCGCCAGCAGCCAAGGTGGACTTGGCCACTCCTCTGGTGAGTTGAAGGAAGACGAGGGCAGGGTGGCCCCTCTCTCCTCCTCTTGCAGGCAGGCACTTGTGCTGCACTGGGGCTGCTACTGCCCTGCTTGCAGGGCACGGCCATGCCCACTGCACTGCAGTAGCAGTGGGCTGATCCCCCGCTGCCCCTCCTTCCCAAAGGGCACCTCTCCTGCGCACTCCCTGCCCAGGGGACAGCACTGAGAGGCTCCGGGAGCACTCGCCTGCTCCTTCTCACGCAGGGGGTTCTGCTCTCTTTTCCTTGGCAGCAGGCGGGACCCGCAGGAGGAGGAGGTGGCTGTGCTGGCCCTTTGCGCGGCGAGGAACCTCGGTCGCCGCAGAGGTGCCCGGGCCGTCGGGCTCTGGTGGCAGCGAGCGTCTCTTTGGCCGGCCCCTGGCAGCTCTCTGCAGCCAGGACGGCACGCTGCCCCAGCCCATCCAGGTAAGCGAGCCTGGCCAGCGGGGCCCCATCCCTCGGGCTCCTCTGGAGAGGTGGTGTCCCCAGCAGAGGGATCCCAAGTGGCGCTCAGGGACAAACGGGGCTCCTCCCTACAGGCTCACCCACCTCCAGGCGCCCCTGCATGCTGCCCCAGCGAAAGCACAGCTGTCCACACATGCCCCAGCCAAGCACCTGGCCTCCTCTGTCCCCTGCAGGACCTGCTGGCTCTCCTGCATGAGCATGGGCCATCCACCGAGGGCATCTTCCGACTGGCGGACAGTCAGCGTGCCGCCCGGCAGCTCAGGGAGGCCCTCGACAGCGGAGCGGAGGTCCACCTCCACAGCCAGCCTGCGCACCGCCTGGCCGTCCTCTTGAAGGTGAACCCTGCTGACCTGGAGCCCGGCAGCTCCTGGCCCTCTTGGTGCTGATGGGCACCTGCGGGAGCAGCCCCTGAAACCTGCTCACCTGCTCGCGAGCCAGAGGGCCGGGAATGCTGCCTGTGCTCCCAGCAGCAGGGCTCAAAGCCTCACCCAGAGCCCTTGGCATTACAGGACTTCCTCCGTGACATTCCCTCCAAGCTCCTCGAGGTCGAGCTCTACCAGGAGTGGATGAGTGCCCTGCAGAAGACCAGCAGGCAGGAGAGGCTGGCCGGACTGAAAGAGTAAGTGTGGCAAGCAGCCTGCCTGCTCCGCAGGGACTGGCAGAGGCCGGCACTTGCCTGCAAAGTGATGGCCTCCTTGAAGAAGCTGTGTTTTCTGCCGGCCACCTCCTGCTGCTCGGGGGGGAGGTTTTAGCGGGGGAGTGGCACAGGAAAGCATTGGCCTCCTTGGAGCTCTTCCTGAAGGCATTGGGGGATGCTCCAGGAAGGGACACGTGCCAGCAGAGCAGGGAGGGAGGTGGGTGTATCTCAGTGAAGGCAGCCCCTCCGCGGGGGAGCAGGTGTGGCCAGGGAGCCTTCCCTCAGGTGTGCTTGGCTGAGAGCAGCCTGGGAGACCTGTGTTGCCAGTGCCTGCCTAAGTAACCTGGGGTTCCTGCTCCCTCAGGGTGGTCAGCAAGTTGCCCGAGGCCAACCTCCCGCTCCTCAAGAGCTTGCTGGCCCTGCTGCAAAACATCAGCAGAAATGCAGCCACCAGCAGGATGACTGCTGGCAACCTGGCCATCTGCGTGGGGCCAAACCTCCTGAGCCCAGCCGAGGAGAACACGCTCCCCCTGGAGGTCCTGCTGCAGGCGACAGGGAAGGTACGCTGTGTTTCCCAGCCGGCTCCAGCCTGCCGGGCCCAGCCGAGCTTTGCTGTTCAGAGGTACCTGGCTGCCTCCTCTCTTCAGCAAATGCTCGTGGGGCAGCTGCAGGGAAGAGCAGCCCCACAGCCGCAGCTTTCTGCGCAGAAGGGAGCAGCAGGAGTGGGAAAGGCTGCTTGGCCCGTTTCCAGCCACCCAGGTGCAAACCCATGGTTTGCTGTGTGCAGGTGACACAGCTGGTGGAGCTCCTCATTGAACACCGCGGGGAACTCTTTGGGGAGGAGGTGGCTGGCCTTGCCGGCGCATCGACCGAGGACTCGCCGGCAGAGGTATGTCGGGGCTGCAGAGGGGGCGCAAACCGCAGAGGTACGTCAAGGCCACAGACAGCAGGACAACAAAAGCCTCCCACCTCAGGAGGCGCTACTGCTGCCGCAGGGGCCAGCAAGGGCAGGCAGCAGCCTGCGTCTCTGCAGAAGTGCAGAGCACGGCTGACGCAGGTTGGCCATGGCACTTGGGGCGGGGATCCCACCCGAACGGGCTCCGCTGAGCTGAGCAAAGCCGCCCCGGGGATCTGCCTTTCAGAGCTACGGCAGCAACTGGGCAGGTAGGTCCTCGCCATCTGCTCACTTCCACATTTCCATTGCAGGTTCCTCCAGGCGCTCCAGAAAGCACCAAACACCTCAAGAGCTCGTCTGAGGAGAGGAGGTAAGACGAGCCAGCTCTGATTAAGAGCCAAATTGGTTCAAGTTGATCATGGCTTTACCTCTCTAACAATCCTATCGAATGGAAAGGGTGCCCAGCTCGCCACAGCGAAGAAAGCGAAGAAGGGAAGAGGAGGGAAGTGATGGGCAGCCAGACGGCAAGAGGAGAAAACTAGACAGAGAGCTCTCAGGGCTGGGCAACTGAGGAAATCCAAGCAGGCAAGAAGAACGAGGAGCCCAGGTGCGTAGCAGACCCTGCCGTCCATCTTTCAAAGTTCGGGACACTGCTCTGAGTATAGCCAACCTCTCCGAGGTGCACAGAGATGGCCCCAGACAGGAAGCACGCCCCTGCCCTTGGGAGAACCTGTACGTCAGGAGAAACAGACCACTCCAACTTTGGCAGTTTTCATTCTGCTCCTGTTGAAGCTCTGCTTCTGCAAGGCTGAGCAGACACCCCAGCAAGGTCACAAGACTCACGATTTTGAGCTCTTTGACCCACCACCTGCTGAAAGAGCCACAGGCCCGCTTTTCTCTTCATGTCACCTGGCAATCCTAGCACTGGCTGCTGCTGTCTGAATGCCAAAGACACAGCAAGGACTTGTTCCGAGTAGCTGTAGGCACTGAGAGAGATGTTGGCATTTGTTAAAAAGCTCACGTTTCACCGGAGATCTTTGAGGGAAGAAAAAACCAACCAAACAGTAAAAAAGAAGCACGTTTGGCCTTCCAACGTGGGTTTGGAGCAAGAGACAGTGCGGGATGCTGCTGCTTGGGTTTGGGAAAGGGCCACTTACTTCATGGCTCCCTAGGGGCTGCCTGCCAAGCCCTTCTGCCGGGCAAGGGGGCAGTGCACGCCTCTGTCATCTTGCGGTGCTCTGAGGCTATTGCCGGTGTTGAGAAGGGGCCGAAGCAACCCTCTAGTCGCTGCCAGCAAGGGTTCTCTCTCCTGCCACCAACGACCCCTTTCTTGGTGGACTTCCCAAAGAGCAGGGAACAAAGTCACTCCCGTTCCTTCCCCACGGTTTCATCAGTGCCTTCTGACTCTGTCCTTGTAGGTGCCGAGTTACTTTGGCTGCTTGGGTTCCCCAGACGAGCTCTGATGCCCCGTCTCCGAGGGGCGCGACGCAGCCCCAACACCACCGCACTGGAGGCGAGGAGAGGGCTACCGTGCCTTTCTGCTTGGGCCGGCACCTCTCACTCACGCACCGCTAAGCCGGAGCAGCGCTGCACTGCCCTCAGAGCCATCGCACCCCTCGCAGGAGGCCTTGCTGCTCACTCATCAGCTCCAGGAGCAAATCCCCACCAGCTGGCACATCTCCCCAGGGGGGGAGCTGGCACCTGAACTTCAGATTCTATGGAGCGTGTGACACCTGGCGGTGCGTAGCATCGGGGACAGACATGAGGGACATGCTGGACATGGGCGAAAACGTCGGATGTGGAGACCTTAGTGCGGGCTTTCTTGCCGTTTCCCTGCCATTCAGTTCCCTGCCTCTGTGGTTAAGTGAGAACTGCAGATCACCGTTGGTCCGGAGCTACTAACTGGAGTCAATGGTGCTGTTGTACACGCAGCTGCCTCTTTGCTTGTGCGTACACAGACTTGGAGTCGCTGATAAATCATTGGGATACAAAGTTGTGTCCCATTCTCTTTTCCGTAGCACGCATGTCCCAAAGTATATCGCAACCAAAGCACTTCAGAAATACAGGAATATGGAAATGCTGTTGGGAAATGATAGCAGGCATCCCAGCCATTTGCAAACAAAGCTGTCTCCAATCTTGACTACTGACAGAGTGAACTGCCTGTAGTAGGACTGAATGGCCAATACGTGCCTGTTCCCCTTGCCTTTGCTGCAATACATGGTGTGAACTGTCTGCAGTCGTGAGCATTTCTTCATTTGTCCTTCTTTCTAAAATTGCTTACTATTTCTTGACAAAAATAAAGTGTCAAATGTATACCTGGCCAGTCTCAGTATTTGGATGGGGCCCTTCCCTTCCCTTCCCTTCCCTTCCCTTCCCTTCCCTTCCCTTCCCTTCCCTTCCCTTCCCTTCCCTTCCCTTCCCTTCCCTTCCCTTCCCTTCCCTTCCCTTCCCTTCCCTTCCCTTCCCTTCCCTTCCCTTCCCTTCCCTTCCCTTCCCTTCCCTTCCCTTCCCTTCCCTTCCCTTCCCTTCCCTTCCCTTCCCTTCCCTTCCCTTCCCTTCCCTTCCCTTCCCTTCCCTTCCCTTCCCTTCCCTTCCCTTCCCTTCCCTTCCCTTCCCTTCCCTTCCCTTCCCTTCCCTTCCCTTCCCTTCCCTTCCCTTCCCTTCCCTTCCCTTCCCTTCCCTTCCCTTCCCTTCCCTTCCCTTCCCTTCCCTTCCCTTCCCTTCCCTTCCCTTCCCTTCCCTTCCCTTCCCTCCCTTCCCTTCCCCTCATCCCACTCGGTGGATTTCAGGGCAGGTCAATCTTTTCAGTCAGACGCAAAATGTATCAATCATATACAAGACACAGCCATAAATCTGCAAAACAGGTTGCTTAAGGCAAAAATGCAAACTCTCCTTCACGCCACCCCGTCACTTAAACAGCCGTTTTGCAGCCGTGGTCTTCAGCTCTGGCGGGGATGCTCCCATCTTCCTTGGGCGTGGTGATTTCAACAGAGCGAATAGAGGGGAAAAGTGAAGAAGGATTTCCAGAAATCATAGTCCTGCCTAGAGCTAACCCTACCATTAACAAGAAGAACCCGAGTCAAATAAGAAGTCCCAGATTTGTCAACCATTGTTTCCAGCCCGTATATCCCAGAGACAGAAAGATATTTGAGATGCAATCTCTTGGCTGTAAGTATTGGAATAATTCCCCAGGCTCCTTTGAAATGTCTAAGATTTCAGCTCTGGCTTGTTCTAGGATAGTAGAAGCATTATCAAGAGGAATTCAACAGTCCTCCTGCCTATCATTCAACACTCCAGAAAATCCACCTTCTTTCAAGAGTAACATGTCCAAGGCCAATCGGTTTTGTAGAGCCATTTTGGATCCCCCTTGCACCTGTTGGTTTAGCTCCTTGTGGTGATTTGGTTCTGGCCAAAATGCCAGGTGCCCACCAAAGCCACTCTATCACTCCCCCTCCTTAACTGGACAGGAGAGAGGAGAGGAAAACAAAATAACAACAGCCTTGTGGGGTTGAGATAAGGACAGGGACATCACTCAGCATTTACCGTCACGGGCAAAACAGACTCCCTTTAGGAAAAATGTCATTTATTGCCAGTTAACTCAGACAGGAGTAAGGAGAAATAAAACCAAATCTTCAAACACCTTCCCCCCACCCCTCCCTCCTTTCCCGGGCATAACTTCGATCCCGATTTTCCTCCCTCCTCCCCCCGCCAGCGGCACAGCGGGGAAAACAGGGAATGGGGGTTGGGGTCAGTTCATCACACTGTAGTTTTCTGCCGCTTCTTCCTCCTCAGGGGGACGATTCCTCCCACGTTTCCCCTGCTCCAATGTGGGGTCCCCCTCAAGGGAGAAAGTCCTCCATGACTTCTCCAACGTGAGTCTTCCCACGGGTTCAGTCCTTCATGAACTGCTCCAGCGTGGGTCTCCTCCGTGGGGTGCAGTCCTTCAGGAGCCGACTGCTCCAACATGAGCCCCCCTCGCGGGCTCTCTGGCAGCAAACCTGCTCCAGCGTGGGCTTCTCTCTCTCCACGGGCCACAGGTCCTGCCAGGAGCCTGCTCCGGTGCAGGCTTCCCACGGGGTCACAGCTTCCTTCAGGCATCCACCTACTCCGGCGTGGGGGCCCTCCACGGGGTGTAGGCAGTCATCTGCTCCACCGCCCACGGGCTGCAGGGGGACAGCCTGCCTCACCGTGGTCTTCACCACAGGCCGCAGGGGAATCGCTGCTCCGGCGCCTGGAGCATCTCCTCCCCCTCCTTCTTCACTGACCTGGCTGTCTGCAGGATGTTTCTCTCACCTATTCTCACTCCTCTCACTCGCTGGAATTGTTGCTGCGCAACAACTTTTTCACTCTCTTAAATACCTTGTCACAGAGGCGAAAAACGCTGTCGCTGATGGGCTCGGCCTTGGCCAGCGGCGGGTCCGTCTTAAAGCCGGCTGGCATTGCCTATATCTGACATAGGGGAAACTTCTAGCAGCTTCGTACAGAAGCCACCCCTGTAAGCCCCCCGCGACCAAAACCTTGCCACAGAAACCTCTTACACTGTGGTTCTACAATCCCATTTATCCTCAGTAGAATCGTGACATCGCCACACTGGAGCCGCTTTTATTGTCAGGCTTTCTAACGGGGAAATGGAGTCGAGGAACACCGCACTTGAAGGCAGATCTCAAATGATACCTACGGAGCGCACTCTCCTGGGTAGTGTCCTATGTTCTATCCCAGGAATCAAGAGCCTTATTTTCTCACCCTTTCCAGGGATTCCTCCAGCAGATACACGTACACCTTGCAAGAGTCCTTCAAGATTTTAAATGCCATACAGTTTTGACAGTTTCGCCATTTCCTGTAGCACGTGTAATGATTTGTTTACGCTTCCATAAAGCACAAGAGCATTTAGGAGGATTCCTGTTATCAGAAAAGGGTTTAAACTGGGGCCTGCTCGAGGACCACATCCACATGGTGTTTTTCAAGTTAGGTACGTACGGCCCTGTAGTCCAGGGTAGCTGAAGGCACCAAGCCAGGGTAACTGTTTCAGTAGCAGGAGTTTCAGAATAACCTGGTATCTGTATGGGGGAAAATGTGGGATCGAAGGGATAATCTATACACTGTCATCTTTCTCGCCTTTTCACGGAGAGGTTTTTCCAGTGACCGAGGCCGTCCAATTTCCCGGCTTCATCAAAAAGTCTGGCCACGCCAATTTAGTCAAATGGACTGTGAGACTGAAATGGGGTTCAGTCACACGGCACGTGCCAGAGGTCCTCCAACCTGGCCCAGTCATAGATCCATTCAGGGAGAGGAGACCAGCATTCTCAGATTCCATCCCCAAAGAGTTCCGTTTCCAAACGCTAGTATGAATTTTATTTCCTTCCTGGCATTTCCAAATGTCCCTCTGGTACCCCCAGACAGACACATTTGTGGTTGGAAGCTCCAAAAGAGAGGATACATCCACCGGAAGATTAGACCTTGCTCTGAGGAGGGAGGGAGTGCTATACAAAGGCCCTGATCTGTGGGATTCCACATACGAATCCATCAAGCAGTTCCCATGCAAGATTTGCCGATCTAGGATCTACACTTCCTCGTCTCTTTACATTGGGTGGAATATAAAAACAGGATACACAAAATTATCCACCTTC
Organism: Leptosomus discolor; assembly: GCF_034619465.1. Lineage (NCBI taxonomy): Eukaryota > Metazoa > Chordata > Aves > Leptosomiformes > Leptosomidae > Leptosomus > Leptosomus discolor. Next base: position 121,126,535 of record NC_141392.1, read on the forward strand.
TAAACAAAGCAGCATTACAACACATTCTACTACTACTGCTGGAAAGTAGAGCAAAAATAAAAAGGTTCTGCCTTGTCCAAACTGGGTTTTCTGTCGCCTTACCTGTGGAATTAGAGCAGAAAGACTCGGTTCCTAGCAACTGTGTTAAAAAGAGGGCACAATCCATCTGGTGTGGATTTTGGGTTCTTTCCCATGGCCATCGGTGGCTAACCGCGAGTAAACGCCTAGAGGTGTTGTTAAGGTTAGGGGTACTCGCCCCACAGTAGGAAGATCCACCGGGACATGGGTATACTGGGGAGAGAACCCCGTACCCCTCCCCCACACCACTCCCCACTGCCACCGTTGGGGTCACAGAGCCGTGTTGTGTTGACCCGGCGCTGTCCTGGCAACGGCCCCAGTGCCTTCAGGGACGGTGCTGGGCCAGCACAGAGAGGCACTGGGGAGAGTCGAGCTCTTGCCCAGTGGCACTGACTGGCACCAGGACCCCCTTGGCAGCTTCCCTCGGGCGGGCTGGGCACTGTCCTGAGCCCCACCAGGGTGTCCCACCGGAGATCTCTCCCGGCCTCAGCAGGATGGGCCAGCTGATCTGCTGCCTTGGCTCCAGGTGAGCTCCCCCCGCAGCAGCTCGGGGACACGCCGGCACAGCCAGGCCCCGCAGCAGCCGCCTTTCTCCTGCCTGACACCATCTGCTCTGCAGGGACGACCCTGACCCCGAGCAGCCCTGCACGCCTGTGCCGGCATCGCCCCAGCCGCTGCTCCAGCACCGCGTGCGGGTGACCCAGGGCCGCGCGACGAAGAAGAGGGACCTCCTCCTCTACAGCGGTGCCTTGGTCATCGCCAAGCCCAGGTAAGACTCGCGCAGCCCAGCTGCCTTTTCTTGCAAGCCCTGGCCCTGGCAGCAGGGCAGGGACACCCAAGGAACAGCCCCAGGCCCCAGCACCCTGCTGCTGGATGCACCCATGGCCGTGCCCGTGGCAGGTGGATGCCAGAGGGGAGCCCCCGGGCTCGGCCACCTCCACATCACTCCCTGCTGCTCCTCTCTGCAGGCGTGGCAGCAGCCCCCGCCCACAGCTCTGCCTGGCCCTGGGCCTGCTGCAGGTGCTGAGCAGCACCAGCGGGGCGGCTGGGGATGCCGCCGAGGAGGAGGAAGGCGAGCCCACCAACTCCCTTGTCCTCGTCTGGCCCTCTGGCTCCTGCCTCGTCACTTTCCGGTGAGTCTTGGTGCCACGTGCCGGGACAGGGCTGGGCAGCACCTCTGTCCTGGCGCACGGGGCTTTGTCTCGCCTCCGTGGCCGTCCCCACGGGGCAGGGCTGTACCGGCAGCCACCTCTGCCCGCAGGCTGGGCAGCGGCGGCTGCTCAGGCTGGTTCTCCTCTCTTTCTGCAGCTCCCGGGCGCTGAAGGAGCTCTGGGTCAGCGCGCTCTGTGGGTAAGCCCTGCCTGGCACTGCAGCCTCGGGGGGCCGTGCTCCCCTCAGAGGCTTGGCTCCAGGCGTAGCAGGATGATGCGGAAACACCGCTCCCCAGCTGGGGAGAGGTGCCCCCGTGTCTGCATGGGGGCAGCTCTTGAGCGGGCAGAGCTGGTGGAGCGGCTTCGGCCAGCTCTATCCAGCCAACACTTGCCCAGCCCCATCCTCACCACTGCCGCTGCTCTCCGCTCCACTGCCAGGCAGGACGCGGCTCTTTCGGGGCACTTTGGCAGTCATCCCCAGGCTGGCAGAAAAGGGAAGAGGCGGCTTGGGGCTCACACGGCTCTTCCTCTGCCTCTTCCCCATGCACAGGCCACCAGAAGGAGTGGAGGGAGCCCAGGTGACCCAGCTGCCCTCCATCAAGCTCCTGCTGAAGGAGCTGAGGCACCGCAAGGCCGTGAGTGCCCCTCCTGTGTCCCCTCTGCCCCCACAGCCTGCTCCGGCCCAGCAGCAGCTGCGTGGCTTCTCACCTTCTGCTCTTTTCCCCTTGCCCAGGCGACGACACTACGCCCCAGCAGCCTGCAGAGGCTGGTCGAGTGCCAGGCAAAGGTGAGCGTCGCTCGGGGGGCGATCTCGCCCATCCTCACCGCTCACACGCTCTCAGGGGCTGATGCAGCTCGCTGGGGGCCCTTTTTGCTTCAGGGCTGCTTGCTGAGCACAGGGCGTTTCTTGCAGGCTGGTGCAGAGCAGCTGCCATCTCCCAAGCCCGCCAGCAGCCAAGGTGGACTTGGCCACTCCTCTGGTGAGTTGAAGGAAGACGAGGGCAGGGTGGCCCCTCTCTCCTCCTCTTGCAGGCAGGCACTTGTGCTGCACTGGGGCTGCTACTGCCCTGCTTGCAGGGCACGGCCATGCCCACTGCACTGCAGCAGCAGTGGGCTGATCCCCCGCTGCCCCTCCTTCCCAAATGGCACCTCTCCTGCGCACTCCCTGCCCAGGGGACAGCACTGAGAGGCTCCGGGAGCACTCGCCTGCTCCTTCTCACGCAGGGGGTTCTGCTCTCTTTTCCTTGGCAGCAGGCGGGACCCGCAGGAGGAGGAGGTGGCTGTGCTGGCCCTTTGCGCGGCGAGGAACCTCGGTCGCCGCAGAGGTGCCCGGGCCGTCGGGCTCTGGTGGCAGCGAGCGTCTCTTTGGCCGGCCCCTGGCAGCTCTCTGCAGCCAGGACGGCACGCTGCCCCAGCCCATCCAGGTAAGCGAGCCTGGCCAGCGGGGCCCCATCCCTCGGGCTCCTCTGGAGAGGTGGTGTCCCCAGCAGAGGGATCCCAAGTGGCGCTCAGGGACAAACGGGGCTCCTCCCTACAGGCTCACCCACCTCCAGGCACCCCTGCATGCTGCCCCAGCGAAAGCACAGCTGTCCACACATGCCCCAGCCAAGCACCTGTCCTCCTCTGTCCCCTGCAGGACCTGCTGGCTCTCCTGCATGAGCATGGGCCATCCACCGAGGGCATCTTCCGACTGGCGGACAGTCAGCGTGCCGCCCGGCAGCTCAGGGAGGCCCTCGACAGCGGAGCGGAGGTCCACCTCCACAGCCAGCCTGCGCACCGCCTGGCCGTCCTCTTGAAGGTGAACCCTGCTGACCTGGAGCCCGGCAGCTCCTGGCCCTCTTGGTGCAGATGGGCACCTGCGGGAGCAGCCCCTGAAACCTGCTCACCTGCTCGCGAGCCAGAGGGCCGGGAATGCTGCCTGTGCTCCCAGCAGCAGGGCTCAAAGCCTCACCCAGAGCCCTTGGCATTACAGGACTTCCTCCGTGACATTCCCTCCAAGCTCCTCGAGGTCGAGCTCTACCAGGAGTGGATGAGTGCCCTGCAGAAGACCAGCAGGCAGGAGAGGCTGGCCGGACTGAAAGAGTAAGTGTGGCAAGCAGCCTGCCTGCTCCGCAGGGACTGGCAGAGGCCGGCACTTGCCTGCAAAGTGATGGCCTCCTTGAAGAAGCTGTGTTTTCTGCCGGCCACCTCCTGCTGCTCGGGGGTGAGGTTTTAGCAGGGGAGTGGCACAGGAAAGCATTGGCCTCCTTGGAGCTCTTCCTGAAGGCATTGGGGGATGCTCCAGGAAGGGACACGTGCCAGCAGAGCAGGGAGGGAGGTGGGTGTATCTCAGTGAAGGCAGCCCCTCCGCGGGGGAGCAGGTGTGGCCAGGGAGCCTTCCCTCAGGTGTGCTTGGCTGAGAGCAGCCTGGGAGACCTGTGTTGCCAGTGCCTGCCTAAGTAACCTGGGGTTCCTGCTCCCTCAGGGTGGTCAGCAAGTTGCCCGAGGCCAACCTCCCGCTCCTCAAGAGCTTGCTGGCCCTGCTGCAAAACATCAGCAGAAATGCAGCCACCAGCAGGATGACTGCTGGCAACCTGGCCATCTGCGTGGGGCCAAACCTCCTGAGCCCAGCCGAGGAGAACACGCTCCCCCTGGAGGTCCTGCTGCAGGCGACAGGGAAGGTACGCTGTGTTTCCCAGCCGGCTCCAGCCTGCCGGGCCCAGCCGAGCTTTGCTGTTCAGAGGTACCTGGCTGCCTCCTCTCTTCAGCAAATGCTCGTGGGGCAGCTGCAGGGAAGAGCAGCCCCACAGCCGCAGCTTTCTGCGCAGAAGGGAGCAGCAGGAGTGGGAAAGGCTGCTTGGCCCGTTTCCAGCCACCCAGGTGCAAACCCATGGTTTGCTGTGTGCAGGTGACACAGCTGGTGGAGCTCCTCATTGAACACCGCGGGGAACTCTTTGGGGAGGAGGTGGCTGGCCTTGCCGGCGCATCGACCGAGGACTCGCCGGCAGAGGTATGTCGGGGCTGCAGAGGGGGCGCAAACCGCAGAGGTACGTCAAGGCCACAGACAGCAGGACAACAAAAGCCTCCCACCTCAGGAGGCGCTACTGCTGCCGCAGGGGCCAGCAAGGGCAGGCAGCAGCCTGCGTCTCTGCAGAAGTGCAGAGCACGGCTGACGCAGGTTGGCCATGGCAGGATCCCACCCGAACGGGCTCCGCTGAGCTGAGCAAAGCCGCCCCGGGGATCTGCCTTTCAGAGCTACGGCAGCAACTGGGCAGGTAGGTCCTCGCCATCTGCTCGCTTCCACATTTCCATTGCAGGTTCCTCCAGGCGCTCCAGAAAGCACCAAACACCTCAAGAGCTCGTCTGAGGAGAGGAGGTAAGATGACCCAGCTCTGATTAAGAGCCAAATTGGTTCAAGTTGATCATGGCTTTACCTCTCTAACAATCCTATCGAATGGAAAGGGTGCCCAGCTCGCCACAGCGAAGAAAGCGAAGAAGGGAAGAGGAGGGAAGTGATGGGCAGCCAGACGGCAAGAGGAGAAAACTAGACAGAGAGCTCTCAGGGCTGGGCAACTGAGGAAATCCAAGCAGGCAAGAAGAACGAGGAGCCCAGGTGCGTAGCAGACCCTGCCGTCCATCTTTCAAAGTTCGGGACACTGCTCTGAGTATAGCCAACCTCTCCGAGGTGCACAGAGATGGCCCCAGACAGGAAGCACGCCCCTGCCCTTGGGAGAACCTGTACGTCAGGAGAAACAGACCACTCCAACTTTGGCAGTTTTCATTCTGCTCCTGTTGAAGCTCTGCTTCTGCAAGGCTGAGCAGACACCCCAGCAAGGTCACAAGACTCACGATTTTGAGCTCTTTGACCCACCACCTGCTGAAAGAGGCACAGGCCCGCTTTTCTCTTCATGTCACCTGGCAATCCTAGCACTGGCTGCTGCTGTCTGAATGCCAAAGACACAGCAAGGACTTGTTCCGAGTAGCTGTAGGCACTGAGAGAGATGTTGGCACTTGTTAAAAAGCTCACGTTTCACCGGAGATTTTTGAGGGAAGAAAAAAACAACCAAACAGTAAAAAAGAAGCACGTTTGGCCTTCCAACGTGGGTTTGGAGCAAGAGACAGTGCGGGATGCTGCTGCTTGGGTTTGGGAAAGGGCCACTTACTTCATGGCTCCCTAGGGGCTGCCTGCCAAGCCCTTCTGCCGGGCAAGGGGGCAGTGCACGCCTCTGTCATCTTGCGGTGCTCTGAGGCTATTGCCGGTGTTGAGAAGGGGCCGAAGCAACCCTCTAGTCGCTGCCAGCAAGGGTTCTCTCTCCTGCCGCCAACGACCCCTTTCTTGTTGGACTTCCCAAAGAGCAGGGAACAAAGTCACTCCCGTTCCTTCCCCACGGTTTCATCAGTGCCTTCTGACTCTGTCCTTGTAGGTGCCGAGTTACTTTGGCTGCTTGGGTTCCCCAGACGAGCTCTGATGCCCCGTCTCCGAGGGGCACGATGCAGCCCCAACACCACCGCACTGGAGGCGAGGAGAGGGCTACCGTGCCTTTCTGCTTGGGCCGGCACCTCTCATTCACGCACCGCTAAGCCGGAGCAGCGCTGCACTGCCCTCAGAGCCATCGCACCCCTCGCAGGAGGCCTTGCTGCTCACTCATCAGCTCCAGGAGCAAATCCCCACCAGCTGGCACATCTCCCCAGGGGGGGAGCTGGCACCTGAACTTCAGATTCTATGGAGCGTGTGACACCTGGCGGTGCGTAGCATCGGGGACAGACATGAGGGACATGCTGGACATGGGCGAAAACGTCGGATGTGGAGACCTTAGTGCGGGCTTTCTTGCCGATTCCCTGCCATTCAGTTCCCTGCCTCTGTGGTTAAGTGAGAACTGCAGATCACCGTTGGTCCGGAGCTACTAACTGGAGTCAATGGTGCTGTTGTACACGCAGCTGCCTCTTTGCTAGTGCTTTACACAGACTTGGAGTCGCTGATAAATCATTGGGATACAAAGTTGTGTCCCATTCTCTTTTCCGTAGCACTCATGTCCCAAAGTATATCGCAACCAAAGCACTTCAGAAATACAGGAATATGGAAATGCTGTTGGGAAATGATAGCAGGCATCCCAGCCATTTGCAAACAAAGCTGTCTCCAATCTTGACTACTGACAGAGTGATTTGCCTGTAGTAGGACTGAATGGCCAATACGTGCCTGTTCCCCTTGCCTTTGCTGCAATACATGGTGTGAACTGTCTGCAGTCGTGAGCATTTCTTCATTTGTCCTTCTTTCTAAAATTGCTTACTATTTCTTGACAAAAATAAAGTGTCAAATGTATACCTGGCCAGTCTCAGTATTTGGATGGGGCCCTTCCCTTCCCTTCCCTTCCCTTCCCTTCCCTTCCCTTCCCTTCCCTTCCCTTCCCTTCCCTTCCCTTCCCTTCCCTTCCCTTCCCTTCCCTTCCCTTCCCTTCCCTTCCCTTCCCTTCCCTTCCCTTCCCTTCCCTTCCCTTCCCTTCCCTTCCCTTCCCTTCCCTTCCCTTCCCTTCCCTTCCCTTCCCTTCCCTTCCCTTCCCTTCCCTTCCCTTCCCTTCCCTTCCCTTCCCTTCCCTTCCCTTCCCTTCCCTTCCCTTCCCTTCCCTTCCCTTCCCTTCCCTTCCCTTCCCTTCCCTTCCCTTCCCTTCCCTTCCCTTCCCTTCCCTTCCCTTCCCTTCCCTTCCCTTCCCTTCCCTTCCCTTCCTTCCCTTCCCCTCATCCCACTCGGTGGATTTCAGGGCAGGTCAATCTTTTCAGTCATACAGAAAACACATCAATCATACACAAGACACAGCCATAAATCTGCAAAACAGGTTGCTTAAGGCAAAAATGCAAACTCTCCTTCACGCCACCCCGTCACTTAAACAGCCGTTTTGCAGCCGTGGTCTTCAGCTCTGGCGAGGATGCTCCCATCTTCCTTGGGCGTGGTGATTTCAACAGAGCGAATAGAGGGGAAAAGTGAAGAAGGATTTCCAGAAATCATAGTCCTGCCTAGAGCTAACCCTACCATTAACAAGAAGAACCCGAGTCAAATAAGAAGTCCCAGATTTGTCAACCATTGTTTCCAGCCCGTATATCCCAGAGACAGAAAGATATTTGAGATGCAATCTCTTGGCTGTAAGTATTGGAATAATTCCCCAGGCTCCTTTGAAATGTCTAAGATTTCAGCTCTGGCTTGTTCTAGGATAGTAGAAGCATTATCAAGAGGAATTCAACAGTCCTCCTGCCTATCATTCAACACTCCAGAAAATCCACCTTCTTTCAAGAGTAACATGTCCAAGGCCAATCGGTTTTGTAGAGCCATTTTGGATCCCCCTTGCACCTGTTGGTTTAGCTCCTTGTGGTGATTTGGTTCTGGCCAAAATGCCAGGTGCCCACCAAAGCCACTCTATCACTCCCCCTCCTTAACTGGACAGGAGAGAGGAGAGGAAAACAAAATAACAACAGCCTTGTGGGGTTGAGATAAGGACAGGGACATCACTCAGCATTTACCGTCACGGGCAAAACAGACTCCCTTTAGGAAAAATGTCATTTATTGCCAGTTAACTCAGACAGGAGTAAGGAGAAATAAAACCAAATCTTCAAACACCTTCCCCCCACCCCTCCCTCCTTTCCCGGGCATAACTTCGATCCCGATTTTCCTCCCTCCTCCCCCTGCCAGCGGCACAGCGGGGAAAACAGGGAATGGGGGTTGGGGTCAGTTCATCACACTGTAGTTTTCTGCCGCTTCTTCCTCCTCAGGGGGACGATTCCTCCCACGTTTCCCCTGCTCCAATGTGGGGTCCCCCTCACGGGAGAAAGTCCTCCATGACTTCTCCAACGTGAGTCTTCCCACGGGTTCAGTCCTTCATGAACTGCTCCAGCGTGGGTCTCCTCCGTGGGGTGCAGTCCTTCAGGAGCCGACTGCTCCAACATGAGCCCCCCTCGCGGGCTCTCTGGCAGCAAACCTGCTCCAGCGTGGGCTTCTCTCTCTCCACGGGCCACAGGTCCTGCCAGGAGCCTGCTCCGGTGCAGGCTTCCCACGGGGTCACAGCTTCCTTCAGGCATCCACCTACTCCGGCGTGGGGGCCCTCCACGGGGTGTAGGCAGTCATCTGCTCCACCGCCCACGGGCTGCAGGGGGACAGCCTGCCTCACCGTGGTCTTCACCACAGGCCGCATGGGAATCGCTGCTCCGGCGCCTGGAGCATCTCCTCCCCCTCCTTCTTCACTGACCTGGCTGTCTGCAGGATGTTTCTCTCACCTATTCTCACTCCTCTCACTCGCTGGAATTGTTGCTGCGCAACAACTTTTTCACTCTCTTAAATACCTTGTCACAGAGGCGAAAAACGCTGTCGCTGATGGGCTCGGCCTTGGCCAGCAGCGGGTCCGTCTTAAAGCCGGCTGGCATTGCCTATATCTGACATAGGGGAAACTTCTAGCAGCTTCGTACAGAAGCCACCCCTGTAAGCCCCCCGCGACCAAAACCTTGCCACAGAAACCTCTTACACTGTGGTTCTACAATCCCATTTATCCTCAGTAGAATCGTGACATCGCCACACTGGAGCCGCTTTTATTGTCAGGCTTTCTAACGGGGAAATGGAGTCGAGGAACACCGCACTTGAAGGCAGATCTCATATGATACCTACGGAGCGCACTCTCCTGGGTAGTGTCCTATGTTCTATCCCAGGAATCAAGAGCCTTATTTTCTCACCCTTTCCAGGGATTCCTCCAGCAGATACACGTACACCTTGCAAGAGTCCTTCAAGATTTTAAATGCCATACAGTTTTGACAGTTTCGCCATTTCCTGTAGCACGTGTAATGATTTGTTTACGCTTCCATAAAGCACAAGAGCATTTAGGAGGATTCCTGTTATCAGAAAAGGGTTTAAACTGGGGCCTGCTCGAGGACCACATCCACATGGTGTTTTTCAAGTTAGGTACGTACGGCCCTGTAGTCCAGGGTAGCTGAAGGCACCAAGCCAGGGTAACTGTTTCAGTAGCAGGAGTTTCAGAATAACCTGGTATCTGTATGGGGGAAAATGTGGGATCGAAGGGATAATCTATACACTGTCATCTTTCTCGCCTTTTCACGAGAGAGGTTTTTCCAGTGACCGAGGCCGTCCAATTTCCCGGCTTCATCAAAAAGTCTGGCCACGCCAATTTAGTCAAATGGACTGTGAGATTGAAATGGGGTTCAGTCACACGGCACGTGCCAGAGGTCCTCCAACCTGGCCCAGTCATAGATCCATTCAGGGAGAGGAGACCAGCGTTCTCAGATTCCATCCCCAAAGAGTTCCGTTTCCAAACGCTAGTATGAATTTTATTTCCTTCCTGGCATTTCCAAATGTCCCTCTGGTACCCCCAGACAGACACATTTGTGGTTGGAAGCTCCAAAAGAGAGGATACATCCACCGGAAGATTAGACCTTGCTCTGAGGAGGGAGGGAGTGCTATACAAAGGCCCTGATCTGTGGGATTCCACATACGAATCCATCAAGCAGTTCCCATGCAAGATTTGCCGATCTAGGATCTACACTTCCTCGTCTCTTTACATTGGGTGGAATATAAAAACAGGATACACAAAATTATCCACCTTCTAAACAAAGCAGCATTACAACACATTCTACTACTACTGCTGGAAAGTAGAGCAAAAATAAAAAGGTTCTGCCTTGTCCAAACTGGGTTTTCTGTCGCCTTACCTGTGGAATTAGAGCAGAAAGACTCGGTTCCTAGCAACTGTGTTAAAAAGAGGGCACAATCCATCTGGTGTGGATTTTGGGTTCTTTCCCATGGCCATCGGTGGCTAACCGCGAGTAAACGCCTAGAGGTGTTGTTAAGGTTAGGGGTACTCGCCCCACAGTAGGAAGATCCACCGGGACATGGGTATACTGGGGAGAGAACCCCGTACCCCTCCCCCACACCACTCCCCACTGCGACCGTTGGGGTCACAGAGCCGTGTTGTGTTGACCCGGCGCTGTCCTGGCAACGGCCCCAGTGCCTTCAGGGACGGTGCTGGGCCAGCACAGAGAGGCACTGGGGAGAGTCGAGCTCTTGCCCAGTGGCACTGACTGGCACCAGGACCCCCTTGGCAGCTTCCCTCGGGCGGGCTGGGCACTGTCCTGAGCCCCACCAGGGTGTCCCACCGGAGATCTCTCCCGGCCTCAGCAGGATGGGCCAGCTGATCTGCTGCCTTGGCTCCAGGTGAGCTCCCCCCGCAGCAGCTCGGGGACACGCCGGCACAGCCAGGCCCCGCAGCAGCCGCCTTTCTCCTGCCTGACACCATCTGCTCTGCAGGGACGACCCTGACCCCGAGCAGCCCTGCATGCCTGTGCCGGCATCGCCCCAGCCGCTGCTCCAGCACCGCGTGCGGGTGACCCAGGGCCGCGCGACGAAGAAGAGGGACCTCCTCCTCTACAGCGGTGCCTTGGTCATCGCCAAGCCCAGGTAAGACTCGCGCAGCCCAGCTGCCTTTTCTTGCAAGCCCTGGCCCTGGCAGCAGGGCAGGGACACCCAAGGAACAGCCCCAGGCCCCAGCACCCTGCTGCTGGATGCACCCATGGCCGTGCCCGTGGCAGGTGGATGCCAGAGGGGAGCCCCCGGGCTCGGCCACCTCCACATCACTCCCTGCTGCTCCTCTCTGCAGGCGTGGCAGCGGCCCCCGCCCACAGCTCTGCCTGGCCCTGGGCCTGCTGCAGGTGCTGAGCAGCACCAGCGGGGCGGCTGGGGATGCCGCCGAGGAGGAGGAAGGCGAGCCCACCAACTCCCTTGTCCTCGTCTGGCCCTCTGGCTCCTGCCTCGTCACTTTCCGGTGAGTCTTGGTGCCACGTGCCGGGACAGGGCTGGGCAGCACCTCTGTCCTGGCGCACGGGCCTTTGTCTCGCCTCCGAGGCCGTCCCCACGGGCAGGGCTGTGCCGGCAGCCACCTCTGCCCGCAGGCTGGGCAGCGGCGGCTGCTCAGGCTGCTTCTCCTCTCTTTCTGCAGCTCCCGGGCGCTGAAGGAGCTCTGGGTCAGCGCGCTCTGTGGGTAAGCCCTGCCTGGCACTGCAGCCTCGGGGGGCCGTGCTCCCCTCAGAGGCTTGGCTCCAGGCGTAGCAGGATGATGCGGAAACACCGCTCCCCAGCTGGGGAGAGGTGCCCCCGTGTCTGCATGGGGGCAGCTCTTGAGCGGGCAGAGCTGGTGGAGCGGCTTCGGCCAGCTCTATCCAGCCAACACTTGCCCAGCCCCATCCTCACCACTGCCGCTGCTCTCCGCTCCACTGCCAGGCAGGACGCGGCTCTTTCGGGGCACTTTGGCAGTCATCCCCAGGCTGGCAGAAAAGGGAAGAGGCGGCTTGGGGCTCACACGGCTCTTCCTCTGCCTCTTCCCCATGCACAGGCCACCAGAAGGAGTGGAGGGAGCCCAGGTGACCCAGCTGCCCTCCATCAAGCTCCTGCTGAAGGAGCTGAGGCACCGCAAGGCCGTGAGTGCCCCTCCTGTGTCCCCTCTGCCCCCACAGCCTGCTCCGGCCCAGCAGCAGCTGCGTGGCTTCTCACCTTCTGCTCTTTTCCCCTTGCCCAGGCGACGACACTACGCCCCAGCAGCCTGCAGAGGCTGGTCGAGTGCCAGGCAAAGGTGAGCGTCGCTCGGGGGGCGATCTCGCCCATCCTCACCGCTCACACGCTCTCAGGGGCTGATGCAGCTCGCTGGGGGCCCTTTTTGCTTCAGGGCTGCTTGCTGAGCACAGGGCGTTTCTTGCAGGCTGGTGCAGAGCAGCTGCCATCTCCCAAGCCCGCCAGCAGCCAAGGTGGACTTGGCCACTCCTCTGGTGAGTTGAAGGAAGACGAGGGCAGGGTGGCCCCTCTCTCCTCCTCTTGCAGGCAGGCACTTGTGCTGCACTGGGGCTGCTACTGCCCTGCTTGCAGGGCACGGCCATGCCCACTGCACTGCAGCAGCAGTGGGCTGATCCCCCGCTGCCCCTCCTTCCCAAATGGCACCTCTCCTGCGCACTCCCTGCCCAGGGGACAGCACTGAGAGGCTCCGGGAGCACTCGCCTGCTCCTTCTCACGCAGGGGGTTCTGCTCTCTTTTCCTTGGCAGCAGGCGGGACCCGCAGGAGGAGGAGGTGGCTGTGCTGGCCCTTTGCGCGGCGAGGAACCTCGGTCGCCGCAGAGGTGCCCGGGCCGTCGGGCTCTGGTGACAGCGAGCGTCTCTTTGGCCGGCCCCTGGCAGCTCTCTGCAGCCAGGACGGCACGCTGCCCCAGCCCATCCAGGTAAGCGAGCCTGGCCAGCGGGGCCCCATCCCTCGGGCTCCTCTGGAGAGGTGGTGTCCCCAGCAGAGGGATCCCAAGTGGCGCTCAGGGACAAACGGGGCTCCTCCCTACAGGCTCACCCACCTCCAGGCACCCCTGCATGCTGCCCCAGCGAAAGCACAGCTGTCCACACATGCCCCAGCCAAGCACCTGTCCTCCTCTGTCCCCTGCAGGACCTGCTGGCTCTCCTGCATGAGCATGGGCCATCCACCGAGGGCATCTTCCGACTGGCGGACAGTCAGCGTGCCGCCCGGCAGCTCAGGGAGGCCCTCGACAGCGGAGCGGAGGTCCACCTCCACAGCCAGCCTGCGCACCGCCTGGCCGTCCTCTTGAAGGTGAACCCTGCTGACCTGGAGCCCGGCAGCTCCTGGCCCTCTTGGTGCAGATGGGCACCTGCGGGAGCAGCCCCTGAAACCTGCTCACCTGCTCGCGAGCCAGAGGGCCGGGAATGCTGCCTGTGCTCCCAGCAGCAGGGCTCAAAGCCTCACCCAGAGCCCTTGGCATTACAGGACTTCCTCCGTGACATTCCCTCCAAGCTCCTCGAGGTCGAGCTCTACCAGGAGTGGATGAGTGCCCTGCAGAAGACCAGCAGGCAGGAGAGGCTGGCCGGACTGAAAGAGTAAGTGTGGCAAGCAGCCTGCCTGCTCCGCAGGGACTGGCAGAGGCCGGCACTTGCCTGCAAAGTGATGGCCTCCTTGAAGAAGCTGTGTTTTCTGCCGGCCACCTCCTGCTGCTCGGGGGTGAGGTTTTAGCAGGGGAGTGGCACAGGAAAGCATTGGCCTCCTTGGAGCTCTTCCTGAAGGCATTGGGGGATGCTCCAGGAAGGGACACGTGCCAGCAGAGCAGGGAGGGAGGTGGGTGTATCTCAGTGAAGGCAGCCCCTCCGCGGGGGAGCAGGTGTGGCCAGGGAGCCTTCCCTCAGGTGTGCTTGGCTGAGAGCAGCCTGGGAGACCTGTGTTGCCAGTGCCTGCCTAAGTAACCTGGGGTTCCTGCTCCCTCAGGGTGGTCAGCAAGTTGCCCGAGGCCAACCTCCCGCTCCTCAAGAGCTTGCTGGCCCTGCTGCAAAACATCAGCAGAAATGCAGCCACCAGCAGGATGACTGCTGGCAACCTGGCCATCTGCGTGGGGCCAAACCTCCTGAGCCCAGCCGAGGAGAACACGCTCCCCCTGGAGGTCCTGCTGCAGGCGACAGGGAAGGTACGCTGTGTTTCCCAGCCGGCTCCAGCCTGCCGGGCCCAGCCGAGCTTTGCTGTTCAGAGGTACCTGGCTGCCTCCTCTCTTCAGCAAATGCTCGTGGGGCAGCTGCAGGGAAGAGCAGCCCCACAGCCGCAGCTTTCTGCGCAGAAGGGAGCAGCAGGAGTGGGAAAGGCTGCTTGGCCCGTTTCCAGCCACCCAGGTGCAAACCCATGGTTTGCTGTGTGCAGGTGACACAGCTGGTTCCTCATTGAACACCGCGGGGAACTCTTTGGGGAGGAGGTGGCTGGCCTTGCCGGCGCATCGACCGAGGACTCGCCGGCAGAGGTATGTCGGGGCTGCAGAGGGGGCGCAAACCGCAGAGGTACGTCAAGGCCACAGACAGCAGGACAACAAAAGCCTCCCACCTCAGGAGGCGCTACTGCTGCCGCAGGGGCCAGCAAGGGCAGGCAGCAGCCTGCGTCTCTGCAGAAGTGCAGAGCACGGCTGACGCAGGTTGGCCATGGCACTTGGGGCGGGGATCCCACCCGAACGGGCTCCGCTGAGCTGAGCAAAGCCGCCCCGGGGATCTGCCTTTCAGAGCTACGGCAGCAACTGGGCAGGTAGGTCCTCGCCATCTGCTCGCTTCCACATTTCCATTGCAGGTTCCTCCAGGCGCTCCAGAAAGCACCAAACACCTCAAGAGCTCGTCTGAGGAGAGGAGGTAAGATGACCCAGCTCTGATTAAGAGCCAAATTGGTTCAAGTTGATCATGGCTTTACCTCTCTAACAATCCTATCGAATGGAAAGGGTGCCCAGCTCGCCACAGCGAAGAAAGCGAAGAAGGGAAGAGGAGGGAAGTGATGGGCAGCCAGACGGCAAGAGGAGAAAACTAGACAGAGAGCTCTCAGGGCTGGGCAACTGAGGAAATCCAAGCAGGCAAGAAGAACGAGGAGCCCAGGTGCGTAGCAGACCCTGCCGTCCATCTTTCAAAGTTCGGGACACTGCTCTGAGTATAGCCAACCTCTCCGAGGTGCACAGAGATGGCCCCAGACAGGAAGCACGCCCCTGCCCTTGGGAGAACCTGTACGTCAGGAGAAACAGACCACTCCAACTTTGGCAGTTTTCATTCTGCTCCTGTTGAAGCTCTGCTTCTGCAAGGCTGAGCAGACACCCCAGCAAGGTCACAAGACTCACGATTTTGAGCTCTTTGACCCACCACCTGCTGAAAGAGGCACAGGCCCGCTTTTCTCTTCATGTCACCTGGCAATCCTAGCACTGGCTGCTGCTGTCTGAATGCCAAAGACACAGCAAGGACTTGTTCCGAGTAGCTGTAGGCACTGAGAGAGATGTTGGCACTTGTTAAAAAGCTCACGTTTCACCGGAGATTTTTGAGGGAAGAAAAAAACAACCAAACAGTAAAAAAGAAGCACGTTTGGCCTTCCAACGTGGGTTTGGAGCAAGAGACAGTGCGGGATGCTGCTGCTTGGGTTTGGGAAAGGGCCACTTACTTCATGGCTCCCTAGGGGCTGCCTGCCAAGCCCTTCTGCCGGGCAAGGGGGCAGTGCACGCCTCTGTCATCTTGCGGTGCTCTGAGGCTATTGCCGGTGTTGAGAAGGGGCCGAAGCAACCCTCTAGTCGCTGCCAGCAAGGGTTCTCTCTCCTGCCGCCAACGACCCCTTTCTTGTTGGACTTCCCAAAGAGCAGGGAACAAAGTCACTCCCGTTCCTTCCCCACGGTTTCATCAGTGCCTTCTGACTCTGTCCTTGTAGGTGCCGAGTTACTTTGGCTGCTTGGGTTCCCCAGACGAGCTCTGATGCCCCGTCTCCGAGGGGCACGATGCAGCCCCAACACCACCGCACTGGAGGCGAGGAGAGGGCTACCGTGCCTTTCTGCTTGGGCCGGCACCTCTCATTCACGCACCGCTAAGCCGGAGCAGCGCTGCACTGCCCTCAGAGCCATCGCACCCCTCGCAGGAGGCCTTGCTGCTCACTCATCAGCTCCAGGAGCAAATCCCCACCAGCTGGCACATCTCCCCAGGGGGGGAGCTGGCACCTGAACTTCAGATTCTATGGAGCGTGTGACACCTGGCGGTGCGTAGCATCGGGGACAGACATGAGGGACATGCTGGACATGGGCGAAAACGTCGGATGTGGAGACCTTAGTGCGGGCTTTCTTGCCGATTCCCTGCCATTCAGTTCCCTGCCTCTGTGGTTAAGTGAGAACTGCAGATCACCGTTGGTCCGGAGCTACTAACTGGAGTCAATGGTGCTGTTGTACACGCAGCTGCCTCTTTGCTAGTGCTTTACACAGACTTGGAGTCGCTGATAAATCATTGGGATACAAAGTTGTGTCCCATTCTCTTTTCCGTAGCACTCATGTCCCAAAGTATATCGCAACCAAAGCACTTCAGAAATACAGGAATATGGAAATGCTGTTGGGAAATGATAGCAGGCATCCCAGCCATTTGCAAACAAAGCTGTCTCCAATCTTGACTACTGACAGAGTGATTTGCCTGTAGTAGGACTGAATGGCCAATACGTGCCTGTTCCCCTTGCCTTTGCTGCAATACATGGTGTGAACTGTCTGCAGTCGTGAGCATTTCTTCATTTGTCCTTCTTTCTAAAATTGCTTACTATTTCTTGACAAAAATAAAGTGTCAAATGTATACCTGGCCAGTCTCAGTATTTGGATGGGGCCCTTCCCTTCCCTTCCCTTCCCTTCCCTTCCCTTCCCTTCCCTTCCCTTCCCTTCCCTTCCCTTCCCTTCCCTTCCCTTCCCTTCCCTTCCCTTCCCTTCCCTTCCCTTCCCTTCCCTTCCCTTCCCTTCCCTTCCCTTCCCTTCCCTTCCCTTCCCTTCCCTTCCCTTCCCTTCCCTTCCCTTCCCTTCCCTTCCCTTCCCTTCCCTTCCCTTCCCTTCCCTTCCCTTCCCTTCCCTTCCCTTCCCTTCCCTTCCCTTCCCTTCCCTTCCCTTCCCTTCCCTTCCCTTCCCTTCCCTTCCCTTCCCTTCCTTCCCTTCCCCTCATCCCACTCGGTGGATTTCAGGGCAGGTCAATCTTTTCAGTCATACAGAAAACACATCAATCATACACAAGACACAGCCATAAATCTGCAAAACAGGTTGCTTAAGGCAAAAATGCAAACTCTCCTTCACGCCACCCCGTCACTTAAACAGCCGTTTTGCAGCCGTGGTCTTCAGCTCTGGCGAGGATGCTCCCATCTTCCTTGGGCGTGGTGATTTCAACAGAGCGAATAGAGGGGAAAAGTGAAGAAGGATTTCCAGAAATCATAGTCCTGCCTAGAGCTAACCCTACCATTAACAAGAAGAACCCGAGTCAAATAAGAAGTCCCAGATTTGTCAACCATTGTTTCCAGCCCGTATATCCCAGAGACAGAAAGATATTTGAGATGCAATCTCTTGGCTGTAAGTATTGGAATAATTCCCCAGGCTCCTTTGAAATGTCTAAGATTTCAGCTCTGGCTTGTTCTAGGATAGTAGAAGCATTATCAAGAGGAATTCAACAGTCCTCCTGCCTATCATTCAACACTCCAGAAAATCCACCTTCTTTCAAGAGTAACATGTCCAAGGCCAATCGGTTTTGTAGAGCCATTTTGGATCCCCCTTGCACCTGTTGGTTTAGCTCCTTGTGGTGATTTGGTTCTGGCCAAAATGCCAGGTGCCCACCAAAGCCACTCTATCACTCCCCCTCCTTAACTGGACAGGAGAGAGGAGAGGAAAACAAAATAACAACAGCCTTGTGGGGTTGAGATAAGGACAGGGACATCACTCAGCATTTACCGTCACGGGCAAAACAGACTCCCTTTAGGAAAAATGTCATTTATTGCCAGTTAACTCAGACAGGAGTAAGGAGAAATAAAACCAAATCTTCAAACACCTTCCCCCCACCCCTCCCTCCTTTCCCGGGCATAACTTCGATCCCGATTTTCCTCCCTCCTCCCCCTGCCAGCGGCACAGCGGGGAAAACAGGGAATGGGGGTTGGGGTCAGTTCATCACACTGTAGTTTTCTGCCGCTTCTTCCTCCTCAGGGGGACGATTCCTCCCACGTTTCCCCTGCTCCAATGTGGGGTCCCCCTCACGGGAGAAAGTCCTCCATGACTTCTCCAACGTGAGTCTTCCCACGGGTTCAGTCCTTCATGAACTGCTCCAGCGTGGGTCTCCTCCGTGGGGTGCAGTCCTTCAGGAGCCGACTGCTCCAACATGAGCCCCCCTCGCGGGCTCTCTGGCAGCAAACCTGCTCCAGCGTGGGCTTCTCTCTCTCCACGGGCCACAGGTCCTGCCAGGAGCCTGCTCCGGTGCAGGCTTCCCACGGGGTCACAGCTTCCTTCAGGCATCCACCTACTCCGGCGTGGGGGCCCTCCACGGGGTGTAGGCAGTCATCTGCTCCACCGCCCACGGGCTGCAGGGGGACAGCCTGCCTCACCGTGGTCTTCACCACAGGCCGCAGGGGAATCGCTGCTCCGGCGCCTGGAGCATCTCCTCCCCCTCCTTCTTCACTGACCTGGCTGTCTGCAGGATGTTTCTCTCACCTATTCTCACTCCTCTCACTCGCTGGAATTGTTGCTGCGCAACAACTTTTTCACTCTCTTAAATACCTTGTCACAGAGGCGAAAAACGCTGTCGCTGATGGGCTCGGCCTTGGCCAGCAGCGGGTCCGTCTTAAAGCCGGCTGGCATTGCCTATATCTGACATAGGGGAAACTTCTAGCAGCTTCGTACAGAAGCCACCCCTGTAAGCCCCCCGCGACCAAAACCTTGCCACAGAAACCTCTTACACTGTGGTTCTACAATCCCATTTATCCTCAGTAGAATCGTGACATCGCCACACTGGAGCCGCTTTTATTGTCAGGCTTTCTAACGGGGAAATGGAGTCGAGGAACACCGCACTTGAAGGCAGATCTCATATGATACCTACGGAGCGCACTCTCCTGGGTAGTGTCCTATGTTCTATCCCAGGAATCAAGAGCCTTATTTTCTCACCCTTTCCAGGGATTCCTCCAGCAGATACACGTACACCTTGCAAGAGTCCTTCAAGATTTTAAATGCCATACAGTTTTGACAGTTTCGCCATTTCCTGTAGCACGTGTAATGATTTGTTTACGCTTCCATAAAGCACAAGAGCATTTAGGAGGATTCCTGTTATCAGAAAAGGGTTTAAACTGGGGCCTGCTCGAGGACCACATCCACATGGTGTTTTTCAAGTTAGGTACGTACGGCCCTGTAGTCCAGGGTAGCTGAAGGCACCAAGCCAGGGTAACTGTTTCAGTAGCAGGAGTTTCAGAATAACCTGGTATCTGTATGGGGGAAAATGTGGGATCGAAGGGATAATCTATACACTGTCATCTTTCTCGCCTTTTCACGAGAGAGGTTTTTCCAGTGACCGAGGCCGTCCAATTTCCCGGCTTCATCAAAAAGTCTGGCCACGCCAATTTAGTCAAATGGACTGTGAGATTGAAATGGGGTTCAGTCACACGGCACGTGCCAGAGGTCCTCCAACCTGGCCCAGTCATAGATCCATTCAGGGAGAGGAGACCAGCGTTCTCAGATTCCATCCCCAAAGAGTTCCGTTTCCAAACGCTAGTATGAATTTTATTTCCTTCCTGGCATTTCCAAATGTCCCTCTGGTACCCCCAGACAGACACATTTGTGGTTGGAAGCTCCAAAAGAGAGGATACATCCACCAGAAGATTAGACCTTGCTCTGAGGAGGGAGGGAGTGCTATACAAAGGCCCTGATCTGTGGGATTCCACATACGAATCCATCAAGCAGTTCCCATGCAAGATTTGCCGATCTAGGATCTACACTTCCTCGTCTCTTTACATTGGGTGGAATATAAAAACAGGATACACAAAATTATCCACCTTCTAAACAAAGCAGCATTACAACACATTCTACTACTACTGCTGGAAAGTAGAGCAAAAATAAAAAGGTTCTGCCTTGTCCAAACTGGGTTTTCTGTCGCCTTACCTGTGGAATTAGAGCAGAAAGACTCGGTTCCTAGCAACTGTGTTAAAAAGAGGGCACAATCCATCTGGTGTGGATTTTGGGTTCTTTCCCATGGCCATCGGTGGCTAACCGCGAGTAAACGCCTAGAGGTGTTGTTAAGGTTAGGGGTACTCGCCCCACAGTAGGAAGATCCACCGGGACATGGGTATACTGGGGAGAGAACCCCGTACCCCTCCCCCACACCACTCCCCACTGCCACCGTTGGGGTCACAGAGCCGTGTTGTGTTGACCCGGCGCTGTCCTGGCAACGGCCCCAGTGCCTTCAGGGACGGTGCTGGGCCAGCACAGAGAGGCACTGGGGAGAGTCGAGCTCTTGCCCAGTGGCACTGACTGGCACCAGGACCCCCTTGGCAGCTTCCCTCGGGCGGGCTGGGCACTGTCCTGAGCCCCACCAGGGTGTCCCACCGGAGATCTCTCCCGGCCTCAGCAGGATGGGCCAGCTGATCTGCTGCCTTGGCTCCAGGTGAGCTCCCCCCGCAGCAGCTCGGGGACACGCCGGCACAGCCAGGCCCCGCAGCAGCCGCCTTTCTCCTGCCTGACACCATCTGCTCTGCAGGGACGACCCTGACCCCGAGCAGCCCTGCACGCCTGTGCCGGCATCGCCCCAGCCGCTGCTCCAGCACCGCGTGCGGGTGACCCAGGGCCGCGCGACGAAGAAGAGGGACCTCCTCCTCTACAGCGGTGCCTTGGTCATCGCCAAGCCCAGGTAAGACTCGCGCAGCCCAGCTGCCTTTTCTTGCAAGCCCTGGCCCTGGCAGCAGGGCAGGGACACCCAAGGAACAGCCCCAGGCCCCAGCACCCTGCTGCTGGATGCACCCATGGCCGTGCCCGTGGCAGGTGGATGCCAGAGGGGAGCCCCCGGGCTCGGCCACCTCCACATCACTCCCTGCTGCTCCTCTCTGCAGGCGTGGCAGCGGCCCCCGCCCACAGCTCTGCCTGGCCCTGGGCCTGCTGCAGGTGCTGAGCAGCACCAGCGGGGCGGCTGGGGATGCCGCCGAGGAGGAGGAAGGCGAGCCCACCAACTCCCTTGTCCTCGTCTGGCCCTCTGGCTCCTGCCTCGTCACTTTCCGGTGAGTCTTGGTGCCACGTGCCGGGACAGGGCTGGGCAGCACCTCTGTCCTGGCGCACGGGCCTTTGTCTCGCCTCCGAGGCCGTCCCCACGGGGCAGGGCTGTGCCGGCAGCCACCTCTGCCCGCAGGCTGGGCAGCGGCGGCTGCTCAGGCTGGTTCTCCTCTCTTTCTGCAGCTCCCGGGCGCTGAAGGAGCTCTGGGTCAGCGCGCTCTGTGGGTAAGCCCTGCCTGGCACTGCAGCCTCGGGGGGCCGTGCTCCCCTCAGAGGCTTGGCTCCAGGCGTAGCAGGATGATGCGGAAACACCGCTCCCCAGCTGGGGAGAGGTGCCCCCGTGTCTGCATGGGGGCAGCTCTTGAGCGGGCAGAGCTGGTGGAGCGGCTTCGGCCAGCTCTATCCAGCCAACACTTGCCCAGCCCCATCCTCACCACTGCCGCTGCTCTCCGCTCCACTGCCAGGCAGGACGCGGCTCTTTCGGGGCACTTTGGCAGTCATCCCCAGGCTGGCAGAAAAGGGAAGAGGCGGCTTGGGGCTCACACGGCTCTTCCTCTGCCTCTTCCCCATGCACAGGCCACCAGAAGGAGTGGAGGGAGCCCAGGTGACCCAGCTGCCCTCCATCAAGCTCCTGCTGAAGGAGCTGAGGCACCGCAAGGCCGTGAGTGCCCCTCCTGTGTCCCCTCTGCCCCCACAGCCTGCTCCGGCCCAGCAGCAGCTGCGTGGCTTCTCACCTTCTGCTCTTTTCCCCTTGCCCAGGCGACGACACTACGCCCCAGCAGCCTGCAGAGGCTGGTCGAGTGCCAGGCAAAGGTGAGCGTCGCTCGGGGGGCGATCTCGCCCATCCTCACCGCTCACATGCTCTCAGGGGCTGTGGGGGCCCTTTTTGCTTCAGGGCTGCTTGCTGAGCACAGGGCATTTCTTGCAGGCTGGTGCAGAGCAGCCGCCATCTCCCAAGCCCGCCAGCAGCCAAGGTGGACTTGGCCACTCCTCTGGTGAGTTGAAGGAAGACGAGGGCAGGGTGGCCCCTCTCTCCTCCTCTTGCAGGCAGGCACTTGTGCTGCACTGGGGCTGCTACTGCCCTGCTTGCAGGGCACGGCCATGCCCACTGCACTGCAGCAGCAGTGGGCTGATCCCCCGGTGCCCCTGCTTCCCAAATGGCACCTCTCCTGCGCACTCCCTGCCCAGGGGACAGCACTGAGAGGCTCCGGGAGCACTCGCCTGCTCCTTCTCACGCAGGGGGTTCTGCTCTCTTTTCCTTGGCAGCAGGCGGGACCCGCAGGAGGAGGAGGTGGCTGCGCTGGCCCTTTGCGCGGCGAGGAACCTCGGTCGCCGCAGAGGTGCCCGGGCCGTCGGGCTCTGGTGGCAGCGAGCGTCTCTTTGGCCGGCCCCTGGCAGCTCTCTGCAGCCAGGACGGCACGCTGCCCCAGCCCATCCAGGTAAGCGAGCCTGGCCAGCGGGGCCCCATCCCTCGGGCTCCTCTGGAGAGGTGGTGTCCCCAGCAGAGGGATCCCAAGTGGCGCTCAGGGACAAACGGGGCTCCTCCCTACAGGCTCACCCACCTCCAGGCACCCCTGCATGCTGCCCCAGCGAAAGCAGAGCTGTCCACACATGCCCCAGCCAAGCACCTGTCCTCCTCTGTCCCCTGCAGGACCTGCTGGCTCTCCTGCATGAGCATGGGCCATCCACCGAGGGCATCTTCCGACTGGCGGACAGTCAGCGTGCCGCCCGGCAGCTCAGGGAGGCCCTCGACAGCGGAGCGGAGGTCCACCTCCACAGCCAGCCTGCGCACCGCCTGGCCGTCCTCTTGAAGGTGAACCCTGCTGACCTGGAGCCCGGCAGCTCCTGGCCCTCTTGGTGCTGATGGGCACCTGCGGGAGCAGCCCCTGAAACCTGCTCACCTGCTCGCGAGCCAGAGGGCCGGGAATGCTGCCTGTGCTCCCAGCAGCAGGGCTCAAAGCCTCACCCAGAGCCCTTGGCATTACAGGACTTCCTCCGTGACATTCCCTCCAAGCTCCTCGAGGTCGAGCTCTACCAGGAGTGGATGAGTGCCCTGCAGAAGACCAGCAGGCAGGAGAGGCTGGCCGGACTGAAAGAGTAAGTGTGGCAAGCAGCCTGCCTGCTCCGCAGGGACTGGCAGAGGCCGGCACTTGCCTGCAAAGTGATGGCCTCCTTGAAGAAGCTGTGTTTTCTGCCGGCCACCTCCTGCTGCTCGGGGGTGAGGTTTTAGCAGGGGAGTGGCACAGGAAAGCATTGGCCTCCTTGGAGCTCTTCCTGAAGGCAGCCCCTCCGCGGGGGAGCAGGTGTGGCCAGGGAGCCTTCCCTCAGGTGTGCTTGGCTGAGAGCAGCCTGGGAGACCTGTGTTGCCAGTGCCTGCCTAAGTAACCTGGGGTTCCTGCTCCCTCAGGGTGGTCAGCAAGTTGCCCGAGGCCAACCTCCCGCTCCTCAAGAGCTTGCTGGCCCTGCTGCAAAACATCAGCAGAAATGCAGCCACCAGCAGGATGACTGCTGGCAGCCTGGCCATCTGCGTGGGGCCAAACCTCCTGAGCCCAGCCGAGGAGAACACGCTCCCCCTGGAGGTCCTGCTGCAGGCGACAGGGAAGGTACGCTGTGTTTCCCAGCCGGCTCCAGCCTGCCGGGCCCAGCCGAGCTTTGCTGTTCAGAGGTACCTGGCTGCCTCCTCTCTTCAGCAAATGCTCGTGGGGCAGCTGCAGGGAAGAGCAGCCCCACAGCCGCAGCTTTCTGCGCAGAAGGGAGCAGCAGGAGTGGGAAAGGCTGCTTGACCCGTTTCCAGCCACCCAGGTGCAAACCCATGGTTTGCTGTGTGCAGGTGACAGAGCTGGTGGAGCTCCTCATTGAACACCGCGGGGAACTCTTTGGGGAGGAGGTGGCTGGCCTTGCCGGCGCATCGACCGAGGACTCGCCGGCAGAGGTATGTCGGGGCTGCAGAGGGGGCGCAAACCGCAGAGGTACGTCAAGGCCACAGACAGCAGGACAACAAAAGCCTCCCACCTCAGGAGGCGCTACTGCTGCCGCAGGGGCCAGCAAGGGCAGGCAGCAGCCTGCGTCTCTGCAGAAGTGCAGAGCACGGCTGACGCAGGTTGGCCATGGCACTTGGGGCGGGGATCCCACCCGAACGGGCTCCGCTGAGCTGAGCAAAGCCGCCCCGGGGATCTGCCTTTCAGAGCTACGGGAGCAACTGGGCAGGTAGGTCCTCGCCATCTGCTCACTTCCACATTTCCATTGCAGGTTCCTCCAGGCGCTCCAGAAAGCACCAAACACCTCAAGAGCTCGTCTGAGGAGAGGAGGTAAGACGAGCCAGCTCTGATTAAGAGCCAAATTGGTTCAAGTTGATCATGGCTTTACCTCTCTAACAATCCTATCGAATGGAAAGGGTGCCCAGCTCGCCACAGCGAAGAAAGCGAAGAAGGGAAGAGGAGGGAAGTGATGGGCAGCCAGACGGCAAGAGGAGAAAACTAGACAGAGAGCTCTCAGGGCTGGGCAACTGAGGAAATCCAAGCAGGCAAGAAGAACGAGGAGCCCAGGTGCGTAGCAGACCCTGCCGTCCATCTTTCAAAGTTCGGGACGCTGCTCTGAGTATAGCCAACCTCTCCGAGGTGCACAGAGATGGCCCCAGACAGGAAGCACGCCCCTGCCCTTGGGAGAACCTGTACGTCAGGAGAAACAGACCACTCCAACTTTGGCAGTTTTCATTCTGCTCCTGTTGAAGCTCTGCTTCTGCAAGGCTGAGCAGACACCCCAGCAAGGTCACAAGACTCACGATTTTGAGCTCTTTGACCCACCACCTGCTGAAAGAGGCACAGGCCCGCTTTTCTCTTCATGTCACCTGGCAATCCTAGCACTGGCTGCTGGTGTCTGAATGCCAAAGACACAGCAAGGACTTGTTCCGAGTAGCTGTAGGCACTGAGAGAGATGTTGGCACTTGTTAAAAAGCTCACGTTTCACCGGAGATCTTTGAGGGAAGAAAAAACCAACCAAACAGTAAAAAAGAAGCACGTTTGGCCTTCCAACGTGGGTTTGGAGCAAGAGACAGTGCGGGATGCTGCTGCTTGGGTTTGGGAAAGGGCCACTTACTTCATGGCTCCCTAGGGGCTGCCTGCCAAGCCCTTCTGCCGGGCAAGGGGGCAGTGCACGTCTCTGTCATCTTGCGGTGCTCTGAGGCTATTGCCGGTGTTGAGAAGGGGCCGAAGCAACCCTCTAGTCGCTGCCAGCAAGGGTTCTCTCTCCTGCCACCAACGACCCCTTTCTTGGAGGACTTCCCAAAGAGCAGGGAACAAAGTCACTCCCGTTCCTTCCCCACGGTTTCATCAGTGCCTTCTGACTCTGTCCTTGTAGGTGCTGAGTTACTTTGGCTGCTTGGGTTCCCCAGACGAGCTCTGACGCCCCGTCTCCGAGGGGCACGACGCAGCCCCAACACCACCGCACTGGAGGCGAGGAGAGGGCTACCGTGCCTTTCTGCTTGGGCCGGCACCTCTCACTCACGCACCGCTAAGCCGGAGCAGCGCTGCACTGCCCTCAGAGCCATCGCACCCCTCGCAGGAGGCCTTGCTGCTCACTCATCAGCTCCAGGAGCAAATCCCCACCAGCTGGCACATCTCCCCAGGGGGGGAGCTGGCACCTGAACTTCAGATTCTATGGAGCGTGTGACACCTGGCGGTGCGTAGCATCGGGGACAGACATGAGGGACATGCTGGACGTGGGCAAAAACGTCGGATGTGGAGACCTTAGTGCGGGCTTTCTTGCCGTTTCCCTGCCATTCAGTTCCCTGCCTCTGTGGTTAAGTGAGAACTGCAGATCACCGTTGGTCCGGAGCTACTAACTGGAGTCAATGGTGCTGTTGTACACGCAGCTGCCTCTTTGCTTGTGCGTACACAGACTTGGAGTCGCTGATAAATCATTGGGATACAAAGTTGTGTCCCATTCTCTTTTCCGTAGCACGCATGTCCCAAAGTATATCGCAACCAAAGCACTTCAGAAATACAGGAATATGGAAGTGCTGTTGGGAAATGATAGCAGGCATCCCAGCCATTTGCAAACAAAGCTGTCTCCAATCTTGACTACTGACAGAGTGATTTGCCTGTAGTAGGACTGAATGGCCAATACGTGCCTGTTCCCCTTGCCTTTGCTGCAATACATGGTGTGAACTGTCTGCAGTCGTGAGCATTTCTTCATTTGTCCTTCTTTCTAAAATTGCTTACTATTTCTTGACAAAAATAAAGTGTCAAATGTATACCTGGCCAGTCTCAGTATTTGGATGGGGCCCTTCCTTTCCCTTCCCTTCCCTTCCCTTCCCTTCCCTTCCCTTCCCTTCCCTTCCCTTCCCTTCCCTTCCCTTCCCTTCCCTTCCCTTCCCTTCCCTTCCCTTCCCTTCCCTTCCCTTCCCTTCCCTTCCCTTCCCTTCCCTTCCCTTCCCTTCCCTTCCCTTCCCTTCCCTTCCCTTCCCTTCCCTTCCCTTCCCTTCCCTTCCCTTCCCTTCCCTTCCCTTCCCTTCCCTTCCCTTCCCTTCCCTTCCCTTCCCTTCCCTTCCCTTCCCTTCCCTTCCCTTCCCTTCCCTTCCCTTCCCTTCCCTTCCCTTCCCTTCCCTTCCCTTCCCTTCCCTTCCCTTCCCTTCCCTTCCCTTCCCTTCCCTTCCCTTCCCTTCCCTTCCCTTCCCTTCCCTTCCCTTCCCTTCCCTTCCCTTCCCTTCCCTTCCCCTCATCCCACTCGGTGGATTTCAGGGCAGGTCAATCTTTTCAGTCAGACGCAAAATGTATCAATCTTATACAAGACACAGCCATAAATCTGCAAAACAGGTTGCTTAAGGCAAAAATGCAAACTCTCCTTCACGCCACCCCGCCACTTAAACAGCCGTTTTGCAGCCGTGGTCTTCAGCTCTGGCGGGGATGCTCCCATCTTCCTTGGGCGTGGTGATTTCAACAGAGCGAATAGAGGGGAAAAGTGAAGAAGGATTTCCAGAAATCATAGTCCTGCCTAGAGCTAACCCTACCATTAACAAGAAGAACCCGAGTCAAATAAGAAGTCCCAGATTTGTCAACCATTGTTTCCAGCCCGTATATCCCAGAGACAGAAAGATATTTGAGATGCAATCTCTTGGCTGTAAGTATTGGAATAATTCCCCAGGCTCCTTTGAAATGTCTAAGATTTCAGCTCTGGCTTGTTCTAGGATAGTAGAAGCATTATCAAGAGGAATTCAACAGTCCTCCTGCCTATCATTCAACACTCCAGAAAATCCACCTTCTTTCAAGAGTAACATGTCCAAGGCCAATCGGTTTTGTAGAGCCATTTTGGATCCCCCTTGCACCTGTTGGTTTAGCTCCTTGTGGTGATTTGGTTCTGGCCAAAATGCCAGGTGCCCACCAAAGCCACTCTATCACTCCCCCTCCTTAACTGGACAGGAGAGAGGAGAGGAAAACAAAATAACAACAGCCTTGTGGGGTTGAGATAAGGACAGGGACATCACTCAGCATTTACCGTCACGGGCAAAACAGACTCCCTTTAGGAAAAATGTCATTTATTGCCAGTTAACTCAGACAGGAGTAAGGAGAAATAAAACCAAATCTTCAAACACCTTCCCCCCACCCCTCCCTCCTTTCCCGGGCATAACTTCGATCCCGATTTTCCTCCCTCCCTCCTCCCCCCGCCAGCGGCACAGCGGGGAAAACAGGGAATGGGGGTTGGGGTCAGTTCATCACACTGTAGTTTTCTGCCGCTTCTTCCTCCTCAGGGGGACGATTCCTCCCACGTTTCCCCTGCTCCAATGTGGGGTCCCCCTCACGGGAGAAAGTCCTCCATGACTTCTCCAACGTGAGTCTTCCCACGGGTTCAGTCCTTCATGAACTGCTCCAGCGTGGGTCTCCTCCGTGGGGTGCAGTCCTTCAGGAGCCGACTGCTCCAACATGAGCCCCCCTCGCGGGCTCTCTGGCAGCAAACCTGCTCCAGCGTGGGCTTCTCTCTCTCCACGGGCCACAGGTCCTGCCAGGAGCCTGCTCCGGTGCAGGCTTCCCACGGGGTCACAGCTTCCTTCAGGCCTCCGCCTACTCCGGCGTGGGGGCCCTCCACGGGGTGTAGGCAGTCATCTGCTCCACCGCCCACGGGCTGCAGGGGGACAGCCTGCCTCACCGTGGTCTTCACCACAAGCCGCAGGGGAATCGCTGCTCCGGCGCCTGGAGCATCTCCTCCCCCTCCTTCTGCACTGACCTGGCTGTCTGCAGGATGTTTCTCTCACCTATTCTCACTTCTCTCACTCGCTGCAATTACTGCTGCGCAACAACTTTTTCACTCTCTTAAATACCTTATCACAGAGGCGAAAAACGCTGTCGCTGATGGGCTCGGCCTTGGCCAGCGGCGCGTCCGTCTTAAAGCCGGCTGGCATTGCCTATATCTGACATAGGGGAAACTTCTAGCAGCTTCGTACAGAAGCCACCCCTGTAAGCCCCCCGCGACCAAAACCTTGCCACAGAAACCTCTTACACTGTGGTTCTACAATCCCATTTATCCTCAGTAGAATTGTGACATCGCCACACTGGAGCCGCTTTTATTGTCAGGCTTTCTAACGGGGAAATGGAGTCGAGGAACACCGCACTTGAAGGCAGATCTCAAATGATACCTACGGAGCGCACTCTCCTGTGTAGTGTCCTATGTTCTATCCCAGGAATCAAGAGCCTTATTTTCTCACCCTTTCCAGGGATTCCTCCGGCAGATACACA
The DNA here is from genome assembly GCF_034619465.1 of Leptosomus discolor. Lineage (NCBI taxonomy): Eukaryota > Metazoa > Chordata > Aves > Leptosomiformes > Leptosomidae > Leptosomus > Leptosomus discolor. The sequence goes on from NC_141392.1 coordinate 121,155,015, forward strand.
TATGCGGAGACGCGAGTTTGGAGAATCCACGAAAGACTCAATATGAGTTATATCAGGAAGCTTATTTTATTGTGCAGATGCACTTTCTTATAGAGCATAATTTTCCAAAGTCATCATGACTTGCAATTTTTCATAAACTCCAATTGTGCTATACATACATCAGTCATCTGCTTCTACCTATCACTTTACTTTTAATTCTAATGTGTTCCGCCTCACATGGATCTTAACTTCTAATTCTTCTATTCTGTCCCTCAAGGTCGAAGCGTCCTTGAGGCCTGCTATGTTAGTTTAGACAAACTGCTCAACAGAGTTTTCCTTGTGCAGGCCCTCTAGCATTCCATGCCTGTTTTCAGCGAGCCACGCTCCCACAATTCCCCCTTTTTCGTTTTGTCCAAATAAAACTCTGTGAACGAGACTCAATATGCCTTTCTGCAGCAAATTCCATACAAAGCCTAACCCTAGCAATAGCAATATAATTACAGTAAGCCATCGTATGCCTTCTTTGATTAAGCCTAGTAACCAAGGGGAGAGATTTCCAAAGATGTTTGCAGCCATGAGTTGAACAAATTCATATCCTTCTGAATCTTTTGGCTCTGCTCCTTCAGCCACCGCAACTGCTGATGAATCGATTCTCCATGATCGCTCAGGTTGAAGCAACACAGCCCTTGGACATCTTCACACCCATGACCTTGTGCCAGAAGCAAGAAATCAATAGCCGCACGGTTCTGCAAGACCGCATGTCTTAAGCTATTTTGATCTAATAGCATCTGTTCTAGGATTGGTGTAGTTACATTCCACTGCTTTTCTGACCAGCAAGCTAATTTCTCTATTTGCTTGCCTTTTTTTTTTTTGTTTCTTTGTTGTTTTTTGTTGTTGTTGTTGTGAAAAGAGGCAAACTGCGGTTAACAATATCTTCTATATCATGATAACAATAACACTGCATCTCACTCACTCACACATTCAAATATTGATAACCAGTTTTTACACAATCACACAAGGAGCTCCTTTACACCATTCACACAAAAGACACAAGAAGACACCTGCAAACGTGATTACTACAATAGCAACCACAGCACCAAGCAGACTAACCCCTTTCACGTAGTTAAATATCAGTGCGAGTGGTGAAAATACACATTGACATCAATGCCAATCGGTGCACAGTGTGAACATGTAGCAAATTACAGAAACAGACCAGAAAGAATACCTTTTTCCATAGATGGACCATGTCTACCCCTGCAGCGAGCCAGGTGAGTCAGGGAGCCCCTCCGAGAAAGGGTCCCGGGGCACGCCTAGGGAGTCCCGGTCCTCATTGGCTCCTGCAGCCGGACAGAGATTGTCGCATCTGGGTTGTCAACTGAATCTGAGAAAACTCAATAACAACTACGTGTTATCAAGCAGGTATTCTCCATTCTCCATTGCACTTCAAGAAATCTGTCAAAGGCTTTTATATCTTTTAAAGATCCCCCTTTTTCGGGGTTTGTTTGTTTGTTTTTGGTTTTTTTTTGTTTTTGTTTTTGTTTTTTTTAGAATATCTTTACAAGGAACTTGAGAGCTCTTTCATACTGAATACTGCTTTTCAAATTACACAACTTTATAGGCAACCTGTAAATGAATCCTGAATTTCTTTGCCTGCTTTAGATAAAATGTCTCATATTTTACAGCCAGCTAACATCCAGAATAAAAATAGCATTATGAAGCTTTCTTTTTGACCAGACACATACAGATCATAAGACAGTTTAAAAAATAGTTTTAAAACAAGGACCTGCTTTGACCCTATTGCAATTACTGAAAAATTAAGCACTTTTTAAACCTGCCTGGCAAGCACAAACCTACGGCGCAATTATAATTTGGTACGCGGTGTATCTGTGGAAGTTTGATTTACAGAGGGACTGAAACGAGTTTACATTGGCTCATAAAGCGACCCGTTGTCCCGCAATTGAAACATCTCTTTTGCTTGCCTCCCTCCTTTCTATCTATGAGGGGTTGAACAGCACTGTATACAGCAGCAGCAAGTAAGGACACGGTACCATTGGTGCGTTTATAACTTCAAGCATCTCAGCTACTTGTGCATCTCTGGGTAGGGTACTTAAAGCTTTTCTTGTTGTATCATTAGCATTCTCAAAGGCAAACGTTTTAAAAACCTTTTCCTTCATTCCTCATCCAAATCTGGATGACTTCTAATAACCTGATATAAACAATCAATAAAAGAAGGAAAACTTTCTCGTGGACCCTGCTGAATGTTGGCAAAGGAATATACCTTTCCTGGTTCCCTGATTGAAATCATTGCTTGGTAAGCTAACTGCTGTGACAACTGTAATACCTCTCCTATAAAACCTTGTTGTAAAGACGCGCTCGCAAAAGGACCTTGGCCGGTTAGCATTTGTGCTTGTACCCCATACAACGGATCCCCTTGCTGCCTTGGTCGTGCAGCCTCCTGGTCACAGAGCTGTTGCCAGGCCTTGGAGAACATAAGCTGCTGAGAAGGGGACAAAAGAATGTTAGAAATCTGTTGTGAATCAAGTGGTAACAAAACATCTGCTGTAAAAATAGATTGTAATAATTGCTGAGTCTAACTAGATTGAAGCCCATAGTGTGATACTGCTAAACGTGCTTTTTCAAGGATTTTCCAATCAAACGGTTCCCATTTTCTGCCTCCTGCCTGATCTGTAACAATAGGAAAGGCAGAAGGAAGAAAATTTCCTTCAATTAGGGCATCACGAATAACTCCTTTCCATCTTCGTCCTGCTTCTTGTTCATTTAATAGTCTATTTGACAATGAAGTAGTTGGCACAGGCATTTGCGACAAAGGCGCTGGTAGTGATGACGGTACAGCAAAAGGATTATGAGTCGCAGCGTTTTCTGGATTCTTCTTGTTGCTGTCCGCTGCGATATTGAGTTCCGATAGTTTGTTTATGAGTTGCTGTAGGACTTCATCAAGCAGTTCCTTTTTCTGCTTTTGTTTTGACATGGTCCCTGGAGAAAAAGAGTCTTCCTGTAAGCGGGTCTTTGTGACCTCGGGGATAAAGGCGGGATTCTAGGCGGGTCGTTGTGACTTCGGGGATAAAGGCGGGATTCTAGGCGGGTCGTTGTGGCGTCAGGATAAAGGCGGGACTCTACTGGTTCACGTACTTGTCCCTTTTCTTTGCCCATGCCCTCTTGTAGTTTTTCTGCGTTCTCTTCCGAATCCCTTGTTACTGCGATCGGGTCGGCGCCATGATGGCGCACCTCCTCCTCTGAGAGCGAGGTCCCCGCGGAGGCCCCTCTAGCCCCCGAACTCGCGGTCTGTGTCTGACCAGGGTGAGATTCCGTAGTCGTTTCACGACGAGGCGCGCACCTTCCTTTTCTCTCCTCCTGCCTGGTAACTACGTGAGTCACCGCTTTTCCTCCGGCTGTTAAAAACTGTTAAACCAGTTTTTCACTACATGACTTTTAAAATTACTTTTTTTAACTCACTAGATCAGATACTTCTGCATATCCATCATCAGGATATCTGAGTAACAGGATTGCAGGAGGATGTAACTGAAGAAGCAGTTTTGACTCCTGGTTTATAATCACTGGTGATGGTGTGCAAGACAGAAAGAACTCTGGTTTCTCAGGCTGACAACTAGAAAAATAACAGTATTTCTGAACAAAAACTTCTGACCCCTTAGTAATGGTGAGATGGTTTTTTTCCAAGCTGGAATCACACACCCAAGTGCATGCAGCCACAACAGATCTACAATACAATCAAAAAGTACAAGTGCAAGCCAACACGATGCCCAAGCTGTATTTAATCAGAAACTGGCACATTGAGGATTCTAGTTGCAAAGACTAGTCTAGAAGAAATCCGGAGTAGTTACTCAGAGAGCTAAGTCTCGTGCAGTCATTTCCTTACTAGCTATTGCTAAATCAAAGCCGGCTTTGTTCTGTCTACGTTGTGATTGCTTTTATACTGCATTTTTGCCTCCTGATTGCCAAAGATAAGCCCAGTGACAAGCAGCAGCAATCCCCTTTCCTATGAAATCTGGAAAGCTTTAAGTTTAAGAAAAAAAATCACTGATGTTGAAACATTTTGTGGTTTTGAAGAGAACATTGTATTTCCGTTTAGATTTAAAGTGGGCAGAGTGTGTATTCCCGTGGAAAAGTGGTACCTTAATGACCCAGTCTGCCACGTCAGCACTGGGACTCTCGAAAGACAAGTAGTTCAGCTCGGTCCTATGGGCAGCGTGTGTATTGAGTCCTTCGAGAGGGGCAGAGCGAGCCAGGCTTTTGATTCCCTGGGCACAGGACTGTGTTTCACTTGTGGATAATACTCAGGTGGTTGAGTGAAGAGGTCAGGCGGTCTCTGGGAAGTAGGAGGAACAAAACCCACCTTTTGTGCCAAGCAAATTTGAAATCAGGTAAATCTTTTTCAGATTCTAGCACTAGAGGCTTGGTTTGCTGAGGCGTCAGACTAATGAGAGGTAGTTCTTTATGTGCGTGCAAATGTAATAATAACCAAAATTCCCCAGTAATTTTATGGGCTGCTTAGGCACAGAGGATGTTCAGTGCTGCGTTGTTCACCCTGCTTTTGGCCCTAACAATAGGAATCATCTCTATTATCAAACAAGCAAACAGTATTATATTCTAGTTGCTTGCTAGATTTTTTGTTACCTCTGTTTGCTGCTCCAGAAAGCTGATGCTGGCTGCCAGTTGAAGTATTACTGTGATAATTTTATCCTGTGGATAACTTCCATTTCATATCGCAGCCTGGCGAGCCAATAGTATCCTTAAGACATGACTACTTCTAACCAGTGAGGACTGGATTTGGGGCAGCAACCTATACATGTGATCCTACTGCTGATCTCCTACACGAATTGGTTTCCTGTGGGGTCGGGATGTCTTGTGGAATGAGAATTCAACTTTCTGATTCATCTTTGTTTTGTGACTATTGAAGTGGCTTCGTGATTTTAAAAAGAGCTGACTCCACAGACCCGTCTGATTTGCTCATATGTAAGCCAGAATACCAGTGACCAAGGAGCCTGTGAAAGCAAACACTGAAGTTAGAGGCTTAAACCGGAAGTGATCCAATAAAAAAAAATTATATTCTTAAGGTCAATCTATCATGCCTTTCATACAAAATCAAAGTGTTGCATATGGTTAGGGCTACCCAGTCCTTCGCAAGACACGTAAAACTTTTTTTTTTTAGCTTGCCAGCCCGTAAATGTTTGACTTGGAACGTTTCATACTTGGGGGCTACTTCGGGCCGAATGCTTTTTTAAAAAAATGTTAAAGGCTTTTCTTGTTCTAAAAACTTAATCAGAAAAATTACACAGTTCTCATATCTTGCACCCATTTAGTTGAGATGCTCTAGTTTGGGTTTTTTTTGGCAATAGATTGGCATTTGGCAAAAGGCTGCCTTGTGCTTAAGAAACACCTTTTCCGGCTCCTCTGAAACACCCGCTAAACACTCCCAAAATTACAAGCCTTTGGGAAATCTGAGTTGGCAAACGCTCCATGGAAATTTTTACCTTAGTAGTAAACTCGCAAAGATCCCATCTATGTGCTCCGGCTCAAGGACTGAGCAACCAAGCAGAACCTTCCTACAGATTGCTCTTAGCAGAGGCTGTGGCCACTGCTGTACTCAGTTAAACTAGAGGAAGGAGGCTTTTGCCTTTGATCTAGTGCTCAGTCTGGTAAATTAAACAGTGTCAAGACCTTGAAGCCAGCTGGCAGAGTCTAGATGTAGCCATACTGTTCAGTTCTTACAGACTTTTGAAAAAATAAAGAAGTGGTCACATCTAGATTTGCTATTGGGAGTTGACTCTTGCCCAAACTAAGAGTCTCCCAGGCTCCAGTGCTGCTCGGCTTAGTTGTACAGGTGCAGCTTTAATGGCTGGCAGCATGCAGGAGAAAGCTGCCGGCCTGAATCCGAGAGGGGCAGAAGTGAGACCTGGGATGGAGCAGCGACAGAGCAAAGGGAGTCCAGGGCTAGGAGCACGCAAGGAGAGTTTAGGAAGGGAGAAAGGAGGGAGCCTGCAACGGTAAAAAAAGCAAGGCAGATCACTAGCAATGAAGCAGGACAGCATTTTCCAAATTAAAGAGATGCAAGAGGCAACGTGGGGACAGTGACATTGCATGCAGTTATGTCATCCACTGCATTCAGCAGTGCTAACTGCAATTAGATAAATCAAGAGACCCAAATAGTTTGGGAAAAATGTTGACACAGAAAGAACTCTTTACAGTTTAATGCCACATTGCTCAACTGTCTTGTTAAGAGAGTTTGAAAGGCACTTACCATTCGCATCCAGGTTGGAATAAAGCCTTTGTATAGAGACATAAACCCTTCACCCTGTACAGTTTGAACCAAGCAGTCCATGGAAGACTTATACAGCAGACCTCTGGCAGTGTGCAAGGAGAACAATTACTGTTAGGATTACAAATACACAATTAAAAAAAAAAATCCACGCCCCACACATCCCCCCTGAAAATTAATCTGTATCAGATACATTTGAAGGAGCAAGAGCTCTTTTGTAAGCTCACAGGAGTCTCGTCAGAACTGAAGTCCATTAAGTAACTGGATATTCTCAGGTGGCCATCACAACAACCGCCCCAGACATGCAAAACTAAAGCAATAAAAAGATCATCGGGTGGATGAAGAGCAAATTACAGAGTTAGCACTTCACTCCCAGTGAAGTCTTGAGTGAGACTCAAGGTTTCAGTTTTCTACAGAAAAGTTGGTCTCTGAAGTGGCTGTACCTTCCCTGCCTGTCTCTTGGCTGGTTCATTATCCGGGTTTTGACCACGTCGGCAGGAGTTCCCAGAACAGCAGCTACCAGGCCAGAACAGCAACTGTCAACAGAAAAGAGGAAACTAAGATTTATCATGACAATTTAAGCATCATGCTTCCAGTTCTAATACTATAGAATATAATTTAAAACAGTTATCATAAAATCATGAGTAATAGCTCCTAACTTAACATAAACTTGATTTAGGAGGAGGCTTGCTAGTATTGCTGTTGCTCAGATGTCCTCCCAGCATCAGCTTCCCTCGCCTCTGTGTGCAGTTCTGAGGCAGGGATAAAGGACCCACAATAGGCAGTTTATGATACTGTTTATATAAAGCAGATTTCTTCCTCATTTAAGGCAGTAAACGAGCTTGTTCTGCGGAGTTTATATTGCTTATTCTTAGGGTTTGCTAAATTTAAAACTAGGTTAGATAAAATAGACATTCTATAAAAGTGAAAATTCCTGTGCTTTCACAGATGTGTGAAGTGTTTAAATGCATCAGCAAGGCACTTCAGGTGGGGGCAGTTTTGTAGCAATGGTTGCATCCTTTGTCTTTTGTACAAAGATGTCCCCTCAGGCCAAAAAAAAAAAAAAAAAAAAAGTTGTTATAAAGGTGCATTTTATCAGCAGCGTCACGACCAAAGAATAGGGGCTTCTGCTGGCACAGAGAGGCAGATCAAGGCAGCGAGGCTGGAAATGCTCTGCAGCAGAAAAGGGGTAGTCAGGGAACAGGGCACCTGGCAACACTGTGAGTCACACTGTTGTCCACAAGCGGCGTGTTCAGAAGCAGAAAGTGTTTCACTGAGTCGTAAGTGGTCAGATCTGTAAAGAGGGTAATGAGAAAAACCAGCATTGTCAGAAGTAAATGGTCTTTGTGACGTTCATTGCTGACACAGGATGGAGGCTTGGCAAGGCCTAAATCTCCAGTGCAGCTCCTCCCATTGGCACAGCTGGGGCACTCTGCCCCCAGTTCCTGCTGACCGTTGTGGCACCCAGGTCCTGCCGTTAGACGTGTGAGTACGCGCTCCCTTCTACTACCATTTTCTCTGAAAATCCTACCAAGGATAAAATGGATCCCAAATGGAAAATTCTGCAAAATAACTCATTAACCCAACCCAGAAATGCCACGATAAAGACAGCTGTACCTCTCCCACCTCTGTGCAAGTGTTCTAAAAATGTTAGAAATGTTACACGCAGAAAAAACAGATGATGTCGTGGAAGTTATAAGCAGATGTGAGTTATGGCATCAGGGCATCTGAATGAAAGACAAGTGATCTGAAAGTTCTTGGCAGATGTGGGTTACATTTCCAATGTCCTGACCTTAAAAGCCCAGCCTAGCAACCGGGGTGACCCTCCCAGCGCTTTGTAGTGCTTTACGGTCCAAACCTACCCAGTGGAGATCATTTCCCACTTGTAAGAGGGTTTGCTTGTTAAGGTTTACGTGCCGAGATTGCCCGTTAACGTTGTGTATGGAGAGACATGCCTTAGTTAATAGTAACTCTGTAGCCCTCATTTAACAGCTCCTGCTGCAAACATTATCCATCCAGTGATTCCTTTACTGTTACTTAGCAAGATGTAAGCATACACCACCTCTGTTTTTCAATCTTCAGAGAGATTTTTTGGTCACGCTGCTAACATGTCCCTCTGCTGAATGATGTTGGAATTAGTAGCTGTCGTGACAAAGAAATTTAAGCATGCAAAATAAAAAATTGTGAAGGCGATGCTCTAATGTGTGCCACTAAGCACAGAGCAAATGTTTATGGTGGGCGCCCACGGGCAGTGTCTTTTGGTCCCAAAGACATCTTCTTCCCCACTTTGTAAACAGAACCTCGGGAAGGAGAGCAAAGACTGTCCAACATATCCTAGCAGTTTTGGAGAGGCGCAGGAAAGCTCTGTCTGTGTGTGGAAGGAGTGAGTGCTTCTTGGATCAGCCGAGCACACAGGCAGCCACGTCACCTTATAACCCTCAGTCCCCGCCGGAGCTACGCTGTAGGTGTACCTGTCTGCAGCTCCAGCACACCATGCCTGGGCTGTGGACCTTGTTGATCTGAACACTGACCCATGGACTGTCAGCGTAGCTCGACCTTGGACCGTTCTTATCACCACGGACCTGCTGGTGACCACTGAGCTGTGTCTGACCCTGGTGACCCTCACCAGATCTGATGCTGGCTCAGCTTCCTGGTTTGGCCTCAGACATACCTCATCACCACCCACTTTCCTGAGGATCTGGATCTCGGTGGAACCTTGCTGGCTCTGCCCTGCTCACCTTGCTTGGGCACCAGGGAGCCGGGTCTTGGCTGGTGAGGTCCCTGCTCTGCTGGCCGTGGGACTCCTTCAGCTCCCAGCTCACCATCCCTGAGGCATAAACTGTTATTTTTAAGCAACATGATTTCCACAGGAACAAAATGCTCAAGGCACAAGTCACCTGCAGTGTGCTTCAAACAGGTCCCCAGTGTAGATAACCAAGAAACAAAGACCAGGGGAGTAGCTGACCTCTCCTTTCTTAAGGCTTAGATGCGGCCTTAAGCACTGCAGACCAAGTTGTGAAACTTACCTCCCATGTTCACCAGGGCAGCTCTCTGGACATTGGGCACCCATCCAGCCCAAAGCCCCCGTATTCCTCCTTCAGACAGGATCTTCATAAATGCGTGGTGCACTCCTCGAAACCTGAAATCAATATGCAACTGGTAAGTAGAGAGCCCAGCTACGGAGAGATCTTTGCATGTTCCTGTGCCTTGCTGCACCAGGTCCTCGCACAGGAAAGGCAATTTATACCTGCAAGGATCTGGCCCTTCGGATCCATTTTTTGATCTGTTTTTGGATCCACTTTTGACTTTCATGCCACAGTATTTTACCAAACTTACCGGTTGTACCGATAAGCAGCAATTCGGTCGCTAATGACAGACAACCTTTGCTCCCACAGCTGGAGTGCAGTGCTAAACGGACAAGACACTAAGTGGTGCCAGCAGTTTCGGATGCAAAGAGCAGCGTGTCCTGGTATTTGCAGGAGGATCTCAAGCCCTGCTACCTGCAAGTGACCCAACCCTGCCCGGTGTCTGTGCATCCTGGGTGAGCCATTTCCCCCATCCTTTCTTCCAGCTTCCCTTCCTCAGAAAGCATCCTTCCCCCCCTGCCCCCCGGCAGCGCGCTGGCATGGACGTGCTGCACATGTAGGGTGGGCGAGGGTTTGTGATCTCTGGGACCAATACACCAGAACAAGGAAGGCGAGTATAAATGGAGTAAGGAGGAATTCTCGGATCCCCAACCCTCCTGGCTGCCCAGAGCCATGCTGTGCCCCCCAGGCACTGCTGTTCCCCCAAAAGGGCTCCGACCAGCTGGGGAGAGGGGGTGGCAGAAAACAGAAGGAACCGCACCCTCGGCCACAGAGTAGTCATTAACGGGAAGAAAAAAAACAGCTTTGAGAGGAACCAACCGTAACGGCTTTCCTTCCAGCTTCCTTTTTCCTTCCGTCTGCATCTGCACCTTCACCAGATCAGTCGGGCTGGCGAAAAACTGTCCGATGGCACCCGCAGACATGCCGCCAATTACAGCTTTCCTGCCAAACAGGGAGAAAAACGCGCAGCAGAAAATCTCACAAATAGCAGTGCACGAGCTGAAGGGTTCAGCAGCACAACCCAGGCGAGACAAATGTAAATGGTTATTCCTTATAGTAACAGCCAAAGTTAAGGTACTAATTGTGACGACTGCAGGTAGTTAAGGTAGTCAATGATGCATCTGTCAATTTTAAGAAAGGGTTAAAACTTGTCTGGGGTAAAAAATCCAGTTATTATACATCACCAAGAGGCTCTGCTTCCTCTCCAGATTCCATTATGCTCCTCACTTAAGGTTTAAAGGCAGAATGGCAAGGTACACGAGTAAGGGATGGTGCTCCATGTATTGTCATCACTGAATGCCAATCTAAAACTCTAAACTACTTGCTGATATACGATTTTTTTTTTTTAATCTCTCATTGCTACTAGATGTGTCATGTTAATTTTCTGGTTCTACTTACTTTAGTAGAACCTGAAATTTTGCTATTATACCCCTTCCCATAGCACCAAGCATGACAAGTACTTGATCTGTATGAGATTTTATAAATCTTATCTTAAAACCAGTTATATTTTGGACCCAAGATTTAATTTTGGAGTAAATACTTGATATGATACTATCTATGATTATAAAAGTACATTTTAACAATAAGGATTTGACAATTAGGAATTACCAATTTTTGCAACACTTCTGTAAAAATCTGCTCATTCCCCACAGACAATGACTTAGTTCTGTGGCTGTATGCCACACACATTGTCAAAACACAGGAGTGAAGTTTACCTGTGGCCGAACTAAGCTTGCAAACCAAGAACTTTTGCTTTTTATAGGGATCACTTGTCTCCTGAGGAAGGATGCACAGATTTAACTTAGGCTGACGTCTGTCATACACACATGAACAAAATAGCATTGATTCCTTCACGATCTGCCTCTTCAGTAGCCAGGGCTAAGATACAACACCAAGATGGGGAAAGCTTCCTATTCCCCTTGCTTAAAATCCAAAGGCATCATTTCTTGCCCAGGCAGTATGGCAAGCAGCAAAGCAGCAACGCGTTGCCATACTGCTCCTGCGCAACACCTAGCGGGGCCCATCCCTTCAGCAGCTGGACGTCTGAGCTGTACCACCCCTCACTTCTTTCCTGCAAAGCTCCAGAGGACATTTGAGCTGCCCATCGTACCTTTGGAAACGTATCATCACCCCGTGCAGAGCTAATCGAGCTCCCAGGTGACCTTGGAGCTGAGCAGGGCCCAAGCTGCAAGTCCAGCTTGGCTGAGCTCGATCTGGTTTGCACGTCTCAGGCAGCTGTAGGGTTAGTCACAGTTACTCGTGCTGGTGTCGGGTTTGTACAGTTGCTCACGGCTTCTCCAGCAGCTGTTGCACACAGCTGTAGGGTCAGCCACGACTCACCTGCGCTTCCCAACATCCCCCAGCCCACGTGGAAATAAAGGAGCTGCCACTACATCACAGGCCTTGAGTCATGGTGAACCCGCCCTGCCTCCACTGTGGTTTATCGTGTTTCTCCATCTCTTTCGTAGAGTATCCTTATTAATCATAGTCCTAGTTAAGCCTCTGAGAAAACTATTCCAATATTTCTTAGGCCTCTTCCCAGCTGAATGAAAAGATACTGCTCTGAAACTAAAATTAGAAAGTCCGTATCAATGCTTAAACGCCTACTTTATAATTAGCCTCTTTAGGGTAAGTGAGCCCTGAGGAAAAGACAGGTCTTAGGTGTGCAGGACTCCTGCAGTAAGGACAATCCTCGAACAGGCAAAAGTGTAAATATGCAACATTACCAGAAAGGAAAGCTTTCATCCTCAGCCCTGCCAAGCACAGAGTCACGGAGGTGTTCGTATGCGACCATCCGAACGCCAGAGTACACTGTGGAAAACAAAAGCAAGAGATGATTCTTGGGTCTGACACTTCTGGAGGTCACACTGTGATAGAGAGGTCAAAAGGTTGGTTGTAAAACACTGCAGAGCTCCCCTGGGTGAGCTGGTCACTGCTCTCACGTTGGTGAAAGCAAGAGGGCTGCCTGGTAGCAATGCTGGAGCCAAAACATTTTAGCACCAGAGAATCTCTCTGGCTGAGCTGAGTCTGAGTCTGCCAGGAGGCAGCATGGCTTATGCCCACATGCTGAGGAGATGTGACTGCATGGCTTCCCTCTCAGCTGGTGCCCAGCACAAACCCCCCCACAAGTGCTTTTGAGGTTTATTGCTGTCACCGTATTTCCAAGTAGAACACAGAAAGCTGTTACCTGTGGCCAAACCACTAATGCATTTCTTCCTCCTAGCGCTTGCACCCTTATCTTTTTTCCCCAGCCCGTCCCCACTTCCCTCAAATAAAAGCTACTTAGTGTTCTGAGGACTCTGAGTGCCTGCTTGCACTGAAGACCTTCCTGCAGAGACAGCAGGGGAATCATGTTTTGCTTTCCCAGAAGCCAGTATAAGGCTGTGAAGGAATGGGCAAGAGGAGGAGGAGACGCTATTGAGCCAGAATCCCATCTATTTCAAAGTGGGATTGCAGGGTAGACTGAAGGAGTCCTCGCAGATATATTTAAAACACAAGAAGATACGGCAAACTCCCTCCAAAAGGCTGTTGGCCACAGAAGGCAGGACCCAAACTTATCCCATCGTGAGCAGATAATCACCTATGTGGCGGTAGACAGCCGGCGTGGCTCCTTGCCAGAGCTTCCGTAAGCCCTCCTGTTGCACGATGCCAGCCGCGGTGCGCAGCATGCCGCGGTGAGGGGCCGCCTGGCCGGTGGCAATTCCACTGCGATAGATGGCAGCTTCACCTTGGACCTGCAGCCGAGTTTTTGTGAGGTCCAGGGGAAATGTCACTGAAGAGAAAGAGGAGGCGATTTGTGGAGAACAGGAGATTCACATCCAGATCTGTTCAAAGTGCCTCTGGGCGCGGGTAACCACAATACGTTCCCGTCAAACACCAAGTCTTGCTCCCTTATTTCTTTTTTCAGGTTAGTTATGCAATACTCATACTTGCCAAGGGGCTCTGGGTTAAAAATCCTGTTCGAGTTACTCCCCCTGAATAAAGATCAGTCAAAGCTCTTAGCGAGCATGTGGCCTCTCCAATTCTGCCCAGCATAGCAGTGGCACGTGTAACAGTCAGGAACAGCCCCACAGTGGCCATCGTAATGCAGAGACACATAAAGATGAGGATCTATCCCATGAACCACCCTAAACCATGCTGCTTTTCTGATGCAGACACAAAAAATCACATTTAGCCTGTTATTTCTCTCACTGAAATAACTGGGGGCCAGGGATGATGGTCCAGCTGGATCTCAGCTTCCCGGGACTGCTCCTGAAACAGGATGAGTGCATATTTGCTGCCCCTCATTTCAGTTCTGGGCCAGAGGTGTCACCCTGGGGGTGGACCTTCCCAGGCTGTGTGAGGTGGCGAGCGCCCAGGAGCAGGCGTTGTCTTTGGTTCACTGCCTCTGCGACACACCACGCTACAGGGTCGTTCCAGAGCAGGACTCAGAGGTACTAGGGGAATGCAGTCACCTCTCAAAGCTTCAGCAGATTCGCAGTCTATTTGTGCATTAACTTTGGTATTCATGTTTAAAGATTAGCAAAGATGGAGAAGTTACAAATCATTAGAGCAACGCAACAGATTTGCTTGCGGAAATGATATAGAATATGCTGAGAAATATTCCAAATAAGTTACTGATCACAAAGTAGTGCTACACAGATGCCAGGGTGCTTCTTTCCTGCATTTCAGCAAGCATTCTACTACACTCCGTTTTTACAGACATCTCCACTGTAACCAGAAACGTAAGATTAAATTTTTCTCTGATCAACCTGCATTAGCTATGAAAAGCAAATTCCTGACAAAGTCAGCCCCTTGCTGTTAACTTAGGTAACAGATCATCCTGCCTCTTTAGTCTTCTTCCAGAAACCCAGCAAACGCAAAGCTGAAATTAGTCACAACTGCTCTGTGTTACCGACTGCAGTAACTGTTTCGGTCTCAGAGGCAAAGATTCCAACCTGAAAAACCCCTCCCTCCAGCCACAGGCAGGTGGCATAAAATACTTTCAAGGCTTCAATTATTGAAGAGTCACAACGAGCAGAGTGGAATGAACAGATTTGCTGGAGCAGAAAAGCCAGAGTAAACACCAGGGAAGAAGGTGTCTGGGGACTGAAATTCCCCTTGCCCCCTGTAAGTAAATTTTGACCCCCTTCCCTCTCAGAAAATCACAGTGAGTTGTACCTAGTTCTGCCACAGCTGCTGCACAGGCTGACAGAGCGAATTTGCTGGCTCGGGGCCATCTCTCTGGAAGAGGTAAGCTCTTCTCTTCTTCTGCAGGTGACATCTAGCGTCTAACATGAAAGAAGGCTAACCAGCCACCCTGCGAGGGTCTGGAGCAAAAGCTTAGCTCTGTTCTGGGTCATTTAGGAGACAAATTGCTGAAGGTCATGTTTCTCCAGCGCCAGCAGGAGGAACAGCAGCAGCCCAAGTGCCTCCCGCAGAGCTGCAAGGTCCTTGTGCAGTGACGCAAGAGACTCCTGCGCAACAGGCTCCTGGGAATGTAGTCTGTCGCCAAGGCTGCGCTCTGCCAGGAAACCAGCAGTGCCGGTACAGTCACACGCACAATTTTGCCCGTTATCTACCCTAAAAAAAAAAAAAAAAAATCATTAATGAGACCTCAAGATTGTGCGAACACGTGTGGGGTCTGTTTGCTTGGTGGGGTGCTGTCATTGACAGCAGTGCCTCGGGAGCCCCCAGCTGCGTCCCCGTGTGAAACAGCTGCACGGGCATCCGAGACACGGATGAACTGATCCAGATGTGGTTTAACACGAGCTGCATTAGCAACAGCTACACGCCGAGCAGGAATGCCAGAGTGCTGGACTGCTGGTAGCAATTCGTGTCTCCTGGGGATTAGACGCAGGGCAGTGCAGTTTGAGCAGGGGGCATGCAAACCTGGGAAGACAGAAGCCGATCTCTGCCCATGGGAAATGTGAAAGATTTTCCTGGCGGAATGCTGAAGCCCTGTTAATTGTGTGCCAGTCCTAATTTCTCAAAGTAATGTAGGCATATTTAGGTTCTCATCATGAAAAAAAGGGTAAGGCATGTACTGTTCCAGAGGAGCTTTTCATTTATCATTAAGGCTCAGTTGAATCGTTAAGTTAATTGTTAGCCGTTAATCAGTAATCCTTAGGATTTGAGTATTTTTTAGGACATAGAAACTTGTCCCCGAACACCTCCCCCCACCCCTGTCTGAGTGCCTGACATTTTGGTGTATGGTCCCCATCGCAACAATTCAGATAAGTGAAAGGAGCATTGCAGGTGAAATTCAGCTGAAGTCAAATGACTTTATCTCGTTGCTCACCAGTAGTTGGTATTAAATTGGGTCCTTCTTTGGGTTAGAATTCATGCAGTGATAAAACAAGGTACTGACAAAACCCTGATTAAAATGGGAAGAAAGCACACTGCAGTTTAATGCAAACATGCCTGGCTGCACTGAGGGTACGAGTGGTTCAGAGCCTTGTTCTGGTCAGTTTATGCAATCTGTTGTTGGCACTTCTGTGCCTCCCTCAATAGCTGTTCTCTGGGCTTGGGTCAGCTTGTGCCACTATGTGTTAGCCTGTATATCATGGATTTGTAATTTAGGTTGGAGAGGACCTCTAGAGGTCATCTAGTGCAATCCTCTGCTCAGAGCAGGGATAACTCGAGAGTTACATCAGGTTTTCCAGGGTCTTGTTCAGTCCCCTGAAAACCTCCAAGGATGGAGATTTCACAGCCACAGCCTGCTCTGGTGCTTAACCACTTTGTGAACGTTTTTTCCTTATATTCAGCCAGAATTTCCCCACGTATGTCCATTGCCTCTCATCCCTTAGATATACACCTTGCGGGACAGTCTACTCTGTCTTCTTTACAACCATGCTTTAGGGGGTGGAAAACAACAGCTAGATCTCTCCTTAAAGTAAACCCTGTAACATTGTGGCTCCCTGTGGAGAGAGCAGCTCTCCACAGCCGTTTTTAGTCTGGGGAAATAAGTTCTTTTCTTTAGCCAAGCTGATTTGGGGATGATGGTGAGGAAAAATTATCTCTTCCCACAGGATCTTTGAAATGAGCCTGACCTGGAGGCAGACGCTTGTGTGGACAGCTCTGTGATTTGCAGAGCAGAGAAGGGCCAGTGCTCACGGAGGCCCATCAATAGCTGGAGCTTATATATCCCCAAATCCTGAGGGAGACAGCTCCGGCAGAGAGGAGCCTTCCTATGTATTTATTTCAGTTTTCAGTGAGACAGCGTTTTCTAGTTTCTGTCCAAAGCCGGTTTGATCAAAGGCTACCTATGCAGGGAGGTAGCTTGGACTTCAGATATGATGGAAACACAGCAGCAGGGTCTGGGAGGGCTGTGTGCTGCAGGAGAAAGGCAGCCAAACTGCCTCGATCCTCTCACCTGCTTCCATCAGTGGTGACTGTGTTAGTTTTCACTGGAAAGACCATTAGCTATTACCTGCCCAGGACTAGGTCCTAGTCTGAGGAAAGCTTGTTAGTGACGATCGCACCATTGTACTTGTGTCCATCTCACAATAGTGCCTTTCAGGAGTGTCTCGTGTCCTTCACCAAATCATCCCCCAGAAGCAGAAGCTAAACCAAACGTCCAAAACAAACACAAAAGCCTTTGATGAATGGCTTCACAGAGGGTTGAGGGCTTGTCTTACCTGTATACATAGATCACTTTAAACGCACTGCTCAGGCTGTGCTTGTAATGAAAATACACTCCAATATTACAAGGCTTTAGCGCTCTTACCACTTTACTGCTTCGTAGGAAAAGAAAGAATTTAATGGATAAAATAAAACCAGGAAATAAACATACAAGGAGCTGTGATAGCTAAACATGGAAATGTGATGGTATCAGAGGTAGAAGTGATTTATCTGTTTCTTGCACACAGTTTGTGAAACAGAGATCCACATCCTACTTGTTGGCATTTGGGCTTGTTCTTCTGCACCTATGACCAACGCAGGTAACATCCCAATATATTTCAGCATGACTGTTTAATGAAGGCCATAAATCTGTTTCTCACCGCTCTTAACCCCCTACTATCAGGTGTGTTTCTGCTGTGCTACTTTTACTGTACTGCCTGTCTGCACAGGTACAGAGGTTCCTGTCTGTGCACCTATTCCTGTATAGGAAGGGAGTTAAACTGGATTTGTGATAAGCACTTTTAATGGAATAATCATGTTTATAAAAAAGTAGTGTACAAATTGTGCACCATGCAAACGGTGTGGTGTTCCCATGGTGCCTATGGTTCCAATGGTAGCGATGAACTATATGCCTCTCCTAGTACAATACATAAAGCTGGTGAGTGGATAAGGCCTCTGGGTTAGTAACTATTGAAATATTATAAATATTGAAATATTATAAAAATATACACGAGGACAAGTTCAAGGACAGTCCGGCTCTATCTCTTACTCAGACACCAGCGAGGTTTTATTCTGGTGGGATTTGGAAGCACAAATATGAAGAGAAGGGGGCAGAATTAAGTAGGTAGGGTTCAGGAGGAAGAACATGGGGAAACAGTTTTGCGGGCAGAGCCAGAAAGGCTGAGACTGATTAAAGAGGAAATTCATGTCTGAAGGTGGTATTTGAGTGAAGGGAGAAGTGTAAGATGTGAGGGGCAGCTGGATGCTTGTCTGTGGAACAAACAGATGAAGAGCTAGAAAGGCTGAGCAGGGCTTGTTCAACCAAGGAGCCTAAGCCTGAGGATCAGGTCCTGGGATGAGCAGCAGAAGAGATTTGGACAAAGAGCCAGAGCAAAAGAAGACAAAATCACACACACACACACAAACCAGTTAAGGTTGGAAGGGACCTGGACACTGGCTAGTCCAACACCCGGCTCAAAGCAGGGTCACGTAGATCAGGCTCTCAGGACCGTTTCCAGCTGGGTTTTGAGTGTCTCTCAGGATTCTCCAGCCTTTCTGGGCAACCTGTTCCAGTGTCTGACCACCATCATGATAAAAAAAATAATTTTTAGTGGAATTTGCTGTGTTGGTTTGTGCCCACTGCCTCTTGCCCTTTCACTGAGCACCACAGGAAGGAGCCTGGCTCCATCCTCTTTTCACCCTGCCTGCAGGTCTTCATGGACACTGATAAGATCCCCCTGAGCCTTCTCTTCTCCAGGCTGCAATGTCCTAGCTCTCTCAGCCTCTCCTCAAAAGACAGAGGCTCCAGCACCTTTATGAACTTCTCGGCACTTCACTGGGCTCACGCCAGTCTGTCCATGTCTCTTTTGCACTGGAGAGACTAGAACTGGACCCAGTACTCCAGATGGATCTCTTCAGCACTGAGCAGAGAGGGAGGACCACCTCCCTTGTCCTGCTGGCAACGCTCTTCCTAATGCAGCCCAGGGTGCTAATGAGTGCAAAGGCATATTTCTGTGGGGGATCTCAGCTGGACTGAGGCCCCTGGGCAGGACGACTTGTACCTTGAGAGGATTCCAGTCTACCCGTGAGAAAACAGACAGGAGCGAGAAGAGCTGCAGCTGCAAGATAAGCAAGTCCTGAGAAAGTGTCGACTACAAGACAAAGCAGAAATGTCCTTTTGGCAGAAGAGATGAGTTATAAAGAACTGTGCAAATAACAAATGATAAGACTGTATAACAATTCTGAACCGATTAGAAAGAGACACGTCTGGGAAAGAGAGTACAAATGAACAGGCAATAAAGGCTTTGGTTCTACCCGGCTTTAAAAAGATTTGTTGTTTTGTCACTTTCTCCGTCTCAACTGCGAAAAAGAGAGACACGTTGTCCCATGGTCAAGGTGGGAGGTGACGGTTCATTAAGGACTTGAACATCGGTCGATCTTCTCATCCTGCTAGGGTTAAAAGAAAAGATACGGCTCGGACAAAGAGAGGGAACCACTATTCCGCATGCCGGACCAGCATGTCTTTCCAATGGTAACATCCAATACGGCTTTCCATCAGAATATCCCGAAGCTAAGCCAAAAAGGTGCAGGAGAGTGGGTGGTTCCAAAATCCCATTTATCCTCAGTAGAATCGTGACATCGCTACACTGGAGCCGCTTTTATTGTCAGGCTTTCTAACAGGGAAATGGAGTCGAGGAACACCGCACTTGAAGGCAGATCTCAAATGATACCTACGGAGCGCACTCTCCTGGGTAGTGTCCTATGTTCTATCCCAGGAATCAAGAGCCTTATTTTCTCACCCTTTCCAGGGATTCCTCCAGCAGATACACGTATACCTTGCAAGAGTCCTTCAAGATTTTAAATGCCATAGAGGTTTGACAGTTTCACCATTTCCTGTAGCACGTGTAATGATTTGTTTACGCTTCCATAAAGCACAAGAGCATTTAGGAAGATTCCTGTTATCAGAAAAGGGTTTAAACTGGGGCCTGCTCGAGGACCACATCCACATGGTGTTTTTCAAGTAGGGTACGTACGGCCCTGCAGTCCAGGGTAGCTGAAGGCACCAAGCCAGGGTAACTGTTTCAGTAGCAGGAGTTTCAGAATAACCTGGTATCTGTATGGGGGAAAATGTGGGATCGAAGGGATAATCTATACACTGTCATCTTTCTCGCCTTTTCACGAGAGAGGTTTTTCCAGTGACCGAGGCCGTCCAATTTCCCGGCTTCATCAAAAAGTCTGGCCACGCCAATTTAGTCAAATGGACTGTGAGATTGAAATGGGGTTCAGTCACACGGCACGTGCCAGAGGTCCTCCAACCTGGCCCAGTCATAGATCCATTCAGGGAGAGGAGACCAGCGTTCTCAGATTCCATCCCCAAAGAGTTCCGTTTCCAAACGCTAGTATGAATTTTATTTCCTTCCTGGCATTTCCAAATGTCCCTCTGGTACCCCCAGACAGACACATTTGTGGTTGGAAGCTCCAAAAGAGAGGATACATCCACCGGAAGATTAGACCTTGCTCTGAGGAGGGAGGGAGTGCTATACAAAGGCCCTGATCTGTGGGATTCCACATACGAATCCATCAAGCAGTTCCCACGCAAGATTTGCTGATCTAGGATCTACACTTCCTCGTCTCTTTACATTGGGTGGAATATAAAAACAGGATACACAAAATTATCCACCTTCTATACAAAGATACATTACAACACATTCTACTACTACTGCTGGAAAGTAGAGCAAAAATAAAAAGGTTCTGCCTTGTCCAAACTGGTTTTTCTGTCGCCTTACCTGTGGAATTAGAGCAGAAAGACTCGGTTCCTAGCAACTGTGTTAAAAAGAGGGCACAATCCATCTGGTGTGGATTTTGGGTTCTTTCCCATGGCCATCGGTGGCTAACCGCGAGTAAACGCCTAGAGGTGTTGTTAAGGTTAGGGGTACTCGCCCCACAGTAGGAAGATCCACCGGGACATGTGTATACTGGGGAGAGAACCCCGTATCCCTCCCCCACACCACTCCCCACTGCGACCGTTGGGGTCACAGAGCCGTGTTGTGTTGACGCGGCGCTGTCCTGGCAACGGCCCCAGTGCCTTCAGGGACGGTGCTGGGCCAGCACAGAGAGGCACTGGGAAGAGTCGAGCTCTTGCCCAGTGGCACTGACTGGCACCAGGACCCCCTTGGCAGCTTCCCGCGGGCGGGCTGGGCACTGTCCTGAGCCCCACCAGGGTGTCCCACCGGAGATCTCTCCCGGCCTCAGCAGGATGGGCCAGCTGATCTGCTGCCTTGGCTCCAGGTGAGCTCCCCCCGCAGCAGCTCGGGGACACGCCGGCACAGCCAGGCCCCGCAGCAGCTGCCTTTCTCCTGCCTGACACCGTCTGCTCTGCAGGGACGACCCTGACCCCGAGCAGCCCTGCACGCCTGTGCCGGCATCGCCCCAGCCGCTGCTCCAGCACCGCGTGCGTGTGACCCAGGGCCGCGCGACGAAGAAGAGGGACCTCCTCCTCTACAGCGGTGCCTTGGTCATCGCCAAGCCCAGGTAAGACTCGCGCAGCCCAGCTGCCTTTTCTTGCAAGCCCTGGCCCTGGCAGCAGGGCAGGGACACCCAAGGAACAGCCCCAGGCCCCAGCACCCTGCTGCTGGATGCACCCATGGCCGTGCCCGTGGCAGGTGGATGCCAGAGGGGAGCCCCCGGGCTCGGCCACCTCCACATCACTCCCTGCTGCTCCTCTCTGCAGGTGTGGCAGCGGCCCCCGCCCACAGCTCTGCCTGGCCCTGGGCCTGCTGCAGGTGCTGAGCAGCACCAACGGGGCGGCTGGAGATGCCGCCGAGGAGGAGGAAGGCGAGCCCACCAACTCCCTTGTCCTCGTCTGGCCCTCTGGCTCCTGCCTCGTCACTTTCCGGTGAGTCTTGGTGCCACGTGCCGGGACAGGGCTGGGCAGCACCTCTGTCCTGGCGCACGGGCCTTTGTCTCACCTCCGAGGCCGTCCCCACGGGGCAGGGCTGTGCCGGCAGCCACCTCTGCCCGCAGGCTGGGCAGCGGCGGCTGCTCAGGCTGGTTCTCCTCTCTTTCTGCAGCTCCCGGGCGCTGAAGGAGCTCTGGGTCAGCGCGCTCCGTGGGTAAGCCCTGCCTGGCACTGCAGCCTCGGGGGGCCGTGCTCCCCTCAGAGGCTTGGCTCCAGGCGTAGCAGGATGATGCGGAAACACCGCTCCCCAGCTGGGGAGAGGTGCCCCCGTGTCTGCATGGGGGCAGCTCTTGAGCGGGCAGAGCTGGTGGAGCGGCTTCGGCCAGCTCTGTCCAGCCAACACTTGCCCAGCCCCATCCTCACCACTGCCGCTGCTCTCCGCTCCACTGCCAGGCAGGACGCGGCTCTTTCGGGGCACTTTGGCAGTCATCCCCAGGCTGGCAGAAAAGGGAAGAGGCGGCTTGGGGCTCACACGGCTCTTCCTCTGCCTCTTCCCCATGCACAGGCCACCAGAAGGAGTGGAGGGAGCCCAGGTGACCCAGCTGCCCTCCATCAAGCTCCTGCTGAAGGAGCTGAGGCACCGCAAGGCCGTGAGTGCCCCTCCTGTGTCCCCTCTGCCCCCACAGCCTGCTCCGGCCCAGCAGCAGCTGCGTGGCTTCTCACCTTCTGCTCTTTTCCCCTTACCCAGGCGACGACACTACGCCCCAGCAGCCTGCAGAGGCTGGTCGAGTGCCAGGCAAAGGTGAGCGTCGCTCGGGGGGCGATCTCGCCCATCCTCACCGCTCACACGCTCTCAGGGGCTGATGCAGCTCGCTGGGGGCCCTTTTTGCTTCAGGGCTGCTTGCTGAGCACAGGGCGTTTCTTGCAGGCTGGTGCAGAGCAGCCGCCATCTCCCAAGCCCGCCAGCAGCCAAGGTGGACTTGGCCACTCCTCTGGTGAGTTGAAGGAAGACGAGGGCAGGGTGGCCCCTCTCTCCTCCTCTTGCAGGCAGGCACTTGTGCTGCACTGGGGCTGCTACTGCCTTGCTTGCAGGGCATGGCCATGCCCACTGCACTGCAGCAGCAGTGGGCTGATCCCCCGGTGCCCCTCCTTCCCAAATGGCACCTCTCCTGTGCACTCCCTGCCCAGGGGACAGCACTGAGAGGCTCCGGGAGCACTCGCCTGCTCCTTCTCACGCAGGGGGTTCTGCTCTCTTTTCCTTGGCAGCAGGCGGGACCCGCAGGAGGAGGAGGGGGCTGCGCTGGCCCTTTGCGCGGCGAGGAACCTCGGTCGCCGCAGAGGTGCCCGGGCCGTCGGGCTCTGGTGGCAGCGAGCGTCTCTTTGGCCGGCCCCTGGCAGCTCTCTGCAGCCAGGACGGCACGCTGCCCCAGCCCATCCAGGTAAGCGAGCCTGGCCAGCGGGGCCCCATCCCTCGGGCTCCTCTGGAGAGGTGGTGTCCCCAGCAGAGGGATCCCAAGTGGCGCTCAGGGACAAACGGGGCTCCTCCCTACAGGCTCACCCACCTCCAGGCGCCCCTGCATGCTGCCCCAGCGAAAGCAGAGCTGTCCACACATGCCCCAGCCAAGCACCTGGCCTCCTCTGTCCCCTGCAGGACCTGCTGGCTCTCCTGCATGAGCATGGGCCATCCACCGAGGGCATCTTCCGACTGGCGGACAGTCAGCGTGCCGCCCGGCAGCTCAGGGAGGCCCTCGACAGCGGAGCGGAGGTCCACCTCCACAGCCAGCCTGCGCACCGCCTGGCCGTCCTCTTGAAGGTGAACCCTGCTGACCTGGAGCCCGGCAGCTCCTGGCCCTCTTGGTGCTGATGGGCACCTGCGGGAGCAGCCCCTGAAACCTGCTCACCTGCTCGCGAGCCAGAGGGCCGGGAATGCTGCCTGTGCTCCCAGCAGCAGGGCTCAAAGCCTCACCCAGAGCCCTTGGCATTACAGGACTTCCTCCGTGACATTCCCTCCAAGCTCCTCGAGGTCGAGCTCTACCAGGAGTGGATGAGTGCCCTGCAGAAGACCAGCAGGCAGGAGAGGCTGGCCGGACTGAAAGAGTAAGTGTGGCAAGCAGCCTGCCTGCTCCGCAGGGACTGGCAGAGGCCGGCACTTGCCTGCAAAGTGATGGCCTCCTTGAAGAAGCTGTGTTTTCTGCCGGCCACCTCCTGCTGCTCGGGGGTGAGGTTTTAGCAGGGGAGTGGCACAGGAAAGCATTGGCCTCCTTGGAGCTCTTCCTGAAGGCATTGGGGGATGCTCCAGGAAGGGACACGTGCCAGCAGAGCAGGGAGGGAGGTGGGTGTATCTCAGTGAAGGCAGCCCCTCCGCGGGGGAGCAGGTGTGGCCAGGGAGCCTTCCCTCAGGTGTGCTTGGCTGAGAGCAGCCTGGGAGACCTGTGTTGCCAGTGCCTGCCTAAGTAACCTGGGGTTCCTGCTCCCTCAGGGTGGTCAGCAAGTTGCCCGAGGCCAACCTCCCGCTCCTCAAGAGCTTGCTGGCCCTGCTGCAAAACATCAGCAGAAATGCAGCCACCAGCAGGATGACTGCTGGCAGCCTGGCCATCTGCGTGGGGCCAAACCTCCTGAGCCCAGCCGAGGAGAACACGCTCCCCCTGGAGGTCCTGCTGCAGGCGACAGGGAAGGTACGCTGTGTTTCCCAGCCGGCTCCAGCCTGCCGGGCCCAGCCGAGCTTTGCTGTTCAGAGGTACCTGGCTGCCTCCTCTCTTCAGCAAATGCTCGTGGGGCAGCTGCAGGGAAGAGCAGCCCCACAGCCGCAGCTTTCTGCGCAGAAGGGAGCAGCAGGAGTGGGAAAGGCTGCTTGACCCGTTTCCAGCCACCCAGGTGCAAACCCATGGTTTGCTGTGTGCAGGTGACAGAGCTGGTGGAGCTCCTCATTGAACACCGCGGGGAACTCTTTGGGGAGGAGGTGGCTGGCCTTGCCGGCGCATCGACCGAGGACTCGCCGGCAGAGGTATGTCGGGGCTGCAGAGGGGGCGCAAACCGCAGAGGTACGTCAAGGCCACAGACAGCAGGACAACAAAAGCCTCCCACCTCAGGAGGCGCTACTGCTGCCGCAGGGGCCAGCAAGGGCAGGCAGCAGCCTGCGTCTCTGCAGAAGTGCAGAGCACGGCTGACGCAGGTTGGCCATGGCACTTGGGGCGGGGATCCCACCCGAACGGGCTCCGCTGAGCTGAGCAAAGCCGCCCCGGGGATCTGCCTTTCAGAGCTACGGGAGCAACTGGGCAGGTAGGTCCTCGCCATCTGCTCACTTCCACATTTCCATTGCAGGTTCCTCCAGGCGCTCCAGAAAGCACCAAACACCTCAAGAGCTCGTCTGAGGAGAGGAGGTAAGACGACCCAGCTCTGATTAAGAGCCAAATTGGTTCAAGTTGATCATGGCTTTACCTCTCTAACAATCCTATCGAATGGAAAGGGTGCCCAGCTCGCCACAGCGAAGAAAGCGAAGAAGGGAAGAGGAGGGAAGTGATGGGCAGCCAGACGGCAAGAGGAGAAAACTAGACAGAGAGCTCTCAGGGCTGGGCAACTGAGGAAATCCAAGCAGGCAAGAAGAACGAGGAGCCCAGGTGCGTAGCAGACCCTGCCGTCCATCTTTCAAAGTTCGGGACGCTGCTCTGAGTATAGCAAACCTCTCCGAGGTGCACAGAGATGGCCCCAGACAGGAAGCACGCCCCTGCCCTTGGGAGAACCTGTACGTCAGGAGAAACAGACCACTCCAACTTTGGCAGTTTTCATTCTGCTCCTGTTGAAGCTCTGCTTCTGCAAGGCTGAGCAGACACCCCAGCAAGGTCACAAGACTCACGATTTTGAGCTCTTTGACCCACCACCTGCTGAAAGAGGCACAGGCCCGCTTTTCTCTTCATGTCACCTGGCAATCCTAGCACTGGCTGCTGGTGTCTGAATGCCAAAGACACAGCAAGGACTTGTTCCGAGTAGCTGTAGGCACTGAGAGAGATGTTGGCACTTGTTAAAAAGCTCACGTTTCACCGGAGATCTTTGAGGGAAGAAAAAACCAACCAAACAGTAAAAAAGAAGCACGTTTGGCCTTCCAACGTGGGTTTGGAGCAAGAGACAGTGCGGGATGCTGCTGCTTGGGTTTGGGAAAGGGCCACTTACTTCATGGCTCCCTAGGGGCTGCCTGCCAAGCCCTTCTGCCGGGCAAGGGGGCAGTGCACGTCTCTGTCATCTTGCGGTGCTCTGAGGCTATTGCCGGTGTTGAGAAGGGGCCGAAGCAACCCTCTAGTCACTGCCAGCAAGGGTTCTCTCTCCTGCCACCAACGACCCCTTTCTTGGTGGACTTCCCAAAGAGCAGGGAACAAAGTCACTCCTGTTCCTTCCCCACGGTTTCATCAGTGCCTTCTGACTCTGTCCTTGTAGGTGCCGAGTTACTTTGGCTGCTTGGGTTCCCCAGACGAGCTCTGATGCCCCGTCTCTGAGGGGCACGATGCAGCCCCAACACCACCGCACTGGAGGCGAGGAGAGGGCTACCGTGCCTTTCTGCTTGGGCCGGCACCTCTCACTCACGCACCGCTAAGCCGGAGCAGCGCTGCACTGCCCTCAGAGCCATCGCACCCCTCGCAGGAGGCCTTGCTGCTCACTCATCAGCTCCAGGAGCAAATCCCCACCAGCTGGCACATCTCCCCAGGGGGGGAGCTGGCACCTGAACTTCAGATTCTATGGAGCGTGTGACACCTGGCGGTGCGTAGCATCGGGGACAGACATGAGGGACATGCTGGACATGGGCGAAAACGTCGGATGTGGAGACCTTAGTGCGGGCTTTCTTGCCGTTTCCCTGCCATTCAGTTCCCTGCCTCTGTGGTTAAGTGAGAACTGCAGATCACCGTTGGTCCGGAGCTACTAACTGGAGTCAATGGTGCTGTTGTACACGCAGCTGCCTCTTTGCTTGTGCGTACACAGACTTGGAGTCGCTGATAAATCATTGGGATACAAAGTTGTGTCCCATTCTCTTTTCTGTAGCACGCATGTCCCAAAGTATATCGCAACCAAAGCACTTCAGAAATACAGGAATATGGAAGTGCTGTTGGGAAATGATAGCAGGCATCCCAGCCATTTGCAAACAAAGCTGTCTCCAGTCTTGACTACTGACAGAGTGAACTGCCTGTAGTAGGACTGAATGGCCAATATGTGCCTGTTCCCCTTGCCTTTGCTGCAATACATGGTGTGAACTGTCTGCAGTTGTGAGCATTTCTTCATTTGTCCTTCTTTCTAAAATTGCTTACTATTTCTTGACAAAAATAAAGTGTCAAATGTATACCTGGCCAGTCTCAGTATTTGGATGGGGCCCTTCCCTTCCCTTCCCTTCCCTTCCCTTCCCTTCCCTTCCCTTCCCTTCCCTTCCCTTCCCTTCCCTTCCCTTCCCTTCCCTTCCCTTCCCTTCCCTTCCCTTCCCTTCCCTTCCCTTCCCTTCCCTTCCCTTCCCTTCCCTTCCCTTCCCTTCCCTTCCCTTCCCTTCCCTTCCCTTCCCTTCCCTTCCCTTCCCTTCCCTTCCCTTCCCTTCCCTTCCCTTCCCTTCCCTTCCCTTCCCTTCCCTTCCCTTCCCTTCCCTTCCCTTCCCTTCCCTTCCCTTCCCTTCCCTTCCCTTCCCTTCCCTTCCCTTCCCTTCCCTTCCCTTCCCTTCCCTTCCCTTCCCCTCATCCCACTCGGTGGATTTCAGGGCAGGTCAATCTTTTCAGTCATACAGAAAACACATCAATCATACACAAGACACAGACATAAATCTGCAAAACAGGTTGCTTAAGGCAAAAATGCAAACTCTCCTTCACGCCACCCCGTCACTTAAACAGCCGTTTTGCAGCCGTGGTCTTCAGCTCTGGCGAGGATGCTCCCATCTTCCTTGGGCGTGGTGATTTCAACAGAGCGAATAGAGGGGAAAAGTGAAGAAGGATTTCCAGAAATCATAGTCCTGCCTAGAGCTAACCCTACCATTAACAAGAAGAACCCGAGTCAAATAAGAAGTCCCAGATTTGTCAACCATTGTTTCCAGCCCATATATCCCAGAGACAGAAAGATATTTGAGATGCAATCTCTTGGCTGTAAGTATTGGAATAACTCCCCAGGCTCCAGTTACATTCCACTCCTAGTTACATTCCACTGCTTTTCTGACCAGCAATCTAATTTCTCTATTTGCTTGCCTTTTTTTTTGTTTGTTTGTTTGTTGTTTTTTGTTGTTGTTGTGAAAAGAGGCAAACTGTGGTTAACAAAATATCTTCTATATCATGATAACAATAACACTGCGTCTCACTCACTCACGCATTCAAATATTGATAACCAGTTTTTACACAATCACACAAGGAGCTCCTTTACACCATTCACACAAAAGACACAAGAAGACACCTGCAAACATGATTACTACAATAGCAACCACAGCACCAAGCAGACTAACCCCATTCACGTAGTTAAATATCAGTGCGAGTGGTGAAAATACACATTGACATCAATGCCAATCGGTGGACAGTGTGTACATGTAGCAAATTACAGAAACAGACCAGAAAGAATACCTTTTTCCATAGATGGACCGTGTCTACCCCTGCAGCGAGCCAGGTGAGTCAGGGAGCCCCTCCGAGAAAGGGTCCGGGGCGCGCCTAGGGAGTCCCGGTCCTCATTGGCTCCTGCAGCCGGACAGAGATTGTCGCATCTGGGTTGTCAACTGAATCTGAGAAAACTCAATAACAACTACGTGTTATCAAGCAGGTATTCTCCATTCTCCATTGCACTTCAAGAAATCTGTCAAAGGCTTTTATATCTTTTAAAGATCCCCCTTTTTCAGGGTTTGTTTGGTTGGTTGGTTTTGGGTTTTTTTTTGGTTTTGTTTTTGGTTTTTTTTTTAGAATATCTTTACAAGGAACTTGAGAGCTCTTTCACACTGAATACTGCTTTTCAAATTACACAACTTTATAGGCAACCTGTAAATGAATCCTGAATTTCTTTGCCTGCTTTAGATAAAATGTCTCATATTTTACAGCCAGCTAACATCCAGAATAAAAATAGCATTATGAAGCTTTCTTTTTGACCAGACACATACGGATCATAAGACAGTTTAAAAAATAGTTTTAAAACAAGGACCTGCTTTGACCCTATTGCAATGACTGAAAAATTAAGCACTTTTTAAACCTGCCTGGCAAGCACAAACCTACGGCGCAATTAGAATTTGGTACGCGGTGTATCTGTGGAAGTTTGATTTACAGAGGGACTGAAACGAGTTTACATTGGCTCATAAAGCGACCCGTTGTCCCGCAATTGAAACATCTCTTTTGCCTGCCTCCCTCCTTTCTATCTATGAGGGCTTGAACAGCACTGTATACAGCAGCAGCAAGTAAGGACACGGTACCATTGGTGCGTTCTATAACTTCAAGCATCTCAGCTACTTGTGCATCTCTGGGTAGGGTACTTAAAGCTTTTCTTGTTGTATCATTAGCATTCTCAAAGGCAAACGTTTTAAAATCCTTTTCCTTCATTCCTCATCCAAATCTGGATGACTTCTAATAACCTGATATAAACAATCAATAAAAGAAGGAAAACTTTCTCGTGGACCCTGCTGAATGTTGGCAAAGGAATATACCTTTCCTGGTTCCCTGATTGAAATCATTGCTTGGTAAGCTAACTGCTGTGACAACTGTAATACCTCTCCTATAAAAACTTGTTGTAAAGACGCGCTCGCAAAAGGACCTTGGCCGGTTAGCATTTGTGCTTGTACCCCATACAACGGATCCCCTTGCTGCCTTGGTCGTGCAGCCTCCTGGTCACAGAGCTGTTGCCAGGCCTTGGAGAACATAAGCTGCTGAGAAGGGGACAAAAGAATGTTAGCAATCTGTTGTGAATCAAGTGGTAACAAAACATCTGCTGTAAAAATAGATTGTAATAATTGCTGAGTCTAACTAGATTGAAGCCCATAGTGTGATACTGCTAAACGTGCTTTTTCAAGGATTTTCCAATCAAACGGTTCCCATTTTCTGCCTCCTGCCTGATCTGTAACAATAGGAAAGGCAGAAGGAAGAAAATTTCCTTCAATTAGGGCATCACGAATAACTCCTTTCCATCTTCGTCCTGCTTCTTGTTCATTTAATAGTCTATTTGACAATGAAGTAGTTGGCACAGGCATTTGCGACAAAGGCGCTGGTAGTGATGACGGTACAGCAAAAGGATTATGAGTCGCAGCGTTTTCTGGATTCTTCTTGTTGCTGTCCGCTGCGATATTGAGTTCCGATAGTTTGTTTATGAGTTGCTGTAGGACTTCATCAAGCAGTTCCTTTTTCTGCTTTTGTTTTGACATGGTCCCTGGAGAAAAAGAGTCTTCCTGTAAGCGGGTCTTTGTGACCTCGGGGATAAAGGCGGGATTCTAGGCGGGTCGTTGTGACTTCGGGATAAAGGCGGGATTCTAGGCGGGTCGTTGTGGCGTCAGGATAAAGGCGGGACTCTACTG
This sequence comes from Leptosomus discolor, assembly GCF_034619465.1. Taxonomy (NCBI): domain Eukaryota; kingdom Metazoa; phylum Chordata; class Aves; order Leptosomiformes; family Leptosomidae; genus Leptosomus; species Leptosomus discolor. The sequence goes on from NC_141392.1 coordinate 121,185,086, forward strand.
GTTCACGTACTTGTCCCTTTTCTTTGCCCATGCCCTCTTGTAGTTTTTCTGCGTTCTCTTCCGAATCCCTTGTTACTGCGATCGGGTCGGCGCCATGATGGCGCACCTCCTCCTCTGAGAGCGAGGTCCCCGCGGAGGCCCCTCTAGCCCCCGAACTCGCGGTCTGTGTCTGACCAGGGTGAGATTCCGTAGTCGTTTCACGACGAGGCGCGCACCTCCCTTTTCTCTCCTCCTGCCTGGTAACTACGTGAGTCACCGCTTTTCCTCCGGCTGTTAAAAACTCTTAAACCAGTTTTTCACTACATGACTTTTAAAATTACTTTTTTTAACTCACTAGATCAGATACTTCTGCATATCCATCATCAGGATATCTGAGTAACAGGATTGCAGGAGGATGTAACTGAAGAAGCAGTTTTGACTCCTGGTTTATAATCACTGGTGATGGTGTGTAAGACAGAAAGAACTCTGGTTTCTCAGGCTGACAACTAGAAAAATAACAGTATTTCTGAACAAAAACTTCTGACCCCTTAGTAATGGTGAGATGTTTTTTTTCCAAGCTGGAATCACACACCCAAGTGCATGCAGCCACAACAGATCTACAATACAATCAAAAAGTACAAGTGCAAGCCAACACGATGCCCAAGCTGTATTTAATCAGAAACTGGCACATTGAGGATTCTAGTTGCAAAGACTAGTCTAGAAGAAATCCGGAGTAGTTACTCAGAGAGCTAAGTCTCGTGCAGTCATTTCCTTACTAGCTATTGCTAAATCAAAGCCGGCTTTGTTCTGTCTACGTTGTGATTGCTTTTATACTGCATTTTTGCCTCCTGATTGCCAAAGATAAGCCCAGTGACAAGCAGCAGCAATCCCCTTTCCTATGAAATCTGGAAAGCTTTAAGTTTAAGAAAAAAAAATCACTGATGTTGAAACATTTTGTGGTTTTGAAGAGAACATTGTATTTCCGTTTAGATGTAAAGTGGGCAGAGTGTGTATTCCCGTGGAAAAGTGGTACCTTAATGACCCAGTCTGCCACGTCAGCACTGGGACTCTCGAAAGACAAGTAGTTCAGCTCGGTCCTATGGGCAGCGTGTGTATTGAGTCCTTCGAGAGGGGCAGAGCGAGCCAGGCTTTTGATTCCCTGGGCACAGGACTGTGTTTCACTTGTGGATAATACTCAGGTGGTTGAGTGAAGAGGTCAGGCGGTCTCTGGGAAGTAGGAGGAACAAAACCCACCTTTTGTGCCAAGCAAATTTGAAATCAGGTAAATCTTTTTCAGATTCTAGCACTAGAGGCTTGGTTTGCTGAGGCGTCAGACTAATGAGAGGTAGTTCTTTATGTGCGTGCAAATGTAATAATAACCAAAATTCCCCAGTAATTTTATGGGCTGCTTAGGCACAGAGGATGTTCAGTGCTGCGTTGTTCACCCTGCTTTTGGCCCTAACAATAGGAATCATCTCTATTATCAAACAAGCAAACAGTATTATATTCTAGTTGCTTGCTAGATTTTTTGTTACCTCTGTTTGCTGCTCCAGAAAGCTGATGCTGGCTGCCAGTTGAAGTATTACTGTGATAATTTTATCCTGTGGATAACTTCCATTTCATATCGCAGCCTGGCGAGCCAATAGTATCCTTAAGACATGACTACTTCTAACCAGTGAGGACTGGATTTGGGGCAGCAACCTATACATGTGATCCTACTGCTGATCTCCTACACGAATTGGTTTCCTGTGGGGTCGGGATGTCTTGTGGAATGAGAATTCAACTTTCTGATTCATCTTTGGTTTGTGACTATTGAAGTGGCTTCGTGATTTTAAAAAGAGCTGACTCCACAGATCCGTCTGATTTGCTCATATGTAAGCCAGAATACCAGTGACCAAGGAGCCTGTGAAAGCAAACACTGAAGTTAGAGGCTTAAACCAGAAGTGATCCAATAAAAAAAAAATATATTCTTAAGGTCAATCTATTATGTCTTTCATACAAAATCAAAGTGTTGCATATGGTTAGGGCTACCCAGTCCTTCGCAAGACACTTAAAATTTTTTTTTTTTAGCTTGCCAGCCCGTAAATGTTTGACTTGGAATGTTTCATACTTGGGGGCTACTTTGGGCCAAATGCTTTTTTAAAAAAATGTTAAAGGCTTTTCTTGTTCTAAAAACTTAATCAGAAAAATCACACAGTTCTCATATCTTGCACCCATTTAGTTGAGATGCTCTAGTTTGGGGGTTTTTTGGCAATAGATTGGCATTTGGCAAAAGGCTGCCTTGTGCTTAAGAAACACCTTTTCCTGCTCCTCTGAAACACCCGCTAAACACTCCCAAAATTACAAGCCTTTGGGAAATCTGAGTTGGCAAACGCTCCATGGAAATTTTTACCTTAGTAGTAAACTCGCAAAGATCCCATCTATGTGCTCCGGCTCAAGGACTGAGCAACCAAGCAGAACCTTCCTACAGATTGCTCTTAGCAGAGGCTGTGGCCACTGCTGTACTCGGTTAAACTAGAGGAAGGAGGCTTTTGCCTTCGATCTAGTGCTCAGTCTGGTAAATTAAACAGTGTCAAGACCTTGAAGCCAGCTGGCAGAGTCTAGATGTAGCCATACTGTTCAGTTCTTACAGACTTTTGAAAAAAAAAAAAGAAGTGGTCACATCTGGATTTGCTATTGGGAGTTGACTCTTGCCCAAACTAAGAGTCTCCCAGGCTCCAGTGCTGCTCGGCTTAGTTGTACAGGTGCAGCTTTAATGGCTGGCAGCATGCAGGAGAAAGCTGCCGGCCTGAATCCGAGAGGGGCAGAAGTGAGACCTGGGATGGAGCAGCGACAGAGCAAAGGGAGTTCAGGGCTAGGAGCACGCAAGGAGAGTTTAGGAAGGGAGAAAGGAGGGAGCCTGCAACGGTAAAAAAAGCAAGGCAGATCACTAGCAATGAAGCAGGACAGCATTTTCCAAATTAAAGAGATGCAAGAGGCAACGTGGGGACAGTGACATTGCATGCAGTTATGTCATCCACTGCATTCAGCAGTGCTAACTGCAATTAGATAAATCAAGAGACCCAAAGAGCTTGGGAAAAATGTTAACACAGAAAGAACTCTTTACAGTTTAATGCCACATTGCTCAACTGTCTTGTTAAGGGAGTTTGAAAGGCACTTACCATTCGCATCCAGGTTGGAATAAAGCCTTTGTATAGAGACATAAACCCTTCACCCTGTACAGTTTGAACCAAGCAGTCCATGGAAGACTTATACAGCAGACCTCTGGCAGTGTGCAAGGAGAACAATTACTGTTAGGATTACAAATACACAATTAAAAAAAAAAATCCACGCCCCACACATCCCCCCTGAAAATTAATCTGTATCAGATACATTTGTAGAAGCAAGAGCTCTTTTGTAAGCTCACAGGAGTCTCGTCAGAACTGAAGTCCATTAAGTAACTGGATATTCTCAGGTGGCCATCACAACAACCGCCCCAGACATGCAAAACTAAAGCAATAAAATGATCATCGAGTGGATGAAGAGCAAATTACAGAGTTAGCACTTCACTCCCAGTGAAGTCTTGAGTGAGACTCAAGGTTTCAGTTTTCTACAGAAAAGTTGGTCTCTGAAGTGGCTGTACCTTCCCTGCCTGTCTCTTGGCTGGTTCATTATCCGGGTTTTGACCACGTCGGCAGGAGTTCCCAGAACAGCAGCTACCAGGCCAGAACAGCAACTGTCAACAGAAAAGAGGAAACTAAGATTTATCATGACAATTTAAGCATCATGCTTCCAGTTCTAATACTATAGAATATAATTTAAAACAGTTATCATAAAATCATGAGTAATAGCTCCTAACTTAACATAAACTTGATTTAGGAGGAGGCTTGCTAGTATTGCTGTTGCTCAGATGTCCTCCCAGCACCAGCTTCCCTCGCCTCTGTGTGCAGTTCTGAGGCAGGGATAAAGGACCCACAATAGGCAGTTTATGATACTGTTTATATAAAGCAGATTTCTTCCTCATTTAAGGCAGTAAACGAGCTTGTTCTGCGGAGTTTATATTGCTTATTCTTAGGGTTTGCTAAATTTAAAACTAGGTTAGATAAAATAGACATTCTATAAAAGTGAAAATTCCTGTGCTTTCACAGATGTGTGAAGTGTTTAAATGCATCAGCAAGGCACTTCAGGTGGGGGCAGTTTTGTAGCAATGGTTGCATCCTTTGTCTTTTGTACAAAGATGTCCCCTCAGGCCAAAAAAAAAAAAAAAAAAAAGTTGTTATAAAGGTGCATTTTATCAGCAGCGTCACGACCAAAGAATAGGGGCTTCTGCTGGCACAGAGAGGCAGATCAAGGCAGCGAGGCTGGAAATGCTCTGCAGCAGAAAAGGGGTAATCAGGGAACAGGGCACCTGGCAACACTGTGAGTCACACTGTTGTCCACAAGCGGCGTGTTCAGAAGCAGAAAGTGTTTCACTGAGTCGTAAGTGGTCAGATCTGTAAAGAGGGTAATGAGAAAAACCAGCATTGTCAGAAGTAAATGGTGTTTGTGACGTTCATTGCTGACACAGGATGGAGGCTTGGCAAGGCCTAAATCTCCAGTGCAGCCCCTCCCATTGGCACAGCTGGGGCACTCTGCCCCCAGTTCCTGCTGACCGTTGTGGCACCCAGGTCCTGCCGTTAGACGTGTGAGTACGCGCTCCCTTCTACTACCATTTTCTCTGAAAATCCTACCAAGGATAAAATGGATCCCAAATGGAAAATTCTGCAAAATAACTCATTAACCCAACCCAGAAATGCCACGATAAAGACAGCTGTACCTCTCCCACCTCTGTGCAAGTGTTCTAAAAATGTTAGAAACGTTACACGCAGAAAAAACAGATGATGTCGTGGAAGTTATAAGCAGATGTGAGTTATGGCATCAGGGCATCTGAATGAAAGACAAGTGATCTGAAAGTTCTTGGCAGATGTGGGTTACATTTCCAATGTCCTGACCTTAAAAGCCCAGCCTAGCAACCGGGGTGACCCTCCCAGCGCTTTGTAGTGCTTTACGGTCCAAACCTACCCAGTGGAGATCATTTCCCACTTGTAAGAGGGTTTGCTTGTTAAGGTTTACGTGCCGAGATTGCCCGTTAACGTTGTGTATGGAGAGACATGCCTTAGTTAATAGTAACTCTGTAGCCCTCATTTAACAGCTCCTGCTGCAAACATTATCCATCCAGTGATTCCTCTACTGCTACTTAGCAAGATGTAAGCATACACCACCTCTGTTTTTCTATCTTTAGAGAGATTTTTTGGTCACGCTGCTAACATGTCCCTCTGCTGAATGATGTTGGAATTAGTAGCTGTCGTGACAAAGAAATTTAAGCATGCAAAATAAAAAATTGTGAAGGCGATGCTCTAATGTGTGCCACTAAGCACAGAGCAAATGTTTATGGTGGGCGCCCACGGGCAGTGTCTTTTGGTCCCAAAGACATCTCCTTCCCCACTTTGTAAACAGAACCTCGGGAAGGAGAGCAAAGACTGTCCAACATATCCTAGCAGTTTTGGAGAGGCGCAGGAAAGCTCTGTCTGTGTGTGGAAGGAGTGAGTGCTTCTTGGATCAGCCGAGCACTCAGGCAGCCACGTCACCTTATAACCCTCAGTCCCCGCCGGAGCTACGCTGTAGGTGTACCTGTCTGCAGCTCCAGCACACCATGCCTGGGCTGTGGACCTTGTTGATCTGAACACTGACCCATGGACTGTCAGCGTAGCTCGACCTTGGACCGTTCTTATCACCACGGACCTGCTGGTGACCACTGAGCTGTGTCTGACCCTGGTGACCCTCACCAGATCTGATGCTGGCTCAGCTTCCTGGTTTGGCCTCAGACATACCTCATCACCACCCACTTTCCTGAGGATCTGGATCTCGGTGGAACCTTGCTGGCTCTGCCCTGCTCACCTTGCTTGGGCACCAGGGAGCTGGGTCTTGGCTGGTGAGGTCCCTGCTCTGCTGGCCGTGGGACCCCCTCAGCTCCCAGCTCACCATCCCTGAGGCATAAACTGTTATTTTTAAGCAACATGATTTCCACAGGAACAAAATGCTCAAGGCACAAGTCACCTGCAGTGTGCTTCAAACAGGTCCCCAGTGTAGATAACCAAGAAACAAAGACCAGGGGAGTAGCTGACCTCTCCTTTCTTAAGGCTTAGATGCGGCCTTAAGCACTGCAGACCAAGTTGTGAAACTTACCTCCCATGTTCACCAGGGCAGCTCTCTGGACATTGGGCACCCATCCAGCCCAAAGCCCCCGTATTCCTCCTTCAGACAGGATCTTCATAAATGCGTGGTGCACTCCTCGAAACCTGAAATCAATATGCAACTGGTAAGTAGAGAGCCCAGCTACGGAGAGATCTTTGCATGTTCCTGTGCCTTGCTGCACCAAGTCCTCGCACAGGAAAGGCAATTTATACCTGCAAGGATCTGGCCCTTCGGATCCATTTTTTGATCTGTTTTTGGATCCACTTTTGACTTTCATGCCACAGTATTTTACCAAACTTACCGGTTGTACCGATAAGCAGCAATTCGGTCGCTAATGACAGACAACCTTTGCTCCCACAGCTGGAGTGCAGTGCTAAACGGACAAGACACTAAGTGGTGCCAGCAGTTTCGGATGCAAAGAGCAGCGTGTCCTGGTATTTGCAGGAGGATCTCAAGCCCTGCTACCTGCAAGTGACCCAACCCTGCCCGGTGTCTGTGCATCCTGGGTGAGCCATTTCCCCCATCCTTTCTTCCAGCTTCCCTTCCTCAGAAAGCATCCTTCCCCCCCTGCCCCCCGGCAGCGCGCTGGCATGGACGTGCTGCACATGTAGGGTGGGCGAGGGTTTGTGATCTCTGGGACCAATACACCAGAACAAGGAAGGCGAGTATAAATGGAGTAAGGAGGAATTCTCGGATCCCCAACCCTCCTGGCTGCCCAGAGCCATCCTGTGCCCCCCAGGCACTGCTGTTCCCCCAAAAGGGCTCCGACCAGCTGGGGAGAGGGGGTGGCAGAAAACAGAAGGAACCGCACCCTCGGCCACAGAGTAGTCATTAACGGGAAGAAAAAAAACAGCTTCGAGAGGAACCAACCGTAACGGCTTTCCTTCCAGCTTCCTTTTTCCTTCCGTCTGCATCTGCACCTTCACCAGATCAGTCGGGCTGGCGAAAAACTGTCCGATGGCACCCGCAGACATGCCGCCAATTACAGCTTTCCTGCCAAACAGGGAGAAAAACGCGCAGCAGAAAATCTCACAAATAGCAGTGCACGAGCTGAAGGGTTCAGCAGCACAACCCAGGCGAGACAAATGTAAATGGTTATTCCTTATAGTAACAGCCAAAGTTAAGGTACTAATTGTGACGACTGCAGGTAGTTAAGGTAGTCAATGATGCATCTGTCAATTTTAAGAAAGGGTTAAAACTTGTCTGGGGTAAAAAATCCAGTTATTATACATCACCAAGAGGCTCTGCTTCCTCTCCAGATTCCATTATGCTCCTCACTTAAGGTTTAAAGGCAGAATGGCAAGGTACACGAGTAAGGGATGGTGCTCCATGTATTGTAATCACTGAATGCCAATCTAAAACTCTAAACTACTTGCTGATATACGATTTTTTTTTTTTTTAATCTCTCATTGCTACTAGATGTGTCATGTTAATTTTCTGGTTCTACTTACTTTAGTAGAACCTGAAATTTTGCTATTATACCCCTTCCCATAGCACCAAGCATGACAAGTACTTGATCTGTATGAGATTTTATAAATTTTATCTTAAAACCAGTTATATTTTGGACCCAAGATTTAATTTTGGAGTAAATACTTGATATGATACTATCTATGATTATAAAAGTACATTTTAACAATAAGGATTTGACAATTAGGAATTACCAATTTTTGCAACACTTCTGTAAAAATCTGCTCATTCCCCACAGACAATGACTTAGTTCTGTGGCTGTATGCCACACGCATTGTCAAAACACAGGAGTGAAGTTTACCTGTGGCCGAACTAAGCTTGCAAACCAAGAACTTTGGTTTTGCTTTTTATAGGGATCACTTGTCTCCTGAGGAAGGATGCACAGATTTAACTTAGGCTGACGTCTGTCATACACACATGAACAAAATAGCATTGATTCCTTCACGATCTGCCTCTTCAGTAGCCAGGGCTAAGATACAACACCAAGATGGGGAAAGCTTCCTATTCCCCTTGCTTAAAATCCAAAGGCATCATTTCTTGCCCAGGCAGTATGGCAAGCAGCAAAGCAGCAACGCGTTGCCATACTGCTCCTGCGCAACACCTAGCGGGGCCCATCCCTTCAGCAGCTGGACGTCTGAGCTGTACCACCCCTCACTTCTTTCCTGCAAAGCTCCAGAGGACATTTGAGCTGCCCATCGTACCTTTGGAAACGTATCATCACCCCGTGCAGAGCTAATCGAGCTCCCAGGTGACCTTGGAGCTGAGCAGGGCCCAAGCTGCAAGTCCAGCTTGGCTGAGCTCGATCTGGTTTGCACGTCTCAGGCAGCTGTAGGGTTAGTCACAGTTACTCGTGCTGGTGTCGGGTTTGTACAGTTGCTCACGGCTTCTCCAGCAGCCGTTGCACACAGCTGTAGGGTCAGCCACGACTCACCTGCGCTTCCCAACATCCCCCAGCCCACGTGGAAATAAAGGAGCTGCCACTACATCACAGGCCTTGAGTCATGGTGAACCCGCCCTGCCTCCACTGTGGTTTATCGTGTTTCTCCATCTCTTTCGTAGAGTATCCTTATTAATCATAGTCCTAGTTAAGCCTCTGAGAAAACTATTCCAATATTTCTTAGGCCTCTTCCCAGCTGAATGAAAAGGTACTGCTCTGAAACTAAAATTAGAAAGTCCGTATCAATGCTTAAACGCCTACTTTATAATTACCCTCTTTAGGGTAAGTGAGCCCTGAGGAAAAGACAGGTCTTAGGGGTGCAGGACTCCTGCAGTAAGGACAATCCTCGAACAGGCAAAAGTGTAAATATGCAACATTACCAGAAAGGAAAGCTTTCATCCTCAGCCCTGCCAAGCACAGAGTCACGGAGGTGTTCGTATGCGACCATCCGAACGCCAGAGTACACTGTGGAAAACAAAAGCAAGAGATGATTCTTGGGTCTGACACTTCTGGAGGTCACACTGTGATTGAGAGGTCAAAAGGTTGGTTGTAAAACACTGCAGAGCTCGCCTGGGTGAGCTGGTCACTGCTCTCACGTTGGTGAAAGCAAGAGGGCTGCCTGGTAGCAATGCTGGAGCCAAAACATTTTAGCACCAGAGAATCTCTCTGGCTGAGCTGAGTCTGAGTCTGCCAGGAGGCAGCATGGCTTATGCCCACATGCTGAGGAGATGTGACTGCATGGCTTCCCTCTCAGCTGGTGCCCAGCACAAACCCCCCCACAAGTGCTTTTGAGGTTTATTGCTGTCACCGTATTTCCAAGTAGAACACAGAAAGCTGTTACCTGTGGCCAAACCACTAATGCATTTCTTCCTCCTAGCGCTTGCACCCTTATCTTTTTTCCCCAGCCCGTCCCCACTTCCCTCAAATAAAAGCTACTTAGTGTTCTGAGGACTCTGAGTGCCTGCTTGCACTGAAGACCTTCCTGCAGAGACAGCAGGGGAATCATGTTTTGCTTTCCCAGAAGCCAGTATAAGGCTGTGAAGGAATGGGCAAGAGGAGGAGGAGACGCTATTGAGCCAGAATCCCATCTATTTCAAAGTGGGATTGCAGGGTAGACTGAAGGAGTCCTCGCAGATATATTTAAAACACAAGAAGATACGGCAAACTCCCTCCAAAAGGCTGTTGGCCACAGAAGGCAGGACCCAAACTTATCCCATCGTGAGCAGATAATCACCTATGTGGCGGTAGACAGCCGGCGTGGCTCCTTGCCAGAGCTTCCGTAAGCCCTCCTGTTGCACGATGCCAGCCGCGGTGCGCAGCATGCCGCGGTGAGGGGCCGCCTGGCCGGTGGCAATTCCACTGCGATAGATGGCAGCTTCACCTTGGACCTGCAGCCGAGTTTTTGTGAGGTCCAGGGGAAATGTCACTAAAGAGAAAGAGGAGGCGATTTGTGGAGAACAGGAGATTCACATCCAGATCTGTTCAAAGTGCCGTTGGGCGCGGGTAACCACAATACGTTCCTGTCAAACACCAAGTCTTGCTCCCTTATTTCTTTTTTCAGGTTAGTTATGCAATACTCATACTTGCCAAGGGGCTCTGGGTTAAAAATCCTGTTCGAGTTACTCCCCCTGAATAAAGATCAGTCAAAGCTCTTAGTGAGCATGTGGCCTCTCCAATTCTGCCCAGCATAGCAGTGGCACGTGTAACAGTCAGGAACAGCCCCACAGTGGCCATCGTAATGCAGAGACACATAAAGATGAGGATCTATCCCATGAACCACCCTAAACCATGCTGCTTTTCTGATGCAGACACAAAAAATCACATTTAGCCTGTTATTTCTCTCACTGAAATAACTGGGGGCCAGGGATGATGGTCCAGCTGGATCTCAGCTTCCCAGGACTGCTCCTGAAACAGGATGAGTGCATATTTGCTGCCCCTCATTTCAGTTCTGGGCCAGAGGTGTCACCCTGGGGGTGGACCTTCCCAGGCTGTGTGAGGTGGCGAGCGCCCAGGAGCAGGCGTTGTCTTTGGTTCACTGCCTCTGCGACACACCACGCTACAGGGTCGTTCCAGAGCAGGACTCAGAGGTACTAGGGGAATGCAGTCACCTCTCAAAGCTTCAGCAGATTCGCAGTCTATTTGTGCATTAACTTTGGTATTCATGTTTAAAGATTAGCAAAGATGGAGAAGTTACAAATCATTAGAGCAACGCAACAGATTTGCTTGCGGAAATGATATAGAATATGCTGAGAAATATTCCAAATAAGTTACTGATCACAAAGTAGTGCTACACAGATGCCAGGGTGCTTCTTTCCTGCATTTCAGCAAGCATTCTACTACACTCCGTTTTTACAGACATCTCCACTGTAACCAGAAATGTAAGATTAAATTTTTCTCTGATCAACCTGCATTAGCTATGAAAAGCAAATTCCTGACAAAGTCAGCCCCTTGCTGTTAACTTAGGTAACAGATCGTCCTGCCTCTTTAGTCTTCTTCCAGAAACCCAGCAAACGCAAAGCTGAAATTAGTCACAACTGCTCTGTGTTACCGACTGCAGTAACTGCTTCGGTCTCAGAGGCAAAGATTCCAACCTGAAAAACCCCTCCCTCCAGCCACAGGCAGGTGGCATAAAATACTTTCAAGGCTTCAATTATTGAAGAGTCACAACGAGCAGAGTGGAATGAACAGATTTGCTGGAGCAGAAAAGCCAGAGTAAACACCGGGGAAGAAGGTGTCTGGGGACTGAAATTCCCCCTGCCCCCTGTAAGTAAATTTTGACCCCCTTCCCTCTCAGAAAATCACAGTGAGTTGTACCTAGTTCTGCCACAGCTGCTGCACAGGCTGACAGAGCGAATTTGCTGGCTCGGGGCCATCTCTCTGGAAGAGGTAAGCTCTTCTCTTCTTCTGCGGGTGACATCTAGCGTCTAACATGAAAGAAGGCTAACCAGCCACCCTGCGAGGGTCTGGAGCAAAAGCTTAGCTCTGTTCTGGGTCATTTAGGAGACAAATTGCTGAAGGTCATGTTTCTCCAGCGCCAGCAGGAGGAACAGCAGCAGCCCAAGTGCCTCCCGCAGAGCTGCAAGGTCCTTGTGCAGTGACGCAAGAGACTCCTGCGCAACAGGCTCCTGGGAATGTAGTCTGTCGCCAAGGCTGCGCTCTGCCAGGAAACCAGCAGTGCCGGTACAGTCACACGCACAATTTTGCCCGTTATCTACCCTAAAAAAAAAAAAAAAAATCATTAATGAGACCTCAAGATTGTGCGAACACGTGTGGGGTCTGTTTGCTTGGTGGGGTGCTGTCATTGACAGCAGTGCCTCGGGAGCCCCCAGCTGCGTCCCCGTGTGAAACAGCTGCACGGGCATCCGAGACACGGATGAACTGATCCAGATGTGGTTTAACACGAGCTGCATTAGCAACAGCTACACGCCGAGCAGGAATGCCAGAGTGCTGGACTGCTGGTAGCAATTCGTGTCTCCTGGGGATTAGACGCAGGGCAGTGCAGTTTGAGCAGGGGGCCTGCAAACCTGGGAAGACAGAAGCCGATCTCTGCCCATGGGAAATGTGAAAGATTTTCCTGGCGGAATGCTGAAGCCCTGTTAATTGTGTGCCAGTCCTAATTTCTCAAAGTAATATAGGCATATTTAGGTTCTCATCATGAAAAAAAGGGTAAGGCATGTACTGTTCCAGAGGAGCTTTTCATTTATCATTAAGGCTCAGTTGAATCGTTAAGTTAATTGTTAGCCGTTAATCAGTAATCCTTAGGATTTGAGTATTTTTTAGGACATAGAAACTTGTCCCCGAACACCTCCCCCCACCCCTGTCTGAGTGCCTGACATTTTGGTGTATGGTCCCCATCGCAACAATTCAGATAAGTGAAAGGAGCATTGCAGGTGAAATTCAGCTGAAGTCAAATGACTTTATCTCGTTGCTCACCAGTAGTTGGTATTAAATTGGGTCCTTCTTTGGGTTAGAATTCATGCAGTGATAAAACAAGGTACTGACAAAACCCTGATTAAAATGGGAAGAAAGCACACTGCAGTTTAATGCAAACATGCCTGGCTGCACTGAGGGTACGAGTGGTTCAGAGCCTTGTTCTGGTCAGTTTATGCAATCTGTTGTTGGCACTTCTGTGCCTCCCTCAATAGCTGTTCTCTGGGCTTGGGTCAGCTTGTGCCACTATGTGTTAGCCTGTATATCATGGATTTGTAATTTAGGTTGGAGAGGACCTCTAGAGGTCATCTAGTGCAATCCTCTGCTCAGAGCAGGGATAACTCGAGAGTTACATCAGGTTTTCCAGGGTCTTGTTCAGTCCCCTGAAAACCTCCAAGGATGGAGATTTCACAGCCACAGCCTGCTCTGGTGCTTAACCACTTTGTGAACGTTTTTTCCTTATATTCAGCCAGAATTTCCCCACGTATGTCCATTGCCTCTCATCCCTTAGATATACACCTTGCGGGACAGTCTACTCTGTCTTCTTTACAACCATGCTTTAGGGGGTGGAAAACAACAGCTAGATCTCTCCTTAAAGTAAACCCTGTAACATTGTGGCTCCCTGTGGAGAGAGCAGCTCTCCACAGCCGTTTTTAGTCTGGGGAAATAAGTTCTTTTCTTTAGCCAAGCTGATTTGGGGATGATGGTGAGGAAAAATTATCTCTTCCCACAGGATCTTTGAAATGAGCCTGACCTGGAGGCAGACGCTTGTGTGGACAGCTCTGTGATTTGCAGAGCAGAGAAGGGCCAGTGCTCATGGAGGCCCATCAATAGCTGGAGCTTATATATCCCCAAATCCTGAGGGAGACAGCTCCGGCAGAGAGGAGCCTTCCTATGTATTTATTTCAGTTTTCAGTGAGACAGCGTTTTCTAGTTTCTGTCCAAAGCCGGTTTGATCAAAGGCTACCTATGCAGGGAGGTAGCTTGGACTTCAGATATGATGGAAACACAGCAGCAGGGTCTGGGAGGGCTGTGTGCTGCAGGAGAAAGGCAGCCAAACTGCCTCGATCCTCTCACCTGCTTCCATCAGTGGTGACTGTGTTAGTTTTCACTGGAAAGACCATTAGCTATTACCTGCCCAGGACTAGGTCCTAGTCTGAGGAAAGCTTGTTAGTGACGATCGCACCATTGTACTTGTGTCCATCTCACAATAGTGCCTTTCAGGAGTGTCTCGTGTCCTTCACCAAATCATCCCCCAGAAGCAGAAGCTAAACCAAATGTCCAAAACAAACACAAAAGCCTTTGATGAATGGCTTCACAGAGGGTTGAGGGCTTGTCTTACCTGTATACATAGATCACTTTAAACGCACTGCTCAGGCTGTGCTTGTAATGAAAATACACTCCAATATTACAAGGCTTTAGCGCTCTTACCACTTTACTGCTTCGTAGGAAAAGAAAGAATTTAATGGATAAAATAAAACCAGGAAATAAACATACAAGGAGCTGTGATAGCTAAACATGGAAATGTGATGGTATCAGAGGTAGAAGTGATTTATCTCTTTCTTGCACACAGTTTGTGAAATAGAGATCCACATCCTACTTGTTGGCATTTGGGCTTGTTCTTCTGCACCTATGACCAACGCAGGTAACATCCCAATATATTTCAGCATGACTGTTTAATGAAGGCCATAAATCTGTTTCTCACAGCTCTTAACCCCCTACTATCAGGTGTGTTTCTGCTGTGCTACTTTTACTGTACTGCCTGTCTGCACAGGTACAGAGGTTCCTGCCTGTGCACCTATTCCTGTATAGGAAGGGAGTTAAACTGGATTTGTGATAAGCACTTTTAATGGAATAATCATGTTTATAAAAAAGTAGTGTACAAATTGTGCACCATGCAAACGGTGTGGTGTTCCCATGGTGCCTATGGTTCCAATGGTAGCGATGAACTATATGCCTCTCCTAGTACAATACATAAAGCTGGTGAGTGGATAAGGCCTCTGGGTTAGTAACTATTGAAATATTATAAATATTGAAATATTATAAAAATATACACGAGGACAAGTTCAAGGACAGTCCGGCTCTATCTCTTACTCAGCCACCAGCGAGGTTTTATTCTGGTGGGATTTGGAAGCACAAATATGAAGAGAAGGGGGCAGAATTAAGTAGGTAGGGTTCAGGAGGAAGAACATGGGGAAACAGTTTTGCGGGCAGAGCCAGAAAGGCTGAGACTGATTAAAGAGGAAATTCATGTCTGAAGGTGGTATTTGAGTGAAGGGAGAAGTGTAAGATGTGAGGGGCAGCTGGATGCTTGTCTGTGGAACAAACAGATGAAGAGCTAGAAAGGCTGAGCAGGGCTTGTTCAACCAAGGAGCCTAAGCCTGAGGATCAGGTCCTGGGATGAGCAGCAGAAGAGATTTGGACAAAGAGCCAGAGCAAAAGAAGACAAAATCACACACACACACACAAACCAGTTAAGGTTGGAAGGGACCTGGACACTGGCTAGTCCAACACCCGGCTCAAAGCAGGGTCACGTAGATCAGGCTCTCAGGACCGTTTCCAGCTGGGTTTTGAGTGTCTCTCAGGATTCTCCAGCCTTTCTGGGCAACCTGTTCCAGTGTCTGACCACCATCATGATAAAAAAAATAATTTTTAGTGGAATTTGCTGTGTTGGTTTGTGCCCACTGCCTCTTGCCCTTTCACTGAGCACCACAGGGAGGAGCCTGGCTCCATCCTCTTTTCACCCTGCCTGCAGGTCTTCATGGACACTGATAAGATCCCCCTGAGCCTTCTCTTCTCCAGGCTGCAATGTCCTAGCTCTCTCAGCCTCTCCTCAAAAGACAGAGGCTCCAGCACCTTTATGAACTTCTTGGCACTTCACTGGGCTCACGCCAGTCTGTCCATGTCTCTTTTGCACTGGAGAGACTAGAACTGGACCCAGTACTCCAGATGGATCTCTTCAGCACTGAGCAGAGAGGAAGGATCACCTCCCTTGTCCTGCTGGCAACGCTCTTCCTAATGCAGCCCAGGGTGCTAATGAGTGCAAAGGCATATTTCTGTGGGGGATCTCAGCTGGACTGAGGCCCCTGGGCAGGACGACTTGTACCTTGAGAGGATTCCAGTCTACCCGTGAGAAAACAGACAGGAGCGAGAAGAGCTGCAGCTGCAAGATAAGCAAGTCCTGAGAAAGTGTCGACTACAAGACAAAGCAGAAATGTCCTTTTGGCAGAAGAGATGAGTTATAAAGAACTGTGCAAATAACAAATGATAAGAATGTACAACAATTCTGAACCAATTAGAAAGAGACACGTCTGGGAAAGAGAGTACAAATGAACAGGCAATAAAGGCTTTGGTTCTACCCGGCTTTAAAAAGATTTGTTGTTTTGTCACTTTCTCCATCTCAACTGCGAAAAAGAGAGACACGTTGTCCCATGGTCAAGGTGGGAGGTGACGGTTCATTAAGGACTTGAACATCGGTCGATCTTCTCATCCTGCTAGGGTTAAAAGAAAAGATACGGCTCGGACACAGAGAGGGAACCACTGTTCCGCATGCCGGACCGGCATGCCTTTCCAATGGTAACATCCAATACGGCTTTCCATCAGAATATCCCGAAGCTAAGCCAAAAAGGTGCAGGAGAGTGGGTGGTTCCAAAATCCCATTTATCCTCAGTAGAATCGTGACATCGCTACACTGGAGCCACTTTTATTGTCAGGCTTTCTAACAGGGAAATGGAGTCGAGGAACACCGCACTTGAAGGCAGATCTCAAATGATACCTACGGAGCGCACTCTCCTGGGTAGTGTCCTATGTTCTATCCCAGGAATCAAGAGCCTTATTTTCTCACCCTTTCCAGGGATTCCTCCAGCAGATACACGTATACCTTGCAAGAGTCCTTCAAGATTTTAAATGCCATAGAGGTTTGACAGTTTCGCCAGTTCCTGTAGCACGTGTAATGATTTGTTTACGCTTCCATAAAGCACAAGAGCATTTAGGAGGATTCCTGTTATCAGAAAAGGGTTTAAACTGGGGCCTGCTCGAGGACCACATCCACATGGTGTTTTTCAAGTTAGGTACGTACGGCCCTGTAGTCCAGGGTAGCTGAAGGCACCAAGCCAGGGTAACTGTTTCAGTAGCAGGAGTTTCAGAATAACCTGGTATCTGTATGGGGGAAAATGTGGGATCGAAGGGATAATCTATACACTGTCATCTTTCTCGCCTTTTCACGAGAGACAGGTTTTTCCAGTGACCGAGGCCGTCCAATTTCCCGGCTTCATCAAAAAGTCTGGCCACGCCAATTTAGTCAAATGGACTGTGAGACTGAAATGGGGTTCAGTCACACGGTACGTGCCAGAGGTCCTTCAACCTGGCCCAGTCATAGATCGATTCAGGGAGAGGAGACCAGCGTTCTCAGATTCCATCCCCAAAGAGTTCCGTTTCCAAACGCTAGTATGAATTTTATTTCCTTCCTGGCATTTCCAAATGTCCCTCTGGTACCCCCAGACAGACACATTTGTGGTTGGAAGCTCCAAAAGAGAGGATACATCCACCGGAAGATTAGACCTTGCTCTGAGGAGGGAGGGAGTGCTATACAAAGGCCCTGATCTGTGGGATTCCACATACGAATCCATCAAGCAGTTCCCACGCAAGATTTGTTGATCTAGGATCTACACTTCCTCGTCTCTTTACATTGGGTGGAATGTAAAAACAGGATACACAAAATTATCCACCTTCTATACAAAGCAACATTACAACACATTCTACTACTACTGCTGGAAAGTAGAGCAAAAATAAAAAGGTTCTGCCTTGTCCAAACTGGGTTTTCTGTCGCCTTACCTGTGGAATTAGAGCAGAAAGACTCGGTTCCTAGCAACTGTGTTAAAAAGAGGGCACAATCCATCTGGTGTGGATTTTGGGTTCATTCCCATGGCCATCGGTGGCTAACCTTGAGTAAATGTCTAGAGGTGTTGTTAAGGTTAGGGGTACTCACCCCACAGTAGGAAGATCCACCGGGACATGGGTATACTGGGGAGAGAGCCCCGTATCCCTCCCCCACACCACTCCCCACTGCCACCATTGGGGTCACAGAGCCGTGTTGTGTTGACCCGGCGCTGTCCTGGCAACGGCCCCAGTGCCTTCAGGGACGGTGCTGGGCCAGCATAGAGAGGCACTGGGGAGAGTCGAGCTCTTGCCCAGTGGCACTGACTGGCACCAGGACCCCCTTGGCAGCTTCCTGCGGGCGGGCTGGGCACTGTCCTGAGCCCCACCAGGGTGTCCCACCGGAGATCTCTCCCGGCCTCAGCAGGATGGGCCAGCTGATCTGCTGCCTTGGCTCCAGGTGAGCTCCCCCCGCAGCAGCTCGGGGACACGCCGGCACAGCCAGGCCCCGCAGCAGCCGCCTTTCTCCTGCCTGACACCATCTGCTCTGCAGGGACGACCCTGACCCCGAGCAGCCCTGCACGCCTGTGCCGGCATCGCCCCAGCCGCTGCTCCAGCACCGCGTGCGGGTGACCCAGGGCCGTGCGACGAAGAAGAGGGACCTCCTCCTCTACAGCGATGCCTTGGTCATTGCCAAGCCCAGGTAAGACTCGCGCAGCCCAGCTGCCTTTTCTTGCAAGCCCTGGCCCTGGCAGCAGGGCAGGGACACCCAAGGAACAGCCCCAGGCCCCAGCACCCTGCTGCTGGATGCACCCATGGCCGTGCCCGTGGCAGGTGGATGCCAGAGGGGAGCCCCCGGGCTCGGCCACCTCCACATCACTCCCTGCTGCTCCTCTCTGCAGGCGTGGCAGCGGCCCCCGCCCACAGCTCTGCCTGGCCCTGGGCCTGCTGCAGGTGCTGAGCAGCACCAACGGGGCGGCTGGGGATGCCGCCGAGGAGGAGGAAGGCGAGCCCACCAACTCCCTTGTCCTCGTCTGGCCCTCTGGCTCCTGCCTCGTCACTTTCCGGTGAGTCTTGGTGCCATGTGCCGGGTCAGGGCTGGGCAGCACCTCTGTCCTGGCGCACGGGGCTTTGTCTCGCCTCCGAGGCCGTCCCCACGGGGCAGGGCTGTGCCGGCAGCCACCTCTGCCCGCAGGCTGGGCAGCGGCGGCTGCTCAGGCTGGTTCTCCTCTCTTTCTGCAGCTCCCGGGCGCTGAAGGAGCTCTGGGTCAGCGCGCTCTGTGGGTAAGCCCTGCCTGGCACTGCAGCCTCGGGGGCCCGTGCTCCCCTCAGAGGCTTGGCTCCAGGCGTAGCAGGATGATGCGGAAACACCGCTCCCCAGCTGGGGAGAGGTGCCCCCGTGTCTGCATGGGGGCAGCTCTTGAGCGGGCAGAGCTGGTGGAGCGGCTTCGGCCAGCTCTATCCAGCCAAAACTTGCCCAGCCCCATCCTCACCACTGCCGCTGCTCTCCGCTCCACTGCCAGGCAGGACGCGGCTCTTTCGGGGCACTTTGGCAGTCATCCCCAGGCTGGCAGAAAAGGGAAGAGGCGGCTTGGGGCTCACACGGCTCTTCCTCTGCCTCTTCCCCATGCACAGGCCACCAGAAGGAGTGGAGGGAGCCCAGGTGACCCAGCTGCCCTCCATCAAGCTCCTGCTGAAGGAGCTGAGGCACCGCAAGGCCGTGAGTGCCCCTCCTGTGTCCCCTCTGCCCCCACAGCCTGCTCCGGCCCAGCAGCAGCTGCGTGGCTTCTCACCTTCTGCTCTTTTCCCCTTGCCCAGGCGACGACACTACGCCCCAGCAGCCTGCAGAGGCTGGTCGAGTGCCAGGCAAAGGTGAGCGTCGCTCGGGGGGCGATCTCGCCCATCCTCACCGCTCACACGCTCTCAGGGGCTGATGCAGCTCGCTGGGGGCCCTTTTTGCTTCAGGGCTGCTTGCTGAGCACAGGGCGTTTCTTGCAGGCTGGTGCAGAGCAGCCGCCATCTCCCAAGCCCGCCAGCAGCCAAGGTGGACTTGGCCACTCCTCTGGTGAGTTGAAGGAAGACGAGGGCAGGGTGGCCCCTCTCTCCTCCTCTTGCAGGCAGGCACTTGTGCTGCACTGGGGCTGCTACTGCTCTGCAGCAGCAGTGGGCTGATCCCCCGGCGCCCCTCCTTCCCAAATGGCACCTCTCCTGTGCACTCCCTGCCCAGGGGACAGCACTGAGAGGCTCCGGGAGCACTCGCCTGCTCCTTCTCACGCAGGGGGTTCTGCTCTCTTTTCCTTGGCAGCAGGCGGGACCCGCAGGAGGAGGAGGTGGCTGTGCTGGCCCTTTGCGCGGCGAGGAACCTCGGTCGCCGCAGAGGTGCCCGGGCCGTCGGGCTCTGGTGGCAGCGAGCGTCTCTTTGGCCGGCCCCTGGCAGCTCTCTGCAGCCAGGACGGCACGCTGCCCCAGCCCATCCAGGTAAGCGAGCCTGGCCAGCGGGGACCCATCCCTCGGGCTCCTCTGGAGAGGTGGTGTCCCCAGCAGAGGGATCCCAAGTGGCGCTCAGGGACAAACGGGGCTCCTCCCTACAGGCTCACCCACCTCCAGGCGCCCCTGCATGCTGCCCCAGCGAAAGCACAGCTGTCCACACACGCCCCAGCCAAGCACCTGTCCTCCTCTGTCCCCTGCAGGACCTGCTGGCTCTCCTGCATGAGCATGGGCCATCCACCGAGGGCATCTTCCGACTGGCGGACAGTCAGCGTGCCGCCCGGCAGCTCAGGGAGGCCCTCGACAGCGGAGCGGAGGTCCACCTCCACAGCCAGCCTGCGCACCGCCTGGCCGTCCTCTTGAAGGTGAACCCTGCTGACCTGGAGCCCGGCAGCTCCTGGCCCTCTTGGTGCTGATGGGCACCTGCGGGAGCAGCCCCTGAAACCTGCTCACCTGCTCCCGAGCCAGAGGGCCGGGAATGCTGCCTGTGCTCCCAGCAGCAGGGCTCAAAGCCTCACCCAGAGCCCTTGGAATTACAGGACTTCCTCCGTGACATTCCCTCCAAGCTCCTCGAGGTTGAGCTCTACCAGGAGTGGATGAGTGCCCTGCAGAAGACCAGCAGGCAGGAGAGGCTGGCCGGACTGAAAGAGTAAGTGTGGCAAGCAGCCTGCCTGCTCCGCAGGGACTGGCAGAGGCCGGCACTTGCCTGCAAAGTGATGGCCTCCTTGAAGAAGCTGTGTTTTCTGCCGGCCACCTCCTGCTGCTCGGGGGGGAGGTTTTAGCAGGGGAGTGGCACAGGAAAGCATTGGCCTCCTTGGAGCTCTTCCTGAAGGCATTGGGGGATGCTCCAGGAAGGGACACGTGCCAGCAGAGCAGGGAGGGAGGTGGGTGTATCTGAGTGAAGGCAGCCCCTCCGCGGGGGAGCAGGTGTGGCCAGGGAGCCTTCCCTCAGGTGTGCTTGGCTGAGAGCAGCCTGGGAGACCTGTGTTGCCAGTGCCTGCCTAAGTAACCTGGGGTTCCTGCTCCCTCAGGGTGGTCAGCAAGTTGCCCGAGGCCAACCTCCCGCTCCTCAAGAGCTTGCTGGCCCTGCTGCAACACATCAGCAGAAATGCAGCCACCAGCAGGATGACTGCTGGCAACCTGGCCATCTGCGTGGGGCCAAACCTCCTGAGCCCAGCCGAGGAGAACACGCTCCCCCTGGAGGTCCTGCTGCAGGCGACAGGGAAGGTACGCTGTGTTTCCCAGCCAGCTCCAGCCTGCCGGGCCCAGCCGAGCTTTGCTGTTCAGAGGTACCTGGCTGCCTCCTCTCTTCAGCAAATGCTCGTGGGGCAGCTGCAGGGAAGAGCAGCCCCACAGCCGCAGCTTTCTGCACAGAAGGGAGCAGCAGGAGTGGGAAAGGCTGCTTGACCCGTTTCCAGCCACCCAGGTGCAAACCCATGGTTTGCTGTGTGCAGGTGACAGAGCTGGTGGAGCTCCTCATTGAACACCGCGGGGAACTCTTTGGGGAGGAGGTGGCTGGCCTTGCCGGCGCATCGACCGAGGACTCGCCGGCAGAGGTATGTCGGGGCTGCAGAGGGGGCGCAAACCGCAGAGGTACGTCAAGGCCACAGACAGCAGGACAACAAAAGCCTCCCACCTCAGGAGGCGCTACTGCTGCCGCAGGGGCCAGCAAGGGCAGGCAGCAGCCTGCGTCTCTGCAGAAGTGCAGAGCACGGCTGACGCAGGTTGGCCATGGCACTTGGGGCGGGGATCCCACCCGAACGGGCTCCGCTGAGCTGAGCAAAGCCGCCCCGGGGATCTGCCTTTCAGAGCTACGGCAGCAACTGGGCAGGTAGGTCCTCGCCATCTGCTCACTTCCACATTTCCATTGCAGGTTCCTCCAGGCGCTCCAGAAAGCACCAAACACCTCAAGAGCTCGTCTGAGGAGAGGAGGTAAGACGAGCCAGCTCTGATTAAGAGCCAAATTGGTTCAAGTTGATCATGGCTTTACCTCTCTAACAATCCTATCGAATGGAAAGGGTGCCCAGCTCGCCACAGCGAAGAAAGCGAAGAAGGGAAGAGGAGGGAAGTGAAGGGCAGCCAGACGGCAAGAGGAGAAAACTAGACAGAGAGCTCTCAGGGCTGGGCAACTGAGGAAATCCAAGCAGGCAAGAAGAACGAGGAGCCCAGGTGCGTAGCAGACCCTGCCGTCCATCTTTCAAAGTTCGGGACACTGCTCTGAGTATAGCAAATCTCTCCAAGGTGCACAGAGATGGCCCCAGACAGGAAGCACGCCCCTGCCCTTGGGAGAACCTGTACGTCAGGAGAAACAGACCACTCCAACTTTGGCAGTTTTCATTCTGCTCCTGTTGAAGCTCTGCTTCTGCAAGGCTGAGCAGACACCCCAGCAAGGTCACAAGACTCACGATTTTGAGCTCTTTGACCCACCACCTGCTGAAAGAGGCACAGGCCCGCTTTTCTCTTCGTGTCACCTGGCAATCCTAGCACTGGCTGCTGCTGTCTGAATGCCAAAGACACAGCAAGGACTTGTTCCGAGTAGCTGTAGGCACTGAGATAGATGTTGGCACTTGTTAAAAAGCTCACGTTTCACCGGAGATCTTTGAGGGAAGAAAAAACCAACCAAACAGTAAAAAAGAAGCACGTTTGGCCTTCCAACGTGGGTTTGGAGCAAGAGACAGTGCGGGATGCTGCTGCTTGGGTTTGGGAAAGGGCCACTTACTTCATGGCTCCCTAGGGGCTGCCTGCCAAGCCCTTCTGCCGGGCAAGGGGGCAGTGCACGCCTCTGTCATCTTGCGGTGCTCTGAGGCTATTGCCGGTGTTGAGAAGGGGCCGAAGCAACAATCTAGTCGCTGCCAGCAAGGGTTCTCTCTCCTGCCACCAACGACCCCTTTCTTGGTGGACTTCCAGAAGAGCAGGGAACAAAGTCACTCCCGTTCCTTCCCCACGGTTTCATCAGTGCCTTCTGACTCTGTCCTTGTAGGTGCCGAGTTACTTTGGCTGCTTGGGTTCCCCAGACGAGCTCTGATGCCCCGTCTCCGAGGGGCACGATGCAGCCCCAACACCACCGCACTGGAGGCGAGGAGAGGGCTACCGTGCCTTTCTGCTTGGGCCGGCACCTCTCATTCACGCACCGCTAAGCCGGAGCAGCGCTGCACTGCCCTCAGAGCCATCGCACCCCTCGCAGGAGGCCTTGCTGCTCACTCATCAGCTCCAGGAGCAAATCCCCACCAGCTGGCACATCTCCCCAGAGGGGGAGCTGGCACCTGAACTTCAGATTCTATGGAGCGTGTGACACCTGGCGGTGCCTAGCATCGGGGACAGACATGAGGGACATGCTGGACATGGGCGAAAACGTCGGATGTGGAGACCTTAGTGCGGGCTTTCTTGCCGTTTCCCTGCCATTCAGTTCCCTGCCTCTGTGGTTAAGTGAGAACTGCAGATCACCGTTGGTCCGGAGCTACTAACTGGAGTCAATGGTGCTGTTGTACACGCAGCTGCCTCTTTGCTTGTGCGTACACAGACTTGGAGTCGCTGATAAATCATTGGGATACAAAGTTGTGTCCCATTCTCTTTTCCGTAGCACGCATGTCCCAAAGTATATCGCAACCAAAGCACTTCAGAAATACAGGAATATGGAAATGCTGTTGGGAAATGATAGCAGGCATCCCGGCCATTTGCAAACAAAGCTGTCTCCAATCTTGACTACTGGCAGAGTGATTTGCCTGTAGTAGGACTGAATGGCCAATACGTGCCTGTTCCCCTTGCCTTTGCTGCAATACATGGTGTGAACTGTCTGCAGTCGTGAGCATTTCTTCATTTGTCCTTCTTTCTAAAATTGCTTACTATTTCTTGACAAAAATAAAGTGTCAAATGTATACCTGGCCAGTCTCAGTATTTGGATGGGGCCCTTCCCTTCCCTTCCCTTCCCTTCCCTTCCCTTCCCTTCCCTTCCCTTCCCTTCCCTTCCCTTCCCTTCCCTTCCCTTCCCTTCCCTTCCCTTCCCTTCCCTTCCCTTCCCTTCCCTTCCCTTCCCTTCCCTTCCCTTCCCTTCCCTTCCCTTCCCTTCCCTTCCCTTCCCTTCCCTTCCCTTCCCTTCCCTTCCCTTCCCTTCCCTTCCCTTCCCTTCCCTTCCCTTCCCTTCCCTTCCCTTCCCTTCCCTTCCCTTCCCTTCCCTTCCCTTCCCTTCCCTTCCCTTCCCTTCCCTTCCCTTCCCTTCCCTTCCCTTCCCTTCCCTTCCCTTCCCTTCCCTTCCCTTCCCTTCCCTTCCCTTCCCTTCCCTTCCCTTCCCTTCCCTTCCCTTCCCTTCCCTTCCCTTCCCTTCCCTTCCCTTCCCTTCCCTTCCCTTCCCTTCCCTTCCCTTCCCTTCCCTTCCCTTCCCTTCCCTTCCCTTCCCTTCCCTTCCCTTCCCTTCCCTTCCCTTCCCTTCCCTTCCCTTCCCTTCCCTTCCCTTCCCTTCCCTTCCCTTCCTTCCCTTCCCCTCATCCCACTCGGTGGATTTCAGGGCAGGTCAATCTTTTCAGTCATACAGAAAACACATCAATCATACACAAGACACAGCCATAAATCTGCAAAACAGGTTGCTTAAGGCAAAAATGCAAACTCTCCTTCACGCCACCCCGTCACTTAAACAGCCGTTTTGCAGCCGTGGTCTTCAGCTCTGGCGAGGATGCTCCCATCTTCCTTGGGCGTGGTGATTTCAACAGAGCGAATAGAGGGGAAAAGTGAAGAAGGATTTCCAGAAATCATAGTCCTGCCTAGAGCTAACCCTACCATTAACAAGAAGAACCCGAGTCAAATAAGAAGTCCCAGATTTGTCAACCATTGTTTCCAGCCCGTATATCCCAGAGACAGAAAGATATTTGAGATGCAATCTCTTGGCTGTAAGTATTGGAATAATTCCCCAGGCTCCTTTGAAATGTCTAAGATTTCAGCTCTGGCTTGTTCTAGGATAGTAGAAGCATTATCAAGAGGAATTCAACAGTCCTCCTGCCTATCATTCAACACTCCAGAAAATCCACCTTCTTTCAAGAGTAACATGTCCAAGGCCAATCGGTTTTGTAGAGCCATTTTGGATCCCCCTTGCACCTGTTGGTTTAGCTCCTTGTGGTGATTTGGTTCTGGCCAAAATGCCAGGTGCCCACCAAAGCCACTCTATCACTCCCCCTCCTTAACTGGACAGGAGAGAGGAGAGGAAAACAAAATAACAACAGCCTTGTGGGGTTGAGATAAGGACAGGGACATCACTCAGCATTTACCGTCACGGGCAAAACAGACTCCCTTTAGGAAAAATGTCATTTATTGCCAGTTAACTCAGACAGGAGTAAGGAGAAATAAAACCAAATCTTCAAACACCTTCCCCCCACCCCTCCCTCCTTTCCCGGGCATAACTTCGATCCCGATTTTCCTCCCTCCTCCCCCCGCCAGCGGCACAGCGGGGAAAACAGGGAATGGGGGTTGGGGTCAGTTCATCACACTGTAGTTTTCTGCCGCTTCTTCCTCCTCAGGGGGACGATTCCTCCCACGTTTCCCCTGCTCCAATGTGGGGTCCCCCTCACGGGAGAAAGTCCTCCATGACTTCTCCAACGTGAGTCTTCCCACGGGTTCAGTCCTTCATGAACTGCTCCAGCGTGGGTCTCCTCCGTGGGGTGCAGTCCTTCAGGAGCCGACTGCTCCAACATGAGCCCCCCTCGCGGGCTCTCTGGCAGCAAACCTGCTCCAGCGTGGGCTTCTCTCTCTCCACGGGCCACAGGTCCTGCCAGGAGCCTGCTCCGGTGCAGGCTTCCCACGGGGTCACAGCTTCCTTCAGGCATCCACCTACTCCGGCGTGGGGGCCCTCCACGGGGTGTAGGCAGTCATCTGCTCCACCGCCCACGGGCTGCAGGGGGACAGCCTGCCTCACCGTGGTCTTCACCACAGGCCGCATGGGAATCGCTGCTCCGGCGCCTGGAGCATCTCCTCCCCCTCCTTCTTCACTGACCTGGCTGTCTGCAGGATGTTTCTCTCACCTATTCTCACTCCTCTCACTCGCTGGAATTGTTGCTGCGCAACAACTTTTTCACTCTCTTAAATACCTTGTCACAGAGGCGAAAAACGCTGTCGCTGATGGGCTCGGCCTTGGCCAGCGGCGGGTCCGTCTTAAAGCCGGCTGGCATTGCCTATATCTGACATAGGGGAAACTTCTAGCAGCTTCGTACAGAAGCCACCCCTGTAAGCCCCCCGCGACCAAAACCTTGCCACAGAAACCTCTTACACTGTGGTTCTACAATCCCATTTATCCTCAGTAGAATCGTGACATCGCCACACTGGAGCCGCTTTTATTGTCAGGCTTTCTAACGGGGAAATGGAGTCGAGGAACACCGCACTTGAAGGCAGATCTCAAATGATACCTACGGAGCGCACTCTCCTGGGTAGTGTCCTATGTTCTATCCCAGGAATCAAGAGCCTTATTTTCTCACCCTTTCCAGGGATTCCTCCAGCAGATACACGTACACCTTGCAAGAGTCCTTCAAGATTTTAAATGCCATACAGTTTTGACAGTTTCGCCATTTCCTGTAGCACGTGTAATGATTTGTTTACGCTTCCATAAAGCACAAGAGCATTTAGGAAGATTCCTGTTATCAGAAAAGGGTTTAAACTGGGGCCTGCTCGAGGACCACATCCACATGGTGTTTTTCAAGTTAGGTACGTACGGCCCTGTAGTCCAGGGTAGCTGAAGGCACCAAGCCAGGGTAACTGTTTCAGTAGCAGGAGTTTCAGAATAACCTGGTATCTGTATGGGGGAAAATGTGGGATCGAAGGGATAATCTATACACTGTCATCTTTCTCGCCTTTTCACGAGAGAGGTTTTTCCAGTGACCGAGGCCGTCCAATTTCCCGGCTTCATCAAAAAGTCTGGCCACGCCAATTTAGTCAAATGGACTGTGAGATTGAAATGGGGTTCAGTCACACGGCACGTGCCAGAGGTCCTCCAACCTGGCCCAGTCATAGATCGATTCAGGGAGAGGAGACCAGCGTTCTCAGATTCCATCCCCAAAGAGTTCCGTTTCCAAACGCTAGTATGAATTTTATTTCCTTCCTGGCATTTCCAAATGTCCCTCTGGTACCCCCAGACAGACACATTTGTGGTTGGAAGCTCCAAAAGAGAGGATACATCCACCGGAAGATTAGACCTTGCTCTGAGGAGGGAGGGAGTGCTATACAAAGGCCCTGATCTGTGGGATTCCACATACGAATCCATCAAGCAGTTCCCATGCAAGATTTGCCGATCTAGGATCTACACTTCCTCGTCTCTTTACATTGGGTGGAATATAAAAACAGGATACACAAAATTATCCACCTTCTAAACAAAGCAGCATTACAACACATTCTACTACTACTGCTGGAAAGTAGAGCAAAAATAAAAAGGTTCTGCCTTGTCCAAACTGGGTTTTCTGTCGCCTTACCTGTGGAATTAGAGCAGAAAGACTCGGTTCCTAGCAACTGTGTTAAAAAGAGGGCACAATCCATCTGGTGTGGATTTTGGGTTCTTTCCCATGGCCATCGGTGGCTAACCGCAAGTAAACGTCTAGAGGTGTTGTTAAGGTTAGGGGTACTCGCCCCACAGTAGGAAGATCCACCGGGACATGGGTATACTGGGGAGAGAACCCCGTACCCCTCCCCCACACCACTCCCCACTGCCACCGTTGGGGTCACAGAGCCGTGTTGTGTTGACCCGGCGCTGTCCTGGCAACGGCCCCAGTGCCTTCAGGGACGGTGCTGGGCCAGCACAGAGAGGCACTGGGGAGAGTCGAGCTCTTGCCCAGTGGCACTGACTGGCACCAGGACCCCCTTGGCAGCTTCCCTCGGGCGGGCCGGGCACTGTCCTGAGCCCCACCAGGGTGTCCCACCGGAGATCTCTCCCGGCCTCAGCAGGATGGGCCAGCTGATCTGCTGCCTTGGCTCCAGGTGAGCTCCCCCCGCAGCAGCTCGGGGACACGCCGGCACAGCCAGGCCCCGCAGCAGCCGCCTTTCTCCTGCCTGACACCATCTGCTCTGCAGGGACGACCCTGACCCCGAGCAGCCCTGCACGCCTGTGCCGGCATCGCCCCAGCCGCTGCTCCAGCACCGCGTGCGGGTGACCCAGGGCCGCGCGACAAAGAAGAGGGACCTCCTCCTCTACAGCGGTGCCTTGGTCATCGCCAAGCCCAGGTAAGACTCGCGCAGCCCAGCTGCCTTTTCTTGCAAGCCCTGGCCCTGGCAGCAGGGCAGGGACACCCAAGGAACAGCCCCAGGCCCCAGCACCCTGCTGCTGGATGCACCCATGGCCGTGCCCGTGGCAGGTGGATGCCAGAGGGGAGCCCCCGGGCTCGGCCACCTCCACATCACTCCCTGCTGCTCCTCTCTGCAGGCGTGGCAGCGGCCCCCGCCCACAGCTCTGCCTGGCCCTGGGCCTGCTGCAGGTGCTGAGCAGCACCAACGGGGCGGCTGGGGATGCCGCCGAGGAGGAGGAAGGCGAGCCCACCAACTCCCTTGTCCTCGTCTGGCCCTCTGGCTCCTGCCTCGTCACTTTCCGGTGAGTCTTGGTGCCACGTGCCGGGACAGGGCTGGGCAGCACCTCTGTCCTGGCGCACGGGGCTTTGTCTCGCCTCCGTGGCCGTCCCCACGGGGCAGGGCTGTGCCGGCAGCCACCTCTGCCCGCAGGCTGGGCAGCGGCGGCTGCTCAGGCTGCTTCTCCTCTCTTTCTGCAGCTCCCGGGCGCTGAAGGAGCTCTGGGTCAGCGCGCTCTGTGGGTAAGCCCTGCCTGGCACTGCAGCCTCGGGGGGCCGTGCTCCCCTCAGAGGCTTGGCTCCAGGCGTAGCAGGATGATGCGGAAACACCGCTCCCCAGCTGGGGAGAGGTGCCCCCGTGTCTGCATGGGGGCAGCTCTTGAGCGGGCAGAGCTGGTGGAGCGGCTTCGGCCAGCTCTGTCCAGTCAACACTTGCCCAGCCCCATCCTCACCACTGCCGCTGCTCTCCGCTCCACTGCCAGGCAGGACGCGGCTCTTTCGGGGCACTTTGGCAGTCATCCCCAGGCTGGCAGAAAAGGGAAGAGGCGGCTTGGGGCTCACACGGCTCTTCCTCTGCCTCTTCCCCATGCACAGGCCACCAGAAGGAGTGGAGGGAGCCCAGGTGACCCAGCTGCCCTCCATCAAGCTCCTGCTGAAGGAGCTGAGGCACCGCAAGGCCGTGAGTGCCCCTCCTGTGTCCCCTCTGCCCCCACAGCCTGCTCCGGCCCAGCAGCAGCTGCGTGGCTTCTCACCTTCTGCTCTTTTCCCCTTGCCCAGGCGACGACACTACGCCCCAGCAGCCTGCAGAGGCTGGTCGAGTGCCAGGCAAAGGTGAGCGTCGCTCGGGGGGCGATCTCGCCCATCCTCACCGCTCACATGCTCTCAGGGGCTGTGGGGGCCCTTTTTGCTTCAGGGCTGCTTGCTGAGCACAGGGCATTTCTTGCAGGCTGGTGCAGAGCAGCCGCCATCTCCCAAGCCCGCCAGCAGCCAAGGTGGACTTGGCCACTCCTCTGGTGAGTTGAAGGAAGACGAGGGCAGGGTGGCCCCTCTCTCCTCCTCTTGCAGGCAGGCACTTGTGCTGCACTGGGGCTGCTACTGCCCTGCTTGCAGGGCACGGCCATGCCCACTGCACTGCAGCAGCAGTGGGCTGATCCCCCGGTGCCCCTCCTTCCCAAATGGCACCTCTCCTGCGCACTCCCTGCCCAGGGGACAGCACTGAGAGGCTCCGGGAGCACTCGCCTGCTCCTTCTCACGCAGGGGGTTCTGCTCTCTTTTCCTTGGCAGCAGGCGGGACCCGCAGGAGGAGGAGGTGGCTGTGCTGGCCCTTTGCGCGGCGAGGAACCTCGGTCGCCGCAGAGGTGCCCGGGCCGTCGGGCTCTGGTGGCAGCGAGCGTCTCTTTGGCCGGCCCCTGGCAGCTCTCTGCAGCCAGGACGGCACGCTGCCCCAGCCCATCCAGGTAAGCGAGCCTGGCCAGCGGGGACCCATCCCTCGGGCTCCTCTGGAGAGGTGGTGTCCCCAGCAGAGGGATCCCAAGTGGCGCTCAGGGACAAACGGGGCTCCTCCCTACAGGCTCACCCACCTCCAGGCACCCCTGCATGCTGCCCCAGCGAAAGCACAGCTGTCCACACACGCCCCAGCCAAGCACCTGTCCTCCTCTGTCCCCTGCAGGACCTGCTGGCTCTCCTGCATGAGCATGGGCCATCCACCGAGGGCATCTTCCGACTGGCGGACAGTCAGCGTGCCGCCCGGCAGCTCAGGGAGGCCCTCGACAGCGGAGCGGAGGTCCACCTCCACAGCCAGCCTGCGCACCGCCTGGCCGTCCTCTTGAAGGTGAACCCTGCTGACCTGGAGCCCGGCAGCTCCTGGCCCTCTTGGTGCTGATGGGCACCTGCGGGAGCAGCCCCTGAAACCTGCTCACCTGCTCGCGAGCCAGAGGGCCGGGAATGCTGCCTGTGCTCCCAGCAGCAGGGCTCAAAGCCTCACCCAGAGCCCTTGGCATTACAGGACTTCCTCCGTGACATTCCCTCCAAGCTCCTCGAGGTTGAGCTCTACCAGGAGTGGATGAGTGCCCTGCAGAAGACCAGCAGGCAGGAGAGGCTGGCCGGACTGAAAGAGTAAGTGTGGCAAGCAGCCTGCCTGCTCCGCAGGGACTGGCAGAGGCCGGCACTTGCCTGCAAAGTGATGGCCTCCTTGAAGAAGCTGTGTTTTCTGCCGGCCACCTCCTGCTGCTCGGGGGGGAGGTTTTAGCAGGGGAGTGGCACAGGAAAGCATTGGCCTCCTTGGAGCTCTTCCTGAAGGCATTGGGGGATGCTCCAGGAAGGGACACGTGCCAGCAGAGCAGGGAGGGAGGTGGGTGTATCTGAGTGAAGGCAGCCCCTCCGCGGGGGAGCAGGTGTGGCCAGGGAGCCTTCCCTCAGGTGTGCTTGGCTGAGAGCAGCCTGGGAGACCTGTGTTGCCAGTGCCTGCCTAAGTAACCTGGGGTTCCTGCTCCCTCAGGGTGGTCAGCAAGTTGCCCGAGGCCAACCTCCCGCTCCTCAAGAGCTTGCTGGCCCTGCTGCAACACATCAGCAGAAATGCAGCCACCAGCAGGATGACTGCTGGCAACCTGGCCATCTGCGTGGGGCCAAACCTCCTGAGCCCAGCCGAGGAGAACACGCTCCCCCTGGAGGTCCTGCTGCAGGCGACAGGGAAGGTACGCTGTGTTTCCCAGCCGGCTCCAGCCTGCCGGGCCCAGCCGAGCTTTGCTGTTCAGAGGTACCTGGCTGCCTCCTCTCTTCAGCAAATGCTCGTGGGGCAGCTGCAGGGAAGAGCAGCCCCACAGCTGCAGCTTTCTGCGCAGAAGGGAGCAGCAGGAGTGGGAAAGGCTGCTTGACCCGTTTCCAGCCACCCAGGTGCAAACCCATGGTTTGCTGTGTGCAGGTGACAGAGCTGGTGGAGCTCCTCATTGAACACCGCGGGGAACTCTTTGGGGAGGAGGTGGCTGGCCTTGCCAGCGCATCGACCGAGGACTCGCCGGCAGAGGTATGTCGGGGCTGCAGAGGGGGCGCAAACCGCAGAGGTACGTCAAGGCCACAGACAGCAGGACAACAAAAGCCTCCCACCTCAGGAGGCGCTACTGCTGCCGCAGGGGCCAGCAAGGGCAGGCAGCAGCCTGCGTCTCTGCAGAAGTGCAGAGCACGGCTGACGCAGGTTGGCCATGGCACTTGGGGCGGGGATCCCACCCGAACGGGCTCCGCTGAGCTGAGCAAAGCCGCCCCGGGGATCTGCCTTTCAGAGCTACGGGAGCAACTGGGCAGGTAGGTCCTCGCCATCTGCTCACTTCCACATTTCCATTGCAGGTTCCTCCAGGCGCTCCAGAAAGCACCAAACACCTCAAGAGCTCGTCTGAGGAGAGGAGGTAAGACGACCCAGCTCTGATTAAGAGCCAAATTGGTTCAAGTTGATCATGGCTTTACCTCTCTAACAATCCTATCGAATGGAAAGGGTGCCCAGCTCGCCACAGCGAAGAAAGCGAAGAAGGGAAGAGGAGGGAAGTGATGGGCAGCCAGACGGCAAGAGGAGAAAACTAGACAGAGAGCTCTCAGGGCTGGGCAACTGAGGAAATCCAAGCAGGCAAGAAGAACGAGGAGCCCAGGTGCGTAGCAGACCCTGCCGTCCATCTTTCAAAGTTCGGGACACTGCTCTGAGTATAGCCAACCTCTCCGAGGTGCACGGAGATGGCCCCAGACAGGAAGCACGCCCCTGCCCTTGGGAGAACCTGTACGTCAGGAGAAACAGACCACTCCAACTTTGGCAGTTTTCATTCTGCTCCTGTTGAAGCTCTGCTTCTGCAAGGCTGAGCAGACACCCCAGCAAGGTCACAAGACTCACGATTTTGAGCTCTTTGACCCACCACCTGCTGAAAGAGGCACAGGCCCGCTTTTCTCTTCATGTCACCTGGCAATCCTAGCACTGGCTGCTGGTGTCTGAATGCCAAAGACACAGCAAGGACTTGTTCCGAGTAGCTGTAGGCACTGAGAGAGATGTTGGCACTTGTTAAAAAGCTCACGTTTCACCGGAGATTTTTGAGGGAAGAAAAAAACAACCAAACAGTAAAAAAGAAGCACGTTTGGCCTTCCAACGTGGGTTTGGAGCAAGAGACAGTGCGGGATGCTGCTGCTTGGGTTTGGGAAAGGGCCACTTACTTCATGGCTCCCTAGGGGCTGCCTGCCAAGCCCTTCTGCCGGGCAAGGGGGCAGTGCACGCCTCTGTCATCTTGCGGTGCTCTGAGGCTATTGCCGGTGTTGAGAAGGGGCCGAAGCAACCCTCTAGTCACTGCCAGCAAGGGTTCTCTCTCCTGCCGCCAACGACCCCTTTCTTGGTGGACTTCCCAAAGAGCAGGGAACAAAGTCACTCCTGTTCCTTCCCCACGGTTTCATCAGTGCCTTCTGACTCTGTCCTTGTAGGTGCCGAGTTACTTTGGCTGCTTGGGTTCCCCAGACGAGCTCTGATGCCCCGTCTCCGAGGGGCACGATGCAGCCCCAACACCACCGCACTGGAGGCGAGGAGAGGGCTACCGTGCCTTTCTGCTTGGGCCGGCACCTCTCACTCACGCACCGCTAAGCCGGAGCAGCGCTGCACTGCCCTCAGAGCCATCGCACCCCTCGCAGGAGGCCTTGCTGCTCACTCATCAGCTCCAGGAGCAAATCCCCACCAGCTGGCACATCTCCCCAGGGGGGGAGCTGGCACCTGAACTTCAGATTCTATGGAGCGTGTGACACCTGGCGGTGCGTAGCATCGGGGACAGACATGAGGGACATGCTGGACATGGGCGAAAACGTCGGATGTGGAGACCTTAGTGCGGGCTTTCTTGCCGTTTCCCTGCCATTCAGTTCCCTGCCTCTGTGGTTAAGTGAGAACTGCAGATCACCGTTGGTCCGGAGCTACTAACTGGAGTCAATGGTGCTGTTGTACACGCAGCTGCCTCTTTGCTTGTGCGTACACAGACTTGGAGTCGCTGATAAATCATTGGGATACAAAGTTGTGTCCCATTCTCTTTTCCGTAGCACGCATGTCCCAAAGTATATCGCAACCAAAGCACTTCAGAAATACAGGAATATGGAAGTGCTGTTGGGAAATGATAGCAGGCATCCCGGCCATTTGCAAACAAAGCTGTCTCCAATCTTGACTGCTGGCAGAGTGATTTGCCTGTAGTAGGACTGAATGGCCAATACGTGCCTGTTCCCCTTGCCTTTGCTGCAATACATGGTATGAACTGTCTGCAGTCGTGAGCATTTCTTCATTTGTCCTTCTTTCTAAAATTGCTTACTATTTCTTGACAAAAATAAAGTGTCAAATGTATACCTGGCCAGTCTCAGTATTTGGATGGGGCCCTTCCCTTCCCTTCCCTTCCCTTCCCTTCCCTTCCCTTCCCTTCCCTTCCCTTCCCTTCCCTTCCCTTCCCTTCCCTTCCCTTCCCTTCCCTTCCCTTCCCTTCCCTTCCCTTCCCTTCCCTTCCCTTCCCTTCCCTTCCCTTCCCTTCCCTTCCCTTCCCTTCCCTTCCCTTCCCTTCCCTTCCCTTCCCTTCCCTTCCCTTCCCTTCCCTTCCCTTCCCTTCCCTTCCCTTCCCTTCCCTTCCCTTCCCTTCCCTTCCCTTCCCTTCCCTTCCCTTCCCTTCCCTTCCCTTCCCTTCCCTTCCCTTCCCTTCCCTTCCCTTCCCTTCCCTTCCCTTCCCTTCCCTTCCCTTCCCTTCCCTTCCCCTCATCCCACTCGGTGGATTTTAGGGCAGGTCAATCTTTTCAGTCATACAGAAAACACATCAATCATACACAAGACACAGACATAAATCTGCAAAACAGGTTGCTTAAGGCAAAAATGCAAACTCTCCTTCACGCCACCCCGCCACTTAAACAGCCGTTTTGCAGCCATGGTCTTCAGCTCTGGCGGGGATGCTCCGATCTTCCTTGGGCGTGGTGATTTCAACAGAGCGAATAGAGGGGAAAAGTGAAGAAGGATTTCCAGAAATCATAGTCCTGCCTAGAGCTAACCCTACCATTAACAAGAAGAACCCGATTCAAATAAGAAGTCCCAGATTTGTCAACCATTGTTTCCAGCCCGTATATCCCAGAGACAGAAAGATATTTGAGATGCAATCTCTTGGCTGTAAGTATTGGAATAACTCCCCAGGCTCCAGTTACATTCCACTCCTAGTTACATTCCACTGCTTTTCTGACCAGCAATCTAATTTCTCTATTTGCTTGCCTTTTTTTTTCTTTGTTTGTTTGTTGTTTTTTGTTGTTGTTGTGAAAAGAGGCAAACTGTGGTTAACAAAATATCTTCTATATCATGATAACAATAACACTGCGTCTCACTCACTCACGCATTCAAATATTGATAACCAGTTTTTACACAATCACACAAGGACCTCCTTTACACCATTCACACAAAAGACACAAGAAGACACCTGCAAACATGATTACTACAATAGCAACCACAGCACCAAGCAGACTAACCCCATTCACGTAGTTAAATATCAGTGCGAGTGGTGAAAATACACATTGACATCAATGCCAATCGGTGCACAATGTGAAAATGTAGCAAATTACAGAAACAGACCAGAAAGAATACCTTTTTCCATAGATGGACCGTGTCTACCCCTGCAGCGAGCCAGGTGAGTCAGGGAGCCCCTCCGAGAAAGGGTCCCGGGGCGCGCCTAGGGAGTCCCGGTCCTCATTGGCTCCTGCAGCCGGACAGAGATTGTCGCATCTGGGTTGTCAACTGAATCTGAGAAAACTCAATAACAACTACGTGTTATCAAGCAGGTATTCTCCATTCTCCATTGCACTTCAAGAAATCTGTCAAAGGCTTTTATATCTTTTAAAGATCCCCCTTTTTCAGGGTTTGTTTGGTTGGTTGGTTTGGGGTTTTTTTTTGGTTTTGTTTTTGGGTTTTTTTTTAGAATATCTTTACAAGGAACTTGAGAGCTCTTTCACACTGAATACTGCTTTTCAAATTACACAACTTTATAGGCAACCTGTAAATGAATCCTGAATTTCTTTGCCTGCTTTAGATAAAATGTCTCATATTTTACAGCCAGCTAACATCCAGAATAAAAATAGCATTATGAAGCTTTCTTTTTGACCAGACACATACGGATCATAAGACAGTTTAAAAAATAGTTTTAAAACAAGGACCTGCTTTGACCCTATTGCAATGACTGAAAAATTAAGCACTTTTTAAACCTGCCTGGCAAGCACAAACCTACGGCGCAATTAGAATTTGGTACGCGGTGTATCTGTGGAAGTTTGATTTACAGAGGGACTGAAACGAGTTTACATTGGCTCATAAAGCGACCCGTTGTCCCGCAATTGAAACATCTCTTTTGCCTGCCTCCCTCCTTTCTATCTATGAGGGCTTGAACAGCACTGTATACAGCAGCAGCAAGTAAGGACACGGTACCATTGGTGCGTTCTATAACTTCAAGCATCTCAGCTACTTGTGCATCTCTGGGTAGGGTACTTAAAGCTTTTCTTGTTGTATCATTAGCATTCTCAAAGGCAAACGTTTTAAAAACCTTTTCCTTCATTCCTCATCCAAATCTGGATGACTTCTAATAACCTGATATAAACAATCAATAAAAGAAGGAAAACTTTCTCGTGGACCCTGCTGAATGTTGGCAAAGGAATATACCTTTCCTGGTTCCCTGATTGAAATCATTGCTTGGTAAGCTAACTGCTGTGACAACTGTAATACCTCTCCTATAAAAACTTGTTGTAAAGACGCGCTCGCAAAAGGACCTTGGCCGGTTAGCATTTGTGCTTGTACCCCATACAACGGATCCCCTTGCTGCCTTGGTCGTGCAGCCTCCTGGTCACAGAGTTGTTGCCAGGCCTTGGAGAACATAAGCTGCTGAGAAGGGGACAAAAGAATGTTAGCAATCTGTTGTGAATCAAGTGGTAACAAAACATCTGCTGTAAAAATAGATTGTAATAATTGCTGAGTCTAACTAGATTGAAGCCCATAGTGTGATACTGCTAAACGTGCTTTTTCAAGGATTTTCCAATCAAACGGTTCCCATTTTCTACCTCCTGCCTGATCTGTAACAATAGGAAAGGCAGAAGGAAGAAAATTTCCTTCAATTAGGGCATCACGAATAACTCCTTTCCATCTTCGTCCTGCTTCTTGTTCATTTAATAGTCTATTTGACAATGAAGTAGTTGGCACAGGCATTTGCGACAAAGGCGCTGGTAGTGATGACGGTACAGCAAAAGGATTATGAGTCGCAGCGTTTTCTGGATTCTTCTTGTTGCTGTCCGCTGCGATATTGAGTTCCGATAGTTTGTTTATGAGTTGCTGTAGGACTTCATCAAGCAGTTCCTTTTTCTGCTTTTGTTTTGACATGATCCCTGGAGAAAAAGAGTCTTCCTGTAAGCGGGTCTTTGTGACCTCGGGGATAAAGGCGGGATTCTAGGCGGGTCGTTGTGACTTCGGGGATAAAGGCGGGATTCTAGGCGGGTCGTTGTGGTGTCAGGATAAAGGCGGGACTCTACTGGTTCACGTACTTGTCCCTTTTCTTTGCCCATGCCCTCTTGTAGTTTTTCTGCGTTCTCTTCCGAATCCCTTGTTACTGCGATCGGGTCGGCGCCATGATGGCGCACCTCCTCCTCTGAGAGCGAGGTCCCCGCGGAGGCCCCTCTAGCCCCCGAACTCGCGGTCTGTGTCTGACCAGGGTGAGATTCCGTAGTCGTTTCACGACGAGGCGCGCACCTTCCTTTTCTCTCCTCCTGCCTGGTAACTACGTGAGTCACCGCTTTTCCTCCGGCTGTTAAAAACTGTTAAACCAGTTTTTCACTACATGACTTTTAAAATTACTTTTTTTAACTCACTAGATCAGATACTTCTGCATATCCATTATCAGGATATCTGAGTAACAGGATTGCAGGAGGATGTAACTGAAGAAGCAGTTTTGACTCCTGGTTTATAATCACTGGTGATGGTGTGCAAGACAGAAAGAACTCTGGTTTCTCAGGCTGACAACTAGAAAAATAACAGTATTTCTGAACAAAAACTTCTGACCCCTTAGTAATGGTGAGATGGTTTTTTTCCAAGCTGGAATCACACACCCAAGTGCATGCAGCCACCACAGATCTACAATACAATCAAAAAGTACAAGTGCAAGCCAACACGATGCCCAAGCTGTATTTAATCAGAAACTGGCACATTGAGGATTCTAGTTGCAAAGACTAGTCTAGAAGAAATCCGGAGTAGTTACTCAGAGAGCTAAGTCTCGTGCAGTCATTTCCTTACTAGCTATTGCTAAATCAAAGCCGGCTTTGTTCTGTCTACGTTGTGATTGCTTTTATACTGCATTTTTGCCTCCTGATTGCCAAAGATAAGCCCAGTGACAACCAGCAGCAATCCCCTTTCCTATGAAATCTGGAAAGCTTTAAGTTTAAGAAAAAAAAATCACTGATGTTGAAAAATTTTGTGGTTTTGAAGAGAACATTGTATTTCCGTTTAGATGTAAAGTGGGCAGAGTGTGTATTCCCGTGGAAAAGTGGTACCTTAATGACCCAGTCTGCCACGTCAGCACTGGGACTCTCGAAAGACAAGTAGTTCAGCTCGGTCCTATGGGCAGCGTGTGTATTGAGTCCTTCGAGAGGGGCAGAGCGAGCCAGGCTTTTGATTCCCTGGGCACAGGACTGTGTTTCACTTGTGGATAATACTCAGGTGGTTGAGTGAAGAGGTCAGGCGGTCTCTGGGAAGTAGGAGGAACAAAACCCACCTTTTGTGCCAAGCAAATTTGAAATCAGGTAAATCTTTTTCAGATTCTAGCACTAGAGGCTTGGTTTGCTGAGGCGTCAGACTAATGAGAGGTAGTTCTTTATGTGCGTGCAAATGTAATAATAACCAAAATTCCCCAGTAATTTTATGGGCTGCTTAGGCACAGAGGATGTTCAGTGCTGCGTTGTTCACCCTGCTTTTGGCCCTAACAATAGGAATCATCTCTATTATCAAACAAGCAAACAGTATTATATTCTAGTTGCTTGCTAGAGTTTTTGTTACCTCTGTTTGCTGCTCCAGAAA
The DNA here is from genome assembly GCF_034619465.1 of Leptosomus discolor. NCBI lineage: Eukaryota > Metazoa > Chordata > Aves > Leptosomiformes > Leptosomidae > Leptosomus > Leptosomus discolor. Next base: position 121,223,565 of record NC_141392.1, read on the forward strand.
GCTGATGCTGGCTGCCCGTTGAAGTATTACTGTGATAATTTTATCCTGTGGATAACTTCCATTTCATATCGCAGCCTGGCGAGCCAATAGTATCCTTAAGACATGACTACTTCTAACCAGTGAGGACTGGATTTGGGGCAGCAACCTATACATGTGATCCTACTGCTGATCTCCTACACGGATTGGTTTCCTGTGGGGTCGGGATGTCTTGTGGAATGAGAATTCAACTTTCTGATTCATCTTTGGTTTGTGACTATTGAAGTGGCTTCGTGATTTTAAAAAGAGCTGACTCCACAGATCCGTCTGATTTGCTCATATGTAAGCCAGAATACCAGTGACCAAGGAGCCTGTGAAAGCAAACACTGAAGTTAGAGGCTTAAACCAGAAGTGATCCAATAAACAAAAATTATATTCTTAAGGTCAATCTATCATGTCTTTCATACAAAATCAAAGTGTTGCGTATGGTTAGGGCTACCCAGTCCTTCGCAAGACACTTAAAAATTTTTTTTTTTAGCTTGCCAGCCCGTAAATGTTTGACTTGGAATGTTTCATACTTGGGGGCTACTTTGGGCCAAATGCTTTTTTAAAAAAATGTTAAAGGCTTTTCTTGTTCTAAAAACTTAATCAGAAAAATCACACAGTTCTCATATCTTGCACCCATTTAGTTGAGATGCTCTAGTTTGGGGGTTTTTTGGCAATAGATTGGCATTTGGCAAAAGGCTGCCTTGTGCTTAAGAAACACCTTTTCCTGCTCCTCTGAAACACCCGCAAAACACTCCCAAAATTACAAGCCTTTGGGAAATCTGAGTTGGCAAGCGCTCCATGGAAATTTTTACCTTAGTAGTAAACTCGCAAAGATCCCATCTATGTGCTCCGGCTCAAGGACTGAGCAACCAAGCAGAACCTTCCTACAGATTGCTCTTAGCAGAGGCTGTGGCCACTGCTGTACTCAGTTAAACTAGAGGAAGGAGGCTTTTGCCTTTGATCTAGTGCTCAGTCTGGTAAATTAAACAGTGTCAAGACCTTGAAGCCAGCTGGCAGAGTCTAGATGTAGCCATACTGTTCAGTTCTTACAGACTTTTGAAAAAAAAAAAAAGAAGTGGTCACATCTGGATTTGCTATTGGGAGTTGACTCTTGCCCAAACTAAGAGTCTCCCAGGCTCCAGTGCTGCTCGGCTTAGTTGTACAGGTGCAGCTTTAACGGCTGGCAGCATGCAGGAGAAAGCTGCCGGCCTGAATCCGAGAGGGGCAGAAGTGAGACCTGGGATGGAGCAGCGACAGAGCAAAGGGAGTCCAGGGCTAGGAGCACGCAAGGAGAGTTTAGGAAGGGAGAAAGGAGGGAGCCTGCAACGGTAAAAAAAGCAAGGCAGATCACTAGCAATGAAGCAGGACAGCATTTTCCAAATTAACGAGATGCAAGAGGCAACGTGGGGACAGTGACATTGCATGCAGTTATGTCATCCACTGCATTCAGCAGTGCTAACTGCAATTAGATAAATCAAGAGACCCAAACAGTTTGGGAAAAATGTTAACACAGAAAGAACTCTTTACAGTTTAATGCCACATTGCTCAACTGTCTTGTTAAGGGAGTTTGAAAGGCACTTACCATTCGCATCCAGGTTGGAATAAAGCCTTTGTATAGAGACATAAACCCTTCACCCTGTACAGTTTGAACCAAGCAGTCCATGGAAGACTTATACAGCAGACCTCTGGCAGTGTGCAAGGAGAACAATTACTGTTAGGATTACAAATACGCAATTAAAAAAAATCCACGCCCCACACATCCCCCCTGAAAATTAATCTGTATCAGATACATTTGAAGGAGCAAGAGCTCTTTTGTAAGCTCACAGGAGTCTCGTCAGAACTGAAGTCCATTAAGTAACTGGATATTCTCAGGTGGCCATCACAACAACCGCCCCAGACATGCAAAACTAAAGCAATAAAATGATCATCGAGTGGATGAAGAGCAAATTACAGAGTTAGCACTTCACTCCCAGTGAAGTCTTGAGTGAGACTCAAGGTTTCAGTTTTCTACAGAAAAGTTGGTCTCTGAAGTGGCTGTACCTTCCCTGCCTGTCTCTTGGCTGGTTCATTATCCGGGTTTTGACCACGTCGGCAGGAGTTCCCAGAACAGCAGCTACCAGGCCAGAACAGCAACTGTCAACAGAAAAGAGGAAACTAAGATTTATCATGACAATTTAAGCATCATGCTTCCAGTTCTAATACTATAGAATATAATTTAAAACAGTTATCATAAAATCATGAGTAATAGCTCCTAACTTAACATAAACTTGATTTAGGAGGAGGCTTGCTAGTATTGCTGTTGCTCAGATGTCCTCCCAGCACCAGCTTCCCTCGCCTCTGTGTGCAGTTCTGAGGCAGGGATAAAGGACCCACAATAGGCAGTTTATGATACTGTTTATATAAAGCAGATTTCTTCCTCATTTAAGGCAGTAAACGAGCTTGTTCTGCGGAGTTTATATTGCTTATTCTTAGGGTTTGCTAAATTTAAAACTAGGTTAGATAAAATAGACATTCTATAAAAGTGAAAATTCCTGTGCTTTCACAGATGTGTGAAGTGTTTAAATGCATCAGCAAGGCACTTCAGGTGGGGGCAGTTTTGTAGCAATGGTTGCATCCTTTGTCTTTTGTACAAAGATGTCCCCTCAGGCAAAAAACAAACAAACAAACAAACAAAAAGTTGTTATAAAGGTGCATTTTATCAGCAGCGTCACGACCAAAGAATAGGGGCTTCTGCTGGCACAGAGAGGCAGATCAAGGCAGTGAGGCTGGAAATGCTCTGCAGCAGAAAAGGGGTAATCAGGGAACAGGGCACCTGGCAACACTGTGAGTCACACTGTTGTCCACAAGCGGCGTGTTCAGAAGCAGAAAGTGTTTCACTGAGTCGTAAGTGGTCAGATCTGTAAAGAGGGTAATGAGAAAAACCAGCATTGTCAGAAGTAAATGGTGTTTGTGACGTTCATTGCTGACATAGGATGGAGGCTTGGCAAGGCCTAAATCTCCAGTGCAGCCCCTCCCATTGGCACAGCTGGGGCACTCTGCCCCCAGTTCCTGCTGACCGTTGTGGCACCCAGGTCCTGCCGTTAGACGTGTGAGTACGCGCTCCCTTCTACTACCATTTTCTCTGAAAATCCTACCAAGGATAAAATGGATCCCAAATGGAAAATTCTGCAAAATAACTCATTAACCCAACCCAGAAATGCCACGATAAAGACAGCTGTACCTCTCCCACCTCTGTGCAAGTGTTCTAAAAACGTTAGAAACGTTACACGCAGAAAAAACAGATGATGTCGTGGAAGTTATAAGCAGATGTGAGTTATGGCATCAGGGCATCTGAATGAAAGACAAGTGATCTGAAAGTTCTTGGCAGATGTGGGTTACATTTCCAATGTCCTGACCTTAAAAGCCCAGCCTAGCAACCGGGGTGACCCTCCCAGCGCTTTGTAGTGCTTTACGGTCCAAACCTACCCAGTGGAGATCATTTCCCACTTGTAAGAGGGTTTGCTTGTTAAGGTTTACGTGCCGAGATTGCCCGTTAACGTTGTGTATGGAGAGACATGCCTTAGTTAATAGTAACTCTGTAGCCCTCATTTAACAGCTCCTGCTGCAAACATTATCCATCCAGTGATTCCTCTACTGCTACTTAGCAAGATGTAAGCATACACCACCTCTGATTTTCTATCTTTAGAGAGATTTTTTGGTCACGCTGCTAACATGTCCCTCTGCTGATTGATGTAGGAATTAGTAGCTGTCGTGACAAAGAAATTTAAGCATGCAAAATAAAAAATTGTGAAGGCGATGCTCTAATGTGTGCCACTAAGCACAGAGCAAGTGTTCATGGTGGGCGCCCACGGGCAGTATCTTTTGGTCCCAAAGACATCTCCTTCCCCACTTTGTAAACAGAACCTCGGGAAGGAGAGCAAAGACTGTCCAACATATCCTAGCAGTTTTGGAGAGGCGCAGGAAAGCTCTGTCTGTGTGTGGAAGGAGTGAGTGCTTCTTGGATCAGCCGAGCACTCAGGCAGCCACGTCACCTTATAACCCTCAGTCCCCGCCGGAGCTACGCTGTAGGTGTACCTGTCTGCAGCTCCAGCACACCATGCCTGGGCTGTGGACCTTGTTGATCTGAACACTGACCCATGGACTGTCAGCGTAGCTCAACCTTGGACCGTTCTTATCACCACGGACCTGCTGGTGACCACTGAGCTGTGTCTGACCCTGGTGACCCTCACCAGATCTGATGCTGGCTCAGCTTCCTGGTTTGGCCTCAGACATACCTCATCACCACCCACTTTCCTGAGGATCTGGATCTCGGTGGAACCTTGCTGGCTCTGCCCTGCTCACCTTGCTTGGGCACCAGGGAGCCGGGTCTTGGCTGGTGAGGTCCCTGCTCTGCTGGCCGTGGGACCCCCTCAGCTCCCAGCTCACCATCCCTGAGGCATAAACTGTTATTTTTAAGCAACATGATTTCCACAGGAACAAAATGCTCAAGGCACAAGTCACCTGCAGTGTGCTTCAAACAGGTCCCCAGTGTAGATAACCAAGAAACAAAGACCAGGGGAGTAGCTGACCTCTCCTTTCTTAAGGCTTAGATGCGGCCTTAAGCACTGCAGACCAAGTTGTGAAACTTACCTCCCATGTTCACCAGGGCAGCTCTCTGGACATTGGGCACCCATCCAGCCCAAAGCCCCCGTATTCCTCCTTCAGACAGGATCTTCATAAATGCGTGGTGCACTCCTCAAAACCTGAAATCAATATGCAACTGGTAAGTAGAGAGCCCAGCTACGGAGAGATCTTTGCATGTTCCTGTGCCTTGCTGCACCAGGTCCTCGCACAGGAAAGGCAATTTATACCTGCAAGGATCTGGCCCTTCGGATCCATTTTTTGATCTGTTTTTGGATCCACTTTTGACTTTCATGCCACAGTATTTTACCAAACTTACCGGTTGTACCGATAAGCAGCAATTCGGTCGCTAATGACAGACAACCTTTGCTCCCACAGCTGGAGTGCAGTGCTAAACGGACAAGACACTAAGTGGTGCCAGCAGTTTCGGATGCAAAGAGCAGCGTGTCCTGGTATTTGCAGGAGGATCTCAAGCCCTGCTACCTGCAAGTGACCCAACCCTGCCCGGTGTCTGTGCATCCTGGGTGAGCCATTTCCCCCATCCTTTCTTCCAGCTTCCCTTCCTCAGAAAGCATCCTTCCCCCCCTGCCCCCCGGCAGCGCGCTGGCATGGACGTGCTGCACATGTAGGGTGGGCGAGGGTTTGTGATCTCTGGGACCAATACACCAGAACAAGGAAGGCGAGTATAAATGGAGTAAGGAGGAATTCTCGGATCCCCAACCCTCCTGGCTGCCCAGAGCCATCCTGTGCCCCCCAGGCACTGCTGTTCCCCCAAAAGGGCTCCGACCAGCTGGGGAGAGGGGGTGGCAGAAAACAGAAGGAACCGCACCCTCGGCCACAGAGTAGTCATTAACGGGAAGAAAAAAAACAGCTTTGAGAGCAACCAACCGTAACGGCTTTCCTTCCAGCTTCCTTTTTCCTTCCGTCTGCATCTGCACCTTCACCAGATCAGTCGGGCTGGCGAAAAACTGTCCGATGGCACCCGCAGACATGCCGCCAATTACAGCTTTCCTGCCAAACAGGGAGAAAAACGCGCAGCAGAAAATCTCACAAATAGCAGTGCACGAGCTGAAGGGTTCAGCAGCACAACCCAGGCGAGACAAATGTAAATGGTTATTCCTTATAGTAACAGCCAAAGTTAAGGTAATAATTGTGACGACTGCAGGTAGTTAAGGTAGTCAATGATGCATCTGTCAATTTTAAGAAAGGGTTAAAACTTGTCTGGGGTAAAAAATCCAGTTATTATACATCACCAAGAGGCTCTGCTTCCTCTCCAGATTCCATTATGCTCCTCACTTAAGGTTTAAAGGCAGGATGGCAAGGTACACGAGTAAGGGATGGTGCTCCATGTATTGTAATCACTGAATGCCAACCTAAAACTCTAAACTACTTGCTGATATACGATTTTTTTTTTTTTTTTAATCTCTCATTGCTACTAGATGTGTCATGTTAATTTTCTGGTTCTACTTACTTTAGTAGAAGCAGAAATTTTGCTATTATACCCCTTCCCATAGCACCAAGCATGACAAGTACTTTATCTGTATGAGATTTTATAAATCTTATCTTAAAACCAGTTATATTTTGGACCCAAGATTTGATTTTGGAGTAAATACTTGATATGATACTATCTATGATTATAAAAGTACATTTTAACAATAAGGATTTGACAATTAGAAATTACCAATTTTTGCAACACTTCTGTAAAAATCTGCTCATTCCCCACAGACAATGACTTAGTTCTGTGGCTGTATGCCACACGCATTGTCAAAAAACAGGAGTGAAGTTTACCTGTGGCCGAACTAAGCTTGCAAACCAAGAACTTTGGTTTTGCTTTTTATAGGGATCACTTGTCTCCTGAGGAAGGATGCACAGATTTAACTTAGGCTGACGTCTGTCATACACACATGAACAAAATAGCATTGATTCCTTCACGATCTGCCTCTTCAGTAGCCAGGGCTAAGATACAACACCAAGATGGGGAAAGCTTCCTATTCCCCTTGCTTAAAATCCAATGGCATCATTTCTTGCCCAGGCAGTATGGCAAGCAGCAAAGCAGCAACGCGTTGCCATACTGCTCCTGCGCAACACCTAGCGGGGCCCATCCCTTCAGCAGCTGGACGTCTGAGCTGTACCACCCCTCACTTCTTTCCTGCAAAGCTCCAGAGGACATTTGAGCTGCCCATCGTACCTTTGGAAACGTATCATCACCCCGTGCAGAGCTAATCGAGCTCGCAGGTGACCTTGGAGCTGAGCAGGGCCCAAGCTGCAAGTCCAGCTTGGCTGAGCTGGATCTGGTTTGCACGTCTCAGGCAGCTGTAGGGTTAGTCACAGTTACTCGTGCTGGTGTCGGGTTTGTACAGTTGCTCACGGCTTCTCCAGCAGCCGTTGCACACAGCTGTAGGGTCAGCCACGACTCACCTGCGCTTCCCAACATCCCCCAGCCCACGTGGAAATAAAGGAGCTGCCACTACATCACAGGCCTTGAGTCATGGTGAACCCGCCCTGCCTCCACTGTGGTTTATCGTGTTTCTCCATCTCTTTCGTAGAGTATCCTTATTAATCATAGTCCTAGTTAAGCCTCTGAGAAAACTATTCCAATATTTCTTAGGCCTCTTCCCAGCTGAATGAAAAGGTACTGCTCTGAAACTAAAATTAGAAAGTCCGTATCAATGCTTAAACGCCTACTTTATAATTACCCTCTTTAGGGTAAGTGAGCCCTGAGGAAAAGACAGGTCTTAGGGGTGCAGGACTCCTGCAGTAAGGACAATCCCCGAACAGGCAAAAGTGTAAATATGCAACATTACCAGAAAGGAAAGCTTTCATCCTCAGCCCTGCCAAGCACAGAGTCACGGAGGTGTTCGTATGCGACCATCCGAACGCCAGAGTACACTGTGGAAAACAGAAGCAAGAGATGATTCTTGGGTCTGACACTTCTGGAGGTCACACTGTGATTGAGAGGTCAAAAGGTTGGTTGTAAAACACTGCAGAGCTCGCCTGGGTGAGCTGGTCACTGCTCTCACGTTGGTGAAAGCAAGAGGGCTGCCTGGTAGCAATGCTGGAGCCAAAACATTTTAGCACCAGAGAATCTCTCTGGCTGAGCTGAGTCTGAGTCTGCCAGGAGGCAGCATGGCTTATGCCCACATGCTGAGGAGATGTGACTGCATGGCTTCCCTCTCAGCTGGTGCCCAGCACAAACCCCCCCACAAGTGCTTTTGAGGTTTATTGCTGTCACCGTATTTCCAAGTAGAACACAGAAAGCTGTTACCTGTGGCCAAACCACTAATGCATTTCTTCCTCCTAGCGCTTGCACCCTTATCTTTTTTCCCCAGCCCGTCCCCACTTCCCTCAAAAGCTACTTAGTGTTCTGAGGACTCTGAGTGCCTGCTTGCACTGAAGACCTTCCTGCAGAGACAGCAGGGGAATCATGTTTTGCTTTGCCAGAAGCCAGTATAAGGCTGTGAAGGAATGGGCAAGAGGAGGAGGAGACGCTATTGAGCCAGAATCCCATCTATTTCAAAGTGGGATTGCAGGGTAGACTGAAGGAGTCCTCGCAGATATATTTAAAACACAAGAAGATACGGCAAACTCCCTCCAAAAGGCTGTTGGCCACAGAAGGCAGGACCCAAACTTATCCCATCGTGAGCAGATAATCACCTATGTGGCGGTAGACAGCCGGCGTGGCTCCTTGCCAGAGCTTCCGTAAGCCCTCCTGTTGCACGATGCCAGCCGCGGTGCGCAGCATGCCGCGGTGAGGGGCCGCCTGGCCGGTGGCAATTCCACTGCGATAGATGGCAGCTTCACCTTGGACCTGCAGCCGAGTTTTTGTGAGGTCCAGGGGAAATGTCACTGAAGAGAAAGAGGAGGCGATTTGTGGAGAACAGGAGATTCACATCCAGATCTGTTCAAAGTGCCGTTGGGCGCGGGTAACCACAATACGTTCCTGTCAAACACCAAGTCTTGCTCCCTTATTTCTTTTTTCAGGTTAGTTATGCAATACTCATACTTGCCAAGGGGCTCTGGGTTAAAAATCCTGTTCGAGTTACTCCCCCTGAATAAAGATCAGTCAAAGCTCTTAGCGAGCATGTGGCCTCTCCAATTCTGCCCAGCATAGCAGTGGCACGTGTAACAGTCAGGAACAGCCCCACAGTGGCCATCGTAATGCAGAGACACATAAAGATGAGGATCTATCCCATGAACCACCCTAAACCATGCTGCTTTTCTGATGCAGACACAAAAAATCACATTTAGCCTGTTATTTCTCTCACTGAAATAACTGGGGGCCAGGGATGATGGTCCAGCTGGATCTCAGCTTCCCGGGACTGCTCCTGAAACAGGATGAGTGCATATTTGCTGCCCCTCATTTCAGTTCTGGGCCAGAGGTGTCGCCCTGGGGGTGGACCTTCCCAGGCTGTGTGAGGTGGCGAGCGCCCAGGAGCAGGCGTTGTCTTTGGTTCACTGCCTCTGCGACACACCACGCTACAGGGTCGTTCCAGAGCAGGACTCAGAGGTACTAGGGGAATGCAGTCACCTCTCAAAGCTTCAGCAGATTCGCAGTCTATTTGTGCATTAACTTTGGTATTCATGTTTAAAGATTAGCAAAGATGGAGAAGTTACAAATCATTAGAGCAACGCAACAGATTTGCTTGCGGAAATGATATAGAATATGCTGAGAAATATTCCAAATAAGTTACTGATCACAAAGTAGTGCTACACAGATGCCAGGGTGCTTCTTTCCTGCATTTCAGCAAGCATTCTACTACACTCCGTTTTTACAGACATCTCCACTGTAACCAGAAACGTAAGATTAAATTTTTCTCTGATCAACCTGCATTAGCTATGAAAAGCAAATTCCTGACAAAGTCAGCCCCTTGCTGTTAACTTAGGTAACAGATCGTCCTGCCTCTTTAGTCTTCTTCCAGAAACCCAGCAAACGCAAAGCTGAAATTAGTCACAACTGCTCTGTGTTACCGACTGCAGTAACTGCTTCGGTCTCAGAGGCAAAGATTCCAACCTGAAAAACCCCTCCCTCCAGCCACAGGCAGGTGGCATAAAATACTTTCAAGGCTTCAATTATTGAAGAGTCACAACGAGCAGAGTGGAATGAACAGATTTGCTGGAGCAGAAAAGCCAGAGTAAACACCGGGGAAGAAGGTGTCTGGGGACTGAAATTCCCCCTGCCCCCTGTAAGTAAATTTTGACCCCCTTCCCTCTCAGAAAATCACAGTGAGTTGTACCTAGTTCTGCCACAGCTGCTGCACAGGCTGACAGAGCGAATTTGCTGGCTCGGGGCCATCTCTCTGGAAGAGGTAAGCTCTTCTCTTCTTCTGCAGGTGACATCAAGCGTCTAACATGAAAGAAGGCTAACCAGCCACCCTGCGAGGGTCTGGAGCAAAAGCTTAGCTCTGTTCTGGGTCATTTAGGAGACAAATTGCTGAAGGTCATGTTTCTCCAGCGCCAGCAGGAGGAACAGCAGCAGCCCAAGTGCCTCCCGCAGAGCTGCAAGGTCCTTGTGCAGTGACGCAAGAGACTCCTGCGCAACAGGCTCCTGGGAATGTAGTCTGTCACCAAGGCTGCGCTCTGCCAGGAAACCAGCAGTGCCGGTACAGTCACACGCACAATTTTGCCCGTTATCTACCCTAAAAAAAAAAAAAAAAAATCATTAATGAGACCTCAAGATTGTGCGAACACGTGTGGGGTCTGTTTGCTTGGTGGGGTGCTGTCATTGACAGCAGTGCCTCGGGAGCCCCCAGCTGCGTCCCCGTGTGAAACAGCTGCACGGGCATCCGAGACACGGATGAACTGATCCAGATGTGGTTTAACACGAGCTGCATTAGCAACAGCTACACGCCGAGCAGGAATGCCAGAGTGCTGGACTGCTGGTAGCAATTCGTGTCTCCTGGGGATTAGACGCAGGGCAGTGCAGTTTGAGCAGGGGGCCTGCAAACCTGGGAAGACAGAAGCCGATCTCTGCCCATGGGAAATGTGAAAGATTTTCCTGGCGGAATGCTGAAGCCCTGTTAATTGTGTGCCAGTCCTAATTTCTCAAAGTAATATAGGCATATTTAGGTTCTCATCATGAAAAAAAGGGTAAGGCATGTACTGTTCCAGAGGAGCTTTTCATTTATCATTAAGGCTCAGTTGAATCGTTAAGTTAATTGTTAGCCGTTAATCAGTAATCCTTAGGATTTGAGTATTTTTTAGGACATAGAAACTTGTCCCTGAACACCTCCCCCCACCCCTGTCTGAGTGCCTGACATTTTGGTGTATGGTCCCCATCGCAACAATTCAGATAAGTGAAAGGAGCATTGCAGGTGAAATTCAGCTGAAGTCAAATGACTTTATCTCGTTGCTCACCAGTAGTTGGTATTAAATTGGGTCCTTCTTTGGGTTAGAATTCATGCAGTGATAAAACAAGGTACTGACAAAACCCTGATTAAAATGGGAAGAAAGCACACTGCAGTTTAATGCAAACATGCCTGGCTGCACTGAGGGTACGAGTGGTTCAGAGCCTTGTTCTGGTCAGTTTATGCAATCTGTTGTTGGCACTTCTGTGCCTCCCTCAATAGCTGTTCTCTGGGCTTGGGTCAGCTTGTGCCACTATGTGTTAGCCTGTATATCATGGATTTGTAATTTAGGTTGGAGAGGACCTCTAGAGGTCATCTAGTGCAATCCTCTGCTCAGAGCAGGGATAACTCGAGAGTTACATCAGGTTTTCCAGGGTCTTGTTCAGTCCCCTGAAAACCTCCAAGGATGGAGATTTCACAGCCACAGCCTGCTCTGGTGCTTAACCACTTTGTGAACGTTTTTTCCTTATATTCAGCCAGAATTTCCCCACGTATGTCCATTGCCTCTCATCCCTTAGATATACACCTTGCGGGACAGTCTACTCTGTCTTCTTTACAACCATGCTTTAGGGGGTGGAAAACAACAGCTAGATCTCTCCTTAAAGTAAACCCTGTAACATTGTGGCTCCCTGTGGAGAGAGCAGCTCTCCACAGCCGTTTTTAGTCTGGGGAAATAAGTTCTTTTCTTTAGCCAAGCTGATTTGGGGATGATGGTGAGGAAAAATTATCTCTTCCCACAGGATCTTTGAAATGAGCCTGACCTGGAGGCAGACGCTTGTGTGGACAGCTCTGTGATTTGCAGAGCAGAGAAGGGCCAGTGCTCACGGAGGCCCATCAATAGCTGGAGCTTATATATCCCCAAATCCTGAGGGAGACAGCTCCGGCAGAGAGGAGCCTTCCTATGTATTTATTTCAGTTTTCAGTGAGACAGCGTTTTCTAGTTTCTGTCCAAAGCCAGTTTGATCAAAGGCTACCTATGCAGGGAGGTAGCTTGGACTTCAGATATGATGGAAACACAGCAGCAGGGTCTGGGAGGGCTGTGTGCTGCAGGAGAAAGGCAGCCAAACTGCCTCGATCCTCTCACCTGCTTCCATCAGTGGTGACTGTGTTAGTTTTCACTGGAAAGACCATTAGCTATTACCTGCCCAGGACTAGGTCCTAGTCTGAGGAAAGCTTGTTAGTGACGATCGCACCATTGTACTTGTGTCCATCTCACAATAGTGCCTTTCAGGAGTGTCTCGTGTCCTTCACCAAATCATCCCCCAGAAGCAGAAGCTAAACCAAACGTCCAAAACAAACACAAAAGCCTTTGATGAATGGCTTCACAGAGGGTTGAGGGCTTGTCTTACCTGTATACATAGATCACTTTAAACGCACTGCTCAGGCTGTGCTTGTAATGAAAATACACTCCAATATTACAAGGCTTTAGCGCTCTTACCACTTTACTGCTTCGTAGGAAAAGAAAGAATTTAATGGATAAAATAAAACCAGGAAATAAACATACAAGGAGCTGTGATAGCTAAACATGGAAATGTGATGGTATCAGAGGTAGAAGTGATTTATCTGTTTCTTGCACACAGTTTGTGAAATAGAGATCCACATCCTACTTGTTGGCATTTGGGCTTGTTCTTCTGCACCTATGACCAACGCAGGTAACATCCCAATATATTTCAGCATGACTGTTTAATGAAGGCCATAAATCTGTTTCTCACAGCTCTTAACCCCCTACTATCAGGTGTGTTTCTGCTGTGCTACTTTTACTGTACTGCCTGTCTGCACAGGTACAGAGGTTCCTGCCTGTGCACCTATTCCTGTATAGGAAGGGAGTTAAACTGGATTTGTGATAAGCACTTTTAATGGAATAATCATGTTTATAAAAAAGTAGTGTACAAATTGTGCACCATGCAAACGGTGTGGTGTTCCCATGGTGCCTATGGTTCCAATGGTAGCGATGAACTATATGCCTCTCCTAGTACAATACATAAAGCTGGTGAGTGGATAAGGCCTCTGGGTTAGTAACTATTGAAATATTATAAATATTGAAATATTATAAAAATATACACGAGGACAAGTTCAAGGACAGTCCGGCTCTATCTCTTACTCAGCCACCAGCGAGGTTTTATTCTGGTGGGATTTGGAAGCACAAATATGAAGAGAAGGGGGCAGAATTAAGTAGGTAGGGTTCAGGAGGAAGAACATGGGGAAACAGTTTTGCGGGCAGAGCCAGAAAGGCTGAGACTGATTAAAGAGGAAATTCATGTCTGAAGGTGGTATTTGAGTGAAGGGAGAAGTGTAAGATGTGAGGGGCAGCTGGATGCTTGTCTGTGGAACAAACAGATGAAGAGCTAGAAAGGCTGAGCAGGGCTTGTTCAACCAAGGAGCCTAAGCCTGAGGATCAGGTCCTGGGATGAGCAGCAGAAGAGATTTGGACAAAGAGCCAGAGCAAAAGAAGACAAAATCACACACACACACACAAACCAGTTAAGGTTGGAAGGGACCTGGACACTGGCTAGTCCAACACCCGGCTCAAAGCAGGGTCACGTAGATCAGGCTCTCAGGACCGTTTCCAGCTGGGTTTTGAGTGTCTCTCAGGATTCTCCAGCCTTTCTGGGCAACCTGTTCCAGTGTCTGACCACCATCATGATAAAAAAAATAATTTTTAGTGGAATTTGCTGTGTTGGTTTGTGCCCACTGCCTCTTGCCCTTTCACTGAGCACCACAGGGAGGAGCCTGGCTCCATCCTCTTTTCACCCTGCCTGCAGGTCTTCATGGACACTGATAAGATCCCCCTGAGCCTTCTCTTCTCCAGGCTGCAATGTCCTAGCTCTCTCAGCCTCTCCTCAAAAGACAGAGGCTCCAGCACCTTTATGAACTTCTTGGCACTTCACTGGGCTCACGCCAGTCTGTCCATGTCTCTTTTGCACTGGAGAGACTAGAACTGGACCCAGTACTCCAGATGGATCTCTTCAGCACTGAGCAGAGAGGAAGGATCACCTCCCTTGTCCTGCTGGCAACGCTCTTCCTAATGCAGCCCAGGGTGCTAATGAGTGCAAAGGCATATTTCTGTGGGGGATCTCAGCTGGACTGAGGCCCCTGGGCAGGACGACTTGTACCTTGAGAGGATTCCAGTCTACCCGTGAGAAAACAGACAGGAGCGAGAAGAGCTGCAGCTGCAAGATAAGCAAGTCCTGAGAAAGTGTCGACTACAAGACAAAGCAGAAATGTCCTTTTGGCAGAAGAGATGAGTTATAAAGAACTGTGCAAATAACAAATGATAAGAATGTACAACAATTCTGAACCAATTAGAAAGAGACACGTCTGGGAAAGAGAGTACAAATGAACAGGCAATAAAGGCTTTGGTTCTACCCGGCTTTAAAAAGATTTGTTGTTTTGTCACTTTCTCCATCTCAACTGCGAAAAAGAGAGACACGTTGTCCCATGGTCAAGGTGGGAGGTGACGGTTCATTAAGGACTTGAACATCGGTCGATCTTCTCATCCTGCTAGGGTTAAAAGAAAAGATACGGCTCGGACACAGAGAGGGAACCACTGTTCCGCATGCCGGACCGGCATGCCTTTCCAATGGTAACATCCAATACGGCTTTCCATCAGAATATCCCGAAGCTAAGCCAAAAAGGTGCAGGAGAGTGGGTGGTTCCAAAATCCCATTTATCCTCAGTAGAATCGTGACATCGCTACACTGGAGCCACTTTTATTGTCAGGCTTTCTAACAGGGAAATGGAGTCGAGGAACACCGCACTTGAAGGCAGATCTCAAATGATACCTACGGAGCGCACTCTCCTGGGTAGTGTCCTATGTTCTATCCCAGGAATCAAGAGCCTTATTTTCTCACCCTTTCCAGGGATTCCTCCAGCAGATACACGTATACCTTGCAAGAGTCCTTCAAGATTTTAAATGCCATACAGTTTTGACAGTTTCGCCAGTTCCTGTAGCACGTGTAATGATTTGTTTACGCTTCCATAAAGCACAAGAGCATTTAGGAGGATTCCTGTTATCAGAAAAGGGTTTAAACTGGGGCCTGCTCGAGGACCACATCCACATGGTGTTTTTCAAGTTAGGTACGTACGGCCCTGTAGTCCAGGGTAGCTGAAGGCACCAAGCCAGCGAAACTGTTTCAGTAGCAGGAGTTTCAGAATAACCAGGTATCTGTATGGGGGAAAATGTGGGATCGAAGGGATAATCTATACACTGTCATCTTTCTCGCCTTTTCACGAGAGAGGTTTTTCCAGTGACCGAGGCCGTCCAGTTTCCCGGCTTCATCAAAAAGTCTGGCCACGCCAATTTAGTCAAATGGACTGTGAGACTGAAATGGGGTTCAGTCACACGGCACGTGCCAGAGGTCCTCCAACCTGGCCCAGTCATAGATCCATTCAGGGAGAGGAGACCAGCGTTCTCAGATTCCATCCCCAAAGAGTTCCGTTTCCAAACGCTAGTATGAATTTTATTTCCTTCCTGGCATTTCCAAATGTCCCTCTGGTACCCCCAGACAGACACATTTGTGGTTGGAAGCTCCAAAAGAGAGGATACATCCACCGGAAGATTAGACCTTGCTCTGAGGAGGGAGGGAGTGCTATACAAAGGCCCTGATCTGTGGGATTCCACATACGAATCCATCAAGCAGTTCCCATGCAAGATTTGCCGATCTAGGATCTACACTTCCTCGTCTCTTTACATTGGGTGGAATATAAAAACAGGATACACAAAATTATCCACCTTCTATACAAAGCAACATTACAACACATTCTACTACTACTGCTGGAAAGTAGAGCAAAAATAAAAAGGTTCTGCCTTGTCCAAACTGGTTTTTCTGTCGCCTTACCTGTGGAATTAGAGCAGAAAGACTCGGTTCCTAGCAACTGTGTTAAAAAGAGGGCACAATCCATCTGGTGTGGATTTTGGGTTCTTTCCCATGGCCATCAGTGGCTAACCGCGAGTAAACGTCTAGAGGTGTTGTTAAGGTTAGGGGTACTCGCCCCACAGAAGGAAGATCCACTGGGACATGGGTATACTGGGGAGAGAGCCCCGTATCCCTCCCCCACACCACTCCCCACTGCCACCGTTGGGGTCACAGAGCCGTGTTGTGTTGACGCGGCGCTGTCCTGGCAACGGCCCCAGTGCCTTCAGGGACGGTGCTGGGCCAGCACAGAGAGGCACTGGGGAGAGTCGAGCTCTTGCCCAGTGGCACTGACTGGCACCAGGACCCCCTTGGCAGCTTCCCTCGGGCGGGCTGGGCACTGTCCTGAGCCCCACCAGGGTGTCCCACCGGAGATCTCTCCCGGCCTCAGCAGGATGGGCCAGCTGATCTGCTGCCTTGGCTCCAGGTGAGCTCCCCCTGCAGCAGCTCGGGGACACGCCGGCACAGCCAGGCCCCGCAGCAGCCGCCTTTCTCCTGCCTGACACCATCTGCTCTGCAGGGACGACCCTGACCCCGAGCAGCCCTGCACGCCTGTGCCGGCATCGCCCCAGCCGCTGCTCCAGCACCGCGTGCGGGTGACCCAGGGCCGCGCGACGAAGAAGAGGGACCTCCTCCTCTACAGCAGTGCCTTGGTCATCGCCAAGCCCAGGTAAGACTCGCGCAGCCCAGCTGCCTTTTCTTGCAAGCCCTGGCCCTGGCAGCAGGGCAGGGACACCCAAGGAACAGCCCCAGGCCCCAGCACCCTGCTGCTGGATGCACCCATGGCCGTGCCCGTGGCAGGTGGATGCCAGAGGGGAGTCCCCGGGCTCGGCCACCTCCACATCACTCCCTGCTGCTCCTCTCTGCAGGCGTGGCAGCGGCCCCCGCCCACAGCTCTGCCTGGCCCTGGGCCTGCTGCAGGTGCTGAGCAGCACCAACGGGGCGGCTGGGGATGCCGCCGAGGAGGAGGAAGGCGAGCCCACAAACTCCCTTGTCCTCGTCTGGCCCTCTGGCTCCTGTCTCGTCACTTTCCGGTGAGTCTTGGTGCCACGTGCCGGGACAGGGCTGGGCAGCACCTCTGTCCTGGCGCACGGGGCTTTGTCTCGCCTCCAAGGCCGTCCCCACGGGGCAGGGCTGTGCCGGCAGCCACCTCTGCCCGCAGGCTGGGCAGCGGCGGCTGCTCAGGCTGGTTCTCCTCTCTTTCTGCAGCTCCCGGGCGCTGAAGGAGCTCTGGGTCAGCGCGCTCTGTGGGTAAGCCCTGCCTGGCACTGCAGCCTCGGGGGGCCGTGCTCCCCTCAGAGGCTTGGCTCCAGGCGTAGCAGGATGATGCGGAAACACCGCTCCCCAGCTGGGGAGAGGTGCCCCCGTGTCTGCATGGGGGCAGCTCTTGAGCGGGCAGAGCTGGTGGAGCGGCTTCGGCCAGCTCTATCCAGCCAACATTTGCCCAGCCCCATCCTCACCACTGCCGCTGCTCTCCGCTCCACTGCCAGGCAGGACGCGGCTCTTTCGGGGCACTTTGGCAGTCATCCCCAGGCTGGCAGAAAAGGGAAGAGGCGGCTTGGGGCTCACACGGCTCTTCCTCTGCCTCTTCCCCATGCACAGGCCACCAGAAGGAGTGGAGGGAGCCCAGGTGACCCAGCTGCCCTCCATCAAGCTCCTGCTGAAGGAGCTGAGGCACCGCAAGGCCGTGAGTGCCCCTCCTGTGTCCCCTCTGCCCCCACAGCCTGCTCCGGCCCAGCAGCAGCTGCGTGGCTTCTCACCTTCTGCTCTTTTCCCCTTGCCCAGGCGACGACACTACGCCCCAGCAGCCTGCAGAGGCTGGTCGAGTGCCAGGCAAAGGTGAGCGTCGCTCGGGGGGCGATCTCGCCCATCCTCACCGCTCACACGCTCTCAGGGGCTGATGCAGCTCGCTGGGGGCCCTTTTTGCTTCAGGGCTGCTTGCTGAGCACAGGGCGTTTCTTGCAGGCTGGTGCAGAGCAGCCGCCATCTCCCAAGCCCGCCAGCAGCCAAGGTGGACTTGGCCACTCCTCTGGTGAGTTGAAGGAAGACGAGGGCAGGGTGGCCCCTCTCTCCTCCTCTTGCAGGCAGGCACTTGTGCTGCACTGGGGCTGCTACTGCCCTGCTTGCAGGGCATGGCCATGCCCACTGCACTGCAGCAGCAGTGGGCTGATCCCCCGGTGCCCCTGCTTCCCAAATGGCACCTCTCCTGTGCACTCCCTGCCCAGGGGACAGCACTGAGAGGCTCCGGGAGCACTCGCCTGCTCCTTCTCACGCAGGGGGTTCTGCTCTCTTTTCCTTGGCAGCAGGCGGGACCCGCAGGAGGAGGAGGTGGCTGTGCTGGCCCTTTGCGCGGCGAGGAACCTCGGTCGCCGCAGAGGTGCCCGGGCCGTCGGGCTCTGGTGGCAGCGAGCGTCTCTTTGGCCGGCCCCTGGCAGCTCTCTGCAGCCAGGACGGCACGCTGCCCCAGCCCATCCAGGTAAGCGAGCCTGGCCAGCGGGGCCCCATCCCTCGGGCTCCTCTGGAGAGGTGGTGTCCCCAGCAGAGGGATCCCAAGTGGCGCTCAGGGACAAACGGGGCTCCTCCCTACAGGCTCACCCACCTCCAGGCGCCCCTGCATGCTGCCCCAGCGAAAGCACAGCTGTCCACACATGCCCCAGCCAAGCACCTGGCCTCCTCTGTCCCCTGCAGGACCTGCTGGCTCTCCTGCATGAGCATGGGCCATCCACCGAGGGCATCTTCCGACTGGCGGACAGTCAGCGTGCCGCCCGGCAGCTCAGGGAGGCCCTCGACAGCGGAGCGGAGGTCCACCTCCACAGCCAGCCTGCGCACCGCCTGGCCGTCCTCTTGAAGGTGAACCCTGCTGACCTGGAGCCCGGCAGCTCCTGGCCCTCTTGGTGCTGATGGGCACCTGCGGGAGCAGCCCCTGAAACCTGCTCACCTGCTCGCGAGCCAGAGGGCCGGGAATGCTGCCTGTGCTCCCAGCAGCAGGGCTCAAAGCCTCACCCAGAGCCCTTGGCATTACAGGACTTCCTCCGTGACATTCCCTCCAAGCTCCTCGAGGTCGAGCTCTACCAGGAGTGGATGAGTGCCCTGCAGAAGACCAGCAGGCAGGAGAGGCTGGCCGGACTGAAAGAGTAAGTGTGGCAAGCAGCCTGCCTGCTCCGCAGGGACTGGCAGAGGCCGGCACTTGCCTGCAAAGTGATGGCCTCCTTGAAGAAGCTGTGTTTTCTGCCGGCCACCTCCTGCTGCTCGGGGGGGGAGGTTTTAGCGGGGGAGTGGCACAGGAAAGCATTGGCCTCCTTGGAGCTCTTCCTGAAGGCATTGGGGGATGCTCCAGGAAGGGACACGTGCCAGCAGAGCAGGGAGGGAGGTGGGTGTATCTGAGTGAAGGCAGCCCCTCCGCGGGGGAGCAGGTGTGGCCAGGGAGCCTTCCCTCAGGTGTGCTTGGCTGAGAGCAGCCTGGGAGACCTGTGTTGCCAGTGCCTGCCTAAGTAACCTGGGGTTCCTGCTCCCTCAGGGTGGTCAGCAAGTTGCCCGAGGCCAACCTCCCGCTCCTCAAGAGCTTGCTGGCCCTGCTGCAAAACATCAGCAGAAATGCAGCCACCAGCAGGATGACTGCTGGCAACCTGGCCATCTGCGTGGGGCCAAACCTCCTGAGCCCAGCCGAGGAGAACACGCTCCCCCTGGAGGTCCTGCTGCAGGCGACAGGGAAGGTACGCTGTGTTTCCCAGCCGGCTCCAGCCTGCCGGGCCCAGCCGAGCTTTGCTGTTCAGAGGTACCTGGCTGCCTCCTCTCTTCAGCAAATGCTCGTGGGGCAGCTGCAGGGAAGAGCAGCCCCACAGCCGCAGCTTTCTGCGCAGAAGGGAGCAGCAGGAGTGGGAAAGGCTGCTTGACCCGTTTCCAGCCACCCAGGTGCAAACCCATGGTTTGCTGTGTGCAGGTGACAGAGCTGGTGGAGCTCCTCATTGAACACCGCGGGGAACTCTTTGGGGAGGAGGTGGCTGGCCTTGCCGGCGCATCGACCGAGGACTCGCCGGCAGAGGTATGTCGGGGCTGCAGAGGGGGCGCAAACCGCAGAGGTACGTCAAGGCCACAGACAGCAGGACAACAAAAGCCTCCCACCTCAGGAGGCGCTACTGCTGCCGCAGGGGCCAGCAAGGGCAGGCAGCAGCCTGCGTCTCTGCAGAAGTGCAGAGCACGGCTGACGCAGGTTGGCCATGGCACTTGGGGCGGGGATCCCACCCGAACGGGCTCCGCTGAGCTGAGCAAAGCCGCCCCGGGGATCTGCCTTTCAGAGCTACGGGAGCAACTGGGCAGGTAGGTCCTCGCCATCTGCTCACTTCCACATTTCCATTGCAGGTTCCTCCAGGCGCTCCAGAAAGCACCAAACACCTCAAGAGCTCGTCTGAGGAGAGGAGGTAAGACGACCCAGCTCTGATTAAGAGCCAAATTGGTTCAAGTTGATCACGGCTTTACCTCTCTAACAATCCTATCGAATGGAAAGGGTGCCCAGCTCGCCACAGCGAAGAAAGCGAAGAAGGGAAGAGGAGGGAAGTGATGGGCAGCCAGACGGCAAGAGGAGAAAACTAGACAGAGAGCTCTCAGGGCTGGGCAACTGAGGAAATCCAAGCAGGCAAGAAGAACGAGGAGCCCAGGTGCGTAGCAGACCCTGCCGTCCATCTTTCAAAGTTCGGGACACTGCTCTGAGTATAGCAAACCTCTCCGAGGTGCACAGAGATGGCCCCAGACAGGAAGCACGCCCCTGCCCTTGGGAGAACCTGTACGTCAGGAGAAACAGACCACTCCAACTTTGGCAGTTTTCATTCTGCTCCTGTTGAAGCTCTGCTTCTGCAAGGCTGAGCAGACACCCCAGCAAGGTCACAAGACTCACGATTTTGAGCTCTTTGACCCACCACCTGCTGAAAGAGCCACAGGCCCGCTTTTCTCTTCGTGTCACCTGGCAATCCTAGCACTGGCTGCTGGTGTCTGAATGCCAAAGACACAGCAAGGACTTGTTCCGAGTAGCTGTAGGCACTGAGAGAGATGTTGGCACTTGTTAAAAAGCTCACGTTTCACCGGAGATCTTTGAGGGAAGAAAAAACCAACCAAACAGTAGAAAAGAAGCACGTTTGGCCTTCCAACGTGGGTTTGGAGCAAGAGACAGTGCGGGATGCTGCTGCTTGGGTTTGGGAAAGGGCCACTTACTTCATGGCTCCCTAGGGGCTGCCTGCCAAGCCCTTCTGCCGGGCAAGGGGGCAGTGCACGCCTCTGTCATCTTGCGGTGCTCTGAGGCTATTGCCGGTGTTGAGAAGGGGCCAAATCAACCCTCTAGTCACTGCCAGCAAGGGTTCTCTCTCCTGCCGCCAACGACCCCTTTCTTGGTGGACTTCCCAAAGAGCAGGGAACAAAGTCACTCCCGTTCCTTCCCCACGGTTTCATCAGTGCCTTCTGACTCTGTCCTTGTAGGTGCCGAGTTACTTTGGCTGCTTGGGTTCCCCAGACGAGCTCTGATGCCCCGTCTCCGAGGGGCGCGACGCAGCCCCAACACCACCGCACTGGAGGCGAGGAGAGGGCTACCGTGCCTTTCTGCTTGGGCCGGCACCTCTCACTCACGCACCGCTAAGCCGGAGCAGCGCTGCACTGCCCTCAGAGCCATCGCACCCCTCGCAGGAGGCCTTGCTGCTCACTCATCAGCTCCAGGAGCAAATCCCCACCAGCTGGCACATCTCCCCAGGGGGGGAGCTGGCACCTGAACTTCAGATTCTATGGAGCGTGTGACACCTGGCGGTGCGTAGCATCGGGGACAGACATGAGGGACATGCTGGACATGGGCGAAAACGTCGGATGTGGAGACCTTAGTGCGGGCTTTCTTGCCGTTTCCCTGCCATTCAGTTCCCTGCCTCTGTGGTTAAGTGAGAACTGCAGATCACCGTTGGTCCGGAGCTACTAACTGGAGTCAATGGTGCTGTTGTACACGCAGCTGCCTCTTTGCTTGTGCGTACACAGACTTGGAGTCGCTGATAAATCATTGGGATACAAAGTTGTGTCCCATTCTCTTTTCCGTAGCACGCATGTCCCAAAGTATATCGCAACCAAAGCACTTCAGAAATACAGGAATATGGAAATGCTGTTGGGAAATGATAGCAGGCATCCCAGCCATTTGCAAACAAAGCTGTCTCCAGTCTTGACTACTGGCAGAGTGATTTGCCTGTAGTAGGACTGAATGGCCAATATGTGCCTGTTCCCCTTGCCTTTGCTGCAATACATGGTGTGAACTGTCTGCAGTTGTGAGCATTTCTTCATTTGTCCTTCTTTCTAAAATTGCTTACTATTTCTTGACAAAAATAAAGTGTCAAATGTATACCTGGCCAGTCTCAGTATTTGGATGGGGCCCTTCCCTTCCCTTCCCTTCCCTTCCCTTCCCTTCCCTTCCCTTCCCTTCCCTTCCCTTCCCTTCCCTTCCCTTCCCTTCCCTTCCCTTCCCTTCCCTTCCCTTCCCTTCCCTTCCCTTCCCTTCCCTTCCCTTCCCTTCCCTTCCCTTCCCTTCCCTTCCCTTCCCTTCCCTTCCCTTCCCTTCCCTTCCCTTCCCTTCCCTTCCCTTCCCTTCCCTTCCCTTCCCTTCCCTTCCCTTCCCTTCCCTTCCCTTCCCTTCCCTTCCCTTCCCTTCCCTTCCCTTCCCTTCCCTTCCCTTCCCTTCCCTTCCCTTCCCTTCCCTTCCCTTCCCTTCCCTTCCCTTCCCTTCCCTTCCCTTCCCTTCCCTTCCCTTCCCTTCCCTTCCCCTCATCCCACTCGGTGGGTTTCAGGGCAGGTCAATCTTTTCAGTCATACAGAAAACACATCAATCATACACAAGACACAGACATAAATCTGCAAAACAGGTTGCTTAAGGCAAAAATGCAAACTCTCCTTCACGCCACCCCGCCACTTAAACAGCCGTTTTGCAGCCGTGGTCTTCAGCTCTGGCGGGGATGCTCCGATCTTCCTTGGGCGTGGTGATTTCAACAGAGCGAATAGAGGGGAAAAGTGAAGAAGGATTTCCAGAAATCATAGTCCTGCCTAGAGCTAACCCTACCATTAACAAGAAGAACCCGAGTCAAATAAGAAGTCCCAGATTTGTCAACCATTGTTTCCAGCCCGTATATCCCAGAGACAGAAAGATATTTGAGATGCAATCTCTTGGCTGTAAGTATTGGAATAATTCCCCAGGCTCCTTTGAAATGTCTAAGATTTCAGCTCTGGCTTGTTCTAGGATAGTAGAAGCATTATCAAGAGGAATTCAACAGTCCTCCTGCCTATCATTCAACACTCCAGAAAATCCACCTTCTTTCAAGAGTAACATGTCCAAGGCCAATCGGTTTTGTAGAGCCATTTTGGATCCCCCTTGCACCTGTTGGTTTAGCTCCTTGTGGTGATTTGGTTCTGGCCAAAATGCCAGGTGCCCACCAAAGCCACTCTATCACTCCCCCTCCTTAACTGGACAGGAGAGAGGAGAGGAAAACAAAATAACAACAGCCTTGTGGGGTTGAGATAAGGACAGGGACATCACTCAGCATTTACCGTCACGGGCAAAACAGACTCCCTTTAGGAAAAATGTCATTTATTGCCAGTTAACTCAGACAGGAGTAAGGAGAAATAAAACCAAATCTTCAAACACCTTCCCCCCACCCCTCCCTCCTTTCCCGGGCATAACTTCGATCCCGATTTTCCTCCCTCCTCCCCCCGCCAGCGGCACAGCGGGGAAAACAGGGAATGGGGGTTGGGGTCAGTTCATCACACTGTAGTTTTCTGCCGCTTCTTCCTCCTCAGGGGGACGATTCCTCCCACGTTTCCCCTGCTCCAATGTGGGGTCCCCCTCACGGAAGAAAGTCCTCCATGACTTCTCCAACGTGAGTCTTCCCACGGGTTCAGTCCTTCATGAACTGCTCCAGCGTGGGTCTCCTCCGTGGGGTGCAGTCCTTCAGGAGCCGACTGCTCCAACATGAGCCCCCCTCGCGGGCTCTCTGGCAGCAAACCTGCTCCAGCGTGGGCTTCTCTCTCTCCACGGGCCACAGGTCCTGCCAGGAGCCTGCTCCGGTGCAGGCTTCCCACGGGGTCACAGCTTCCTTCAGGCATCCACCTACTCCGGCGTGGGGGCCCTCCACGGGGTGTAGGCAGTCATCTGCTCCACCGCCCACGGGCTGCAGGGGGACAGCCTGCCTCACCGTGGTCTTCACCACAGGCCGCATGGGAATCGCTGCTCCGGCGCCTGGAGCATCTCCTCCCCCTCCTTCTTCACTGACCTGGCTGTCTGCAGGATGTTTCTCTCACCTATTCTCACTCCTCTCACTCGCTGGAATTGTTGCTGCGCAACAACTTTTTCACTCTCTTAAATACCTTGTCACAGAGGCGAAAAACGCTGTCGCTGATGGGCTCGGCCTTGGCCAGCGGCGGGTCCGTCTTAAAGCCGGCTGGCATTGCCTATATCTGACATAGGGGAAACTTCTAGCAGCTTCGTACAGAAGCCACCCCTGTAAGCCCCCCGCGACCAAAACCTTGCCACAGAAACCTCTTACACTGTGGTTCTACAATCCCATTTATCCTCAGTAGAATCGTGACATCGCCACACTGGAGCCGCTTTTATTGTCAGGCTTTCTAACGGGGAAATGGAGTCGAGGAACACCGCACTTGAAGGCAGATCTCAAATGATACCTACGGAGCGCACTCTCCTGGGTAGTGTCCTATGTTCTATCCCAGGAATCAAGAGCCTTATTTTCTCACCCTTTCCAGGGATTCCTCCAGCAGATACACGTACACCTTGCAAGAGTCCTTCAAGATTTTAAATGCCATAGAGGTTTGACAGTTTCGCCATTTCCTGTAGCACGTGTAATGATTTGTTTATGCTTCCATAAAGCACAAGAGCATTTAGGAGGATTCCTGTTATCAGAAAAGGGTTTAAACTGGGGCCTGCTCGAGGACCACATCCACATGGTGTTTTTCAAGTTAGGTACGTACGGCCCTGTAGTCCAGGGTAGCTGAAGGCACCAAGCCAGGGTAACTGTTTCAGTAGCAGGAGTTTCAGAATAACCTGGTATCTGTATGGGGGAAAATGTGGGATCGAAGGGATAATCTATACACTGTCATCTTTCTCGCCTTTTCACGAGAGAGGTTTTTCCAGTGACCGAGGCCGTCCAATTTCCCGGCTTCATCAAAAAGTCTGGCCACGCCAATTTAGTCAAATGGACTGTGAGACTGAAATGGGGTTCAGTCACACGGCACGTGCCAGAGGTCCTCCAACCTGGCCCAGTCATAGATCCATTCAGGGAGAGGAGACCAGCATTCTCAGATTCCATCCCCAAAGAGTTCCGTTTCCAAACGCTAGTATGAATTTTATTTCCTTCCTGGCATTTCCAAATGTCCCTCTGGTACCCCCAGACAGACACATTTGTGGTTGGAAGCTCCAAAAGAGAGGATACATCCACCGGAAGATTAGACCTTGCTCTGAGGAGGGAGGGAGTGCTATACAAAGGCCCTGATCTGTGGGATTCCACATACGAATCCATCAAGCAGTTCCCATGCAAGATTTGCCGATCTAGGATCTACACTTCCTCGTCTCTTTACATTGGGTGGAATATAAAAACAGGATACACAAAATTATCCACCTTCTAAACAAAGCAGCATTACAACACATTCTACTACTACTGCTGGAAAGTAGAGCAAAAATAAAAAGGTTCTGCCTTGTCCAAACTGGGTTTTCTGTCGCCTTACCTGTGGAATTAGAGCAGAAAGACTCGGTTCCTAGCAACTGTGTTAAAAAGAGGGCACAATCCATCTGGTGTGGATTTTGGGTTCTTTCCCATGGCCATCGGTGGCTAACCGCGAGTAAACTCCTAGAGGTGTTGTTAAGGTTAGGGGTACTCGCCCCACAGTAGGAAGATCCACCGGGACATGGGTATACTGGGGAGAGAACCCCGTGCCCCTCCCCCACACCACTCCCCACTGCGACCGTTGGGGTCACAGAGCCGTGTTGTGTTGACCCGGCGCTGTCCTGGCAACGGCCCCAGTGCCTTCAGGGACGGTGCTGGGCCAGCACAGAGAGGCACTGGGGAGAGTCGAGCTCTTGCCCAGTGGCACTGACTGGCACCAGGACCCCCTTGGCAGCTTCCCTCGGGCGGGCTGGGCACTGTCCTGAGCCCCACCAGGGTGTCCCACCGGAGATCTCTCCCGGCCTCAGCAGGATGGGCCAGCTGATCTGCTGCCTTGGCTCCAGGTGAGCTCCCCCCGCAGCAGCTCGGGGACACGCCGGCACAGCCAGGCCCCGCAGCAGCCGCCTTTCTCCTGCCTGACACCATCTGCTCTGCAGGGACGACCCTGACCCCGAGCAGCCCTGCACGCCTGTGCCGGCATCGCCCCAGCCGCTGCTCCAGCACCGCGTGCGGGTGACCCAGGGCCGCGCGACGAAGAAGAGGGACCTCCTCCTCTACAGCGGTGCCTTGGTCATCGCCAAGCCCAGGTAAGACTCGCGCAGCCCAGCTGCCTTTTCTTGCAAGCCCTGGCCCTGGCAGCAGGGCAGGGACACCCAAGGAACAGCCCCAGGCCCCAGCACCCTGCTGCTGGATGCACCCATGGCCGTGCCCGTGGCAGGTGGATGCCAGAGGGGAGCCCCCGGGCTCGGCCACCTCCACATCACTCCCTGCTGCTCCTCTCTGCAGGCGTGGCAGCGGCCCCCGCCCACAGCTCTGCCTGGCCCTGGGCCTGCTGCAGGTGCTGAGCAGCACCAGCGGGGCGGCTGGGGATGCCGCCGAGGAGGAGGAAGGCGAG
Source organism: Leptosomus discolor (assembly GCF_034619465.1). Taxonomy (NCBI): domain Eukaryota; kingdom Metazoa; phylum Chordata; class Aves; order Leptosomiformes; family Leptosomidae; genus Leptosomus; species Leptosomus discolor. The sequence goes on from NC_141392.1 coordinate 121,250,263, forward strand.
CCCACCAACTCCCTTGTCCTCGTCTGGCCCTCTGGCTCCTGCCTCGTCACTTTCCGGTGAGTCTTGGTGCCACGTGCCGGGACAGGGCTGGGCAGCACCTCTGTCCTGGCGCACGGGGCTTTGTCTCGCCTCCGTGGCCGTCCCCACGGGGCAGGGCTGTGCCGGCAGCCACCTCTGCCCGCAGGCTGGGCAGCGGCGGCTGCTCAGGCTGGTTCTCCTCTCTTTCTGCAGCTCCCGGGCGCTGAAGGAGCTCTGGGTCAGCGCGCTCTGTGGGTAAGCCCTGCCTGGCACTGCAGCCTCGGGGGGCCGTGCTCCCCTCAGAGGCTTGGCTCCAGGCGTAGCAGGATGATGCGGAAACACCGCTCCCCAGCTGGGGAGAGGTGCCCCCGTGTCTGCATGGGGGCAGCTCTTGAGCGGGCAGAGCTGGTGGAGCGGCTTCGGCCAGCTCTATCCAGCCAACACTTGCCCAGCCCCATCCTCACCACTGCCGCTGCTCTCCGCTCCACTGCCAGGCAGGACGCGGCTCTTTCGGGGCACTTTGGCAGTCATCCCCAGGCTGGCAGAAAAGGGAAGAGGCGGCTTGGGGCTCACACGGCTCTTCCTCTGCCTCTTCCCCATGCACAGGCCACCAGAAGGAGTGGAGGGAGCCCAGGTGACCCAGCTGCCCTCCATCAAGCTCCTGCTGAAGGAGCTGAGGCACCGCAAGGCCGTGAGTGCCCCTCCTGTGTCCCCTCTGCCCCCACAGCCTGCTCCGGCCCAGCAGCAGCTGCGTGGCTTCTCACCTTCTGCTCTTTTCCCCTTGCCCAGGCGACGACACTACGCCCCAGCAGCCTGCAGAGGCTGGTCGAGTGCCAGGCAAAGGTGAGCGTCGCTCGGGGGGCGATCTCGCCCATCCTCACCGCTCACATGCTCTCAGGGGCTGTGGGGGCCCTTTTTGCTTCAGGGCTGCTTGCTGAGCACAGGGCGTTTCTTGCAGGCTGGTGCAGAGCAGCCGCCATCTCCCAAGCCCGCCAGCAGCCAAGGTGGACTTGGCCACTCCTCTGGTGAGTTGAAGGAAGACGAGGGCAGGGTGGCCCCTCTCTCCTCCTCTTGCAGGCAGGCACTTGTGCTGCACTGGGGCTGCTACTGCCCTGCTTGCAGGGCACGGCCATGCCCACTGCACTGCAGCAGCAGTGGGCTGATCCCCCGCTGCCCCTGCTTCCCAAATGGCACCTCTCCTGTGCACTCCCTGCCCAGGGGACAGCACTGAGAGGCTCCGGGAGCACTCGCCTGCTCCTTCTCACGCAGGGGGTTCTGCTCTCTTTTCCTTGGCAGCAGGCGGGACCCGCAGGAGGAGGAGGTGGCTGCGCTGGCCCTTTGCGCGGCGAGGAACCTCGGTCACCGCAGAGGTGCCCCGGCCGTCGTGCTCTGGTGACAGCGAGCGTCTCTTTGGCCGGCCCCTGGCAGCTCTCTGCAGCCAGGACGGCACGCTGCCCCAGCCCATCCAGGTAAGCGAGCCTGGCCAGCGGGGCCCCATCCCTCGGGCTCCTCTGGAGAGGTGGTGTCCCCAGCAGAGGGATCCCAAGTGGCGCTCAGGGACAAACGGGGCTCCTCCCTACAGGCTCACCCACCTCCAGGCGCCCCTGCATGCTGCCCCAGCGAAAGCACAGCTGTCCACACATGCCCCAGCCAAGCACCTGTCCTCCTCTGTCCCCTGCAGGACCTGCTGGCTCTCCTGCATGAGCATGGGCCATCCACCGAGGGCATCTTCCGACTGGCGGACAGTCAGCGTGCCGCCCGGCAGCTCAGGGAGGCCCTCGACAGCGGAGCGGAGGTCCACCTCCACAGCCAGCCTGCGCACCGCCTGGCCGTCCTCTTGAAGGTGAACCCTGCTGACCTGGAGCCCGGCAGCTCCTGGCCCTCTTGGTGCTGATGGGCACCTGCGGGAGCAGCCCCTGAAACCTGCTCCCCTGCTCGCGAGCCAGAGGGCCGGGAATGCTGCCTGTGCTCCCAGCAGCAGGGCTCAAAGCCTCACCCAGAGCCCTTGGCATTACAGGACTTCCTCCGTGACATTCCCTCCAAGCTCCTCGAGGTCGAGCTCTACCAGGAGTGGATGAGTGCCCTGCAGAAGACCAGCAGGCAGGAGAGGCTGGCCGGACTGAAAGAGTAAGTGTGGCAAGCAGCCTGCCTGCTCCGCAGGGACTGGCAGAGGCCGGCACTTGCCTGCAAAGTGATGGCCTCCTTGAAGAAGCTGTGTTTTCTGCCGGCCACCTCCTGATGATCTGGGGTGGGGTTTTAGCGGGGGAGTGGCACAGGAAAGCACTGGCCTCCTTGGAGCTCTTCCTGAAGGCATTGGGGGATGCTCCAGGAAGGGACACTTGCCAGCAGAGCAGGGAGGGAGGTGGGTGTATCTCAGTGAAGGCAGCCCCTCCGCGGGGGAGCAGGTGTGGCCAGGGAGCCTTCCCTCAGGTGTGCTTGGCTGAGAGCAGCCTGGGAGACCTGTGTTGCCAGTGCCTGCCTAAGTAACCTGGGGTTCCTGCTCCCTCAGGGTGGTCAGCAAGTTGCCCGAGGCCAACCTCCTGCTCCTCAAGAGCTTGCTGGCCCTGCTGCAAAACATCAGCAGAAATGCAGCCACCAGCAGGATGACTGGTGGCAACCTGGCCATCTGCGTGGGGCCAAACCTCCTGAGCCCAGCCGAGGAGAACACGCTCCCCCTGGAGGTCCTGCTGCAGGCGACAGGGAAGGTACGCTGTGTTTCCCAGCCGGCTCCAGCCTGCCGGGCCCAGCCGAGCTTTGCTGTTCAGAGGTACCTGGCTGCCTCCTCTCTTCAGCAAATGCTCGTGGGGCAGCTGCAGGGAAGAGCAGCCCCACAGCCGCAGCTTTCTGCACAGAAGGGAGCAGCAGGAGTGGGAAAGGCTGCTTGACCCGTTTCCAGCCACCCAGGTGCAAACCCATGGTTTGCTGTGTGCAGGTGACACAGCTGGTGGAGCTCCTCATTGAACACCGCGGGGAACTCTTTGGGGAGGAGGTGGCTGGCCTTGCCGGCGCATCGACCGAGGACTCGCCGGCAGAGGTATGTCGGGGCTGCAGAGGGGGCGCAAACCGCAGAGGTACGTCAAGGCCACAGACAGCAGGACAACAAAAGCCTCCCACCTCAGGAGGCGCTACTGCTGCCGCAGGGGCCAGCAAGGGCAGGCAGCAGCCTGCGTCTCTGCAGAAGTGCAGAGCACAGCTGACGCAGGTTGGCCATGGCACTTGGGGCGGGGATCCCACCCGAACGGGCTCCGCTGAGCTGAGCAAAGCCGCCCCGGGGATCTGCCTTTCAGAGCTACGGCAGCAACTGGGCAGGTAGGTCCTCGCCATCTGCTCACTTCCACATTTCCATTGCAGGTTCCTCCAGGCGCTCCAGAAAGCACCGAACACCTCAAGAGCTCGTCTGAGGAGAGGAGGTAAGACGAGCCAGCTCTGATTAAGAGCCAAATTGGTTCAAGTTGATCACGGCTTTACCTCTCTAACAATCCTATCGAATGGAAAGGGTGCCCAGCTCGCCACAGCGAAGAAAGCGAAGAAGGGAAGAGGAGGGAAGTGATGGGCAGCCGGACGGCAAGAGGAGAAAACTAGACAGAGAGCTCTCAGGGCTGGGCAACTGAGGAAATCCAAGCAGGCAAGAAGAACGAGGAGCCCAGGTGCGTAGCAGACCCTGCCGTCCATCTTTCAAAGTTCGGGACACTGCTCTGAGTATAGCAAATCTCTCCAAGGTGCACAGAGATGGCCCCAGACAGGAAGCACGCCCCTGCCCTTGGGAGAACCTGTACGTCAGGAGAAACAGACCACTCCAACTTTGGCAGTTTTCATTCTGCTCCTGTTGAAGCTCTGCTTCTGCAAGGCTGAGCAGACACCCCAGCAAGGTCACAAGACTCACGATTTTGAGCTCTTTGACCCACCACCTGCTGAAAGAGGCACAGGCCCGCTTTTCTCTTCATGTCACCTGGCAATCCTAGCACTGGCTGCTGCTGTCTGAATGCCAAAGACACAGCAAGGACTTGTTCCGAGTAGCTGTAGGCACTGAGAGAGATGTTGGCACTTGTTAAAAAGCTCACATTTCACCGGAGATCTTTGAGGGAAGAAAAAAACAACCAAACAGTAAAAAAGAAGCACGTTTGGCCTTCCAACGTGGGTTTGGAGCAAGAGACAGTGCGGGATGCTGCTGCTTGGGTTTGGGAAAGGGCCACTTACTTCATGGCTCCCTAGGGGCTGCCTGCCAAGCCCTTCTGCCGGGCAAGGGGGCAGTGCACGCCTCTGTCATCTTGCGGTGCTCTGAGGCTATTGCCGGTGTTGAGAAGGGGCCGAAGCAACCCTCTAGTCGCTGCCAGCAAGGGTTCTCTCTCCTGCCACCAACGACCCCTTTCTTGGTGGACTTCCCAAAGAGCAGGGAACAAAGTCACTCCCGTTCCTTCCCCACGGTTTCATCAGTGCCTTCTGACTCTGTCCTTGTAGGTGCCGAGTTACTTTGGCTGCTTGGGTTCCCCAGACGAGCTCTGATGCCCCGTCTCCGAGGGGCACGATGCAGCCCCAACACCACCGCACTGGAGGCGAGGAGAGGGCTACCGTGCCTTTCTGCTTGGGCCGGCACCTCTCATTCACGCACCGCTAAGCCGGAGCAGCGCTGCACTGCCCTCAGAGCCATCGCACCCCTCGCAGGAGGCCTTGCTGCTCACTCATCAGCTCCAGGAGCAAATCCCCACCAGCTGGCACATCTCCCCAGGGGGGGAGCTGGCACCTGAACTTCAGATTCTATGGAGCGTGTGACACCTGGCGGTGCGTAGCATCGGGGACAGACATGAGGGACATGCTGGACATGGGCGAAAACGTCGGATGTGGAGACCTTAGTGCGGGCTTTCTTGCCGATTCCCTGCCATTCAGTTCCCTGCCTCTGTGGTTAAGTGAGAACTGCAGATCACCGTTGGTCCGGAGCTACTAACTGGAGTCAATGGTGCTGTTGTACACGCAGCTGCCTCTTTGCTAGTGCGTACACAGACTTGGAGTCGCTGATAAATCATTGGGATACAAAGTTGTGTCCCATTCTCTTTTCCGTAGCACGCATGTCCCAAAGTATATCGCAACCAAAGCACTTCAGAAATACAGGAATATGGAAGTGCTGTTGGGAAATGATAGCAGGCATCCCAGCCATTTGCAAACAAAGCTGTCTCCAATCTTGACTACTGACAGAGTGAACTGCCTGTAGTAGGACTGAATGGCCAATATGTGCCTGTTCCCCTTGCCTTTGCTGCAATACATGGTGTGAACTGTCTGCAGTCGTGAGCATTTCTTCATTTGTCCTTCTTTCTAAAATTGCTTACTATTTCTTGACAAAAATAAAGTGTCAAATGTATACCTGGCCAGTCTCAGTATTTGGATGGGGCCCTTCCCTTCCCTTCCCCTTCCCTTCCCTTCCCATCCCCTTCCCCTTCCCTTCCCTTCCCTTCCCTTCCCTTCCCTTCCCTTCCCTTCCCTTCCCTTCCCTTCCCTTCCCTTCCCTTCCCTTCCCTTCCCTTCCCTTCCCTTCCCTTCCGGCTCATTTTGTCTCCCTTCATTTTATGCCCCTTCTCTCTCTGATATTTGGCTGTCCAATTAGACATAAAGACCACGCAAAGTTTGCACTTGTATAAGCCTTTTCTTTCTCCCAGGAGCTTTGTTTTTTCTCATAGGAAACCTGAGAAGGCACCTGCATCCAGAAATGTCTCGACAAGGAAAGAACAGCGTATGTTCCTACTTCTTCTGCTCTGGGAAAGAAAATCACTACTTTTTGTCCAGAACCCCCCTGGTCAATATTTCTGTTATCCTGCTATGCTTTTGATCTCCTCTACCTTCCCACTGGCCCTGTGCTCAGCTGTCGAGTGGCAAAAAGGTCCAGATTTGTATCTGGGTCCTGACCGTGACGTTGCTTTGCTCTGCTTTGCAGTGTAAAGTGGTGACGCTCTGCTTTGGGCCACAACACGTGCCAAGGGACTGATGGGAAGGAGCAGTCAAAAAAGCCAGGTTAAATGGTGCCCAGAATCCCACCCACCCTCCACAACAGGACAAAACCCCTTGCAGGACTCATTGACATCTGGATGCATTTTTCCACTTCCGTATTTATTCTAGTCATTCCGTAGCCAATACAGCCATGTCAGTATTTATTCTAGTTGACTCCATAGCTTTGTAGGAGTTGAAACATCCAGGTCATCATGAAGGCTGATGTAGAATGCAGTTGATCTGTACTGGCCCCAGCTACCTATGATGTGACAGTGTCCATAACTTTGGTTAAGCACAGGCTGTCCTGTGACATAAGCATGTACAGCTCTTTCACCTCTCTCCTTTGAAACTTTGGGGCTTGTGCATGAGGGCCTTATTTACCTTTCTTTTCAGAGTTGCTCGTCGTTTTAGCGTTGTTTACGATGAGGAAAAGATCCTTTCTCTATAGATGTTAATTTATTTACATTTAATAAACAGCATGACATCCTATAACACTAATGATCAGTTTTCCAGACTAATGAAAATGAAAAACAAAAGTAAACTTTGTGACTGATAAAAAAAAGTGTAACCATCTGTAAGCATATTAAAAAGCTGACATTGTTTCTGTAGCTACAAAAGTTACAGAGCTGCTGGCTACCATACTCTGAGATCCAGAGGACACCAGACTTCTGAAGGCTTTCTACTGATGTAGTATTGTTTGAGATGCCACTCCATTAAAACAGTTGTTCAATAATAGGTTGCTAAATGAAAAACTGAGGATAGAAACTTGTGCCTCGTTGGCAAAGTGAAAAGCATCGAGGCGAGGCTGCCCAAAGCCGAGCTGCTGCTCTTGAAGAAAATGTCCCTTTTTCCCCAGTTTCAACAGGCAGACAGGAAGCCTGGTCTGCAATACAGTGCGACACAACAGCTCTGTGTCCAAAGAGCATTAACTCCATCATAAGGATAATCTCATCTCTCAGTGAGAGGAAGGGGTTTATGCAGGCGCAGATTAAGTGAAAAGGTGAATGCCTAGCTTCACAGCCGACGTCATATTCCAGGTTTCGCCTTCCATGATCACACATCTGTCTTTGAGAAGCTGGGTCTGTTGGGAGCTCCAACCAAGTGGAGCAAGATGGTCTTTGCCAAGAAGCTGCCCAGACATACATGGAGAGCTTTAAACCAAATTTAGCGGGGGAAGGAGATGGAGTTTTGAGCAATAGAGAAGAGCCAGGGGCTGCTGATGTATTAGAAACCAACAGGGAATTGCCCGCAAAATGCCCACAGCAAAACCCACCTGTTTTTAAAAAGGGTAAAAAGGAGCAACCTGGGAACTACCCACCAGTCAGACTCACCCCTGTTCCTGGTATCAGTTTCTGTGAAACACTTTGGGATTAATGACACAATGACTTTGCTTTTTTGTCAGTTTATAAGCTGAGTTGGCAAGGACATGGCACAGAGGAGCAAGTAAGAGTGGGGCAAAGCAGTCTTTAAGCCCTGAGAAACCACTCACTGACCAGGAAGCCCCTGTTCTCTATGTCCTTCAGGGAAGCAGCACATGAATTTCTGAGCCTAGACCCTCACCGACACACTCCAGAGTTCACTCCTGAAGCCATCTCTGAGGGACTACCCACGATATGCACGGAAACAGCGGACTGGGTAAGCTGGAAACCTTGCGGCTCCCCATCCCCACCCAGCAAACCCGCTCTCAGGCCTGCTCTGTAATGGCCTCTCCCCTCCCTTGCAACCTCCCAGACCTCCCCCTCCCCTCCTGAGCAGCAGGGCCGAAGGGAACACGGCTTTCCATGGCCAGACCACCAAAAGTCTCTCCCGTTTCTGCCTGACCAAGGGACTCTTGGCAAGCCCTGCAGGCCCGAGCCCTCCATGATGGTTGACGGGGTGCCCCACCCTTTTGTTCGGCTTAAAACGGGAGCACGTTTTTGCAGAGCTCTCGACAACCCCTCCCTGCCCACGGCCGGGTGCTCTGGGCCAGGCGATGGGCGATTAAACTGATTTTTAAGCCCCCTGAAAGCGGCCGCGCCGCACCAACGACTCCAATCGCCGCCAACCGCCCGCCCGCAAGTACCTCAGGGGGGTGGATACCCCGCCCCCTTGCCCGGGCCACGCCCCCTGCCGCTCCCGCCAATCAGGAGGCGGTAGCCGGGAACACGGAACACCCGACCCCCTCCCCCCCCCCCCCCCGCTCTTCCCCTCTGCCGGCTGGAAAACCGTGCGACCGGTAGCACCGTCCCCCGCCGCTGTGCGCAGGCGCGCCTGGCCGGCGCACGCGCAACGCCGCTGCCGCCGTGACGCTGGTGCTGCTGGGTTACGGCGGGAGCGGACCGGGAGATGGCGGCGGGGCAGGGGCGGTCGGAGCCGGCGGACGACAGCGGTAGGTGCCCGTTTCCCTGGTAGGGACCCAGCGGGGCTCCAAGCGGGCGGGGGCTGAGGGGCGCGAGGGACCGGGCACGGAGCTGGGGGGGGGGGGCGGCAGGCAGTACCGCCCGTCCCGCGCGCGGGTGGATGGGCCGAGTGCGACGGCGGGCTGCGCATGCGCGCTGGCAGGTGTGCGGGCACCGCCGGGGGTCGGTGGTGACGTGCGGGAAAGACTTTACAACCCGAAAGGCTATAAAGTAGGTGTGTTTGTTGCGCGGAGATGCAGGGGGGATCGCTCCGCCGCAAACGGCCATCCCCGCCGTGGCCCCTTCTCCAGGATTTATACAGTTAAAGCGTCACCTATTTCGAAACGCCTGTACACATCCGTGACCTGTCCCCGAAAAGGCGGTTCCTCCCGGTCACTTCGTTTCCGTACTCCCCCCCCCCCCCCCCCCCCCGGGGCTCCTCCTCGGTGCGCTTGCGCAGTTCCTCCTGGTGATCGTGGGCAGGGGTCTTCAGGGATGAAGGCCGTAGGTCTTCCTCGCTGTGTACTCCCCACCTCTCCCCTGGAATCTCTAATTTGGCTGAGCTTGCAGTATCAGGCTGGTTTCAGCCTGGTCTGTCCAGGTGTGCACATCTGTCTGTCTCCTTTTTGCTCTTGTTTAGAGATGGATGTTAGCTAGCCCTCCTTAGCTCTTATCTCCTCCTGCCTTTGGCACCTCTGAGCCATGAATTATGTCTTGTTTCTGTCTTTTCTGTTTCCCTTGTCAGCTTCTTGCTCAAGCAGTTTGCAGGGCTTAGTGACTCATTGCTTACTTGCATGTATGTTAGTTCTGGGAAGCAAGTTTTAATAGTTTTAGCTTTTTCTATGTAGCTCCCTATTAATATTTTCGATATATCTTCGGTTATAAAATATATTTTCTATATGGCCCCCTATCAGTTGTCCGCGATCGCTGCGGGTGTTTTAGGAGCGGTAGCGATGCTCTCTTGTTTTGTGTCATCAGAGCCGGACGTCTTTGAGATCGTTCTCCCCATCACCGTCTTTGTGCTGAGCGATGACGACTTTGCCCAAGGTGACGCTGAGATGGACGCGACGTCGCTGAAGGAGGAGGCTGAGCAGGAGGGGCACGTCCGCAGGGGCGTTGGCCTCAGAAGCGGTGCGACCTCTTCAAATGACAGTGACAGCTTAAGCGTTTGGGGAGGAGACGAGAGTGCTTTGAACAAGGGCGATGGTGTGGAATGTGCTGAAGGAAGGCGCTGTGCTGAGGGCGTGGGTGATGGCTCCAAACCATGTGATCGATGCGACGCAGGCAAGGGTGGATACGGTCCAAATTACGTGTTGCTTACGTCGTCTTGCAAAACAGAGTTTATAGAGATGAATGAAACCAGTGACTGTAAAGAATGTGATGGTGATGGTGGCCTTCAGCAGATTCCTCCTCTCCTCTCCTCTGCTGGCAGTGAGGGTAGAGGTGATGCCATCAAGACAAGCAGAGAGTTGACATCCGCAGTGATACCCAAACGTGAAGAGGAACTTGTCAGTGTTGCAAGTGTTCTTTGTGATGGCAGTCCAGAGGAGCAACCAGAAATCCACAAGGAGATGGAGACGATTGTTGAAATGGAAGGTAACTTGATAATAAGACAGGAGTTTAAGAAATCTGGTAAATCTCAAGTTTCTGAAATAGGTAGGAAAGTGTGTAGGAAGAATGCCAAACCGTTTATTTTAGAGCAAGCATTTCAACATAGGTAAATATTATATGAAGCAGAAAGAGAATATTGGTTGGTGTATCTTTAGTTCTTCCACAGACTTGTGTGAAAAATAGCGAAACTACAATAAATTGGTGCTGTTGCATTCTGCTGCAGTTTGCAAAAGGGCAGCCTTTCATTAGGGAAAAGGATCTGAAAATAGAAACTTAGGTTAAAGGGGGGTTTATCCCAGTTAGAGATACTTGGGAGGGAAGATCAACAGGCAGTAACTCATCAGTATATGCAGAGTCTGGGAGAGGCATAGTTTAGGTTTAATCTGCACCAGTCCTTATAGCAGATGGAAGTCCTTTAGGAAGAAAGGCATAGAGAAGTGCTAAGAGTACTTTCCCTTCTAACAGCCAGAAGACAGCAGGAGCATCATCATACTTGCGAGAGTGGAGCCCTAGCAAAGTTTGGTGACGGTACTTTCATAGGACTTCTGGCATAAACTGGGGGGTCATGCAGTGTTGTTGTATGAAACTCAGAGCTTTGAGTGAAAAGGAGGAGGCTCCAAGCTAGGATTTCTTCTCTTAAAACATTATTTAAATGCTGAGGGGAGAGAGACATTAGGAAAGAAGCGGAGGTAGGAAACGATTAAGGAAGCAAAAGGAGCAAAGAGCAAGCAAGTCATTAGGCAGTTTGGGATTATTACTACCAATTAATATTGAACACTGGTGATTGTATGAAATGTCATGCATGTGACTTTTTATCGCCCTGTAGATCCTGATTCTTCAAAGAATGGAGACAGTGAAGCTAACAACAGAAAGAGAAGCGAATGTGAAGACGAAGCTCCGAGTTCTCTTTTGGAACATGGCTTGAAAGAAGAACCAACATTTACCTGTCATTGTTCTGCTCTGCTTCTTAATGGGTGTTCTCCTTCTTCAGAGGAATTGCCAGAAGATACAGGAAAGCCGGAGATGAACGCTTCCACTTCTGCTGAATCAAATACTACTGGAGAGCATATTGATAAGACATTAACGCCCTTTCCTAAAAAAAGATATCCGCCACAAAATGTTGTTTCTCCTCACGCAAGCCCAAAAGAATTCCAAAGCCAGAAGGAAGGTTTAGCTTGGCTAAGTAACAGTGTGACCATCAAGCCTCTTTCCAAAGCCTCTTGTTCTATGAGGAAGAATGAAAGATTGAAGTGCAGGTTTTGTAGTTCTGTGTATAAGTGCAGTGCACATCTAAAGAAACATGTTCATTCAGCTCATAAAGATAAGAAAATATATAAATGCTGCTTTTGTAAAAGAACCTTTTTCTTTTCTGTCAACCTTAAGAATCACCTTAAATTTCATAAGAAAATGACTAGGTTGCAAAAGGCAAGAAAAAATAGGATAAACGCGAGAAAAGCTAGGCAGCGAGGATCTGAAGAAAGAAGCTCTGAGACCGAGAAAAAAGAAAGTAAATACGAGAAACTTTTCATCAAAATCAAAAGGGACTTTACACCTCTGGGTGTGCCAGTTAATTTTTCCTGCAAAATTTGTGTCTTTGCTTCATCAAATCCTAGGATTTTTATTCATCACATGAAGGGACATAAAGAGAGACCACCTTACCAGTGTCCTCAGTGTGATTACTCCAGCATTAGCTTGTCCTACCTGTTAAATCACATGTACTGGCATGCTGGGTACAAGCTGTACCAGTGCAGGTTTTGCACCTTCTTCTCATTGTATTTTGCAAGCATGGTGAGGCACAGCTACATACACACGGGGGCTAAACCGTATTCCTGTGAGTTCTGCCAGTCGACATTCACAAGCACCACGGAGTTAAAGAGGCACACAAGGTTACATGCAGCCAGAGAAACATGCCAAGGGCAGCAACTCGGTTTTGTAAGTGGCAGAAAGAGAACTCTGAGACCTTTAAAGAATTACACATGTGATGAGTGTAACATAGTGTTTTACACTAGAGGACATCTCAGCTTTCATAAGAAGTTTCATGAACAGCGTAAGGCTGCTGCTGCTGCTGGTTATACGAATCAGAGCAATGAATATCATGAAAGCAAAATATGCAAAGTTGACGGTGATTCCCAGGACCATATTTCTCTGTCTCTTTCTGGTAAAGTAAATGATTGTCTCACTGGGGGAACGCTGGCTTCAGTAGACTTTGAGCAGCCGGGTGATGCGTGGGACAATAAGAAAATGTGCTCTGGAAAGAAATTCCCTGAAAACAGCCACGGAATCAACAGCTTACCTGTTGTTGGGAGATCAGAAGTTCATCTGAATTCGTACAGAATGGACACTGTGATTTGCAAAGAGGAACCTCTCTTCAGCTCCAAGGCCCCTCGTTCACAAGTTCAAGATGATGATGCTTATCAGAGATTTGTGGAAAACTTAAGGGACACGTGGCCTTCCAGTCTGTCTGCATTCAAAACCTACAGGTGCCAGCGCTGCAATTATGCTACCGCTGTTCACAGCGACTTCAAGCTGCACCTAAAAATACATACAGATGAAAGACCATTTGCATGTAACGAATGCAATAAGACATTTAAAACGTCAAACCATTTGCAGAGACACAGCCTTGTTCATGCGAAGAATGGATTTGAGTTTGGCCATTGCCTCTATGGAGGCAGCCGTTCAGAGAATCTTGACTTGCATCATGAAATGCGTGTAGGCACGTGTCCAGACAGAGATTTTGGTTCCTCGGAAGGTTCAAACAACATCCATTCCTTGCTGGGTTCAGAAATCTGTGGAGTACAACCAGGTGGCCAGAGGGGCAGAGAAAATGATCTGTTAGCACAAAGTCAGCCGCGGTTCTATCAGTGCGCGGAGTGCGAGTACGCTACTTACATTTTAAGCAACCTTGAACTACATGTAAGAACTCACACGGGTGAGAAACCTTACAGCTGCAGCGTTTGCCAGAAGAAGTTTCGTACTTCCAGTCACCTGAAGAGACACAGAGTCCTGCATTTTGACGTGGAGCACCTCAAGTGCAGGAACTGTGACTATTCCACAAACAAATGGCTGTCCTTGAAACAGCATCTGGCTTCACACTCTTGTGAGGAAAGCACCTCTGCTGGTTGTCTCTACGAACAAAAGCAGCTACCTGTCAAAACATACACGTGTGAAGAGTGTGGTTATTCCACAGCCCACAATGGAAACTTGAAGCCACACCTGAGGATTCATACAGGGGAGAAGCCGTTCAAGTGCGAGCAGTGCGCTGTTGCTTTCCGCACGTCCAGCCACCTGAAGCGCCACTTACTGACTCATTTAAAGCTGCAGTGCAGAAGGTGTAAGTTTTCCACGACAGATAAACGTGCTTTCCAAAAGCATGTGAAAACACACAAAAAAAAGTTCAAGCGTGAAAAGTGTAACGTGACCCTGCCTGCCAAAAAACTGCTGGAAAAGCATAAGGGGCAGCATAAGCTTGGAGTATAAGCTTGGGAATTGCAAGTTGTCACTTGGTTCTGGAGAGGTGTGTACGTTCTGAATTTGTTCATTGCTTTCCATTCCCCTGCTGTCCCCAGAACGATGGCTGGTAACGGATGCATCCAGCATTTTGGTCCAGAGAGTGAAATTTGGGGCACGGGTTTTCTCCAGGTTCTTGCAGGAGCTTCAGTTCTAGAACAGGCTCTGTTAAAGAAGATACCAGAGCTGCTTTTTCATGGCTGACTAACTTCTTGATACCACGGGGTCAGTTACAGTTTGGCCGATGTTCATCAGTTTAAGGAGTTATTTATGCCACGTATTTTCTTGTAAAAAATTAATAGGAAAAAAATATCTTGTCTAACTGAAAGAATGTTTGAAGGGAGGGAAGGAAGTGCACATTATATTGTATAGTAATAACTTTTAGCTTAAAAATTGTCGGTGTGTTTAGAGGCTTAATGCTACCTCCCATCTGCTGAAAGTTGCATTCCCTACTCCCAGGTTCTCTTGCAATGCTTGCAAGAGAAAGCAAATAGTATCTCACAAAATTACAGAAACAAAAGATTTGTGTCATCTCTGGGTAGTTGGGTTATGAAAACGTTTTCTGTATGTATATATAAAAGGTTTATTAGGCACTTATCTTGTCTGTACTTTCAGTAATGCTTTAGTCTGACAGAACTGGTAATGTCCTTAATCAGGTATTTTATGATACTGAGAATTCTTAAATTAATCTTCAGTTTTATGTAAATGTCTAATGTTAATTTAGTATGAAATGCCATCTCTTTTCTCAGGCTGGTAGTTCCTGTGCTCTTTGTTCCTTAAAATAGACAATATCCTAGTTTTCAAATAACTTCTGTTACTTTAACCACTTGCTGATACATTGTTAATACTACTTAGCTACTTTGAAAATTTCAACAGTATCTTGAACTGTAAAATTTATTTTGTTAAAGAGGTTTACTGCTTATCTAAAATACCACATGTAAGGACCACATGGTCCAGGGAATAGCACTTATTCCCTGATATGGTGAAGACAGATGGTGCTTCTTCCACTTTATATTCAAATCTAGACAAGTCTTTGCTTGTTTTAGAGTTAACAGTGCTAGAAATTCTGTGTGGACATCACTGATTGGAATATGTTCAGCAGTATTGGTAACAGCAGCGTTACCCTACTTGTGTGAGGAAGGACAATGGCAAAGGGCTTGGTGCTGTCTCGTAACGTTACAGTTCAGGCCATGAAACAGCAGAATAAACCTTAATTTAGAGAATGTAAACATGAAACTACACTGGTTTTTTACTGCTCACATATAGGCTTTTCTTTATAAATACAGATCATATCTTGCAGAGGCTTTCTGGTAACGTAGGAGACAGGCTGAAACGGTTGCTCAGAGAGGTGGTGGGGTCTCGCTCTTTGGAGATCCTCAGAAGCCCTGTGGACACAGTCCTGGGCAACCAGCTCTGGGTGACCCTGCCTGAGCAGGGGTTTGGGCCAGGTGACATCCTGAAATCCTGCAGCCGTTCTGTGACTCAGAACACAATTTTCACAGAGTGGATTGAAACTCCTGAATAGATACATGTCCTGCTTTGGGCTAAACCATAACTGATTCTGTTTTAGTGCTTTAACTTTTCAGTTAAGTCTCCTCTAACTAATGGCACTTTCTGAAACAGCAGCCTGTTTTTCCAGACAGTGACTGCTCCCAGCAGTGATAAGGCCTGGTGTTTATAGTCCGTACCAAGGAATGGGGTGCAGAGAGGCCCTTGCTTAGACTTGTTCTTATAGCGACCAGGGACAAAGAGGAAATAAAAATCATAGAATCATTCAGGTTGGAAAAGACCTTTGAGATCATCAAGTCCAACCATCAACCCTACTCTCCCAAGTACACCCCTAAACCATATCTCCAAGCACCACATCTAAGTGACCTTTAAACACATATAAGGGATGGTGACTCAACCACCTCCCTGGGCAGCCCATTCCAATGTCTGACAACCCTTTCAGTGAAATTTTTTTTCCTAATGTCAGGCCTAAACCTGCCGTGGTGCAGCTTGAGTCTTTTCCCTCTTGTTCTATCATTAATTACCTGTAAGAAGAGACCAGCACCTGCCTCTCTGCAATGTCCTCTTGAGTAGTTCTAGAGAGCGATAAGGTCTCCCCTCAGCCTCCTTTTCTTAAGGCTAAACAGCCCCAGTTCCCTCGGCCACTCTTCACAAGACTTATTCTCTAGGCCTTTCACCAGCTTTGTTGCCCTTCTCTGCACTCTCTCCAGCACCTCAAAGTCTCTGTATTAGATGAGACTAGGAAAGCTAAATCTGACAGAATAATTGTTTAAAAGTATGGTGTACAATGATGAAGGGAGCCCAATTTAGGGGGGAATCAATTAATTGAAGAAAATTTAAAAAAAAGTTTGTGAACAGCACGAGTTTCTTTTAGCTCTAAGTAAGAACAACAGAATACATTTTCAGATGGAGCTTGATGAGTTTGTAAAAATAGTTATTCCAGGTGGTTGCCTGTTAAGACAATAAAGTGTTCCATAACTCATGAGGTTCCACTCTGTTCTTTATGCAACACACTTCACTTTTGGGGGTTAGAAGTGATTCTCAGTCTGCTAAGTCAGAGAAATTTAAATGCAAAGGCATACTTGCTTTAAAATAAGGACATGTGCTGCTCTTTTTTTTTTTTTTTTTTTTTTCTCCAGCTAAAAGTGTAAATTTTTATTCTTGCAGAGTTTTAACAAAAATCAAAGCCATTCCTAAATTATACTATGAATTTTTCTATTTCAACAACAAAAAAAAATTGCTTAGTTTTCTTTATGAACATATCTTGAATTTGGACAAAACAGTAAAATGTACTAGGAAGTCTCACCAATGACAAACAATTTGAACAAATAAGTGCAATTTTATCTGCTATACATCTATGTCTACATTTAGCTGATATCTGGGGCTAAACTATAACAGCTGCTCTATCACCCAACAACCCCTCACCAGCCAGGGAAGGGGATCAGGAAAAGGAGAGGAGACCCATGGGTTGAAGTGAAAACAGATTTTATGGAATAGCACCAATACCAACACGGGTGTACAGAGTTATACTGAGCCAAATGAACATGCAGCCACCACAATCCTCGGGAACAGGAGAAACCGGAGAAGGAGCAGGAGGGATCCCAGCAGGAACCCTGCAGAAGCTCACTCTCCTCAGCAAACCTTCCCCCTTTACAATGACCATGACATTATGGGATGGGCTACACCTGTAGGTAACTCGGGTCAGCTGCCCTGGCTGGCTTGAAACTGCCAGCAGCCTGACCAGCATGGCTGGGCTGGGATTCCATCCCAGTCAAACCAGGACAATCTACTAAATCAGCGAATGAAAGTTCACAGGGTGAAGTCAATGAATACAGGTAAATCAGAGTGTGCCGCAACGTGGTTACCCACCCGCCAGATTTATCTACAAGAGAAGGAAGGAAATACAACAATTTAATTTTTACTATACTGTACTGTATAGCCCTGCTTGAGTGTCCACTTGGGCAACAGTAAATGCATGGTTTTTTCTCAGATTAATGAAACACACTGTACATGGATCTTTGGTGAAATCTGATTTTCTGCTGTCCCCTTTCTTCCCCAATTGGGAGCTCTCCAGTATCTCCCCAGGGAACTATGGGAGAGACTCCAGCGGAGGTCTGCCAGGATGATAAAGGGACTGGAGCACCTCTTATGAGGAAAGGCTGAGAGACCTGGGGCTCTTTAGCCTGGAGAAGAGAAGACTGAGAGGGGACCTTATCGACACTTACAAATATCTAAAGGGCGGGAGTCAAGAGGATGGGGCCAGGCTATTTTCAGTGGTGCCCAGTGACAGGACAAGGGGCAACGGGCACAAACTGGAGCACAGGAAGCTCCGCCTCAACATGAGGAAAAACTTCTTTCCATTAAGGGTGGCAGAGCACTGGGACAGGCTGCCCAGGGAGGGTGTGGGGTCTCCTTCCCTGGAGATAATCCAAAACCCGCCCGGACCTGATCCTGTGCGACCTGCTCTGGGTGACCCTGCTTTGGCAGGGGCTTGGACCAGATGATGTCCAGAGGTCCCTTCCGACCCCCGCCACTCTGTGATTCTGTGATTTGTACCCACTGGGGGACTGGGCAGGGTTCGACGAACCCTCATCGACCCTTTCAGAGCAGGCCCGCGCCCCGCCGCCGTGCGCACCTCCGGCCCACAGGTGGCGCTACCGCAAAGCGCCTCTCCCAGACGCCGCCGTCCCAGGAGACGCAGCGCCTCGGAGCCTGCGCCTGCGCAGAGCAGCCAGAACCGCTCCCCGCCCCCAGCTTCCCCCGCCACTCTGCGCCTGCGCTGCCGCCTCTTCCCCGTGCGCCTGCGCAGAGAGCGCGCTTTGACCGCGGAGGGCGCCTGCGCGGGCTCTGGGCTGGCCCCGTTGAAGCGAGCGGCGCTTCTTCCTTTCGGCGCTTTTTCCCCGCAGGACTCCGAGCCCCTTCGCCGCCAAAATGCCGCGGATTATGATTAAAGGCGGCGTGTGGCGGAACACCGAGGTAGGACCCTGCTCGCTTTACTCTCCCATCCCCCCCGCAAGGCTGGGGCCTCAGCGGCTGGGGGGGGGGGGGGGGGGGCTGTCCTGTTGTTGTGCGCAGGCGCTGGTGGAAGGGTCGTGGTGCGCATGCGTGGGGGGTTCGTGTAGTGGGGGTCCCTTGCGCAGTGCGGAGGTGGGGGGGGGGGGGGTCTGTGTAGCGGGGGGTGCGGAGGGTTGGGTGTCCGCTTGGGGTTAGGCCTGGTTGTAAAGCGGCCTGGGCCTCCCTCCTCGCCCCCAGCCCCCGTGGGCAGAGGTCAGGTCGGCGGCGTTTGCCCTGACGCTGCTCGTGGGGAGGCCTGGCAGCCGGGCCGTGTGCGTGTCCTGTCCCTAGCCCCCCCTGGGGCAGCCGGGCCGTGTGCGTGTCCTGTCCCTAGCCCCCCCTGGGGCAGCCGGGCCGTGTGCGTGTCCTGTCCCTAGCCCCCCCTGGGGCAGCCGGGCCGTGTGCGTGTCCTGTCCCTAGCCCCCCCTGGGGCAGCCGGGCCGTGTGCGTGTCCTGTCCCTAGCCCCCCCTGGGGCAGCCGGGCCGTGTGCGTGTCCTGTCCCTAGCCCCCCCTGGGGCAGCCGGGCCGTGTGCGTGTCCTGTCCCTAGCCCCCCCTGGGGCAGCCGGGCCGTGTGCGTGTCCTGTCCCTAGCCCCCCCTGGGGCAGCCGGGCCGTGTGCGTGTCCTGTCCCTAGCCCCCCCTGGGGCAGCCGGGCCGTGTGCGTGTCCTGTCCCTAGCCCCCCCTGGGGCAGCCGGGCCGTGTGCGTGTCCTGTCCCTAGCCCCCCCTGGGGCAGCCGGGCCGTGTGCGTGTCCTGTCCCTAGCCCCCCCTGGGGCAGCCGGGCCGTGTGCGTGTCCTGTCCCTAGCCCCCCCTGGGGCAGCCGGGCCGTGTGCGTGTCCTGTCCCTAGCCCCCCTGGGGCAGCCGGGCCGTGTGCGTGTCCTGTCCCTAGCCCCCCTGGGGCAGCCGTCCCTGCCGCAGCTGGAGGGGATGCGTGGGCCCTGTTGTCTGTGGAGATGTCCCTTTCACAGGCTGGAGTGTGATTTATACTGCATAGGCAGGGTTCTTATTCTCTAGGGGTATGAGGGAGCTGGAATCTATTGCCCTTCAAGACTCTTGCAAATGTGGAAATGCTGAAGGTGGCTGTGGGCTCTTTGTCATGCAGCCGGAAGTGTCTTGTACACAGAAATTAATGTGTTGTTCAAAAAGAGCGAAAAGCCCCACCCCTCTGTCCCCTTTTTGCCTTCATGCACTTTCAGAAATGCAAGTGATTGTGAAAAGGAAAATAACAACATGAGAAATCGGGGGTGTCAGTTTTATTAGATGTACGTTTAAAGTAAAAGGATGTAACTGACACTGTTAAATCTAGAACTCGGCCACTGTGTACTGTGAACACTAAGGCATGGACATAGTTCCAGAAAGCAGTGAGAAAAAATGATAGAAGGTAAATGTACTGCATGTGCTTTTAACCACTTGTGACATAGCAGTGATGTGCCAGGAGGCAGCTCGATTGGAAGTCAGCAGAGGAGAGGAAGAACCACTGTATGCTTAGTCTATTTTTATGGTCTTGTCTAATTGACTAATTTTGGTGACACTGTAAGAGAAACAGCAGTGGGTTAAATAGGTCATTGTTTCACTGGTTTTTGTGTACCAGAGATGAAGTAGCTCTTTGTAGTGCTGCTACTTTTCTAATTAACATTTTGATTTTACATACAACATAAAAATGACAGCAAGTGGAACCAGGTGGTACCAGCTCGTGAGGAAAACGGCCAGTTACTTGCAGAAAAGCCTGCTAATGCTATCAGTATGGCTACTGCGTGCCGTATGACACCAGCAGGCTTTAAAAAATGAGAGGATTTATTACTTGTTTTCCAATAGAGATTACATCATGGTTTCCTGTAGCAGCTCAAGCCAGAGCTCATCAGCAGCTTACAATTAAAGCTACTGTGTGCTCTGAGAGGTGTCTGTGCTAGACAGTCTCTGCTGTTGGTGAGTAGCATCTGCACAGTACAGCTGAACACGTTCTGAGCACAACCACAAGTGCTTACTGGACACAGAAGAGGAACATCTGTGGTTGGCAAAGCTGGAAGAATATCTTTGATCCATTTAAAATTCCACTTTCTGACATGGGAAGAAACCAGAAATAATGAACCCATTTATCTGGGAGGAGGGGAGAGAAGGACTGATGGATGGATTGACAGGCAATTGATAGGACTTCTGGCTTTTGTGCAAATCTCAGTGCACACTTTTATGGTTTCTCCAGAAGTTTATAAGCCTTGGGTTTAGCACTTTCGGAGGTTACGTTCTGAACATTAAAGTGGTTTATTTTAAAATTTACTTTTAAAAGAGACATAAACTATAAAGTTCCTTTATTTTTGTGATTTTTTTTTTTTAAGAGCATATTCCATTGATAGGTAAGTATTCCATTTGGTTTAGAATATTAAAAAAAAAGTAATTTTATGGTATTATTCAAAACAAGGCACCAGAAGTATTTATCAAATTATTTTTTTTCCAAATGTTGTGTCACCATCAGAGAAACACTTCCCTACTTCTTTATTGCTGTCCTTCAAGTAAGACATACGGAACCTTTAAAAACTGTGCATTAGTGATTGGAAGTAATTGTTTTGGAAGTTGTCAGGTCTGTGAAGTTGGCCACAATAATTGTCATGTGTCTCTTTCATTTAATCTTTATGGATTACATTGGCCTTTGAAATACAGATCCTCATTCGTCTTGAGAACAAGGTGTGGAAGAGAAGGAGCAGTGCTGTGCTGTTTCCACTGGGTCAGCCCGTTACATTAAATCCACAGTGTTCGCCTCAGCTTGAGCTCACACTTTCTGTTTTGCAAGTTCTTGTGATCGCTAACAGTATTTTTATTTTTTTATTTTTTTAAGGATGAAATTCTGAAAGCAGCTGTGATGAAATATGGCAAAAACCAGTGGTCTCGTATTGCTTCTTTGTTGCATAGGAAATCAGCAAAGCAGTGCAAAGCCAGATGGTGAGTGAGAAGTGCCACGTCTGGGAATATGAGATTCATAATTACTGGGAGTTTAGAAACTACCACAGCTTAGTTTATGTCCACAGAGGTACAATAGTTTTAAGATTGTTTGATTTCTGCTGTTGCGGATGTTTCAGATTCCTATTGCTTGAAAGTAATTGGACAAAAGTAGCTGGATGTTCTCTTTGCCAGTGACTGCAGTGTTAGCAAATGCAGGTTCACTTAAAGTCCTTTACATGATTTTTTTTTCCCGTATTTGTTGCCCAGAGAAGCTGTGGCTGCCCCCTCCCTGGCAGTGTTCAAGGCCAGGCTGGATGGGGCTTGGAGCAACCTGGTCTAATGGAAGGTGTCCCTGCCCATGGTGGGGGGACTGGAACTAGATGATCTTTAAGGTCCCTTCCAACCCAAACCTTTCTGTGATTCTATGGTTTACACATTTTTAATCAGTGACTATTACCAAGGAAGTAAAATTGTAAGAGATTAATCTCTTTTACAGATAATTTTCCGGTTTTTTATAATGAGAGTTTAGTTTAAGGATAAATGTTTAGAAGTTGCACAGTGGAATTTCATTTTATATTTAAAAAACAGAAGCTTAAAACTAGTATGGATCTATTTGAGAACCAGGCTTAGTTTCTCAAGTACTGAACTGCACATGTTTATTAGAATACTGTTGTGTAAAGGTAACAGTATTGGCACAGTTAAAGATTAGTAAAATCACTGTTGAAGGATCCAGACCAAACAAATCTACCATTTCTGGTACCTTTGGTGGTTGCGTTTTTTTAATTTTCTCTTTCTGGATTAATTTAGTGACTCCTTACTTTGTCAGAGTAGAGATGGGGAAAGGAAGAAGAGGCAATATCTGCATGAAAAGTGATGCATAAGTAACACATTGTAAATTTCAAATACGTAGGTCATAAAAATACTCTGAAGTGACATCCTTTTGTACAGAAAAAGCTTGTATGAAATCTGCGTGACAAGATTTTGAAATCTCATTGCAATGATTCGGGTAAACACTGTTGTGAATTGATTCAAGACAGATCAGTGGATAGCTTGGATCTGTCATCCTTAATTGTTTTCACTTTTTAACAGGTACGAGTGGCTAGACCCGAGCATCAAAAAAACAGAGTGGTCACGAGAAGAAGAGGAGAAGCTGTTGCACCTGGCCAAGCTCATGCCAACCCAGTGGAGAACCATTGCCCCTATTATTGGGAGAACAGCTGCACAGTGTTTGGAACACTATGAATTTCTGCTGTGAGTTACTGTTTTGCTAGAGGTGCATACCAGGAAAACCTGCAGAGTTTGTTGTGTGGATGCCTCATTCCCTTCTGCCCTGGTGCTGAAGTGTGGTGGTTTCAGGTTGGCCGAGACCTTTTGTAAGCAGATCCTTAGGGTCTGTTTCTTTTCAGTCGATGTGTCTAGCTTGAAAGGAAAAGCTTCCGGAACCTGGAGAGCAGGCTTGAATAGAGATAGGTGTATATTTTCTTGCTTCTAGTTGTTCTGGGTCAAGATTGATGCTTTTTTTAGGCTTCTATTTCAGGTTTATTTGGGTATTTTTTGACTGGCTAATGATCATGGGTTGGGGTGTGGGAGGGAAGAAAAAAGACAAGATGTCAGACGCCTGTTGTCGAGATGGCTGAATGTGCAGCTGTCATCTCTGTATGATACAGAGGGTTTCTTTAGGCCATGAGAAGAGAAGGAAAGTGCTGTTTCCCTTGTGAGCTTTCTTAATTCTGGTGTGATTGGTTGAGTATAAAAGCATAACGGGAAGCACTCAATTGTTTGTTTTGTCACACTGCTTAAATTCCTGCCTTTACTGCTCAAGATTACCCGAGGAGGGTTCTCTACTATTACTTTGACGATATTGTATTTTGTGTAACGTTTTGTTGTTGCAGCATAATACTGCGTTGGCTTCTTTCTCGTGTCTGATTTCAGACACGTAACCGTACCATGTTTATGAATCTTTTCTGCATAATTGTGTAACAAGGTTGATGTGTGGTACATTGTACAAGGCTACTTCTTTTGATCAGTCTTTGGGAACATTTAAAGTGTGGTTCTTAGGAGCCTGGGGCAAAACAAGGGGGCGGTTGTCACATACATACAATGTGGTTTTTAGGGACAAAGCTGCTCAGAGAGACAATGAGGAAGAAACTGCTGATGATCCTCGGAAACTTAAACCTGGAGAAATTGATCCAAATCCGGAAACCAAACCAGCCAGGCCAGATCCTATTGACATGGATGAAGGTAAGATAGGAGCATGTTTGCTGTTTTTGACAGAGATCTGATCTCTTTGACTTTTCTTTTTACACAGCCTCTGTACCCTGGGTTATTTGTCTTTTTTTTTTTTATCTGCCTCCAGTCATTTTGTCCGACAAGTTTTGTCTTATTTCTGTATCTGACCAGTCAGTTACACTTTTCCAGTTTTCTCTTCCTTTTCTTGCTGTGTTTTCTGCCTTCTAATCTATCTTCGTCATCTCCGACCGTGACTGACTGTTCTGTGCTTTGACGACTGCTCTGCTGTTTGTGTTCTTATTTCTGTATCTTGATCTGTTCCCATCAGCTCATGAACCTCCCACATGAACCCGTGCTGAAGCAGGAGGACTAAGGACTTTTTTTCCTTGCACGTAGCAATGTTAGGAGCTGAAAAATGAACATTGCTAAAATGCTGTGAATGGGCCAAGGGTGTTTTTGAACAGTCATAGGTTCACAAATGTAGCGCTCTTGCATCTGGATGTAAAGGAAATCACAAGTTCTCTAATATAATGCTCTCAGATGAAGATGTAGAGGAAATTATAGTTTCATTAATGTGGTCAGTTTGCTTCCTTAGATACTTGGTTTGATGTAGAGATCAGTTGAATTATTTTCAGCATTAAGCATTTTTTTTCTTAGTTTTCATTTCATGTGTCCAATGATTTAGAAAATATATTGGAGCAACTTGGGGAAAACTAGTTTTGTGATCATGCAGAATGCCTGTGAAAACCTTGATTCATTCAGCTTTTAGAGATTGCTTTCTGATCTTAACGTCACTTTTTCCTTTACTCCCATCTTTAAGTGCAAATTCATATCTGTATTTCTCTGTACTATTGTAGATGAACTTGAAATGCTGTCTGAAGCTAGAGCTCGTCTGGCTAATACACAGGGAAAGAAGGCCAAAAGAAAAGCGCGAGAGAAGCAGCTGGAAGAAGCTAGGTAAGCTTGTGCTTAGTTTCATATGCTGGGACTGCTGTTGCTGACTCAAGTATTTACAGTGCATAAAGTCAGGCACAGACTTAAGTCATTGCAGAATCAGACTTTTTGATAGTAATTTGTAACAAGAGCTTCATTCTTGTTCACTAAATACGTGCAGCCCTATCAGCAGCAATGGTTTAAAGTAGCACCAGATCTTAGGATGCAGGAGCCACCCATAGGTATGCACTTTAAATCAGATAGTGTTCCCTTTCTTTAGACGGCTTGCAGCTCTCCAGAAAAGACGAGAACTTCGGGCTGCTGGAATTGAGATCCAGAAGAAAAGAAAAAAGAAGAGAGGTGTGGATTATAATGCAGAAATTCCATTTGAAAAGAAGCCTGCCCCTGGTTTTTATGATACATCGGAGGAAAACTACCAGTCCCTGGATGCAGATTTCAGGAAGCTACGTCAGCAAGACCTGGATGGAGAATTAAGATCGTAAGTGTGTGTTTTACTAAGGAGAGAACAGTATATATGAAAAAAAAACAACCCAAAAAAACCAACTCAAACCCCATATATATATCTTAAGTCCTGGAAATGCCGGAAATATGACGTGAGCAGGAGTGTTATTTTCTGTGGGACATGTGCTAGTGCAGGTTGCTTCTGCATTTTCAGTCTTTTTTATCTTTCTAAAAGGTCTAGTTGTCCTTTTTTCCATGAGAATAAAGTTCCTCATGCACGTTCTTGGTCTTTAAATGGAAATTGTAAGGTTTTTGAGGTTCATTTTCTTTTAGCAGTAGATTTGCTTATGTATTTTCAGTCCTTTCTCCAAGTAATAACATAATTAAGATTGTTTACAGGAGAAGGTTTTACTTGTTGTAGTGTTACTTTTGATGGGTTTATTCTTAGGTAGAATCTCCTTAAATGCTTAATTTCTCCCCCTTCCCCCAAAAATCCCAAGAGATGCAGTTGAGAAATCAAATGCCCATCTTCATCATGAGCTGTATGGTACGTACTTAATTTCCCCCTACTTCTGCCAACTGTTTTTTTACAGAGTGTAAGTCTAGTACTACGTACCACTTGGTTTATTAGCTTGTGATCTGATTGATTCTTTCTGCATGGCCCTTAGTTCAGAGGGTCTGGCAGGAGCTTCAGACTGAAGCTTAAGATGTCACAGGCTGACTCCATTGCTGATTGAAGAAAATAGCATTTTTATTAAATACCAAAGAGAAATTGGTTCCCATATCCTACAGAAAGTGTTTGTCTTCCCTTAGCAGCTGCTGGAGAAGAAGGGACTGTTCACATCCTCTGATTCTTGCTATCTAAATTCTTGGACTGACATTTTTTTCTTGCTGCTGTGACCCTGCTGACTGTGGCTGAAGCAACCACCTGTTGCCTAATTCCGTAGTTTAGAAGGATTATGCTGCCTCGTAAGTTCTGCTGCAAGATCTGCAGACCGTATCTAATCGCTTAACTTCTGCACCACAAGGTGGTTCACTCTTCCTGCAACGTGTTTTATTTCAGCATATCCAACTTGTGATTAGGGTACAGGCTTTTTGCTCTTTGCTTTGCTTTACTTTGTAGCTGCTTTGAGTTCTAAAATGATTCTCTAATCCTTAATGACAGTGAAAGGGAGGGAAGAGAGCGCAAAAAAGACAAACAACATATGAAACGGAAAAAAGAGTCAGACTTGCCTTCAGCTATTCTGCAGACCAGTGGAGTGTCAGAATTTACCAAAAAAAGAAGTAAACTCGTGCTTCCAGCACCTCAGGTAAGCTGTTCATTGATCAATAAACAACTTGAGGCCAGTACCAGTCAACTATTTCTGTTTTAAGTAGATCTTGTGGTTGTATTTTATCTTACTATGTCTTGGAATTTTCTCTTTTAAAGATATCTGATACAGAACTTGAAGAAGTTGTAAAAGTAGGCCAGGCAAGTGAGATTGCACGCCAGACTGCTGAGGAATCTGGAATTACGAACTCAGCTTCCAGCACTCTTCTGTCTGAATATAATGTGACCAACAACAGCATAGCACTAAGGACTCCCAAAACTCCAGCAGCACAAGACAGGATCCTGCAGGTAGAGTATAAACTGAACAGAAGGGGGAAGTACCATGGAAACATCCCTCAGATTATATGTAGTACTGGGGTTTGAACTGACACTTGATCCTCAGGACACACTGGAGGGCAGAGAAGCAGATCCACTTCTGTCTGATCAGTTGTCACTGTGCTTCAGAACATTATGATACTTTTTTTTGGGTACGTAGTATATATTGCGTGCAACTTTTAGCATTAACCATTCTCCTGGTGTCTTGCATAATTTCGCCTTGTCTTGGGTACCTCTTGGCATCAAAGATACATACAGCATTTACATCCCTAAACGAACATCTTTTATATTGTTTCCTACTTAGTTTTGCTGTTCAGCTTTTATTTCAGCCAACAAGAAGTAATTAACTGCAAGAATATTTTCCTAGCACTTCATTGGTTTGAGCCCAGTTAAGACAAAGACTGTCAAAACCCTGCCTTTGTGAC
The DNA here is from genome assembly GCF_034619465.1 of Leptosomus discolor. Classification (NCBI taxonomy): domain Eukaryota; kingdom Metazoa; phylum Chordata; class Aves; order Leptosomiformes; family Leptosomidae; genus Leptosomus; species Leptosomus discolor. The sequence goes on from NC_141392.1 coordinate 121,276,947, forward strand.
CTCTGAATTATATTTGTGTTACACTGATTGTGTCAGTGTCTGAGTTCTCTCAAAAACTGGCAGTGTTGGGTAATGTTTTGTTCTGTGTGGGGAAATGAAGTCAGTGCACCTGGTGTGTAAAACAAACAGAACTTCACCCCAAAAACCCCACCCCAAAAGAAAAAAAACCCTGTGTTGATAATGAGCTGTATTTCGACAGTTTCGTAACAGGAGAAAAGAGAAAATTCCTGACTCTGCAGATCATGACCGAAGTCTCTGTGCAGGGTTTGCAGGAATGGTCACATTCACCTTCAAATTGAGCACTCTGACATCACATATGTCACAGTATGACGCATGTACACAGTTCTGTAGATGCATTAGTAGTCTTAGGTGAAGATAACTACTGTATGCCATAGTTTCATTAGCTCGTTTTCAGAGTGCCTTAATTAATTCTTCATTGTAAAAAGGAAAAATAAAATAAACAGGGAGTTATTCATAAAAGCCCCAATGGAGTCATGGACCAAAAACCTGCGTAGTGACCATCTCTTCTGGAACATTTCCTTTGAAATGCAATTTGGATAAACTTCCTTGGGGTTAGATTTCCAACTGCAAGTGTGCTGTTCCCTCTGAAAATCAGGATCCTTAGGATGCCTTCAGAGTTCAGTCACTGGTACCTCTTGCAGACTTACGGAATCTAGCGGACTGAAGGAAGTTGAAACATCAAGTAATCCACTCATTTTTGCAACTCCAGTTTATAATATATTTTACCAGAAATGAAGATTAGAATCCCTTTCAGTGAAACAGTAGGATTTGTAGATGCCAGTATATGGGTGTGTTAAAGTTAAGAAGTGTTAAACATTTTCCGCAAACTGATATTCAAAGGACTTCAGCTGTTCTCACTGCGACTGAATCTGTCAGCCACGTGTAGGGCAGTGTGACTGTGGAAGCCTTAGTGATGGACTGCATGTGTTGTCTGTTACACAGGAAGCACAGAATCTGATGGCTCTCACAAACGTGGATACACCCCTGAAAGGAGGTCTTAACACTCCCTTGCATGAAAGTGACTTTTCAGGGGTAACCCCACAGAAACAGGTGGTTCAGACTCCGAATACTGTGCTGTCCACGCCCTTCAGGTAAAGCAGTGTCTTTTTCTAAGGGTTGCTTGGGGGGGGGGCGTGTGTTTCGTGAGGTGGGTGGAGGAAGCAGAGTGGAATATGTGCAACAGTAGCTTATGATCAGCGCTTTGAACCAAGTTTTAACTCGCTTCTATTTCAAGCCCTTGTTGTACAACTTTGTCTGTCACAAGCTCAGCCAGACCATCCCCATCTGTGTTTGTACAGGGTATAGCTCGCTGGAGTTTTGGTCCAAAGTAAGGTCTTCTGTGGTCTGGAGCAATATAAGTTATACAGAAGTAATACAGGAGTATAAATAGGAAGATGGAGTGTCACTCTGTGTGTGGATCCGAGCCCTTCCAAAGTGTTACCTCTGAGTCGAAGGTGTGGGAGGTCGCTTAGCCAAACCCACACTGAATTTTTGAAAAGCTGGAGTAAATATTTTATAAACCATATATATCCAAAATAAAATACTTCTTATATTGCCAACCCAAACAGTATGGAATTGCTGGTTTAACTCTTGCAGTGGGTCCTGAATAAATATATATCCCACAAATGCGAAATACATACAGCTACAAAATATTACACTTGGTCCATTTTGTCCGTCAATTTTTTCAACTTGGGTTCTAATTTTACTTGTATCATGCTAGTTGGAAAAGTGGAGAACAGAATAAAAAGGACCTTTATGGCAGCTTTTCAAAAGCAGCTTTATTTTGTTGTTTAAAAGCTGTGTGTGAAAGCCCTGCTCTTTTAATTGGATCTACATAAATTAATCCTTTTCTGGAGATCTGTTGGCGTCAGCGCAGTACAGAATGAATGTAGAGTTTGGCCTGGAGTGATCTGGCTGTTCATTTGGGTTACTTTATGTTAAAAAATGTAAAGACATTCTAATTTTGTTGTTTGATTGGGGTTTTTTTTGGTTGTTGGTGGTTTTTTACCTTCTGAAGTTCAGATTTGCACATGTAAATATAGTGTCTGTGTTTCGACTTGACTTGGTTGCAGAAGTGCTGTATCAGTGTGAACATCCAGGACCTTGAGCAGAGAGAAAATAATCCATTAAGTGGTTAAAGATAAACAAAGGAAAGCCATAACTTTTTAAGGAGGCAGAGCCATGTTATTATTTAGGTCAAAAGAGCAAATCTTTAAATGAAGTACACCTTTTCTTTCCTATGATGGTATGAAATGTGTAATATTTTGATGCAAGGTTTTTATGGAAGTTGTCTTGCGTTAGGTTTTGGGTCTTGGTGTTTTTGTGTTGTGTAGGTTGTTTTTTTTTTTTCACATTCTAGTTAGAAGAATTTTCTTCAAAGGTATTAAGTTGAAAATTTGTAGTAGGATCTTAAACACGGCATGGAACTGAGAGAAATAGATAAAACCACCCTGCTTACTTGGAAATTGTTTCTTCTGGAAAGTCAGCATAAAACTTTTTCTGCGAGTGTAGTCAACAAAGTAAATACACCCTATGAAACAGTCATTTGAGAACATAAAAATTCATTGTGGTGTTTTTTGTGGTATCATCCTGCAAATGTCATTGCTTGTATTTGTTACCCTAAATGAGAGTTCTTAAAAATCTCTGCACAACCTCAAGCAAGAGGAGAATATCCCTTGTCTCTCTCAGACATACCTGGTAAATAAGAGCCTGTTGCGTCCCTTGAAAGGACCAGTAGCCTGTGCCAGGCCATACAGACTGTTGGGTTTGTCCACCATTATGGCATCTTACTGGTACTGCAGGATTATAGTAGCTAGTAGTGGAAATGACGTATGAAGTCCCCTTGTCCAGTCTGTCTATGCCAGGGTTATTCCCTACAGTACACATACTTGTCAGTACTGTCTGAAAATATTTATGTAAGCATAGATGAGTACTGTAACGTAGGCTTTTTTCTAGAAATTTTTCACCTTTTTGAACTTGTTTTCTTTGAGACATTTAGTGATGTCTTACCAGTTTATTATCATCATCATCATCACTATGTGAAAGCTGGCAACAGAAAACTTGTGACTATATCCAAGACAGCGTCTGCACATCTTTCATGTAGTAGGTTATTGGTATAGAACAGCGTTTCTTCCTAGTTCAGAGGAGAAGCAACTGAGGCCTACAAAATCCAAGACTTAATTATTCTTGCCTAACTTTAGGTGCTTAAAAGTAATTATTGTCATGTAATTACTCCTTCAATAATTAGTGAAAGCAAGGAGGCATCTGTGGGGTGATTCATTCAGTGGTAAGATGGTACAGCTGTTAAGCCCGATGGATTAAGAGTGAATGACTTGCTACAGGTGGTAGGGAAATCAGAGCTTGCAATTAAATCCTGATGACTGTATCCCAGAATAGTGCCTTGTGACTCTCAAAAGCAGTGGTGGGAGTTTGTGTTGATGTAGTTCCTGAAACTTATCTTAACAGAATGGTGTGCCTAGGTTTCAGCTTGACAGGTCCTTGGTTATGTCTTGGCAGGTTTAAACAATTTATTTTTTGGGTTCTTCTAATTGCCTGTTATGGTTTCACTCAAGAAAAAAACCTGGATTGACTTTATTAATGGTATTTACATAACTTTTTGCAGCATTCAGACTTTTGTAAGTAGAGCTTTTTACACAAAAGATAAACGAGTGTATCTGCACTTCCTCTAGAACACCTTCTCATGGACCAGAGGGCTTAACTCCCCGGGGAGGACTAACTCCTAAACCTGTGGTTGGTACAACTCCTGGTAGAACTCCACTGCGTGATAAGTTGAACATCAACCCAGAAGAGGGAATGGCAGATTACAGTGACCCATCTTACGCAAAACAAATGGTAAGAAGTACTAAAGAAGTGGAAATCAGTGCTCGATTAATTTTCAGGATTTTTAATTCTCATTTTCTGAACAGAATTTTATTTTAGAACAAAGCAAGTGCTATTTCTACCACTTGTCTACAGATCAGTACTGATAAAATCAACTCTTGATTTGAAAGAACAGAACTCTTGCCACTCAGAACGGATGTCAGCGTGCTCAGTAAAAGCACTCTTAACGCTATTTGTCAAAGAAGACGTGGTTAAGTTCCAGTCCTGCTTGTATCTTTGAAGCTGAGCAGGAAATATGTCTCAAGCAGAGATTCATTTTTCTTGCAATCTGATGCAGCCCTCAAATCCCTCATCATCTTGGCTTCCCGATTTACCTGTAGGAGCTTTTCATCAGTCTGTCGTGTTGACAACATGGAGCTGAAGGAGTTTAATTTTTGCCATTAGGATCACTTGGGTTTGAGATGTCCAGTAATCTGAGTCCCATCCAGATTCTTTCATCGCCTTTGACGACAGATGTTTCCGTTCTTGGCGATTCAGCCAGATGTACCCTGCCAATTAGACGTGTCATGAAAGGGCATATCCCTAATAGGTAGCACCTTGGGAACTCCTTTTATGTGGCTGATTCTGCAGCCTTAATTGTGGCTTTGGGTATCTCCCACCAGGGCTATTGACATTTTTCTTTTTGGGCTAGCTAAGGATATCCACTTCAAGATTTTGGCGTGTTCTTCTCACAGAAATAACTCTTCAAGTTCAGAATTTTGGATTTCCTCTTAGCTTGAAGGACAAGGTTTATTCGATGTCCTTATACTTTGGTTCTGTTTTAGCCTTCTTATATTGAAAAGGCTTTTTGCTGACAGAAGGAAAAGTGGGGCTTCGATTTCCTGATCGACTCTACTGGTTTCCAGACCTGGTGCTGTTTGCCTCATTTTCGTACTGTGCCACAATCCGCAGATTTGTGAGCAACTGCAAGGAAAAAAGTTCCCGCGAGGCTTGCAAATACCCCTGTGCCCATCGTCAGCATGGGCACATTTTTACATATTTTCAGTTTCTTGAAAGGTATTTATGCGAGTCTCTGCTGTTGTACTGAAAGTCCTGGGAGGTAAAAGTGCCATGCTGTTGTTTTTGCTCAGTGTGTTTCAGCCTGGTTGAAGATTTCATTAGCTATCTTCAAGAAAGCTGTCTGCTGGGTTTTTCTTTCAGAGGGTTTTTGTGCACCAACTCTGGGGTGGTGCTCTGAAGGCCATGGATTAGTAACGTGCCTCTTTTGTCAGACTTCAAAGATTTTGTTTCTGTTGGCTTTGCCGCAGACTGAGGTGGCCAGGTGATGTTAGTTGTGTGTTGTTCATGTCTCTTGATGAATGGAATTTGGTCGTGTTGCGCCTTAGTGCATGAATCCAGAGCATTATATCTTACTGTTGTTTCAACAGGAGAGGGAGTCTCGTGAACACCTGCGCCTTGGACTCATGGCCCTTCCTGCTCCAAAGAACGACTTCGAGATTGTTTTACCTGAAAATGCAGAAAAAGAGCTTGAGGAACATGAAGTAGATGAAGCCTTTGTAGAAGATACTGCTGATATAGATGCCCGCAAGCAGGTAGGTGTGTGTGGTGTGGATAATGCCTTTTGTTTAAAACAAAGTATGTTCCTTGTATGGTTGCCATAGTTTCGTACCTGTTTAGTGGAAGTAGTGCAGCTTCTACAGGACAGCAGGCAACAATGTGCTGTTTTCTGTGCTGCCATCAGAGTGTACGCACACAGAGGCTAAATCAGTTTTCTCTCTGAATCCTTTTCTTAATGTTATGTGTCACGTCATTTTCTACGATAAAGTTCCAAAGAGTATGTCCTCCCTCCTGCGTTTGTCCTCCAAAAGATAAAAATATAGTTAAAAGGGTTCTTGTCCAGAGGCACATGCTCTGTAGAAGCACATGAGAATTGTGCTTTTTTTTTTTTTTTTTTTTTTCCCCAGTTTCAGGTGATTCTCTCAAGGTTAAAAACTACTGTTTGTGAAATGTAAGACAGGTTTATACAAATTCAGGCAGGCTGGTAGCACACAGGTAGAAATCTGCCAGGCAGTGAATTGGTCCCTTTTGTATGACTTGTACTGCAGGATTACCCAGACAGCCAAGTGGTGAATGGGTCACTGTTGTTTTGTTTTGTTTTGTTTCCTTTCAGACTTGAGGAAGGCTCGATAAAGCTCTAGCTTAAGTTCTGCTGGTTAAAGAGCTGTACTGGCCCGTAATTAGAGACACTTTACATTTTTCTGTTTGTAAGAACAGTCTCTTTTCCATTTCTTGCTTATCATAATTTCTGTGATGCAAACCTGGTTTTGTTATATACCTTCAAATAAATGTGTGGTTTTTTTAGTTTGGAGGGGTTTTTGCCAATGACTCTGCTTTAACAAGTGAACAAAACGTTTTAAAAAATCCTGTGCTCTGATATCTTCTAATATGATAAGCATTTCCCAGCATGTGATTCCTAGCATGTCCCATTTGGGGAGGAACAGATTATATACATATATATGCATGTCTTCTGCATACATACCCTAATAAAAAGTCTGAATAAATACAGATAATTTATGTGTGTGGAACAGAGAAAAGAATTCAAGTTGTAATATCATACAGGAGAATTGCATCCTGCCTTTCAAATAAAGGTGTGACACGACTGGGGTTAGAGCATGGAAGATAGTGGTCATCGTTCCTGAGGTTCTAGACAACTCTGCCTTTTCATGTTATTTATTGTCTGAAAGTGGAATGTAAGGAGAAATCTCCTGATTTTAACTTCCACAAGTATTGTTTTAGTGAAGTAGTTACTTTATGTTGTTGAAGAGGACAAATAGTCCTGGCTGCACATTTAAGTCTTTTTTTTTTGTGGTGGATTTCGTGTCTGGAGAGTTAGAGCAGTTGTCAGACCTGGTGTGGAGAAACTGATAAAGAATGAAGTCTGCTGGGGTTGAGGATGAAGGACAATATGATGGCTGGAAGTGACTGTTTAGGATATCTGTCTTCTCAGAGTTAGTCTGCTGTGCTCGTCGTCTTTACTTTAGAGGCAGTAAATTATGATGTCATCACGTTATTTGGCTCTGGCTTCGTTACATGAAGTCTTTATCCTTTAAGGAATCTTAGCTGCAATAACCAATTAGTTTTTGTATCACATACGTTTCTACGAAGCATCTGATTGTGTTACAGTAGCTGCAGTAACACTTAGCTTGTCTGTCTAGGCTCTCCGAGATGCAGAGCGTGCCAAGGAACTGAAGAGAATGCACAAAGCTGTTCAGAAGAATCTACCACGGCCCTCAGAAGTAAGTGGAAGCAAAATTCACTTTTAAGGAAGAAAAAAAAATAGAAATAAAGCTTTTAACCATTACAGGAGGAAACACAGTCAAAGTAGATCCTGAGAGAAAGAAGTCTTTAGAGCCTGCTGGTTTCAGCATTACAGGGAACTTTCACAGCAAAATCATGATGAGGTGTTTCATCCGCAGAAACGAGGCCACAGTTGGGTGCTCAGGTTGCTGTGCGTGTCACACCCCAAGGGATTTTTGCACCTGTTCTACATGGTTTAGCTGGTGCATAAAATTAATCATCAGGTGGAGGTATATGAATTAACTGCAGTCTTTGGTGTTTGTGAGCTTTTTTTTTTTTAATTATTCCTGGGCAGGTTAATGAAACAATACTGAGACCCTTAAATGTGGAACCACCACTAACAGACTTGCAGAAGAGCGAAGAGCTGATAAAGAAAGAGATGATTACTATGCTTCATTTTGATCTTTTACACCACCCATTTGGAGAACAGCCTAGTGGTAAGAAGGGGAAAGGCCCAGGATTTGGAAGCAACAATGCAGAACATATGGCCTACTTGGAACAAAATCCTTATGAGAAGTTCTCCAAAGAGGATCTCAAGAAGGTGGGAATTGTATGGCTTAATTAGCAGTGACCTAATGTCTCCTTATGTCATGGTCCTGTAATCTTGCAAAAAAAGATAGACTCAAGCCTGCACAGAATTAAGTTGGGAGATCCCAAGAGCATTGTGTGAAGAGCTGCAAGGATAATTTAAGTGCACACTCTCTTTTCTGTGAGCTAATGTTAATCTAGGCACTCAACAGAATGATTAAGATGCTATATTTGTCCAGAGACATTGCCTTTTAGGTGCTATTTTGAATGTGTTGTGATTGCTTATCATTTTTCGTAAGGGTAGGAGCTATAATACCCCAACAATTACCAAGTTCTACTTTGCTGTTTCAGGAAATCGATGTTAAGTCATCGAGACTTTAACTAGGTGTGATATCCACCTTCTGCTGCCCGTGCAGTTTGTTAATCCAGAATTACTAAGCATTTGTTTAATAGCAATGCAGACTAAATATGACAGCGGTAGCCAGCTTGTAACTTGGAGCAGCATATCAAATTGTTTAATTGCTCTTGTCAGGTTTGATCCAACAGAGCTGTGCTAGCGCAGAGCCTCTGCTGGGCTGTGGCAGCTGATCTTATAGCATAGCTGGTTGACAAGCGCTGCGTGGGCAGGATAGGCTATTGCTGGAGGAGATGAGTAGCCTGGCTGGGCCCTCTGTCCTGTTCTGCGATGTAATCCCAAGATAAACAGCAGTCCTGGACCAAGGGTTCCAGTTGGGGCTGTTCATTTTATTGAAGCAGCCACAGCTCTTGCCTTTCGCTGCCGGTGACAGTTCAGACATGCACTGCCGTGGCTGGCTCTTCCAGAGTTTCACCTGTGAAGTTACGCCCGTAACCTTGGACCAAATGCTTACAGGAATAAAAGTGAGTGGAAAGGACAAAATCACATCCCACCAAGTCATTTTATGCAGGCTCCTGCTATCTGAGACTTGTCTTCTGACAGTAGCTGTGGTATCTTTACACCTAAGTCCCATGTTACTTTAAAGTGACTCTAAAAGTACACAAGCAAATTTTAAATCCATCTTTTTGACCATATCTGACCAATGAATCAAGAGCCTAAAGTGAGACCCACTGAACAGTATGTACTGCTGTTAAATAAAAAAATTGTACTTGGGGATTTCTGAGCAGGAGAAGTTAAAGATGGGAAATACAGTTAGGTCATGAGTTTCACTGCCCTGCCAGTGTTGGAGTGTTCCCTTAGGAACAGGCTTTCTCTGGTTGTTTTGAAGTGCAACAAGAACTGGGTTTTCTATCACTTCCCTTAGAGGCTATTACACAGTCCAGTAGTTTTTGTCTGGAAACTTTCTTCAGAGCCCTTGGGAGTTTTGTGTCCCAACTGATGGGCAGAAGTTTTTCGTGTCCTTGCTCCTGCTTGCTCTCTAACATTCAGCGTAATATTCCCTCTTTGTCTAAAATCAAATTCAAACCAGGAAGTTTTCCTGTCTCTGCGCTCTCATCTGGGGCTTGTTTATTGTGCTTTATTTCTTCTTTTCTTTTTCTTCCTCCTAAAAATGTTCATAAAATGCTCCTTTCTTTTCCTGATGTGTCAGGCTCTTTCGGGGAGGATTAGCAGTGGTGCTAAGCACAGTATGCTGAGCTCTTAAAGCTGTGGAACTCTTTTGGTGCCACAACTAAATAGCCTTAAGTAGCTCCTCACAGTGTACAAATCGAGGCTAACTGAAAGTGAACCATTGTAACATTTAGCTTTGTCAGGTGTGGTTAAACTGCTGCTTGTTCTTTTCATCTGTCTTGACCATCAAGGACAAGTAATTAATTTTTTCCCCAGTATCCCTGGAATCACCTGATCTGGTGATACCTGAATTACTTCCTGGGCAATGTGCTATTATAAAGCATAAGTCTGCTTGCAGTGAGGTATCTGCTGCTGATGTGGATGTTCCTGGTGCACACGTAGTTCTTATCGAAAGAGAGGACATGCACTGATGACCAGTGAAGTCCAGATCAGCAAAGATATTATAGGTTTTTTAGTTACAAATAAAACTGGAAGGATCTGGGTGCCTGTGCCGTTTTATAGGCCAGGCTCTTTGTCAGAAATATTAAAAGTTGTGAGAACTTGAATCTTTTCAGTTCACTGTGAGTTACTTTGTAAACTAAACTGGGAGCAGGAGAATGCTGGTCTCACACTAGTAGTTCTCTAGCAACAGAGCGTGGGTGGTTACGGTCAGCGTAGCGTTTCCTGCAGTGGAGCTTGTACAGCTCACCCATTAATGGTTAGAGTTGACTTTCCGGGTTGTGTGGAGAAGGGCAAGGAAGAGGAAATGAAAAGCGATTTTTTTTGTTTCACAGAACAGCTGCTTCTGTCTGTACAGTCCTCCCTCCCCTCAAGGTCCTTGCTGCAGAAGAAAAGAAATAAAAGCAAGATGAAGTACCTAGCTGTGTCACTGCTTTCATTAGCTACAGCCGAGTGATGTCAAGTTTGGCCAAATTGTGTAAAATGAGGGCTAGTTGTGCTGTGAGTAGCTTTGTACCCTGGGCTTCATTTATAATCTACAGCATCTGTCTTCGGTTCCATAGTTAGCTTAACCTGGTGGTGAGCTTTTAGTACAAAAAGAGAAACTGCCCCCGTGAACTGTACACTGAAGGACTGAAGAGGAATTTTCCTGTATCCCAGGTATTGTAACTGCAACTCATTTCTCATTTCCAACAGGCGCAGGATCTGCTGGCACAAGAGATGGAAGTGGTAAAGCAAGGAATGGGGCATGGAGAGCTCTCCAGTGAAGCTTATAACCAGGTGTGGGAAGAGTGTTACAGCCAGGTGTTATACCTGCCTGGACAGAGCCGCTACACAAGAGCTAACCTGGCCAGCAAAAAAGATAGGATAGAGTCTCTTGAAAAGAGGCTTGAGGTCAGTGTCACTTTTTTCTGCTTTTTGCCTTTTTTTTTTTTTAAAGTTTTTACCCATATGTTTTGTTTCTTTATTTGATGTAAGAGTTACAGATTCCTTTATAAATCATTGAGGCCTTTTGGTTGGGATTCCTTTGAAAAGGTTGTTGAGGAATTCTCCTAGGGAGTTCATAGATGTCCTTGAGGTGATGAAATCATCTTCTCTCATCCTTCTCCTTTTCTTAAAATAGCCCTAGAGTATTCCCACACAGAGTTTCTCTTTGCATTGTTAGCTGTAACACTGCTCATCTCACCCGCTTGATTTGCAACTGGAGAGAAGGTCAGGTTCTGCTCTCTCTTAATTCCGTGTGGATTTTTTGCTGTTTTCTTAATCTCTGCTATTAGCAGATCAGATAGCTGATCTTTCTAGTTTTGTGCTTTGTCCCTGGCAGTGGCCCGTATGAGATACTTCAGAGAAAGAGGCTTGAAAACTCCCAAATGTCCTAAAACTCCTTTCAAGTTCTCTTTTGAACTTAAGATTTGGTTTCTGATTCACTATTACATACGTGAAGGTCCAGATAGTCCTGAATTCTTGGCAGACTGGCATCCTCTGCCAATTCCAGCAATTCCCTCCAAAAAAAAGAAGAGAACCATGGATGTTTGTGATCCTGTTCCGCTTTATCAGGAAACAGTAGGCCTCCTTACGAGTGCATTTTAAACTGAAATTCCAGGTTTGCAGTTCTGTATTTGCATAACTAACATTTTCTGCAAGTGCAAAATGCCAGAGTTAGATCGCAGCCTCTCACCGATGTGTCTGCTTGCAGTTTGAGTCCTATGGCAGGGCACTGGTACTAAGGGACCAGGAGCTGAAGCTACATCTTTTTCTGCTGAGTTGTAGAGTTTTCTGGTGTCAACATGCTTGCATCAGTTTATTCAAAATGCAGCAGTCACGGGCCTTAACTCAACGAGGCATTAAGTTTTGGTAGGGTGTCCTGGGATTGGGGGAGTTGTGTGTGGAGAGGAAATCATTTGAGGGAAGGTGCACTAAGGAGAAGGTGACAATTCAGAACCCTTTGATGCTGATTTCCCTTGCCCTGTCCTCTAGAGTTTCACCCAAACACTCCACGCAAAACACAAAAATACGCAGCTTTGATGATAAAAAATAAGCTGGTTTTAAGCTGGTTTTAAATGGTTTCTTCTCACAGAACATGTGTTTGTTCAGACTTGCAGTAAGTCCTTCACTGTTTTCCAAAACTCCGTTTTAGCCTAAAAGTCTTTCTAAATTATGCAGGCATCAGATTATTTTTTTCCATGGTAAAAGGGAACTTTAAAGTTGTTCTGTATTTAATATCAACGTAGCTACTGTTGCTAGAAGTAAACCTCCTCAAACAGAAATAACACGAGAGAGAGGCCAGAACGGCTGAATTTTCACTTGGTTCATACACGTGAAATGCAGCGTGAATGTGTGTTTTGTCAAGTCTGTCAGGCCAGAACGTCATCCAGGTACAGACTCCACAGTTGTTAGTCAACCACTCGGGCCAGGAGCGGTTCCCCTGCAGGTAGCCCAAGTAGCCCAGCGGTTCGGCGATCGTGCCGGAGCGCCTGTCATGCAGCGGCTGCCCCAGCAGAGGGCACCATTGCCCTGCCCAGCGCCGCCCGCCCTGCTCTGCACTTCGCGCACCCAGTGTGGCAGCCGGGGCTGTGCTGGCCTCACGCCAGCCGTCTGAGGGCTGTCCCTAATTTGTATACAAATGCTTTTGAAATTTAAATATCTTACGCCCAAAACTGCATTAGAAGTGCGTTATTAAAGTGGCAAAGTCAAACAGCCAAAGTCAGGGAATGCACAAACAGCCTTACTCTGGCAGCTTAATTTGCCTATGCATATGCATTACAAGGCAGTCTTTAATTTCATGATTACAGCCTGGTTTTGCCACAGACTCATTTACTGCACAGAGTGGACGGTACTTGCTTAATGAGTAGCTATTGAATATTTTGTTTTCCCTTTATTGTTCAGTGTGCGGCTCTGTGCCGTTACGCTGCGCGCTATTTCTGCTGTCTAAATTGGTTACTTCTGTGTGGGCTTTCTTGGGCTGTTGATTTCTGTTCATCTTCTGACAATATTTGATGGGGTAGTTGGTGGTGGTATGCCTATTAAGGATATTGAAGCAAAGAAAGTAAGGTCAAGTTATCCATTCATCAACCCCCTGCTGCATTTGTTTGTTCTGTAAGTGCTTATTGCTCTGTAGTCACAAGACAGTCGCCCAGGAAGCAAAACACAAGTCAGAGGTTTCGCCAAGGAAAAAACGTGCATTTTATTTGCTACTAACACTGCGTGGGACTCCATGTTAGCAAAGCCCGGCCAGCTGTGTCTGCGATCCATTGCTGCTCCATCGTGAGACTCCGTGCCTTGCCACCGTAGGTCCATCTCTTCAGATTAACTGGGAGCTTGGAGCGCTGCTGGACAAGGCGAATTGCTGCGTGTGCTTACGGTGCAGTGAGCACCAGCTCGTGTATGTGGTCAGGGTACCACACACCCCGACTCAGTCAGGCCCCCGGGGCCAGCAGAGCTGCGCAGTGCCCCGCAGCTGCAGGTGCAGTGGAAGTTCGGCGCTGCCTTTCGCTGCTCACTGTTTGAGTGCAGGTGGACTCTTTGCAGAGTTAAACTTGAGCTGAGAATCTCTCCCCAGTGGGTGCAAAGTGCAGTTTAATGCTGCTCTGTTCCCTGGCCTATTTAAAAGGCCCTTCCTGAAAGGAAGATATACAGTTTCCTAAGTACAAGTCACCAAATGAATAATTTTTTAAATAATAAATAAAAAAGCATAGCAGTTTAATGAACAAATGAATATACAATGGAAAAAGCACAGCAATTTTTTTTTTTTTTTCCTAACCGATTCTCAGCAGTGGTAAAACCCACCTTCATTTTAATGTTTTTCCAAGTAAAGTTGTCTGAAAGCAATATCAGTTGAAATAGATATTTTAATGGGAAGTATCAGGCAACCTTAATGAAAAGCAGGGATATTAGCTCAGCTTTCAATATCCCAAGATACTTGCCTGTGCTCTTAACTTCCTTTGAGAGAAGAGTAGAAACTGTAAAATGGAGTTTGCCAGCAACAGAAACTGATGTTGATCAGCTTTTGGGGCTGCTTCTTCCCCTTCACATTGCACTAAGATCATTAGAAAGAAAACGTGAGAGTTCAGTGATGTTTGCTGAAGACAGCTGCACATCGGACAGTCACTATCTAATACTTCAGTGTGGGACTGCTAACGCCCTGCAGATCCTGTGCAAAAAGTCCAGCTCTTTGTAGTGCTGTCTTCATGGCTCGGAGATTGCTGGGTGGATTGATGGGGTGGACAGTTGTCTTTCTCAAAGTGGCCTGTTGCAGTGCCTGGGTGGTTTCGTGGTGGCAGCCTTGTATATGTTGACATGGCATTTAAGTTTTTGAAATTGATGGTGATACCACAAACAGGTTTATGCTGTCATTGATGAACTTGAGGAGGCAAAATGGAGCAGTTGTGGAAGGCTTCTGTTTGGCTAGATGTCCTGTCCAGGCATCATCAGCTGTAACGCACAACTCGGCAGTGGTTACGTATTGGAATGTACTAACACACCTACTATGTGTTAGTAACAGTATTCACTTTTTCTTTTATTTCAAAGCATTTGGACTCTTTGAATGTGTTACTTAACGTGGCTTAAGCAGGTTACAAGGTTAGTACGTGAAGTTTTTTGCCATACGGCTGGGGAGTTTCAGGTCCATGCAAGTGAACCTCTGTGACTTCACTATGTGTCTGTGGTACAGCTTAGATTTGCTTGCATTCTCGTGGAATTTTCTGATCTTTCCAGTAGCTTCTAGAAGTCTGGCGTATTTGTTCAAGGCTAGGCTGTACTAGTTGTACACAGCAGAGCTAGTGATTTCAGAAATGGGATACTGTGTGATTCCGGGATTCTGATTCTCGTAGTTCCATTTAGTAACTTCTTCAGCTCTCAGTGATACCTTGTACTCTTTTCTCTTTCAAGTGATATATTTACAAAGAAAAGCATTCCTACCTACACTGAAGGTGTACGTTAAATTAGGAACCTTATCAGATGCAATGAGATAGTAGAGTATTTAACAAGCTAGTTGCTTCCCTTTGTAGTTCATAACGTAGAAAGTTTTTTGTTGAAGGTGGTTCCTGACGTTGGCTTGCAGCATACAGACATTTCAGTTGATTGCTAAATTATAAACAGTATTGAAAGTCTACAGAGGAGGAAGCTCTAGTTACACTGTATATGCAAAGCACAGTAAGTTCTCTATTCTTTGCAATATCTGAAGTACACCGAGGTGGTAGTTTACCAGACCAAAGTCTCCATTTTTGCTTTTGGTCGCAGCCCAAGTCCTCTGAATTAATTTACGTTGAAAACCAGTGGCTTAGCTGGAGTTTGATGGGTTACGTGGTACACTCTGCTGCAAGGTGTCTCACTTACTAGTTCAGTAGAGGTTGTATTTTAATTTCTCTCTAGTTTACAGGCTTCTAAAGCTTGTGGTTTCTTTTGGATTTGCAGGTGTGCTGTTACTGAGAAAACACCTGGAGAAAAGATAATTTATAAGACTAGGAATAGAGAAATTACTCATAAAAATAAACTACAGTGGAATCCCTGCGTAGTCTGTTTCTGCAGTCGCTTATATTCATTTGTACTATTGTGCTGCCTTTGTGGATTTTTTTTTTTTTAATAAGGTCTGTTGGGAATGTAATTGGCTGCAGAGGATCACATCTGAGGGTTAACGGTGAGCTTCACTGTCAAGCTGTTCAGAATCTGCTGGAGCTGACTGTCTGTGCAAGACCCCTGGTGCAGTGCCTGATCTCTGCTTAACGTACAGTCGATCACCAGAGTACGTGCATTTAGCATAGCGGTTTTGGAGGGTGCATAGTACTCTTGCCTAACGCAGATAGATGGCAGATCCCTTCGGAATTGTCTTTACCTGTGTGTGGAAACACTTCTACTGGTTACCAGAATGATTACCAGGCAGTTTGTGCTATAGCTAGGATGCTCTAACCTTTTAGCTTGTGCCAAAAAGGGTCAGTGCTACTTATTTTTCTCCAGCTGCCCCCTGCCATTACCTCTCACCTCGTACCAGTGCTCTTGTAACTCTGTGGTAATCCAGATCAGTTCATTGAATTGGCAGAAAATTAATTATTTTTAGATTAAGCAGCAGACCCCTTTCCATAGTAACCAGATGTTAGATCAGCTTAACTGTAACACGTCACGTCTTTACTTGCAGAATTTGGGAATGTTTGAGATGCACAGTGAAGGTAACCCATAACCTGTAGTGAGGAAAGCAATAAATAAAAGTTTTTGTGTTGCCAAGGATAACTTACGTCTACAGTAAGAAAAAATGTGTCAGGGAAGATAAGCGAATTTAGCCAGAAATCTTTCACTTTCTTTCTAGCACTGGTGAGTATTCATTGTGTGTGTTTGAGGAAGTCCCATCAGTTCAGATCACCTTATTTTAGCCTCGTAACTAAAGCAAAGCTGCAATTGCCTTAGGCCCCCTTTGGGTTCGGTAGAGACGAGGCACCTCCTGAGAGCAGCCTGGCCCATTTAAGAGTTGAATTTCCCTCTTGAGTTTCCTGTTTTTCTCTTTTTATTACAGAGGCACCTAGAGCTCCTCAGATCAGTGATACAAAACTAGGTTTTATGTCTCCCTTGGTTCCTTTATCACTGGAAAAGGAGTAACGTTTGCCTTATGGAGCTCTGTAGTTTTCTGTGCAAAGCACTTGTAGACCTGCGGCTGAAAATCACTATCTAAAACTGCTAAATCTTTAGGTGTACTTCTGCTCCCTGAAAAGTGGTTGTCTTTTTCATTTACAGCTCGTTGAGCTGGAGCTTTGTATCTTTGCGTGTTAGAAGTATGGGAAAAAAAAAATAAATCATTGTTCACTATCCTTTAGGTAAATTAACTTATTGACATCCTTGGTTTTCCCCACAAATTACATTTGCAGTTAACAGCTACTCCTCCGGAAACCTTCATTGCCGTGAGCAGGAAGGAGGAAAGCAGGTCTGATTTTATTCAAATGTGACTAGTCAGCTCTTAAAGCGATGACGTTTCCCAGACTGCCAATTGAACAGCTTCAGGAAATAAATATACTTTTGCTGTTAAACAGTTACTTTCAGAGGAAAATGCTACTAGTTGATTTTATACCAGTTCTCTTACTATTGACTTACTTTGGGACCTTTGTAAGGAGTCAGGTGAATGCCAGTGAGAGGGTTTTTCTATTCATTTTTCTGTAATCTTCTCTATGAGTCTCAAATTTGTCTTCAAATTGCACTGTTGTGCTAGCCTTTCTTCTGAGGTCATGATTTTGGGGGAGCAGATAACTCATTTTTGTATAGAAAAAAGTCCTTTTTTGCATGTCCTCAGTCCAGGATGTACCCCAGCATTGGAAATGAGCAATGAAAAAGTTCTTTAAAAATAAGCTTAGGCTACATAGCTTTTTGTTTGTCCAGTTGCTCATAGTATGCTGGGAGGCTTTTTCCCTCCATGTCTAATGTCGTTGATTGCCTCTGCAGTGGTTGGTGAAATCAGGTTTCTCATTTGGAATTGTAGTTCATAATGGGAACTTACATGCTTAGAAATAAAGTTCAGCATTGACAAAGCTCTTCATGGCAAAAGGCCTTTGAACACCATCACTGTTGAAAATTGTGTTTGGAGAGGGAGAAGAGTATAAATTGATACAGTCTTTTCCTGGAAGCCACCTCATCTGCAGCCCTGTCTCTCTTTAAAGCCTGTCCTAATGTGAAGTAGTGTCAGAACCTGTGAAGGTTGGGCCAGTGTGAGTTGCTGCTCACAAAGTAACTTCCTTCCTTTATGCTTCTCTAATAGTAGCTGCTGGAATGAAGTACTGGTGACTGCTGCAGGCTCATCATGGGGCTGCTGCTGTGTATTGAGAGGGAACCAGGCTGTTTGCTAACTTGTTTATTGTGTAAGCTTGCACAAGATTGCCTCTTCTCTGGAAGAGACTGTTCCAAGAACTCTGGGTTTGCAGTGACTGTTTTTAAAGGTAATGACACTGTGCTTGCTGCCATATTACCTCGTCAGACACAGCAGTAATCCATGTTTCCTTACAGTTAATCAAAGCTGTTAGCCTGAGGTAGTTGTTGCTGTCTGTGATCTTACTATTTTTTTTTTTTTTTTTCCAGGAAGAGGTAGGAAGCTTTCAGGAAACCTTAGTAAAAAAAAAATTATTTGGTTTTCTTCCTAACCTGTGCTTTTCTAGATGTGTTTCTACTGTGATTATGATAGATGGGTATCATTGGTAATACTGTTAGTCGTAGGAGCAATTCCCAAATGGAAATATTCAACATGGGCTTTAATGTCATCATTGTAGATCAGCAGTGACTGCTAACTTACCCAGTAGCTTTCTGGATTATTCTAGATCTAGATAGTTAGATGCTATGAACTTCTGTGGGAAAACTTGTTCTTGATGTACCCAGTACTGTCTTACTCAACAGTCCTGCCAACTCATGGTATGACAGTTAAAGGCAAGTTCTCATAACTTGAGAAATACAGTTCATGTGGTGATTGCTCTTGAGTTGCTAGTTTTGACTAGTGAATAGAGAGAATAGCCTTTGCAGTCATAATGGGGTACATGATCTGCCTAACAAAGTGCAATATAGGAGTTTATGTTGAGGCTTCCCTGTTAAATTGGGAAAAGGTAGCTGTATGTTCCCATGCGAGCTTTGAACATTTAGTCTAGTTTTAGTTGTGAAGTTGCAGTTGCATACCAGCAGTGCCTTAATTTGGAGGTCACCTATGACTGAATCTTCCCATGAAAAGCTCGTGTGATCCCAGTCAGTCAGAATTAAATCCTACTTTGTTATCTCTTGAAAGTTACACATTCTGTCCCTTTTTGACTGCTCTGATACTGGCCAGCACCTTTTCATAATTACCCTCCTACCCCCTCGTAGGTTAAGTAAGCACCACCTTCAGTGTCGCAGCAGAGTGCCGAAACGGTGTCAAGCCATGGAGTGGTGTCAGGTGATCAGCTGAGCTAATGGTAATGTTGATGTCAGTTTGATGGATTGAGCCCATATTGTTCTACGCTGGAAATGCAATTTTTTTGTTTGATAGTAACCCCAAGCCTCAGCTTCCAGCAGGGCTGGCTGTTATCTTTTGCTAACTCAGAGGTAAGAGGCAGACTCTACAGAGAGTTTTGCCTGGTCAAACTGTAGACAGATGAATCAGTGTTGCAAGCCAAAAAATGGAGAATTCTGTCCAAGAGCATGGAAGTGGAAAAATATTTTTAAGTAGAGCAATTAATGAATTTTTGTGCAAAAGCGTGCTATTGTAGGGTGCGCCGTCAGGCTTGTAGAGGCAGATCCCATAAACGTGTGCAGAGGGTGACCTAGTGTTGCAGTCATCAGTGTCCCTGTTGGCTGACCGAGCCGATAGGAGGCCAGTTCCCAAACCCTGCTATTGAAATGGTTAATCCAGCTCCTGCCGGCAGGATTGAGGATGGGAGGGCCGCTTGTGGGTGAGGTGCGGAAGGAGGCTACAGTCACGTTTGGAGCAGTCCTATGTAGGTTCCAAGAGTGACCTGTGCAGCCGGCGTCGCTGAAGCTGGCAGAGGCTTTCCCTGCACAAGCTAAGCAGCTTTGTTGAGGATATGTTGATTCTCCAGGGTCCCAGAACAGGTTGGTTCACTTTTAACCATGGCTCTGGTAAGAATGTGCCGGAGTTTTTCCTTACATGTTTTTTACCCATCAGGCAAGATTAAGCAGCTCAGTGAGAGGACAAGAGAGCTTAATGCTGTTTAGGGATTGCCGGGAGCTCCCCATTTAATGGAAGGAAAACAAAACAGTCAGTACAGGGAAAAACAGCCGTTGGAACGGAGAAGGGGTGTCCTCAGTAGACTTAGTGAGATCAGGAATTGTGAAGATGCAGTTTTGAAGGCACTTGAGCCCTTTCTTCCTCAGTGACAGCTTTTCTTAAATCTTTCCCAGTGGATGTTTGTTCTCATAAGCAGTCTTCCCCTGTTCTTTGTTGTCCTTAGTTAAACCTTGCCACTAACCTCCTATCTAAAATTTCCTTGCCAAATTTAAATCCCTCTTCCTTTCTCAGTGGACGTAAGAACAGACTGATTTTTCACAGGGATCTTTGGGGTATTTAAAACATGTTGTTGTATCTTTATTTTCTCTATTTTTGTTAGATGGAGAAAGAACAAACACACCCCCCCTTCCCCCCTCGTTTTTTCAGTCAGTCTGCCTTTTCTGGGTCATGTTTTATAAACCACTGATTATGTCTGTTGCTCGGTTTTGGTTTCTCTTCTTTGGATCTCTGGTGTAGTATTGAAAACTGGGCACAACTCTGCTAGGCGTGAGGGAAGGCTTTTACATAAGAGATTTGGGATGGGATGAGGCTCTCGCACTTCTTGACCTAACATCCTACATCATTTTACCCTGTGTCTGTACGTGCTGTTCTGGTTTTGCTGTAGCTGGTACAAAAGTCAGCGGAACCAAAGCTGGCCAAGGAGCAGTACAAAATAAATAACGAAGTGGAGAAATCTTTCAAATGTCTTTACGTTTTCTGCTAGGTTCAGGGGGGAAATGGTTGTCAGACTTTACTGAAATCTATTTCTTAGCTTTAAGCAAATAATGTAGACTACTGTTTAAACACACCTCTTCATAACTGCTTGGAATTTTCAGCTTGGTATCTGAGCCTTAAAATTTTATGAAGCTTGAACTAAAATTATATGCAGTTTTTGGCATTAATGCAGCAGTCAGCAATTTTTAATAAATAGTATTTGTTACAAAAGCAGAGACCTGCTTTTGACCTTTTCGTAGTAGGTCCTAAAATCTTGTAGTTGGGAGGGAGGAGGAAAGGTGGTGAGTGTTCACATTTCTCTCTATAAGCAGAGAAGGAAGAAAGGGCTGTTATTTCTGGGTTTAGATACTTGGGAGGTTCTTTTTTTTTTTTTTCTCTTTTATTTTTCTTTTTATGGCAGCGAGGCGTATGATAATCCAAGATAGACAAGGAGCTGAGTAGAAAAGCAAGGACTGAATAGCAGTGTACAGCCCAAGGAGCTCTAGTAGTTAAAAGTAGAAACCTATAACCAGAACAGCTCTGAAATATTGTCCAATTCTCATTGTCTGAAAATTTCAAGAGTGCTTAAATAATCAGGGTCTCGTACTACAATAAGCATTAGATTTGAACTGGCTTTGGGTTTTCTTGGAGGAAGAAAAATGCTTTATTATACGTCATACATTAAAAGAGTACACAGTTAGGGTGGGGTTGGTCCACCTGACCTTTGGTAACGGTGTCTGAGCAAGCAGTCTGTGCCCGTCTTAGGGACACGCTTAGTCTCGTTCCGAGGCCCTGGCTCAGATGAGCCGTGCCCTAGAGTTGCCAGTTTCTCTCCTGGTTATGGAAAGACCTCAGGTGACGAGCTCGGGTGTTGATGTCTGAAGCCAAGCAAACTGAATCCCAACTGAAGCACGTGAAGGTGCGAGACCAACCCAGTGCTGCTGCTGCTACTGGTGGTACTTCCAGCATGCAGATAATGCAGGACTTTGGAGTGCAATGCCCCGATCCCATCTCATTCCTGCATGGGGGAGATAGCGCTTAGAACTGTATTTCATGTCCTCAGGTACTCAGTGTTTAACACTTTATCAGAAAATTGACAGATCTTCACTTGGCACGGCAGAATAGTGGCACTTTTCTAACTGGTCTTTTTTAACCTGTTCTAGAAAAGGGACATTCTGATTGAAGTTTCATGTCGCACCAGGCGTACTCTGTGTTGTCTGCTGTGCTGTGGAACTTGGGACAATTGATCTTTGTTACATTAAACCTCTGTTACAAACAAAATTCTGTTTGCTTCTACATCCATCTATTCCATGATCTCTAAATGCCAGTGGCTCTCAACACACGGTTTTCATCCAAGAAACAGTAATTGGAAAATAGTTCATTTACCACACAGCTGTATTTGTTGTTGCAGTAATAGCATATTATTTACCAGTGAAGACATTTAAAGCTTTCATACTTTTCCATCAGAGAGTATCCTCACAAATCCCTAATCTATTTATTTAATTTTCTCTAGATTTATGTAAATATTGAAAAAGAGGCGCCTTTCTGTATGCTTAAAGCACCTTGGGCATAGCTTAAGTCTGCATTGCAAACAGAATCTGGAAAGCATAGCAGTCTGCATCTCTCTCCCCAGGAGCAAACTCGACTGGTCAGAAAGTCAAATTTCTCTTTCACTCACCTATTAACAGTTCACTCCCTTGACCATTCGCTTTGTTTATCTCTGCACCACCTCCTAAAACTGATTTAAATGAGTGAATAAATTCTTAAGGAGTAGGGCATTTTACAGAAACACGCAGCTGTATAATAGAGTGTCCTTTAATAAAGCTGGGTGTGTGAAAGGTTGGTGAAATGTGCCTTGCAGTAGTTGGTGAGTAAGACTGTGAAGGCTGCACGAGCCCTGGTGGGGTTGTCTGGCTGACTGTAGTTACCTCTGTGAGGCACAGATCAGAAAGTAGTTCCTACCCAATGGAGTTTAGTTTCATTGGTGAAAGATGGTATCTTGGGTAACTGGAGGGTTCAAAGCAGTGAAAAGCTTCTGCTTTTTGGTTGATCAGTGGTAATTCTTTTGTATGCAAGAAAATTCACGAGCAAGGCTTTGATACTTAAAGAAATGAGGCAAGGACAGGCGATTTAGCCACTGGGGTTCAGAGTCAGGCTTTTCTATTTTAACACTTGGGAAACTTAAGACATTTTTCTTCATCTCCTGCACTAATCTATGTTTAACTGTGGCAAAAATCAAAATCTGAGAAGCTCGAGTCCTTTTTTGGTTGAGTTTGGCATCTTTTACTCAATGCTTTCTGCAAAAAAGGGTGGGTTTTGGTTTTGGGGGATTTTAAAGGAAGTAGCATTAAAGTAAAACAGCTAGGAACCTTATGTCCGTATAAGTAGAGATGGGAAATGCTACACCTCTCCACAGTTTGGCTCGGTGGTACAGTCCTGTGTTACTTGTTGGTTTGTGATTCAGTGTTAAAGATTTCTGTGATCAGGCTTTAAAAATGCTGATGGCTGTTTCATGCTTTTACTGCTCATTTCATTTTGCCCTGCTGAATACATGTATAAAAATACACAAAGGCTCCTGTTACCTTTGCTATTTATAAATGTTATATAAAACACTTCTCACATGTTCATGTGAATATGCTGCTTTATTGGCGTTGTGTCCCGGTTGGCAGCATTTTGTAATTTGTATCACTTGTCTGTTTATGGATTGTGTCTGGATTACGGTTTTAGAGAACTGACCTGGGCAACTTTGGGGAAACTTAAGACTTCTGAATCCAGGGCACACCAGGTAGCGCTTACTGGAATGATCCAGGAAGGAGAGCTTCATGTCTACCCTGCCAGTTGCTTTGTGGTTTTGACACCACATTTTAGTCTCACCGCTTTGTCGTGTCTGTTGTGTACACTATTGGATTGTAAATTGTCCAGGTTTGCTCCTGGCTTTTGTCACTGACCTTAGGCAGCTGATTCGTTGTGCTGTCTCAGTATTTGTCTGTTATCTAAGATAATGCTACCTTCTCGCTGTGAGATCCGTAAGGGAAAAGCCCCGTAGAAAAGCAGTGTTGCTAGGGAGGCTGCTGGGGAGCTCCAGGTTTTTGGTGTGGCACAGGAGGGAATAATGATGCAGCATGATAGCAGTGTGGTAAAGCTGAATGGGAGATCTTACAGGTAGGTGAGGTTCCTTACTTTTAAGACAAAAGCAATTTCACTTATTTGCAGTCTCGTACTCACCTGCTTACAAACACGAAGACACATAATCATGGAATGGTTTGGGTCGGAAGGGACCTTTAAAGATCATCTGGTCCAACCCCCTGCCATGGACATCTTTCAGTAGATCACGTTGCCCAAAGCCCGCTTCAGCCTGACTTTGAACACTTAATCAAGTAATCTGTCCAGCGTTCAGCTACCGAGGCTTTTGAATCCAAGTGATAGTTTTGAGATGCTTTAAGACAACGCCAGGAATGAAGGGTCACCACCTGCTGAGTTCTCATTGTGGCACCTGGGTTCTTCTTGGGGTGGTGACCGTGGGGTCTTTCGGTTTTGGGGATTTTTTTTTTATTTTGGATTTGCCTTTCATACCTTTTAGAAGCAGCCAGTAGTTGGTGTCTCCATCCTGTCCCACCTTCGTGAGTTGTCAGGATCTAGTCTTAGCCCTTTGTCTCCTGATGTGGCTCTCCCGAGACAGCGCATGCAGATAGGGGGTAGGATTTAGTTACCATTCGAATAGTCCTCCTGCTGTGCCTTGCAGTGCTTCCATGCTCCAACATTGCCGCTCATTTGCCACCTAGACCAGTCTGAATGTTTTCATTCTGGTTCTGTGCAACAGAGAAACAGGTTCAGAGCTGCCTTAACGTTCCTGATTGCCTTTTTACTTTACAGAATGTGATTTAACTGAATCCTGTAGGGGTGGGCAGGAGGACTGAAAGATGTGGCTGGCTTTGCGGACTAGGAATATGATTTTGTAAAGGAGGAACATATTTTGATTTAGTTTTCGTTTACGAAGGCAAAGAACATTTGTGTAAGCGGGATGCGGCGTAGCAAGGTGTCATGTGACTTGGCTGCTTACTTAGCAGCTGCAGTGATTCCTGTCTATAAAGCTGTACTCGCATGGTGTGTCATCGCCCCTGGTTTGACTAGTGGACGTCACCCTTGGAACAATGTGTTTACATTGTGAAGGTTTTAATCCAGAAATCTAGGTTGTTTTGAAATGTGCAGTATGATTTGTTAATGGAAATCAAAGAACTCAATCAACAAAATACAGTTCCACAGATAAATTTTTACTACTTTTTTTTTTTTCCCTGCTTGACTTGAGTTCTAGATAAAGAAAACATTTTTTGGTTTCCTTCTGACAGATAAACAGAGGTCACATGACAACTGAAGCAAAGAGGGCTGCCAAGATGGAGAAGAAGCTGAAAATCTTGCTTGGTGGTTATCAGTCTCGAGCAATGGGC
The DNA here is from genome assembly GCF_034619465.1 of Leptosomus discolor. Lineage (NCBI taxonomy): Eukaryota > Metazoa > Chordata > Aves > Leptosomiformes > Leptosomidae > Leptosomus > Leptosomus discolor. Next base: position 121,301,554 of record NC_141392.1, read on the forward strand.
CTCATCAAACAATTGAATGATTTGTGGGACCAGATTGAACAGGCACATCTGGAGCTACGTACTTTTGAGGAGCTGAAGAAACATGAAGATGCTGCAATCCCTCGGAGACTGGAGGTGAGATTCCTAAATGTAGTACCTTGGGTCAAATACAGGCACTTTGTGGAAAAGATGTTTTTACAGTGCAGGGGCTCTCGAGGTTCATGGCTGAGTTTGTATCAAGTATTTAATGGTCTTTTTAAATTACACTTTTGGCTTTAACCAGACTCCTCTGCCGTTCACTTCAGTATCAAAGATTCTGTGATAGATATATATATATATTAGAAGCTGGGACTAATCTCCTAGTGTGTTTTTCGACTTTGTTTATGTTTTGTTTCCTTGTGTGGCTTGTTTTATTAATCTTCTGCAATGCGCATCGGCTTAAGTTCCATATCTATCTTAATTTGGCTTGTTTTGTTTTTAATTACTGTTGGTGTAGGTCTGAAACTTGTATAAAACCTCCTACTTCCTTAAAAGTCAGTGGACCAAATGCCAGTACATACTACAGGAGATTCTCCTTTCTTTTCTCATATTGATTGTATTACTCCCTGAAACTAACGTTGTTGTCAGATGGCTGGATTTTTAGAAATCCCTGTGAAAGAGGGTAATTGTACTGATTTAAACATGGCTCTCGGTTTCAGAAGCCGAGCAGTTGTTTTGTAACTACAGTTTTGAGCCATCCTCAGTGTTCAGGCCATTTGCCTGCAGTCCCGTTGACTGGCTAACGACGTGTGCATTGCTCCTCTGTAACACCGCCTGCCTTACCAGCCTCTGACTGGTTGCCATGGCTTTGAGGAGGAAGATGCCTCCTTCTCTTAAGCAGCTTTGACTTCAGCACAGAACTAGCAGAAACAAGTACACTGAGATACCTGAAAATGATGTCTCAGAGCCACTGTTCTTAGCTTAAGGATCTCCAGGATATTCTTCTCTGCTTTACTCAGCTAACAAGGCAGCCCTCAACTGAGACTCAGTCCTAGGCTTGAGCCAGTGCCAGGCTTGCTTTCCAAGAAATAAGTACTCACCTGAGCACAATTTTTCTTTTAGTTTTCTAGAAGAGGGGGATTCCATTGAGGCTCAAATCTTCTCAACCGTGTGCCATTAAAAAAGATAAAACATATCTGTTCTTAAAACTTATTTTATGAAGACTGTTAGAAATGCTGATAGATTGTTTACAGACTCAAAGTGATTAATTGATTTAGTGAAAGTTAACAGTGAAAACGTATTAAATAGCTTGAAAGCTACTAATGGCACCTGGTAAATGGTGCTTTACTAGTTAATCCTCAGCATACATTTACTATCTCTGATACAAGAGCGAAGGGAGATCAAACAAAGTAGCAGCCGGCAGTTTTAGGTCAAGCAATGGTTCTGCTTCATGCACCGTGTAGTTAGTGGAAGGTGGCCTGTGTTAGGCCTTGTTGCAGGGTCAGTTAGGAAGGTTACCCAAAAAAGGTTTTGAGCAAACCTTCATGGAAGTTAAGAGTCCATGGATAACTGGTAAATACAGTGCGCTGCTTGTGGCAAGCTTCCAACTTGGACTATCTCCTTTTGAAGCATTTGATATTAACTGCTGTCAAAGCCAGGGTAAGATACCTGGCATTTGAAGTAAGGTAACTGATTCTTGATACTCTACACCAGCTGCTCTGGTTTACATTTATATTTAAAAGAAGTAACTTCAGCAATGTCCTGTCTCAGTTCTGACCCCTTCCTCTGAAGGAACTAGAATACAGCCTTTGGAAAAGGTCTTCATGGCTGTGACTGTTGGAAAAACTGACTGGTTGCTTGATTATGTTTTCCTTACAGTGTCTGAAGGAAGATGTGCAGCGACAGCAGGAGAGAGAAAAGGAGCTCCAGCAGAGATTTGCTGACTTCATGTTGGATAAAGAGACTTTTCAAGCAAAGTATTAAAGCACAAAATTCCATTCGTCAGTGATGTAACATTTTTAGAGTGTACAGATACTTCTCCAGCAGCTTTGGCCACCAGTTGCAGAAGTCCAGTGTAGCCTGCTGTTTGCATCTTGTCGAGTTTTGTTCCTTTAATGAACTGTTCCAAATGCTCTAGGTATGAATGGCTTTGGCCAGTATTAAAAATTGGATTGAAATGTCCAAAATTTTATTAAAAGAAGAAAAACCAAATCACTCTGGTGTGATTTTAGGCTTGTCTTCATTTGCTAGGTTATCACATTATTACTAGTGTTTTATCAGTCTTAAGACCTGTAAGATATGTGGCTGCAGAATAATGTCTTTTGAATAAACCTGGAATTAAGAAAGAAAACACCTGTCTTTTAACTAAAATTGAATCCTCCTCTATCCCAGGCCTCTCTTGTGTGTCTGGTAAATTGTCTTTCTTCCCTTCCACTGCTGCTGTTTTTATTTTCCAAGACTGTAACTTGTAATAGAAAGGACCTGTGCGGGATAATTCTGGTCCATATAGTAGCACATTTCTGATTCTTCTCTGTGCCTGTGACTGAACACTCCCCTTTTTGTCAAGACCTTCAAATGGTCGTACTGGCAGTAAGTGTAACTTCACCGGCCTGATGCTGGGTCGGTTTAAGTTTTATAAAAGCACCCAGCATAGCCTAACTGTTCCCAGAGATTTCAGCAGAAAAAATACCCTTCAATTTTCTAAGTATTAATGCTTTTAAAATCATCTGTGCACAGTGTGTGTGCTCCCTCCGTCTGGCTGATGAACGTTTTTCTGCTGACTTCTATACGGTGGGCTGAAGGACTTGGGTAAGGTCACAGTTCTGCCTTGGCCCAGACTGCGTGGAAGATGGTTGTCACAAGCCCTGGAGCTCAGTCACTTGTTCTGTTCCGTTTGTACAATTGTCCCTTGCTCTGTTCTGGCTCTGATCAACCGGTGTCTTCACCTCCAGGTCGTGGTTTGTGAGTTGCTGTTGGCCAGGGACCCCGGGAAGGCTCAGGAGCAGTGGGGATGTGGCCGGCCCTCGGAGCTTGGTGGCACATGCCTGCCGTGAGCAGCGTTTAGCTTACAGCTGCGGACACAGGCACGGCACCTCAGAAGGGCGCCGGTGCTCGCCATCGTTTCGGGGTTCGTGGAGAGCACCCTCAGCCCACAGCGCTCCTGTTGCTCTGTGAGAGCTGGTTCCTCAGTGTGCTGCTCTGCCAGGGCGGCCGTGGTGTGGCGGGGAAGAAAGCTCCCTATTTACTCCTCCTCTCGCCACATCTGAACAGGCTTTCGTTTTCTCGCTGCTTTGACTGTTCTGAAGGGTGAGGATGGGGTTATTGAAGGGGGTGAATGCGTTACTTCCCGTTCATTGAGCTACTTTCCTAAATCTCATCCAAAATCTCTGAGAACCATTTAGTCAGACCACGCTTGAGGTAGATGTTACTGCTTAAAGTTTTGTCAGCTGTTCCCGATGTTCTTAACACGTGCATTTGCCAGAGTCAGGCATCTCCTTGTGGGGAAGGGGATTGCTTTTGTGTGTTTGTTTTTGTGGAGGTGTTCATCACTTTTCCGGGGATCCATCTTATTTCCAGCTCTTCCACTTTGGGTCTTTTGAGCCAGTGTTTGTGGAAATGTATAGGGAAAAAGGCAGAACTGTGTTGTTAACAGCACAAACTCAGCAATTAAATACATCCAGTTGCACGCATCACTGTGCATATTTGAGTTTAAATGGGGACTTTGCTGTTGGCAATTTTACCGTGTCCAGAATGTCACTTTGTTTAGGCCTTGGGAATATTGCCGGGGGACGCAGTTAGGGTTGTGGCTGTGCAGCTGTTTAAGGGCCATCCACGGTGATCAATGGCAATCAGATTTTTTTAAAGGCAACCTGTCTGATTCGTACTGATCACTGGTGGGAGTAGGTACACAGCCAGCCTTGAAATATCTTTCCCTTTACTCACCAGGACATCATTCTTCTGAAGTATTAATGCAATTATAGACTATATACTTCTAGAAATGTGTTAAATATTTAACTAAACCAGAGCACATCTGGAAAGAAGTATTAAGCATCAATCTTTTAGCATATGGGGTACTTTAGCTTGGATGGTTATACCCAAAAGGAGAAATCACATTTATGTGTATCATGACAGTTCTTGTGGTTGTGTGGTAGCTAGAGATATTAACAGAAAACGCTCGTAGGTTTAACGATACCACAACTACAATTATTTCCTTTCATTTTAGGGCAGCAGCAGAGCCTCTTTGATGTTTCCTCTTATTTTTTGACAGCTTCAGAGCTAGACAGGTATTCAAGCACTCTGCCTTAGCAAATATTTTTAATGGCAAATTCAGACGGACTGATAAATTGCAAAAGACTCTTTACTTTCTTGAAATGCGTACAATTAACCAGTTATTAATTGTAGCAGAGAGGTGTTTGTGGCATATGCAGCAGCAGATAGGAGGTGGTTACATTTGAAAGGTACTGGCAGGAGGTTTGCTCAATGTTTTCTCCAGTTGGGTTTGCTTACACAGCGCTTAAGCAAGTCCACTGTTTTCCCTGTCTCCAGTCAGATTTCTTTGGTCCTGAAGTTTCTGCCTATCTCAGTAATGAAAGAAAACTAATGAAACAAAATCTCTTGCCTTACCTAAAGCTCAGTTGTACCCTGCTTGGACTTTTTACCTGATGGCTGCTAAGCAATCCTGCTGTGAGCTGGGGAGAGACTGTTTTGGTTCAGAAGGCACTTGGGGCCCTGTGGTGCTTCTTGAGCTCAGAGGGTCCTGGAGAAGGCTTGATGTCGGGTACTGCTGAGGGTCCTGAACGAGCCCTGCAGTAATTGGGACTGTAGCGACCAGAGGACAGAAAGTGCAAAGGTGATGTTGAGCTGTAGAGGCTCCCCCATCTTGTCTTTATCCGAGGTGACTGCTACTAGAGCTTCGGGCCTTGATTTTGCAGGCACAAAATATTGACAGAGGTGGGACTATGGCACCACTCCTGCCTCCTTGGCCAGATGTATTTCAGTGCCAACGGACAGTAACTTACCACTGGCTGAAGCTTAAGATGTTGTCTGAGGTTGTTAATCCTGGGTATCATTCGCAGCCTCGGGGCCCGCTCTGAGGCAGCCAGTCAGATCTGCTGAAATCACCCCAAAAACTTCACACTGGATGCTCTGTGCACATGTGTGTTGGATCCGGAGGAACGTGGATGGAGCAGCAGAGCCTGGCTAGGCATCCTTGATCTCGGGAATTCAGGTGTGGTAGGTTAAAGTGGAGCGCTTAGGAAATTTGTTCAACCCAATTTGGAGGCTGGTAGATGTCAATGCTTCCAACAGCAGGTGGTGATGGAGCTTTGGGCTTTCTGGGTGTCTGTCTTGGGCTTAGATCCGGTTTACGTCTGAAACAATGCTCCCTGAATCTCTTTCTGAAATGCTTTGTGATTGTGTTTGGTGGACACAGGAGCGACCAGCACACCTTGACACCAAACTTTAATTAAACTTCTGAAGCCAGCCACTAATTTGGTCTTTGTTTCCAAGAACAGTAGTAAAGTACAAGCACAAACAGTGGAAACTAGTTAACAGGTTACTGCAGTGGGTAAACCATAACCTGACTGAGCGTCAGAGGAGGGATGGGTGTCGTGTTCTGCATGTTAACAATTATTTTGAGCATTACTTAACGTTCTCCCTGAGAAATTCCTTCATTTCCATTTAGCATGCCAAGATATATCTGCAGGTCTTTAAAGAATTGCAGCTGATGACTTTCCTCCCTTCTGACTTGGCAGCTGGAGCTGGAGCCTGCTTCAAAGTCCGTGGAGTTGATAAGACTGTCATTTACTTCAGTTGAGTTGGATTCAGGTACCTGGGAAAGTTAATAGGACAGATCAGCATTAAATCGTAACAGCTGAGTGTCTCATCCAGACCTGGCAGATAACAAAAATCAAGCATGAGCTAGAGTTAAGGGGGGGAGACGTTTCTAAGGGACAGGAGGCTCCCTGTGAGAAATCCAACAGCGCTGGAGCCAGCTCTTCAAAACATGGCACATCTCCAGTAGTTCTCCGCCTTCCTTAAGCGGAGACTTACAGCGCCGACAGAAGGAGCATCTTGTCTTTGCCCGTTGCTGCTTGTTCTGCTTTTGCACCCTCGTTTGCTGGTTCGAGCGCTGAGGCAGCCGCGTTTGGTTTGAAACGCGTTAATCCAGCTCAATTGTCCAGTCCTCTGTACAGCCAAGAGCTGGGCCAACTTTTGAGGTAGGAGGTGCAAGTGAAGGTGGAGGTGGGGCAGACTTGCCTCTGTCAGAGCCTGTCCCACTTCGTTGTCTGCTTAAAGTGACTGTGAAACACGGTCTGCAGTGCTCCAAGGCAAGTAGCTAACATGAGGCAGCTACCCACAATGAGGGACTCTAACCGCCTAGGCTGGATCTGAGCCCCTGATGATAAATGCTGGAGATACATTGCTTTTTGCAAACATGGCCTGAACATTGCTTTCTAAATAAAATGCGTCAAAACCCATGTCTGAACTTCTTGGTTTGGCTGCAAACTAGCTAGCAGTATCTTGAACTAGTGTGTGAACTTTGGCTTGCCTTCGATATCCCGGGACGGTGATGTTGCTGGAGAAGATGACATTATTGTGGTCTGGACTTAATCTGCCTCACATTCATCTCAGGAATGCGGCTTGCAGTTATCTTCCATACTGTGGGTTCAAAGCAACACCTGTCTTCCAAGCAGGATTTAAAAGTGAAGTATCAAATAGCATTTCCCCCATTTTCTTAGTTGAGTGAAACGCATGTTGAAAAGTCGCCAGATACTCCTCTAAAAGCGCAGTGACCTTGTAACTGATTCCAGGCTTGTACTTGCTGCCTTCCCAGGACTTCAGCTGGTACCTACAACGGAATTCTGCTGGTCTTGAAGACTTGCGCTCGCGTTAATTCACACGGGGGCAAGATCAGACCCTGATTCAGGAAAGGACTTAAAAGACACGCTTAGCAGACGTGTCAGCCAAGCCATCCCTGTCTCCCCACTAAGGGCACACAATTGTCCCACCACTTTAAAAGTTCAACATGGTCTCAAAGTGCTTTGTTTAATCAGGGCCTTAATGACTTTGAAGCAAAGGGGAGTAGCAGTGAGTGAAAAGAGGAACTTCACGTTTTGTTTGCATGCAGGCACAGCCATTAGGTAAGCCTCTCCTCTCCCCTCCAGCTAGCCTATGGCTCATTAATTTTTTTGATGCATTTAAATAAGGTGGCTTTAACCAATTCCTGCTGCCTCAGGCACAACTGTGATCCACACAGTATGTGGAAAGGTAGAGAGGTGGGTACAAGCAGCGTTTTACAGCATCACTTCTGCTGCCGGTACGATTACTCATACTGGGTTTGATTGTTTGCCGGTTGTTGAGGGGGGTGTTTTCTGGGTTTTCTTCAGAACTTGTTAAGAGATGCCTTACTGTCAGGGTTAGAAAAGTCTTGCTTTCAAATCAAAGTCGAAGGTTTTTCACGTATGAGATTAGACAGGATCTGCCTCATTAGATCGCTTTCAGGTTTCCAAGTTACAACCGTGGTTCTGATGTATTTGGATTCCTTAAATATTCCTCAAAGGAAATGCAAGTACCCCTTGTAAGATCATTTATGTGCATCGAAAGCATTTATGAATTGTGACACAAGGAAACACAGACTATTTTACTATTTATTCAGTTCATGTATCAGATCTTTTGCCAAGTACATGCTACAGGTAAACGCCTCATAGGATCAGACAAATGTGTGTGTTAGGTTCCCCTCTTCTCCTCCCACTCCCTGCCCTCTTCCAAAAAGAGAAACATGGAGTCTATTTTGTATCATTATCGTGCCAGTAGCATTTTAAAGCATGTTATGCAGCTTAGGTGAGATTGTGGCCCCGGTGAAACCAATGGGAGATTTGGCTTCAACTTCAATGAAGCTGACATTTCCTTTCCTCTCCTCTTCTGTCTGTATTTGATGAGCATTTCTGTCAGGAGAAGAAAGAGATCCTCTTTTGAAAAAATAGTCATAGATGCTTAATAAAGCTGAACAAGCCAGGCAGGATTACATTTTTAGCTCTATGGCCAGCAAAATATTCCAGAACTAATTGTGATTGAAAGGACTGAATCCACTGGTTGAACCTCAGACACAAAGGCACCCCTGTAGTAATTCAACTGTGTATTTGGGCGTTTTTTAGAATTAATTATTTCACTGATCTTTATAATGTCTGGCCCTTGTGTAAAGCATTGATTTCAAAGCTGTCTCTCTCTTACCTGTTAATGTTCAAGTATTATCTTGGGGCTTGTACAGGACCATCACTGTAGCTGGATCTTAAAAAAAGAATGTTTACTGGCCACATTAATTAATCTGTATGGCAGGCCCTAAAATTACTATAAATAGAAGTTAAATTATTCCATAGATTGTGTCTCCCTTCTTTTCTTTCTTAATTCAATCTCTAGCATAGAATAGACATGCCCCTCCTTGGTCTGTGTTCCTAACAAAGCACTTTCAAGGGTTTGGGTTGAGGTAGAGTCTTTCATTAGACCATACGGGTTGAGAACACAGATATTCGTGAAGTCCTGGACTCTGAAACTAGGATCTCACCTCCCTTCTCCAGCTGGTTCATTCAAAGGTATTCTCCCTTCAAACCATGATGCTTCTATGTCCTTAAGCTCATCCTGTGTACAAGTGACCTCAAAGATTTTCATTACCTTTTTTCCTGGTGCTTTAGTTGAGAAGAGACAATGCTGGTGGCCTTGCTTTAAGTTTAGACGAAAACAAGAGAAAACCTAGAAGCAATAGGTCCTTTGGTGAAAGAGGAGAGAGTTCCTTATATACTAATGTCCTCCAACTCTCAGGCATTGGTGGATCCCATGTGCTTCAAGAAATCACTCTGTAGACATGAAGGAGCTCTGAGCGCAAAATCTACCCAGCCATGATCGACCTGCTTATTTTCCATCACTGTTGATGAGCTGAATGCGGCTCAAATACCCTGACTGCGCCATCGCCTGGTGCCTTGGGAAATGGGAGAGGTGGGTTTGACAGGTCTCAACTCTGGGCTAAATCCCAAAGGTACTGCTTTGTGGTGCATCTTCACGTGTCCAAACCCAGCCTTGGGTTTTCTGGTGTTACAGAAACCTGCCTCATTAGTGGCTCCATGGCCATGCGTACCTCTGACCAGCATCCTAGCAAGACTCACACGTGCACCATTTGCAGCCTTCAAGCTGAGTCCTGCAGGGTCATCAACCTGCATAGCAGTTGGAGAAGGGACTCAGGTTACTGGGAGAGCAGAAGGAAAGCCTCTACTGTCCCCAGCTGTGTCAGGGCTGAAGCACTCCCTTAGGGAGCCAGAGCGAAAATCTTCAAGATGAGATTCAGAGCAGAGCATGAACCCCAACCCTGCAGCTCTCGAAGCCTCCCTTCCTCACCCTCATGGGGTGTTTTCCCCCCATGTATCAAATGGGTGGCCGTTGTTTCAGGGGCCCCAGCCAGTTTCTGTCCCCGTGCTAGCAGATGTTTATAGTCACTCAAGTGTGTCATTTCTGTATGACAACGCACCTTTCTGGAGGAGATGCCAAACCTTCAGCACTCTTAGGAATTTGAAGGTCCAGACCTTCCGTGACAATTTTGCCCATCCCAGAGATCAACTACCCGGCATCACTATGTTGCCAGGAAAGCACCCAAATTCCAGTGAAGGCAGAATTTTTTGTCTCTGGTCTCCTGCCTGGTCTCTAGATAGGAAGGTGGCAGTAGCTGGCCATTCTCTACCTCATGAGAGGATTGTACAGAAAGGAAATGAGGCTCAAGAATTGTATTTCATGTGTTTCGTGTTTGCTGTAGCACATCCTGTGGGTTTTATTCTGTCATCCTTAACAGTGGCAATGCCACTGAAAAAAAAGTCCTTGAACATACTATCAGCATAAAATATCCCACCTAATTCTAAATCACGTTAAACTAAGGGTGAACTTAATTGTGAGGGTGAAGATAGAGCAGTGAATCCGATTTCCTAGCAGGTCCCAGAATGTATTGTTACCAGCAAAACAACCCCTCCAGCACTGTAGTTCACTTCCTTTTATTGCAAATGCCTTTTGGTTAACAGCAGGGATCTGTTTTAGTTTTACAGTTACCCCAGTGACCACAGGACGCAGTTTGTGCATCACCAGGGAATGCACAAACATGTCTGCCTTCCCTTGTTCCAGCAGTAATGAGTGATGGCAGGAGCACAGCCAAGCCTATGTGGCCACGCAAGGGGAGGTTGTGACAGTAATTGAAGAAACTGCCGAATCAGCCAGAAGAACAAGGGTTCACAGCGAAAGCTGGAGCCAGGCAGACACGTGTCTTGGAAACACCAAGCAAAAGATAACCACAAATAATGACAAAGATTTGGCCAGGAGGGGTCAAGAGATGCCAGTTGGTGGGGAGGCGCCTACCAGCCTCCTAGGAAGTCCTCTTCAGCAGGGCAGCGGGTTGCCAACCCTTTGGTGTGGTAAGGGACAGATGTTTCTAAAGGGCCTCCTTGCCTTTGGGTACAGAGATACCGAGTGGTACCTCCAAAACTCTTGAAGCGTAAGAATGTATGTAGTCATGGCCACCTACGCTGTGCTGAACTCCAAACTGGGGGCTGCGTTATACCATACCTGACCCTTCAGGGGACACTTTGTCTTGTGCAAATCACAGTGGTATTTACACTAGAATGGAACCTTCAGCCTAAGCCAGTTCTGGGCAGTTTCGTGAGAAAGGAGGGGGCCTAAGAACTGCAGAGAGCTTTTTGGGCCAAACTAGCTAAATTCTCTGCAAGTCCCACTTGCAAGCACTTAGATCTTCCTGTTGATCTCACTCAATGTACTTGGGCTATTTCTGGTATCTTCAGGAGCATGAATCTAGTACCTCTGTCCCATTGGTTTCAAGGAGAAGCAGACACCCAGCCTGCCTGGATTCTGCTGAGAAGAGCCCTTGGCACAAAAGGAAAGTTCCCTTAGGAAAGTGGCTGAAATGGTTCACAGGAATTTTTACTTTTCAGACAAAGAAATTTGTTCTGCAGTGACCTGAGTATCCAAGGCTGTATGACCAAAGCCAGAGAGAGTGCTTTAAGGAGGCTTGAAGAGCTTCGTTTGGAGTTTGACAGTATTTGACATCGAACAAAACCGAGTCAGTAACCAAATGGGGAGAAAGCACATGCCGCAGACAGAGCTGCCTGGGCATAGCACACACAAGATCCTTTTTGGCTTCAAGTAGAGGTTCCCCAAGCATTAGACCTTTCTTGCATTAATGGTGATGATGACACCAGACTGCTACGACCCACCTTGCTGAAATCTTCCTTTAGCTCTTGTAGACCTGTGCATCGATTTAGCTTGTCAAGAGGGTCCTGTGCCTCTTGCTGACAGTGTCCAAAGGCAACCTCCATACCCAGCCTTGGGTAGCTGCTTCTGAAGACAGTCAGCAGTAAGGATCAGCCTTTCCCCACCCTCCCCATTGGTTTTGGGAGCAGAAGCCCCAGAACAGCTGCACAGCGGCTGAGAGCCTGTCACAGCCCACAGCTGGAAGCAGTTTTCTTGCAGAGGCTGCACGCAGCTTCCAAGCCCCAGAGTGGAAGGAGGATACTGCAGGGAAGCGGGGCAAAGTGGAGGAAGGGAGGGAGACAAGAAGCTGTAATGAAGTGCACACATGTGTATGTGTGAAGGAATGACCTGACACACGAGACGTGTGCCAGCAAAATTAAAAAAAAAAAAAAAAGAAAAAAAAGAAAAAAAAGAAAAAAGATGCATTCTGATGCTTTTCTGCTTATGTCACACGTGCAAGGCTGACCTCAGGTGCCTTCTGTCTGGCATCACCATACTCCCAGAGATGATGGGACCCAGGTGACGTCTTTGGCCATCTTTGGCTCAAGCTCCTCGGCAAGAGCACTTGGCCTAGTAAAAACCCAGGAGCAGGGACAGCCTTCGCTGGAAGAGATTCATCCCTACAGCTCTCTGCGGGGGAGCAATGCCTGGACCAGGAGCTGCCCAATTTTGTTTTGTAGCAACAAGGCACTCAGCTCCTCTTGCCCTCTCCCCAGACCAGGCAGGCAGGAGCACTCCAAGGAAGAATTTAGGAAACTCCGGTCCAGTTTGTCTTTGTTTATTATATCCAGTCACTGTGAAATGAAAAGTATCTGAGCAATCCTTGGATCTGGGTGTGAAGTCCAGAGCTGCTCACTGTTTGCTGCCTGCCCCACTGAGGTTACAGCATCCTCCTTGCAGTGCCTGGCCACATCTGTGCCAGGGAACTAAACCAGTCTATCCCTGTCCCTAAGGTTGGGTGTGCCCACGCCCTTATTAAATTAATCCTCCCAGAATGATAACTATGTTAAAAATTGTCCCTGGCCATTGCTAACCTCTGAGAAAACCTTGGGAATCGATGGTGCATAGGAAGCATCCTACCAGCTGCACAACACAGACCCCCAGGTCCAGCACACTGGTGACACATGGCCCTGTGCTGTGGCTGTGACCACTTAACGGACAGTAGCAAGGAAGAGCTGGTCTCTCACCCCAAAAAGTGGCAAGGTGATGGGAGCCTTTTTCTTGTGGCTGAGCATCCTACCCTGTGGACTGCAGAGCCCCATTAGCCCATTGCCATCACTTCCAGCATGTACAGACCCAAACCCATCCTCCCTGGGCTGGCTCCTGCTTCCTTCAGGAGGGAACAGCCATAAACGGTCCTTGACCATCTCAGCAAGTGCTGGCACAGCCACAGCCTAATGCTGTCAGTTAGGAAAGCATGATTAATTCATGATAGACTCATCTCTCTTAAAAGAGGGTCTTTTACCACAGCGAAACAGCCACAACTGTTGAAGCAAAGGACTACAGTGAATCATTTTTCTAACGTGGTTTAAAGGTTTTAGATGGTTTCAAGCGCATCTAGCTCACATTTTAAAATGTTCCTCTTTTTCTGCCAATATTACCAACCTGTTTGCTTAGCACTCTCACTCTACCTGAGAGCTGACAGATTTCTACCCCCTGTACCCAAATCTTCATTCATAAAATATTCCAAGATTTGGAGCCAATTAAGCAGGTTCCCTCTCTCCTGCAGGAGGGAAGACGGGGCTCACTTCCACTGTCAGTGCTGGTTTTTGGTAAGGCCACCATTTTCCAAGGACCCCCCTGGGGCTAAGCTACAGGACCACCATTGTGTCCTCCCTCCTTCTGTACCAGCATAGGGAGCCTGTGGCAGGGGGATGCATGTGGTATTTCTGTGGTATTTCGCTGGGCAGCATCACTGCTGGATTTGAAACTCTCAGACTGCATGAAAGGTGGTAACACCCCCAGGATGCTGCAGTGGCCTCTTGGCTATGCAGAGATGTTCATCTGCCATGAAAATGCTCCAGAGGTGAAGTCCATCTCCTTGTCCATACTAATAATACCAGGGCAGGAAACCTCAGAAACACTGAGGGTGTACCAGCAGATGGGCAATAATACTCATATTCGTGTCCCCTACATGGGGGATCTTGTCCCACACGGTGGGATGAAATTCAGCCTTGAAAGCTCACTCTAAGACAGGAGGTCCTCTCCACACAGGGCCTAAGCACGCGGTCAAGGCCCGATGACCACATGCTAATAAATGCCAAACACATACTGAAGGGCTCTGCTTGAGCAGAACTCTGGGTTTCCCCTGATTTCTGAGTCCTGATGTGTTTTAAGGTTATGTCTCTGCCCTGCAGCCATATCTACTGATGTACACCAACCCTTCCCAGCCCCATCCAGCAACACTCCATTTCCCCAGCCTGGAGCAGGACACCCTCCTCCCGAACCACGTCTGCTTGTCGTTAGAGACGATGCCAGACACCAACTTCCCTAGCTGTGTAAACACTGCAGAGGTACTAAAGATAGCACCAGATCATTTCTCAAAATCACATCTTTTCTTCTACGCTGAGGCTAGAAAATGGCAAACAGGATGCAGGATTTGGCTCCACAATATTCGCTGTTGTCATGACTCATGAGTTATTTTTATCTTTTTTTTGTAACAGAACAAATGGCTGCGGTAATTAATCTCTGTCTGTTTTGACAATGGCCTGGCCAAAACACATAATGTTCTTGCATACAGTCAAAGGATAGAAGCACAACAACATCATGTGTGTGAGTCAATATTTTAAATCTTTTCTTTGTGTTTGCTTTTTTACATGTCTTTAAAATATGCTTATGTACTGTACTTAGTGTATTAAATAAAGTCAAAAGGAGCAACAAGTGCTATTTCACAGGTTAGCTGCGCAGATAGAAATCTCTGGAAGCTTAACCACCTGTGAAACAAGAGCTAATCAAATCATGGCAAAGGCAGAATTAATTTGAGTTTTTTCAAGAGGATCCAATGAAGAAGCACCCAATCCCTGTGGGGGATTTGACTCTGCCAAGCTCATTCAAACTTTATTGGCTAATAATTATTTCTACAGAAAAAAATATTGCAATCAAACACTCCCCCAACAGTACTTTTGTTTTCTATAGAGCTGGTTGAGCAATGAAAAGATTTATTAGTGGAGAATATATTAATGAGGAATTTGAGGAGAAACAACCAAAAAGTCAGCAAGCAGGATTTTCACGAAATAATCTCTGGGGTGTGAGTTTCCCTTGTACATAGCTTGCAGACGCCCAGCACTCCCTATAGGGTAAAAATCATACCCAAAACTCTGGAAACAAATATTTTTGCCTAAAGGTGAATACCAAATTACAGTAGTAGTCCAGAACAACTGATACCAACTCATCCATGAGCTCAAAGGAGCCAGTACTTCATCTTCTGAGTTCAAGCAACCCCTAATTGTTGGCTTAGCAAAATACTTCTGCACAGGACTGCTCATCCCATAAGTGTAAATTATGGTTTCTCGTCCCTTCCTATGAAGCATCATGTTCTCATGATCTAGCGGATATGAGTGAGACAAGTCTGTCTGGTAAACTTGCTGTTGTGTGACAGACTTTCGCAGGACTTACACAAGCACATCCTAAAATAAGAAATATCCATTTTTGATACCCACTACTCACCACTAACATACTATCTGAACTGCCCTGTCACCTTCATTCAATAGAGTTTTCCTTGCAATGACTCATGAGATAAGACAATAATCAGACTTGTCCTTAATTGCTCAAAGTCTGTGTGCTGGTTCTGTTGCACAATGGGACAGTAGCATAACATGATTTTTAATATCTCAGAAAACATCCTCCAAGCCTGTTGTAGCAGTGTGATGCTTTTACTTCCTTCAGACTTTGTAAAAGTGAGAGGAAAAACTAGTTGCAAGTCTAGGCCTTTCATTTTTGTTTATCAAAACAAAGAATCTGTTTTGGAGTTGCCTTTTTTTTTTTTTTTTTCTACCTGTGGGAAAAGTTTGCAGGCTACATATTCCTGCTTCTTCCAGTGCTGGGATGTCTGTATTTGTGTTGAAGATAAACAGTGACAAATTTCTCTTATTTCCAATTTACAGAGAATTTGGACTGATATGTTTCCTGGAGCTTCATGGAACTGATGTGTTTGATGGAATTCAGAAGGTATTTTTAAACTGTTAAAGGAAAATACACAAGTATTTCCTGAATTTGTTTCTTCTTATTCCATAGTTTACATGAACTGTTCAGCAAGGGGAAGCAAAAGCTGAGTTTCAACCAAACCCAGACCAATACAGAGCTTCTGGTGGAAACCATGTTGGGATTAAATGATTTCCTTTGGTTTCCATCCAAAACCAAGCTGAACGTGGATTTCTGGGTTGAGTTTCACTTTGAATTTTTGGTTTTATTCAGTTATGAAGAATTAAGTGAAACTTGGGAGGTTCAAACCCTCATTGAATGATCCTGAAAAACGATCTGCAAAACCCTTTGCTATGGAGTCCTATTTCATACCTTTGATCTCTGTGGATGCTGGGAGCAGCACTCACGTCTCTTCCAACCTATAAAAAACAGGCCAGTGAAGCCACTACATTTTTACGTAGAGACTTCGATGTTCAAGTGACAACATCCAATCCCAGTCACCACCCTGGGGCCAGCTGGAAAGTAGGAAATCCCAGAGTTTGCCCTTTTCCCAGACAGGGTCCATCAAAGCCAGCAGGTACCACCCTGAACACCCCATGAACCTACTGACAAACACAGAAAGGGGCAAACACCTAGGCGTCCTACTAACTTCTTGCTCTAGGAAGAGGAAAGCATTTACCTCCCTCAGCTCCCAGCTTGTGCTGAAATCACAGGCAGTGCTCTTTGGGCTTCCCATCATGGTCAGCATGATCCATGAGATGCCAATTATGTGACGTAGCTGTCACTGAGCACCCCACCCTGGCTGATAGGAGCAATAGGGCAATCATTGAACTGCCTGGTCACCCAAGTACTAGACATTTTACTTCGGCTTATTTACGTGTCTGCACCCTGGGGTGTAATCCTGTGCTGTGCCAGCTTTGGCAGGAGAGATGGCGCAAGAACTTCCTGCCCCACCATCTTGAATCCTCACAGCTTGCTTTTTAACTGGGGTCATTTCCATGATCCAACTTCAAGCCTGACCCACACAAGGTGGCACGATGAAACTGGGGAGGGGTTAAATGCATCATAGGTTGAGTAGCTTTTGTGGGAGGAGAAGCCTTTGAAGCTACTGCCTCCACCACAATACCCTCAAATACTCGTGTTGGACGCTTCTTCTGGATGTGTGACACATGTCTACCAGTTAAGTCATCTTTATGGAGCACGTATTTCCTGCTCTCTTTGGTTTTAATTTTTTTTTATTCTTCTCCCTCTTCAAATACTTCCTGCCTTTCCCTGTCTGTGATTGAGTTCCCTGGAGCCTTAATAGTCTTGGAATCCCTCCACTTTTATAACTTGATTTTACTATTTAGAAGAAAGTTTGATTGCCCCCTCCAAAAAAAAAAAAAAAAAAGAGAGAAGAAAGAGGGGGAAAAATCCTGTTCACCCACCAACAAAGAAGCAAGATACAAAAAGACAAGATTATTCTCATTCAGCTATTCAAAGCATTGGATGCATTTCATTTCAGTGTCTGCATAGGCCTTTGTAGCAACCATCTGATTGAACATTACTTATACTGCATATTATATACACTAATGAGAAAATGATTCTAAATTGCCCCTAGGGATGGTTATGATTAAACTATTTGCCTTCACTTCCTCTACTAAATTAAAGCAACCAAAAGAAAGAGAAAAAAAAAAGAAAAGTCTCAATCTGGAAAGCAGTCAGAATAACAGTTTGGTAAAGTTTCTGAATTCCTAAGAACATTTTCACTCCTAAACCAGGTGACTGGCTGTATATTTCACACTGCAATTTGAAGCTAAAGCTGTGACAAATATGTGACATGGAGAAGCATTTTGGAGGGCTGAACTGGGCACGATTTTCTATGCTGTCAACCAGTCCAAAGTCCTGATCAGCTTTAATTGCGCACGACTGAAGCCGCTAAAGCCTTCTCTTCCACTGAGGAGCTCCTCCAAGGCGTCAGATGTCTGTCTCTTAAAAAGAGCATTTCAGAGGCTCACATACACGGAGCCTCATTCAGACATTTTATTTAAACTCTTAAATCTTTTGAGCTTTGGATGAATAAACAAGTCCCTGAAATGCAATCCATTCTTGCTGGTCAGAGTTTGGAAGTGTTTTTCTCAGAGAAGAAACAAAATGTCATTTGTGTTTCCTTTGGCCTTTAAACACAGCAGTATTTGGGGAGCAGGGAGCAGCGCTACATTAAATGTGCGTGTGCCTGTGTGTGCTCACGCACTGGGACTTTAGTGGGAGCTTTAGACACGATTGTCCATGGCTGTCGAATTATGTAATGGATTAATTAAACGTGTGCAAACTCCATGGGGCAAATTGCCAGGTCACACAGCTTCTGAAGCACTAGTTAAAATACCCGAACTGATGGTTCCCCAACTGAGGCCCGTGTCCCTCTGGTGGTCCCCACGTCTCTGCAAGGTTGCCCTCATCATCTTCACACTCTCCAACCTGGACACTGTCTCACTCCCATCACCCAGCCCAACACGTTGGAGTCAATTGCTGCAGCTGGTCTCTGGGCTCTGCCTGTGGTCCCAGTGACAGGGAACCACCCTAAGATGTCCTGTCTGCCAACACACCAAAGCACCACGGCTTCTCTGCTACAACCTGAGACATGCACCTCCCCAACACAGAAACATGCTTACACCCAGGCTGTACAACAGTTTGTCTCACCAACACCTACGGATGCCTTGGTGGTTCCTTGAAAGATAACTATGCGCAGAGTTTAGAGACCCAACAGAACAACCAAAAGGTGCATCGTAGAGTCTTACTGTAGAGGTACTAATGATGTCACATCTCAGCTTTTGACAATGTGTCCCTTGGTTTACTCTTTATATATCACAGGGACATGAAAAAAATTTATTGTGAGCTTATCTGTACAATACCAGAGATCACGTGGAGCTTCAGTAACTCGGAATGAGAGGAACATGCTTGTCCTTTCCTTTGGCCATGAAGAAGGGATAACTGAGTAATTCAGATGCAGATGTCTGCACCAGCGACATCCGAAGCAGGGGGATTTTTGTGAATAATGCTCTGTTTTTCTGGGGAAACGGAGACAACTCCGGGCTCAAAAGGTCTCTGAGGTGCCAGGCAAGATCTTGGCCCAAACTTTGAATTAACACAGGTAGTCACTGGGATTTATTCACACTGCTTAATTTGAGGTGGGCTGCATCAGGGAGCTGAGGTCCACATTACTGAGGCCCCAGTTTGTGCCAAGACTATAGGTCTCTACTTAATTGTTCCCCTTGAAGGAAGCCATTTCTGTCTGCCTGCAGTCAGCAATGAGACAAAAAAAGCCTTTGAAGGTCTTGTGTGGAATACAAGTACCCACAAACAGCCCAAAGCACAAGTACCCAACCTACCTACCCCAGGCAGACAGGTTTTTCCCTTTAGAGGCTCTCAAAGGTGCTCTCCATTAGCTACTTAGAGAAATGTGGATCTTGATGACAGAAACATCTACAATTTTGCCATTAGTTAGATGTCTGAATAAGACAGGATTAGGGCTGTCTGTCAAGAAATGAAACCAGTTGTTCTGATCTTGGTTAAAATGGATGAGGTCTAATTTCATGCATTTGACTGTTGTGCAGGTATCTGTACCACCAGGTCACCCCCACAGAGTCTGGCTGTGCATGTTTCTGTGTATGTGTGCCGTCAGGCGTATAGGTGGAAGGCGAGAGGGCAAACTCTTCTGGACTGCATTACAACTGAGAAGCTGTCCCTTAAATCTCCTGGCCTCTTATGCAGAAGGATTCTGTCTTTGGTGGCAGGAATGCATTTTCAACTGATCCCATGTTCGAACCCAAAGGCAGAGTCTTCTTTGTTTCCTCCCCACACCGCTCCCCGCTATAACTGGAAGGTTATGTGTTTCTTAGCTACTGGTCAGACTGGTGGTGCCTGCCAAGAAGCTTTCAGGGAATTTCCTCACTATGTAACAAATTTATGAGTCATATGAAAATCTGGGAAATGATTCAACCAGCTGTCTTTCGTTGACTCAAAGATTTTTACAACACCTCGGTGCCTCATCTTTGATTTGAGCCAGCAGAATGGTTTATTGTAACATCAAATGGTCTTATGTTCGCTTGAAGGATGCTTCCTACTACCAAAAAAAAAAAAAAAGCGGTAAAACTTTTGAAAATGGCCCGCCACTAGGTGAATGATGCACAGAGCTACTATATTTATGCACTATGAAGTGGTGAATGTGGCTGGACTGCTGCTTCCCTCCAGGATGGCTGTGGAGGTGGCTGTTACTGAGCAGTGTGGCTCAGCTGCTGCAGGTACAGCCTTCAGGCATGGCAGGGATCAAGTTTGCAAAATCTTTTATTCAGTTTCTGGGCACATTTGGGGTGAGCCAGCTATTTTAAGGAATTTGGGCAGATCTCGGCTGAGCAGCAACTCAGTTAAAACAGGGGAATGTTCTTAGGTGTTATCTTTTCACCCTGAAGTTTCAGGCACAGCCTTCAAAACCTTGGATTCAACTGAGCAGATAGGGATCTCAGCCAAATGACCACCGAGCAGGAGTGAACTTCAAAGGGGAAGTCTGCACTCACACGTGTTTTTAGACACCTCGGTCCAGCCAGCATGCCGCTCCTCCTCACGGCCGCAGGGCCCACGGCTGGGCAGAAGGAAATCCTGCCCTCCCAACCACACTCCTGAGATAGTCTTACATCCAAGGATTGCCATTTGCAGTACATTATTTGCCCAGGGAGCAGAGTCTTAGGTCGGCTCTGAGCAGAGAGGCCAAAGATAAAAAAAGGAAAGGTCTTATTCTGTAGCCTGTCCAGGTGGGAAAGCAAGGTTGTGTCTCCTCAAAGAGAGGTAGGAACTGGACCAGGACCTTCCATCACCATGGAAAATGCTCACTGTAGGAGACAGTCATAAAGAACATTCTTGCCATCATTTTTTTGAGCAAAACCTTCCAGAGCCGCTCTTTGCTGTGCTGGAATCACTGGCACCCCTGTGCAGAAGTGATGCTCACAGACGGGGTTGGCTGAGAGGCAATGGGGAACCCCATCTTACAGGTGCCTTGGGATGGTCCTGAGCATGTGGAGCGCTAGAAGAACAGAGCTTCAGCTGGAAGAGAGCTGGACTGAGGACTAGGTAGACAGCTACACCTGTGGGCACCAAGCTAAGAAGCAAAATGTATTAATCCTTTAATCGAGGACATTTACTTGGGTGAATACCTCCCTCTTGGGTGACACAGTCAGCTGGACTCCCCTCTTCTTCTTAAGGGGACTTTAAGTACTAAAATTCCATCTGTAAGTTATGGCAGATGGGGGATGATTTCTTAAAGCCTCACCTGGCACAAGGACAGTGTACCAGCCAGGGCTGAACCTCTAGCCAAAGGCTAACGTGTGCTGTTATGGTGCGGTACACCATTACACTCCTGGTGGCACCATATGGGAAAGCAAAAGTTTTTCCAACTCCCCCTCCTCCAATTTCCATCGTTATTCTCCTGACGGAGTAGAAGTTGAATAAAGGTCACTGGATTCAGGCCTAGAGTAATATTCTCATAGGCACTGAAATTGCTTCCTCAGCATGGAAAAGCGGGTCTGTCAGGAACATGTGAGCCGCACCAATGATCTCCTGCGCAGGGTATGAGGGAAAAGTGACCTCTGAAATCTCAATCTGGAGCCTGTGGGCAAGGCCTTTACCCCACAACAAGTGTTATAAGCATGACCAGTGCTCACACCCAGCAAACACTGTAGTTTTATAGGTCTTGGTGAGAAAAAAAAGGGGTACTGCATGGAGCTTGTTATGGCACGGTGCCCAGGAGAGGGACACGAATGCACCCTGAGATGCTTGTTGAGGACAGTGCCACCAGCAACCAGCCTTTGCTGGAGGCAAAGCAAGACCATGCATCTTCTGCTCACCCAGGCACTGCAGGCAACCTCCGAGAGCCAGGGCTGTGCCAGCAGACTGCACGTCTTTGTTACCACTGCTATTGCCAATAATCATCATTAATGGGAACCACACATTTTGCTCAAGAGTACTAGAATAAGAGCAAGGAGATTTTGGCAGAGCTACAAGAGACCTGAAAAGACAGCTTACCTGAAGAGACAGAGCACGACAAGGGTGTCGTTAAGCAACTTCAGCCACAGTTTAATCACTTAGGATTCATAGATCAGTATTTGCTAATTTGATATACTTACAAATATAGAGAAATCGCTGTGATCCTGTGCTTCTTAAACACTACATAGGTGGATAAATGCATTTAATAGATGGCACTAGAGCTAACCAGAGAGGGGGAAGCAGAAGTAGAGTAGAAATTATTCTTCCAGCATGAGTGAAATTGCTGCAAATAGAAGAAAAACAGGGATTTGTCATTGCAGAACTAAACCAACATTCTATATTAAATATCCAAATGAATTTAATTATTAGAACCATGTTTCCAGCATGAGTTTCCATGTCTATGAAAGCGATCAGACACACAAAGATTTGCCCACAGTAGCCCCAAATCCTTTGGTTTAGACACTTGATTTCACTGCCAAAATGCTTGTGACAAGCAGCTCTCAGCATAGCTGAAATCAGTGCAACTCTTGCAGCATTCACGCAGCACATTGCAGGTGTAATGTGGCTTACAAATCTTGAAGTGCTTTGTGCCAGCACCTGGGGAATCCACAGTACAACATGGTAAAGGCAAATATAATATACTTTAAACAGACAGGGCAAGTAAGTGTTCAGAGGAGAGCAGCATTATTTTGATTTATTGAGGGTCACAACCTATATTCAGTGAAATGAACCACCCTTCTCTGTCCAGGGACTTAGAGCAGCTGTACTCTTAATACAATTATTCAGGTAAGCAGTATAAATTCTTGTCAAAGTTTTTATCCATCTCACAAATACACATATACTAGCTTGCATGAAACTCCTGTTTCTATCCATTTCCAAAGGACAGAAAGCTAGAACGGTGGAGGATGAGGGAATTAGAAACCTGAGGCAAAGAAAAAAATCCTAAATAGTGATGTCGTCTCATGACTATTTTCTGGTTGAGAATTCCCCTTGCATCCTTCTATCCCCTTCCCATTGAGCAGCTTCGCAGCTACCATTTGTAACAGGCAGAGAGCACAAAGATATCTGACTTCAGGGGATTTGGCAAAGATTCTGGGCTTGAACGTAACAACAGATACAGAGCACTTGTAACATTCAAAACAGGCCCTCTCTTTCTTGACCTCTGCGATTTTTATTGCTTATCTGAGTATACATAATCATTTTAAGATGTCTCCCTTTACTTACCATAAAATAACCATGAATTATTTTTAAAAAGGTAGATAATAAACTTCAGAATAACTCTTAAATGTACCCAAAAAGACAAGGGGGAATGTGAGGTTACTGTCATGAAGGATAGCTTCTGGCAACTGATCTGAGAGAGATGCTAATGATTTTAATTAGCTTTTGGAAGCACAATCCACCCATTCTAAAGCCCGGTGCGCTGCTGCCAGTGACGATGCTTTGGAAGATCAACAGCATAAAACATATTCTGTAATGAGACATCGTACAACTCCGCACGTCACGCAAGGAGCCATTTCCCTCCCATAGAATTGCAATAGGAAATCTGTAGCTGGAAGGTTTTCCAGCTGGAGACCTCCAGCAGGTAACACATGTGCTCCCCTGGGCAATTGGGGATTAATGACCAGGCACTGAGACCTGGCGCCATCAGGTGCAAATCTGAAAATCAGCTTTTCCTCCTGGAAAATCATTTCACCTCCTTATTTATTTCATCTATTTAGGTTATAGGCTTTTCAGAGGAACGTTAATCGCTGCCTACATGTTTCTACAACGTACTAGGGTACGTAATAAGTACTTAATCACAGTTGGGGCTATCAGCCTACAGTAATAGGAACAGTGAAGTAGCAATAAATTGGGCAAAGCAGCAGTAGATGATGGTCCCTTGGAGACGGCTGGGATAAGGTCCTTCACTGGAGAACCAAAGCTGGATCACAGCTCAGCAGGGAACAGCAAATCTGTTGTAGTGAGGAAAGTGCAATAGGAAAAGACATTTAAACTGTTATAAACGAACAAGAAACCAACCAAACAAAAAACCCTACATGAAGGACATTTACCTGCATTCTTCTTTGAAGTCTGGCAAACATGTCAATGTTTCACATGTTTGTGCAGCCATACCTGTGCTGACCAGAGCTGGGAGCAATCCTGCTGCTATGCAGGGTCTGGCTGGCCTCAAGGTCAGGGCAGAGAGACAGCTATCCCTGTGTGTCCTGCAGTCACTTGCACTGAGAAGCTGTCCCTAAGACCCTAGGAGCTGAAAGGGGGTGAGAAATGCCTGCATACAAGAATGACAGGCAGCTGCCCAGCAGGCAGCCGGTTTGCGAAAGCAGGAACTTACGGCTTCCCAAAAATCGGTCCCCCGCTGAGCTGCCTCAAGTTGGGTGATGAAAAGCAGAGGGCCTCAAAAGAAATAATATCTTTGGAGACTTTCAGGATGTCCCAGCAGGACAGTTAGCAGAGCTTGATGGCCCACAGTACATGTTAACGGCACAGCTTTGGCATCCTACAGCACCTTCAACATCTCCATTGCAGTTCAGTTGAGAAGAGCCAAGAAAAACCCAGGGAACCAGGGGAAAGACACTTGGACTTCAAAAACTGCCTGATGTCAGAACATACTGCATAACTTGGAGAACTTCAAAGCTACCTGACTCAACAGCCCTCCAGGTCTGCAGCCATCCTCTAATCCATGCGTTTTAGGAGGCGACTTGAAGCAATGACTGAGACAGAGAACAGTGGCTACTTCAACGCAGGCAGCAGTTTACAGCAAGGGAATGGAGGAGAAAAAAAAAAAGCAAGGAATGTACGTTAGTGGTGAGGAAAGAGACATTTAGACTAGGAGACATTTAGATTAAGAGTTAATTAGCTAAAGGGTTTGTGTTGAATTTTTGACTGGGCATTATGACATCAAGTAGGACGACACCCGACAAAGACAGAGATGTCCCCATGCTCAACAGGTAATAGCTGCTGCCCTCCCAGCCTGCAGGGGAACTTGAAGTATTCCGGGAGAGACAAGGACAAATCAGAGGATGTAGAGGTGAAGTCACCAACAATTTTGGGTGCAGCACGACTTTATGCTGAGTGAGGTAATCATAGCTAGGTCAATACTGAACATGTTATTATTTGAAACAAATCAGATCAAAGATAAGAGGAAATGACCGGAATTTTCGCTGAAAATGCAAATGAAAGCTGGACTTAGTATTTTCTACAACTTAGAAACAGTTTGGGTTACTTCTATACCTTCTATTATAAATCATTGGGCCCAGAGCACATGTTTAAGTACTTTGCTGAATCAGGGCCATTATGAATAAGAGCCTGGCAATGCTCCCCTGTTAATGAGCTTCCAGGAAACGTACAATTGTTTTTGAAAGAAGTCTAATGAAGACAGATTTGTATGAGATCTCATTTGATGCAGCCAGAAAACCCAAACTTGTCAACCAAACAAAAGCATGGGAGTAATTTTGTGTATGTGTGTGTGTCTGATTATACTTCCAGGAGTGCTGGTGCGTAATGCTTTCAAACTTTCATTGAACTTTACTCTCTCACTCCAGGCGATTATTTTTCCTTGATGTCTGATGTTGAATGATATACGTGCACCTGTGTGATAATGGCTGGTTAGAAATATCTTTACTGAGCTGGGAAAACCCAGAACGTCACCTCTACACTTAACTATTTTATTTCTTTTATGGCTCTGGTATGGATCCCTTCTCTAAAAGCTACCGGTGGAGCTTACATTTGTCAGGGGAAATGTGGGTGTTTTATCATACCAGCTGTTTAAAGTCTCCTACAACTTTGCAAACTGCTTTAAGAGTCCTTGCTTTTATCACTGCTCAAACTTCCAAGCAGTCACCAGAACAAAGGAAAGAACAGCTGGGAAGTTTTAAAAGCAGCAGTGTTTGCCATTTCACTCAGGTTTAAGCACAATAATTAATAAAACTTCCCCTCCTCTTCCACCCAATCTCAGTGCACAATCACTTTGGCACAGGACTTCTTGCTGGCCCCTTCCGCTGGATTTCAGCAGTTATATTCCCCCGTTCCAAAACAGCAATTATTATTATTATCGTGTCATATCCATATTGTGCGAGCGTCCTGCATCAACCTGCTAAAAGGCAGTGTGCTTGGCGCAATTTTTTATTAAGCATAAGCAAATCTTCTGGTATTTCATTAATCTGAAGAAGAAATCCTGCAGAGGAGCAGGGAGACAGCAGGCATTGCCGAGGGAGGTGAGAAACACCTTGCTTCATTTCAGCCATCTAGAAGTTAAGTATCTCACATACAGGCGAATCATATGGGCTCCACCTACAGCCAACACAAAGAGTCGGGGCCTCCGAAGGGTGATTTATCTCGGCTGCCTCAGACACCTCTCTTAGCATGGGATGAATCATCCCCTGACCCTCTCCCTCTCTCTCCGCTGACTAGAGAAGGATAGCTGGCATAAGCCAAACTTGCAGGCAGTTGCAGTTAGGTCAGGCGAATCCCGTCTGGGCAGCGCGGTGGTCTGTCCAGCCCGGTTTTCCATCAGGCTTTCTGTCAGCAGATGATGACGGATGCGCCGCAAGGATGCAAAACAAAGAGCAGCACTGAGATCTGTAACGTACAGGGCTGCGCGGTAATAAAGTGTGAAGAAAATTGTTTCCTTCCCCTCCGCGGTGATTAGTGTATGCTCTGAAGTATGAGGGCTGGATTGATGGCCGTTGTAATTTTATCCCAACCGAAGCTGCTGGAGTAGATTTGAGGGGTGGAAGTAATAGAGCTGCAGATCCCTAGAAGATGAGGCTGGGTCCTCCGAAAGGACCCAGAGGTTTGAAACGGTGGTTGTAGGGAAACCAAATTGTGGGATTTTAACGGGAAATAGCGGTGATCATGTTTTTACACAGTACATACTTGGAGAAATATCGGCAGCAGGTACAATTCTGAGGTTTCCCAGAGACATTTAGGGGTCTTAACTCCCACTAAATACAAATACAGACATTGAAATAACTGTTTTTTTTTCTTTCTCTGACAATTCATGCCAGGACTGGTGGCTTTGGCCTTTTTGCTGTGCTCAGAGTATGCCCATGCCTGCTGTTCTCCATCCCAGCGGGACACTCTCCATGGCGTGACTCGAGTCTTCCCTCCAACAGGTGAGATGGGTCCTTTATTCACATGATAGCACATCCAGCTGCAGCTGCAGTAGGGATCTTCCAGGGAAGAGTTTCCCTCGCTCAGAAATTACCTGGTGAGTTCCCCAAAATGTTCAGCTCCCCAAACCCCAGGCTAAAGCTGTCTGCTCCCCATGGCGACCTCTCAAATGCCACCAGAGGAAGGGACAGCTGAATCTAGCCTGAGAGCTTGGCCATTCAGCGGAGCATCATTTTGCTGTGGCCACACAGACTCGTGACATTAGCAGGCGTTATTGCAGGGAAAAAAACTGGAAGCACGTTAAGTAGCACAAGGTACCTGTGTTTCCCAGCCGAGACTTTTCCAAGATAGGGGCAGCGACACTTCCGACAGACGGCATTTACAAATCACTACTAACAAAACAAAGCACTTTAAAGAGAGTCACCCCAGGGCACTCTGGCCTCTGTTAAAACAGACTTTTCAAAAACATTTATGAACTTAAATAAAACTCGTTTCAGAATGCTGGTGAAATTGCCTCCAGGTTGCACTCTGGCTTTGCTACCAGTCTAGTCCTTATAATTACTCACCAGGAAAGCGAAAGGTGGTTTTTTTTTTTTTCCCAGCTAAAGGGTTCCCGTGTGTGCTGCTCAGCTGTGAGAGTCCTGCCAGAATGCAGCTGACCAGATGCGGGTGGCTGAGATTTGATGCAGTGTATATACCAGATTGCCATTATTGTTATTACTATTATTATTATGATGATATGTATTACAGCCCTGCCCAAAAGTTTGCATAGGCAAAAGATGGGAGTTAGAAATGCTATAGCAGAGGGACTGAGGCACAGTGAGATCAAATGATTTGCCTCAGGACACACAGGAGGTCGGTGGTAGAGCAGGGAAATGAGCTCAGCTTTCCAAGACCCAAACTGGCCTATTTAAAACAGGTCTAACTACAACATTTTTAAGGTGTCCATCACACTAGCATCCAAGCTCCTGTCCCAATAGCTCAACCTTCATGTAAACCACTCTGCTCTGGGAGCTGTTCTTTTATCTTTCAGCCAGTAAATGCAAAAACCTCATTAATAAGAGTGGGAGAAATGGTTGCAGAGATGCATTTGCTGGTAACTTTCACTCTCTAGCTCATATTGTTAACATGCCTGGCTCCAAATGGTGGATGGCAGATGGAAATACTCATTGGCCTGATGGATTTATGCATGTTTGAATCCTTGTGGCAGTACTTATTGCCTTCAGAACAACATTTTCTTCACAGTGAGCCAAGTCCCGGTGCAGTTGAAGTTATTGGAAGTGTTGCCACTAACTTTAATGGGATCAGGATTTGGATTTGTGTCTGCAGATACAGAATAACCAGCTATTGCAAGTTTGGAAAGCAAGAGTTGAATTAAACAGGGTGAGGCTGAGGAAAAAGAGAGAGAAAAAATTGAAGCTCTGTTAAGATTTAGGAGCAAGTTTTGCCTCGTCTTTGTGACTTCTTCTTGTGAAGGAGGTAGACACACAACCATGCAGATGGTATGATCAGAACAGCATTTGACCCAGGAGGGAATATTTTTTCATCTCCAGGCAAGCATCTGTAACCCCAGCCCATACCACTTGTGACCAAAAGTTGTTACTTGTGTGTCGTTTGCCTGGGGTGCTGCATGAAACCAGGTGTTGTTGGCTGTCTGGTTTCCAGCAGATAATTGTCTGCACAATACAAAACTTCTTAAATCCAAGATGGACACGCTGATATGTACAGCAGGAGACTGAACTGAACAGGGGACTTTAACCTAAGAACAGTCCAAACACTTCCTTTGAAATAAATCTCTAGAAGAGATAAGAGATAGGAGCAGGGACAATTGACCAAAGGGTAAGATAAGCCCAGGCTTGAACAATCCTGTGACACAGACTCCAGGACAGGTCAGCAGTCCTCTTTTTCTGTTGCCTCCTCACCTGAAAGAGTTGACCTAAGAAGCATTGCTTGCTGTGAGCATTTCTGGTTGGGCAAATACCAAGAAGCACAAGACATTTCAAACAACTGACACTTTTAAGTTGATTTCTAGCATATTTGGTATAAAAACATGGTTACAAAACTCACAACAATCTAAACTGGTACCATAGTGGCAGGCAGGGAGGGGAGGATGCTGCTTTGGTGTGTGTTTGTGCTACTGTAGAATTGCAGCACTAACACAATAAGCAGAAGCTGGAGATGTCCAACAGGTCCCAGAAATCTGTGCTCAGTTGTGGTAAGCGACACCATTTCTAGGCTGAGAAGTGAAGGAATGAGTGTGGTGAACTGGCCTTTTACGACAATGTTTTTTTAACTCTTTTGCTGGTGATGGGGGTTTGTGTCACAAGATACGGCAGCATGTGAAAGTGGGTTTTGCAGTCAAAACAAACCAACAGGAGCTGATAACATCTGGAGTCAGCTCCTGACATTTCCTTGGTGATTTTGAGGCTGCTCTGAAACCACCAGGAAAGCTGCTGATGCATTTGATGGGGCAAGGGTTGTGTGTCACCTCCTGCAAGTCACCTCCATCCTCTCCCAGGGAAGAAGAACACTTTACCTAAAAACTATTTCAGAAGCTGAAGCAACGACCATCCACTAAGTTCACTGAGCATCTTCAATCCAGCTAGAGAGGAAAAAAAACATTGAGCACAAATCTTTGCACAGCTCTGCCTTGAAAGGGGAGACGAAATCCTTCCTCCTGAGCTGCTCAGCTCGGCCAGCTCCAGCTGTGAGCTCACAGCCTCTCTCCTCCCCAGGCAGAGCAAGATAGCAATGTGGAAATCACTGCCCGTGGCTGATTACACAAGGCAGGTGTGATGCCAAGAACATCGTCACCCGCTTCGCTTGCCAAGTACCTGGATGCAGCATAAACTATCGCATCCTGCAGATAGCTCCGTCAGCCGATGAGCACATTCCCCTTGGAGATAGGATGTCTGAACATGCAAACTAATGTGCTTGTGAGTCTTTCATGTGCAGAGCTGTAACAGATGTTTGAAGATCATCCTCTGGCACTGGGAAAGTGTCTAGGAGGCCCCAGAATAGGAGTTTTCTTGGCACACTTTTTTTTCAGATGAGCTGAAGGGGGAAAGTTCCTGTTAGTGATTATTTTCTGTCTGTGAGCAAAGGGCTTATAAGGAGTGTCCCAGCTCATGCGTTACGGAATACCAACCAGATAAATGCAGCTTTCCTCTTCCCTGTGGGTCCCTATCTCTCAGCAAGCTTTACAAAGATCCGTAAGACATCCTTTTCGGTGACACCAGCAATTAAAACCCTGCAGCTGGAAGCACCTCACACTTTCCCTGACAGCGCTCCACATAAACATGAATCACAGGTGATGCCCATGAGAGTCTCAGCCAACAATAACAGGGGTTTATGCAGAAATTATGTTGAAGCTGAGGAAAAAATGTTAGTGTGGCTGGCCCCAGACCCTAGACACTTTGAATTGCATTGTTATGGACCGTGTTGCATATGGTGGTCACTCTCTTCAGTAAGACTTCTCCAGCTTGGCTGCTCCTTTCTCCTCAATAACTAAGGCAGAGTTATAGCAGACTTGTTTTCTGATGTCTTAATGCAAAGTAAGTTGGCCCTTGTGATATCTAGACACTTGCTAACACCAGATGAGCATGAAGCTTTGCATCTCCCTGTGTGCAATTCCCCTGCCAGCAGAGCCCTGGGTTTGTTTTGGGATGCAGAGATGGTGGGCATGGGCACGGGCCGATCAGCACATGCCTTTGGAGCATGACCAGAGCATGCAAATCCTGTCTCAGAGCTCCATTCAGTAGGACCTCTTCTCTGAGCTCATCAGGAGACCATGACGCTGCCCTGATATGTAAGTGATGGCAGAGCATGTGAGGACCACCATTACGTGATCCTGGTGGCCGGAGATGGCAACAGCAGGCCATCCAAGCTTTAGAAAACATGGCCACTTATTTGAGCGCCTAAAGGGTGAACCCCACTGATGCTGGGTGAGGAGGTATTGCAAATCTGGCCCGATGTTCCTCTGACTGTTCTCCGTGTGCAGAGTGGGGATGCCTACAGCTCCTTTCTTTAACCTTGTCCGTCTCCTTGCATGCTCCCCAGTGTATGGGCTTTGTCCAGCTGTGGGTATATTTGATTTGCAGGTTGCTGAGACTTTAAAGTTCCCATTTGCCGCTTTCCTCTGAACAGTCAAATGCCTGACAGAAGCAATCAGGATCACATCTAAGCAAAGTCTGTATTCCTGCTATGAAACCCTATAGCAACAATTTAAGTTGTCTTACTCAGCACTGCCCATCCCACAATGAAATAATGCCTGCAGGGCACTGCCACACGCTGCAAAACCTACCAGGGCAAGTCTTATTTAGTCCATGAGGGGTTTTTTGTAGGGCAGCTAAAAGTCTTCAACTGACTCAATGGGCTTAGCTAGCTCACTGCAGAGGTACCTATTTTTAAACAAGAAGGAGCATTTATCCTCAGGGTCTGACCTAGACCCACTGCAAAGCACTAGGACCCCTTTAACTGCTTACACAGAGCTGGGAATATATGCCTACTGACTACTGCAAGAATTTAGACCTTCTTTTTCATGCTGTTGTTGAGTAGAGACAGAGAAGACACAGACATATACAAATAGGGCATAAAGGATACTTTTCTAGTATAGACTGGAACACCATGGGAAAAACTCACCCACTCCCTCTTCTTCATTTATCAGTGGTGTATTTTGAACACCAGCTTCTGGTAAAGGGCTATTTCACTATTAAGTTGTAAGGGGAAACCTAGCATTGAATGGCTATCAAAGTTGAAGGAAGTTTGCCCCAGGTGTCAAAAGAAGGGCAGAGCCTCAAAATAGGATTGTTACAATCTCCAATAAAAACTGGAGGCCATTGCTCTCAGTTTGTGTCAGTAAAAGAGTGATTTTTTTCCTTCCACTGTTCTGTATTTTGTTTTTAGCAATGGGGCTATAACACTAGAAGTTTGTTTGCAGCCTCGTTGAACATGGAGTTTAATTCATTAATGTTTATAAAGTG
This sequence comes from Leptosomus discolor, assembly GCF_034619465.1. Lineage (NCBI taxonomy): Eukaryota > Metazoa > Chordata > Aves > Leptosomiformes > Leptosomidae > Leptosomus > Leptosomus discolor. The sequence continues at coordinate 121,333,059 of NC_141392.1, forward strand.
CTTTAAGTTCTGCAGCTGGATAAGTGCTAAGTAGTCATTGCTGTAATACAGATGAATTTGCTTATCTCTCATGTAAATCAGCTTAAAACATTACCCTGAAATTAACAGCTCTGGGGTTAACAATAGGCTCAACCACACACTAAACTGTAGCACTTATCATATCACAACATTACCCTTATTAATTACACGCCCTGCTGTGGTTTTTGGACCGAAATCAGCTACACTTCAGATACGGGCAGCCGGACAGCGCCGGGAAGAAAGCATTTGTAACTGCACGACACATATGTTAATCGTGAAATTAAACAGATGGCCCAGTCACTCATCAGTGAAAGTCCACCAGGGGCTGTAAGAAAGAAGGAGATTTCCTATGTAACGTAACAATTTGGACATCAGAAGGTTTCGAGTTACAAGATTTTTCTTTATACTCCACCTGAAACTTTTAAGGGGTAACGTCAGGGAATTTCATCCGGACTTCAGATACTAATCTAGTTTTATGCTGGTTTGAGCTGTCTGTTGGGAGCAGGCAGCCAGCTCCGCTGACTCCACGTAAGCATACACCGTTCAGCAGATGGACTGGCCCTTTGCAGCCACAGAGATGTGTCTGGAGCTTGCAAATCCCCCCTGTCTCCAGAAACCCTCGCATGTGATGAGCTCGTAAAAGAGCTAGACCCAGCACTCAAGGCATCATACACCGGCAGGACCAGTTTAGGGGCTCAGAGGCAGGGGAGCGTGAGCAAGCATTCACTTGTCGCTCATCTGTGCATGTCCACTGAAGCCGCGAGTGTCAGATCTAACATTAAACCTGGTTTCAGGCCGCGTAACTGCTAAGCTCACATCAAACTCACTCTGCAAGTTCTGCTTGCTCTAAGCGACGTGCACAAGCGACACCTACGGCGCTATCACCTGGTGTAAAACTGTAGAAAAGGGGATAATGGGCCCAATTAGGATTAAAGTCAATTTATGTCTGAATTCTGCATCCTTCTCCACTTATAGACATGAAAGGGATGATTATCAACATTTTTAAATGCATTTCTGGCAATGGTTAGCAGTTCTAACCAAAGTCAGGGCTCTGATGCACACAGGCACCGTAAAGACAGCTTCTACACAGAATGAGTTACAATCTAAGAGGACACCAAAGAAAGACTAGATGAAGGGAAGAAAGGGTTATTATCTTCAGAGCACCTACAGCCAAACTTTCAGTGGTATTTAAATGCCTACTGGTGTTTTCAAAACTTGACATCTAATTCCCTTTGAAAACCTGTTCCAGATTTACAGAAGCGGTCAGCTCTCCAAATTGGAGATACATTTTCAAAAGCACTCAGATCCTAATTAGACAACAGACGGGTTTTCAGAAGTGCCCAGTGTGGGGCTTTGAGATGTTTTGGGAAAATGAGAGTAAGAATCAACACCTGAGGGTATTGAAAACCAGGTTTACACAGCCTCTATCAGTTGCAGCTTGAGATTGTATGTTGGGCTCCATCTTGTTCGGACTTAGTCAAAAGCCTTTCTATGAAGAAGTTATTAATTTTAACTTCAATTAAGCAAGTATCTACCATCTTCCCTTTCTGCAACACAGAAAACCGTGGGTAGCCTTTTCTTCCCATCACATAAATTTTCCTACGCAGAACACTTCGGGGAAATGAAGGCGTTTTTCTCTGTCTGTTTAATATTTACAGAAAGGGGATTTTTATTTTATTATATTTTATTCCCACGGCATCTTGATTTTTTTCAGTTTTCTTCTGATTCCTGAAGCTTTTCATTTATCTATGTTCCTTTTAAAACTGACGGGGATTTAATGGGATTTTATTTCAAAAAAATCAATGAGTATGAAAAAATGCTCATTTTACTTACATTTTCCATGTGTAATAAAATGATTTCGCATTAAGTCCAAATTAGAGAGTGGTTGAGGAAAACAGAGCTGGGAAATGCAGAAAAAGACATCTGTGTGAACTTTTTCACGCAACCACTAAAGGCAAAACATTGATTTGAATTTTTGCCATTTTTCTTTCAAGTAGAACAAAAAATTCTGGGTCTGCTATTGAAACATAACCTAGCGATTCCTTCGCCAAAAAAGGACCGTGTAGTGGATTTGCCCAGGAATAATATCAGCTCAAAACCCATCATTGCCAGATCAACATCTTGTATTGGGCTCTCTGGGACCCATGTAGGTGACCCAGTAAGTGGCCCAAGGTTTCAGACTGGGGTCCCATGGATCATCAAATCCCAGGGGAGAACATTTCACCTTTCTTAAAGATTGATCTCTGTGGAGCCTCAAGCTTCACAGGACAGCATTGCAAGCTCTGCTAGCTCACAGCAGGGAAATTAAGGGGTGGTGAGTCCGTCACCATGTCTAACAGGGCTCCTGGCAAGTGCAAGGCATCAGAGTCATGTCAGCGCTCAGCGTCTGTCACTGGGAGCACTCGGGGTGGTGGTACCCCATGCAGAGCAATGGAAAAAGACAAGCTGAATCTTGGTGAACTGGTCATGCATGATGCACCTTGTACTTGGGCCGAGGTACCTGGGAAACACCTCAAGAGCCACGGAAGGGTCTCTCTATGACTGGGACAAAGCAGTGTGTGCCCACATCCGAACATCTGGGGGGTGGACCCTGGATCCCCGATGCCTGCTCAGTTGACTAGCTGGCTGTATCAGGACGGACTGCATATACTCTCACACTGGTTTTGAAGGGTGGGAAGTCAGGGATTGTTCCTCATGTCCACAGTCATATCAGTTTCTGGGTCCAGCTTAACCTTTCAGAGGAACAAGGTATCTCTCTCCTGTCTCACCAAGGCAGGGGTGCACAAGGCAGGATCGCGGGAACATCATCATACAAAGCCCAGCTGCGATTGCCCAGGAGAAAAGCCAACCAATCGATCAACCATCGTCACCTTGTAGGTGTGGGAACGCACAGCCATGACCAGGTACCCTGCAAACACACAGCTGGTGCTGCCCCATAGCCAGAGAGTCCAGTGCTCGTGGGCAGGCTTTGCTTTGAGGGCTCATCACCTTTTGGCAGTAATATACTACAGGTGGAGAGCAGAAAGACCTTCCTAATACACAAAGAGAAATCAGATGCCTAACCCAAGGTTTTCACTGAGAGGATTTGTGCCGTAAGAAATCTCCCCTCTTTGGTTATACCAGCACCTAACTTCCAGCAGAGGAGGATGGGGCATGCATTGAATGAATAACACTGCAGTTCTTGTTAAGCTCTCTTTTATTTTCTTCTCCTTTCCCTCTCCTCTATTTTTTAGTTTGTAACACCAAAAGGTGTTGGAACAGGGGCTCCCTGATGTTGTCACATTGCAGAGGGTCAGATAAGATGAACTCACAAGGTCCCCTCACCCCGTTTATCCTCCATTTCTGCACTATGATTCAATTTCCTGGGGATTAATGACCAGGTGGGGTTAATGGTGCTCAGCTGCAAAGTAAGCCATCAGCTCCTTCCAGATGGTCAGTGTTTATCCCTGCATGTCAGTCATGACTGCTGCCTTCTGAGTCTAAGAGCCCTGAAAAAGCCATCATATTTTTCCATAGCTATCTAGGCACACATCCTCCCCCAGAAAAGGGCTAGAAACAAAGCCCAGAAGTAATCAGCCAGCGTTGAAGGACAAGCACTCCTGCATATGGTACCTTTGTGTTTTGCCCTACTAAGCAAGCTGTTAATCAAAAGCTGAAGTGCTCTAGTCATGGGCACCTTGCAAATAATTTCTTGTTGCTGCTTATTCCTGGGACAGGCTGAGGCAGCAGGTATCGACTGGTCCTTTGTCAGTACAGGGAACTCTACCTGGCATCTCACAATCTGCTGAAGTCAAGGCTTGGTTTTTTCTGCCTGCACAGCAGCTGCCATGACCTTGCCCATCAGCACAGCCTGGTGCCAGCGGGGGAGTTTTCAAATGCTTATGCCTGAAGCTCAATCACTTGATGGGGCTGCAGGGGGTTGTTCTGGCAGAACTGGGATGCTGGGACGGGGCACACAGACAAAATGCTCGGGAAGCAGCAAGAATCTCATGACACAGGGGAAGACAACACACCCTGGCAGTCCTTATCAGTCCAATCTGGAGAAAAACTTCACTAGATCCAGCACCAGCCTGACCTGGAGCAAAATAGAAGATTTACTGTGCCCAGCCCCATAATTTATCAGGGTCCAAGGTGCTTCCCACACCCTGGGCAGCTGTTGTGCCTATGCTTTCCATGCCCAACTCCAGCCCTGCAAAGTGCACCCACCAGTGCTGAAAGACTTTCCCACATCCCACCCACCTCCTGCTCTGGGAGCTGCTCCCAGCAGGAGAGGAGCTGAGATGGGAAGAGGTTTTCTTGCAGTAAGAGCAGGGCAGAGAAACCGAAGCAAAGCCTGTGCCAGCCCCCAGCTAGCCACAGGCACAATTTCTAATCTTCATGAAATCATCAACCCTCTGTCCTGGGAATACGGACTCAGATAAACCGCCCAGAGGACCTCTTGTGCAAACAGCAGGGAGGGCAGAAATTGCTGTCCCTTAGCAGACAAATGATGTGCTTAATAAGAAAGATTTACCTAAAAGGCTTTAGCCTGTTCAGACCTTGAGATCTGGAGCATCTGGGCCATGGAGCCCCGTCACCCTGCATCCAGGCAGGGGGCATGGGCAGAGACGCCCCCCCACCATCTACCATGGCTCCTGCAAGGCAGGACAGCTGCAAATAAATGTGCAACTCATAAAACCAAAGGGGGTCTGCAAGCTATTAGGTAATTAAGCGAAGTGAGGGCTCAGAGCGGCCGGTTGCTGCTTCCAGCCCATGGCTGTGCTCTCTTTACAGTCTGATTGGATAAAGGATTTTTATTAACTTCATATTTTTGCTTCTAATTTTCCTCTCTTTGCCTTTCATATTGCAGGCCCTGAGCTCCTCTGGTCTTGTGGTGATGTTTATTGGCACTGGCAGGTTGCAACACCCCTGCAGGCTTCCCACAGACAAACCCCAGAGCGCAGACCACGAACCAAAGCAACTTCATACACTGCCTTTGCTGTGAAATTGCTCAGACACTTCCCTCCCGGTTTTCCTCTCGCCCTCCCCACCTTCCCAGCTGTAGCCTCCTCCCCACTGCTGCATCTCTCCTTTTCCAGCAGAAGAGGCAGCAGGCCCAGAAAAGCAGCTGGTTTGCAGGGCATCGCCAAATTCATCTTTTCGCTGCTCTTGAGGCTGTGGTTCGAGGTAGGAAACAAGCCCCAGTGGGCTGCAGCAGCTGCCACTTCTGTGTAGTGCAGGACAGACTCCAGACAAGGGGGGTGATGGAGGGAGGGTGGCTTTGAAGCAGCAGCAAAAGCCTCAGAAATCTGCTTTTGACTTCACCACAGACTCTCTTCGTCTTCAAGATCATGTAAGTCAACCCCATCCAACCTGGACACCTGGGAACTTGCACTTTGGCCCCCTAAGTATGCTCCTATTATCTTCAAAGTGGGTGTATAAGAGTTTAAAAATGCAAGGATGTATTTTTGGTGCCCTAGTGCCTGTGGTTGGGCACCTACTATTTGCTCCAGATTGCTCCTCAAACTTTCTTTGTGGCAGTGTGCACCGGGGAGTCCCGAGCACCTTTCTGGAAGCTTTCCACAGCTTCTAGTTGTACCCTGGGATTTATTTAACCTCCTGCAGTTGCTTGTTGTGGCCCATTGAACAAGGGACTCTGGTTTGCAAGCAGGCTGGATTGGCTAAATTGGCTTATTCTTCACGACGCTCACAAGCACATCTGTTAGCAACAGCTGGCTGGAAGCCCAGCCTGCCTTTTTTTAATATCGCTTTGGGGTTTTACTGGTAGTGTCTCTGGACAGTAGGAGGCAAAGAACGAAGCTGCAAACCCCCTGAGTGCCACCAGTGAATCCAAATAAAAGATGAACGGGAAAGCGCCTGTTTGACTAGCAGCGGTGCCAGGTTTTGGTGGCCCTCCAGCTGCTTGTTATAATAGTAGGGGAGTGGCTGGGTCACTTGATGATTTATTTCAGCCCCTTGTCCTGGTTGGAAGGAAGAATAAAGGACGCTTTGTTTCCACAAACGGGAGATGAGGAGCGCTCCAGCCTCCAAATCTCCCGCTTGCCAACGGAGCCTGATGCACTCCCCCATGTGGGATCCATTTGAGTCTGAAAACTTGACAAGAAATGTCATAGCAACACCAGGATGTTCCCCCATCCAGCACAGCAGCGGCAGCTTATTTGTTCAGCGCTCAGCTGCTGTGCACAATCAATGCAACATGTAGCGTGCAACGGGCTTTAAAGACGTATGGGTAATCTCTGGCTGTGTCGAAAAGATGGTCTGTCCGCAGGGAGTGCTTTTTGAGCCGCACTCAGCATTGTTCAAGCTTCTAGGCATCTCGCCTGACTCTTACAAACCCTCATCCCGCCCAAGCACTTGTAAAACTTTTGAGTCGAGCCATTTCCCCGCTTTTGGGGCTGCTGCTGTATCCAGTATGAAAGCCTAAACCCAGACTCAGCAGCCTTTTTTGATTCCTACCTTAACAAACTCAATTTAGGACCCAAAAGGTGATGTTGGATCTGGACCTGCTGATTTTATTTATTTATTTATTTACTTGTTTATGTATGTATGTATTTATTTATTTATTTATTTATTTAAAGTCCCTACTCTTTATGGCTGCAAACAAAAGCCAAGGGGCACAGAGAGATATAACTGATGCCTTTGCCAGTTTGTGAGCAGCCTGGAGTAGTAGCTCAGAGGAGCAGCAGCTGCTGTTGTCACCGAAATCTGCTGCTGCCCTGAGGGGAAGCAGACAGGTTCATCTTTGGAGGAGGGCTTGTACAGGGCCCGTTTTCAGATGTGCAGGGACACTGGCACCTCTCAGAGCAGTCATGTGGTGGGTAAGCCTGTGTAGTTATTATAAACTCAGTTAAAAGGAGTTTGTCCACATATTGGTCATCCACCAGGAGAAATCCAAAGTGTTCAGGGGTCTGTTAGAGGACCTGCACTAGTAGCTGTCTTTTTTATTTTAAATAAACCTGTCTAAATAAACATAAACAATTTTGAAGGAACCAGCTTTGATGGAAACTGCAGAGATCTGTGTATCAGGATCCATCTGACTTGGGTTCTGCTTCCAGTATCACTGCTATGGTCTGAAGAGACACACGTTGTGGTGTGAGATGACCCTGAAATCTTAGATTACCCTTAGGAAGTAATACATCATTATTTGAAAACATTTCTACACAGCCCTTTACAATCTCTGAACAATGATACTGTTCTTCTCTGATCTGCAAAGGACTTCATGGGGGCATTTTCTACAATTACTGAGGATACCTGGATTTATGACCCATACTTTACAAATGGAAAAACCCAGGCAGGTCAAAAGGCCTGCCCAAGTCACATAGATGGAGAGTTCAGAGTTGAATTTTAGTTTCTGGACTTGGGCAGAAACGAGAAAATTAATAAACCAATAAATAATGAAAGATTCAGTGATGTGATTAGCTGCATTTTTTCTTCCCCTGTCCATTCATCTTGTCTCTGCTATACTCAGAGTTAGTGCAATGAGATGTTTCTCTTATCTGCTGGAAGAAGCTTTTTTCCTGGCAAAAGAGAAAAGATCTTTTTATGTCACATGATAGGCCCTAAAGTAATAGCCAAGAAAATAGTTTGGTGAGCAAAAAGCTCTGTTCAGAAATGACTCAGTCCATGCTGGTTTAGTCAACACTGAGCTTCAGTGACAACTTTGCCATGTAATGCTCGTTTTGGGATGTCATTTGTCAGCCTGGCCTGAGCCCAGAGACATCCGAATGCTTCCTCCATCCTCAGCTGCCAGAGAACATCAGACGCTGAGGGGAAGGACAACCTGAAAGGACTTTGCTTTCTAGTGGGACAGGAGCAGCTGTATTTCCATAGTTTCAGGATCACCAGCCACCACAGATGGTCCCAGCACCACTGGTGTCTCACAGGGGCAACACTTCTCCACACGTCTCCCTGAGTTTCTGTTTGTTTCTTCTCTGCTGATCTCCTTCTTGGTCACAACCTCTGACACTGTCACAGGATCTTCAACCAAGTAGTGACTTTTCTTGCCCAGACTATAGCCAAATCCATCTTGGTTTTGGCACTCTCTACACCTGGAGAGGGCCAAGCCCAAGCTCCAGCTGACCTCACCGTACCGATCTAGGTCAACCTGCAGCTCCCTTCCCCATGGATATTTCCACCTCTGAGAAACTGCCTGCCACCGTCTGACTAGTAGTGACTCAAGTGAGCTTTAATGACAAAAAAAAAAAAAACAACAAACTTTTAAAACCTCTTTTTATTTTTGCTTTTTCGTTTAGTGTTTGTGTGTTCTTAAACTACCAGCTCTTGCAGGCCAAAGATGCTGTGAGGCTGCCTGGAACATGTTTAGCTCTCTGGAAGCACTGCCATTAACAACTAATAAATGTCAAGATAAACTCCATAATCACTGATTGTTGCATCCAGACCTGAAAGCTCCCTGGATTGCTTTACCTTTAAGCAAAACCACCACCTCACTGGATTGACACATTTTTTAGGGCCAGAAGGCACTATTAGATTTTGGAACTCAACCTCAAGGGGCAGATTTCAGGCAGAGAGCATCTAATATCCACAACAGACTTGCTGGAAAGCGACTGAGTGCAGGGCTTGTGCGCGGGTACAACAGTCCAAATGTGTTACTGTGAGCTGCCCATGTTAAGCCATGAGCTGATCAGCATCATAAGGTGACCCAGTAATCCTGGTCACCTGCTGGTCCAATTAAATTATGGACATCTGCAAAATATAAGCCAAGAGACTCCCTGTGTCCTTGTGGTGTGTGAGTTGTATTTTATAATGATTCCAAAACAGTTCTAAGTGAAAATAAGCCACTCCGCACAAGAGTTAACGCAGGCAGGGTGCAAAGCTGAAAAAGAACTGGAAAAAATTAACTTCTGGTATATATTTCCTATGGTTCCTTTCAGTTAACTCACTGCAATGTTTAAAATGCTTCCTTGCCATATGAATCTGCTGTGGTATATTTAACACATTACTGGTATAAAATGATTCAAGTGCGAGCTACTTTTATCGGCAAAGTCCAAACTACTTTCCTCCCTCTAAACCAGTGATGGAGCTAAACCAAAACCACAGATCTGATCACTCTCTGAATGTTTGGGCAAGTTTGGATCTTCAACCTAGCATCATGTACAGTCCTAATTTGTTAATAGGCCCACACCTAAGTCCCAAATCCAAATGTTGTTGGATTTGGAGGTTGTTCCTTGTAACAAAAGTGATCCAAAACTCCATTTCTAGGAGACTTAGGCCTTGAGGAAGTTTAGTTCTAACAAAAAGCAACCACACATGACCTTCCTCTAAATAAAACAGAGAGGAGAAACTGGAATTTTACCCCTCTTCTGTTTGGACAGAAGATTTTATTTTGTTCCAACATTCTCCTGGCAGAGTTCATGGTTTGGGGCAAAACAGTGAAATTTTACAAGGTGAGGAAATTATATATGTCTTTGAGGATTTGTCCTAAAGGGATTTGGTTTTTTTTTGTTTGTTTTTTTTTTTTTAAATTAAGGAAATTGTACCAGGTCTTTTTTTCTGGCATTCTCTGCCAGTTTTGATACCAGCATAGTGAGAACCAGTGGATAGAGATGAGCAATCACAGGATAGTTTGCTCTGCCTTGCAGACCTCGCTGATGACCTCTGCTGTCGTGCTGCCAGACTGCTCCTCGCCAGGCTGACATGTCTCTCCCAGCCTGCTCCCAGGGATGGTGCAGGAACAGGCACGCTCCTGGGAACACTTCCAATAGATGGCTGGATGCAGTCACCCTGTTTTAGAGGCTAACAGGTTTAATAGCATGAATGTAACCAGACTGCTGGTCTCCAAGCGAAAGAATGACTCCTGGCAATGCTTGTTTTATTGATACAGATGTAGCTATTGAGGTCAATAAGACAAACTGGAGAGACAAACACACTTAAGTACTCTGAGAGATGAAGACTGAAAGAAGATAAGAGTCTGGTCTATAAATCCTCTGCTTTTTCACTAGATAGGAATAACACAGGCAGCAGCACTTAGTGCTGTATCACTAAACTGAAATCACAATTCTGAGCAAGATGTTGAGCTCTCCCTCTGAGACCATCTTCAGCCTCTCAGACCCAATCACTAGCTCTTTTTGCCAATGCTGTCAATAAGACTCATCCGATGGTCTGGAAACCCCTAAGCCCTGAAGCGGAACAAGTCAAACACATGCCGTAGAGCCTGCCAAAAAAGACATGGATCCTGTCTGTGTCTACCATGCCTGCCATGGTTATCATTGGCAATAATTTTAAGATCCTATTCTCTGTCTTGTGCTCTGTCATGAATGCTTTCCCAGCAGAAAGATCAAAGAGGAAACCCTAAGACCACCTTGTCCTTTAAGTTCTCTTCAGAGAATGACGTGGTCTGAATGCCCCCATGCCCCAAACGCCCTTAGTCTTCCAGCATATGTCGCACAGGGCAGTACCACAGAGATGGCATCACTGCAGTTTGGAATCACATTTCTGAGGCTCTTCACAGCTTCCTGGTCTGACCTTCTATGCCACAGATGAATGCTATGCCAGACTCTCACCACTCATGGGACCAGATTGCTTCACCGTCAAAACAATGCCTAGAGAGCTCGTGTATGCTGCTTCTTGACTTCCCTCCTTAACTCTTTTCAACCCCTTCAACCCCCTTGCTCCACCTGTTCTCATACTGCCAGGTAGACTTGTTTAGGGAAGTTTTCCTTGGGCGCTTTCACACTCTTTTCATCCTAATTCTCCTGTACAACATCAAGGGAGACATTTACCTACGCAGCCTGGAGTATTAGCTTAATGTTGATGAAGTCAGTTTATACTCATGCACCAAACTCTGAGCTGCCTGAGGAGGAGGACAGGCAGCTCACTGAGCAATATTTTAAAGCCCCTTGCACAGCTCCCCTGAATAGCCTTCTAAGAATCTCAAGTCTTTGAGTTTAAGCTCAAAGAAACTTCTTCACATCAGAAGACCTTCTGCATGTGGTTGCATGCGCTGAACCACTGTGGGTTTCCAACAGCTTTCGCAGAAGCTCAAAAGAGCAGCTTTTTTCCATGATGGTTTATTCTTGTGCACCTAGTTGGCGGGAAGGACACACTCTTACAAGTAACTTAATTTGTGCTTAGAAATCATGATTTTGTAGACCCTCTGGCTTCAAGCCTATGGGAGATATGTGCACCTACAGCCCTTTGAGAGAGGCCACTCAGCTGCTCGGTGGTGGATCAGGCTCCCTTAGGATGCTCTGGGCTGAAGCCAGACCTCAGAAGGGTACCCTGACCCAGTTTCAGAGGTCCTTCTCATCTGTTCCCTCTCAGATCTATGTGACTAAGGCACAAACAGGGAGGAGACTTTAGAAACAACCCTGAGTAAGACAGCATTTCTATCTTTCAGGTTCCTCAGTGTGCTGCTTCTGTGTGGATAAAATGCCCTCAGCCTCCCCAGGGCCTGTACAGACAGAAGCATCTCAATACATGAAGTCATTGCTACTAATACTTGTTGGGGTTTTTTTGTTGGTTTTTTTTTTTTTTTTTTCACTCCGTTTCCCTCTTGTTTTAGACTGTTTTCATCTCCCTTTGTCTCTTGAGCACTGTCTCATTGTGCATCTGTTTTCCCTTTGCATGTTATCCCTTCCGCCTATGTTTACTTTTGTGAGCAGACTGTTGTTTTTATTCAATTCCCCTTGGTTTTCTTTAGGTTTTTCAGTTCTTCTAATCATCTCTGCAGCTCTCCCGTTCTCTCCACTTACCTTCCATCCCGGAGTGCCACTGGGGCCCTGTTTCCAATTAGGTCTGTTTTGTCTTGTTTACCGAACTTTTCCTCTCCCCTATGTTGCACAGCAGCCACCTTTTTTTTTTTCTTTTTCTTTTTTTTTTTTTCCCCTTGCTGATCAGAAGCCGGGAAGCTACTTCTTATTCACTGTTGTTGGTTGTATTCATTTAAGTATTTTTCTTTCCCTGAGAAATAGAGTAGATGGCGGTTTAAAAATGTTTACACTGTGATTGTAGCAACTGCTGTGGAAATTATTTCAATGCATATTAAATTGTAGTAAAAAAGTCCACCTTAATATCCTCTCTTTTTCTTTTTTACCTCAAAGCACCTTAATAAATATAGACCAAATCTTACTTGCTACCAAATTTCCTTACTGAAAAACCAAAAGACACTGGTTGCTGAGCACCCAGGTCCTCATCAAGCCTTCTTAAAGACTGCCACTCAAAAATCAGAAGCATCCTTCTGAGCCTACAGAAAAGAATACAAATTTCCAATGCAATTTCTTGCTTAGGTCTCCTGAAAGATTTGCCAAAACCAAACCACCTCCAAGAGCCATTCAGATAGTAGCAAACCTGCCTTTCCTGGCAGGGGAAAATTTCTCACTGGATACTGGATCTGGTTCTTATTCAGTGTTACCTTGTCCTGGGTAATACAGCAATACAGCAGGGAACAGTTAGCATCACAAGGGAAGATAAATTTCATTAACAAGAAAAAAAGCTTAGAGAGTAACATGGGTTTCATCTGTTAATTTCCTTTTTTTTTTTTTTTTTTTTTTTTAAGAAGAAGGAAACAAAATAAAAGTTAGCTTCTTCACTTGGCAGTCTTCTGTACCCTCAAAGCTTAAGGTCTCTTTTCAGTCTCTGGGGGAAAAAGTGGAGCTGACAAACATGCGTAAGAGTAGCAGAATCAAATTCCACAGTAATAAAATTTCTGGGGAAAATTATCCACCAGCTTTAAGAATTCCAGCAGTGCTCAAAGCTGTAAATGTTTGGCAACAGAAGGCATTCAGGAAATCTGAACTGGTGATGTTGGGTTTGGTTCTTTGAAAGCTTTCCTTCTCACTCCCCTTTGTTATGTTTTTTTCATATTTGACTCTTATGAGCAGAAGTGGTTAACTCAGGAGTTTATGAAACAAGAAACTTGGCTTCCATTCCTGGCTCTTGCATTCACTTTCTGCCTAGTCTTGGAAAAGTCACTTAAAACTAGATCTATAAGCAGACTTGGGTTGTTTTAGGCATCAGGCACTCAGGAGCTCTCTAAGCAGGTTAGATGCATGAATAGGATTACCCAAAGCCAGAAAGCAGAGCTTAAAAATACCTGGGACAACTTGTAGAAAACAGGAAGATGGGCAAGACTCAGGGCTTCTAGATACCTGGTCCTGGATGAAGGAAGGCATGGCTATCTGGGAGTCTCTAGCTGGGATTTTCAGCTCTGAATCTTTTTCTAAATTAGGTACTTAAGTCCCATTAGCCCAATTTTATGGAAACCTGCAGGAAGATGCATTGTTCTTTGACAGTGAAAGAGGAAAGTGGGGAGTTATCTTCTCAGATATCCCCTACACTTGTTTGAGGCAGGAGCTTCAACCCACGTCTTGACTTCTGGGACAGTTTTTTGAGCATCTCCTTGGCGGGCTTGTCAAACTAGCAGGAAAACAGACCAATTCAGTCACTGATCTGTGGATACAATGGGACACACAAGGCAACATCAGAAAGTTTCATTACTACCTCTGGTTGGTGCAAAGCCAAGCATAATAACTGTGCTGAAGGAACAACATGCCCTGAAGCAGGTCCTAGCAGAAGGACCATGGAGCAAACAGGCAGTCTGAGAGCTCTGCTTTGCCTCTGATGTGACACAGGCATTTGAGCAGGGTGACAGTTTCAAGGCTGGTGTAATTTCTCTGGTGGAGACTTAAGGCCCGTGGGGCTTTGCCAGCAGTAATGTGAATATGCATAGCTCTCAGCCACAGGAATTTGAAGGATCCCTGTAAAATACCATGTTGGAAGTAGCACTTAGGTCCATTTGTATCTTTAGTTCAGAAGCCCAATTCTGTGATCTGTCTACACCCATGTGTGCTGGATTTCTTTATGAAAGATGTGAATATTCATACAATCCAGTTGTGTTGAGGAGGTGAGCTGGAGTCAGCCAATTGTGTAGCATGTGTGTCTTTAAATATTTCATTAGAAGTATGTTTTGGAAAGCCAAAAAAGAACAGCACAATTTTAATAAATAATCCTATCAAATGTTTACGATGCCAAAACCATAATATAAATCAATATATTTAGATTTGAGTATGATAAATATACCTTAAAACTAATTATTTGAAAATAATTTCCTTATTCCCTTACCTGCCAATTTTTCTGTACATATGCCTTTGTTTCTCCAGCTACTCCTGATAACATCACAGACACCTGAAATAGCTCTTGAAGCAAACCTCAGAAGCAATCCAAAACTCATGAATCATGTAGATGTGCATGCACAATGAGAATGGGACCTTCTAAAAATGCTGACTAGTAAGAAACATTGTGGTTTGTAACAAGTTAGGAAACAGGTACATGTGTGTAGTCCACAGGTTGGGTGATGAACCCAAAAACTCGGCAACAAGCAGTCCACAAGTTTGTTTATTCTGCTGGATCCCCTGCAATGTGATGAGGATAAAAAGAATGAAAGAAGCCACAGTTTTCCAGTGCTCAGCAAAACAATTAAAGGCTTCAGTCAAAATAAAATGGTGCTTTACCTCAGTGGTAAGGGCTAGGCATGGGGCTTGGTGTTTGCTTTACGACATTCTCAGACACTTTGGTTTTCTTTGCGGGTACAGAACCATGGCTACTTGGCATCCACAGCCAAAACTGTCCCCAAGGTCAAACCTGATTGTTCTTGCATCTACCTGGAGCCTTCTGGGCACCAGTGGGGATCCAGGAGAAAACACCAACTGCAGACCTCCATTTTGTGAGGAAACCTTCTATGATCGCATTTTTGGAGTCCACACCCCAATCCTATCACATAATGTCAACGGTAGGATTTCTTCCAGCTGTCCTTGTCATATGATCTTTGATTGCTTGGACCAGAGAGCTGTTCCTTCTTGTCTGAAAGCAGCCATCCCATTGCTAGACTAGAATGGCTTCTGCTTTTCCAGGGTGAGAAGCAGATGAGGTTTATGTCCTAAAGCTATGACGGCTTGTTTTCTGTTTTAAAAACATACAAAAGGCAGATATTTTGCTCACTGTATATTTTAGCTACTTGCAAGTGTTTCTAGCCATGCTAGAGAGCTGATTATTCCCTCCCAAGCTTCCACTTTGGAAGAAAAAAGTCTTAGTAACAGTTGCTAGCAAAAACATTCTGGAATGGATTTATTGATAGAAGATGACTGCTGTGCTTTCAGAAGGAAAATTAAACTGAAGGACAAGTATATTTAAGCATAATTGCTTTAAAAACAGAACATATGATATATTATAATCTGAAGTTCACTGGAAAATGGAATAATCCAGAAGGCTGAATTCAGTACAGTGAACTAGAAAAGTCACATTAATTTGCAATGAGTCCTGCTTGCAGCTTTCTATCAGGCTATGTGGAAACTGCCTCACCACCACTGGAGAACGACTCAGCTTGGATTCTGGCAGGACAGTGCAATAAGCTTCAGATGGAATTCTCAGGAATGTCATTTTGCAGACTAAGATAATCTTACCGAAAACTGTATTTTAAACAGGGTCCAATTCCCTCTGGTGGCTGGGTAACCCCAATGCAACTAAGCCACAAGGCCCATCTGTGCTCCAGGCTCACTGCGTAATGCCCTTGTCTTTGGTGTTACGTAGCATCCGATTGGGTGGGCTCTGTTAAGTATGACACACTATTAGTGCGTTGTAACAAATGGTGGTAGTAATACTTCCCTGGTGAATTTTTTATCTTCCATCTGATACAAGATCAACTTTGTTTCACTACCGATTTTCTTAAATTCTGATTCTCAAAAGGAGATATCAGAACCTGATTTTCATTTTGGAAAAATGGAGTTTCCCCACTTTATACATGAAATAGAGGCAGACTCAGACGAGTCCATTTGTCCAGCAGACCTGAACCCTGAAGGTCTGAATAATGGCTCAGACATCCATGGGCCTTAATATTATTTCAAAGCTCCAAATGATCATTGATTGCATAGCTCAGAAACTATTTACTTTGGCAAACAAATAAATAAGCTGTGTCAAACCACTTGATAGTTTTTTGCTTGCCTTTTCTGCTTAATTTTTTTACCCTTTCCTCTTTGTATTCTGCATCATATGCTTCTTGTGGAGAATGAGGCCCCCTCACAGGAATGGATATTATAGCAACTCTTCTAATCAGTGGTGTTGTAGGTCAAAATGAGCACCTACTAAACAGCAAAACCAGATGTAAGGCATGACAGGAACAGCAAATCCCATTGTAGACCAGCGTGCTGGAGACGCCAGCAGGTAAATGGGCCTGTGTTTGTCAGACTTTACCACACTGCAGTCTTAGTGTGTTACAAAGTAAGCTTTTTCAATGAAATGTCAAAAGTTACCAAATCATGAGCAACACAAGATTTCTTGTAGCTCTGAAGGAAGGAAATAATCCATCTCAAGATGCGTTGAGCCTGTTCATGTATAATAATCTGTCAAATTTCTTTGGAGCTTGTAAACCAGGCAAGAATAATAAACAAGCGAAAGCTGAAAGGGGTTGGAAGGAGCCTGGTGTATATAACAGGAATTCAGCTTTGCTGACACCAGGATTTCACCAGGCCTTCTCGTGACAGCCTTACACTAGTCTCTATTCAGTTCAGCAAGGTTTAACCAATTTTTCAAAATTCTTAAGGACCTGTTTTTTTTCAAGAAGTTTTAACACAACTGCTCAAGCGGGTCCAGAGGAGGGCTACAAAGATGCTCAGGGGGCTGGAGCACCTCCTCTACAAAGACAGGCTGAGACAGTTGGGATGGTTCAGCCTGGAGAAGAGAAGGCTCTGGGGAGACCTTACATCAGCCTTCCAGTGCTGAAAGGGGAAGACTGGGAGGGACGCTTGATCAGGGAGGGTAGTGATAGGATGAGGCATAATGATTTCAAACTGCTAGAGGGTAGATTTAGACTAGGTATCAGGAAGAAATTCTTTACTGTCAGGGTGGTGAGACCCTGGCACAGGTTGCCCAGAGAAGCTGTGGCTGCCCCCTCCCTGGCAGTGTTCAAGGCCAGGTTGGATGGGGCTTGGAGCAACCTGGCGTAGTGGAAGGTGTCCCTGCCCATGGCAAGGGGGGTAGAACTAGATGGTTGAAGGTGCCTTCCAACCCAAACCATTCTGTGATTCTATGAATTTAGCACATGTCATGCTATTCAATCCTACAAAGAACTGCAGAACTGCATAATTTGTATTTTTTTCCCCATCCATGAAAGCATCCTGAGCAAACCAGGAAGACTCACCAAATCAGTGCACCAGTTCTCTCAGGCACATCCCTCACTGAAGTTGAGATTGCTCGCCGGAGAATAGGGGGGCTCAAGCTCTGCTTAGGGACAGTGTTACTGAGTTGGCATTAGATGAGCCACACTCCTTTGGGACCATGGTGGCTGGGGGACAGGGCTGAGACATACCCTGTGAACATACTTCACAGTTTTCCCCAGTGTTAGATGTAGATGTGAGCCATGTATTCATGTATTCATTTCATAAACGCTCAGAGGTGATTCCTCCCAGAGCCCAAGATGTTCGTTAAGATTAGTAGTTATGTTCTGATTGTCTGCTAAATGGTGTTCAAGACAATGAGGAAATACAGGAGCTGAAATGCTTAGACATGCAGCAACACATGGATGAAACCCTATCAGTACAAACCTGGGAAGCTGTATTGGCTCTATGTATTAGCATCCCATTAGAGCAACGGGTAAACTGAGGCACAGAACAGTGACTTGGCTTGCTGGTGCCACTCAAGAGGCTGGACCTGCACCACAGTCTCTTTTGCAGTTGATCATTGCTGTCTGGCCCTACAAGCTATAACAAGGAAAATACATATTGCCAGCAATAAATACCCCAAGAGGGATGAGATTATTAGTGTCAGACGTTTCTTATGCTCCCTGTGTATAGAACCACTGTCCAGTAAGACCAAGGATTATTTTGATAAGAAGCTGGTCTCAAGCAATATTAGTTTGTGGGAAAGCTTCTTGGATGTAGCAAATCTTCTCTATAAGGCTCATTAAATTGCATTTTGCTACATTTACTGCACGTGGCCGGTTTTCCTCATATGGATTGACTGTTTATGCTCATTTCTCAGCTGTGTTTATTGGTAAAGTTTCATAGCCTTAATCAGAAATGCATAACAGCCCTAACCGATATAAAGCATCCACCATTTCTAATAACATATGGTCTGACCACTTGATAGTTTAAATGCCATGGTTCATTAATTCTCCGCAGGATTAATAAGCATTTGGTACTGTCTTATATTTTAAGCCAATTTATTGTTCTAAAGTGATAAAAAAAAAGGGACCTGCTATAATCTAAGTTCAAACAGTATCTTGCTTAGTTTTTCCAGAGCTGTGCTGCTGCGTGACAACAAAATCAAAGCCGCGGGAATTTGTCTTCATTAAATAAATGTCACTCCCAATTGATTGAAAGCCTTCAAAGGCAAAAATCTAGTTCATCTCTGAGGTCATTCTGATGTGCTTCTTTCCTCCACCCTATTTCAGAGAACACCCATCCTTAGCATGAGAACATGAGAAAGAAAGAATGGTAAATTTAACGACAATTTAGAACAAATTAGTTGCTGCACCACATCAAAAGCCTGGGAAACTCCAACTGCTGTAAATCATAAAGTCAGAAGGGTTGAACCTGAACTCGTGAGCCTCACCAGACTCCTAGGGATGTGGAAGGAAGGTTTCTGATGAAAAGGAGCTCAGCATTTTTGCCTCAAATCTTTATGGTGTTAATGCCTGGATAACTTTATGACTAATACCATAGTATATCAGTGTTCTAATTAGGCACCATTAAGGAATCAGTTGATTTTGGCATGTTTGAGAAGGTATTACATGGCACAGAATTTACTGCATAACCGACAAGGTATAAGAGTGAGGATTCTATCTCCCTCTGAAACTTGAACCACCACCTGAGAAACAGAATAAGCAACCTGATCAATGGGCAGGCATCAGCCAGTTTGTTTGGTGCTGTGGGCTGTGACTGGTTCATTGTTGACTTTCTGCAGTTGCTTCTCATCCTCCCAGTACATCTCCCACCATAAACCAAACAGCACAGTCTCCTTTGCAAGTGCTTTCATGTGGAGAAGTTGATTCTGTCACGGGTCAAGAGGATGAGATATTCTGTGGGCTGTGGACTGTGCTCTCAGGTCAGTCCGTATGCAAGACTGCAGCCAACTTATGCTTAAAGAGAGAATACTCTTGTTTGAGTGTTCTAAATTAATTCCTGAAATGCAAGGTACCAATAGAAGTGTGGTGATGGAGAATGATACCTAGTGGCTCCAGTCCACTAGAGTCTTTAATTGACTCCAATTTGTAGTGTTTCTGTGCTAGGTTTTGTTTGTTAAAATACCCACTTGTGCTACCACTGGTGGTAGCAGAAGTGAGAGCTCTAGTATTCAAACAAGTTACTCATAAACACCAGAATTATTAGACCTGATGAGGGTAAGGTTAGCTAGGAAGGGAGCTACAGGGTGGTAGCAGATTCATAACAATGCTCAGACCTTCATTGTCCCAAATTTAACTTGAATATTTCTTTCAATTCATTTGTAGCAATTGTTAGGGACAGGCAATAGTCAGAGCTGTTGACTGTAGATGTCCCAGTTATGGAGGTATGTGATCTTTCCCTTACCAATTTCCCATATTTTTTTTCTTAACTTCTGAGGAAGGAGGTAGTAAAATTGAAGCCTAGTTGCTCTTCATCTTTCTACTGTCATTGCTGACCAGAACGAAAATTGTCCAAATGACAGCAATCAGAACTGGAAAGAATAAAAGGCGAAGAGAGTAGATTTTTACTTCAAAACCTGTTATAATTGATACTTCTGAATAAGTCATACCTCTATCTTGACAACTGTTAACAGCTCTTGGCTGAAAGATAACTTTGTTCACGTAATTTCTCTAAAGTTCTATTCCATCTGGACAGAAAAAGAGCTACTTTCTTCCCTTGAGAGGTGTGAATGAGCGGAGATGTTTGTGGCTATGACTATGCTGGAGGATTTCAGTGAGTGCGCTAGCCCCATCTGAACCCTTTATCTGCACAAGATCCCTCATTGGAGCAAGACCCCAAATCCTCTTATTTCCTCTCTCACATCAAGGCTGCACTGGAGAGGGAACCTGGGCACATGGCCAAAGGGCATGAGATGCTGAGCCCACCATGCCCCATTTTTCCTACTAAATGAGGTGGATGGGAACACCCCCTAGACACGAAGGCCAACAGGCATGGTGTGACCTGTGCGTAGCATGATCTCTCACTCTTCAGAACGGGATGACTGGGTGCAACCTGTCTGCTTGACATAGTACCTGCAAGGTCCTATGGCAACACTATTTGGACACTGCCAGTTGGCCCCAACCACAAGCATGGCAGGGTGAGTTCCAGCAGTGCAATGGCACAGATGATTGCACTCCCAGCTGCCATTTAGCTGGCTGGTGCAAACACACTCTTGGGGTACCAGGCTGTGCAGCCTGGGGAAGGATACACCCACCCTGCATTCTCCATAGTGCCCTGAGAGTGGGTAAAAATCAAAGCAAATAACTTCCATAGAAAATCCTACTTGAGGAAAAGGGGTTTCCCAAAACTGATGAGTTCCTTTTTAATGCAACATTTATAGGAGCCCTGCTTGAAATAAATCAGAGGAGGCAATTTTCAAGGGATGTGTGCTCGGTGCTTAAAAGTTGGATGCCTGTGAAATGGATCAGTTTTGGCCTCCATAAACTGAAACACTCAAGATCACCCTTGAAAACCCTAGCTATAGATGGTAGATAACAAAGTGTGCCTCCGAACTTTCTGCAGTTTTCAAAATGACTGGGTAGGCTAGAGATAACACAAGTGCATGGTAATATGTAGCAGGCTAAGAAGGTATTCCACACAGAAAGAGAGAGAGAAAGGGGAAAACTATTATTGTTTTGTAAGAAAATGCTAAGGTGAGTGAGAAAAATTAAGGTTAAAGCTCTGAGAAAATAGTTTGATACTATAAATTCTTACACAAGTTGGCGAAAATGTATGGTAGTATATCACTCTAGCACTTGCTGATTCCTGAAATGTGTGTTTCCAGATATTAATGTGCTTTGATTTGGCTTATGGTTCTTTTTTAACTGGTGCATAGTGAACCATAGTGTGGAAACAGTTACCTTTCTACCCTAAATTCCTGTCTATAATTTTTACATGGTGGGCATGTATTTTGAATCCTTGTAATATTTGACCCATCTTCTTGGCCAGTGAGAAAAAGTACATAATGTATGTTGCTTGTTCACATAAACATTTAAGCCTTTAAAAATATCTCTCTGACCTTCTTCAACTCTGCCTCAATGATTTCCTGTGGCAGGGAATTCCTTAGGGTGATTATATGCTTTAAACAGAAGTATTTCCTTGCATCCATTTTAACCTTGTTGCTGTGAAATAAACCCAGCAACCCCCTTTGGTTCTTGTTTTATGGGGTTGGATACAGAGAAACTTCCAGATGTTTTTTTTACAAACCAGTCATTATTTTGTATTCCAGTATTATTTGTATATAAATATATATACAAAAAAGAAACACACAACAATCCACTTACGTAAACAGGAAAAATCTAAAAGTTTTTCCAGAAACTTTAGTCACTTACACGCAAGAAAGAACGAAAACTCAAGAAGATGACCTTGAAAAGCTAGCTGCACCCAGCATACACAGTAAATGGAAAAAAACAAGATGGCTTTTCCCTCTTTTCCTTTGCTTCAGACTCAAAATGCGGCCTTTCGGTACTTAAAGGGGGCCTATGAGAAAGACAGGGGTAATCTTCTTAGCAGGACCTGTTGTGATAGGGCAAGGGTTAATGGTTTTAAACTGAAAAAGGGTAGATTTATGCTAGATATGAGGAAGAAATTTTTTACAATGAGGGTGGTGAAACACTGGAACAGTTTGCCCAGAGAGGGGATAGAAGCCCCATCCCTGGGAACATTCAAGGTCAGGTTGGATGCAGCTCTGAGCAACCTGATGTAGTTGAAGGTGTCCCTGCTCACTGCAGAGGTTAGATGACCTTTAAAGGTTCCTCCCAGCCCAAATCATTCTATGACTTTCTGATTCTATAAAATATATTTGACTGGGTGAATATATATACTGGCTCTTACGTTATAAGAACTGGCCCTCATGTCCCTCTTGTTTGCTGTGGGTTTCTCCCAGACCCTGCCACTCTCAGCAGTAAGGGTATTGTTGGAGTAACAGGCTTAGGGATCAGCTACAGCCAGCTGCCCAGCTCTGCGTGATGCCCTCCAACTCTGTGATGGCGACACACATGCCAGGAGGAAGGGTGACTTAGCCAGAGCCATCCCTAGTGGGAGGACAATGGCCGGTGCTGTAGGACACCAAGACTCACAGCTTCTTGACAATTCTGGGTAGCTTTTCCTTCCAAGAAGTATTCCTGCTTCCATTTACTCCCACCACACTTACTGGTGGTTGAAAATGAAAGACTTCAGGCCATGGTATTTTCTTGTCAAGATGGCCATACGGGTTAATAAATTTGCTCAAGGTTATTGCAATCTCAGCAGCAGAGTCATAGACAGAGCTGAAGACCTCCACCTCTCAGCCTGCTTTGCAACCCTGGTTACTAATTGCCTGTGTGATGAATTTTACTCCTACAGGTACTGTAGAAGATGGGTGAGAGAAGAATTGTGCAAAATGAGTCATGCTTTAGCTTTCCTAAAGCTTTTAACTTTAGTTTAGAGCACAGGGTCTCCTTGAAGGAAATACTGGAATCTACCGAGGAAATAGAAATTATGAAGCAGGAACATCTGACTTCCTCATCAAGAAGTGTAAAATCACATCCCTCTGTGGGGCCACTCTGGAACATCCATGAAGTTATGTTGGAGAGGACAGGTCTGTTGTGCCAAACAGAAACAGTAAATGAACATTTAGGTAGTTACGAATGGCTTTTATGTTGCCTGGTTTTTAGTAAAGGACTTCTATCTCCCAATTCACCTTTCTTGAAGAAAAGCATCCCAAATCATGGATCTCAAAAGGATTAGCAACTGGGAAGTCTTTTTTTGCAGTCTCTTACAAGCTAGCCCCAAAGGTTTTATGTTTGAAAAACAGAGCCTTTACAGAAAAAAAAAAAAAAAAATAGTATTTTTAGCCTCATGCAGTAGCTCAGATGAACAAGAACCCATCGGTTCTCTGAAGACCTCAGAACTTCAGGATCAGCCTTGTGTCAACCTTTGGGATGCAGAACCTTCCCAAAGGCCACCATACCATACTTGCCATCAGTGTATATGTGTTTAATCAGGTTCTTGACAGGTAAAGACCGTGAAAAGAGGACAGTTTGTTCTCCTAAACTGTTCACTCTCTAAGCCCCCTGTTTATTTTGGAAGTGAATGAATAACATTGTGCTGGGAAAGGAAATTAAAAAAGCAGGCTTGTAATTTACAGTAGAGAAAAGAACAGATTTAGGGGCCTTTTTTTTTTACCCTCCTTCTCCCTCCTTCTTTCCCCTTCTTTTCACTGCTCTGGTTCCAAACATCTAAACGGGCTACAGCTGAAAAAGAGGACCTCAAGCCTTCCTTACTGTTGGCAACAAGTGAGTTACAATTGCCAGTCTCTGTATTCTTGCCAAGAGTACAAACTGCTTCAAGGCAAGAGAAAAAAAAAAAAAAAAAAAAAAAGAGGTTTATCAAAACCAAATGCCACTCGAAATCCTAATGCTGTGGAGCCCAATTCAAGATGTACGTTGAAACCTATCCCCAGCCATTTAAGGAAAAAGAAGAAAATGGATTCTTTAATAGAATATTTAAAATATAACAATTGCTTTGGAGTGAGGAATTCTACTCTCTCTGGTTCTTATAAAAGCTCTAATTTTTTTTTTCTTCATCTCTAAGTAAACTCCCAGCAGTTTTCTTTGAAAGTGGATCCTAGGCAGGCACCTCTTTTCCAAAGCGCTCAACATTGTTCTAATGAGATGTGATAGGTGGTTTGGAGTAGGAGCTGGTCCAAGCAGCGGAGGTATTGCTTTATTGT
Organism: Leptosomus discolor; assembly: GCF_034619465.1. NCBI lineage: Eukaryota > Metazoa > Chordata > Aves > Leptosomiformes > Leptosomidae > Leptosomus > Leptosomus discolor. The sequence continues at coordinate 121,356,960 of NC_141392.1, forward strand.
GTGTTTGTTTTTCTTTTAAAATTCAGTGATCTCGCTACTCTTCATTTTCACTTTAATGCTTCTTATTATTTTGTTTCTAACCTGTCCTTTGGATCCAAATGAGATCCAGCCTCCTTCCTCCTTCCAAGCATTCACTGCAGTGTGGGGGGAAAATTCAAGGCTTTTATTTTTAAAGTAGTCACAGTTTTGAAGGCCAGAGGGAATGAACTATTTGGACCATCTAGTTTGACTATTGGACTCCACAGATCATGGAATTTCACACAGTGATTTGTGCAGGGGGTGCAGGATTTGCATTTTGTGCAGGGGGTGAACAAAGCTTTCTGGGAAACCACCAAGCACCAAATCCTGCAGGAGCCAGCACAACCTTGGGTGTACAGACCTAGTGGGTAAGTCTCACCCCTACAAGTTGTGCCAAGTTTTTGCCCAGAACACCTGCAAGTCCCAGTTCAAGACATTCAAGCTAGCAATAACTTTAGAAGACACTCTGTAATGTGCTATCTTTGTCCTGAGCTGTACCTGCAGGCCATGGTCAAGTCTGTGGCTCCTAAGGTTCATCTGAGCAAACGTCTGAGCTGACCTATTAACTTAAGTGCCCACAGTCAAATATCAAGTGGTATTGGCTCTCAGTGACGTAGCAACCATCAGCAAATACTACCTTTGAGCTGAGACCAGAGTCTGCAGCCAAACCAACTGACAGAAATATCCCAAAACAGTGGGCAGATGGAGAAACTGCACAGTCAGGCTCTAGTTTCAGCTGAGAGACAAGGAAGTTCCTGGTGCCTGTCTATGTGAAAACCTTTCCCACCTTACCCCTGCCCATAGGGAGAATTATGCAACCGCTATCCAGCCTCAGCCAAGAGACAGAGCTATTAACCACCACGCCAAAGCCCAGACCTGACGTTGCTCAGCATCACGGATGAGAAGAGGCAACTAGAAGAGGCAAAGCAGGCAAGAGAACTTCCCAAGCTGGTTGTGAACTGGGAACCCATCACTCATGTTACATATCAGAGCTCAGGGCAGCAGGCTGAACCTGCTGGGTGAATCTCAGAGGGCTTCCCAACTTATACAGGTGTAGAGGTTTAACAGAGTGCAGTACACTGCAAGTGATGTATGGCAAAAGGCCAGGGTGAGATCAGGCCAGCTCCACCATGCAGACCCGGTTTAAACCACTCCCTAGTTGCCCCATGGACAAACCAGGCAGCTTCACAATCAGGTGTGTTTTCCAGATCCTAATTCATTTCTTTAAAGCTTTTCTGAACCTTTCCTGTTTACCCCATGTCTTCCTTGAAGTTCACCAGATCTGCAATGTGGCAACGGCTGCACTAATGCAAATACAGATGCAAGGCCATCTCCTGCATTTTATTTTCCTGCTTATTGCTGGGAAATATCCCTGATGGATGCAATCATGCTGTTTTGCTGGGGTGTTTCAAATGATGGCCGCTATCCATGCGACCTCTTTAATGTGTGAATGTACTTGTTCTTCCATTATTCTCTGGCGGTTAGCTGAGTATCAAATCATCTGTTTCAAAACCTCTGATTCGTGCCTAAGTCTTATTTGTGGCAACACTTCAGCGTACAAGTGTGCCTTTCCAGAGGTACCTCTGCATATGTTCGCCTCTCCAAACTGCAACACAACAAAGCTATTGCAATATTTTCCTCCACCACCCAACCACATGGCTGTGATGAAGAGAATGCAGTTTAGACCTGGAGAGGAGAGTGCCAGAGGAAATAAGAAGTTCTGGATGCAATCTTGGGGCCTTGTAGGTTGACGTGACTTCCAAGTTTTGTTTCCTCCAGTAAAGTGCCTCTGTAATTGTTACCCTGATATTTATATTTTCACTTATTAAATCTGTGTCACGTAATAAAATGTGCTATAAATTAAAGGTAGAGTAGCAGCTTTTTCATCTGTTCTCTGCTCCATGTCAGCCTCAGGATGTTGCATTATGGAGCCTTTCCTGGTTCACCAAGCCTCCTGCTCCAATATGTCAAAAGAGAACCCGGTGATATATTCTCTTGTTATTAACTGTTAATGTCTGATTTTTTTATTTCATTTTTTTTTAACACACAATGCTCTGAAATTGAAATTGGAGCTGCAGCACATTAGCAGCTGTTAACACATCTCTGTTAGCTTGTCCACCATCCGTGGAGCATAGACCCCTTCTGCTCCACAGCTGAGCCGCCAGGCTCTGTTTCAAATGAAAGCACAGCTCAGCTTCAAAGTGTGCATCCAGAGCAAGGCTTCCTCAGCATCAAAGGTGTGGACAGGCCCTTACCAAGATGCACATCAGTCTCGACATCCAGATCCCTGTGAGGTTTCCTAGGAGCTAATGAGGATTTGTATGAAAGCAAGAAATCAAGCAAAAGGCTTGCCAGGATTTAGATGCTGGATTTGAACTCAATGTTATCTGTGGACTAAGCACAGATTTCCACCCCCAGGTCCTGACTGTTTTTCTCCAGATTTATGGAGATAAGTAACTAGCACAAACATTGCCCATGCCTATGAGGGCCCCTCTCTTGTTCTTTTCTTGCACCTGAAGAGTGAGACATGGCTCACATGGAGGTGGTATAGAAGGGTGGCACCTTGGGATGGTGGCTGTCTCCTCAGCTCTTCACAACTGCAACATGTACTTTCAGGAACCGGTACAAGGAAGGGAATTGTTGGTATTTGAATGTTCCTGTATCACCACTAAAATCTCTAGTGTTTAAACAGGGTGGCAACAGCAGAATTGCCAGAAATTTCCCTAAAAGTTGAATAAAGTTATCAGCTACCTGTAGGGAACTCAGGGGACCATGGAAGTAAATATTAGGATATCCTTGATGATATCTCAAAGAAGATTTTTTTATATGCTCAAACCTTTTGCCTAGCCTGGATCCAAATTCAGATCTGAGCTCTAATTAGACTGTGAAAATCCTAAATCCATGCTGCAATAGCTCCCTACCCAGGCTGTGAAATCCTTGAACCCTTGGGCCAGAGCTCAGCAGGGTGAGTTGATTTGCTTCTTGTTTTCAGTTTAAAAGGGAGATGCAATACAGCTGAGAAGGGCTTGGGAAGCTGCTGTTAATAATTTCTTGACTGGTGGCCCTCAGCTGGTATTAAGGTCCAGGTATGATGGGGAGAGAAAAGGCAAGGGGTTTCTCTCCCTTTTGACCTGTTCCCAGGGTACAGCTTTAGGTCATAGTGACACCAAGACCTGGAAATACAGGGAAGGAGGATGAAGACTTCTCCCTTACTCTTCCTCATCCATCATGTCTCTGAGCTCTGTTCCAGCAGTGAAGCTGATAGTAGAAGCCAAGACTGCGGGGAGGTGTGCGTTTAAGCTGGGCAACTAAGACCTGTGCCTCACTGCAGAGGAAACATCGGTAAATTCATCAATAACTTAATGGCTTTGTAGTGATGTTTAATGTATGTCCATTCTGATCACTTCTGAAGAGGTAGTGATCCATACCTGAGAAGTGGCAGCTTTTTTCATTGTTGTAATTGCTTAGCAAGTGAATATCTGGATCAATCTCCAGGATAAGTACAGCTGTCTGAAGGACGGTGTAGTTCTCCTTCTTCAGTCACCATTCTGCAATTTCTATAAGGGGCCCACAATCATCTTTTCCTCCTTTCATATTTTCAGAGATGTAGCAAGACAATTTAGTTTGCAATGTATGGAAAAGAGTCCAAGCTGAGTAAATTGGATCTGTGAATTTCACCCAGGGACAAAGCACCTAAAATGTGAGTTTTTCAGTGCAAAACCAAAAAAATACTTTCATAAAGGACTCCTAAGCTCTGTATATGTCATCTTTCATCTTTACTTTGAGAATAATAACACTTATACATCTGAGAAAGGGCAAAACCACATCACCTGAGATGTCTTGGTTACCAGCATAAGGTAAGACTGGGACGTATTAAGAAATTATGTAAGAGGGAATGGGGGAAGAAGCATCAATATCAGCAGGTGCCGTGCACAGCCTAAGTCCACGTGTCCTGCTAGTCCTTTTTGCTGCCCTGCCATCTCATGGTGCAGAGGTCAGACACAGCACTAAAACAGGGCAAAATAGTCCCTAAGGTAGACGGGATACAGTGGTGATCAGTCTCAAGGAAGAAATTTGTTTCAGCACTTTCACTTAATGATACCTAGCAGAGCGACAAACTTTGCTGGTGGTTCTGATTATCTTGAAGAAAGAAAGATTTTTCTGTTGCAAAGGCAATAAATATGTGAAAGCAACATTCAAAAAAAGAATGGTTTGCAGTGAAGGAATCTCATTCACCAAGCACCCTTGATAAGACCTCACCGTTATAAACTATTGATGTTAGAAGTGATACATGGGTGAAAATCAGTGTTTCAGTGATGCCATTAACAATGGGACATTTGAGTCTGATCTGAAAAGCCACGTAGCAACAGTGGTGTCATGAGACCACATGTTCATTCAGTTGCAATCTCCTACCAAGTATACACACACTCTACAGACCTATTTTTTCTTTTCCATCCCTGCAAATGTAGCTTCAGGATTGAGATGCAAGGAGTTGTCTCCTTTCCTGTAGCATTACTTTCAGTGGGGATCCTATCGAATAGATTATACCCTTGATTTCTACGTACCTTGCAGCCACTGAATGAGATATTGAAGGATATGTGTCCAACCCATTACACTCCGGTAGATTTGATTAGAAACAACTGAAGGCAAAACAAATAATTTTATTGACTGCACAGGGAGTGAGAGGCAGCTAACTCCATCTTAAATATGCTTGTTCTGCAAGCCTAGCAAGACCGAAAGCTGGTGGCTCGAATGCATACAGGAGTAGGCATTCAGGCTAAGAAAACGCCATTTCCTATTAGCTTTTCGGTGTAAGAATCATAGCATGGAACAAAAATAGCTGCCCCTGAATCAGCAGAAAGAATGCAATTTTAGCTTCAGATGAATCTGAGCAAGGGGGTGCTATGAATCCAGGATGCAGAGTATGGAGGAAGGAAAGGTTATATAAGAATTTACATTAGAGCCAGTTGAATGGATGTCACCACAGCATTGGAACTCTGCATCTTCCAGTTCCCTGATTCCAGCCAGGAATCAGGAATGCATGGTTTTAAATTTGTGAAAGAAAATTCAGCAGGTTCTCCTGTAACCAGTGCTTGATTTTAAGCATCCCTATAATTATGCACAGCAGAAGTGTGGTGTTTCCAGGTAAAGCTTAATAATATCTACAAGAAGAAGAGACAAAGCTGAGCAAAGGCAATTAGAGACACTAGCAAAGAAGCAGGGAAGTTAAAGGTTTTTTTTCTGTTCCTTTTGGTGCATTATTCTTCAATCATAAAAAAAATAATAGGGAAATTCCTGCTCTCAGGGAATTTTTATGGAGAAATCTGAATGTGGTCTTGAAAGAAACTCCAGGTTTCAAAAAAAAAAATAAAATATGGAGAAACCTGAGAACTTCAAGTGCAGTAAATCAATAAGAGTTGATGATCTTCACCCAAGGGTATGGAAGGAAATGAAGTGTGAAATAGCAGAGATCTGAGTTTAGGCAATAAGGGACCGTTCCAAGAGCCACTGAAATCAATGGAAAGACTCTCCATACTTCTCTGAAAACTGTTTCAGACCTTCCCAAACTAATTCAGAAAAACAATGAGTACTCACAGGAAGGTGTTCATCACCCTTTCAGGTCAGAAGTAGGAAGCAGAGTGGGGTGAGGAGGGCTGTATCAAGTAGGATCAGCCAGATCAGGAGCAACCCAGACCGTACGGAAAGCTCTCTGTAATTACAGAGCTTCATTTCGGCCAGTGCAATGCAGCTCTGCGGGAGTTGGCCCCGTAATATCGGGACTGACATGTGACACTATGAGCATCAAGCCAAATCCTGCCACCCACACAGCACAGTAAATGCTCTCAGGATCTGGCCCATCTCAGTGGCACCACTGTGTTTGCATGACTACAGGCTCTTGCAGCTCGGCATAGCTGCCTGGCTTGCTAGATGTAGTACATCTGAAAGCTGCTCTTTCTTCCCCGAAATCACTGCTGGCAATCATTTGTCACAGCTAAGGACAACATCTCCCGCTGCTTGGCGATAGGGCTTCTGCACAGACGATGCCTTATGGACAACTTCAAGTTTCCAAAACAGCATGAGTGCGGAGCACAGGCCAGGCTTCCCTTTTCAGACACCGAGAAGCAAACACTCCCAACTGCCAATGATTTTACTTTATTGTCATTTAAGTTGGCTCCTACTGCACAAGTCGCTGGCGGTCTCACAGTAGCAGGAGTTGAGTAATAGTAGTATTTCCAGTATGCTCACCTCCAAGCAATGCTTTAAAGGAGAGACTGCTGGGAGAACAGGATGAGAATGGTTTGTATTGGCTGTTCATTCTCAATTTCTCATCAGACTGTGATTCAAACTAGCATCAAACTACAAACTCCATCACTCACATACCCCCTGTAGATTTTCCATGTTGGCTCCTCAGCAAGTGGGACCAGACTACCATTCATCAGTCCTTGGAGGTGCTGAGAGGGTCCTCACATCTTGGAAACTCTGAAACAAAGTCATCCACCAGCTTTACAACAGTGCCATGGCTTTACTACACAGGGACATTGACATATTTTTCCCTGAGAAGATTTCTCCAGGAAGTTTGCAAAACCTAGACTCACCAGGCTTCACGCAGCTAAATATGGGACACTCCCTCTTCCTGAAACTTTCCTCATGCTCAGAGAAATGCAAAACAAATCAAGGGAAGTGTCTGGAAGCAGAGTAATCTCACAGAGCTTCAAAATCACCCCCAAAGTAATCAATATACCATCTGAAACAACCTCTAAATGCAATGTTAATACAGCCCCTGACTGAAGAGATCTAGTGCTCTTCTCCATTTGCTGCTTTGAGAATGCAAAATGATCCTTCCCCACCCTCGTCCTCTTCCTTAACATTGGCCTCCACATTTCCGAAATACTCCTTTTTCTAGCTTAGAGGCAAAGTCACAGTGTTGTGGAGCAGGAACACCTGTGCTTTATTGGTCGTCTGAGACAGCAGAGGCTGGAGAATGTGGTGTTCAGCAGAGTTCTTTGAAAGCAGATCCCCACTCATGATGCTTCCCTGTCCTTTCTTACTTAGATTCAAAGGAGCACCATGGTTTCTTGCCAGCTCTGTGATCAAACCTGGCAAAAAGATGCACAAATTGGCTCCATCTACAATGCAATGCAACGCAACAGAACAAGAAAGGACCAGCCGAGTAAATGCATGCAAGAAACAAAGCCACAGGGAAAGGGGAGCAATGTCAGGAGGTGACTGTTAATATGTTGCTCACTGAAGAAAATAAAGACTAATGATACCATCCCACCTGGAAGTAACGGGCGTTGTGCAGATTATCAGGGGATGCCTGAGAGAGACCATGATTTGTGAAGGGCTGATCTCAGCTATTTAGAGCTGTAATGCAGCATTCAGTGCTGCAATCTGAGAGCTGATAGTGATTTAGTGTTTCCATTTCTTGACTTTCCTGGGAGCTGGGAGACTCTACTTGGAATTCATGCAAATTCTCTTGCATTTAATTTTCTAGACTGTTTTAAAAAGTGAAAAGAAAATGAGATATTTCTTATGGTAAATAATACTTCAGGTAATACCTGGGTAGCCCTGACTTTGCTTTAATGTTCACAACTTGTTGAAGAGAACTGGAAGAGAAGGAAAGACTTATCATTATGAACTCAATTTTTTCTTTTGTGGCTGAAAATAGTTTTACAAGACAGTGGAATGAAAGATCAGCTATTGCCTTGTTAGTTTGGTGATGGTATTCTGTCTCATAACAGAAGAGTAATGAAAATTTACACCACTAGACACAATCTTACAGTTTCCAGGACATTTTGGATTAAATTTGTGGGCCTGTATGATGAGAGAGAACCAGAGGCTTCATGAAGTCCATTGGGAATTAGGATGATTTCTCTGTTTTCCACACAAAACCCCAATCTATTCCCAGCAGTGTCACAGACAAACTTCTTAGGAACCCGGTCACGGGATGGGACTTCACAAGACAGTTATGTGCTTACATGCCTTCATGGGAAGTAGATGATCAACCAAGCGGGAATAGGAGGCATGTAGCTGAGCTGTGGAGGACAGCCTACCAGTCAGTACAAAATGATGGCACAGTGTGAAATTATGTCTCTGAAGACTGGGACCCAAACAGACCCCAGAGTTAAGTACCTCTGTGAAGCTGCAATTCACAGGCTGAGTTCTTCAGTTGCCTCCCTGCCTGTACTTGGACTTGGGAGACCTCAACCCAGATATGTCCTGGTTTTCTTCCCAGAAGCTCTGTCTGGGTGGGTGGAGGATTGTGTAAATCTCTGCAGTGTAATTCTGAATCTGCAGAAATATGGCACCTGCTTTACTCCCTGGATCATAATACAGAGTTGGGGTGCAGTGTGCAGTTGGTAGTTTGATGCTTCCCGCTCAGGAATTGGGATACATGGATTCGTCTACCACCTCAGTCTTTACAGCTTCAAACCCACCCATCTCACCTTCCAGAACAAAGTCCTGACCAACAGGCTATCATCTCCACCATGCAACAGAGATGGGCCAGAGATAAAGCAAGAGGGAGAGACCTGTCCTTCATGTTTCCCCATCAGAGACAGCCCAAGATTTCATGTACTAGCTCTTCTTGCACTAAAGAACTATTCAAAGTCATGCAGAGAGCTTTCCATGTGGGATAGTCCCCAGATAGACCCACCAAGATCAAAAACATATAGGCAGCTTTCTAGGCAGGACAGCCCCTGGATAGACCCACCAAGAAGATTTCCCCAAAACCAAGGTCTTTGGGATTACAGGGTCTGTAGCTGTAAAGCAGGGAGTAATGCCAAATCTTCCAGACAGTCTCTCCTGGAGCCAAGAGCCTGGAAGAGTAGATATAATCTGGGCTCCGTTCCCAGGTCCACAGCAGGGAGCCTGGAAGCTTGGAGAAGCCTGGCTAGAGGAAGAGCTCTCCAAACATGCTGGTTCCCTGCTGCAAGGCTGTGACTCAGAGCCTGGGCAAGGGGAACAGCCTGTAATGGTGGGGGAACCAAGCCCAAGTGCAAGCTGTCCTCTTCTGGACCTAGTTGAACCAGTGCATGATTTAGCGAACAGTATGCCAACAGGACTGTAGTAGCAGGACTTCAAGTGGTCTCTTTTCCTAGCACTTGCTGGAACAAGTAAAATCTCTGTGTCAAAAGAGCCCATTTCTTTTCACAGCCATTAAGTTTTGGGAGTTCCTGCAAGCAGAAATTTATTAGAATTTTAGTTCCAGCATAGATGGAAATCAAATTTAAAAGAAAAACAAATAAATGATGGAATTGGAAAAGAAAAAAATTCCTTAAAAAAAAAAAAATCAGTATCTGCTCTAGACACGGGTAGAAGGAATTGACTGATTTGAACAAACCACTTTTTTTCCTTTATGTTTCTAAATGAACTGATATAGTACTCCAAAGACAGAAATGTGGGCTAAGTTCCTTACCAGGGTGTGTGAGTGCAGCTCCACTGACTTCTGGCAGGATTTCCCCAAAGTGAGTTATTCAACAAAGAGTGCAAAACCCATCAGTGAAATTACTCACAACTACAGTCCCTGCTTTATTAGACTGTTTAAAAAAAGTAAAGAATAATTTATTTTAGCTAATCACAAATTCACATCACTTTGCTGGAAAATGATAGGCAAACAGCTCTAGTCAGCCTTAATAAGGTTTGGGAGGAAAGCCAGCCATTGATTTGGCCTCTTGGAGCTCTGATATCATGCTGGCCACTGTGCAATGGTTATAGGAGTCAAGAGATGCAGCATGCTGGTTGTTTCAGAAATCTCTGCCAGCAGAGGAGACAGATGCCTTTTGGACTAACACCCACTGAACTCTAACACACACATGCACACGCACAGAGGAGTGTTTATTCACTTGTCCGCAGCTCTGTTGCTAAGTGGATGTGTTCACACTCTCTTGGCTTGTTTTATTAAGTCTGACATATTGTTGTGCAGATGCGGTGCTTGGCATGCTGCAAAAAGTGGCTTCCAGATAAGGTGAGTCCTTCCCGCTGAGCTCCATGTGAATTTGGTAACTCTTCTATTCACTCAGCAAGGAGGGATTAATAACGGTGACGAATGCAAGACACGACCAGGCAGGCAGTGCAGGCTTCCCTTGGTGTTTTTCTGTTTAGAAGTTTTTCCTTCCCATTCTTTGACAGGTCTTGACCGCAATGAAAAATTACATCTTTAATTGAAATGCAGGCTCCACTAGCTGAAAAGAAAGGAGTTCTTGTGGGACAAACACAATACTAGGAGGCAGGAGATGTTAGTTCAGGTCCTGGCTCTCCTGCAGCCTGCCTGTATGATCCCTAACAATTCATCTGATACCTCTGTGCTTCTGTTCTCCTGGTAAATGAGAAAAACAAATTGCAGACTTCCTTCCTCTCTTAAATTCGTTTAGCCTGCAAGACTCTTTGGAGCAGCCAGTGTCTCCTATTACATGTAGATACAGGGCCTTCCCCAACAGGTTGCAAACTCAGAGAAGATTCCTAAGTGCTACCGTAATAATGAGTCATTTATCCCCAACTCCCTTAACAGGTTATTGTAGACAATAAATAAGAGCAAGACTGACCTTTACTGAAAGCTGAAAACTTTTTGAAGATTTAAAAATCAGAGCATGCCAGGACAAGAATGTCAATTCAGCTCCCTACAGAATGACAATTATCTCCACTTTAGAGATCGAAAACTGAACAGGAAGCATAAGCAATAGTTTCCCAGTTCCCAATTCCCTATGGAGTTTCTGGGAATTAAACATAAATCTCTGTTACAGAACTCTTACTAACTGGTTTCTTCTTTGTATTTAAAAACATAAACCCCCAAACTTTTCCCCCAGCTTCCCAGCAAACTCAGAACAAGGGAGTGAAGTGTTTTTTTCTAGTCCTTCGGTTATTATCTTTGTAAAGAAATATTTATAAATTCTAAATTCAATCAATTCTAGGTATTTTTTGATAAGAAAATGCATATGTATTAAGCACAGGGATACTCTTCTTTTATTACTGAATGAGGTTGCAATTGAAAGAAATGCAGTGTAAAATCTCTTACCTCATAGCTGAATATATGTACACTTCAATGCGTGTGTATACACATACTGATATACATATATATTCTCTAACTTTGAACTGCAAATATTTATCAAGCACACTAAATATTGTACATGAGTACAGCTTTTGCACTCTTTCCAAAGACATGAATAACCCTTACAGAATAATATACATGAATCTTGCCTGCATGTTTAGACTTCTCCTGTATATTAATTTCCTGAATAGGACATCATCTCTGTCGGAGTCACAAAGCATCTTTTACACTGCTAGGTTCCACCACGCACATTACTATAATGTGGTCAGGAACTATGAATTTTTTAGGTACCATTCAGGGGGCATTTTATATGCATATTTCATGAGAGGAGGGGGTGGGAATAATATTTTTGGCAGACACTTGCTAGGGTATGGATGGGATTCAGGAGAAGATGGCTTTTCATCTAAGTAGTCAACTCCACTCAATTTAAACCATGGCTCTTGGGAAGCATTTAAAACACAGAGCTTAAATGGAGCTGCACTGTAAGCAGTACAGAGCAAACTGTCCAGAGTGTGTATGTATACATATATATTTATATATAGCCAGATGCTCAAGGTCAAATGCACAGACCTAGCCATTTGGGGACTGAAACTATGAAGCAGTTTGATGAGACAACACACTGTTCAGAGCTGCTTTCCCCTGAGAGGCTGCTCAATACTAGGAGTTGTCCTTGGGGTGAACTACAGGATCTAAGTAACTGCAGTAGTGCCAGTGACAAGGCACATCTGAGGAGCTCAGACAGCAGATGCAGAGAAAATAATAGTGCAAGTTTCTTGGGGGGTTAAAGTGTAAAGCCAGATATCCCTGTACAGCTGTTTGGGACCTATCACACTGAGACATCTTCCTCCCCAGTGAGCTACAAAGCTCTGATCCTCACAAATGGTGCACACATAAGTGCAATAATCCACCTGTGTCTAGAGTCAACACCTCGTAAGCAAAATTGGAGGAAAAAAAAAACCTTCATGAAATAGTCTCAATGCTCAGTGACAGCACTTAGGAGTCCCTGGTGCATGACATCAGGCAGTCAAGGCTTGGGGTGGCACTGACTGCGCCAAACAAATAAATTTGTCGTCTTAAGGCAGTCAGTGGAAACCAGAGAGATGGGAAGACGCACACATTACGTAACAAAAATGAAGGGAATGACTCCTCAGGATGCTGCAAGGCTACAGGAATCCTTATGATCATGTCCACCTGAACTCCATCTGTGTCCTGTCCAACTTCCTATCCTGCCCCAGGCACTTGGCTTTTGGCCTGGCCCTGCATAAACTCACCTTTGGTTTTTAGACCATCTTCTACACAGTCAAAAGATGGAAAGAAATGAAAAAAGCTTGGTAGTCTGAATGCATTACTAACAAATTTCAGAAGTAATCTGAATATAGTTCCAAAGCCCGTATTCATCTTGCCTAAATTTAGGCACACAGTGGAGCCACAAAAATTAGTAGCATAATTGCCTTCAGCTTCTCTATAATCAGAATAAAGAGACAAGCACTAACAGAGGCGGTATGTCTCTTACCTGGACTGGAGGTTTTCTCTCTCTTCATTAACTAAAGTGGAGTATTTCTGTCTTTCTGTGGTCATTGTTGTTTTCAGGCTGCTTGAACTTCCCCAGTCCTGCCAGAAAGTACATCTTGGATGCTCCAGGCTATTTCTTTTGAGATTTTTCTCTCTCAAACACTTGGCTTTACTTTCACTTTTTCTCCAGTCATCACCTTTACTTCATTAATGGTCTGGATCCAGCCCAACCCTTTCCTAACTCTATTTGGCCAAATCCAGTTTAACCTCTGTTATCAATTCCAACTGTAATTTCTATGTGGGACAGTAATGGTTTAGCAAATCTACTCTGTGTGTTTGATTTCTCAGAAAGAACTGGAGATTTAAAACTCTCCTTTAGCGTAAGGCCAGATAAACTGCATGTCAGCCACATATTCTTACTTTGTGGGGCAGTTTTTTCCACAAATTCACTCTCTAAAGATGGTGAAAGCAAGTTCATGAGCAGAGAACAGCTAAGTGTACCATTAAAATGGGCTGCTAAGATTAGTCCTGTACCAATTCAGCTTGCTGGCGAGCACTCCCAACAGCCCCCTCTGGGAGCAGTCAGAAACCAGAAAGCATCTGCCTTGGGACCAGTCAGTCATGCCTGCATCCGATCCTGGCGCCTGTCCTGCTGAGAAAGGGGGCTTGTCTTCACTAATTTCATGATGTCACCATTAGAAGAGTGGGAAGCAATATTTCCATGAATAATAATATACCATGAAGGGCAATCAGTACTCAAGAACAACGTCCTTGATCGTTGGCCAGCCAAGCAACCTAAAGAGCTCTCCTCCTCGTTGCGTAGGGAAACGAGTTATTGATTTGCACGTTGTTACAGAGGGCAGTTCTTAATCATAATTAGGCCACTGTGAAAAGTCAAAGCCTTCAAATCATATGAGGGCTTTCACCGTTGCAATCTGGCATCCATATGTTCAATGGCAACTCAAGCAGACTGCTTTAATTTTTCCGTAGTTTTTTTCTCTGAAGACTCAATATCATTTACCCCTTTGAATATGTCAGTTCTGTTTTTTTGGATATGCAGACCCATATTGTCTTTCAGAAGGCTAAGTTAAAACACAGTGCTCCGTTTTGATGCACTATACAATAAAAAATCCTCTCTTTAAGAAAAATAAGACACGACAATCACCATTGTACTGTGAGATATTCCCGCAAACTTGCATGTTTTGATCTGAATATAGGTTGCTTCAGAACCTGACCAAGTTTCTTAAGTAAATTCTGAATAGAAGTAAGAGTAGCCAAAAATACTTGTAGCTGATTGCTAATCTGGGGCACTGAATACATCCTTCAGATATTCCCAGATGTCACTCAAATATTTCTAGCTGAAAGGTTTAGTGTTTATGTTCTTCTTGGGTTTGTTTAAGAAAATTTGGAAAAAAAAATCTAACTAAGGCCTCCTCCTGAAAGGAGTCTAAAAACATTTGGCTTTCAGCAGTGGAGATTGGTGCTTATTCGTTCTCATCAAGGAAAAGGAGCCATATGAGTGAAAGAGTGATGGGGGCTCAAGCGCAAATGGGCTTCTGTTGGCCTGGGTTATACTGACAATTAGATTTGGTTTTCAAATTTTCAGATGTCTGAAGTCTGAAATCATCTTACAGCGAGAATGGTAGCAAAATACCTTTGTGGTTTCAAGGGAAGTATGGTCATTTTACGAAAGGGTCGAGACTCTTCCTGACAGAAGGACAGGATTCCTTACACCCTGCAACACTGGTGATGGCTGCCTCCTTTTGTGGGCACCCATGGGAATGGAGGGACTCCTCCATTGCACTGGTCCTCTCAGCCTAAGGTAATGTCTAAAACAGGCTTCAGAAATCACTTCCTAGACATACCAGTTTCTTTCCACTGTCTATAAAGTGAGCCTAGTGTGACTAGGTTAGACGGACAGGGCTACGCTGTAGGAGTGAGAAGATATGAATCCCTTCAATGGGACAATACCTTTTCTATCAGACATATCAACTTTTTATCCAAACCTAAACTTCGAAAAAAACCCGTGTTTTTTTCTGAGATCTGGAGTACAAAGTAGAACTGAAGATGAGATCATGTATTACAGGAGAAAATGTATCTTAGCTTGTCTGAAAATCACTGCAATACATCAAATTCATCAGTTCTGCTTTTTGGCCCTGAGTTCCTTCAGCTTCCAAGTACCTCCCCAGGTGTCCTGCAGTGCACATACCCCAAGTCCCTTGCTTGCAATGCTAGCCAGCTTTTCCTCAGCAGCACATCACTCAGTGAATCCAGTAGGAAGCAGGAAAATAAACTTCATTTTTTGCATACACTTTTGAATCACATCCCAATGAGGATCTTCTATTGCCTCTATGAGTTATATGAGGTAAGGTCTTTAAAAGGATAAGAAAACACAGAATATCAATTTATGCCAGCCTAAAAGCTCCAGCATTTTTATTACATAAAAATGCTAAAATGGGATGTGATCAAGAACATACACTTTCAATGCAAGAGACTTTTTTAGTGATCCAAAGCCTTAATTAACAATAAAAGGTAGAGCCTTAAAGTATCTCAGACTCCATTTGAATTGACAAAATATTAAAAACTTGCCACTTTCACCATCAGTTCCTTCAAAACCAAGAGTGGGAAGTTTCAGCAAGGTGAGAGCTGAGGGCCACTGAAGGATTGAAGAGCCCTGAACTAGTCTTAAAACTCAGTTCCTCCAGTAGGACTCCTGGCAGGATCTGTTCAGAGAGTTATGCTACATGACGTCTCACTAATATGTCTCCACCTCTTCATGTTGATGAACTTCGTGACATGACCCTAAAAAAAAGATAGTACTTAACATAACCGTACAAATTTATATTTTTATGGTGATGCCAGCTTGGCTTAGATGATCTTTTCACAGCTCTTCAGCATCTGACAGATCACGTGTTTTACCACAAGAGGCCTTTACAACAGTGTATTGGCATGATAAGAGTTTTTTTAATACAAATTGGAAGTGCCACCTCTTTCATAAGGCCTCAGTATTTCAAATACTGAAGAGACAAAGCTGAAAATGCCTTGTTGTCCTGAAATCTCTAAACATATAACATTATGCTCTGCTCCAGCACGGATAATCAAATTGCGTTCCTGATTTCCTCATGTGAAGCCCAAGCAACCCGTGGAAACAGAAGAGCCTGCTCCTGTGTTATCATAATGAATTACATTTGTTAAGCCTGCCTTAGCAAATTAATTGATTTGATATGATTTAGAAGGACAAAATTTTCCACTTTCTTTTGGCATTTTACCTCAACACAGCCACATCCAGAAGACCCAGGAGAGCAGAGGAGTTAAAAGGAGAGACAATGGAACTTGGTTCTCCTCTGGCTACCCTTCCCCTGCAAAACCAAGAACCATTCTGCATGGCAGCATCCCCTCTCCTACCCCCAGCCCAAAATATTATGAATAAGGACCACAGTTCTCCATTCACTCAGGAATGCCAGATATGAAACCACAATCAAGCTTCGATCTCTTCAGCACAGCAAGCTCCACATGCCAATCTACATGTTTGTTGAAAAAAAAGATTCTGCTGGAATAAGTTTCTATTATAAGCTCTCACTGTATACATTTTTTGGAGTTAGTATATAATTCCTGCACCAGAACCCAATATCTTTTCTGTTTTACAGCTGCTTATAAATACAACTGCCTTCCATCTAAAAAAAATAAATATTCACAATGTCTGTTCAGTTTGCCTTCTCGCAGCATCTCTCTCCCTCTGCCCAAATATAATCACACTTTCTAGCCCCAGTCACTCGTGTGGGGGAGAGCCAAACAAATCTCACATTCATAAACTCAGATGACAGCCACCCTGAGCCATAGGAATAGCATTGAATTTACTGGAGCCGTTAGCGCAGTACAAAGCAACTGGAGTAAACAGCGACTTCCAAAAGAGGCAAAGTTATTTGGAGCGGCTCCAGCAAGCAAATGGCAAAGACATTGATAGGTGTAGCAATTATTATTTCCTTTCCCCACACCCTTTTCCTTTTTGCAGTTTGGCCAAATGAGTTTCTCTGCAAATGCGGGAGGCACTGGAATCTGCTGAAAATGATGGTGATTTCTACAGTCGCCCTCAGGGTTTCAGCACAAGAATAAAAAATTCTCTAGCTTACCAATCTCTATGAATTCATGGTGGGAATATTGTTTGGCCCAATAATATGTTCACTGGGTCTTGGTTTCTTCTTGGAACTGGTGAAGCAGGTTGTCTGATCAAGTGATTTCAGAGCTATTCCTTGTCTGTGTGAAGGAAATAGGAAAAGGGCCAATTTGTCTGGAATTAATTTTTTTTAAAATAACTGATCTCCCACAAATATGAGCTGAGCCCAGAAAGATGACTTCAAGGTTAAAGCACAAAATTGGAAAATAGGATAATTACTACTATTGGTAGTACTGTTACTGCTCTTAGCAGCATCACACCCAAACCAAAAAGCTGTTACAACAAGAGTTGTGCAAACACTGAATGGAAAAATAGTCCTTGCTCCAAACAACACACAATCTTTTGCAAGAGAGAGAGAGACTAACAGGGAAAGGACAAGGACACAGTGAGCAGTCGGTAGTCTGAATGAGGCGAAATGAGAGGGACTCAGGAGTCACCCTCTTTTTCCATCTGTCTGGTTTCTTTACTCTAGCAGACCTTTGGGTCAGGGTGTCTCTCTTTCTATGCATTTATACAGCTCCAAGCATTGTCTCTGTTCTGATGGAAAATTTGGGGAAGCTTTCAGCAAGTTTTTAAGTGAAAGGTATGCAAATGGATAAGACAGTCAGCCTGGCCTTGTTTGTGATCTTTATTCTTGTGTTAAATTCATATGTACATAGGATTGTGCCATATGTTTCCAGTCAGCCCTCGGACATGGGGTTTTATAGAGGCAGGGAAGGCATTATGCTGAGAGGAGCAGGCACTTTCAACAGCTAAGGGTGCTGCAGATGATCCTTTTGGCTTAACTGCTGAAATTGTTAGGTTTCTTTTGTGCTAGGAAGAAGAGGAAAGCTGGCCTAGTGTGACAAGCTGAAAAATTCTTTGGTTTGCTGTTTTGGACACAAATCTGAGTGAACCAGTGGGCTGAGCACTGAATCAAGACTTGCCTGTTTAAGTTTCTAGCTCTTGTTGATATCTTTGAGGAGATTTGGCAATATGCATGTGCGTTCCCATGGTGTTTTGCCCCACCTGATGTTTCTGCTTATCACTGCACTCTGTGGTCTTGTTGCAACCAAGACGGCCCTAACCCAAGATCTATTGCACAGTTAGATCCTGTCAAAGATTTCTGGGCCAGACAAAACTTCTTCATGGATCAAAGAACTGACATGTATTTATTATCCCCTTTGTAACGCAATATTAATTGAAATCCTAAAAATCATCCATAGCACCTAAAAACGTTTCACACAACAGCAATATAAACATCTCATTCCTAAAACCGTCACAAAAAATATATGACACCACACAATCCTGTAACACAGTAGCTTAATGTAGCATTAACTGACAGATTACCTTAGTGGAGCACATTGTGGGCATAATTAGCAACACCACAGCATGCTTCAGTACCAGCTGTGATCTTGCACCAAAGATTTATAAAGATCAGCCTGTTAATTTGTTCCAGGTAAAGGCCAATGTTGGGTAATCCAGTACCTAGAGGGGTGATGCATTTGATGGAGGCAGAACAGAAGATCTCTACATCAAAAGGGTCGTCAGCACCTGAGCAAGTGTCATGCACTCAGCTTGTTTTATATTTTTTCCAGATTCAAATTTTCTATGGGTTATCTGTCACCAGGAGGCATTTCAACAGCAAATCAAATTGAGCTCTCCTGAAGAGGTCAGCTCAGAGTCCATTTCAGCTCACCATCACCCACTGGTTTTATTCTCATTTTAAAACTGGTTTTAAGCATATTCAACATAGGAACCTGCCATCTGTAATTCTCAAAGCTATTTATCAGATAGATAAAAGCCAGAAATTTGACCGTGGAGTGTCATCTGGAGATGTTGCCATCAGCATGTTGGCAGTCTTCTGGCACCATCCTCATGCAGCAACAGTTAACAGCAAGTCGCACAAAAGATCACCACCTAACAAGAAGAAAGACTTATGGTGGCTGACGACTACCTTCAGATGAGATACGCTTTTCAAGCACCTATTTTATCCCCCCAGAGCTATAACAGGAACTTGTTTCAGATGCCAACATTTACACTGTGGAGCTGTACAGTCAGATGAAATGAATTCCAGGCTTGGGGTCAGGCTGCCTCACTGTTTGCTGTGAGTAACTCTGAGGGGCCTCTGAAGGCTGAGAGTTATCGTCTGTGACAATATGGGCTCATATGTGCAACCATGACACCCTCAGATAGATGAATGGGTCTCGGCATCTTAAGCACACTCAGCAGACCCATATCCTTCATGGCACACCCAAGCCTGCCCTTTTCACATCCCTGATCACTTGTCCCATATATCTCCTCTGTGTGATTCCAGTCTCCACTCTCAATAGTTTTTGTCACAGTCTAAAGCCACTCTTATCTTCCTCTCAGGGCTCTTGGTCCCAGTCTCCTGGTAGTCATCACAGTTGTGTTCCCAGATGTTCTGTTTCCCATGATCCTTAAATCTTCTCAACTAATGAGGCTCAGAATTTCACCTCCCAGCTCCTTTACCTATATGTCTTTTGCTTTTTTCCCCTCCTAAAACATTCATTCCTCCCCTGTCTTCATGACAGATCCCCACTGGATCTCACATTCAGTGTTTTTCCATATATAAGATTCTTATACTAACCTCTTCTTCATCTCATCATTTGATCCCAGATTATGTTCGCTTTTCAGTTTAATATGGTAGCCTCTTTGCCAAGCCTGAATTTCATACAAACAAAACATCAGTTCCCCTCTCTCCTCATGTCTTCTTTCTCTCACCAACAGCTTTGCTCTTAGAAATACTACAACTGTTTTGGCTAAAACTTAAAAAAGAGATTCTAAAATTTCAGTTCCAAGAGGTGAAGTATGACAGTATTATACACATCAAAAATCAAGGCCATAAAGGACAGTCAACTTAGGAGCAGTAGTCTGTATCCTAACTAATGCAACCATAAGCATTGCAAGTACACAGACATATACAGAACCTGGCTTTGCTAAACAGGCTTAGAAAAGGTGGCTGAAAATGATCTAACTGGCTCTAGACCTGCAGGTGTTCAGGCACTGTTTTAAAGCCACCTTTTACATACTTGCAAGAGGAACTGTTTTAATCAAACCAATACTGCAAGAAATAAACACGTCCTTTAACCACTAAAAGGTGCCTGTGCAGTTTGTAAAAGTCACCAGCACCTTGAAACCATTTGAAATTCTGCCTTCATCATGTTTCCCCTTCAGCAAAGCAGTTGCTAAGTTAATAGGCAAGGTTGCAGCCAGTCTGGACTAGTATGGTGGGAAATACGAGAAGCTACTTGATCAACAGTAGGCATGTCTTCGAACTGTATCTTAGGCGATATTTCCACTGAAAATTCCACTCTCCATATTCATAATCCCCATGTGCTGTCACTCAATTCACAAGTATTTAATTCTTCACTCATATTAAAAAAAAAAAAAAGATTGCCTTCACAAACAGCAACATTTTAACATAACTATTTTTATTGCCTAGTTCCCGTCACTGACATCCATATACTTTAGAAACAATTAAAATCTGCCCAATATATCAATTTATCCTCACTTCAAGGGAAAAATAGTGCAAGCAGGAGCAGAAAGGATGAGCAGCACTTTGTTCTGTTGACAACAGACTCTGTCATTCCCCCTTCCTTTCTTATTTCCAAAAGCCCATGACTCCCAATGACAAATGACTCCCAATCACAAATGTTTGGGCTCAGTGCAGGAACAACCAAGTAAAGTCATGAAGATCCCTTTGTACCAGAAGATTACTTATGTTGAGCTGTTCTTTGGAATTTCCACAGGGAAGAGACAATGTGGAACAAGTATTTTCCCATCCCTCAACTTCAACATACATTTAGAGCCAAATTCTTATGAAACAATAAATTCCTTATCCAAACTTTCCCTTAGGTTGATTCCATGGGGGGAAAAAAAAAAAAGAAGAAAAAAAAAAGAAAAAATATAAAACCTTTACAACTTTTCAGGCAGCCTGCTTGTGCTGACCATTGTCCCAGAGTACTGTGGGTTGGAACAGACCCTTGCTGGAAGGGTATGTCACTGACTCAAATGCAACTTGTTTTCCAGCCTGCCAAGTTCCCACTGAATGGCATCCCTACCTTCCACTCTACCAGTCGCTTTCCCTAGTTTAATGTTATCCATGATCTTCCTGAGGTGCTCTCTGTCCCAACTTCAGTCATTAATGACGATGTTCAACAGTATCAGTCCCACTATTGCTGGCAGAAGAAAACTGCCAGCAACTGGCCACCAATTGCACTTCCTGCTGATGACCATTGTTCAGTGAGCCCAGTGGTCCTGTCAGTTTTCCACCTAACTTGCAGTCCATCCATCCAGTTCAAATCTCTCTGAATTTACTGTCATTTCATCATAGTGTCACTGCTTCCTTGTGGTCCCCATCTCTCTGTCCATCTGTCTTCTCTTCTTCAGCATTTAGATAAGATTTCTGCAGAAGGCTCTGTCTTTCTGTTCCATGTTTTGACAATGCTTAGCACAGTGAGCTACTAGCATGAAAGTACAGCTCCTGAGTAGAACAACAACAACAACAAAATAATCATACAATATTGTTGAGTTTGTACTGCTTTAGAACTGGAAAATGGAGTTTTGAGGTAATACAAACCAGAGCAGCAACAGTTGGTTCCGCTCATATCCAGACTTCTGAAGCATTACAAGTTATCAGATACCTTGCCTGTCGTAAAGATGCTTGGCATCCTAGGAAGTCAGAAGCTGGCTTTAAATGACTTGGGATATCTTTACCTCTGGAGTTTTCTGTTATGATTCCATATGTGTACCTGATAAGCATTACCACATATCTTCATACCTGTCAATCTCAAGGCTTGACACTGAGTGGTACCAGAAGAAAGTCTGTTCGTGCACCTTTTTCACTCTAGTGAGGGGGAATCCCTGAAAGATGAGTAGTTGCTCAGTTGCTGGCAGCCCACCGTAGGCAAGAGAGAGCTCTATGTAGAACTGAAGGAAAAAGTTGTCCCAGGAGTTCTTTGGCCAGAGCAGATGATGCTCATCTGATGCTCCAGGTCCAACATGCAGTTTAGGACAACATTTTGCTTAGCCAAATCCAAAGTTCAGTCTATGACATTTCCTTATCATTCTGCAATAGCAAAAGCCTGGATCCATTTTACCTCCTGCCGAACTAGCAGCACATTAGGATATATAGAGTGCATCTATATATCCTAAATACTACCAAAGCACACTCTCTAACCCTGAGAGAGTCAGGGCTCTCTGATAATACCCATATTATTAAAATCCCTTACCTACAAAATAAGGTGGTTGCATCATCTTGCTATAGGAAATGGATCACCGAAACCAATGTCATGAGTCAAGAGAAGTAAAAAGGCATAAATCCTATCTTTGACATGGTGTATATGTATGTGCATGTTATATGGGTATAAAATCACCAAAATCAAGAGTCAAGGCTTTGAATGCACTCAGCATTGCTGATGATGCAGCTGACTTCAGCAGGGACCATTAACTTAATGCTGAGCACTTTTGCCTCAAATAAAACAGTTCAATACAACTATTTTGGGAGAAAATGCAGGCATAGGACTTAGGCACTTTGAAAGCCTATTTTAGGCATGTCTCTTCCTGTGAGAAGGAACAAATCAGATCACTGTTTGATGATACTATTTTCCACTTAGCAAGCACTACTAGGATAATAATCTACTGAAATACATAAAGAACATGAAAAGGAGAAAGCTCTGGCAATGTTATCTGTTCTTGTTATTACTATTTTATAATAGGCATATTCATTTTGAATTTGTTCCCCCAAAAATGAAATTTAGAAGCGCAGTTATAATAGGCAAGACAATTTGTCCAGATCATTGCAGAAAGTTCAAGAGAAGCAAAGTGTGAGACAACAGCTGTTAGGTATTATCTCCAATAACTCCTGAAACATAAGTGAGATTACAGACAACTAGATCAAATTTAGTGCCTATCTTTGAAAAAAGGGGGGAAAAGAAGACTTTGACACTTGTGTATCAGTTGGCTGAACATCAATTCCCAGGACAACTCCTAGAATCTTAATTATTTTTTTCTTCGTTAAAATGAAGCCTAAAAGTGATTGTATCTCAATTTATAAAATCACAGAATACTACAAAACATATCTGAGATGAATTTGCAAGAATAAATCAAGCCAAACCAATTAAATATCCATTTATAATAGGGTAAAAATCTGTATGTCATATCTAGACTTTAAGAAGGTTTTTGACATTGTCTTATACAAACTTCTTGTGAACAACATAAAGAAACATGATGTAGATAGGACTACACTAAACTGGGTACGCTCCTGTTCATACTCACAAAGCAGTTAACAATAGTTGCGGTCAAAGTGGAAAAATATATCCAGCAGCTTTCCTCAGGTAACTGATTTGGCTCTGTACAATACACTCATTAGTGACCAGAATCATGAAACAGGTTCGCAATTGCTGGAAAGTTTGTATTTAATCCTGGTTTGAGTTTGGGGGAGGACAGATGACCAGCTTGCTAATTGTCATTATTAATCTCTTTTCTTTACTTTACTGTAATTCAATCCAGATGATTATGGCAAGAAAAAAAAATAAAAGAAAAATAAAAAATGTATTTTAAATACAATATGCAATGCTACCCGAACACAGGGTTTGGGGCTTATTCTGCAAAGTATTTGTACTGTCCATTCATTATGTCCTGAACAAACACAACTGGTTTTCTATGCTGCAATATTTTCCCCCTGAGATTTCCAAAGCACTCTTCAAACATAGCTAACCAATTTTGCAAAACCTTCATAGATTCTCAAAGCTGAAGGGAACCATTTTAATCATGTAGCCTTATCTCCAGCCTAATACATGAAATATATGAACACGTGAAAACAGGTTCAAGACATCCTAAATTTTTGAAAAAGAGTAGTAATTATCTGGGATTGATGTATTCATCTTCCTCTCAGGCCACCACCCTAGAATCTTCTTCTGCCATTTCCAATTTACTGAGCTGGGCATGGATTTAAGCCATTGCTGACCCTGGAAGAAAACCACAGCTACGCTACAGACTGGTTTAGATTTAGGCCAGGGAGTACAGGCTCCAACTTGAAATGCAGAGGTCAAACTTCAGTAACCAGAAATAATCTTCAGAGCTTTAAAATGGCAGGAATCCAAAGATCCAGCTTTCTCCTTGGTTTGATAAATGCTGCCCAGAAGTAAATCCTAGAGGATTTGCGTGTTTTTCACATATCTGGAGGCATGCAACATCTTTGCCGGCTCTGCAAGGCAGAATGTTTCTAGCAAAAGCAAGTCCTCCCCAGCACTGAGGACTTGGGCTGCCAAGTTGGGGCATCTCTGATGATGCAGAGATGGGAGCTAGTGCCACATAACTGTGATGGGCAGATTCAGGAGGCCAAGGCCCCATTACTCTGATGCCACAAGAGTTTGTAAGACAGCTATCATGCTTTGCATGTGCTGGGAAGTGAGAGATTCGATACCTTTCAGCTCTCACTCCCATTTGTAATCTCATAATCACAACAGAAGCAGCAAGAGCATTTTATATTTAGGGCAGGTTTTGAGTATGAGGGTGAGGAGCAATATTTTTAGGACATCTGCAAAAAGGGAAAAAACCCTTCCTGATCACTCCTGGTGAAGGGCAGCCTACAGTAAGAGAAATACTTGTTCCCCTCCATTCCTTGTCACCCCTACTGCCTTCCCCACAATTTTGCCTCTGGTTAAAGTGCTCCCTGCAAGCAGGCAGGATGTCAGATTTACATCTCATCTGAGCTGTGGCTCTTCTGAGCACAATAATACTCAGTTAACACAATACCATAACACTAGATCAGGTATCATCTGAGGGGAAAAACATGCCACCTCTGGGGACACAAACACAACTTCCTCAGCACCTGGGTGTTCTTGGAAAGCTCTTACTAATTTGGTTTTTAATATATACAGCTATTCAACAATGGCAGAGGGGGGCTACTGGGTGTTAGAAGAAAATAAGAAACCTCAGCTGAGCAGAGAAATGGCTTTGAAATGGATATCAAGAGTAGCATGTCACACAAGACTCAGAAAGCTCAAAAGCCTGCTGGGATTTGTTTTCCTCTCTGAGTAAATGATGTGACATGGAGGGAGAGCCCTGCTGGAAACCTAAGCAGGGGATTCAAACTTCATGTCAAGGTGACAGCATGGAAAAACAAACCCAGGTATGAGAAACCTCTTCTGTTTTTGACTACAGATTTGAAGATTGCTTGGCTCTCCCCAGCTATTATTATCACCTCTGACACGAATTGGTTTGGTTTTCTTGCTTCCTGTGAAGCTTGATATGCAAAGCCCACACGAGAGACAGTGCCTCTATCCTGAAGGATACAGGCAAGCTCTGCTCCATGTTATTCTTACCTCTGCAAATCTCCATGCTATGTGTCTGTACGCACTGCAGAACAGCAAATCCACTGGAGTAACCTCAGAGTACCTTCTGGGAAGATATTGATTTTTCCTCCTATCCGTTTCCTTTCTAGACTCAAACATGGAAGTGAAAACCCAAGTAAAATATAAAAATCAGTCAGCCTTGTTGTGGATACACACTTGGGACTCCTGTAGCCTTAAGTGGCCTGTGTGTTTGTGCGTATCTGAAACCATAAGATCCTTCAGTTATTGTGAGATGAGTTTGTACTGCACAGCTTTAATCCAGAGTCAAATTTGGATGCAAATTCTCAAATTATGCAAATCCAATAATTTTGTTTTGTCTTACTACACAACTAGAAGGATGCTAGAAGGTTTCCAAAGAACACCTGGAGGTGTTTGAGGCAGAGTGCTGCTTACTTCAATACTGGAAATGTTTTTGAATGCCTCTGTACTTCCCATTTTATCTGTGACTAGAAGCAGAAATGCTGTGCCATGCCACAAAAATGTTCTTCATATTCAATTCCATCTCAAGATGGGATATAGCACCCCTGCAAAACACAGAGAAAAACTCAACCAAATGTTTTCAGCCCCTTAAAGACTTTCAGGTTAAGTTCAAGGCTTTGACAAAGACTTTGGACCACTTCTGATTTTACCCAACTCTATTTGCCTAGCCCTAATTGCAACAGTACATCTGGAAATGTTACAGCTAAGGCCCTGCCAGCACTTTCATTGTAAACCCTCCTGTTTTCAGGGTTTTGTAACTTTTGCTGAAAAAAAAATGCAACAGCAGAAGGGCTGAAACTTGATATAAAAAGTTCTCAGCTGGGGAGTAATTTTTGAGTGTGTTGCAATATTTCAAGGAAATCAAATCAAACTATTTGAAAATGAGAAAAGAATTTACAGAAAGGGTGGGAAGATAGAAGAGCATTTTCTTGAGTTTGATTTTTTCTTTGTTTGAAACAGGGAAAAAAATTTTCTCAACCCTGACCTGTGACTTGACTTGGATTAAAGGCTTTGGATGACTCTTTCAAAGAATGGCAAGGACGACAAAGAAAAACAACATTTGCCTACAGCACCTGCTTGGAAATGGCTCTGAGGGGCAAGAAGCATCAGTATGTCCCTACCCTTTGGTGCAAGGCAATGAAAGAATGGTTGGAAACTCTGGAGGCATCCAGGATCTCTACTGGTTAATAAAGGATGTGGGCTTGCTTGGAAATAGTACTGGACAGAGAAATCCCTGGAGTAAGCTCCCTCCAGACATGAAGAGAAGCACACTGGTCTCTTCCTCGACAATCCTGCGTTTTACTCCAAAGCCCCTGGCTGCACATAGCTCTCAACCACTCACGCAAATGCAGAGTAAGGCCTGCTTGTGATAAACGTTCAGTATATCCACAGGGTGAGACTAATTCTGAGGTTAAGATAAACACAAACACCTATGAGTAGGTCTCTAAGATCACATTATAGGTAATGGAAACCTATTTCTCAGGGTGAAAAGCCTTGGCTAGCCAAGAGAAACACACAAGGGCTGCTAAACATGACATAAGTAATGCTGGTCCAGAAGCTGAGATACTTTAGGATGGCACTACTGAGATACTTCAGGATACCTCAGGCAGCACTAGGCAGCTGAATCACATAGTTCATATGTATTTACTATGAGCTGAAGCACCTACTGGACTCCATTGGTTACACTGACCACATCAACTTCGTGTCCTCTAACTACAGTGGGAACTTAGACACCTACATGTAGATACCTAGAAGCATCCAGGGTCTCCATCTAACACACTGCATCAGTAACCACATAGTCAAAAAAGCACTTTTCATCACTTGGTCTCTAAAAGCAGTAGAAAGGAGCACAGTATTTTGCTTGTAGCCACTACTTATATACAGCACGTGTTAAAAATACTTGAAAAAGTTACTACTGCAGCTGACCTTTGATCCATATACAAGGTTCAGCTCCACCAAAAACACATGAACATAAGCCAGGTGTCTGCAGATGAGTGCCATGTTATCTGTAAGTGACCTTCTCTCTCTGTTGGCTACCAAGGCAGCCTACTTGACTAGCAGACAAGAGTCCAGCTGAATATTGGCTACTCCATCTCTTCACCATTGACCAGACGCACATGGACTGTAACAGAAGCCTGGATACATACAAGCACTAAATTTGGGTGTCTTAGTCTGGAGCTTATTAAAGTTAGTAATTTTGTGGAGTTGACTTCCAATCCTCGTCTGCAGCAACCAACAGCTGACGCAGCATAGCTTCAACCTCTTTCACTGCGAGCTAAACTGTGTTGCATTATATCACATTTGCAGCAAATACAGTCAACAGTGGCAGCTCAGCTGGCACATGGTAGCTTGTAAAAGCGTGGTAACTTGTTTGTGTCCCCGAGCCATAACTCTTAAACTGTTCAGATGCTATCACACAATTTGCATTCTAGCCAAATCAAAGACAAAGACATTTAAATCCTAATGTAGATTGATGAGAATTTGATGGAAGAGGATAGCTTTCATTACAGCTTTTTAAGCCTGTCTCTCATCTAGATGGAGCTGAAAGCACTGTGGAAACATACTGGGAATTGTTTTCATTACACAAACAAGCCTGGCTAAAATCAGATACTTTTTGACATATCTTCACTTGGTTGAACCAAATTGGAAGCTGTAGACTTGGTGACTACAATTGCACAGGTGCAAAACTATTCACTTCTGGAATAGTAGTCACAATTCAGGTCACCTGTGATCAAGAAAGATGAACTGGAAGTAAGGATGGTGCAGAGAAGAGAACTGGGATCATCTAAGGAATGTGGAACTACATATACGAGAGGAGAGGCTTTTTTTAAGTATCAGAACAGAAGCCGAAAGATGATATGACTATTTAAACTACAGGATGATTTTGGCATAAGGACAAATGGGTATTAACTGGCCATAAGAAAATTTCAGCTGGACATTAGAAGATAGTTTCAAACTGTCAGAAGAGTGAGGTTTTGAAGCAGCCTTCCCACAGGAGTAGTTGTGGCAGGAAACCTAACTACTTTTATGAAGGAGCACACTAAATTTGTGAACAGATTATGTTACGTGGGAGGCTGAAGTAGCATGTCGTTGGATTTGATGATCCACAAGACTCTTTCCAGGCTATTTCAGAGAAAATTTTAGCATTTAACTTTCAAATGCGCTTTATACCTTCTGTATGTAATCCTGAGGGTAGAAATACTCTCACTTTGCAGCTAAGTCTTCTTTTGTGTTGTTTCCACCTTGACCAAATAAAGGAAGTAATTGGAAAACCACAGGAAAAGCTGATTTTGTGACATTACAGACACTAAAATTAACAGATAAGTTAAAAGAAATCTGTCCATGTGTCTCTACGGGATGATTAACACCCTTTGCAAGATTTTAGTATTAGACCCTCAGGACCACCTGTTTTCATTTAGTCCTACTACAAGCTGACCAATGTGTCAGACTTACACGCTATATACAGATAACGAGTACAAGAATTAATGCACAATTCAGAGCATGTCAGTGGTATGCAAAGCAGCACTAAGAAGAAATGTCTGGGAAAGAACCAAATAAGCCAGTTCTAGAAATGAAGTCATTTATAGCTGTATTAACCCAGGGTTAGGCACAGGACAGCTGGCTAGCTGAGAGGCAGAGCCAGTCATCTTGGAATGCAAGCCAGTCCACTTAAATCCCACATTTGCCACAGAGAGCAAACCAGTCCATGTATTTTCCTGGACTACTCATTGTACAGTCCCATAAGTTCATTAAGTGCACCTTTATTTAATTAGATTTTTTTCTGAACTCTTAGATGTGTCAGTCAAACTCTGCTGTGATCAAAATTCTAGCCTTTCCTAAGCCTACACAACTTTGTCTCCACTTAAATCTTCTAGAGAGGGCTTTAAAGTCAGAGGTACTGAGGACAATGATGTGGCAGCATCTGCCTTCTTCCTGAGAGTCTAAAAGCTGTAGAAACTGGAAGATGTTTTCTCCAGGGAAACTGAACTCATATTTTCCACAATGCTTTTACCCGTACACCAGAAACCATATTTTTTCCTGGTCAGTTGTGGAGCAGTAGACAGACACAAAGGAGAAGAGTCTAGTAGTTAGAGAAAGAGCAGGGAGGTCAGATCCTGCTCCTTGTAACATAAAGTGACTGGTGTATTCCAGGACACACAGCAGCTTAGGGTCCTGGAGGAAAGGGAGACCACATTATGCCTGGTCTTGACTTTGTGATTAGGAAACCCTTGTGGGCAATGGAGAGTCAAACATCCTCAAGGCTGTGTAGAACTCAGGACCAGGGTCTTGGGGAGACTGTCGGACATGATGTCATTATTTTATAAAACCTGGGCATTTTGCATTCCTCATGAAAACATGGTAGGTGGACTGGGTCCTACACAGTTACCATCCACTATAGTTGTATTTGTACTTGTTTTCGCTCTCAGGGAAACACATATGCAGCTAGGCAAAATGGGTTGTGCTTTGTAGGTCTTTAGAAGTAGTTATCTCTCTCCATTAGTTGTGCAGGTGTAACGGGTCTGCATGGCAAGGTTTTGGTAGTGGGGGGGTTACAGGGGTGGCTTCTGTACGAAGCTGCTAGAAGTTTCCCCTATGTCAGATATAGGCAATGCCAGCCGGCTTTAAGACGGACCCGCCGCTGGCCAAGGCCGAGCCCATCAGCGACAGCGTTTTTCGCCTCTGTGATAAGGTATTTAAGAGAGTGAAAAAGTTGTTGCGCAACAGTAATTGCAGCGAGTGAGAGAAGTGAGAATAGGTGAGAGAAACATCCTGCAGACAGCCAGGTCAGTGAAGAAGGAGGGGGAGGAGATGCTCCAGGCGCCGGAGCAGCGATTCCCCTGCGGCCTGTGGTGAAGACCACGGTGAGGCAGGCTGTCCCCCTGCAGCCCGTGGGCAGTGGAGCAGATGACTGCCTACACCTCATGGAGGGCCCCCACGCCGGAGTAGGTGGATGCCTGAAGGAAGCTGTGACCCCGTGGGAAGCCTGCACCGGAGCAGGCTCCTGGCAGGACCTGTGGCCCGTGGAGAGAGAGAAGCCCACGCTGGAGCAGGTTTGCTGCCAGAGATCCCGCGAGGGGGGCTCATGTTGGAGCAGTCGGCTCCTGAAGGACTGCACCCCATGGAGGAGACCCACGCTGGAGCAGTTCATGAAGGACTGAACCCGTGGGAAGACTCACGTTGGAGAAGTCATGGAGGACTTTCTCCCGTGAGGGGGACCCCACATTGGAGCAGGGGAAACGTGTGAGGAATCGTCCCTCTGAGGAGGAAGGAGCAGCAGAAAACTACAGTGTGATGAACTGACCCCAACCCCCATTCCCTGTTTTCCCCCCTGTGCTGCTGGAGGGGGGAGGAGGGAGGAAAATCGGGATCGAAGTTATGCCCGGGAAAGGAGGGAGGGGTGGGGGGAAGGTGTTTGAAGATTTGGTTTTATTTCTCATTACTCCTCTCTGAGTTAATTGGTAATAAATCACAATTCCTTTCAGTTGAGTCTGTTTTGCCCGTGACGGTAAATGGTGAGTGATGTCCCTGTCCTTTATCTCAACTCTACAAGCCTGTTGTTTTGTTTTGTTTTTTCTCTCTCCTGTCCAGTTAAGGAGGGGGAGTGATAGAGTGGCTTTGGTGGGCACCTGGCATTTTGGCCAGGGTCAACCCACCACAGCAGGAATTACAGATGATTATTTTATGTACAGGTCTTGGACGCAGGTACCTGAATTGCTTGTTTGTTTGTTTGTTTATCAGTCAATACACAGACTCAGCTGACTGAATTGTGGGCTCCATACCACCCAGGTCCTACAAGATTCTGAATCTGAGTTATTATCTCTACATAACTAAGCAGCTGTGTGCTGCCCATGGTGTAAATGACCCTTACGAGTCATCACGAAAAAAAACAGCTTTCAGGCTGCTTAGAGACCTCAACTCAAAGCAACAGACTGTCCCAGTCTGAGCAACAAGAATATATACACCTTTTATAAATACAAAGGAAGGGGTAACTAGCTAGTTCAAATGCATGAATGAACAAAATGGATGGAAAAGACTATTCAGTCAGTGATTTGGCCTCTGATTATTGCTCCTCAGTTTTAGCCTGTCAGCTTTGCTACCTAAGAATTATTCAAGAACAAGATCCAGGAAGCAGCATAGTCAAACTAAGTTATTCCACAAACAACTCTTTCCTTTTAATCTGTCACTTTTGATATTTTGGTCTGCTCTTGATCACTGTGTAAAACTTCTATTTATTTGATGAAGATGTGCACCACCATTCAACATACATAGTTATATGCACTGGCTGACAAACTGCTAAAGACCTTCATAAAATGCAAGGTACTTGCAACTCACCATGTCACTTCTTATCTGCCCTTTGTTTGGCCTCCAAAAATTCCACCAAGTTTGTCAAGACACAATTTTCTGTTCCAGAAACTACCCCGATTCCTTTATATCAGCTCTCATTTTTCCAGATGTTTTGTGATCTCATCTTCTGCTAATGTCTCCAAGACCTTGCCTACTGTCAAAACCAAACTTTATTGCAAACCTGTAACTCCCTGATTTCACCTTAGTCCTCTTCGTATGGAATGGGTTTACGTTTGCATTGTTCTTGTGCCTTAGTTACAACAAGCTAGTGAGTATCCTTTAGCTGACCAGTATCCTCTTCCATCATCTCTTTCATGAGATTCAGGTGTGACCAGCTGAGGCCTACAGCTGTCTCTTCTTTACAGAGCTTTTTTTTAAAAAAAGACTGATCCTCAAATTGCTTTGGCTTTCAGATATTTTTTTTAAATTTCTGGCACTGTATTTTGTTTCTTCCTGGAGACCTACTTATCACTGATAGTAGAGGACTAAGGCTGAAGTAATGATGATACATTAGCTAAAACAATCCACAGACTGGCCATAGTTTATAGAGCTTTTTATGTCCAGAGAAGACTGGTAGTGATAAAAAGTAATGAACATCAGGTGTCTTCTTACTGCTTTACATGACAGTGAAAAAATGGTCAATTTACTGATTTTTTTTTTTTTCTGGAATATCAGATCCAGTAAGTTGTTCAGATATTCAGTGATCGTGGTGTGATGGAGGAATGTGTTCAAATGGATGAGATGATCACAACTAAGGGATACTTTGTTGCTGCAAATCAGCTAATTTGTCCACTGTGAGTGTGTCCAGACCCACAAGGAAACAGCATAACAGATTTCCGTTGAGACATTCCCTCTCCTCATCCCAGAGATGAGAAACCTTGGGCCAGTCTTGGGGCTAAAGGAGTGATTTGAGTCCAAGTGTCTTCCAGTCTTCTAGCATCCTCAAAAGATGCGACTTACTTTGGAAACATCTTGCAGAATATAATAATAACTAAACCCACGGGGACTACATAATTGCTTCAAAACCCCTTAACATTCACCAAATTCTAAGGCCCGTTTGTAATCCATCCTGTCAGATTTTGTGGACACAATATAATTCCATTTTCAGAATATGTGCAGTATTAAGATACATAGTTGCAGTTACATAAAATTTACACGCTCTTTTTCCATACAGAAAAAAATCTCATTTTAAAGACAAAGGCTGACAGTTTAGTTGTTGGGTGTGCTCCTAATTCCTCATACCAGGCAAGGACCCCATTTCATCAGACCAGTCAGAGGCTTCACACAGTGAAAACTGTTCAACTGGATGCAGGGATCCTTGTGTAAATAGGGACAGCCAGGCTGAGGTTCTGCACAACACTCCTGTTTCCTCTGTTCCTTTCCTTTGGCTATCTGTGGGGTTTAGTTCTTCATGGTCTCAGTTCAGCATCTTTCACGTGTTTCTGGAGAGGAGTAAGAAAAAGTAGGCAGATTGCCTTACAATGAGGGAGCATAAATGTTTCTAATATTCAGGTGCTCAATTTACTTCCTAAAACCAAGAATTCCTTCCTCCAAGCCCTTTGTGACACATGGGTGGTTATCACTGTCTTTGTCATTGCATGGTTCTCTCAGGAGAAGCAGAGGTATCGGGATCACACTGTGTTTGAAAATGCAGATCCAAGTCTACTTGGCCACAGACTTGAACAATTCACGTGGACTGAGATCCTCACCAGGGGATTTAGGGATCACAGGTCTCAGAGATGAAGGATTATGCTCAATTCATTGCTGCTCTGTTTTGTAGGAAATTTCCACAAGGACTTGCACAAGGAGTTTGTTTGTTTGTTTGTTTTATACTCCTTTTCTTCTCTCCACCCAACCAGCATGAGGTTCCTAATATAGCTTTGATGTTCCTAATACAGCTTTGACTCTCTCAGCTTCATATTCAACCTGAAAAATAGGGATAGTAGCACTGTCCTTCTATATAGGTGTGATTTAAAAAAAAATGCACTGAGCACTGTAAGCTACCACTGAAGATAATGGGGCATGATGGCAATTTGGTATCTATACACACGAATAACCAGCAGATGAGACCTCCACAGACTTTAAGTTTTTAGTAAATTATTTGGACAGTTTAGATTATTCTACTGCTCAAATCAGTGACAAAGTTTCCTTGGTTGGCAGTAGGGTAAGAACTATGTCACAGATAAGTGTCCTTGAATAACAGCCCCATATATCTCCAAGCATTAGTCATTTTTAGCATGTGAGCTATACAGGGAGTTGAAACTAGTGATAACTTCCCTTCTTGCTGAGTTTGTGCACACATTTCCTGAAGCTTTCAATTTTACCACAATAGAAGCCTTTTAAAGCTTAAATAGGGATAACTTGAATTATTAGCATGGGTCCTCTAGCCCAACCACAAACATGTCTGAAGCAGCTCTTGCTGATAACACGCTGCAACAACTACATTTCCCTCACACATATCCATAAAATAAGCTGATATTCATCATTACCACTGAGGCGGAAATCACTGGGTTGCTGGGACTATTGGCCCCAAATAACCTTTCAGTTTCTTTACTGCATTTTTTGCCTGAAAATTTCAACATACTACTCAAGCAATTTCTCAGTGAAACCACAGGTCAGACACTTTGTTAACAGATGTTGATGGCACCCTACTGAAGTCAGTGGCTCTCTGCAATGACTAACAGCAGAGGTTTGGTCCTTTGCAACTTACCTTCAGTTGCAAGGATTTCCTTACTTATGGTCCTAGCATGCAGCAGCAGCTTTGGAAGCCATCCCATTAGTTTCGCCCTCACCTTCAGCACTGCACAGCCAAAGGGACCCCACAGGTACAGGAGCACAGAATATAAAACAAAGACCTTATTTCCTTCCATACATGAGCAGAGCGGTACGCCGTTCCAGCTGAAACCCAGCAGCATGTTTATAATTCAGTGAACTTTATATTTCCTTACCTCTGTTGGCAATAATTTCAAAATACATCTTCGGATCACATCTCCCATCTTTGCTACAAGAGAGAGGAGTAGTAGTTGATAGTCCTCAGTCACCCATGAATGGCTAACAGTGTTGGTCTTCCTTCCTCCTTCCTTCTCCAATGGAAAGCCTGCAGCTTCCAGCAGATCTCAGGTTAGCAGGTGATCTTACATTTTGTACTGTCACCTATTTTCTTCTGATTTTTGGTTCATGTTTGCCTCCACACTGACAATTCTCCTCCAGTTTCTACCAGTGACCAGCTGTGGCATTCTCCTCCCATCTGTATACAGGCTATTATGAAATGTTGACTAGTCATAAAATCATAGAATCACAGAATGGTTTGGGTTGGAAGGGACCTTCAAGATCACGTAGTTCCAACCCCCCTGCCATGGGCAGGGACACCTTCCACTAGATCAGGTTGCTCAAAGCCCCATCCAGCCTGGCCTTGAACACTGCCAGGAAGGTTATTAAGGCATCTCACTGCTAAACCCCATCGTGGCCCAACAGTCCCTTTTTGGTACTCAGTTATCTCCACTTCACTTTTCCTGTCTGAATTTCCATCTTCTCCACCTGAGCTTACATCTGATTACATGATATGATACAAAAGATGCCAATGAAGACTTGGCAGATTTCTTAGTCTAGCCTTGAGCCAAGCACAGGTATCTGGTCAAGGAGCCAGACCGGGTTCTTTGAAGGTCACTGTAGATTTATAGGACATGAGAGTCATTTTGTAGCCACTTACGTCTCCCATGATTGGTCATTCCTTTTCTGCAGAGGTTTCCACGTATCATCCTATATTTGCCACAAGCTGGACACCAATATCCTGTAATGGGCTGCTCCGACCTTATTATTCCCATATTTTATCAGCCTCTTCCATGAACAATATAGTCAACAAAGCAGCAGTCCATCAACTCTCACCGGTCAGATCTCATTACAGGTTTTATATTTGCAATGGGTTGCCTCCAGTGGCTCCAGAATGTACAGGTGAATGTGTGGTATAGATCGCCTTTCCATGATGAATGATGAGGAATGAGGCACTGAGCACCCACAGTGAAATATCTGTGCTTGACCTCTACAAGCACAAAACAAGGGGGTCCCAACTCTGTAAGCAGTGTGTTAGCTGGCACCTTCCACTAGACATTTCTCCATCTCCCAAGGTTTTATTTTCTCTAGAGGCTGCTTCTTTTGCATGCTTGCTTTTTGTCACATAATTTCCTTTATGCCTTGCCGCTGTGTTGTATCCATGCAGCTTTACATTTGAAGGGGGAAGAGTTACAATTTAAGCTTACATTTCTAGGAGAAGTTTTCTCACATGGGGTCAAATAGGGCTGGTAAGTGTGATTCTCTAGCATAATTTACCAAGCTCAGCTCTTGCTGTGGCAATTAGGTCACCATGCTAAACCTTTTGTGGTCATATGTGAAGGCTAGCTGAAAGACATTGTGGCAAACTAGCTCATTTCAGCCAGATGAAGCCTCATTAAACAATTAATTGCTGCTCCTGGGGATTTTTAATTAGCCACTTACATCTTCTAGAGCTTTGAAAGGAGCTGGGATTTTGATAAGCTGCTGTATATTTATAAAAATGTCTTATGGAAGGCTGTGCTTTGTCACTTCCAAAATATGTGAGTGGTCTTAACATCCCAAATTCCTTAAGTGCTTCAGGAGACCTAAGTGGCACTGACTTTTGGTGGCTTTAGGACATAATTCAAGTCTTGATAACGAGGTTTTCAAAGGCAAAGTAAGTGATCCCATTGTAAAGGCTTATTCTATTCATGTGCTAGGGAACAGGAAAGCTGTCTTTCATTTCAACTGACAAAAATAAGAGAAGGTTTTCATACCTGAATATTTCACCTTTTCTTTTTTCTCACTCTTCTCCAAATAAAGAAAAAAAATCACTATATATCAATCAATTAGTTTCTTCTAAAAAATATTTGCTTTTTTTTTTTTCTCCCCCAAATAGACCCTCTTATAATCATCTCTATTATGAGCATTTCCCTTCTGTCCTATAGAATGATGGATGATGTTGCATTTAAAAAATTTCTGGAGAACAGCTACGAAAACAGTGGGGTTAACCAGAAGGACTGAATAGGTTTGTTTTAGTCTCAGCAGGACACAGCATCCATAATGCAAAGAAGCAAGGAAAAAGGTGCCTACCACTGTAATATTTAACTTTAAGAATGAACCACTTGAAAATGTGGAGGTCAGGGATTTTTAAGAAATAGAAAGGCACAGCTAAAAGGATCAAATGGCTGCGGTTGCTATGGAGACTTTTAAACATGAGATTCTACGATGGTTTGTGATATTGATCAACTAAAATTCTCCCTAAAATTTCCTCTGATTTTATCCCCTTTTAAAAGATCAGAAGTTTTTTATAAAGGAAGTAAAAAGAGAAGAGCATACTCTGTTAGGTTAAATATGAAACATTAATAAAGCAGGCCAAAAAACAATTCGAGGAACCCTATGCCAAAACCATTAAAAAAAAACTTAATAAAAATATTTCAAATACTTTTCTTTGAAAACCAGCTTGTCAGAGAGTCCAAAGAAGTAACAGCTGATTCAAAGAAAAGTTAGTCTTAGGCAAGATAAGACCATAGCAGAAAAGCTAAATACATTTTTTTTGAGAAGTGGTGAGAGGTTCTTGCAAAAAAACTTTCCTCTGTGGTGGATTAAGCTCAAGAACTGTGTCAAGATGAAGTGTTATTAGCAGAAAATTTAGTACAAGCCAATAAATTCAACAGTAAGAAACGGCCGAGATCAGACGGCATTCACTCTCAAGTTCTGAAGAAATTCCCTCACAAAGCATACAACTAATTGTAGTATGGTACCTACCACTTATATAGGATGGGAGAAGAGAGCAACTATAAAGTAATCTTTTTCTTTAAAGTTCCAAACATCATCTTGGGAATGCCAGATAATATTCTAACTTCCCTTTAATGCACATTGGTAGGCACTGGGTTAAATTGCACAATTAGGAGACAGAGATAGATCTGATATAAGGAAGAGAGCATCACATTTCTTAAAAGTCAGGAATCATAAATATATTAGAAACCTTTGAAGGAGTAAAAGGGGGTGTAGGGTATGGGAATCCAGTTGGACTACTTGGACTTTTGAAAAACTGTCAACAAAATCCCACAGTAAAGTATTTTTGAGAAATCAACCTTTCATGGTGTAGGAGGAAGTATCTTGACATGGGTTAGTGGTTGAAACATTGGAAACAAGCTAAGGACTGAAAAAAATGGCTGGCTTTAATAATGATACCCAACAGAGAAGTGAGTTAAGACTTGTGCTGTTCAACTTATTCATATCTAGGAAAGGAGTGAGGTGACCAAGTAATGGTTTATCCAATGTCATCAAAACTGAAATGCATTCATGAAAAAGAATGACCAGATAAGAAAGTGAGAAATGAAATGGAATGACAATAGAAAAAGATTGGGTGCATATAGAAAATTATTATCTGAGTTATATCTAGTAACGGAGTATAAAATTAACTTTTACCACCTACAAATGGCATCTGAGTCATCATGGCTAGTTCTCTGCTGTCTATGCTATGTCCTGTCAGATGAAATGCATATTAGGAATTCTTAGGAAAAGAAATTACAAAAAAGCAGGACGATTACACAACTGCATATATCAAGGTTTGGCAGCATCTTGAATGGAATGATATAGATTTAATTGATTCATTTGCATTTTCTTTTTGAGGGAGATGAGTGGTGATGAATTTTGCTATATTTGAGGCACAGGAGACTGATGCCTGACAGGCACAAAACAGCAATACTGACCTTTTGTCTATGGACCACGCTTACCTTGGCAAACCAGGAAATGCCAAGGGATGTATCAGTTTAGGAGGGGCTCCTTTGCCATCCTGCCCAGACTGCTAGGTACAAAGGCAGTTATGATTATTGTTTTATGAGGAAGGAATTTTGTCTTGTGGTTAAAACAAGAAGCCATCTGAATCTTGTTCCTTGTTTTGCCACTCCCTTTACATCAGATTTTGCTTAAATTTCTCTGTGCCTTAGTTCTGGGTATAAAATGGAGAGAACATTTCTTCCCTTTTCCATGGGGTTCCTGGGATGCTTATCTAATTGTTCTTTACAAAGCTGTTGAAACCTGAATATTAAAAGTGCAAAGAATTAGTGGTTATTAATATTAGTTAACGCTGTGCTTGCCTCATATAACAATTTAACTTTGGAAAGTCAAGTCTCCATAAAAGAGAAACACTTCTTTGTACTTGGTGGGGATGGATTATGATCATTCTAGGACTCTTGCTATGCTTGTTGGCATAAACTTAGAGAAGTTTCAAACAGCCAAAGTAAAAATAAATCTTATTATTGT
Organism: Leptosomus discolor; assembly: GCF_034619465.1. Classification (NCBI taxonomy): domain Eukaryota; kingdom Metazoa; phylum Chordata; class Aves; order Leptosomiformes; family Leptosomidae; genus Leptosomus; species Leptosomus discolor. Next base: position 121,395,694 of record NC_141392.1, read on the forward strand.
ACATTTATACTAAGCAGGGTTCACAGTTTCCTCTTTATTTTTTTTTAGATTGCTATTTTGATTTTTTCCCCTGAAAAACAAATACTGGAATATAATGTTATTTTAACTTTGAAATTTATGGTCTTCCTGACAACAGGTAGTCAGAGTTGCATTCTTGCAAAAGAAAACAAAATTAAAAATATAGACACAGGAAATAAAATTAATTTTAAAATATATGAAAACATTTATTCTGTGCATCAGCCCAAGTGAACAGACAAGTCTCTGACTGATACCCACCACAGACTGCAGTTTCTTGAATTGATTGATTAATAGGACAGAAATGAGGAGGTGTGAATTTATTTTGGACTTCAACAGGGTTGAAAAAGGTTTGGCACAGTTCAGCTGGGCTTAATCTGCATTTTAAAGTCTATGAACAGTGACCACCTACTGGCACCCTTCAATGTGTTAGGTCCCATAGAAAGGAAATATTTTGCACTAGACTTCATTTCAGCTAATGTTCCTGGATTTATAAAGGTACTAAAAAGGCAACAGCAATCTGATTTCAAACTAACAAAATACCCCTTTTCCCCTAGCGGGATCAAAACTCAACAGAAGAGTCAAGGAAGGAGGAGGAGGGTAGGTGGGATCGGAGAAACAATTTCTCATTGTTTGGAGGCAGATTGTTCACGAGGGCAACGTTACCTTTAAAATAAAATTAAATTCCTTTGGGGTGTTTTCACCATTAAGCATTGAGATTCTCATTTAACTGCGTGAAAGGTAGTAAAGAAGTAATAAATAACAGTTCAAATGGGAAAAATCTGCAGAGGAGAAAAAAAAAAAGCTGAAATGCCGAGAATTTTATCTGAGCTAAAAAAATGGAAACAGAAAGATCTCACTGTATTCTGCAGCAAGGATAATTAAAAACAAAGCCGTCTTTTAAGACAGAGCAAACATTCCCCACCATCTCTTTTTTTCTGGTGAAGCCAGGAAACATCCTCTGAAGTAAAATAACCATAACAAGAAAAGACATCTTCTTGAAGAAATTTTGACTCATAGTTTACTGCTTTATAAGCGGTTCAATAGAAAGATGTTCCACGCCAAGGCAACAAGTCAAGAATCCACATTTTTAATGCTAGTTTAGTCTCCTATGTGATTATTTTTACAACATCTGCAATTAAAGACAGATTTTGCAGCTCCCTGATTGTGACCGGATAGAAAACGGTTTGATGTGCGCACACACACACAGAGGAAAGGAAAACGCCACCTCTCCCAGTAATGGTCTTCATTAAAACCAGCTTTGCCCAGCTTCTGTTCTATTTCATTTTGATGATTGAAATTTTCCTCGTCTAGTAGTAGGTGGTGGTTTTTTTCTTCCTTACATTTTGCTGGTCCAAAGGAAAAAAGTAATAGTCCAAACTCCAGTGTATTCAGTCATTCGGTGAGAAAGGGATTGTCATGTTTTCAGAGGAAGGATGGGGCTGAGATGGAAAGGAGAAAGGGAAAACTCAAAAAATCACTCAGAGATCACTGTTCAGACCCCAGGTCATTAATACTCACACAGTTGTTGGGGGAGTTTAATGCAGCTCCCAGTAACACCACAGACTTGGAGAGGTAAAACCAGTCACCTCTTTGCACCCTGTTGCACCTGCTGGAGAGTAAATGGCTCAAGGCACAAGCTCACCTTTCAGGCTTACTTAGCTGCCCACAAGCTTTGTTTTGCACTGATCTGCAAACTTTGTCCATATATTTTTCTTAGCGCTCCACCATGATTTTAAAATAAATGTATGTCACTGATTGTGAAACTGCCTACTGTGCCCTTTGTTGCTTTGGCACTTGAGTTACCAGGAGTTACATCTGCCTTTGAAAATAAAAATTGCTCTTGTACAAGAAAAACAGCAGAAAAAATTTTCCAGGAATTATTTTGTTAATTCATTATAGCGTTTTTATAGGCATTGACTTGGTTCCAGGTAAAATATAACCGTACAAGAAATTATCATTACTATTAAACTACGTTCCAGGTCAAACTTTTTGTGAATCCATCTTTCAAAGGAGACTCTGGAGATAAATTTGTTTCCCTGTGATCTAAAAGAGAGAGACCCATAAAAATCATATAACATTGAAGGTAAATGTTCCTTCTTTCATTTCCCTTTCTGGACAAATCTGACTCTATTCAAGGGATGTGTTTATCCCAGTGCTGAACTGGTGTGAACAGGAGCCTGGCTTCGATCCTGTTAGAAACAGCCATGGGCAAATACATGGGGGTGCATTTGGGGATCCCATCCCATTTGCTTTCTCAGATGGGGATACCCCAGAGGTTTGGCAGTGTGTCAGGTGGAAATGAGGGTTTTGGGGCTGTGCTGGGTTAGGTGGGGTGGGCACAGGCAGAAAACCTCCAGTTTTGGACCTCAATATCCCCTGATGCCACCAAAAAGGAGCTTATCAGGGCATTGCACTTTTATCATCTGGCCCAGGATCCCCCAGGGCCTTTAACTTGCTGAGGTGGCCCAAACCTCAGTGTTCAACAGTTTAGTTGTTTGGGTTTTTTAAAATAAACCCGAAACACCAGTTTTTCCCTTGTTCCTTTGATGTTGAAGCCTCAGAGCCGTGGGCAGCATGAAGCAGGAATGCCACGCTGCCCAAAGCTTCTTCCTTGGGATGGGTTTGGTTTTATAACTTGCTAAACCATGTCCCGGCGGGGAGGTGGGAGGCTCCGCGCTGAAGACGTGCGCATTTGTGTGTGTGCGTGCATGCACGTACGCTGGGAAGTGCTGGAGCTCGTAGGGCTCTTCAGGACTCTTCGGAGGCAAACACAGACCTGGAGACAAAAAAGAAGGTAGCATTCATGCCCAAGCACATAGTGGGGTAAACATATTTTGTAAATGAAAGTTTGTTATTCACATTGTACGACAGGAGTTGGTGTTTACCCACCGCTGGTCGGATGCTGATGTTGCCAGAGGCTGAACTATTCAGCAGCGATTGCTTATAAATAGTGCTGACCAGAAACAGGAACAGTGAAGAGTTTTCATTAAAAAAAAAACCCAACTTGAATTTTTTTTTTTTTTTTTGAGGGAAGAGTTAAAGCTTTACATGATTTTGTTGATATTCCCTTTTTTCATCCCTCCTCTCTGCACTCTTGTATCCCTCTTTTCATTTTGTTAAGTTTGGGGGGTTAATTTTAAATATTTTTTTTGTATTGTTTTATTTTATTTTAACATTCCATTTTATTTTATTTTGTGTTTTATTTTACTTTGTTTCACCACTGCAAAAAGTAGCAAGGACAGGAGAAAATAGAAGAAAAAAAGAAATAATGAAATGTGGGAAAATCCTAGCATCTAGGCATATGTTGAAACTCCAAAATTCAATTTTTTAATTAATACAGGTTTTAAATTAAAACACACATTTTGTCAGAGGAAAATTCTTGTTATTAAAAAAAAGTGCTTTGAGAATACCTGATGATAATGTTGTTTAGGGCCCACTGGTAAATACAAAATCTAATGCCCTTTTGCCCTGATGAGATGGAGGAGCTCAAGAAAGCTAAAACTTACCAGAAAAAGGTAGGATAATCCCTCCATGCCGTGAAACTTTTCTGAGCACCTCCCTTAAATTCCCCACTCTGCAGATTAGCCCTGGATGCTATTAGGAGAAAGAAAGAGGACAAGCGTGTCAGGAGCCTGGATTTTGCCCCTCGGCCAGGGAGAGCATGCATGATACAGCAGCCGTGCCTGGTGATACCGATTTGCATCCTCCTGCTGAACACAGTCAAATCTCTCCGTCATGTAGTTCTAAGCTGAAATTAAATACAGCAAATTCCAGGTCAGGCACTAACTCTTTTTGAAAGCTAAAGTGATCGTTTCCCTGTGCCCAGTTTTGATTTCCTGAGCATAAAAGTAATGTGTGTTCTCCAAAATGTTGGCCCACACAAGCTGGGCACATACCCACAGGTTTTGAAAGTTTCTTTTATGAATCTCACGGAGAAGTGTGGCTTCAGAAACCAGACAAAAGTCTGCCCTAAGTCAGTGGGAGCTTTGCTTGTGCAAGGACTGCGGGACTACAGCACATAAAAGCTAGGTGATCTTTCTTTTTCTTTTTTACAGGACGACAATCCATAGCATTTAATGTAAATGATGGGGTTTACTTGCAAGATAATAGGCAAGTCCCTGAGAAAGAAAGGAAAACAAATACAACGCATTCAGGGGATGGGAAAGAAAAACCAGGAAATCAAAGACAATACACTTAATTTTGAGAAGGAGCCGTGGAGGAATGCATGTTCTGACTACGGCCCCTTCCCAGCATGTCCCCAACCCATCGGCCGGTGCTACAAAAGGGCCCCCTCCCTCCCAACACACAGGACGTTTCTATCCAATTTGGTACAAAGTACGAGTGAAAGGTAATTTTTTCCCTAAATGAACAGAGTTGATTCCTGTTCCACAAGGTGGCAACATCGCTTCAGAGCTCGCAGGATCCTGCGCGGCACAGAGACAGAAACTTCCTAACTTTTAAGATATTTCAAACACGCTTTCCTGGATGGTTTAAAATGAAGGAAGAAAAAAACCCCATTGTTCTCGTTTTCACTGTTGTTATGTTTTCTAAACATATGATTTGAAATTATATCTACCACCTTTTTTTACGTTTTACTGTGTGTACTACCTGGTGCAGCTTTTTCCGTACAGCTTAGCACAGGGGAAGGCTGATTTAATAGCCAACAGTTTTAACTGAGTGGGTGCTCACATCTAAAATAAGAGTGACCAAAATAAGAAACAGAACCAAAGCCGAGCCTTGATCTTCAGGGTTGATCGGAAACCAAATTTTTATTTAGCATTTTTAGCCAGAGTCTAACTTTACTTTTACGTAACTTTGTAGAAGCCAAACTCTCTGCCTCACAGTGTGTCCTTTCATACCTTTCTTCTCAGAGTTCCTAACTCCTGTTTCTTTCCCTAAACAATTATGCTGTGGTTCTGTTCTCTTAAACAGCATCTCTGCTTTTCACTAATGTCTACATGGCTATTACTTCCACACAAGTTGAAAGGAAATGAAAGAAACCTACCTTCCACAAAACCTTAACTCAGCTACTCTGCTTGGCCTGCCCACTAATAAGGGCACAAAAGTATGTCAGATATTATTAATAAACCACTTCAGAAATAGTATGGATGTTGTGAAGTTAATACCAAGCGCAAGGCCCTTCATTTCCCACTCTGGATGATGCAGGCTCTGATACTATAAACGGTGTGAATTATTTGGCATGTGCACCTAACATCCTGTTTAGCTCTCCTAGAGCAGAATGGAAACGCTTTTTGGTCATGCCGGGCAGCATCAGTGGGCAAAGAGCAGGAGAATCAGTCCAAGCGTCCTACCAGCATGAAAGACTTCATCAGATTGTATCTACTTGAGCTGCAGATCCAAGCGACGCTCACCGCCTACTTCATCAGCATCCTTATCCCCTACAAACTCTTTGGTCTCCTTCAGTATGTCTGCACTAGAAGTGCTCAGGGATGTCCCAAGGCCATGTTACCCTGCTGTGGGTACTCCATTCCTGCAGGGCATCTTCATGGCCAGCTTTGGGTTATCTGTAGAGCCTAGTGAATGTTTTTCACAATCTTTGTGCAAGCTCCATTTCTCCCAGCTGCCCTTGCAGTGATGGTATCAGGAAGACTTATGAACAGTTTTTCCCCAAAATGACACAATGTCCTCTTCTACAAAGGCAAATGGGATCAATGTGCAAGCAAGACTCAAGTTTCCTTCAGGCTGCCCATGAGGGCAACATGGTGCATGGTACTAGTTTTGCAGTGGCAAATGTATGCATAATGCATTAGGGGATGAAGTTTATTATGGATGTAGGCATCATGCCTAGGAACAACCCTTCCAAAGTACACAGCCAGGCATGTTTCAAAGGTCTGCTGGCAATATCAAACCTGGTGTTGGTGAAATGTTTCTACCTCTATGTAGATTGGTGCTGGCTGGAGCAGACTTCCTGCCAAAGCTTTCCCAAGACAAGGGCTGAGTGCAGACAGTGTCTTTCATTAACCCCTCTACAATCACCAGATCTCCTGCTGCTCAGAAATGAACTGGACATAGGGGCTTTCCATTGGCTTTGTCTATCTCTGCCCAAGCCAAGTTTCTGTACTGCTCTGTGGGTAACATCCATATGTTTGTTTCTAAATAGGCTGTAGGGCCCAGAGACGCCTTGATAATGTACACTCAACTGGTATAAATGACTAACTACAGAGGGCGACTTAGATCTTCTTTTCTACAGCCCTGTCTTCAAGGAAACCTTTGGCATTGCTCTTGGTTAACAGTGGAGATTTGAGCTAGGAGTGGCAAATAGAAGGCTGCTCCCGTGTTAGCAGCTGAGCAGGCATTAACTTTTCTTTTCTTTCCCCCTCCTCCCTCCTCTTTTTTCCATTGTAACTCAGAGTGCATTTTTGCAAGATATCCCTGAAATTACTATTACTACATCTCAATATTAGATCAATGCAGTGGTAACACACTCCAGATTGTTATGGCATTCTCATCTTGATGCCTTCCATACTGTCTTGTGGAATCTAACCTAATACCACGATTAAAATGCCTTTTCCATTTCTCTAAAGCACACTGCATGCTGCTATTACATAAACGTCTGCCTATCTAGGGTTTTATACTGGCACCCATCACTGGGATATTTGAGAGTCTAATGAAAAGGACCTCCACTCATTAAAGGGAGATGAAGGTTTTTGCCCAAGCCTGAGATTAAATCAGAGTCCGTTAGGTTTCTCTTCTCACTGACATCATTAGGAATCAGGAAAAACACTCCATTCAAGTAAATTGCATTACAGCTGTGTAAAGCCAGCGTGGGTTCAGAATCAAGCCCTTTCACTTTAACACCAGACTACCTCCTTTTTCTCTGGCAGCTTTTTCCCACTCTGCAACTCAACCGCTGAAAATAGCAGCCCTCAGTGTAATATATCTCCTTCTCATGGGCAAGCACTAAGCTTCAGAGGGAGAAACCTTTCAGAAGTCACCTTCAGGTAGCATGGGAGATGGAAAAAAAATACCAAAAGGATGGAGAAAAGGATACAATTGACCTCCCACAGACTCTGTCTCATAGTTTTTGTAAGGGGCAGAAAGTGCCTTGGCTGCTGCCAAAAATGAGTGGGGCTTCACATATATTGTGAGACCTTGGGGTGACTGCAGGAGAAGTAGCAGCCCTTCTCTTGTTGAGAGCTGCAGCCTGAGTCCTGCCCTCCTTCATACGCCTCTGAGGACTCAAAAGCAAGACAGGTGCTCAGGGAGAGGCACCGTCCACAGCACCAGATTTTCCAAGCCTACTCTCTAAAGGGCTGTCCTCATAGTCAGCTGAGAGTTGTCATCCTTGCCCATCGTGAAGGCAGATGTGAGCAGCCAGCAGAAGAGCCTTGATTTTCCAGTGTCCCCAGGGCCGAGAATAATCTTGCCATGAGATTAAATGTCCAGCAGGAGCTGGGCCTCAGTAGTCCAGGCATGGCATGGACAGACTTGAAAGGGCAGTTTGACACTATCTTGTTTAAGAAGCGGGGTGGTTCCCACCAGATTGAGAACCAAGATGAGAGAAGGAAGCCCTTGACGACAGCCCAAAAGGTCTTAAATTCATTTCCCACAAATGTGAAGCCATCAGCTTCAGCGGGATCCCACAACACAGTTGGCATTTAACTATGATGTCTACATTGGAGGTATAATCCCAAGGTTTTCTGCACCATCAGTGGAGAAAAAGAAATACTTTCAAGGTGCAATTTGGGTCTTAGGTGGGAAAAACGGGCTTTTCCAGTGGGATGGGGTGAATCTGAGCCAAGGAGAACAAGCCACTTGGGGAACCAAACTGAATTTAAAAGAGTTGTCCATTAAAATATGTCCACCTTTGTCCACAGATGTTGAAAAAGCCCTTCCAAAGGGTCATACTGTCATTCCACACAACAGCACAACAGTGACTCCATGTCATTTTTGCTTTAAAGCTGAAAAAAACACCTGATTTTCAGGATTCCCTTAGGATGGCTCTTGTCTGCTCTTCTGACATTTTTAAACCTGGATCTTTAAATCAAGATCTTTTCTTGACTAAGGGCAAATTTCTGGGAGAATTTTCATTTTGAGGGATGCTTGTACATCTGCTAGTTAGGGCAGCAGTGCTGGCTTGTGAAAATTTGAATTGCTGATTAAACTGCAGCATGGTTTTCCAAGTGGCAGTTTGTGCTAGTGTATTTCGTAGTATTCTCTGAGTGTAACAAAACGGAGTAGGGTGCTCCCCTGCTTTGTACATCTGTGAACCCCGGAGCAGCACAGAATACTTTCATTTTGGTTTACAGCAAACTGAAGCACTGGGACTTGTGTATCGATGGTACTCCTTGTCTAAGCACTGGTGATGTGCTCCAATCTGTGCATTAGCATCCGTGTAACATGGATGTTAGGACCAATTTGTCTTGCAGAGCCCCATGAAAAACCATGAGATCCAGCGTGTAAAACAGGACATGTGAAAAAAATCATTCTAATTATTATAATTATTTATTACTATTAGCTGTAAAGGGAAATTAATGCAACTGTATAAAATGAACTGATTTCATGAAATAGGTCTGTGAAGTCCACATGTAAGCACTTCTATGTCTCTCGTGATAAAGAAAATAGTTTTGTTAGGAGACTTAACAAAGTGCTCTCATAACCACAGTAATATAATAATAATAATACCAATGTGAGTAATAATAATATAAGTGATGATGATATTATTATTAATATTAACATTAATAATAATTCAGTTGCACCTGAAATTAAGAAAACTTGTAACAAACAATCAGCCAAGTTGTCAATGAATTCTTCTTACTGGTAACCTGCAAGGAAAGCTACTGGCTAGTCTTGGTGGAATTAAATCTTGGTGCTACCTTGAGTAACTATGATATGTCAACATCTTGTCCTTAGTAATTAATCACGTAGAAGAGAGAAGCTATTCTTGGAATCACCCACAAGCTGCATGGAAACACTTGGACACACCAGAAAGTCAAGGGCAATGCAAGTCTGACATGCTTTGTAAATTCATTAGGCAGAGGAGGAACTGAGGCAGAGATGAGATATGCATTGTAATCACACTGCAAATCCACAGTGCTTGGACCTGAACCCTTACAACACAAGCATCACTCCGCATGCACAGTAGTATTTCCAAGTAAAACCGAGAGATCAAAAGCAAAAGACAGCCTTTCAGAGATTCCATTTCATCTGTAAAGGCAAGCGTAGGAAGATTGAAATGATTATTTTTTTTTTCTTCTTGCCCATTCGATTAACATATGTTTGTCTGTGTTTCAGAATTTTACCACATATTTATACAAAATCCCTCTGCCTGTTTTTTCTCTTGGCCTCTCACAGGCTTTCACTCATGCTAGACAACCCTGAGAAGCTTGCCCACAGTTCGCCATCCTCATCCATGCAACCCTGAACCAGTTCCTATACCTCAGTCGGGTAGCATCCGAATGCATCTTGGTCATCTCCAAGAGGAGCAGATGCTCCTACTTTAAACAACCTCCAGATAATCCCCAATCTTCTCAATGAGTTCAGGAGTGTTAGAAAGCGTGTACCACTCAGATCAAAAGTGAATCCAATTACAACCATGCCAGTGCCTTTTTTCCCCTTTGGGAAGGTGGAATGAGTCACAGCAGATGACGCTCCGTTCTTCTGGCTAGCTCTCAGGATTGTGGTTCCCAGTGATAAATTCAGCCCCTGGGCAATTTACTGAGGAATTACATAGTGTGGTATAGGCGTCCTTCCACCAGTATTCAAGCCCCAGATCTGATGAGGTTCAGTGCAGAGCATTCAGATTTGGTTTCTTTTTAATAACACTTACTGAACGTGAACAGCTTTAATAATCCTCAGTGTCATTAAAAGCTTCTCATCTTCAAAGTGCTCTACATATGCTAATTAATGCTCATAACCATACTGTGATGGTATTATTATCCCCATGTGGCAGCAAGGGAAATGGAAGCAATGAGGTTAAGTAATTTGCCTGAGGTCAGAGGGAGCTGGTGACGAAGCCACAAGGAGAATGCCTCATCCTCTGCTCCACCATGCATCTTCCTCCTGCAGCACTGTCATCTGGTGCCCAAAACCCTAGCTCTGATTTGTCTTATGTGAACATGGAACAGGTACTAAGGGATGAAAAATGACCTTTTGGCTTGCAGTCTCACAGGCTCTGGCTATACCACCAAGCCTACACATGTGCCAGCCTACATGCCACATAATCAATGCACAAAAAGCAGCACAGGCCAATTTTCAGCATAAAGTTCCTGCTGCAGCTTCTTATGCCAGCACAGGCTCCAAGTGCTCCCTTTATGTCTTCCAGACCTATCAGCCACAACCTCAGGCATCCCACAGCTCAACCGACCAGCAAATAACCCAAGGCTGCCTCCTTCTAACCACTCTATGGACGTTTTGGCTGCATCAGTTCTAATAATTGAGAAGTGTCAGGGCCCATTCCCCTCCATTGAGACCAACAAGGACAGTGTGGCTGTACCTTTGCTCCATGTCTCAACTCCCTAAGTCTCCCAAACATGGTGACTGTATCCAAAATGTCTATGGGGAGCAGTCACTGGCCTGGGCTAACTCCTTGACCATGGCTGGAAATCGCTGACGGCATTTTGGGGCTGGGCCAAAAGTTTGCCAGGGACAATTTCAACAATTTAATGGGAAAAACAACCAAGTCACTGTGCTCAGGACAAGGCTTGATGTCATTCAATTGCCACGTGACTAAACTACAGCTAGAGTCAGCAATGTGGATACCTTGTCCTCAAGAATTTTCAGACAGGCATCACTGTCTCTTGACTGCCACCATGTAGAAGAAAACAAGATTGAGAGTCATGATTTACTCAGTATCATGTACTACGTCAATGCCACAAACTTGAGCATCACTTTTGTCCTCTGGCTCAAAAGTCAATACCTCATTATTTGGTCAGCTTTGCCTTTCCAAGACACAGACACCTGACCATTAATGTAAGCACGCTAGCTTGTTTCGCAGCCGGTCCCTTTATGGTGGGTTCAGCTGCCAAGGATTCACTTTTAGCCCACATGATTAGGAGCTGATGAACTTCTCCTTCTATTCTCTAGCCATTCAAATAAACAGTGAGTGTGTTTTATTTTTAAAATAAATAAAGGCAGGCTGGACTGAAACCATAGTAGGAATGGCCCTAATTCTGTTCTTGGCTGATCTGCCACTCATAGAAGGTTGTACTACGCTTATAGGGAGAAATGAGTTATTACTATCAGAATAACAAACTCCTGCCTTTTATGCTTCAAATGAAACTGCAATCTGGTTTGTGCAGAACACATTTCCCACTCCTCCTCCTCATTCTCTTCTTCCTCTACCACGGGCTTCAAACACAGAATCCAGATGCAAGCTATTTTTCCTCCAGCCGAAGGATCTGACTTTTTGGCAAGCTGTGCAAGCTGTTGTGTGGGTGGTTTAAAACTTCCCTCTGGGCCTGTCATGTGGTTAGGGCTGTCTGGGTTGCTCTGAACTTCTGGACACCATTTTTCTTTGACTCACCTTTTATTCCAGCAGAAGCTGGGACCAAGACTGCCTAGCAAATGGTACTACACAGAACTGCACTTTGGAGCCAGGTCTTTGACGCTGTTTTTCACTCATGTTAAGTCCTTTGGCTGGGTTCACTAGACAAGGCTGTCAGAAGGCAATCCCTGCAAATAGCTGTCTGCCTGACTTTGAGCCACTTCCTACTCATTTTCTGAGCAGCTATTCCATGAAAATTCATGCTCTGTCATGTGTTACTAGTTAAGTCAGCAGCAAAGTCTATTCTGAGTCTATCAGGAAGGCCTAATCCCAGACGCCAGGGTTGCAGCCTTGCCTTTCCTCTGTCGCGAGGCTGCCTTTCTTTAGATAATGTGGAAGCAGCATTTTGCTTCTGCATCTTGAAGCATATGGAGATACAGCCCCAGTGTCTCCATAGCACTGCAAGTCAGATAACCATGCCAGAATTTTCCCCTTTTCCTTTTTTTTTTTTTTTTTTTTAATTTAAATGAGAATAGTGTTTTGCATCTTCCTGGTTAAGAGAAGATACAACTCTGGTAAGAGCCACATCTGCCTGAGTCTGCAAACAGTGTGCTCCAAGTTGAGAAAACCACCCCATTCATCTCATCTGGACTTCATTTAACGTTGGCAAGACAGAACATTGGGTAGGTCCCCATCAATATCATTTCATCAAAGACCTCTCAGTGCATATGGTGTGTATGGATTGCTTAGCTGCTGTCTTCCCTATCACAGCTCTACAAAGACAGGCTCTACAAAACAATCTCTCTACACTCAGAGTCATCTCCTTTTTAAGTCTAACTGCTTCTGAAAGTGGATGAGGTTATTTCTGCGTGAGTAGCCTTTGCTATTCCTTAAAGAAAAGCCACTGGATAACCCAGGAGTGCAATGACAGGATGAATGGCAACAGGGATGGGAATTGTGATCCAACACAGGGTTGCAAGTGCTGATGCATTTACTATATATAACGGATCACTGACTCAGCAGTGAGAATATTAGAGGCAGATGAAAGTAGGCGCAGATTGTATTTCATTAAGTACCTCTTCCCTACTATGCCCTGCCTCTAGACCCTTACAAACCTCTTCAGAAGTAAGCATAGGCTCTTTTGGGGACACTTCAAGCCCTCAATCATTTTTGGTCCAAAATGATCAGAGCTGGTCCTTGTGGTGCTTCTTATGGGGAAGAGATTTTGTTTAAAACCTTGAAACCAGAACCACAAGTGTTATATACCACCAAAGGATCAACATCTACCTGAGCCTGCAAGCAGCATGTTTGGACATTTGAAATTCATTAAGTACAATCTTGCCTGGCAGCCTCACAAAAGAGCTAACAGAGTCACCATAAATATGACAATAGTAAAATGTTTAATTGCTTGAAAAGGATTAGTCCCTTCATATGGAGACAGCTACTTTTCTGAGAGAGGCTGACAACATGCTCTGCAGAAATGAAAGAACCAAATTTACCAGATCACACGATCATTATAACATAAAGAAACATTGTAAATACTGGAAAACAGGCCATGACAAGTTATTCCTGCAACATGCAAGAGCAGGAAAAGTTGTTATGCTTTGGAGTAGCTCAGAAATTGTGTAGGTCAACTCAGGACATGAAAGACAGAAATGAAGAGCTTCAACTCAAGTTATATTCAAGTGAAGTAGATAACTAACCTCAAATCTTTGCCCAGGGCTACTTAACCAGTGCCAAAACCATATTTTAGAGCTCTGAAAATGTTTTGATTAACTTTCCCTGGTCTTCAGAAAATACACTGATATCTACTCTGCCTATCCCTGAGCTCTGGGCTTCTAGGAAGATGGGTCTTCCCAGGGTATTTTTATGCAATTCAGAAGCAAGGTGGGCTTCCAAGGGGAATTTTATTTCACTAAAGCAGCTCGCATGGTTTGGAGAACATTCAAACACACACCTGTATATTAGGATTCAACTGCTCGGTGTCCAGTGCTTGTCTCTACTGATTGCACGGCTTTGATATAAAGGCCCAGGCCAAAGCTTTCAGAAACAGGTTACTCAACAGGGAGCCTGGGTTTGGCAAAGCACACAGCCATTCCGTTCATATCAGCATGACTTGATAGATTGTGAACGCTATTTCAATGCCTTGTTTTGGAATTAGAAGCTTAACTGGAATCATTCAGGTTTGAAATCTGGCCTCAGCTCCCTCAATACTTCCATTTCATCGCCTATAAAATGGAGGATACCGTTTCCCTACAGGTGTTTTATAAGGCTTAACTCATTCATGCGTGCAAAGTGTTGAGATACTTGAATGAGCAGCACCGTACCAGAACAATGTCTTATTTTGTGAGTGTAACCTCCAAAACTTTTTACACTCTCTTAGGCCTTCCAATACTTCCTGCTTCCAGCTGGGCTGGGACAACTCCTTTCAGGACACTTTTGTGCCCTATCCTGGCTGTGGAAACAGCAGGTGGTGAAAGGAACAAAAATGAATAGCAGTAGGAGGAAAAGTTATCCAAATATAGTGGAACCTCAGAAAAAGTTTCAGCCGGGAGTGGAGCAAGATTGCATTTTTTTTTTCCCCTCCTCAAAGCTGTTTACCAGTTCCCATTGACAGCAGTGGCATCTCATTCCCCATTGACCACACCACTTTACAACATGCTTTGGAGCAAGCTGTGCTGCAGGAAGAGTCATCAGGGACTGTCACCACATCTCAGAGTGTGGGGGAAGAGGGGCTGCAGAGCTACTGAGATGATTTTGTGCCTCTGCTTCCCTCCCGGAAGCACTGGGGGGAAGAGGGAGGTAGTGGCTGAGGCTCTCCTGCCGCAAGTCTCTCTGGTGTTTTAAAGCTGTGTTAACTGGTGGAGGGCTAAAAGAGCCAAAGGGCAGATGGGGAATTTCAAAGGCACAAATGTGGTTTAATTCTGGTTTGTTCTTTCTGCTCATCTTGCACCAAATGCTTCTGGGGCACATCAGCAGCATGCCCCTAATGCCTCCCTTCGCCCGGACACCTTCTGCTCCTTCTCCCTGTTCAAACAATGTATGAGGAAGTCTGGAGCAGGAGACAGTGAGTGTATATAAGTACTTTCTCTCTCCCCCCCTTCCCAGCCCTGACATAATAACAAACAGCTCTCCAAAAAGCACTTAAATTTATGAACAGTTTATAAATTCACAGACGTTGATTTATAGATGTTGGCTTGACCCAATATTAGACACTTTGGTTTCTTTTCTGTTTTCAAAGTGCTGCTGTTATGGCTTGGGTTCTGAGTGCCGTCACACACCAAAAACAGCCTCCAGGTCCTCCCCGCGGGCTTCTCTTCGCCCACAAGGACGGCCCAGAGCTGGGGCTGCGCTCCCACTCTTCGAGGGGTGGCTCTTCCCCTTGCTCGGCAGGACAACTTCCAGCTGGTTAGCGAGCCGTGATGACAGGCTTTCTAGGCAGCTTCATTTCGGCTTCCTTGTCTGCAGGAATGGTGGTTGCAACATGGGGCGCGAGGAGGAGCCCGTGCCTGTGTGTGTGGTATTCCCTGCCTACAAGACCCCAGTAGGAGCACTGAATTAACCAGAAAAAGAAACCTAAACCAAAAAAAAAGAAAAACCCCAAACCCTGCCTGCAGCCAGCATTAATTGGCTAAAAGAAATACATACGAGCAAATTTGAACTCCAGGAGTACCAAAATTCCACCCTGAAAAATCACAGAGCTGATGTGTCCGGGCTTGTCATCCTACGGCCACCCAGTGTGAACAGAAAACTCCATGTGCAGACCATGCCAGCAGGTGAGATGAGGGTTAGGGATAACCGCGTTTGACCCTATGGAAATTCACGGTCATGTTTGGCTTGGAAACCCCAAATTTATGTAAACATACAGAACTGTGGGTTTTGATGGGAGCCATGAAATCCTGGCTGGGGGATTGCAACACGTTGGAAGGCAACAGTGACCAATTCCTCCCCATCCCCTCTACATACACACGTACACACAACTAAAAGAGATGTTATCTGCCAATTCCTTCCATTTGCTCTTTCTCTGCTTCTGGGTAAGTCACCCAGGTTTCTCCAGCTGTGAAAAAAAGAAATGATGGGTCAGCTTGCATCCCGATCTCAGAGCTACTGAACTAGTAGAGACAATTGACCTCTTTGGTGAGAAGGCACTGGGCTTGCAGGAAAGCCTAATGCTGGATAACCAGTCCGCTAGAGTCAGGCAAAGCAAGAGTGGTCCCTCACATTTAGGCATTTGTTAAAACAATGTCCCACCGACAAATGGATGTACGAGAGATCAGCCCTCCATGCCTCACACTGCTGGTGAGTCTCTCTTCTAAATCTGCCCCAGCAGCCAGTAGAAGATGCGCAGATTAAGGGCACTAATAACTTTGTGGCCAGGCTTTGTTGGCTCTTGCTTGCAGTCTGTCATTTTACCCCTCTCCTTACAGTACCTCAAGCTGCTCACCTTGATAAGCATTCCCTCATTTACCACCAACACTTTGCCACCAGGAGGAAAATCTGGTGTAGTCACTTGGAGAAGTAGTACTGTACCATTTCATACCTTATCTTTGGGTATTGGCTCCATATCATTTTATTTTGATTTTTTTCCTCATACAGATCTTCTACAAAAGACTTTCACCAATAATAATTATTTTACATGTTTAAAAGCCTGGGGTTTGCCATCAAAACAAAATTTTATCATCAAAATAAGATTAAGGAACAAGTCTCAGTTCTTCTTTGAAATATTCATGTATTTTTTAGAAATAAAGTGGAAACTCTTCTTTGTTTTGCCATTAATGAAACAAAAGACCAATTCTCACCTGTTCTTCTGTATCTTAGGGAACTTGTTTTCCTTGAGAAATATGTACAGGGGAAACTGAACATTTGAGAACACTTGATAAGTTGGTCCTGTACAGGCATGAGTTGTTTGCAGGCTATTCTGCCTCTGCATAGCTGTTCTCCACTGCTAATTCAGCCCTAGCTGTCTGGTAAAGACAGTCTGCCACCATGCTGCGGTTTTGTAACCGTTAACAAACTAGAGAGTAGGCACTGGCCACCCAATGCATTTTAACTTGTGATTTAATACAGGATCTGAACTCCAGGCCACAGTTTCCTCAAGAGTCAACAGGCTTGAAACTTTCACCTTCATGGGCTTTGCCAACCAGAATTTAAATCAAATATCATCCAACCCACCTCAGGAACAGGATGACGGATCTGTGGCCAAGACAACGAACTGGGATCCAAGAGACCTGAAGGTTAAATCCAAATGTGCCGGCTCCTTCAGACTAGATTTTAGACCTGCTTGAGCCCTGAGGAAACCACCCATTGGGAAGCCCAGTCCTGCCGTAACATTTACTCATTGTGGATTCACTAATGGGGCAGTATCCAGTTCAGCACTCTCTGGAGATCCAGCAGACCCACAGCAAAGAGATGCAGACACCAGCAGGCAGGGGCAGAGGGGCTCACCTCAACGTTTATTCAGGTGGTGTGCACCCATGTGCTTTCCAGAAGCAAAAAAAAAAAATTCCTTGTGAAAAAGTGCACGTAAAATAAATTACAGCAGCCTCCATTCCTAATTGAAATAACTCAGCTCTTCTTTTTGTGTGTGCCTGTGTTTAAAAAGAAACCTGAAAGGCACAAGTTCACATTATGGACTAATAGCCTGGAAAATTTCAGTTTAAAAAACAAAGCTGGCTTTGAGTTACACAGGAGAAGCTTGAAAAAAGCATCTGAAACCACTAACTTCTATTTTTTCCTGCACTTTTTACAACATAATATGGCTGAACGGATTTTATTTTATTTTATTTTATTTTAAAAATTGCTTTAAAAAAATAATCAACACAAAAATCCTCTCTCTGGCCTTCATGTGCCAAGTTTCAGCCCAGGGCAAATTTTTTACAGCTGAATTATATACCCTGAAAAATCAGGGGCTTATAATGACAACATTGAGAGTCCCCTAACTATAGCGGTATGAATGGGGAGGGAGGTATAATAAGAATGGTCTATAGTGTGTAGCAGCAGCAATAAGTGAAGGAGCCCTTACTCAGCATGAGGAATTCTATATATCTTGGAAGGCTTTCATGAACCTAAACATTATTGCTAAGAAAGGAATAAACAGTTTGAACTGCTGTTGCCATTCATCCAGTGCTCACATACTGAGGAATACACAGAGTTGTTCTCTCAAAGCCGGAGTGAAATATTCCAGACATAATTCTTTCTAACTTTGGGGCTGGAGAGGATTTTGAGCTGCTGTTCGAAGGCAAGCTGGAGAAACACTCTCGCGCTGGGAGAATGATTTTTTTTTTTTTTTTTTTTTTAATATAGCAATGATAATTGACTGCGTGCCTACAGCTCTCAGAGCTGAGCTCACGCTCGCTGAAGTGAGCGACGTTGGCCGAGGTCACAAAGGATCATTATTGGCTGGGGGAGGTATCTGTAGGTGAAGCGAAACCAAAACAAGGAGGTTAGCAAAACGACTGCTTGCTTGGGGTGATTCAGTCTTGAAGGTGGACCAAAGCTGGCAGCCCAGACAGGGTACGGAAAGCAGTGTCATTTTTAAAATGGCTACTTCCAAAATCAGATCATCTAGCAAGATGGAGGTAGAAGTGGGGTTTAGGCAGATGCGGGAACCAGGGTTCCTGTGTTATCAGAGCCTGGGCTTCTCCTTACAAACTGAGGTCAAGTATCAGAATTTCCACAGGGAGCAAATCCCTCTCTGCACTGCCATTTCCCTTTCTCCCCTCTAAATATATCAGGACAATCAAAGCATTTGGCTTCTGTCATTCCATGAATCTTTCATTTTCTTTTCAGCGTAGCTATGTATGAACAGGCGCACATAATCACACTCATAAACAGCTGCACCCGTCTATATACTACGCATCTCCACATTGCATTTTTATCTTCTATTAGTTCACACATGCTATATGAAGAATCATGTCAACATTAATAACAGAAATTCTCCATTTTCTGAAAGGAAAATTCAACTGAAAAATTTTCAACCGGCTCAGTGACCCTGGTCTTATTTGACATGACTTTAGCATGTCATTCTCATCTAAAAGTGGGCATATAAAACAGGTTGGAGGAATCACGTCTTAAAAATGCACTTCCATTGCTACTGATTTCCCAAGAGTCTATGCACTACTAGCTCAGCTCTACATGTCTACTTCGTCGCCAACTAATATTAAATAAGAAAATTTCCACTTCAAAATGCCTTACTGTAGTGCCCATACTCCAACACTGCTGCTAGCTTTCCCCTCTCCCTGATTAAAAGCTACAATTATCAGTAATTGCTGGATCAAAGGACTGATCTGGGTTTCACAATATTTTCGTACCAGTACAACACAATTTCAGAGTTGTCAAGACTGTAACGTAGATTAAATTTGTGCCTGTTAACACAGAAATTAAGATTACATGAATTTTCAAACTCTCTGCCACAATTCTTTCTCTAGTAGTTAATGAACTGCTTCTTTTTTTAATTACTTCTGCTGTAAATCAAGCCCATGAGCATAAACTGAACATGAAAAAAAGAATTTTAACTGAGAAAGTAGTTCATAGTCTGAAATTCACACTACACAAGTAAACCCAGTCTTTAATCTCTGGAACTCATCTTGGACAAATGTTTCTAGAGTAAGTGTCAAGTTTCTGGCAGTAAATTTGGAATAACAAACAAAAACCTCAGGTGAAGAAACTTTCTAAGTCCCAAAACTGCATGAGTTACAAAGTTAATGTTATTAAGAAGAATTCCTGAGTGATATTCTTTCCATACCTGTGAAAGGACTAAAGTCTAATGAGTTTGCAAAAAGTTTGGACATGGAAATTGGTAAAAGTGACACATGTGAATAATCCTAAAAGGAATTTCCTTGAAAGAGCAGTGAAAGAGTAGCCAAGCATTTCATTCTTAATTTTGAGATTTAACAAGACACTGGAAACCTAAAAACAAACACATGTCTCTTGAATGTTTTGAGTTTTACTTTGTGTCTTGTATCTCCCCACAAGACTGTCAAAAGAAAATAAGACTGGAGGGAGGAAAGTCACTTTTTATGCACTATAAATGTTTTTTCCTTCTTATTTCATATAAGAAGTACCTTCTTTTTTTCATACAGTAACATGGAGTGGTATACATCTGATATTATAGTCCATTGTAAAGTTATTTTGGTATAAGTTATTTTGTATGTATATCTGTGCAATAACCAGAAGAATGTGGCTATGTAATTATGCTATAACACTGAAAGCCTGATCTTGTAAAACTATGCCATATTACTGATCTTCAATATACTCAGAACTTTTAGTGGTAGAAATTTTGGGTTGAAATTTACGTTTTTAAGCAAAAATGTGGGGATTTCCCTTCTAAATGAAATCGGAGGGGGGCATACTTGCTTTGACAAGATATTCCAGGTTATATATAAAACAAAAGCATTTTCAAAGATTGTCAGTGAGGGCAAAATATTTTGCCTGCATGTCTGAAAAATCTTAGGAAGATCTTTTGAAGGGGAAGGAAACATTGTGAATGAAAACCTGAAAAATGCTTAGAAAGATGGGGTGAACAGTACCCTGTCCACGTAAAGTCAAATGTCTTTGTGGAAGGTCAACTGGAGCCCTCCATCAGCCACAGGGACGGTTGGGTTGCAAAGAGGCTCCACGTCTGCAGGGCAAGAGCTGCCCAAAAGCTCTCACAGCTTTCTCTGTACTACTTTGCATTGCAGTCTAACAAATTCCTACTGCGATATTTTCTTAAAGCTGGTGCCCTCATCAAACTGTCCATCTTCCCCAGCTCTCCCTGAATGACAGGGTATCCTCTAAACAGACTCCAGAAAGACGGCCAGCAGATCAAAGCCAGCTTTCATTCATCCATAGCAAGAAGATGGAAAAGGGAGGTTAAATATACATAAGTGAGTGTGTCAACAATGAAAAGTCATTTTTCTAAAAGTTGTCCATCAGGCCTTTTTGTCATAGGCACTGTCATTTTGGTTGTCTGCCTTGCCCTGCTTTTCACATGGTGCTGAACACCCAATCCCTGAAAATCAGATCTTCTCCAAGCTGCCACAAGACGAGCACCCAAAGGCACTTGTCCTTTTTCACAGTCTTAGTCTCATTTTATAGCAGTGCATGTCCGCAGTAGCTCACAAGAGCTACTCAGTTTCGTTCAGCTCCTTTTCTTTACATAGAGACTTTGACTAGTCTCCTTCCTCTCCTTCACAAGAAAAGTGATTTTCCTAACGACACAGGCTAGACAGATGACAGATTGTCAGGACACACAGCACATGTTTTCTTTAAGTGAGCTTTTTATTTGTTATTTTAAGGTTATTTCCAGATCCCAGACACTTATTCCAAAAACTCAGGTAACCAAGACAGAGCTCAGAAACTGAAGTTATTCTTAGACTAATCAGCCAGTGATCTAAATCCACACACTAATCTCATAATTTGGCATCACAAAGCTTAACCAGTCACATCTGGATAAGGTACTCCATGCTAACAGCCATATTTAGCCCCATGTTTTCAACCTATTTACTCTGGGAAGTAAAACACTCAGGCTGTTTTATTTTAAGCTCACTGTAAGACCTACTTGGGTGGAGGGAAGAAGAATAATGACACTCAATGAGACAGGGTTGAAGTCATAGCTACCCTAAGAACATAGAGCTCCATACTATTTTGTGGGATTTTGTAGACTACACTTGTCTCTTACAACCTCTTACACCCTGCAATGAGGTGTTAAAAGACACGACTAGTATCTAACAACCTCTGTTGAGTTCTCAGGTTCAGCAGAGCTGTGCATGACGATGTCACCAATGGGCTCCCACGACAGAAGAAAGGACGCTCCTTGCTTTTAATTGCACCCACAGAAGACTCTGAAAGAAATCCCTTTATACCACCCGCTCCATTCTTTCAACACGTAATCTTGAGGGAAAACATTATTACTGTTATTGTTACCATTACAGTAGAGCAAGAAGGCTGTGCTGAGACCAGATCCCAGTTGTGCTGAGTGCTGTGCAAACAAACACGTGGTGCGTTCATGCTGTAAGCAGCATGAGAGACAAAGACAATATTATTAGCGTGCCCATGAACTGAGGCATACTGAGATTATCCAACTTGCCCAAGGTCACGCAGGAAGTAAGTGGCAGAGCTGGAAATTGAACCCAGATTTCTTGAATTGCAGGCCAGGATTTTAACCACAAGGCCATCTTTCGTCTCTCTTTTTTTTTCCCCCTCCGATCTTTCTATTTTAGCACACTTTTGAAAAAAAATTACTCCTAAAAATCCATTCGGCAATACTTTAGGTATGCTGTGGCCTCCACAACCGTATTTAGCACAATTATAGGCTAAAAGGAACTCTTGCAAATTATGTGCAAATAGATACGTCTTTATGTAAATCCAAGTTCTTGGAACATAAATCTACAGCCAAAAAAATACAAAGGTTTAAGCCAGGGAGGAATTAAGCTCCAAATTTTTTCCTCTTCGAAGGTTGGTAACTGAGGTACAGCATTCCCCAGCTAAAGAAAGGAGAATATAGACTAGATGCCTGGGGAGTAGTCATGCCAGCTCTAATAAACCTAAAGAAATGTGAAGGCAACAGACACTTGGTCATTGTTTTAGAGGTTTCTGTCACATATATGATAGTTTTTATATACACACGTATTTTCTAAACCAGTTGCTGTACCACAAGTGCAAGAATACTGAAAGCCAGGCAACTTTCTGACACAGCCCCACAGCAGATAGAGGAGCCTGAGCATAGGAGCGTAATTTGGTGTTTGGCTAGAGAGGCCGTACACGTTTAACCATCTGGTGAGATTGTCCATCTACTGAAATAAACGTGTAGGCAAAACAAGGATCCTCTCTCCCAGATGTGCGAAATGCCTGGTCACTCCCAGACCAAAATATGGCAGCTTCTTTGCTGCCATAATCCCAGGCACAGACCAAGAGACAAGCTACCATGTTGCTCAGCACAAAGGCAAGACGCAGAGTCAGATTAGACTTATTCACCAGGATACACAATCGTGATCTCTGATTCCCCTGACAAGGACATGATAGCTCATGTGAAGCAAAGAAGAGCTGGGGTTTGTGCTCCTGCTGCCAAGGGGCAAGTGCTCACTCTGAGTGACACACTCAATGCACAGCTGCACCTTGGCTGCAGTCCTGCCTCGGATTTTCAGCTCTGGGTTGCACACCAGTTTTGTGTAGGCAGTTGTTTACAAAGTTGAATTTAGGCACAGCACCCTGATTTTTCCCAAGGAAAGTCTTACAGGTTTTTTTCATGAACTTGATCAACCAGACTTCGTTAAAATTAAAAATTAGATTTGGTTAAATTAAAATTAGAAAGGCAAAAGCCCAGCTAGAGCTCAATCTGGATGCTGTCATAAGAGATAACAAAAAATGTTTTTACAAATATATTAACAACAAAAAGAGAGCCAAGGAGAATCTCCAACCCTTATTGTATGCAGAGGTGAATATTGCCCCCAAGGATGAGGAAAAGTCTGAGGTACTTAATGCTTTCTTTGCCTCAGTCTTAAACAGTCAGACCAGCTATCCTCAAGATAATTAGACAGGGATGGAGAGCAGAATAAAACCCCCATCATCCAGGAGGAAGCAGTTAATGACCTGCTACGCCACCTGGACATTCACAAGTCTATGAGGCCAGATGGGATCCTCCCAAGAGTACTGAGGGAGCTGGTGGAAGAGCTGGCCAAACCATTCTCCATCATTTATCAGAAGTCCTGGTTAACAGCGGAGGTCCCAGACGACTGGAAGCTTGCCAGTGTGACACCTATCTAAAGAAGGGACAGAAGGAGGATCCGGGGAACTACAGGCCTGTCAGCCTGACCATGGTACCAGGGAAGATTAGATTATGGAGCAGCTCATCTTGAAGGCACTCACATGGCATGTGCAGGACAACCAGGGACTCAGGCCCAGCCAGCATGGGTTCATGAAGGGCAGGTCCTGCTTGACCAACCTGATCTTCTTCTATGACCAGGTGACCTGCTCAGTCAATGAGGGGAAGGCTGTGGATGTCATCTACCTGGACTTTAGTAAAGCCTTTGACACAGTCTCACACAGCATTCTCCTGAGAAAGATGGCAGCTCTTAGCCGAGACAGGTGTACTCTGTGCTAGGTAAAAAACTGGCTGGACGGCCAAGCACAGAGAGTGGTGGTGAATGGAGTTCAATCCAGCTGGTGGCCAGTCACAAGCGGTGTCCCCCAGGGCTCAGTTTTGGGGCGAGTCTTGTTTAACATCTTTATTAATGATCTGGATGAGGGCATTGAGTGCTCCCTCAGCAAGTTTGCTGGTGACAGTAAATTGGGTGGGAATGTTGATCTACTTGGGGGTAGGAAGGCTCTGCAGAGGGACCTGGACAGGCTGGATCAATGGGCCAGGGCCAATGCTATGAGGTTTAACAAGGCCACTTGTGTCCTGCACTTGGGTCACAACAACCCCACGCAGCGCTACAGGCTGGGGAGGAGTGGTTGGAAAGTACCCGGTGGGAAAGGCCCTGGGGGTGCTGGTCAACAGCCGGCTGAACATGAGGCAGCAGCGTGCCCAGATGGCCAACAGCATCCTGGCCTGTATCAGCAATGGTGTGGCCAGCAGGAGTACGGAGGTGATCGTGCCCCTGTGCTCGGCACTGGTGAGGCTGCACCTCGAATGCTGGGTGCAGTTTTGGGTCCCTCACTGCAAGAAGGACATTGAGGGGCTGGAGCGTGTCCAGAGAAGAGCAAGGAAGCTGGTGAAGGGTCTAGAGAACAGGTCTTATGAGGAGCAGCTGAGGGATCTGGAGTTGTTTAGCCTGGAGAAGAGGAGGCTGAAGGGAGACCTTATTTCTCTCTACAACTACCTGAGAGGAGGTTGTAGTGAGGTGGGGGTTGATTTCTTCTCCCAAGTACCTAGCTATAGGACAAGAGGAAATGATCGCAAGTTGCACCAGGGGAGTTTTATATTGGACATTAGGAAAAAATTATTTATTGAAAGAGTGGTCAAGCATTGGAACAGGCTGCCAAGGAGATGGCAGAGTCGCCATCCCTGGAGGTGTTCAAAAATTTGTAGATGTGGCAATTCAAGATATGGTTTAGTGGGCATGGTGGTGTTGGCCTGACAGTTGGACCTGATGATCTTAGAGGTCTTTTTCAACCTTAATGATTCTATGATTCTGTGATTCTATGAAAATAGTGTAAAACCTCTTCTCTTTCCCTCCTGCCGCATTCAAAAGGGAATGAACTTCATATAGATACATTGCGCTATTCTATATACTATAGTAAAAGAAATATGAATCCACACATTTTTTCTATAAGAATAAAAGCTAGGCAAACTGTTCTGGGATGTACATTCTTTCATTTCATGTAGCTAGATACCCAAACAGTAATGGATGTGTTCACTAGTTTGGAGTCTAAAGGGCACTGCCTAGGCACATCCATATTATTCAGTTTTTTTAGTCTTTCAGCAAAACTATGTATCAGGAACAGTCTCTGGCTTGTGCAAACTTCAGCTACAAGCAAACTAGCTAGAAAGGAAACTTCTCCAAGACTGGATTTAATCTCAGTGTATTCTACTCAAATTACTCTATCTTTCAGTGCAATGGCTGGGAGCCTTATTCCAAATGCTGATCACCCTTAGCCTCCGAGAATGGTTTCGTTCATATGTCTAAATAGAGCTGGATATGGTTGGGGTGGCACCAGGGCCAGTGGAGAAAGAGGGAAACCATGAGGTTAAACAGGGTGTCTAGTAAGTAGAAGTCAAAGATGGAGGGACCGATACAATAGTTCATCCCCTGTCCAGGGCGCTTTTAATGATATTTGTATATAGATATGATTTTCTGGAGCATGTTGGAAACCAAATGAACAGAGGGTCAGTTTGGTTGGGAGCTAGGAGGCAATTTTATTTCAAGACCACTTGTTGGGGCCAACACCTGTGGGAGTGCAGGATCAGTGTCCACATATGCTATGGATTAGATATACACAATTACCAGCTTTCCCAGTTACATAGCTAGTTCAACTGAGTATCATGAACTGTGTTTCTGAAGGGAGAAGCACGTGCTATTCTGTGCATGCTGCACATGGCCTCTGCAAAAGGGATCAAGTAAGCAATATCGAGTCCTCTTCGCAACAGGCATCATTCAGGAATGACACCAGTGGCTTTAGTAGAACAATCCAGACCTGTAATATGGTAACCATTGGCAGTATTTGGCCTCTGTGTGAACACAGGCAAAGACTGTGGAGTTTAATTTCAGATTAATCTGGCAGCAGGCAGGAGCACCAGAAGTGCTGGCTCAGCACTTCCACCAGGGCTGGTGCAACTCGCTGTAACTCATTCCTTCTGGGCTCTTTTTTAAAGTGCCATCTGGGACTGTGCTGCTAAGCTGTCCTCTGAACAACAATACTGTTAATAATAATAACAATATTCAGGTCTTACATAGCATTTTTCACCTTTAGATCTCAAAGTCATTTACTATGGGAGGCTTTGGAGGGCTTTAAGAACAGATTGTACAGACATCTGTCAGGAATAAACCAGATTTCCTGACCTTGCCACAAAGCAGGGGAATAGTTCGATGCTCTTTCTAGCCCAGAATTTCTATGATTACCCTCATTTTGTACAAAGAGGACTTTGACTCATTGAGTAGTGAGATGACCTCAGGGGGTTACACAGCTACTGCTTTGAAGCCTCCATGGCAGCCCAAGATATTATAGATGGTAAAAGAAAAGAATTGAAGTGCTCCTCATCCTAACACTGTAACTAGTAGTCATGGGTGGTCTCTGTGGAAATGCACCAAAATATCCAGATTGGGTAATTATAATGAGTGTAACATAGATAACATTTCGAGTAACAGGAAACCATATGTTGTGTTGAAGCCTTGAAGAAGGCCATAAACCAATGGCAAAGGTAGGATTCATCCTTCAAGATGGGTATGAGTAACCCTCCATCTCCCTCCAATGACAAAGTGGAGCTGGAGCAAATAACTACACTAGACACTTGACTTCTGGTTGCTGATGTGAGGCAAGAGACAAGGCAGCCAGCCTGGAAGGAGGGAGTAGGATATTAACATGGTTTCTTCGCAGAAAGAGTGCTCCCATAAGCACCCATACATCTCAAAGTCAGGCTTAAATGACTCTGAAACAACACTTTGTCTTCAGCTTCATGAATGTCAGGACAGATCAAAACTGCTGTCACAGAAATTAATTAGCAAAAGAGTTTAAAAAAATCCACCTTGGCAATGGCAAAGTGGGGAGTGTGACAGCAGCCTATGCATTGTTTGTGACGATTTTGTCACAGTGACACCCTGATGGTCTTCAGCTGCAACTGGGATATAAGAACCGGATCTCAATGCACTCCAGAAAACTACACCTTCCAGATGAGGGGCAGTTGGACTGACCTTTAGCTGCTGAGAAAGGGCCTCAGGGATCCCTTAAATGCATAACAGTGAAGAGGCCAGTTTTGGATTTTAAAGCTTATAATATTCTGTTGCAGTTTTCCTTCCTTTTTTGCAACCAAGAATTAACTCTTTTGTTTAACTACAGCAGAACTTGACTCTGGTTTAACTGGTGTATAAAGAGGTCTCCCATACATAACACAGTCACTGATCCTCCTTAGAAGCAAGAGATCCAGGCACATTGGGGGTCCAAACCCGCCCTGTGGAGACTCTGCAGTGCCATACATATTTAATGGCCATCAGGGACTGGAATTTCTTTGCAAACATCAGTCTAAGAAGCAAAATCAGCAAGTGCCAAGAAAAAGAGGAGCCATCCTCAAGCCAGGCACGACCTCGTGTTATTTTGCAAAGGACACAGAAAAGTGAAGAAAAATGAGAACATTCTGAACCGCAGGAATAAACTCCTCATTGTCACAGTTCACGGTTGGAGTTTAGTCATTATAAATACACTTTCATACCTGTATTCACAGAGCAGCACCTAAAAGGCCCCTGGGACAGGCAAACTGCAGCACAGACCTTAGCTGAATGACTGCTGCATGTGAATGCTAGAATTTTAGAAATCATTTTATGAAATGGAAATTAATATTTTAAATTAATTTTTTCCTTATGAGTATTTTTATTAACTTTTTCATTTTCGTTTGAATTTACTATGCTTTTGTTTTTTGTTTCCTCATTAAAGTAAATATATAAACAAGAAATATCAACCTATTCCATTCTGCAGACCCTTTTTCCAGTTTTGGAAAAGTTTTTGATAAAAATGCTCATTCCTCAATAAATATTTGGTTTGGGTTATTTTTTTATTTTTTCCAGGGAAAAATCTTCATTTGTGACAAAAGCCCATCTTTTGTGGAAATCATATTTTGGTGGAAAATTTTGACCACCTGCGGAAATGAGATCTGTGAACAGCATATAATTTAGGAGTCGGATGAAGATAAGTTCAATGGACTGATTTTTAGTTCCTCATGTTTTGGGGTGAGGCACGGATCCAGGTTCCACCATGCCAGCACAGCCACAGAGTTGGATACTTATCAAAGCAGTTGCCTTCAGGGCTCTCACGAGATCAGGCTTTTACTCAGTGAAAGTCTTTGGAGGGAGCACCAAGGCCACAGGAACAGCACCATGTCAGCATCACCCCAAGGAAAATGAGGAATATGGAGGGACTTAAGAATTTTAAGAAACAGAAAACACAAAACTAGTCCTGATTTTCCCCACAGATCCAGGAAAAAGATGTTCAGGCATAGTTTAAAGTTTTAGACCAGTTTAATTAAAAAAAAAAAAATCCACGTGAACTTGTTCACTCATCACCTTGAATAAAAAAAGGGCAAACTCTCCCCATTCCATGAAGCTATTCTTGGCCACTGCGAGCTAAAAAACAGGGAGGGCAGTTTAAAGGGGGTAAATACAATTAATGTTCCCGCTTTTGCCATATTTCTGGGCCCAGGGGACAAATCAGGAAACTTTATGTCAGCAGGAATGTGAACAATAAAGTCAAAGTGGGTTGCATGTTAGAAAATCATTTCACTCCCTTTTTATATTTTTTTATTTTATTTTTTTGCCCAGCAGTATGATGTGTTAACAATTTTGTTGGTTTAACAGTTCACACTTCCAGCACATTTATCCATTGGCACATGGGGGTTTTATGCATTTAACAGTTTTCTTCATTAAAGTGGGTTCCACTGTGTCTTAAAAATTGTTTTCCTTAGACTGCGTGTTTGTTATTTTATATGGTGTGACTGAAAAGCAGGCCAAAATTTTGGCCTTGAAAAATGCATACTGCAGAGAGGAGCCCAGTGCAGGCAGCAGGATTAGCCTCCCTCAAAGCCCAGCACATATTCTTTTAAGAACTGCTGATTGCACTTTGAAGCTTTCTCCCCTAATTGCTGGGAGATTCTTAATTTGTCCCAAGCTTGGGAAAACGAATTGCAGATGTACGTCCTGCAATCAAAACCCTCTCTGCACTGAATTTTTGCATGCTGTCGTTGAGATGGCCTTCATCCCCTTCCGCAGCGCCCTTGAACCACCTGTTTTTTACAAGAACAGTGCCAGCATTTTAATTTTTTTTTTATTTATTTTGAAGGGAGAGCAGTGACTGGGGGAAGGGAGAGGGCGGCTGTTATTTCTACAGAAGCAGGAATGGTTCTTAGAGGCATAAGAGACACCCAGGTGTTTTCACAGCAAGCCCTGTGCAGGGCCCTTTTGGAGCTGAACTCGATTCCTGTTTGCCAAACTACACTTTCAAGAGGTGTCAGATATCGAGAACCTGTTTCAAATGCCAAGCCAAGCAACGGAGGGGAAAAAAAAAACCAAGGGGAGGGAGGAGGGGAGAAGGGGGACGTGGGGAAAAAGGAAAAGGGGAAAATGTTCCTCCTCGAAGAAAAAGGTAGTTGTTCCAACTTGGCTGTTTCTTTTTAAAATAATTAGTTAAGCAGTGCATAAAAACAGGTAAGTCTGTTCTGCATTGCTCATGCCCTTGGCAGGCCCCATCCTTCCCTGCTTTAGAGGAATTTCTGTGAACCACCGCTGCACAGGAGAAGGGAGGGGAATTGTATCACTGTGACCTAAGGCAACCCAGCTTGTAAGGTTAACCATAATTTTTTAAACTAACATGACCTCTGTTAACCCCTCCACTCCAATATGAAAAAAAGAAAGAAAGGAAGAGAGAGAAACATGTTTACAAAACCACTTAGAAGGAGAAAGGTGGGGGGGCAAAAGGCCGAGAGTCTTGCTCCTTCACCCTCCTCTCCATCCCTCCATCCATCCCCCCACCTGCTCCTTTGTCCCCATGTGTCCCCACCAGTAACTGGTGTTTACTGGGTCCTGATGCAGCATGTCTAGGGACTTTGCTTTTCCTAATGAGTCATGGAATCATAAAATTAAGCCATTCCGGGAAGCCAAAATAATTTGGTTCCATGTGTGCATTTGGGGCTTTGCAGGAATGTTCATGTCTGGGTGTTTGAGTCACATGCTCTCATGGTAAACGTGATACATCCTCTTTTTAATGACACTATTGGCTTACTTTATTTATTTTATTTCCCTCTACTCATCCTTCTCTCCTTATTCTGCAGAAGAATGCAGACCATTTCCTCCAGCTTGGATGCCAGGTAAACCCACCTCAGGCACCCTTTGCCCTTCCCTCTTCTATAGCTGTCTTAAATCAAGTAACCAAAGCCAGTGCCAGCACGGCCCCGGGCCAGCTGGAGGTGGCACAGGGCCATGGTATATGGTGTAGTCAGCTTTTGTGTCAACATTTGGATGCTGAGTTCATCTTAACCAGAATGTGCCAAGCTCAAAGGAATCTGAGTCTGCCTTAGAAAATACATATGCAATACACAGCCCACACAAAGACATTGGCTCAGGAAGGGACTTACTTATTTCTGGGTCTCAAAATTTTCCTCATGGCTTACTCCCACCTACATTCATTTCTGGTCACTCATGGGGACGTGGCATGGGGAAAAATGGTATAGGTACAGCATGTAGAGACCTGACCTCATCTTCCATTGAGGCACAAGCTACAAATACTGCCTAACTGCTCTTGAATACCCCCCTCCTCCATGCTCCACCAGTTCACGTGGTAGACACAAACCTCTGATTTTATATGGGACTGCAGTTAGGCCGTTATTAAAACGTCTTTTCTTTGAAACGGTTCCTTCCCTGTTTAAACAAGCATAAACAAACACTCTTGCTTGTGTATTTATAATCATTAAGCGTGGAAAATCTACCAATTAAGTAGAGTTAATGTACAAAATAAGGAGCAAGAGGCCAGATTCTCAAGTGGTATGAGCTGGCAGACATTCAAGACTTCATTGGAAAAATAGGCCTGAACTACCATTCATCTAATATGTAGTCCAGCCCTCCATCCTACAATGAGCTCATGTACAATTAATTGTTTATATGCATATATATTTTCAGGCCTGTTTGGGTGCAGTGAGCCTGGGAAACACCAGATCTACCACAGATTACTCACCAACAGATGCGTTGAGCTCAGCTTTCCCCAAAACCACTGTTTGGGCAGTATTAATACAGACAGTGTAAAACAGCTACTGTAGCTATCTATTCTGGGTGGTTGTCCTTCTTAAATGGTCCCTATAGTCTGTGAGAAGACAGACACCCTACTTCCAAGGATGAAACTGAGCATCCAGTTTCAGCACCTGCCCCAGATGGTGCTTTTTGGAAGTAACTCTACACTAAGTAACAGGGAGACCTGCATCCTTATGAAGGCACTTAAGCAACTAGACATATTCCCCTTGCCTAGTAACTACAGTCAGTGATATAAGAAGGGAGTGCACATCTGAAAGCCTGCTTTTCAGCCAACTTGAAATAGCCTGTAAGTTGTTCTAGAGGTAGCAACCATCCCAGAGAAAGGACTGGGGTTTAGATGTTGTCTCAGTATCTTGATCTATGACCTACCCATGGGCTTCAAGGAAGGGAGGTGGATTGTAAAGGCCTTGTAAACATCATCACTATGCATCTTCTGTATGTGCCAAGATAGTCCCGTACTGAATGGCTGAACAATCTGAAACCAACAGTGGCTAGACATAGAGCAGCCAGTTGGGAGAGCATTTTGGCCTCTGTCGAGTCTTGGCCTGCATCTTGGGAATTGTCTGGGTAAGTAATAGTTGGCCTAAGCCCTGCTAGGACTCTCCTAATAATTCAGCAGTATAGTCAAGCCAGTCAAGCCTTAGTGAAAAGGCCTTAATACAGAAATAGCATATCAGGTCACAGCTTAAATATCTCAGTAGGTGCCACTGGACCACCTTGTAAGACAGTGCCAAGGATGGATGGATGCTCATCTGTACTTGCATGTCAGCAACGCTTTTCATTGACCATGTGCTTATGATTTAATTGTCTGTTTTCTGGAAGAAAAGAAAAAACATCGGAGACTCATTTCCTAAACTAGGCAAGGAGGAAGAGAAACTGATGATGGGGAAGAGCAAACTTATCTCATGCCAAGGACCCCAGTTCCTCTAAAAAGTCATCACTTGTGCGTGTATTTGTGCAAGTCTTTCTATTCCCACCCTTCCTCCAACATGCTTTTCCTATGCTAAAGCTGTTTGGAAAATATTGTAATTCTTACTGCTCACAAATATTTAGTGTCTTGGAGTTTGAATGAACCTCTGCTGCTTGCACAAATTTGCTTTGAGTTGAAGAAAAATAAACATATTAGTAACTTTTTTCTATCTCATTCCACTAGTTGATGTCTAAGATTCGCTTATAACTTTGATTTAAGGTAGTCTTCTGCAGTGGGGTGTTGTCTTCAGCATCTTAATTGATGATAAGCCACAAAGCAGCTCTGAGGCATCTATGTTAACAGAGAAAAGAGTAGTTCAGGCTATCTGTCATCCAAAAATAGAAAAGCCACAGCCTTGCTTCTGATGCAGTTAATGGAAAGAATACGTTGGCATGTCCTCAAAAATAAAAGTTCTGGTAATGAAGTTTCACTCAGGTCTACCCAGATTTGAACTGGTTTTCAGTGTTTGGTTTTTTGTTATTCTCAGACACTATTCACGTTCTTGTCCTATAGTTTGTGTGCTCCGTGAGAACTGGCAAGAAAGGAAAGTGATGTGCACCAAGCAAAGGGCTGGGAAAGCTGAGAACAGAACTTGGTGTCAGATTTCCATTTCTGGGCCACATCCACTGTCTTCTGTCTTCTAACTTTCTCCTAAAACTTCTGTTTAATTCACAGCCTCATTTCTTGACATCGTCTCTTGAGAAGGCTTTCTCAGCCAGAACAGAAAACAGTGCATGTAAGATTCATTTGGTCTTAAAATTATTGCTGTAATGAAAAAATATCTTAATTTCCTCCCTGGCCCGGAATGCCTTGAGATTACATCAGAGTCACAAGGGACATGAAGAAGAATATGGGTCATCTTTCCTCATCCTCCCTTTTTTTACTCTTCTGGCTGATGAGTTGGAGGCCTGATGATTTAGGTGAAACATTCAATATGAACAACAATATGTTGGTATTCTCATGCTTACTCCTCAGGCTCCAAACTGATGAGCAAAGGGTACTATAATTTGTTCCAGGCCTTAATTTGGATTGGTACCGCATGTGCACATTTTGTAATTTCTTCTGTTCACTAAAAGGACACAAAATAAGATTTTGGTAACTTTAAAAGTACCCTAAACATTAACTATTCAAAACTATAAGAGATTTTATGAAGCTGCTGAAGTGAAATTCCTAATACAATTAAATTGTCCTCCTGTAATCCCTGCAAAAGCAGGCCACAGATACCACTAACTGGGCATCTGAAATGATGCTCTACTTTGAGGTAGGTTTTAATTTGCCCCATTTTCTTCCCTCTCTTCACAGGAACGTTCTAAAGATGTTAAAGTACTTTAATGTTAATGAAATATTTAGATACCAGTGTGACAGATATTATGAAGGGACTACAAGAATGTGTTTACTCTCTGACCCTGAAATAAATAAAACCTGATGTTATACATCAGAGGAAACCAATCAATAGCAGCAGTTGAAGCACACAAAATAATCCAGGGACAATTAGATTCATTACAGAGCTTTTTTTTTCCTCTATAACGCCAAGCATAGAGCCTTCTACTGACCCCATCAGACTTCTACACCTCGGTCACCCCCAACTTCTCTGGTTGCCACTCTTATCTCAAAGCCTGGAGCTCCATCTCACTGTGCTCCACACAGCTTTTTACAAGTCCTGCGAGCAGGATTCTCACCACTAGATTAAGGCTGCTTCCTTTCCCTGTGCTTTCTGTGATACTAGGATGGTGAGTATTTGAAGCCTAGTAGTTACAATCTTTGAGCTCTTCCACATGTCTCTGAAATAGACTCCATATGGGAGGCACAACTAGTGAGAAAATCATGGTATTCCATTGTAATTCTAGGCTGGATTATGGTTAGAGCAGAGGCACTCTGGAAAAACCATGTGCCTCAATCCTAATAAGCTTCTACTGAACAGCTGAGCAGCCCCCAAATGAGATTTTCAGAGACATTTGCCAAACTTGAATGGATTTTCACCAGAACTGCCAAAGCCTGATGCTGACTTCAGGGCATCCCACTCCTCCTGTTCCAAATCTTTGCTCCACAGACCAAGTCTACTAGAGGTTTGACAAAATAGCTGGTTAGAATAGCGTAACAATGTCTTTTTCCTCTGATATTATCCTAAGAATAATTTTGGCTAAAATTTAGCAAAACAGCTCTGCTTATGGAGACAAACCAGTGCTGCTATGTATACAACTGAAGGCATGGTGTTGTGTTAGAGCATGTCAATCAGAATAAACTTCACTGGCTGCTATTTCCATTTGAGTTTGGTTCAATTCATAATTCTGCTGGATCATGATTCTTAATTTTAAATCTGAAATTTCCCCACAGACACAAAGAAAAGTTGAGGTCAGATGTCACACTGAGACTTGGAAGATGTCCAGTGGGAAGCTGTGTGGCAGATTTTCTGGGTGACATTGGGTGTATCAGTCAATTGAGATCTCTGTGTCCACCTGTGTTAAGAACATACTATTTTTCTCCTATTTCACATATGCCTTTTCTTTTGAAATTCTAATTTCTGCAATAGAAAGTGTCTGTAGCACTGTGTTGCTCTGTGAATACAGAGTTTCCAATCCCATCTGAAGTCCCAGTAAGCTGTTGTTAAAGAACTGGGAATAATAAAAATTCCCACGGAATTAAGTGGTGGCAGGAGAAAGCAGTCCCTTTGAAAAGCTAATAAAAATGAAGCTCTGATTCATCAGAACGGAACTGCAGTTTATGAAAAATGCAAAGGAAGAACATTGATCCCCCCACACAGGAAAAGCAATTGGCAAAACCAAACAATCTCAGCTCACATCCAGTAGGAGCAAAGAAATAAATCTGCATACTTGCTAATGTGATTCCTCTGAATGAACATGAGCCCAACAGTAGCGTATAGGCAGAAGTCTACATCCAAAAATAGAAACCTCTTGGAATCCTCAGCTCATCTGGACAGGATTAGAGAAACTCTCCCTGAACATGTAGTGAGTGACATGTCAGAAAAGAATTGAACCAATTTACAGCAGTCCTGGAACATCCCAAACACAGTAGCTCTGAAAACAATGGGATAAGAAGGAATTCATTGTCCACTGCAGCATAAAGCAACTATTTCAGGAAACAATGTCAATGACATTAATGACTGCAACACTATCTTTGGGAAGCCTTGAAAGCACTTTTAAAAACTGTGGCTGGCCCATGGGTACAATGTTGAAATTGTACCCAACTGAAATTTTTTTCACTGATTTCACAGTTTCAGGGGAGATTAGTCAGATTTGTCTCTGACTTATTTTGGTCACCCTGAAGCAGAACAATGCATAACATGTTGACAGTGAGGTTTGCTGTGGGGAAATTAGGGTTTTCTTTCAACAGGGTAGCTGGAGGGGAAAGGAGAGAGAATTGTCAATAGAGCTGAGTAGTATGAGTCAAAAATCTCCTGAAAAAGTCACTGAAATATCTTGGAGCCAAGATTTATACACTGAGATAGACCAAAGTAGCCAATGTCTGTTAAGTATCATAGAACTTGCCCTCTTGCCAAGGCATAATGCAAACTCACTGCCCAGATTCTAGCTGACATAGAATCATAAAATCATAGAATCAGGAGGTTGGAAAAGACCTCTAAGATCGTCAAGTCCAACTGTCAACCCAACACCACCATGCCCACTAAACCATGTCCCCATTTGCAACATCAACATGTTTGTTAAACACCTCCAGGGATGGTGACTCCACCACTTCCCTGGGCAGCCTGTGCCAATGTTTGATCGCTCTTTTGGTAAAGAAATTTTTCCTAATGTGTCATGGAGGCACCCACACAACAAGCAGAACATTCATCCAAACACCCCTACAGACCTGAGCAAACCACAAGTGTGGATGCCAGGCAGAGACACTCACAAAACAGACAGAGCAACTACTCCGAAAATGAGGATTTGTTCCAACTAAAGTTAGATAGAACTCCTATAGACACGAATAAGGTTCGGATGTCAGTTGGGAATATATTGCTACACAGCTGTCTTAAGAATTCCTAAATTATTCAAACAGGTCTGTTAGGAAAATAATCCAAAACGTGCACTTGCTCACCCACGAAAGAGGGAAAATCTCTCTCAAGGGTATGGTACCCAGACGCTATAAGCACTCACCCAAAAAGTCTAAGGCCCACTCAAGGATATATCCAGAAGAAATCACTCACCCAAGGTGGGGGGTGAGGCACTCAACCCCGAGGAGTTTCCTCAGGTGGTGTCCTGACCCAAGAGGAGAGTCCTCAACTGCAGACCTGCTGCTCTGAGGAGGATCGACTCAAATGGGCACCCTGACTGGGCCCCATGTATACCCATGTCGAGTATGGCCTGTGGTCATTTTTAATTAAGCTGGCACCAGCAGAAGCTGGGTGTTTTCTCTAGTCTCCTGAAAGACCTGAATGTTATCAGGTCTTCAGCAAACCGTAGTTGTTTTCGGGTCTGAGTGGGGGCGGGTGCATCTGCCACATAATGTCCAATATAAACCTCCCCTAGAGCAACTTGAGGCCATTTTCTTTTGTCCTATCACTTGTTACTGGGGAGAAGAGATTGACCCCCACCTCACTACAGCCTCCTCTCAGGTAGTTGTAGAGAGAGATAAGGTCTCCCCTCAGCCTCCTCTTCTCCAGGCTAAACAGCCCCAGATCCCTCAGCCACTCCTCACCAGACGTGTTCTCCAGACCCTTCCCCAGCTTCACTGCCCTTCTCTGGACACGCTCCAGCACCTCAATGTCCTTCTTGCAGTGAGGGACCCAAAACTGCACACAGCATTTGAGAGGCAGCCTCACCAGTGCCGAGCACAGGAGCACGATCACCTCCGTACTCCTGCGGGCCACACCATTGCTGATACAGGCCACACCATTGCTGTTGGCCTTCTTGGCCACCTGGGCACACTGCTGGCTCATGTTCAGCCAGCTGTCGACCAGCACCCTCAGGTCCTTTTCCACCAGGCAGCTTTCCAGCCACTCCTCCCCAGCCTGTAGCGCTGCATGGGGTTGTTGTGACCCAAGTGCAGGACCTGGCACTTGGCCTTGTTAAACCTCACACAATTGACCTCACCTAACATGCATCATGGAAAGTGTTAGGAGGAGGAGGACTGCACAACCCGCTATAGGAACACTGTTCTACCAGTGCTATTCTTTCAGAAATGATCTTCTGTTTAAGTAGAGCGTATATGAAAAAGGGACTTTCCTTAAAAGCATCATTTCAATGTGTTATTTGGCAGCTGTATATCAATATGAAGTAATGAACTTCAACTCCTCTCTCTCCCAGACTCTGTCTCCAGGTGAAAGGCAAGCATCACAGCCTTGTTTTTGAAAGAAACAAAATATATAGGGGCCATATTATCAGCACTCAGGTCATGTGGGAATGAACATAGTATAAATGCTTAGAAAGGACAGATGAAAATATCTGGGATGTATTTGATCCCAAGTGGTAAAATAATGTTACAGATCACATCAAGTGGCCAAGCGGGGGTCTTAAGCCTCTGCCTCCACACCACAGGAGAGGTTACAACCACTCCATCCTGATACCAGTTAAAATCTGTCTAGATTTATCTTGGTTCCTGGTATTTTTAGATTGTATGTTCTTACCAAGAAACCTTTGAAACTGATATTGAACACAGTTACTCCTGGCTTATGTCAAAGCAGGGAAGAATCATCCCCTAAGAGATCCTCTTGATCTTTTAAGCTTGTTTTGCTTGGGCTCTGGACAAGGAGCCAAATCCAGTGAGATCAAGAGTGTAGCATGATAAAGAGAATATCCAGAGTTTTCATGATGGGGATTAGGAGCAACCAGAGACTTTTTAAGGGGATAAAATTAATTTAATTAGTAAAAGGGGTGAGGGCTGCCACTTTGCAGATACCAAAAAGGAAACTGAAGTGCAAGGCAGCACTTTGTGTGAGCCTCCACCTCAAAACTTGGGGCTTGGATCCAGGTACCTGCAATTGCAGTAACAACTTTCCCGACTTGGACCTACCAGGCTGCAAAATGTCGTAACTAATGCCACGAGAGTTCTCCTCAGACAAAAATAATCCTTCCTTAGGGAAAGAGGCTCACTCAGACATAAGGAGTCTCATTGTCTGTGTTTCCCTACCTGACAATCTGCACACTGAGTTTTTTTAACCATTTCAACCAAACTACAGAAAATTTGAGGTTTTAGATGTATTATATTTTTGTAATTTTTAAAAACAAAAATAGGTGGCTAAGTGGAGAAGGAAAGGCCTCGTGATTCTCCCAAAGAAGAAAAGACTGCATTGTAAGCCCAGCTTTTATTACATACCTCAGACTCCATGTAGACCATGGTAGATGGATATAACTGTGCAAAGGCTTCAGCCAGCATTCCTGACTTAGAAGACGTCAGAAAACCTGCATCCCATGTCACTGGTTTGTTGTAGTACGGATCCTCTGGTGTCTAATGCAGGATTAGTTCACATGCATCCTCAGTGCAATTCAGTTTAAAAGTCAATCAACATGAGATACAAACCCTTTGGAAACCAGGCTTAACTGGTGCTGGTACTTGCGGCATAACTAGTCAATGCAAATAATTGGACAAATAGATGATGGTTATTGATCCTAGAAGGTTTTCAGAAATTCCAAAAAAAAAGCCGATCAAGTATACAGCAGATAGGAATAACATCTTCAAATCAAGCAAGATGTTTTTTGGGAATATGTATTTCAATTACTGAACTCAATTACGGGGCTAAATAATAGGTTTCATACCTCTTGACCCAAATACTCTTAAGATATACATATATGACTATAAAGTCAACGTAATTCCACTGAATCACTGTGAGACTTACAAGATACATGTAAGTCTCTGATGAGCCAGATAAAGCAGCCACAGCAAAGAGAAAAGATCATTATCACAAACACATTAGAGCTTTGAATAATTGCTTCCTCCCTAGCATGAATAAGAGGTCACTAGATATCCATACAATAGTTGCAATGCATCAGTTCTCCCATGGAAGAAAGGCAGCCACCTTGGGGCTTAATTATGCATAACACTATTCGACAAACAGTTGAAATAGTTTGAAGTATATTGCAGTTGAAATAGTTTGAAGTGTATTGCTTCTATGTGAAAATTTCAAGAGATATTTTTATCTTCTTCATCTTTGTAGTCACCTTAGAACTCAGAGTGGGAAAAATACAACCTTCAGCAGAAACTGCAGGTTTGATATAAATGACTAGAGCAATGGATTATTTGTTACAGTTTTGCTCAATACCCAAACATATTCCATGATTAGTGGATAATCCCTCAGATGCACATCGTGTGGGGAAGGTATTTATCCTGTCAAAACCCCTTACTCTTATATTGATTTTGAGGGGAGATTTATTTTCCCAATTACTAGTACATCCTTTAGCATCCCAATCTCAATAGGCCTTCAACTGGCTAGGCCCTACAATGCTTAGCTCACAATATGCGCTTTTTGCCCAAAACCATCACTCCGGAGATGGTCTCATCTTGGGACTTTCCATGTATCCTCTGCTCTAAGATTCGCATGAGCAGCTGTTTATTTTATGATGAATCATGTCATGTTTTTACGGTTTCTGACACTTAAAAATATTTTGTTTCCGCCTGGTGGTGAAGTCAGCCACTTACTATTATTAAATGTTGTACTATGTTATTCCACCTTTTCGGTGACGATGTCAGTGGAGCCCTTACCAAATCCAGCTTTACACTCTCAGATCTTACATAGATGCTACTGGTACGTCTCCCGTTTGTAATATCCCTCGTTACTAGCTGCAGTTGAAAGTCTATGCTAATATGTTGGATTTACTTGTCCTCTCTAGCTGATTCCAGCCTTGTGGTTTATGGGTTGCCTTTGTGGTTTGCTAAAGGTCAGGCCCTGGATGGCTCTAAATTTTCTTAAGTGGAATTCAAACACCACAGATGAGTATGTGTTCAAAGTAGTTGTCTTGGGTGGTATGGATTCAGATTTGGTTACTTGTGCTCAGGACTGGTGCGTTTCCTCTTCTTTGGGGCAACGATCAGACATAGGTGTCCCTACCTCTCAGTGCACTGTCCAGTTACCATCTTTTGTTCAAATCCCAGCTGTCTCCGAAATTTCACGCTCATGCTAGACCCCAAGATGCATTTTGAATTGCAAGCCCCCCCCCCCCCCCCCCACTTCCCCAAGATGATGCCAAGATGCTGATCCCTGCCTTTGGCTTGCCTCAATAACTGTAATTCTCACTCTCTTTTTGCTGGCTTGCAGGCAGAGCCTGCATCAGCCATAATTCAAAATTGCGAACAGATGACTAGATTACTTACTTGAACTGTACTCAATCATTACATCACCCTTGTACTGAAAATCACAGCACTGGCTCCCCATATGATTTTGCATCCACTTTAGGGTTTGGCTCCAGAGCTACTGGACTTACTCACTTGCTCCAGCTTACCTAAAAGAGCTGCTTGTGCCTTGTAGACATCCTCAGACTCTGAGATCAGTCGGTGCCGATTTATTGATCATTCCAATGGTCTGACTGAAAACTGATGGTGTTGAAGCCTTGGCTCCTCCAAATGCATTTTGTGGAAATCCCTGCAACCGTCATCCAAGGAGGAGGAGGGAAAAGAGGGGGAAATAAATCTGTTAAACTGTCCAAACAGAAAGAGAAAACATTTTCTTTAAGCTGACAACAGCTTGGCCTCAGCAAAGGGAGAGCTCAGACTTTTTTTTTCTTTCTTTCATGAAACCCTTTAGGTGTAATCTTTGCATTCAGAAATTTTCCTGACTCAGGAATATCTGTGGCTGCTAGACAGGGTGCAGATAAGAGCAGCAAGAAGCTGCGCAACCGTGGCAGGCACATCAGCATGCTCAGCCACTGGGGATAAGCCCGTGGGATGCCTGGCATGGCTCCTGCTTCCCCATGGCAGCCAGCCCTGGGCTGGGATTCTCAGACCTTCTAGGCACCTCCAGCACAGCTGAGACTCAGCGCTGGGTAGTTTTTACAGCGATCAAAACTCTGTCAGAGGTGCTGACCTTTCTCCACAGCAGAGCCAGAGCTGGCTGTCTTAATTTGTCCTGCTATCTGTCAGCGGCTCTTTTGCTGCTATTCATCCTGCGGTTGTCAGAGCGTTGGCCATTATCCCCTCCTGCCCTTCTCACCCTCTTGGCGATGCTTGCAAGTGAAGCCTGAGCTATGTTGAGCAACATGTTTCCCCTCCCTTGGTGAAAAGCAGCTCAGGACGAGCTCAAGCTCGTGCAAACCATGAGTCAGGGCACCAGTGAGGTCTTTCCAGCACTGTCATCGTTGCACAGCCATCCCTGCTGTAATGAGGGAGCACTGCTGCCCACTTGATACTGAGTGAAATTATCCTGTGAAATGCTGCAAGTTGGCAGCCTGGGTCTCATTTCAAAAGAAGAAATATCCACATAATGAAAGACGGCATTTATGACTAATTTGCCCCTTGCTAAGCAGGCTCACCAGCTGGGTCAAGGTCTGCGTGTGCAGGCATGGAGAAAGAGACAGCTTCTCTGTCCACAAGTCAGGTCAGTTCAGGCCAATGGGTCAGTGTCTCATACGGTCATCTCTTACTGTCAGAGTCACATGCTATAAATCCTAAGGCTTATGGACCACTAAGTTCAATAGAACGAAATGAACTAAAATAAAATAAAATAAAATGAAATGAAATGAAATAAAATGAAATAAAATAAAATAAAATAACAAACATAGGACAGATTGCTTTGATGGGCAGATCTGAAAGCATTCCCCAACCTGTTCTTTCCATATTCCCACCACAAAAGAGGTGTCTTTCAGCTTTGTATTTGCAGTCAAGATTTTCTCTTTAGAAAAGATTACAAAAAGTACTTTCGTACACCATCAAATTCAGGAAGGGACACTGACACAGTGAAGACTGTAGCAACTCAGGCCAAACCCAGAGATTTCCTCTTGCAGTTGGGTGGCACTACCATTTTCCCTAGTACATTAGATGTAAAAGGAGGAACCAAGTGTACCTCCTGAGATGGAAACAGCTTCAAAGCGGAAAAAGCATTGCAGCCACTTCTCCCACAAAAATGCCCAGCTACCATCTTTCTTGATCCCCGTGAGCAACATATGGCTGACAGCCACAGGACATATACCCATAGATCAGACGGGGAGGGCCCTCTGGCAGCAGTTCGTAGGTAAGGGATGGTGATGGCTTCCAAGCCACCATCTCCCCACCATAGAACTCGGCTGGGTCCTCAGTGGGGTCAGTGGCAGCAGCTTCAGCAGCTCAACTTTTGCCTTGATTCTTCCCAGGTGAGGGTTTGGGGTTTGCCAGCACCCTGCACCAGCATGGTACGGCTTTGGCACAAGGCCTTTGGACCTGTAGGTTGTCCACCCCATTATCAGCTCTTCCCTCTTCTAAACACTGCCACATGTATTTTTGTATTCTCCCTTGAAGCTTTTATAATCACATTAGGGCTACAGTGAAGACTCAGGAATGGCTTTATAAGCTCAAGATGTCACACAATAAATGCCAAATGTTATTATCAAACACAACTCATAGACACATGCAGGATTGGCAGAGGTGCCTAACTTTAGGGAGGGCCCCCAAAGGCGCTCTAGACATGTTTAGCAACAAGGCTCCAACACTACTTCACACAATCCTGGCAAAAACTGTGATACTGTCTCAGCTCATTCAGGGAAGGGCAGGTTTCGAGTTAACTCCTCGGGGCTTGCTGTGAGCATTCATGTGATCCTCAGCCCATCCAGATGTAGCTCTGTTCATTCCTATGCTACAGATGGCCAGAGAAATCCACTCTCTGTCATGTGTAATGAAGGGCAGGAAGGAGAGAGGATTTTTGACATGTTTAAATATTATCCAAAACAAAGAAATAGCTCAAAAGCCAGGGATGCATTTAAATAAATTAAAGCTGCCAGCAAAATCCTATATTTGTTACAGTTCATTCCATTTCATCCTCAGAGCCATCCCTCTGCAAAACATGGCAGCTCCAGTAGTTTGGTGTCCAGATGTTCCCTGTCACACACTGTGCACTGCATCATGTTTTTTTTCCTGATGTGACCCCTTAAAAACAGTGAACTCAGATTCCAGGACAACCTGAGTACACTTTTCCATAATGAGGGGCGATTGAAAAAATACGGTTGTTGAGTTGGCCAGTGTAACATGGGCTTTTTTGTTCCTCTCTTCATCACTCTCTCCCTCTCTTTTTTAATTCTCCAGCTGGCTGGTAATCCAGCATCATCAACATCTTTTTGCATTTTATTCCTTAAGCCATTCATATTACACACATTCCTGTTTTTAAAATACAGATTTTAGGAGTGATTTGATGTGGCTTGGAGTAGTGACATGCTTACACATTTATAAAAAAAATCATTAACTTGGGGGGAAGAAAAGATTGCATCTTTTATTTTCTTTCCTTCCCTTCCCTTTTCTTCATTTCCAGCATATGAAATTATTTGCTGGTCATTTAGGAACCACAATATCAAAATGCGGCTGCCCCATGGGGAGGAAAAAAACCAGTTCATCCTTGCAGTTTTCAAGTCAGTTGTTAAGAAGTAGCTTTGGCAAAGGCCAAAGCCAAATTGATCTTTGAGCTGCAATGTTTAAAGGCTATGTTAGCAGTTCTGCTCACTG
The DNA here is from genome assembly GCF_034619465.1 of Leptosomus discolor. Taxonomy (NCBI): domain Eukaryota; kingdom Metazoa; phylum Chordata; class Aves; order Leptosomiformes; family Leptosomidae; genus Leptosomus; species Leptosomus discolor. The sequence continues at coordinate 121,439,129 of NC_141392.1, forward strand.
TTACTGAGAACACCTCTTCCCACAGTTCTTAAATCTGCCAAATCATAACCAAAAGATGATGCTGTACAGTGCCTTTGTTCCAACCTTGTGAAATCCCAGTCTCCAAGTTACAACTGCCAATTTCTCCTTTCTCTAGGCTCAGTCATTCTTCGACCGCCAGTGAGATCAGCAAAAAAAATGTCATTTTGGAACCCTTCTCAGGAACACTGATATATCTAATTCATCTAAACTATAAGGTGATAACTTGGTGTCCAGTCCACAGAGGGATTTAAATGGCTAAACTCTTACTGAACTCTGCTGGAGTTCAGATACTTAAATACGAAATCTGTAACATAGAAAAGAGTTGTAAAGTCCCGTGATCTTATGTAAAAGTTCTACACTACTTTCTTTTAAAATGTTATATTACATCCCTCTACCATCTCTCTCCTTTTGCTAAATTGTGCCTTATATGCAAATATGATGAAGTAGCATTTATGCTTTTTTTTTTTTTTTGGTGTAGGGACACTTTATAAATTGGCCACTATTTAATTTGAGAGAATAAAGCAGTTCTGCTTAGAAGCCCAAAATATTAGTTCTGTTCAAACTATAACGTATGTAGACCTCTAATAAAGATACCCCTCAAATGTGGGCCCATTTTCAGTAGCAGTGGTGAAAACCCCATTCCAAGTTGCTGGTTTCTATGTAAAAGCTTAAAAGCTTTTAGCAGCTTATCTTATTACCACTATATTAAGCTCTATTCTCTCATCACTACATACAAAGCAAGTATAAGTTACTCTTCTCCCACAGCAGAGGAAATTGCTCTGATCTTGGAAGCAATGAGTGATTAAATACTCCGCCAGTTTCTTGATATAAAAATATTTTTTTATTTTCCAGGCAAATTCCTTCTTCAGACAAAAAGCCCTAAATTCCAGATTTTGTCCTCTAGAAGTATTTGAATCTCACAAATATTTTTAATTAATAGTATTTTATTTGTTATGACCTAATTACAAATCCCACGAGAGATTCATATTTCTATCCAGAGTTATACTGAAAAGACAATCCATAGGACAAAAAAGAAATGCCAGCTGTCTTTTCCTGTTATTTAGTCTATTTTTTAAATTTCCCTCTGTTCTTGACTTCTCATGATACTGGATTTAAAGAGCAGTGAAACAGAAATTCAACCTCACCTCATTTTGATACCATGCTGCTCACAAGTCAGATGTACAAGCTTATGAGGAGGGGAGTTAAGTCTGACTGCTTTGTTTCTGTGACATGAATTTCATACCAACACCAACTCAGAAGGCCATACAGACCATCACATTAATAAAGTAGACCTCAGGATCTCTAGATCATCCTGGTCTTCAACAAGACGTTAGTACATGCTTCAATTCTTTAGCAAATAATATAACACTGGTAAAATGTTTCTTTTTCTCCTGCCTGTGTAAGCAATCAAAATCGAAGGATGAAATATTACACTGTCCTGCAAGAGCTGGAACTTTCCAAATTCAGGCCTGAACCAGTGTTTTATGTAAAGATCTGATCTACAAGAGTTTGTCTTTAAAATGGCAGGGATATTGCATGAAATACAACTTGCATTCACAGTGTTAAAGCTGCAAAAAAGAATACAAACCAGTCCCAAAGTCTTATTTTGCATTTGCACACAAGAGAGGATTTTCAGCAACCAGTTAACACTGAAGTGTATAATTTAATATCCAGTATGTGTAATGATTTCAAGCTAACCTGAATTACCAGAACCTGTCATTCACTAGCTTTGAGCTCCTCAGTCTACAGGGGAGAGGCCATTGATTTGTTTCCAGCCTGAATCTGTGGTTGTCTCACGCCTGTCTTAGACTGTTCACAAGATGACAGTCTAACACCATAAGATTTTAATCTTTGAACTCTCAAAAATGTGGACTTGTTGATTTTTGTTTCAGCTTAAAATTGCCTTTGAGATTTTTATTTTTCAGTCCATCCAAAGATGACTTTGAAGATCACATGAAAGGGAAACAGAAAGGACTAACTTTGATCAGGATAATACAATGAAGCTATTAAGGACTGTGGGGTGGGTGAATGACTCACATGCCCTGTAGTAGCAGCAACTAATAAAAACAATTAATAATAATAAAGTCAGAGAGTCAGAGAGCCAGTCAGTGGCTCAGTGACCTCACATACGAGCAATCATGTACTGGATTGATATTTTGGGCTGACTGGAGTATAAAGACTGAAAGAAGATTATCACTAGATTCTTATAATTGTTTTATGAACCCCCTGGTGAATGCAAACTGGGACTAAATAAAAGCCTTTCTTACATAAGTTGACAATTAAAGCCTTGGCAGGCCAAACAGTAGTTTCTAGTCTTTCAGCAATGAAGTTTAATGCTCAAAGCAGATCTCTTTTTTTCACTATTTTGTCATGTTTTCTCCAGCTGGTAAACATGAGTCAGGAGCAAAGTCTGGGGGAGGGGAGAATTGGCTGCTGAGAAACCCGTTCATTCTAAGATGGGACCTCTCCACGCACATAAATGTCAAGTAAAGCTCAGTTCATGTTACATGATGTGATCTCTGACTTAGTACTGCAGCTGTCCTGGAATGGGATGTGAACAGTCACCATCAGGCCATCTGTGACAGCAATCAGGTGAAACCCTCAATGGTGACTTTTTACACCTGATTATCTCAGATGTTTTCAGCTACTGGAGCCTGGACTCCATTGTGGACCACAGGAAAACTACCCCATCCCATCCCACATCCCAGTTTCCAACAAAAAGGAGCCCAGAATTGCAGCGGGAACTGCATATACTTCCTTCGTCTTCACCTGCCTCCAAGTGAAGAACCTAAACCACTGAGCTTTTCTAATATGAAACCTTGAGTAACCTGGTCTTACCTCATGGCTGACACTGCTTTGAGGAGACCTCTTTAGGTCCTTTCCAACTAGAATTATTCTATGCTCCTATGATATTAAGCTAATACGTCTTGGATAGACCTTCTCTTTTGCTGTGTTAGACTAGAGAATACAAAACCCACCATGAACTCCTGACTTACTCTTTTTCTTCCTGTAACTGTTACACACCTTTATTAGAACATCACAGGAGAAATGAGTGCTTAGGCAGCACCTGAAATAGGAGAAGGTGATGTCTTTGTGATATAGCCATACTGCTTTAAGTATCATCTCTTTGCCAGACAACTTAACAAATCTTCCTGGGTTCCCAAGAAACAGAGTCAGGCCCTTCTGAAGGTTTCAGAGAAGGAGTTTGGCTTAGGGATGGTCCCTCAGCTCTTGGAAGTTTTCTCTCACCATTAACTGTAGAAGCAGTATGGAAAGACCTATTGGCTGACTTGAGAGACTAAAGTTGGATTGGGTACACATGCTACTTGATTAAGTATGCTGAGATCCTTTCCCAAACGTTATCTGCAGGAAGGAAGAAGTGCTCAGAGGCAGAAGTGGAAGAAGGAAATGAAAAAATGTCTGAATAGGACATTTATTAAGGTATCAGATTTTTGTTATTAGCTGTTCCAGACTCTTGAATGGTGAATAACACATTCTGAAGGAAACTTCAAATAAGAGCAGAAACACTGAGACAGGTTGCACTTGCTAGACTCTTCTAGTTGAAGAGAAGATCTGGGGCTCTGCATCGTCTCCTGATGTGATAAAGCTCATGTGTTAGCATGAGCACCAATACAGAGAATGGCCAAGTTGACACCTCACCTATTGGGTCAGCATCTCAAGACAAAGTCCACTGGTCACCAGGAAGCATGAGAGGGTCTGGGAACAACTATAGTATACTGTGATAAAGACAGGGAGCAAAATCCAGCCACACTGGGAGGAGGGGACTGTGATAGGACCTTTCAAGAGGGAGGGAAGACTGTCTAGGAGAGGACCAAGTCCTGCTCCTCATGCAGGTGCCAGATTTATAAAATCAACCAGTCAAGGAAGAAGAGAGTTTTAAATTCTTGTCAGTCAGACAGCTCTGCCTCCAAAGGGACAGGTGGCTTTTGTGACTGTTAGTTGGGTGGAGTTCATCTGGTCCTTTATTGAGTTGAAAATGAGATGGACTAAGAGGCTTTTACCCCCTCATGCCTGTGGCACTCTTTGTCCTTCTCAGCAGGGGATGCAACAGGCTTGTAGGGAATCGGCAGGGAATGAGCATCTTTCTTGTCATTCATTTTGTAAGCAGAACTGCAACTGATAGAAAGTCCCCAAGGGGGAGGCAACCTGGGGCAGAGTTACAGGAGGAAGGTGAATACAGAGGCCTGCAAGAGAACTTTCCTGTTGCTCATTAATTACAGGGGTTGAAGACACTGAGTTTTTCTGTTTCGCTGAATGCTGAGTTACCAAAGCAGATTGAAAAAACATTGCAGGGACTTAGCCTGAAACAAGTGTTGGGGCAGGAGTAAGGGAAAGAACCACACTACAAAACTAACAAGGAGTTTATGCACCCACCATTTGATCACGTAACCATGATTTGATCATGTCACAATTAACCATGTACGAAAAATGCTGGTCACTTATAGCCTTTCCCCAGCTATGATCACTCCAAGAAGCATTCAGTTAGGCTGAGCTGAACAAAAACCTTCATTCACTACAACCCGGTAGGATGCAAACAACTTCACAACTTGATAATCCCTTTCAGACCTTATTAAATCAGCAACGGACCGCAGGTGGGAAGTCAGTCTGGAAAGGAGAGACGGCCCTTTACGCACTTTGCAATAAAGCATGGTTTTAGCCACCAAAAAGATTTCCAGGGCTTTCCTTGCCTGCTTTTCCTCCCGGGAGGCAGATTCCCAGTGTCCCGCAGCAGATTACAAGAGCATCATGTTTGCATTATGTGGTGGTGATGATGTGTTTGTTCTTGGCACCGAGGGGCTCTGACTCCGCAGAGCTCTAGCAATGACAGTGGAAATCTTTCAAGCCTTGAGCTGGATTTGCTGCTTCCCCCTCCCTGTTGCAATTCAGATTCACAGCACAGAACACAAGACTCTTTTGTGGGGGAAAAAAAAAAAAAAAAAAGAAAGAAACCCGCTGAGATTTGTTTTCCATCAAAAAAGAACAGATTTACAGCCCTCAGGACGTGGCCTTGCTTTTCAAACACAGGCCTCAAGCAGTGGTCAGTTGCTGGTATCAGAAGGTAGGCATGTATAGGCTGACTTTATGTCCACATTTGTGAATTTGATGTCCCATTAATGAGCACAACATATGGGAATGTAGGAAGTGAACAACCCATGGCCGGTTTTCTTGACAGTGCAACTTCACCCCGTTGTGGTGCAGCCCCTGGAGCCACCTACACAGTATTGCCAGCCCCATCAGATGTGGCCAGATGTTCTACTGCTTGATCAAAAAATGGCAATTATTTTTAATTGAAGATATCAACAATTTAACATAAGCTTATTTTTTAATTTTCCCCACAAATCCTTTCTAAGTTCATTCTACTTACTGTCTTTTAGTTTTTTCTTCCTTCTCAATGAAAAGCTCTAAGCAAAATAAGCAGGTCCTTTCAAAAACTAAAGTTTTAAAGGGAAATATTTCATTTGAAAAAATCTCGAAAGTGTTTTTTATCTAAAGCCAGCATTTTTAGTGAGAATGTTTCCATGGTTGGTTTTTATTTTTTTTTTCCTTAAAATAAATAAAATTTCAGATCGAATTAAAAATTTCCATTCTGGTTGAAAAAGCAGTCCTTTTCTGTTGGAAAAATACTTTGAAGCATTAAAAGAAAAAGCCTTTTGAAAAACACCTGACTTCTATTTAGATGAAAAGTACCCAGCTGAAAATCTCAAACCCCCAAAGCATAAGATACTAAACCTATATGCAGTTTGCATTCACACTGGCAGGCAGCAATATCTTTTTCTTCCAAAATGCCTTCAGCTTTCTGTCTGATTGCAGACTTTCCTGCATATGGATTTAAGTTTCAGGGTTCCTAATTTATATATATACATACATACATACATGTGTCTGTGTATATATAAAAGTCACTGTGGCTTCATATTCTCAGACTGTACATAACTGTCTCCTCTCTTGTTCCTGGCCTCGATACTTAGGCCTTATTTGTATGGGGACATTGAGAAAAGTAGCTGGAACGAATTTGCCATAAAGTGTCTTGGGGCCTACAAACAACTACATATGTTTAAACTTGAATTATTTGTCATCTTAGGTCCAAAGAGGTAGCTCTGTCTGGAACAGAAGCAACTCTGTTTCTGAGTTGAAATGGCACATTTGCACACCTTGTCGTTAATGTACCATGTTTAGTAAAGTTTATGTTTCATGAGGTAAATCAGGAAACAATGACATTTCGAAGTCTGCAGAGATTTGAAGAAGTGCTCATGTGCCCCAAAGCTCTTTTTCTCCCTCCCTGCAACTTTATCAGCTGAAATCAGCTAACAGAAGATGTTAAACTTTCCTGCAAACTTTGCAGTCACTGAGATTTTTAAGGGCGTTATGAAAGGATTTGCCTTTAAAGCAATTGCTTTAGCTTTCTGTTACTGTTTGATCTTGTTTTCTCCCAACCTTCAGATGTCATAAAAGAGAAGATAAAGCAAAACCACTACTCTCTTTTAACAGCGACAATGCAAGGTGAAACAACTCTTATGGGATGCCCACATCAGCGACCTTTTCTTTCCTTTTTCACACCAACACCGGTTTCACAGGCAGGACACAGGTTTCTGTGTTCCAAATTTGCCTTTGGCCTTTTCACACACAGCATTTTTTAAATCATCCTTTCCCTTGTGATCATGAGTCAGATATAGACAAGGTCGGTGAGGCAAAGGGAGAAGGAATCAAGTTGGAGGCTCGTGTAGGTGTCAGCAAGAGTAGCTTGTCTTACTTCTGACAAGAGAGAAAAAAAATAGCATTGATAATACCAAGAACACCAGATGGGAAATGAAAATTGTGCAAAAATAACTAAAAGTCTACCAGTAAGTAGCATAATCATGGGCAACTGCAGTTGCAAGACTAAGTGTCTTGATCCAGTGTGAAGACCTCTCAGTGGGTTACTGCCTCTGAGAACTAAGGGCAATGCTCTTCTAGCCACCACCACAGCCCTACCCAGTGACAGCTCCAACACAACCTGAAAGAAGATGCACCTTTGTGGAAGTTCCAGTACCTGCTGGGAGGTTCTTTCTTTCCTGAATCAGACCTTCTACATTAGTTCATCATCCTAGAGGAAATAACTGTGGGGAGCTGTTGTGCCATTGACTTTTAGATTCTCTCCCTCCATCACTGATCTTCACAATAAGCAAAAAGGAACGAACTTTCCACTACTGTAGTACTGCTGAGTGTTGGTGCTGAATCACTTAGAAATTATTCTGCTCAGAGTTTTTAGGGAGGAGCTTTTTCATGCACTTTGCTCTTGCACAAAAGCAGCGTGCATAAAATGAAGACTTGTCCCCATTTGGTCTGAGCTGCAACAGTCAAACTGTTTCTTAAGCCCATGGATGGCCCTCAAGCTGTGCCCAAGGCTCTTCAGCTGGCATGGAGCTGATGCCTGATCGAAATCAGTGGCTGGGAAGAAAGCAAACAGCATGGGTCCTCCTCCAGCACACAATGGTGGGATCAAATCCATCAGTGAGCCCCTTCTCAAGCCACTTATACTCTCAGATGTCCAAGGTCACAGAAGCATAGATCATAGAATAGTGTGGGTTGAAAGGAAGCTTTAAGGGTCATCTAGTCCAACCCCCCTGCAGTGATCAGGGACATCTTCAACTAGATCAGGTTGATTAGAGCCCGTCCAGCTTGAACTTGAATGTTTCCAGGTCATAAAATCATAGAATCACAGAACAGTTTCGATTGGAAGAGAACTTCAAGATCTTTGAGTCCAACCTTTGTCCTAGCTCTGCCAACACCACTAAACCGTGTCCCTAAGTACAACGTCTACCCGTCTCTTAAACACCTCCAGGGATGATGACTCCACCACTTCCCCATGCAGCCAATTGCAATGTTTGACTACTCTTTCAGTAAAGAAATTTTTCCTAACGTTGTCCAATCTAAAGCTCCCTTGGCACAACTTGAGGCCATTACCTCTTGTCCTATCACTTGTTACTTGGGAGAAGAGACCAACACCCACCTCACTGCAACCTCCTTTCAGGCAGTTGTAGAGAGCAATAAGGTCTCCCCTCAGCCTCCTCTTCTCCAGGCTAAACAACCCCAGTTCCCTCAGCTGCTCCTCATAAGACCTGTTCTTCAGGCCCTTCACCAGCTTCCTTGCTCTTCTCTGGACACACTACAGCAAATCAGTGTCTTTCTTGTAGAGAGGGGCCAAAAACTGCACGCAGTACTCGAGGTATGGCCTCACCAGCGCCGAGCACAGGGGCACGATCACCTCCCTACTCCTGCTGGCCACACCATTGCTGATACAGGCCAGGATGCTGTTGGCCTTCTTGGCCACCTGAGCACACTGCTGGCTCGTGTTCAGCCGGCTGTCGACCAGCACCCCCAGGTCCCTCTCCGCCCAGCAGCTCTCCAGCCACTCCTCCCCAGGCCTGTAGCGCTGCTGGGGGTTGTTGTGGCTGAAGTGCAGGACCCGGCACTTGGCCTTATTGAAAATCATGGAACTGGCCTTGGCCCAGCCATCCAGCCCATCTAGATCCCTCTGTAGAGGTTCCCTACCCTCAAGCAGATCAACACTTCCACCCAGTTTGGTGTCATCTGAAAACTTACTAAGGGTGCACTCCATCCCCTCATCCAAATCATTGAGAAAGATGTTAAATAGGAGTGGCCCCAGTACTGAGCCCTGGGGGACACCACTCGTGACTGGACACCAGCTGGGTTTAACGCCATTGACCACAACTCTCTGGACTCGGCCATCCATTAGTTTTTCACCCAGCAAAGTGTATGCCCATCCAAGCCAACAGCAGTCCATTTCTCTAGGACAATGCTGTGGGAAACAGTGTCAAATGCCTTACTAAAGTTCTCCATTGTGTCATTTTGGCATTTGGACTACTTGGGGCATTATGGTGTGAGATGATCCCTCATCAACAAGTATTAGTCTTATTCCAGCTGCTCAGGGGAAGACTCTAAGAGTAGTTCAGACCAGATGCCCACATTTTACTTGGTTATAACTGGGTAGGCAACAGTCAGTTCCAGACATGGTGGTGATTTGTCTGGCTTAGAAACAGGGCATTGCTGACTTCTTACAGATGCTGCTCATGGGATTTTAGGCTGCCTAGGAGCTCATTATAAAATTAATTCATTTAGATTTTGTTATCAGTTGTTTGGGGTTTTTTTTATTTTTAAATTGTAGCTTCCTTGGAAATTACACCTCCTCTGTTTTCAGCCAGCACCAGGTTTGTGCATCTGTTGCCTCCGACAGGTTGGAGCTACCTGAATGGATGCTCAAACAAAGCTTTAGTCCTTTCTGTTTGTTCTCAGCTGGAAGAGAAGCTACATTAATATTGACAAGACTTTGTAAAAAACACAATGCTTAAAGATTTGGGGTAGGAATTTTCTCATCTCTTTTCTGCTTCTACTGCCATTCTGAGGCTTTCCCCAGGGAGTTTAGGACATTTTGCCCAGCGAGGTTTGAACTTCTTTTGCTGCTGTTGGAAGCCACTCAGGTGCCATTGCCCCTAGGCTCTCTGCTTAGATGACTGAGTCAAGTTACTAGGAGAGTGAAAGGCAGGGCCTGTACTTTTGCTGAATTTTAGATGACGATGGGCTGATTTTGTATCTGTATAAAAATTTTGCTCTGTTCCTCAGAAAACAAATATTTGATTTTGTCACATTGGAGGGGTACATCTACAAGTACATTCTGCACAAAAGAAGAAACGTTGAAATTCAGCCATTCTTCTAATAATTTGGGTGAGAATTTCTCCCATACATAACCATCTTAGCAAGTGTGTCTACAAAAAAGATGGTAGGATTATGTTCAGTGTTCATAGCAGTACTGCATGGATCCTGAGCTGAGCAGAGCAGCAGAGAGCCCTCTTGAACTGTGTCAAGCAAGGCAGATATATGTATTAGCTGAGGACCTGTCCTGCTTTATTCTCTTCCCCCATACAGATTTAATTTATATGAGCTAAAATACAGTAATTGGAAAAGGCATTTACAGTGGGAAGCAGAATGGAAAAATTCAAATCGGGGCCAACCAAGGGAGGAAAAAATCACCTGTCAATAAAATTCACACACAATGGGAATAATTGCAAGTTTGGGGAGAAAAATGCATTCTCACTCTGTTCTCCTCAGCATGGTTTCTTCTGTTAGAGCAGAATGAGTGAATTTATTGAGGTCATTCATCCCCTGGTAATTTGGCTACTGTAATATATTTCACAAGTGAGAGGGAAACAGCCCGAGGAGACAGCATGCAAGAATCCAGAGCACTGGGGGAGGAGGTTTAACCAAATTTATAGCCACCAGTAAGGATGTGGCTTTATAATTCACAGACACTCTCTCTGTCTTTAGCATCAAGAAATCTGTCCTGTTAATAGCTCATGCTAAACGTCCCAGTGTAAATTCAAATCTCAGTGATGCTGGTGTAAAATCCTCTGAGACTGATGGACTCAGTCTGGATTACAACTATGATCTTCTCTATATTCAAAAGCTATTCTGGGTGAGCTTGAGCTTTCACAAGCTGTGATGCTTTCTTAGAAAAATCTAGATTTTGAATGGTTATGGAGTAAACTAATTTGGACATGAACTAGCTCATGTTTGGGTGAGTTGCTCCAGGTAGAGAAGCAGGTATGGTAGCAATTTGGATGATCTGCTCTGCTTCTGATTCTCCCCCCAGGGCTGCCCCACACTGCACTGCCCACACCGCGGTCTGTCTCTTTTAGCTGTCTTTGCTTTCTGCTTCTCTGTGGGTCCTGAGATGGGATTTCTCTTCTCCACTTAAAACCTGGTATAAATGAATAATGGCCTTCCTGTTTCAAGCTTTTCATGCAAGTTGGTTTGCCATTCAACTTCCATGTGTGACAGAGGACCTTCTGCTGAAACTGTTTTCTCTTGATTCCTGGGAGGACAACCCGTCTTACTGACACAGCAACCACCAAGATGTCAAGATATTCTTGAGATTAAGAGGTGCCACCTCTCCCAAGACCCAGGCCAAGGCTAACAAAAATGAAATGAGCTGGGATATCTATAAAAATGTCAGAGACAATAACAGAACTGATGGCAGAGATACTAATTTTTGCAGTATTTAGTGTAGGTTGCAAGAGTTTGGCCACGTCAAAATGTAACATTTTCTTTGCCCCAGGTTGAGAATATTCTTTTAAAATTGGTGTTAATAACAGAAAAAAATAAAGAAGTAAATGGAAATCTAAGCCCTACAGAGCATGCAGGCTTTGGGGTTTAGAGAAGAGTAGAAAATTAAAATGGAAACCAATCAAGTGCAGATAAGTTGGATTTTGCAAAATAAACCACTCAAAGTTTTCTTGTTAAAATTATTACCAAAAAATGTCACCTTAATAACACCTTCTCATTAAATCCACCTTTTTTCTTAGTTGAAAAGGTCTGCCTCTGATGTCAATTACACAGGAAGTCAGACAAAATTACCCAGCGGTACTTTTTGGTCTTAAAATATCTGTTTATTAAAGCTTTGATTTCCAGCCTGCACATCCCTCCTGCATGGGAAACTGTTTCATAAGATTATAACTATTAATTAAGTCATGCTAATGAGGACAGCAAGAAAGGGTTTTGCCGTCTCTCCAGCTATATTTCAAATGCTGCCAGTGTCAGTTCTGTCTTGTATCTGCCTCCAGCTTTGCTGTCTGCTGTGTTTCTTTGGTAGGGGGAGGAGGGTTTAAAGCAGCAAGTCATAAATCACCAGACATCCTCATTTTAACAGGATGATCCCCTGTTAGAAGAGGTTTTCCCCTTGTCTTGTGAGTGGGAGTAATTGTTCTGTGACTCCTGGTTTCTCTTTGAAGCACGTGGGAGAGGAGCATCCTCTTTTGAAGCCCAGCTGTGTTACAGGACCAGCGGAAGAGGACGAAGATGCTCAGTGGTGATGTTGGTCTGTGTCGGGGAAGCTGCGTAGGAGAGCCCTGGCAGTCTGGTCTGTTGCTCCTCTCCTTGGACATCACCACTGAAAAAAAAAAAACCAAAACCCCAAAAAGATGACCTGCAGTCCTTTTGGAAAGGAGATTTAAAGGGACAAAGAAAATATGAATGCAAAGTAAACATCTAGTTGTAAAACACGTGCCTCAGCTTCCCCAAAATTTCTAGGGCAACAGCATGGTCTAATGAGCCACTCAAACCAAAAAACACAAGGTCTGGTTGCATCCTATCCCTTTCTCTTCTTCATGGTAGCAGGATAACCACAACATTTTTCTGCATTTCTGCTCTGTATTGCTACCCTGAGCCCATCTGTTCAGTTTGGGTCTGAGGCTCCTCAGCCCAGCTATCATCTCTCTTTAGACATGTGTGACGTAACTTCCAGCTGCATCAGGGCCTCTAGGTGCTGTCACACTACCAATTCATATACAAAAATTCCCCTTTTTTTTTTAGTTAGTCTGGTGGTCTGAGGTTTAACTCATTAATAAAAGAAACTTGGATCACAGCAATGGCAGGGCAGCAAGCCCCATCCCTGTGGCAGGAAGCAACGTGCACTTTTCCTTTCAAAAACAAACAAGCAAAACTGCAGAGAAAGTTCTCCTCGGCAGTGTCCCAGGGCAGCAGTGGAACATTTGAGCAAGGTCTATGGGGATTGCTGTCTCCAGGCCCAAGGGGTAGAAAAGCTCCGAGGACTTTCTGCTCTATTTTTCCCTGTTCTGGCCAACTTCCTATGTATAGGATAAAAATAAGCCCTGAGTCCTCCTCCTTCCGTCCACTTCGTTAGAGACATCCCTCTCTGCAATAACAAAACAGGCCCAGAGGAAGCAACACAGACCGAAATACAAGAACGATAATTTTCCTAACACAAATAAGCAGGCAGAGGAACTCATCTAAGGAAACAAGTGAGTGAAGGCAAAGCCACAGATGGAGCCAAGGGCTATGCTTAGGCGATGCAAGCCAGCCTCCAGCACGTCTTCTGAGCCATCCCCGCCTGGGAAAGACTGAGTTGTCGCCTCATGTGGACATCCGTGCGAGCGGTTGACCCTCCACGAGCCCACACCCCATGAGCACCCAGACCAGGAGCAATCCTCACCCCACTTCTGGGCAACGTGGCAATGGGACAAGTCTCCTTTTTCTCAAAGGGGACCTGGATTGACTCTTAACCAGCCTTAACTGGGTCTTCCACAGCGCTTCAGAAACACGGAGCAAAGCCACGAAAGGGAGAAGCACGGGTTAACAGGAGGGATAGCAGAAGTCCTCCAACTCCAGAAAAAAAGGGCTCAGTTCACTCTATTATTTGCCATTTGGAGGAACTGAGACTGCCGTTCTTCCAAAATAACCTTAGCCCAAGTGTTTATTTATCTAGAAATTCATCGTTGATATTTGCCGTGTGTTGTAGTTCTATTTGAAAAGCTTCAATCATCAAATCAAGGAGAGGGAAAACAAAAGCAGATCTCTCATCTGGCCAGTCCGCCAAAGCAAAAAGAAAGCAAAGAAAACAATCCGGAGTCTGAATGTTTCTCGCTGTAAATGATCAGTGAATATCTCTGAACATTAACCCAACCCAAGGAAGCCAAGATCAGTTTGTGAATTACTTGCGAAGTTAAAAAGAACCATATTCATAATAAATAGTCTTTGAAACCATTCTTTCATGCACGCTCCATTTTCACAAAGCCGTTTTTATAGGTAAACAGCCAAGCCCTCACTACCCAGGAAGTCAATGGCAGAGATAAGAAGGAGACCTGAGGCTGTGTCTGTTTTAGAAAATTAAACACGGCCGGGACCACTCTCTAGCCTGTAGGCCAACTGGCACAGAAATTCCTGCATCCATTCATTAAACTCTCCTGCTTTCCAAAACAGAGTGGCTATATCCAAGCTGCCAACTGGGAATGGTCCCTGGCCTTACTGGTTGCCGAACTGCGCCTGGAAACTGTTTGGAGAAATGCTAGTGAGCTGAGGCCAAAAGCATGCAAGGGACCAGTCTGAGGATCAAAAGCAAATTAAAGCACCTGGGAATGTTCCTTTGCAATGTGTAATTCTGTAGAGTAGACGTTGCCTGAGTTCGATGTCATATCTTGAAGTAGTGCCATTGGACCCATGTCATATAGCCAGAAAGCTTTGCTCCTTCATTCATATCTTGACTCCATATATCCACCTGGGGAGATGTGGAGAAACCGCTTAGAATTTGACATACCTGAAGGCTTCAAGGCCTCTTTCTCATCTGTATATTCCTTTACCAGTGTCCCCACTGCCGAAAAGGGCCACCTGGGACATGGGTGTTTGCAGATAGGAGTTCAAACCTCACCTGTGCTAGAAAGCAAAATTTATAATGCTGAAAACCACTAAAATTTAGGCACCCCTTCTGGGAACCTAAGTCTGATATCTCATCCTTGTTAGCCAGTATGTCAACAGGCAACAAAACTCATACTTCACATTAACAGTCCTCTTAAGGAACGTCTCAGCAGTACAATCACCTATTAACATGGGAAAGAATGGGAGTGGAATCAAAATGCTTAACTTATACAGAAGCATTTCCCATCACGACCATTAAATTAAACCATTGAAAAACCCCTCTGGGGCTGGCCAGGGCCTCAGCACATTTTGTGAGATCCCTCGTTTCCTCTGGCTTAATGAATTATGCAAGTCAAGAGGGGCTGAACAGAAAGGTGTGAATAAGAAGCCTACTAATTCCCCACAGTAATCACCTGCAAAAGTGTTTAGGAGCAACATCTATCAGGCACTAAAAAGTAAAAAAAAAAAAAAAGGAGATAAAATATCCTCAGCTCTTCAGTAAGAGCCAAGGGGAGAGCAGAGCCAGGGAAGTGTCACCCTGACATGAATCTACTCTGGGCGCTGAGCACACAGCAGTCATCAAATTGCTTGCTCACGGTCCCAGGGTTTCTTCTGCTCATATGGCATGCACCTGCGCTTTGCTGGAAACTCGTTTCAATGCATGTGAGAGTCCCAGCTTCAAAGCAAGCCTTGTGATTTTTGGTTCCTGTGTGTGAGAAGGGTATTAATAAATGTTGTATTAATAGATCATCTGTTTACACACTTCCCGTCTTAAATAAAGACGACGTTGGATCAACCCCCTTTTCCCAGTAACTTCAGGCTTCTTGGATGTTTGTGGTATGGGGCAAAGGCAAGCCGGCAATAGGAGAAACGGACTTCGTAATACAAATAAATAGAAGCTCAGACGTTAATGCAAGGAGAGTTTGAAGTTCATAACTGAATTAAAGAACATGGATGGATAATTGCTCTCCAAACTAGCTGAATCCAAGCTCAGAATCAAATATTCATCCTTGCAGTTTATGGAAGCTGGGAATCAGAGCCAAGATTCGTTACTCTTCTGGCTTGTGTTAATGCACCTCCTAAACTCTTTCAGTAGGGTGGAAACCTTCCTGCATTTCTGTTTTGATAAACAGGCCTCTGTCCTTGTCACCCTCCACATGATACCTCCAGAGGACAGGAGACAATCAGTATCCCAAGAACTGGATCTAGTCATGTTTCCGTGGATGATGTTCTCTTCTTTCTGCCATATTCTGAAAAGCTAGTGATCATCATTTCCAATATTACCCTTTTTTACAAAGCTTCAAATGAATAGATTGTATAAGGGTGGCACTGGACACTTTAACTTCATTTCATCATCCAGCCCTTATCTGCAATGTTGAAATCTTTCTGTTGACGCTGTCTTTGCTTTACGACTCCACAGGATATTACTGTGAATCATTTTAGCATAAATACTAGAGTTGGTTGGAAATTTTTAAACCATTTTTCATAGGAAAAACACAATTCCTAGTAACCAAAACACTATGGAAAAACGTTAGTTTCCATTAATCTCTAGACTCAACTTATGTTGAAAGGAGAAATTATTGAACTACCATATTGTTACATAAAAGAAAATCAAGGTTATTATTCAGAGTAAGCAAAGTTAAAAAAATAATTGAAAATTGCTAACAATAAAAATTTCATAATTAATGACATTAAGTATTTCATTTGGTCCAAATCACACTTTCAAATATAAGTTATGGTGGTTTTTTTCAAGTCTTGGATGTTTGTATCTGTGTGCTAGAGACTGTACTGCAGTATGTCAAATATTTTAACAGAATAGCAAAATTACTAACTGCCCAACTGTAATACGGACCTACTCTAAGGCAATGCTACCAGCTCTGCTTATAACTACATCTCACAGGAAAGTACAGAGAAATCTTCAACAGAAAGAAAAACTGGTCTCAGAGAAAATAAATCTGTTTAGCTGGCATTTGGCAGCGCAATCAGTGCTGTCTCACTTCCAGGGAAACTGCAGTTGTCATAACATGCTGAGTTTGGGGACTTATTTTTATGCCTTGCCAGGAGGTCTAGCATCTTTTGAAGTCAGCCTGCTTCCTCTAATGTAGTAAAATTCATCACTAATCACAGATATGCATGTCCTGCCGGCATCTTTGATCTTCAACTCTTCTATCCATTTTGCTCTCTCTGTTTATTGGTCATAATGAGTTATGGCAGCTCTATGCTACATACTGTCCAAAACTCTTTAGCCGTCCAGCATATCATGGAAAGTTCCCAGGAAAGCTCCCTAGCTGAAAAGTAACAACTCTGCAACATAACTCTCAGCGCCATGTGCAGTAATTCATCAATAACACTTCTTCTGTAGAAACCAATGGACAGATCAGTTACAAGAGCAGAGCTGTAATGTGACCTGCCAGATAGATGGAGACCCCGACAGAGAATTCACTGACTGCACAAAAGAGAATAGAAACTCCTCTAGTGTTTCTGCAAAAAGGAAGAGCGTAGCGCTTGGGTTAGTCTGGGCTGAGTATAAGACAGTCCCTCTCCACTCCGCACCAGCCTGTTGCATAACCAGAGTTCCTAGAAATAAATGAGAAACAAAATGAAATAAAATAAAAAAAAAAAAAAAAAGAAAGCCAGCTTTCCTTTGGGAATTCCAGTGACATATTAAAAGAAATAATTTATGCACGGCTGCTCCATGTCTTAGGTTTGTCTGTGCAATTATTCTTAGTGCTGTGCTAACAAGAGGCTACTTTATAACAGGGGAGTCTAGCCAGGATGCAGCCTGACATCTACTTGAGGATCTGTCTGAAATAACACCCAAGATCCAACTTTTGTTTTATTTGTGCATTCTCTGCCCAGTGTGCATGAATATTTTGCTGAAAAAGCATGCCAGCATATTGAGGTACTGCCTGTTTTTATTATGAGTCTTCATTTTAGAGGACTGTTCTATTTTGTCTTTTTTTTTTTTTTTTTTACTGTTTTTACTCTTTTACTTGATGCTATCAGATCTTGAATTTTAACAGGTTTAGGCTGTGGTGTGGTGTGGCTGTGCTGTCAAAGCCTACTTGGTGAAGAGATGCTTGCCCTGATCCTAAAGTCATGAGTAAGAGAGGTATGTTGAGAAATGTAGGGTTTCTTTCTAATACCTTTTTTCTTCTCATAATTTCCTAGTCATGAGGCTGAACCGAGATATGCAGAAGGAGGTTGGAGTTCACATATCTTGTAGTGCATTTTGAAGGAAACAATGTGCTATTAATATTGGTTAATACAATGTGTTTAGATTACAAAAAGCTTAAAATGAAACTGAGATCTCATATCTCCCACTTAATAACTGGCTAAAAGAGTCAATTTACGTAATAGAGGGAGGTCACATGAAGTTCCATGCAGATGAGTGTTGTTCAACATATTCATAAAATCTGGGAAACAGTGACTCATGAAATAACAGAGTTTGAAGATGACAGGGTCTCATTAGGATCTCATGACACTGAGTGATACTAATTTTTGCTGAGATCTCATGGCAATGAAAGAAATTCAGTCTTGATAGATGCAAAGTAATGAATACGGGATAAAAATAACCCTGATTATACATATATTACAATACTCTTAATTATCTACGACTGTTCACAAAGATACTGGGTTTTGTGGATAGTTCTCCGAAAATGCTAACGCAGTGCTCAACAGTCATCAAAAAAGGCTGATAAAACACAAAAGAACAAACCAGAAAACCTCATTATCTCATAGTAGAAATCAGTGTTTATTCCTGTTTGTCTTGACTAAGGCATGCCTTCTAGACGGGCTTCCTTGTCTGTACAAAAGAAATGGAAACTGTGCATAGAAAGAAGTGAAGCGAATGCCCTTTCTCACTGGCCAGCTCTGCCTATCTTCTTTTGCTTTGGATTAACAGGACAATAGGGCTACCTGGACATAGTTCTGGACCAAAATTAGGCAGAGAGAACAGAAAAAAGAGGAGGTCTTAGGATGTTAAGTCTGATGCCCTCCTCCCCCAACACCTTTTGTAACCAGCAGCCTTTGCAGGACACATACTCATGCCATGCAGCGTAGGCAGGTCCACCAGAAGTGAAGGTCCTACACTTAGTCACAACACTGGGATGCACAAGGTTTAGTATTTCAGCTGATAACTTACAGACTTCTTGACTTACTTTGTGCTAGTATTTCTTCTGTGCTGGGACCATAATATGCACCAATTGCTCCACAGGACAGCAGAAAAAGTGACAAAATTTTGTGGCTACTAGATGTTATTACTCATCAGACTGCATGACCAGTGTGAGACAGATAAGAGACCTTCACTGTCTTCTCCAAAGATGAAAATTTCTTGAGAAAGCAGAATGTTTTATAAAATGAAGAGCAGGTAAAGAACAGAATAGGATTTGAGAGCCAGAGGGTATAACCGTGTAAGGGGGAAATGTGAGATTTAAAAAGAAAACTGGTAAAGGGGAAAGTTGTTAAAAACATTTGCCAGATGATGAAACTAGTGGATAGCAGACAAAGACTTTCATATAAACAAAAATATTCACGAAAATGTTCACTATTTTTCCAATAGCCTTCATAGAAATCTTTTTTCCCCATAGATAAAAATCTCCAGATTTTTCAAATTAGCACATTTCTTCCATGCTGCTCCTTGCCATGATTCTCCTTTACACTGAGTGCGGTAGACACTGAGGGCTTGTTAGAGTAAAAATATCTTCAGTCAAAAATTTTGCGGACGTTTGGTATAGAGAAATTTTCTCTTCATCCAGTTAATCATGTAGCTCTTGTGCCCAGACAAGGAAGACTGTACACATATGTAAAACTTGCTTCCAATGGGTTCTTGCTTCCAACAAGTTTTGGGCTGGATTTGCCATATTTCCAGGGATTTATGTTAAATGCATCAGGACTGCATTAAAACCTAGAAGCAAATGATGCTGCAGAAAAGGCACATTCCTAAAAACATATGGTGGTGCAATAAGGAATGAGAGAAAAATGAAAGGGATGCTCGCTCAGGGATGCTTCAAACCCTTCAGGGATGAACGCCAAGACCAGAATTAACACTTGTGAGATCGTCTTTGGCACACTGCACTTGAGGAAGAAATCTTCTTCAAGTGGATCTGACACAAGTCTGGTAATGAGAAGGCTCATCAGGCAACGACATGCCCAACATCAGTGAAAGCTCCCTGAGCTCACAAGTAGGCTGTTAGCTGGGTGGTCACATCCCACCAGTGGAACTGGTGCCACTGTAGGGTCCCAGTCAGTGAGACCCTGCTGGCAGCGTGATCTTGGGCACCTTTTTCTACTCTCTGGTGCAGCCCGTCCTACCAGTGCAATCCTACAGAAGTAAGAGCAGTGTGCTAGGCCATCCATCGTCTCCAGCAGGGTCATGCTTGTAGCTTGCACAGATCACTCCAGAACAGATGGGACAGGTTTCTGCCTGCATCCTGCAGCTCAGAGCAAGAGAGGAATATTCAGATTAACAGAAAATTTTGCAGTCAACATATTTCAACAATGATTTTCCTCCAGGGAAGCATGTGGTCCAGTTCAGGGAAATGAGAAAACAAGCCATTTTTTTTTTCTTTAATTTTACATTTCAAGTAATAACAGTTTCCTGGCTTCTTGTGTAGGTCACTAACAATGCTCCCCAGTGAAAAAAGTTAGCAGTTCCCACATCTCTGACTTACTTGACTGTAATACAACCTGAGGCAAAAAAGCTCTAAGACCTGATGTGCATTTGCACTACGGCCTCTTCTTGCTTTTGCAGTAGTATGAACTAGCCTTGCTGCAGGCATCAGTGTCAAAGCTTGCACATTATAAAGGGGTATGAATGTAAATAAGATCCAGCTTCATCAATGTGTTTGTCATCACTGTGGGAAAGGACGGGAGAATATTGACTTTGGGTAAAAACAGTAAGACCTTTAAGGCAATGGAGGCAGAGAGGAGAATTGGGAGTAGGCAGAAATAAATCAATGCCAAAGCAGAGCTAGAACATGTGTGTTCCTGAGGGCACAGGACTGAAATCCTGATTTAAGATTAGCGCAATGCAATATCAGTGGAGCATAAAGAGAGTGACTTAGGAACTGGCCGACTGACAGCGCCAGAAAGGGGTCATTAATGTGAAGTCATCACTCCATGGGGGGACCTACTGAGGGTCTGTAGGGAGGGCTCCAACTTCTGGTACATTTCAGCATTTCTGTCAGTGAGCTCTGGAAATAAATTTAGCATCACTACTAAGAGAATGTGTTTAAGGATCAGTGGAGGGCTAACTAAGAGCAGCACAGGAGTATGACCAATAACTCACTTGGTAAACCAGGTCAGTCGAAAATGAGCTGAATATGAAAGCAGAGGTTCAGGAACAAAGAATACAGAATGTATTTGCAAATGGGGATTGTCCCCTGCCCCAGGTAAAGGTTTCATTAAGATACTGCCAACAGGAATTGCAGGTGCTTTGCTCCTGGGCAGGGAGTGGTGGTGAGTACCCTCAAGGCCTCGATTTTAAATGTGGTTGGGATGGAAAGAGCTACATGCCATGGAGCACCTGCGAGGAGTTATCCAGTCTGATTGCCTTTAATGCCTTTGTCTGCCAGTGACATTGGGAATTTAAGCACTTTTCTCTGCTTAAGCTAAGTGCCACTTTCAGCATAGACACCCAGAAGGAAATGTAAGGCACAACTGCTCAATTCTGCTCTGCGCAAGCCACAGCAGGGCATGAAAAACTCTCAGTGAGAACTGGAGGCCCTTCTCAGCCCAAGCCTTTTAGGAAAATAATTAGTCAAAGATCCTGATATGGATAGTGGTAGGAGGAATGGATAATGGGTATGAGGAAATAGTAGGAACTTTCACTGGAAAGGAGGGTAAACCGCAAGTGCCGTAGAGACCTGTGATGGCAACAGATTCATAAATGATCCTGAAAAGGACATTAATAGTGAGGTGGTCACATTTATTGACGGCACAGTATTTTTGTACAGACAAGCAGAAGAAGATTATTACACTGAGAGACTTGGTGGCAAACTAGTAGATGAAACTGAACACAGATAAAGGCAGTGGTGCACAATGGGAAAAAAACCCACCCTAACTTCACATAAAAACAGATGGGCTTGGAGTTGGCCATTTACTGTTCAGAAATAATATCAGAAATTAACACCATTAAACAGCTCAGATGGTTACCGAATTCTTAGTAACATATGAAAAAGTAAATTGAATGTTAGCAATTATTAGGAGTAGCGAAACATTATTACCTGACTCTAACAGTAATACAAATCCAGGACACACCTGCATCTTGAATAGTATGTGCAGTTCTCAAACAGATTTTAACAGATGAGAGGACAATGGCAAGAAGGATCAAAGAATATGAGGAATCTTCAAATTTCTGAGGGGAGATTTATACAGTTGCATAAAATGAGTGACTTGGAGAAAGTGAGTGGGCTTAATTGTTCCTGTCTATTCCAATTCAAAAATAATGGAACGTCAAAGTTAGCAGTTGGCAAACCCAAAAGAAAGAAGAGGAGGGTTGTTTTTTTTTCAGAGGACACAAAGCTAAGACATAGGACTTGCCAGTAGGATGCTGTGCATGCTGAAAGCTCACATCAAGGAGAGACTGGACAATTTCATGGAAAAGAAATCCCATTTGCATTACTAAAAAAAAAAAAATCCAGCAACTTCTTGAGCCATAAATTGTTGGAATTTGGAATAGTAACCTGGAGAAGTGTCAGTATGTGATTAGCACGGTCTGCTCTGCTTGCTCTCTGCCAGACCATGCTCCCCTAGTTACTTATTCAAGAGAGGAACATTTATACTCCTCCACATCCTGTTGCTCAGAGACATTCACAGGATACGGGAGATGAGGTTTAGTCCCTTCAAGCAGAGCATCCAAGTTTTCCATTTTCAAGGTATACACTTTGTCTCTTAAACTGCTGTGCCAAAGGTGGGCACCGATCTCGTATTTAACTGTTCAGGACTTCTCCAGCAGAGTACAGAAATCCCACTGCTTACACCTGGCATGGTGCCATATGCCAGAACAGGCACTTCTGAGCATATGTGTGACTGAAGTTTTGAAGAAACTCCAAGACAAACACATAGATGCCTTCAACATTAGACGCCAAGGAACCAATCCACTTGGAGTGAATTCCACCCCAAGAGCCCAAGCTGTTGGGCTCAGTGACAAGGAGACTGAAAGACATGATACGATTGTAGCACATTAATATCTCTGAGTGAAGAAATACCAGATACTAAAAGGCTCTGTAGTCAAAAATGGAAAAGCACAAGAAGACCTGAAAGTTAGGGAAATTCCAGTTAGAAATAAGGTACAAATTTCTAACAGTGATTGTGGTTAACCACTGGAACAAACTACCGAAGTGGTGGATTCTCCATCTCTTAATGTCTTCAAACCAAAAGAGGATGTCTTCCTGGAAGACCTGATTTAGTGAAACATAATATATCGGGCTCAGTACAGGAGAACTGGGTGTAATTCAAGGGCTTCAGGTATTCCAAAGCTCAGGTTAAATGGTCTTACTCTGCTTTCAGACCTTTACCTTTACCACCTTTATCTCCTGCAGAGGGATTTTGTATGCAGAGGGACTACAGAGTGAGCTGAAGGGGCTAAAGTATGAACAGGGCTGGGTTTAGTAGCCCTTCTCCTCTAGGAAACTCCCCATAAAAATAGGTTGGAGAAAGTTAAGCTTTCAAAGACCAACCTATCCAAAAGATATTGTAATAAAACACTTCAGAACACTACACTGGCAAATCAGTTTATAGACATAGAAACACAGTTAATATTCCTCTGATGCCCATAGCTCTAGAGCCATTTGTCCCCAACACTTTTACAGCGAACTGGAGAACTGAAATTTCATGTGCTGTATTAATTTCCAAATCAAAAGGGAAAAATACAGATGGCTTATACATGGCTAGGAAACCACTTCCCAGTCCACTAGCTAGCACAAGTGCCTTCCCTCAAGAGTGTGGTGCCATAACTCACTTTTTCTCTGTCTTCTTACATATTTCACAGCAGTGCTGTGTTGGATTTTTCCATTGCAGATGTCACCACAAAACATGTAGCTACCACCTTTCAAACCACACCAGAGCAGCACCACCTATGAGTACCTCTTGTGCTCACCTTAGAGAAGGTTTCATGCTGTTCAGGCTAAAGGATTTACTGTAATTATATTTTTGGTAAAGATCTGTGATGAATTATGCAATCCTTGTATCTACAGATGAATCACACCAATGGAACAGAAGGATGTGGGGTCATAGTCAAGGCTGGAAATGGAAAATGCATACTCCAGTGTTTTAAAACGCTTAGGTTTATGCAGCCAAGATTTCAGAATTTCAAGCATTTTTTTTAATCTTTGTTTAAGCCTGGATTTGGGGAGGGGATTGGTTTTGGTATTTAGGTTATTATTTTTGCTATAACAGGATTATTCTTTTCAGTAACTGTTAAGTCACCACAAGCTTGTTGCCTTTTCTGTGCAGGAATCGGTTAAGCATCACAGATAGGGAAATATTATTACAACCGGTTTACAGCCCATTTTGGCGAAGAATAGGACCAGGAATGCTGACTCTCAGTCACCTGCTTTCACAGCTAAGCTAATAAATGAGGTAGAAAGCTAATAAATGAAGGAGCTGTGTACATTAACCCTCATATAATAGTACTTATTCCATGCTTGTGTTATATGCAGGAGGTCAGAGGAGATGATCAGAGCAGTCCTTTCTGGCCACAAAGCCAACGAACCTATTTTTAAACATGAGGCAACATTCAATAACCTGCGTCAGCTTTGATTAACCGTTCTGCAAGATTGAAAGCAACACAAGCAGAACTAACATGCACTGTGGGCAAAAAAAGACGTCAAAGCACAGCTCATGATGGCAAGGTTTATAGTGCATAAATAGTGGATGGGAATCTTGGCTGTACAGTTCATTCTGACCCTTTTGGAGCAGTTCATCCTGTCCCCAGACCATTTTGGCTAGGTCTTTCATAGAAAGGCAGTGACAGCTGGGCACTGTAGCTTCCTTCAAGCCTTTAGCTAACTCCAGTGTCCACCTTTTAAATATATAAATACACACATATATATAATCAGATACTATATATGAGCTGCTATTAAGCAACCAACTTTTTTAAACGTGCAAACAAACTTAGTGTAAGCTCCATAAAACAGCTCTGCTGTTTCTGGTATTGATTTTGCTTATTTTGAAGTTAAGCATATCCATAAATATGCTCTATGGTCCCTTGAGGTAAGTCTCATAAGGTATATTAAAAAAAAAAGAAGGAGGAGGAGGAATTTTTTGGCAGCAATTACCATCTCAGATAACCTGCCTGGGGTTGGGAAAGTGTGCCAGCAATCTGCTCAGAAATAGCTTTCATTTGGGCTGTTTATTTTCATATGCTTTGTCTGACACTTTACTGCTGTGGCTGGGTACTTAACTGTCAGCTTCCATTAAATGCTTTGTCAGCTGTTCCCACTCCAGGCAGAAACCAAAATTATCGTTCATCTCCCATTATTCATTAAAGTCAACCCACTGGCAGGAAACAAGCAGGATGACAAAGGAAATCATCCTTGTGCCAAATGGTGAGATTTCTTCAGGCTCCTTTGCTCCAGTGCTCTTCCAGTTCCTTGTCCTTACCTTCTCTTGACTGCCCCAGTCATCTGCCTTGCGTATGTCAAATAAGAGGGCAGCTGTTCCACTTTAAAGCAAAGTTGGGGGAACTGAACTCCCCTGCAGCTGCTCCAAATATTTGGGATATTCTGAAAGAAGATGGTATGTTTGCCTCATATTAGATTGGACTGTCACGGTATAAGCATATGGGTGAGTATCCCTTCCTATGGCAAGATAAGAGTATGAAATATACATAGGATGCTAATAAAATAGCTTTGGGAGTATCTGTTACATAATTTCCCATTTTGCTGTTTTAGGGTGTATGGATAGGTTAATTTTTAAAATTATTTAAACCAAGCTTTCCAAGCTTCAATACATAAAGAGAAGGAAAAAGGGGTCAAGCAACTCCAGAAAAGGCAAAACATGTCATTTCAGGTCAAGTGAAACATTTTAAAATGACTCAGACTGATCCTCCCTCTTCCAAATTTGGTCCTGTCCAAACCAATGCCCCCGTCCCCCCAACACTTTAGTTCACCCTTTGAACCAGAGAATCCATTACATGTACTGCTCTAATTATGGTATGGTTTCTTTTAATAAGCAGATGTGGAACAATATAATCGTAGCCCTAGGCTACTGAAATGGTGGACTCCAGTCTGGATCTGGACCTCACATAAATTTGCCCCTTGCCTTGCCCCTTCCCAGACATATGAGGTCTCAGACGTTCCTGAAGGAGATCCCCGTGTTTTTTACCACTCTTCTTGGTTTCGCAGCTAGCAGCTGCAGGGCCCTGCCAGGGCGTCCAGCCATAGAGGTGGTGTGCACCACCAAGCTGGCCCAGCACAGGTAAAGCCAGTGTATAGCTCCCTGCTGACTACCCCTGGTAAGAATTAGCAGACCTCAATAAAATTACCCAGTGATCCTTTATTAAAAATTGATACCCTGTTGCTCAAGATTGCAAAGTGCTTGCCTCTAGTGCAGCAAAAGCCCCGCCCCCCCCCCCGAAAAAAACCCAAATGTTCCTGAACAGAGGATCTCTATTGCTGTTCTTCTTCCCAAAGAAAAACATTTAATCTTAACATATTTGTTCCCACTCATGCTCCTGAGGTTTTCAGTGAAAGTCTTGAAGCTGTCCAAGTAGCTCATAAACCGGAGCCCCTTTCTGATTCAAGTGTGCCCTCCTGTTCAGATTTTGGGAATTGGGGTGATTAATTGATTTCCATCATCAGTCTCCCCATAAGTCACAAAGCCAGGCTGCTATTTCAAGTTTCCATTGACAAAGATTTCATTATAAGAAGCCATAATTTTAACAGTGCTGTGCGAACTTTTTAGTCTTCAACCTGAATTAGGCCCATATGTTTCAGAGAAACGCGGTGAGAGCAAGTTGGGGGTGGGGGGTGAAGTGGTGAGGGGAGGGGAAGGGAGCAACTGGTCTATCTCAGTGGCTGAACAAACTTCTACCCACATCACAGCATAAAGGGGCTCTGAATTGGTTGTCTTAACCCTTATCTAAACAAAATAAATCAAAAATACAATTTTCCGATTGACACTGAAGGATTTGCTTTCTTAGCCAAAAAGCAATTTTAAACTCCCTTGCTGAGTAAGCTCTGCCCAGATACTGAACTCCACTGAGAGCTCCTGGAGTCCAAGGTGGTATCGCTTAATTCACCTTCTCATGTTCTGCTGCTGGGATGGAAATGCCCTCAACTAGCACCTGCCACAGGATGCAGTTGAAACCACAGCTAAGTGTTGTATACCTGATGACTGGGGGACCCTTCCTCCAGGTGGCTTGACAAGTCATTTGAAAAGGCAGGAAAAATGAAAGAAAGGCAGTGCTGCAATCCTTATTTCACAGAGTCAAACAGGCAAGGTGTATTCCAGCAAATAAAACAGTGCAAGCTATGAGCTCAAGAACCTGCCAAGATCATCTACATTATCTAAAATGACAGCATAGCCTATGGCCATGAGCAAGGGCCTATTAGTAATGACAATTTTGTCATAGCCACCCTGTTGAACTGGCTCTAGCAGGGAGAGAGATGGACATGAAGATGCAAATCACATCAACCTGGCCTGTTTCACTTATCCGCATAGACAGAGTCTTCAGCAGAGCAGAGGCTTTGCCTGCATTGTAGCTCCAAATCTGAGACCTGGAGATACGGAGAGCTGGAGACTGAGCACCACCCCCTGCCATGATAAAGAAAGTCCACTCGCACAACACTGTGCTGCATCCCAAAATGATGTTTTCCCTGTCATCACGTATGCTTGAGAATTTTGGCAATGTCAGATCTGTTGTTGCCTAACGGGATGGGAATCCACTAGGCGACAGGGCTGGGGAACTGTGAGGACGAACCAGAAATATCAAGGTGGTAGTTTAATGAGTGAACGCTAAGCTGTGTGACTGTGTGATACAACTAAGCCAAAAACTGCTGGACACAGAGGTAGGAACCGATTGATAGGTCTGTTTCAGTCTCTCTTTCTCTTTGATTTGCAGTATGGCCTTGGACAAATCACTGCAACTTTGTTTTGTCCCCTGCAAAACAAGGATAAATAACAACAACCTGCCTAAAATGCTCTCTAAGAGATGTAAACAGAACCTGATATACAAGTGCTAGCTAGTTATGCTCCTGCAGCATCTGTGTCACCTAGAACGCCAGGGCAGAACCTTGTCACACTGCTGTCACACAGGAGGGCTACAACACTCAACAGCTTGGGGAATCCAAATAGTACATTCATACGATGGCTGTTTCCAGCATGACTGAACTATGGCAACAGCACAAGTCATGTTAGGATCTGGAAGGCCAGAGGTTCATTTGAAATTTCCCCCAACAAAGAAAAATATTTAGCAGTCATTGAACACAAGCAGGAATTTAATTCTCTTCTCTGTCTCTTGAATGACAAATTTAATCACAGCTCCAGGTCTTCTTATTTTCTTTCTTTCCTTTTAGCTGAGCTCAGCCTGGCTGGAAACCCTGGTTTTAGTACAGATCCCTGTGCTGTAAGGAATTTGTCTCAATTCGGGTTGGGTGGGTCAAACAGATGATGTTGCAATGAGGTAGTGGCAGACCGAGAGTAATAGCCTGCATCTGACTTGTTTCCTCTCCTTGCTGAGGAGAATTTTTTGCAGCCCGTGTACCCAGATCTTGTCCTAGCAGCCTGTCATTTGTTGCCAAATCCCTAGCTATTTTAATTTCAGTTCTGTCATGATAGTGATGATGTTACAAAAATGTCATCAGCTTCAGTGGCTTTAGTCTTTAACATAAAGTCAGGCAAATAGAAAAACAGAAAAGCAGAGAGTTTTGGGTACCCTCAGGATTTCAGAAGCGTGAAAGGTGGAGAAATTGCACCCTTCATACACAGGCTTTGATAACAAATGTCTGGTTTATGTATTTCAGACTTCAGAAAGAGCAGTAAATCCATACAGTCTAAGCCCAGAAGAAACTATTTACTTAAGACAGACCCTCAGAGATGACCCTCCACTCATCTTGCTGTGACTTCAATGGCTTGTGCTCAAGTAGACATTTATTTCAGGATGACACACGGTCCTGATTAAAAGGACCAGAGATGAAAACTCATCCACTTGCACTGGTAGTTGTTCCTAATGATTAATCATACCAACAGTTAAAAATGTGGGCCTTGTTTCTTGTCAGGACATGAGTTCAGGTGCAGCTTTTATTACCAACTTGTGTTAGGTCTCTGTGTACTTGAGCAGGAGATCTTCAGTACTGCTATTTTATCTCTACGAAGATAATTCATCCGGCATAAGCAAACCACCTCACAACCTTGCTTTTCACAAACTTAACAGACCAAGATTTTTTAAGTCTTCCACTGCAATGCATTTTCTCTGGCTCTTAAATGTGTCTCTTTTTGCACCTTGTCTATGACTCTTAAAATCAAGGGTGTGCCTGAAATGTGATCTCCTCTCTCATAACAAGGCACAAGCTGCTGCACAGATCCGTGATCTTGGGGATATTCAGCTCAAGGTGCCAGTTCACATCCCATCTCATGGTTCAGATGTGGATCTGCGCTCTCCAGATCATGCTGACATAGGAATTGTGCTCAGACCAGCTTTTCTCCAAATTTCCTTCAGGTTTCTCTTGAATTTTAGTTCACGGGTAGTTTCCCTTAAAGGGACATCTGAGCCCAGGGTTCAGCAACCCAGCCTCAGCAGACTCTGTGGTGATGTCTAAGTCTTGGGAATTGCAGTCAGTCAGTAGCAAGAGGTGAATTCAGCCAACCCTTTCAATTCCAGAGGCTGACCTTACAGGACAAATCTCCACGGAGCTGTTTTTGCATCTCCGGTGCTGGCACACAGACACGTAATGTAGTATATGCCCTTCCCTATGGGACACTCCTCCATGAGTTCATTCCTGGCTTAGTTGGAGGAGCTGGATTTTACATTATTAGGTATTGAGTTGCAACATGAAATTACTAAAATGTAAAACATGGGAAAACATACTGTAAATCACTTATTGGCAGGTCTCTCACCTCTTTACAAGTGCACAACTGGATACATTTGAGTCTTTTGGAATTTCCAAATTAGAGCCCAGAAGACTTTCCTGAAGAAAGGTATTTTCTACTGGCACCAAAACAATTTTATCTGAGCTAAACAACAGAGTTAATGTTTCAGCATTCACACAGCCATTTGCAGGCTACAAATCCAAACTTAATTTCACCTCCTTGTGTATGTAGTTCTATTATTATTACTTTTTTAATGAATGTTATTTTTCTTGTAACTCTCCTTCTTCGGCTTTTCAAAAGAAATATACAGAGACCCAAGGGACTGACAGTGAGAATGCAGAACCTTTCACCTTCAGGTGAAAACACTGATATCCTTAATGGACTTATCAGGAAGTGAATGTACCTAAACAGAGTAAACATATGTTCTTACTACCGTGAGCTCCAGCTCTTCTGTCCCCACTGCTTGCTACCCTCACTTGTACTGACAAAGGATGCTCTGATGTAAGGAAGGGGTGATTTTGTGGTTAAGGCAGTAAGCTGGGAATCAGACTTCAGTGATTTATTCCTGACTCTGCCACAGTCTGCCTGTATGCAAGTCACTTAATCCTTCTCTGCCTCAGTTTCCCATCTGTAAATTAATTTTTTTTTCAGTCCCTTGCCATTCTTGTCTCCAGGACAAGAGAGATCTGTCAGCTGAGCCACAGAACAGTTGAGTGTAGACTGTATTACGTGGTTGTGTTTGAGTGTCTAAGGGATTGGGTCACGCCTTTGGCTAGCTCAGGCTTTCAGATGGGCGGAAAAGAGGCGTATTTCTTGTTTCAGAATTTGTCCAAGACATGTTATTGTGCTTTATCTGTGAAGACTGAGTCACAAACTGAAGGGTAATTCCTGGGAAAAAGGAAGGTTTAGATTTAGAATCAGAAACCCTACACTGAGGATGCAGACAGCAGAAGTAAATAAATAACCTGCACTCATAATGTCCCTTAGATGATTGATCCAAAAATGCATCTGACTTGGGGTCCAACCCTGACACCTGTTGCATGGAAGGAGTTCAGGCAGACTCCACCAAAAGCCAGCAGTTCACACACACACAATGAGCAGTCTTGGACCCTAAACCAAAATACCTCCATCTGCAAGAAATTCACTCACCGGGACACAGGGTAGGTCACAGCAGAACACGCCGCAATGTTTGCCTGAGATAAGGAGTGAAGGCTTCACCAGGAAAGCCTCCCAAAAGCCACAGCATGGCGTGTCCTTTCATGTGCAAAGACTGCAGCTCAGAATAAATGAAACATAACAGATCTGTCGAATGTAAGTTCTGCCATGTGTGGAGACAGGGTTTGAAAGTGCCACCTGGCACACAGCACTGAAAGTCTGTGTTGGTTAGCGGCACTTCATAGCCCATGGAAATGATTGGGAATTAGAGCCTCCCACATTTACATTTATCTGGACGGTAGATTAGTTTTTCTCTACTTCTTTTCTTCTCGGAATTTGAGGAGTAGGTGCCTTGCAACCTGGGTTTTAGTTCTTCTTACATTCCTGGTTTCTGCTCTCAATGTGTCAAAGATACCCCATGAGCACACTTTTCCTGGGGGGAGGAATTGGCTTACATGGCATCGAGAGAGAGGGTTGCAAAATAACAATGAATACAGCCTGCTGGAAAGAGGTGGCAAATATCCATTATCACAATCTGCACCTTTCAATTCTGATTATCCCCAATAGCTACTAATTTTAAATTAATAGATGTTTTGAAAGAAAGAAGATTATTTAAAGTGAGTTACCAGATACCTGAATAGAGCTGGTTGCTTTCTTGCTGTTGCTACGACCAGTTATTTTCTCCCTAAGCAAGAGAGACATACCTGCTGGCCTTGCAGAGAGCACATTGGATCACCTGGATTAGCAGGTCTTTTCATGGATAACTTGACGTGAGGCTGGTGTGTCGCAGGAGCTCCCAGATCACAGTAGTCGTTATGGAGAACACTGCACTTTAGTGCTCAAACTGGATGATGCTCCAGGAGATAAAATACAAAGTTATCCATAAACCATCAAATGTTTCAGACATTTCAGAATACTATTCACTGATTCCCTCAGAAATTTATTAGCTCTACCAATATTTTCTTTCTTAGTTTTGTAAAGCAAGCTCCAAGTCAGTTAGTACTGACTATGCAGAGCCCTGAAACCACATGTTTATTTTCCTAAGTTATAAAAAGTTTATAAGGGTAGCTGGTATCCTTATGGGCCACTGTACAGTGATTTGCTACTGCATTCCACACTGATACAGAAGAGCTCTGTGTTTTATACCAGAGGGAAATCCTTGTGATACAGCTGTCCAGCAGCCAAGAAGAGTACAGACACCTTCAAAAACATAACCCTGATAAAAAATGAATAGCTGAAAAGGCAGAAAACATCCCTTCTGAGAAAAATCAGTTTGAACAGTGCAATGACCTTGGGCATTGCAAGATCTGTATTGCGATACCCCAGTGAACATTACCAACAAAGTCCTTTCATCCCAGCCATAGTTCTTTTTTTAACTAGCTCACCGTTTCTGCCTGAAAAGGCTGTATGTTCACAATAATTTTTAGAAGTGCTGTGCAGTGGCTACCTTTTCTTTTTGCAGCTGACATCTAGCCTCAGGCTTTCAATTTTCATAACTTCATGTTTCTTCATTAACATGAAGAGGCTTTGGTCAATTTATGCCAGAGAATGGAGAGACTGTTATACATTTATATCTTAAAATAGTGAGTGCACAGCTGCACAACCTGAAGAATCAGGTCAGTATGTTGCTGTGACTGTCCTGGAAGGAGAAATTCAGAGCAAACAAGGCAGATTTCAGGAGAGAGTCTGGAATGTGTGAAGATTTAGCAAAATTGACATAGATGCAGCAAAAATAAGTAATTTTGCAAATCTCTAAACCACAATGGTTGGATTAGGGCCCTTGTCATTCAATTCTTGGGCATGTGAACAATCCCTTTTTCACTTGAGTTCATTTCATTAGTTTCTCTCAGCTACATAAATACTCATACTCTCAATGGGACTACTCACATCAATAAAGTTCCTCAAGCAAGCAGGGATTGCAACGCAATTTTAGTGGAACAAACCCGATCTCTGACTTTGATTGCATCCCTCACTTTTCTAAAAAAACTTTGTTTCCAGCTAGAATGAGCCCACAATCCCCGCGGAGCTTTCTTTCGCCACTTCCAAGCACAATACCAGTTATTTGTCTTGCCAAATATGAAGGCAAACAGGACTCTTCCAATCTCCCCAGCTTCACCCCGCTTCGTAAAAACACTGCTCAGTCTTAAGCAGGCCAACTTGGACGTCTTCTGGAACTCCTGGGCATTGCTGTGCTCTGATTGATAGATCCCTGATGGGGTTATCATGCTCACATCAAATCCCGACGTGCCTCAACCAGTCAGCAAACCTCTGAAGTCAAAATACTGCTCAGTGTAATACCATGAGTAGTGACAGTAGCATCAAAGCAATAATTACTCTGCTTTATTACTCAGCTGTAAATTGTTTTCTGATTAGGCTTTTAGCCAATGGTCTTTGACACTGTTGCACAGTGTTGACTGTAATTAATCCATCTACAGTTAATGCAAATGTCATGGAAAATTGCCCCTTTACCTATCAGTTCCTATCATAATTCTGATGGAAATCTTATTTTAAGGTCTGCTGCAAGGGAGACAGGATGAGCAGTGCTGGAATGAGAAGTGCATTCAACTGCTAGCAGAACACCACGGATAGCAGCAAAACAGACAATATTTGCCCCCAGCTGACAGCAAACACCCCAGGGATCCCTAAGTACAAAGGACAGATATTGAGTTAGATGGTTCCTGCATATTTTTCAAGCAGGTTTTTATTTAGCTCCATTCTACAGAAAGCGTGGGAGGAATTCCTCTTTTGCCTCCAACTCTCTCTGTTCATCCGAGAATACACATGAACAGCTGAACATAGCAACAAGAAGAATCGAAACCAATAAATCTGCTTAAAAACAAAACAGTATTGAGGATCAAATAGGATTTTTCCAGCCACACATTTCTTATAATTTGATGCAGCTTTGAACTAGGTAAGGCAGTATGGGCTGTGGGTGAGACAGAGTACCACATCCCGAAAGAAACCGAGCAACCTACTGAGACTTACAAATATTTTTACTAAAAGTACACAACATCTGGTTTTAAGCCATGCTTAAATGCATTAATTTTTCATTGTAAATTTCAGTCATTTTTTGTCCTGAGACACAGAAAGATATGGATTTTAGAGTTATCTCTCTCTTTTTCTTTTTAATTTACAAAAAATTCCCATATATGAGAACTGAAAGAGTTTAGCCTGATTTTCATGACATGGCTGCTGTGAATACACTCAGGTCTCATGTGGTTCGTCTCCTCCCAGCCCATGTCCTACTACAGGGACAAGGAAAGTGTAAGCGATACTTATTTTCTCCCCAAGGTCAGGACACAAAAAATTGGATTCAACACAAAGGAGCTCCAGCCTGGCCAAATTTCGTCATTTGCACTAAACACATTCTGCTTTTCTACAATGTACTTGAAAACTTTTCTTAAGCTGAAAAGTGTCTAATAGTTTGGTTTGTAAAATCTCATCAGAACAGGTTAGAGAAAATTGCGGAGAGAAAGGTTTAATAAGGTAAATTGGTCCGGGAAGGATTAGACCAGACGACACAACTATTTTAGCCTCAGGCTTTATTACTGGCTTCTTATGTCAGTATTTATCACCTTATCCAAGAATATACAATAAAATCAGGACATGTAAACTCAGCCACTTCCTCTCAGGGCTGTGGTCTTGAAAACTCTGCTGATGTGCATTGCTTCCACAAATACCCACCAGATACGGCACATATCGGGTAAAGGCTTTGTAGTGGGAGGCATGAACTCTTCATTTAGTGTCCTTGCTT
Source organism: Leptosomus discolor (assembly GCF_034619465.1). NCBI lineage: Eukaryota > Metazoa > Chordata > Aves > Leptosomiformes > Leptosomidae > Leptosomus > Leptosomus discolor. Next base: position 121,473,315 of record NC_141392.1, read on the forward strand.
CCCCTCAAGGTGGAAAAAAAGAAGTGGGAAGACAACAAGGAAGTTGAAGCAAGTTCCACTCCTTCCCCTCCCCTACTATTATGTTCAAGGACTATAAGATATCTCCAAAGAGCTCTACAAAGACTCTCACAGCAAATAAATACACAAGGCTATTTCTGTTCCAGTGTTATCAGGCACAAACCAGTAAATAAACTCTTACTGCTACAAAGAGAGACCTGGTCTCTAAGTGCAGTCGTGTTGCAGCATGTATGGGTTGCTGCAAGTAATAGGAGGATTTGCAAAGTGCAGGACAATAAGACTTGGTTAAAGTAGAATAGATCAATGGATTGGGGGAGGTTTGTGTCATTTTTTTTTAAGTACAGTGACAAACATCTGCAAATGTTTTTATGGAATAAAAGGACAAGGACACTTGGAGTACTGAGAACCCTGACTCACTGATTCCCTCAACAGGAGTTGAGTTCAGCATTGAAGCATTCCTTTCAATGAAAAGGCCATATTTTATGCAGAGCTAGGAGTCACAGAAACCATTTGCAGGATAAGAAAATTCTAGTAACATCCAAAACAACTTGCTCTCCAAGATCCTGTGTATGTACAGGCTTGTTGTACATGAGTACATGAATGTTAAGATTGTGTTTTCTGGGGAAAGTAAGAAAATTTTTACATTGTAATAGAAACGTAATGAAATGTACTATAATATATATCAATGAGAAACCAGTCTCTGCTGCAACTGTCTTACACAGAACAGCATCTTACCACTCATACATTGATACATATGCAGTATATATATATTCACATACATAAACATGCTGTATTATTTAACTTAAAGCATAAACATGTGCTTAAGAGAGACAAGTCTGACAGCCCAACGACCTAATCTTTCTATTAGCGGCCTTCCATCTCTATTACCTTGTCTCATTGGATTTCCTTCTGTGTCCCAGTGAGAATGGCTGTTGCAGCAGAAGAAGAAGAAGAACACTAGAGATTTACATAAAGACTGAGCTTGATGTTTCAAGATGCAGCCGTGCTGTTGGCCAAGGGATGGTTTTCTCATACAGCAGGAATCTCAGGTGTAATCAGCAGCCTTTTCACAACAGATTGCTAAGAGTGTTTTACCTCCTCCACACGCAATTTGTCCAGCTTAGAGATCTACACGAAAGGCTTTCATGCAAACTTCAGTCGAACTTGATGCGAAAGTGTGCTGCATGATCTGGAAAATCAAGGGGTATCTTTGCAGTGCCACAACTTCTCCTACCAAGATGCCATCTATAAGGCCTCTTAAGTGGTTTGCCATTATGATATCTTGTTCTTCATCCCATATTTACTTCAAATGCCTTCACGGCTATTAATATAAAATTTTAGGAAGCTCTGTGCTAACTGATACAGAGGTCCACTAGTAGATTCTGCTCCACTGAGTTTCACTGTCAGGACTGAAAACCGAATGGCATTGTCAGAATTGAAATTAGATCATCGGCCTTGATTATTAAAAGTTAATAGACTGCTTACAAGTAACAGAATGGAGTGCCAGTAGCTGTAGATTAGTAATGCAGGAATAAAGTGAGAATGGGAAGTGAGACATGGGTCATCTGAAATGATTAATACTGCAGATCATAAAAATGTTCCTCTTTAGCCACATGGATGAAAAGAGAACAAGAATAGATGGAGCAGAGTCAACATGAGGTATATACAGGCCTTAGAATGACTGAAGAAGTTAGGATTTTCTTTTTGTTTTCAATGGTGGCGATGAGGAACATTCTTGGGCACTATGACAGCAGCAGCAGCCCAGGTAAAAAAGCACATCCGTTGTGAGTGAAATCGACGTGTCACCTGGGCCTTGCACCTTGCAGCTTGGCAAAAGGTTGGAGATTTTAGCAAGTTTGGGATTCGGTGAGTTTTCATAGAGACTTTCAATGCATTTTCATCCTTGACGCAAAGGTCAGTCTGTTTGCCAGATGTCAAGCCCTTCCTGCAAAACACAGGGGGCGAAAGAGCAGTTCACATTAAGGCTGTCAGAATTTTTATGCCTTTTTCTGATTTTGGCTGACATTTTATAAAATTATTCAGCCTGAGGCAGACACTCAGCATGAAGAATTTAAATCCAAATGGTTAAAGCTTGGCAAAGCTCAGAGCAACTGAAAACAGAGTCTTGTAATGGGAAGTGTCAGACAACCTCAATAATAGGCAACCAGCCCCGTCTGCAGTATGCATTGTAATACACTGATGATTTATGATATCAGACTTGAAATTTCACAGTTAAGTAGCTGCAGTACCATTAATCCTCCCTTGTGAAGACGATTGGTATTATAGTCCATCTGGTATGCATGCACAACGTAAGATTATGCTCCGCAAGGAGTGTAAGATTATGCCCATCACAATAAAATAAATTAAGAATGGAATTCACCTTACTTTTTAAAGTAAGGAATAAAATTTGGACAGCAGTGATTGAGCTGACATGGCATACTTTGGTTCAATGACAAGTATGGTGTATGGCAGCTTCCACATGCATGTAAATTATTGAGTTTTGGATTATTTTTTTTTTCATTAAGTGAATATTTGTTACAATTTACTTCTTAGTTAATTGATTCATCTTCCATCTGGACATTCTTATGGTGGAACTCCACAGGCCTAAATGAGCCAGGACAGAACATTTCAGGGTTGAATGGAAGAGTGTCAAGAGGAACAGAATCTTAAATGTGTGCACCTGGATATTTGTACTGGAAGCAGTTCCAGCATCATTTCAATGAAGTGAGCAGAAATAGCGCCATGTGACTGTCTTGACCAACAAGTCTCAAATTTTGTTATTCATGAGTAATCTAGAGGGCAAAAATGTTCATAATGCTATTTGTCCAAGCAAGTACTGTGTAGGAAACTGCACTTAGCTCAGAGCTATTCCCCCAGCAGGGAAAAATGTTACATTTGAATAAAATATTTGTGGTGAATTATTCCATTAGTTATAGTCATCATAAGTCTGTCCTGATTTTTATGTAGCATACATAAGAAATTTCTCCTTTCCATATTGTATCTTCACTGAATTTGCTGTAGCCTGAAACAATATTAAACATTGCTTTTAACGAATCTGATTATCTGACAAACTCATACCTTAGCTCATGTTTGCTACAGAGATGCTGCAAAGAAAAGCAAAGCTCACAGAGAACTTGAGTAATGAAAAAGATTTTCAAACTTATGTATGAATAGAGCTGTGGACAAAACCAGAAACAATAGGAGTATCACTACACTGAGTGAGGCACATCATTGTTAGACAAATTTTGCTATTTTGAGCAATATAAGGGCTTCTTAAATTAACATCAGTCTGCAACAGTTTTATTCCTGAGTTCTCCAGAGGAGGCTTGTGTGACAGTTTAGACACAAATGCCTGTCTTGTGCTGGCACCAGCAACCTTGAGACAGTGCATGGCTACATGACTGTGTGGGACCAAAATCAACTCTGAAGTTCTACAAAGATCAAAGCAGCTATGCAAGGAGAAAGAGAGACATGGATAGAGAAAAATTAAACTCAAAAAGCTACTTCATCTCTGGAGAAGATGGTTGCATTCTAGTCAATGAAATATCAAAGTGAGGAAAACTCCTAGGCACAACCAGGAAAAGAGCTGAGTGTCTCTGCAGCATCACTGGCCACCGCGGGACTCTAAACATCCAAGCTTCTGGGAGGTAAGGCATGGAGTAAAACTCACCCGTCTGTGCAGGTTCCGTTTGCAGGCACTCATGCAAATGACTCCTTTTGCTTTGGTTTGTGGGGGCTTATCCTCTGCTGAGTTTTGGGTTCCTACAATCTTCATAACTTAAAGCAAAGCCAGACAAAGCCAATGTGTTTCGCCTGGTTTCAGGTTGAAATCACTCCATTTAGCACAGTGTCCATCTGCAGCCATAAACTGGCCCAGGTGCACTCAAATCTTAGCCCATATCTGTTTTAGAAAACCTATAATTTTTTCATCACAGCAGACCCAAATGTCTGGGATAGCTACATCCCTCCCAAACCAGATCATAATCGGTTCATCACAAGCAGACTAATTGGAAACAGCTTGTCCATTACCTGGGCACTAAGAATGGTTGGCACAGTCTGCTAGAGAGAAAGGCACAACAGATCTGTCCTATACCCACTGTTGGATGCCGCTGCAATCTGGGATGATTGTAGAATCACAGAATGGTTTGGGTTGGAAGAGACCTTCAAGATCATCTAGTTCCAACCCCCCTGCCATGGGCAGGGACACCTTCCAATACACCAGGTTGCTCCAAGCCCCATCCAACCTGGCCTTGAGCACTGCCAGGGAGGGGGCAGCCACAGCTTCTCTGGGCAACCTGTGCCAGTGTCTCATCACCCTCACAGTAAAGAATTTCTTCCTAATATCTAATCGAAATCTACCCACTTTCAGTCTGAAACCATTACCTCTCGTCCCATCACCACACTCCCTGATCAGGAGTCCCTCCCCACCTTTCCTGTAGCCCCCTTTCAGCACTGGAAGGCCACTGTAAGTTCTCCCTGGAGCCTTCTCTTCTCCAGGCTGAACAACCCCAACTCTCTCAGCCTGTCCTCACAGGGGAGGTGCTCCAGCCCCCTGAGGATCTTCATGGCCTCCTCTAGACCCTCTCGAGCAGGTCCATGTGTTTCTTGTGCTGGGGACCCCAGAGTTGGACACAGCACTGCAGGTGGGGGCTCTGCTCGGAGTAGAGGGGCAGAATCCCCTCCCTCGACCTGCTGGCTTCACTGCTTTTGATGCAGCTCATATTGAGTTTTTCATCCACCAGCACCCCCAAGTCCTTCTCCCCAGGGCTGCTCTCAATCCACTCATCGCCCAGCCTGTATCTGTGCTTGGGATTGCCCTGACCCAGGTGCAGGACCTTGCACTTGGCCTTGTTGAACTTTATGAAGTTTGCACGGGCCTACTTCTCCAGCCTGTCAAAGTCCCTCTGGATAGCCTCCCTTCCCTCCAGCGTGTCAACCACACCACGCAGCGTTGTGTTGTCAGCAAACTTGCTGAGGGTGCGCTCAATCCCACTGTCCATTTTGCCAGCAAAGATACTAAACAGCACCAGTCCTAATACCAAACCTTGAGGAATGCTGCTTGTCACTGGTCTCCAAGCAGACTCAAGCCTTTGACTGCAACTCTGAGTGTGACCATCCCCCCATTCCTTATCCACTAAGTGGTAATCTACCCCATATTACAGAGTAGAATTACCCCAAGCTTCTTCTGCACAAACCTGGATGTTTAGAAGGGAGGAATCAATCTGGTGATGATCCTTGGTTAGTGCCAAAGGTTTACTCTTTCCTCAACTCTTCATTTCCCTCATTCTTTATTCTTCTTACGACTATGATGATAATGACCCTATATGAAAAATTCTGTAAATTATAAAAAGTTTGCAGGTGTAATATACTTTTTCTGTTTGGTAACATACCAACTTCACAACCTCCTTCCTTAGTATTGTCTCTGTGAGACAAATCTTATGAGTAGGGGGATGGGGAATTTTATTTTCTCAGATTTTTTTCTCTTTTTTTTTTTTTTAATTTTAACAATAGTACCAAGAGCATATTAGGCAAGGAAGGAAGAAAAAAAAAACATGATTGAAAGCCCAGATTTTCTAGTGCAGGTGCCCAGATAGACTCCTGAATCAATCTTTACACATGCAAATGAGCAACATGCTTATCCAACATGCCCAACGCCCACTGGTCTCAGAGGGAGTTGTGGGATGCTCTGCAGTATAAAAAAGTCAGGTGTCTTTCCCTGGGTGCGATTTAGTCTCTATGACTTTATAGGTGTATATATGAACTGCAGAATTAAATTTTAGTCATTCCTGACTCCCTCCTGTAAGCACCAGCTGTTCAACTAAGTTATTTCAGATACTTGCTGTTATGTGGGATAGATTCCACCCTAAAAAAAGGTCTATACTTACTAACTCGGACTATGAAGAGATTCTAGACATCCACGTTATATATAGACATCCATCATCTGTCAGATGCACCCCATCGTAAGTAAGTTTAAGTGTGGCTTGAAGGGCAGTGTTCATCTGATCAAGTGCAGACAACTGCAATGTTAACAACTGCATTTGCTCTCCTTTTGTACTCAGTTCAAAGGAACAGGTGTCTTTAGGGTGCAATTCATCTAATATTAAACCAAACAATTAAAATAGGTCAGATTGATCACTCCCTAAGAGCATCTATTTCTCTCCACTGGCTGGAAGTGGAGTCTGTGACAAGGAGCTGAGGTGTGAATGCTGGGTGGGGTAAACTCCAGACTAAAAGTTCAGCTATAGCCTCATTTTGGCTGGAGTAAGAAACCAGAAGCAGCCAAAAATTAGAAAGTTCATGATGTGACCAAACCCGAGCAATGTGGGACAACGAAATTTTCCAAGATTTCTTAGGAAAACACAGGTGCACATGAACACACTCAGCACAAAACCCTTTACTTTTGCAGTAATATCACCTTACTCGGGGATCAGTATACAACCATTAGCTAAAGCTAATAAAATAAACTCCTCTGATATTTTGTTAAGTAGGTAAGAATGTGTGGCTGTCATAGCTGTACTGAGGAATAAACCAATAATAGCTAATTCTGTATGATATAAATCTGAGGAAATTAATCCAGGTAGAAGTGATTAAAAATATTAAAGCTCCAAAGCCACATGGGATCATAGTATTAGGCAGTTCCTCAGCAGAGTGCACATCACCCAAAGCTTACAAAAATATTTTCTGAAAGAGTCATAGGAAGTATTACATCATTGAAGACACAGTAGTGCAGAATGCAACAAGTCAGGAAAAGTGACGCCGTGCCCGTCTCAACCTGATACCCACGTCCTGCCTGCCGGAAACCAGCCAGTTTATCTCCTGTTCCTCTTCCACTCTTCACTTGACTTGCCTGTGCAGGACTGTGAGCTCCTTTCTCTTGTGTTTATCTAGAGCTGTGCCCCGTGACAGTACCTCTTGTAAAACATGTGGGGCTGCAGAACAACACAGATTCACCAGCTGTCCTTCTCCAACAAAAAAAATCTCACCATGTTTTTATTATTTTTGTTGGTTGAAAGACATACTAGGGACACGTGGAAGGTGTTTAACTCTTATATCCATAAGAGACGCAGATTGTGGCAGGCAAATTTGTGAGGAAGTGTAAATAACCACACTGCTGCCAAACCCTTGCTGGTTTCTGTAACCAGACACAGTCTCTGCAATGCACTCTTAATTATTTTGCCAAATTATTTTTTTTACTTCTTTTTTCTGAACAGTAAGTTTCTTCCGTACAGTGTTTGAATATAAGGAATGCTGTGAGAACAGCAGTTGTGTCTCCTTGGTGCAGCTCCATAGCCTTAGGCAGGGAGGAGGGAGCCAGATTTAAGATTTCCAGATCAGTTTCTCAAATTTAAGAGTCACTCTAGAGAGTGAGAGTCACTCTAGAGAGTGACACCTGCAGTGAAGAGCCACAACCAGCTTGAATTTGATTCCCTCAATGGTAAACACAACCTTATAATCACAGGCTCAGTTTCTAAGTCAGCCAGCATCTATTACGGCCAGTGCTTCACCTACATAGTACATTTCTCTCTCAGCCACAGTTTAGACTGGAAAGGTCTTTCTGTTTAGTTTAAAAAAACGAAATGAAACGAAACAAATCTACAAAGATACGTGACCACAGAAGTTGCATTTCAGAAAAAAACATGATCTCCCATCTCCTTTCGCAAATTTCCCTATAATTGCCCATTACATTCGCGTAAGTATTCAGTCTCCCTGAGCCTTTAGGTCTCCAGAAAAACTGCAGATTTTGCCAAGACAAGGGTGTCAGACAAACTCATGACTCAGACTCCTGCTTCAGACAAGTGTGATACAGTGAAAATCTGGGTTCAACATTTTTCAGGAAAGAAAACAGTAAAAATTACCCCAGACTTCAATACTAGGCCTTAACATGACTCATGACTATGGGCTTGGTTTAATCACAAAATAAGCACATTTCAATATACCAATGAGAAAATTGTTCCATGTTTTTGTCAAGCAAGATGTACAGGTGGAAACAAAAAGTCAGCAAGGTTTAAATACCACCTGTTTTCTACTCCAGCATAGGACTAGCAAAGGACCAGGGCTTGTCTTGCTGTTGACAGTGATATTCTGAACTGTCACTGTTGGAAGAGTATCTAGGAAGGTGCAGTTGTGCCTCAGTGGCTTTTCCACAAACTAGGAAAGATCTAGAATCAAAACCACTCTTTTAGCTTTAAATAGAAGCAATGATCCTTTATAGCACTGCAGAGTGCAAGTTCAAGCCTACAAGCAGTGCAAGCAGGATAGATTAGGCACAAATTTGCACTCATGTGACTTGCTTTCCCTAGATTTATAGCTTCAGCTCCCCTGATGTACATTTACACTCTGTTACCATTACCATACCATTATTATTCATCATTATTTTTAACTTCAATTTTGGCTTTTCCAAGAAGTTTCAATATTTTTTAATTTTTTTTTTTTTTTTTTTTTTTTAATAAACATCACTGGATAAGCTTATGTGTGCCATGCCTACAAGTGTGGACTTGGCAGAGGAATGAAAAGCTCCTTTGCGATTTTAGCTGTGGAGACCCTGGAGTTTATTGCAGGCCAGTGGATGTAAGATGAAGTTCTAACCTTTTAGTTTTGCTCTGTCTAATTCCAGGTAGTGCCTTGACAGCTTGGTACCAACAGTTATTTTAAGAGATAAGATGAAATAGCCTTTCAGTCACACACACTTCAGCCTCAGCCTGTGTGACAAAAAGTTCTTTTCAGATGCATGTATACGGTGCCTAACTAAAGAAATTAAAAAGGCTTGAAAACAAAACGCTTATGTTTTCTACTATAGTGTGAAGGATCTCATGACCATCAGATTCAATCTTTAAAGGATTTTAAATAACATGTGCTTTTAGCCTGGAGCTTTTATAAAGTTTCTTACAACTAAAAAAATGAGAGATGAAGAAATGTTGCATAAAGAATAACTTTCTTTAGACATCTGTGAATGCATTGCTATTCCTCACAGCAGTACAAACACACCAATCTGTAAGCAGTAAAAAGGTTTCATTGCAGTCATACAGGAAATATACCAGATACCAAAATCCACCTATTTTTCCTAAGTGAGGGAAAAATAATAGTGAAGCAACATGTTGCCGTTCTTTGGTTCACAATCTTCATAGCTCTCCCACTGCCAATCTGCTTTGGAGCAAAGGAATTGCTTTTAATATCTGGCAGAAGATAGGGGAATAAATGATCTGAAGGCATCTCTCTTCTAGACATTATCCAGTTCTTTGGAATAATGAGCCTACTCCAGATTTCAGCTCTACTGTTAAGTAAAGATTAAGGGAAAACTCATCTTCTGCAGAAGGCCAGCTATGGACCTCAGCATTACTTACATTTGAGCTGCAGAAGATAAGCAGATATATTGCTGCATAGTCGCTTTGCTAGCCTTTGGCATCAAAAAAGTTCTGGTCACTGAAGCTTCTATGAGCGAGTAATCACATGAAGCCTTGGATTGCCAATATTTTGGTTTAAGGCTTCTTTTTTAAAAGGGAATAAACAGGACACCACAGGGACTTAAGTCCTTGGTATACTAGATTTCCTCCTAGTCAAGCCATCCAGGAATTAAGATCTGCTATTTTTTAGAAATAGTATGAAAGAGTTAATCTAACTTGTTTTAACATTGACAGTAATTAATATTTTATCAGTATTTATTTAAAAAAAGAGCATGATGGTGTGTGCGCACGTATACATATATATACATGCACACACACATGGGTATCTACGTGCATGTACATATGTGGATACCTACCTTTTCGTCTTGCACCTGGGCATGTAGGTATACTGTCTTCATAAATACCACATACACTTAGGGATGAGCTACCTATGTGTAGCACACATTGCAAATAACAATCTGGGACCTGGTCTAGTCCAGAGCCCATTTCTGACAGGCAATTCAGGTATGTCCATGCTGTTTGGCAGACTAAGAAGTTAATGGCATTGCTGTGGCTGTACTGCATCTGGCGGCCTCTAAGGACGACCCCCACCATTGCTTACCACTACCCACAAGATTCTCAAGGCCAAGCTATGGCCAAGGTGTATGCAAACCTGCCTTTGACTACACAAACATTAAGTACCACTAAGGAAGGCATTTTACCGTTGCCCATGGTATGAGTGAGAGTGCTTTTGGAAGGCTACATCCTCTTCGGCTGATTACATTTTTTTGAAAAGTGCTGATAAAATTAGAAAAGTTCACAGATTTCTTAGGGTTGGAAAATCTGCCTTAGACTAGGGAAATATAGTAATTTATTTATTTAAGAAGTGTTTAAGAATCTTTAATTACAGGTTATATGCATAGAATATCTATGATACTGAGGTAGAGGGAGATAACTCATTTATCACTCAAAATTAACATAATTTAATGATGGAGAAATGAGGATAAAACATAGTTGACTACAAATAAGGTGTGAATTTTGTACTGTTGCTTACCACTAAAATGATTTATGCAGGGATGAAGCAGTACTCTTTGAAGACCTTATGCCAAGATTAAGGTGTCTATAATCCCATGAGAAGTCACAGATGGAGCAAGAGTCATAGAGTTAGAGCCAAAACTAGCGTTATATGTTTGATCAGAGGAAATTCTTATCAAGGTGTCCACCAGTCTTAAACCTAACCCATAGGTACATCATCTTTTCATCCATATTCCTCATCTTATTCTTTATCTTTTAACTGAAGGAGAACAACATTCTCTCTTTCTCTCTCCCCTTCTTCCTATTTAGAATATTTCCTTTTCCTCATTTTCATTTCCTGTCAAACCACATTTGACATGTACTGCTCTTAACATTAATGTTGCTTTTGGCTCGCTTTCGTTCTCTAGTACTAGTCTAGCCTCGTTATAAGTAGGGCTGAAAACCCTTGTTACTGGATGTAGACAATAAGGCTGCTGGAGAGATCTTATGTGTTTTCCTCTTCCCCTGCAGAGCCTATGGCCAAGAGTTGGTGATAAAGATGATGCTTCAAGCCTTGGGTCTGCCACAACCCGCAGAAAAGCAATATCAAGGACTCTGTTCCACAAAGCATTGGATCCCACACCATTTGCTTACTCCTTAAATGACAGTTTGTCTAGGAAAGGATGGGCATGGAATAAATTCTTGAGAGGTTACAGCTCTGCAGAAAACACATGTAAAACCTGCACACCGCTGGCACGGGCCAGCACCCCTCTGAAACGATTTTTTTTGTCTCCATAAACTGACTGTTCAGCCACTTCCAAGAGAAAAATTTATCCTGTACATCACTTACTCCTATAGTTTATTTAACACACAATTGCTACTGCAAGACTCCTGCGTCTCCTGTCTTTTGGAAAGCATCAACGTTGTTACTAAACTCAGACAACGCTAACCATATTTAAAGAGTAACTGGTCTTTCTCATTAGGCTCCTGTAGGATTCGGTTTTCCACAACTACAGCCTCTCCATAGCCATGTTAAAAATAGGCTTGGTAATACTTTTCACATTTGTAGGCTGTCACAAATGGTTAGCAGGGAAGAAGTCATTCAAATGCACATGACTTTATAATTAAGGCACCTAGCTCTTATAAAACCCATTTTTCACAGAAGCAGTGACTTTTAATAAAGTGCAGTGGAGCTGTGGGGGATTCTGTGGTTTCTGTGTGCAGGCCTTATGTGAACATTTCGACCCTCAGCCCTGACCACAGAGACCACAGTCATCAGGAGGAATATTTATTTCCACTCCAGCACTTGTCTGGTCCAGTGGACAAGCCCCTGAGCATGTGAGGCCAAGGGCATGGTGCCTTATAGGAAACCAACAGTAGTCTTTTCCCTTTGCTGGGCCTCAGTTTCTCCATCTGTAAAATCAGGATGATGATTTCTTCTTCTTTTGAAAGCTGCCTTGAGAGGTAGGGATGAACCGAGCAAGAAGTTATTATTTTTTCAGATGGGGTCGCTGAGGTGTGCAGAGGCGACGGTAACACTGATGAAGTTGGAGAGAGCTGGAAATGAAGTTCAGTGAGTCCCATTCCCATGCACGCTTTAAGGAATGGAGCTCCTTTTATTTCAGGAGTAGGATGCAGGAAATTAAAACCTGGAAATTAAACTGATGAAGCTCTTTTATCTGGATCAGTAGGAGGATCACACAGATGAGAGCACTCTGGTGCTCTTCATGCATGTGGTAACAACACGCCCAAAGCTAGAAAACCCGGATAAAATTAAAAGAGCCATTAGATAATCACTGGAAATGAATTTAACTTCACTGTAAAGGATATTCATTTCAGCTCACCTGCGGAGTGAAGTCAGGGGAAAATACCTGATTATCAGCATGATGACAACACGTCATTCACACTGCAAATTACAAGCGCAGACATTGCAACTGCTGCCTGTCAGCATTCACCAACCTGTCACAGGGCCACCGGTATCAGTGTGAAGACACTACACGGTGAGAACACACGATTTTGGAGACACAGTCCACCTCTTGCTTGTGATGTCTGTCTGGCTGCAGGTCAGGGTGCCCCTCACCGGGACTCTGCTACCTCATACCTTCCGTCACCCTGTTCACCAACAAGTTGAATAATCCCTGCTTTTAACTCATCCTTTTTCTGCTCTTGGGTATGCAAAGTGTGACTTTTGGTGGCCATTTGAACTCTTGTTGTGGGATCTCTGTGACAGGTAACAAGCCTTACAGCGAAGGAAAAAGCAATAGATTCATCATTGGCGCTTGCAGGCTTCTGACACTGTCTCATATTCACTTTCCTAATCAGGTGAGGGAAACATGGGTCTAGATAAAACTGCTAGAGAGTGGGGACAAGGCTGTAGATATATGCACCCAGAGAGCAGTTATCAATGGCTCATTGTGTAAAAGGAAAGTGGTGCTGGAAATGCAGAAAACACAACTTGGGAGGACAGATTGATTGAATTACATTTATTAGCCAAAAGAGAGAGTCTTGGTGGGATATAACTGCCTGTGAGTACAGGAAAGGCTGTTACAAAGTGCACTGGTACAATCTATCCTCACTGGCAGGATAAGAAATATCTTTACATTGCTGCAAAGAAAAATTTAAACCAGATAGAAAAAGAATTTACGAGGATCAAGAACATCAGTAGGTTCAAGACAGTGAAATCTCCATCCTTGGGGGTCTTTAAACACAGGCTGGATAAACTTTTGCCAGGAAAAACAGGTATAAGGACACTGCTTAAGACAGGCTACACTGCTATAGGCTTTCTGTGTACATTTGAATGATGTCCTGAAGCTTAATGCGCTTCTGGTCAGGCTTTGTGCATTAGCATCACTTGGGTATAGGCTGTTGGTAGCTCAGTGCAGCTTACAGACAGAATGCACTCTCAAGATGCCTAAAAAATACAAGCTGATTTTACAGCAGGCAAGATTGGGGCTTTCCTAGGAGATACTGTAGTTGTGCAATGTTTCTGAAAGGACAGAAGGGGAAAAAAGTAGCACTCAAGCGAAGGGGACAAGGCCTGATCATGTGTAGACCTCAGCCTTTTCTCTGTGCTTTCCCCAATGTCACCTCAAACCAGCTCTGGACCAAGGATTTGTATCGAAGCTGTGTGGACACAAGGCATGAAGAACTGGAAAGCCTAATAGCAAGGTGTCAGATATTGCAACTCAGCCTGTGGCTGATGCCACATTCCTGACCCAACCCCTCCAGTTTCAGCATTTGGCAGATGAGCTGGTGTGGATTTCCCAAAAGAGCACTTTTGACATTTGCTGGGTTGAATTAGGAAAGTAAGCTGCATCTTTGCCTTACTGGGGCTGTGTGTAAAGCCCAGCAAAGTCAATAGCATTCAAGAACAGGAAAGTAAAATGGTAAAATCCCCCAAAGAAACATGCAGAAGGGAGGCAGCACAGAGATGGTTTGGGGGTTCTCAGCAAGGGCATTACATGAGTAATCTTGGGGGTTTAGGAGTCATCTGGGAGAGACTGAAGTCACTCCACTGCCTTCACGCACACACAAAACATACAAGCCACAGAGACTGAATCTCCAGCTGCTCAGTCTAATGTGTGACCAGGACTTCTGAATCTCGCACTGGCGGAGGGGACCCCAATTAGGAGGAGCATGAGCCCATACCTGCTCATCCAGTGGTGCTCAGGGTTGGTGCTTGCAGGAATATGTGCTGCTTTGGGATAAGCCCAGGGGAACATAGAGGAAGCATTGTGGGCTCTTATATAGCTCTTTAGAGTTGTGCAGCCCACTAAATAGTGAATTCACTACAAATACAGGCCTATCAGTTACTGGGTTCATACATCATATGATAGGTACAATTAACTCTAAATTAAAATGCAATGTAAATTAGATTTAAGTGTAAAATACACACAAAAACGTAATTCCTTTGGTCTCTGCTTCAATGACTATGTGGTAGTAGCACACATCTTTGGGGAAGGTGCTTTGCAGGGATTAACAGCCAGGTGGGGTTAATAGGCCACAGCTGCACTATGATCCCCAACTCCACCCCAAATTAATGATCTTCTGAGGACATATCCTTAAATTAGAGGAAATGACAGGTTTAAATTGGCATGTGCCACACACAGCGCAGTGGCAAGCCCAACAGTTAGTATAATTTTTAATAGGGCCATAGAAAACACCTTTTTATACTAATGGAATAAATCATGTTCTCAACACCTGGAGTTTACACTAGCCAATCTGTAATAACGTATTAATGCATAGCAGTTACACATCCTGTTACAGAGCAGCAATAAAATGGTGAGGGGCCCAAGGGTAAGGGTATTAGCTCTAGCTAGCAAGACTCACTGATGGTTGTACATCACCACTCTCCAACAGTGCAGCTGATTACCTTCAGTATCACACAACAGACCATTAACTTATTTTCCTTCATGGATGTCCATAGAATTTTCTTTTTTTCTTCTTTTCAGATCATGTAGACTTCAATTCAGGAAAACATTCCTATTTACAGTCTTCCTTTAAGAGAGTGCTCTAATTACACGAACAATTAAGCCAGCTTCATGTCAGATAGGTGATAGAAGTTGCCTCTGGTCCTTGAAAAAGATTTACAAATATCATCAGCCAAGAAAACACAAATATTACCTTAAGTGTGGTACCTTTATTGTTCTGCAACAAATCACAGATTTGGAGAGATTATATCAGAGCCTGTTTTGATAACTATGGAAGGTTCACATGAGATCACACTTTAATTTTTTTGCTTTCTTTTGTGTAGAACGTAAGAATTGTATCCAAACTGCAGAGGGAATCCTGAGCCAGTAACTGCCTTTATCAAGACTCAGTGTCTTCCTGAGGCACTAAAATATTTGGGGTTTCAAAACCAGCAGAAACAAACACAGCACTTGATGAAGTAGCTGCTCTACTGCATTCATCTCCGTCTGTGCAAGAAGAGGAAAATAGTTTTTGCAAAGCTCTGGTGGTCAGTTTTTCAGCCACAGAGCTACTGCAGCTTCCATACCATCATCTTTTTGTTTGAATTTTGGGGCCTACAGGCTTCTCATTATCATTATTTGCATTATTATTTTAAAAAGACTGGGTCCACAAATTTATTCCCATGAAACAGCTAGGATGAATTGAGGCACTGTGAGGTCTGGATGGGACCCTAGGTCTCCAGAAAGCCATTTCAGTACCTTCACCTTCAGCATGTGTTGGTAAGGAGGGAAAAAACCATCTGTTTACCTTAAAAAATAAATAAATGAATCAGTAGATGTGCCATGTTTGATATGATGCAAAATCAATACACCAAATGAAGCAGCAGGTAGCTAGGAAAAGCAGCAAACCCCTTATTTCTAGACTTGGAGTGATATCACCAATGACGCCTTTGACAAGAAAGTAAACAGGAAAAGCTGAGTTGGCTGAAAGTCTGTGAGAAACAGGGAGGGAAAAGTCCATGTTTACCACATGGAAAAGGACAGACAAAGGCAGCACAGAACTAAATGTTATTTTCAACATTCCCAGAAGAGTATGAGACAGCAGAGAGGGTAAAGACACAACAACACTTAAAAAAGTCTTCAAACAAGTACTTACTAGTGTTTCTTTCTGAATGGATTTAGACTCTGGTTCTCTTCGTCTGCACAAGGCAAGGAGAGAAAGAACTACCGGCTCATGGGCATTGCTCCAGTTGAAAACTTTGCCAGGTTTTGTCTTTTTTCTTATCCCCATACCAAACCTTTATTCAGCCTGAAAGTGGTCTGATGCATCTCTGAAGATAAACTTCCAAAGACCTATATGTACGTTTACCATCTCCACAACGTGACAGCTTGCCTCCTCCTGAAACACAGTAATATTGCTCTCTTCATAGTTACACGGACAGTCACTAAATTTGGATGACACAGTCAATCAGGAACTGAGAGAAAGAGGGAGATTTGTTGGTTATCTAGGACCCAGTTCTGCAATCAAGGTCAATATGAAGTCATTGATAATATGGCGGTTAATGGACCATGGGCAGCAGGGTA